>NC_140685.1:4556071-5833928 GCF_054131305.1 Coturnix japonica
CTAAGGGGAAAATGAGAGGAAGCAGTGCCTTGTGGCCCCAGATGTGCAGGGCTGCATTCAATCCTTGGTTCTGACCCAAAATCAAGTGGTGAAACTGGGGGTTGTACAGTTTTTTTCTGCGTAATTCTGTACCTGAGTTCACAGCATCACTTTGTTCTCTCTGCAGGACAGTTAGCTTCTCCAGGCAGGATCTGTACTGGAGCTTTGGCTAATATGGAGCTATGTCTGACTTGTGGCGTGCTCTCTTTGGAAGGTATCTTAAGTGAATCTGATGATAGAAGTGCATCCCTCAAATCTCTTGGGATGTGATCCTGGGATATTACCAGTTTGCATTATATCTGATTGGTCTCTCTGAGGCAAGCTAGTTTTGGTGATGAACTGGTGTTTTGGGGACCAAATTATGGAGCATATGGTAGCAGTTGGTCTTTTTATGACTGTAATTTCCAATGTCACAGATGCAGATGATATAAAATAAGTGATATATGCTTAAGGAGTGAATTTCATTTCTTATCAGACTTCTTTTTCTGAACTCTGTAAGATCTCCATACTCTTAGCACAGAAGCACCTGGCTCTGCTGATAAAGAAGGTGGAATACCAGGTGGCAGCCTTTGTGTTTTGTATTCCCATATCCTGAACTCAGTATCTCTGAAACAGAGTCCTGCAGTGCTGTGTGTACACTCCTGGGGGTTGTCCTGCCCTGGGCAGGGCAAAGCTATTCTGTGCTGGTTTGTAGTTAATGCCAAATATAAAGCATATTGCGTGAGTTAAGTCCTGAAGAGGAGTATGGAAATTTGGTGGCAATTGCCTACGTGAAATTGAATTCAGACAGCATCCTTCTAACAAGGGCGTTTTACTTCCCTGCAGAAACTCAGTTGCAGATACCAATGCAATACATCTGAGTGCAGTGGTGATGTGCAGAAGTGATCTGAAGCACAGTCAAGAGTACAAGAAATGTGCTGGAAGCTGCTCAGTGTTAACTGGAAAGTGTTTGTGATGTGTCTGCTTTTCCTTTACTTGTATTCAGGCAGCTCAAGGTTTACCAAAGCATCTCACGTATGCTAAAAGTGGACGCCCAAGATCATCAAGGTTCAGGCTATTCTGCTAATGGGAGAACTTCAAAGGTTGGTTTGGAGATAAATGCTACACAGCTTGAACTGAATACTGCAGTGAGTACACCAAGTTGGGAAGGAAAGGAAAGGCAGAAGAAAACAACGAAACCAGTTGCCGGGGTGGAAGAAGCCAAGAAGGTGACTGTGAAACCGTTCCCTGAGGTGGTGGAAATCAAGAATATGACAGAATTAACAGCCTCTGAGGAGGAGAGAACAAAGGAGAAAACAGCAACAAGACCAGTACCAGGGGTAGAGGAAGCTGATGGAAAGAGAGCAATGACACCACTTCCCAGGATGAAAGGAGACAAAGAGAAGGTGACTGTGAAACCATCCTTTGGGATGAAGGTGGCTCACACAAACAGCACATCCAAAGACAAACCAAAGGCAGAAGAGCCTCCTGCATCAGTGAAAAGCATAAGACCTGTGACTCAGACTGCCACAGTGACAGAAAAGAAGAAACTGAGGGCTACTGACTTCAAAACTGAGCCACAGTGGGATTTTGATGATGAGTATCTACTGGATAGCTCATCTCCAGCATCGGTAGGTGTGATGGTCTTGTGTTTATATCCCTGTTGACCTCTTTGTCTGCTGTCTCCTGGGCATCTTTGCCCTTCAGAGTGGAGGCTGATCTCCAAGCTGGTAGATCAACCCACTCATATACACAGGTGCTGCTGAGCCCTAGAGCAGGAGAGCTGTGTGAGTATGGCCCAGTTGGCCTGGCCAGTCCTTCACCGTGCTCCAGGATCAGAAGTTGTTGTAACTGCACCCATTTTCACGGGTTCCTTTCTTTAAAAGTCAGTCAAAACAATCGTTCTATAACTCAGGAGCATCAGGAGCTGGGGCGAATATCTCTGCTGCTAGATGTCCTACAAGGTGGTTCCAGTCTTAGGTACTTTGCTGTACTGCATAGGAGACTTAGGCACATAACACAGCTTCTGAATGGCACAGTGCCCTAAGTGTCTAAGTTCAGAACACATCTGTTATTTCATAGTAGTCTTGCTTATTTTTTTTCCTGTCTGTTAAATAGGAATGACAACTGTAGGACTGATCAGCACAAAAGAAGTCTTTTGCTGGAGGTGAAGATGGAGATCTCAGATGATGCAGTTGTTCTAGCTCAGTGCTCATAGATGGGCCATTTGCCTCTTTGAAGTCTCAATGCTGCAGCCTTCCAGCACTGCTGTATGGCATTTTGGTGGCATTAAGGTGAATGTAGGTGTTGCTGGTGAGGACTGCCAGGGCTGCAGGCACTGTGTTATTCTGCTCAGGCCTCTCCCTGCTCTCTTGAAAACATTACTTCCAACCCCACAGTGCCCTGGGAGACATACAGAGAGCAGAGGTAGATTAGCTGCAGTGATGAAAGATCCTGGGATGAACTTTACTGTTCTGATGTTTTCTTTCTGAGTTCTTTGTGGTTTTTGCCCCTTTTGGCAATGCAAGCCATTCTTTTGCTGACAGGTTGTGCTCTTCAGCGTGGCACTGAGCCACATGAGAGGAGAAGATCCGTGATTCTATTAAATAGAAAAGTTGGCTGTTAAACCCTTGAGCTCATTTACTGGCCCAGCCTTACTGGGACACAGCAGAAGGGACTGGCTCATGATCAAGTGTGTGGAGCAGGATGTGCATCTTAGTTCCTGGACTTGAGGTACCAAAAATACAAATGGGAGTGGGCGAGATATGTGACTGAGCATGCATGTGCCACATGAGACAATCTCTCACCCCTCCTGCCCCATTCTACTGCACTACATATAGAGCAGTTAGGTCAGCAGGATCCTGCTTGCTGACTCCCAGATGCTTCTGTCTTCTGTAGCTCCTTGGAGAAGACATGCAGCTATCTTGGAGTGCAAAGCAGGAGCTGGCTGAGATGAGGGACAGCAGCAGGAAGCCAAGAGTGTTCTCCACTCTAAGTGGGGCTGCAGAGCATCTGGGCGTGCAGAACAGCTGAGACAGTGGGGAAAACCCTTCCACAGTAGTGGAAAACAGAGGCAGTACACGCAGAAGGGCTGTTGGTGGATCTAGACATCATGCACTGAGTCTTGCTTCCAAATGTCATCTCTAATTCTTCAAAGAGAGAAACTAGAAGTGCTTCCAACTTCCTTTGTTTCCCATACAGTCAGACTTCCCTCTAATTCCTCTTGTATTGATCCAGACTTAACTATGGAAGCATGAGAAGTACCAGGCCTTGGACAGTACAAAGTACATCTTGAACAGGCAGGGAACATCCCTGACACTGGACATATGACATGCTAAAAATGAAATGACACCAACATCAAACCCTGTGCAGTGTTTTTATCATTGCAGTGCTGTCATAACAAGCAGGATGTCACCCTCACCTGCAGCAGGGAGCCCAGCTCAGCTGTGAGCATGCTGCAAGGCTTTGGGAATGCAGTCTGACCA
This sequence comes from Coturnix japonica, assembly GCF_054131305.1. Classification (NCBI taxonomy): domain Eukaryota; kingdom Metazoa; phylum Chordata; class Aves; order Galliformes; family Phasianidae; genus Coturnix; species Coturnix japonica. The sequence continues at coordinate 4,559,575 of NC_140685.1, forward strand.
TTGCTGGGGGTTTGAGGTGGGCACATAGGTCCACTTGGTCTTCTCTTTTATACTTTGGTAGATGCTGTAGTAACTGTTTGGGGAAGATGTCTAAGACAGTAAAGCCTAAATTGACTCAGTGTAAAATCCACCACAGTTGGAGCTGTCTGCTCTCCATCTGCACACACAGCCTAATGCTTGCCAGCTGCAATGAGGCCATTCTTGTTACATAGGATCAGCTGACTTGGATTCCCATATCAGCTGTATATTGCTCTCTTATTCCTTTAGGACACAGAATAAGTTGCTTCTTTTGAGGGAGCAGCAATGGTGATCTGACCCCATGTGTGTGTGAGCATGTTGTATCTGAGATCAAAGCATTGTGGGCTGTGTTGTCAACAGGGACTGCTGGCCTTATCCACTGGGTTTAGGTTATGCCTGTTGCAAGTATCAATTGGCATCATGTAGTGAGGCCTGAGGCCATTAAAACCTGCAAGCACTGCAGGCCTGTTTTTCTGAAGAGGAAAGTCTCAGAGGCTTGGAGTAATGCTGCCTTACTCGTAAGTAATTTTGCATCATCTAATTGTTCATCTGTTATTATGCCTCATGTCTGTGGTAATGAGGACACTGAGTGGATGATCCATTGGAGTTTCTCTGATTCTTAACACTGCATTTGTGCACAGGCACTCAGACAGGCTTATCAGCTCCCTGCTAATCAGCCCTTATTGTTTCTCCTTGTTTTTCAAGACCTGCCCTGAATCAGTGAGAGCCAAGGCTGCCAAGTCTGAATGGCTACGAGATCTTTTCCTGCCAAACATCACACTCTTCATAGACAAGAGTTACTTCAATATCAGTGAGTGGGACCGCCTGGAGCATTTTGCACCTCCCTATGGCTTCATGGAGCTGAATTACTCACGTGAGTCTCCCAGGGGTTTCAGAATGGGACCATGACAGCTTCCCACAGGAGCTGTATGCTGAGTTTCTGGTGGTTTGCAGGACCTCCCTTCAAATGCATTAAGCTGGGTGGATCTTGCGGAGGAAACTGTGATGGTTTCCCTGTGTCCATTCCCAAGGCTTTTGATGCTAATTCTCCACTATTTTTGCTTCACAGTGGTAGAAGAAGTCATGTCACGGCTGCCCATAAATCCCCACCAGCAGCTGCTCCTGGCCAACAGCAGCAGCAACGTGTCAACGTGCATCAGCTGTGCTGTTGTGGGGAATGGAGGGATACTGAATAACTCTGGAATGGGCCAGGAGATCGACTCCCATGACTATGTGTTCCGGTAAGGCATTCTGATGGTTGCTTCCTTCTTAGGAGATACGTAGCTTAGCCCGTTCTGGCTAGCAGGAAATTGTGCTGACTGCCAGCTGCCCAAACGATTGGTGGCAGAAGGAGATGAAAAACCACAAAGTTCTTTCTCTTTTTCCATTTATAAACAGGGTGCCAGCACTTTCCATGGTTATCTGCTAACTGCTTCCCTTTGATTTCCCTGGCCAGGGTGAGCGGGGCTGTAATCAAAGGTTACGAAAAGGATGTGGGAACAAAAACCTCCTTCTATGGATTCACAGCGTTCTCACTTGTGTCCTCACTCCAGAACTTGGGACGCAAAGGATTCAAAAATATCCCACAGGGGAAGGTAAGTCAGGTCTATGCTTGTACAGCTTTGATAGGATTCTGTCAACCTGTGGCCTTCATTTCTGATCTTTTCACTTATGATGGGCAAAAAGGGCTGAGCTAACACTTCAGCATTCCTCTTGGTGAGGGGTCCTTGGCTTGAGAGTAAATATTCACGCTAGCAAATTGTGTTAGTCCAACCCTAACCCTTTAGATTATTATAGCGTAGTTCACCTGGAACTGCCTGACCACATCAGGGCTATCCAAAGTTAAATCATATTATTAAGGGCCTCCAGATGCCTCCTGAACAGTGGCAGGTGTGAGTCATCAGCCACCTTGCTGGAGAGCCTGATCCAGTGTTTGACCACCCTCACAATCCTTTGGCATGTTGAAGTAGCTACATATCAGATGTTTTCTCCATTCTGTCACTGTGGGATGGTTAAAAGCTGCAGAGCACGGTCGAGTGCTTGAGAAGTTCAATCAGCTTACATGCCTGCTTGCTTTTTGGTGTTAAAGAACACGTCTCTCTCTTGTTATTCATTAACGCTCACTTGTTCTTTCTTAGCATATCAGATACATTCATTTCCTGGAGGCAGTTAGAGACTATGAGTGGCTGAAGGCTCTATTGCTGAACAAGAATATCAAGAAAGGATTCCTGAACCACTATGGGTAAAGCCAACTAACCCCACCTGGACATCCTTCAGTGTGGAGCTCTCTGCTGTACCTTCTCCACAGTGCTCAGTCTGCAGAGTTGCAGACCGGGTTAAACCCTCCCTCCTTGCTGATTTATCTGAAGAAACATCTTCTTTCCCTCCCAGCTGTGAGCTGTGCTGTGACCAATACACCCCCTTCCTATTTCGATAGTAGCTGCTTTTAGTGGTGTGTGGCCTGAGCTCAGAGAAAGCTTTGAGTTTCTATGGGATGAACGCATGCTGCTTTCTGCTTTGGTGGCTGTACGTGGCCCTACTCATGGATGAAGAATTGGTTTCACTAAGCCTTATCTATACATACACGTTTTAGATATTTCCATCTCCTTTGTTGCCACTCTTGCAGCAGGCTACAGTGGCTTTGTCATCATCTAAGAAATGTTGCAGAATAATTGAACAACGTAATTCTTCTCTTACCACCAAGTGCATCAGGCTGATGCCATAATGAAATATAGGAGTTTATGCTGAGTCTCCCTATTCCTGTCCCTAGGCAAAGGCCCCGGGAGAGATTCGATGAAGATTTCACAATGAATAAGTACCTGGTAACTCACCCTGATTTCCTCAGATACTTGAAAAACAGGTGAGCTGGGAACTGCGTGCTCTCTGTATAGCAGCATCTCTCTCTTTCTCTGTGCTCTCTCTTTCCAGCCCACTGACTTGTAACTGCAGCTGACTTGTACTGCAGCAGGTTCAGGGTAAGCTTCACCAGTGTGCAGTCACTTAAAGTGCTCTGTGGTGGGATGATAGCTGCAGGTAGACCTACAGACTTCTCATCCATGAGCTAGAGAAGCTGCAGCTCTCGGACAAATTGGCTTTCTGCATCCGAAAGGGGTCAAGTGGCAATGTTAGATGTGAGCAGAGCATTGCTGAGGTGCCAGAATAGTTAACCTGTTCAAGACCAACCTTTCATGTTACCCATTGCTCAGCATGTTGGAGGAAGGCTCCATAACATCCCTCCTTTCCTTAGACCCCAACTTAACTCAAGGGATTAGTTGTTCCCTCAAGCACAGTAATGGGCTCTTCTTCAGCATCCCATTTGTGTGGCCTGACATGCAGAAGAGCAGGGAAAAGTGCCTCCAAACAAGCCCCATCTGTCTTGTGGATGGTTGTAGGCTTTGGTGCTGGGAAAGAGGAATCCAGGATGAATCTTTGCATCTCCAATCCTTTTCACAAGTGTGTGCTGGACATTATCACTGTAAGATCTGCCAATTGTGGGCCATGCATGGCCAGGAGATGCAGGAAGAAGAGCTCCTGCTGTGCCCAGCTTTGGTTGTGTTTGCCCTTTGGTCTCCTTGAGAGCTGTGTTATGTCTTTCTGATAGATAGCAAATGCAATGCCAGATGGCTTGCACTCCTCTGCTCATTCTTCTCTCTCTCCTCTGATTTGGGATCTTTCCAAGGCCAGGAGGGCTCAGATGCTATTTCTAATGTGTGGATTCCTGCCTTCCTAACAACTGCTGGCACAAAATACAGCAGCTCCTAGCAGATTTGGTGACCCTCCTTCTGCACCTTTTCTGCATTGTTTCACTCCTGAATGTGGATGGGGAGGATATACCAGGGGACTTCAAAGCCACTTCTGCACTGCAAGGCAAGGAACAGGGATTGATCTGAACGTAATACGTCCTTTAATCATGGCCCCCTTTATCCCCACTGCCTCTTGACCTGTGCTGAGCTGGGTTCAGTGCAGGTTTCAACACAGGTGATGGAAGCATTCTGGGCTGGCCTTGTGCTTCACTGAGCACACAGCACTACCTACGCGTGAGCAGTCATGGCTTGTTTGAAATGCTCAGTGTGACCACAAGCTGCTGCAAGGAGGGAAAGTGCCAACTGAGCCAAGGAGGACAAGCCATGCACAGCTTGAACCAGCACGCTCAGCAGCTGCTCCATGCTTTCTTCTCTCGTGCTGCAGGTTCTTAAAGTCTAAGAATCTGCAGAAGCGCTACTGGAGGCTGTACAGACCCACAACTGGAGCCCTCCTGCTGCTGACTGCCCTGCATCTCTGTGACCGGGTAAGGGCATTATGATTCTTGCACAACACCCCTGTGTGGAAACAAAGGATATAACTGAGTATGGGTGTCCCCAGCCCTGAATTGTCAGCTAGAGGGGAACAGATGGAGCACAAGAAAAGCAGCCCCAAAATAGTTCACAGCCTGTTTCAGGGCCTGAGAGCAGTTGAGCCTCCCAGGCAGTCAGTGCAAGAGGATGTTGGCTTTCTGGGGCCCCTTTTCACAGCCTGGTCTATCTTGGGTGCCCTTGCAGAGTCACTGGGAGGTGTCCTTGTGCTGTGCTCTCACCCTGTTTGGGAGCTGTCCTGTATTTCACATAGCTCCCTCTGTCCTTGCTGAGCCCTCTTGTCTTTCCCAGGTGAGTGCCTATGGCTACATCACAGAAGGTCACCAGAAGTACTCGGATCACTACTATGACAAGGAGTGGAAACGACTGGTCTTCTACATTAACCATGACTTCAACTTGGAGAAGCAGGTGTGGAAAAGGCTTCATGATGAGAACATCATTAAGCTCTACCAGAGAACCTGACTGTGTGGGCAAGGGCCATTGCCTGGGAAATCTCAACAGCACCTCATGGGGAATAGAAGAGGACCTTGGAATCCAGCTCTGGGCTTCCAGGCCCAGCTTCAGCTCCACAGAGATATTTCCTTCCTTTGGTATCTTTATTTTCTCACAGCACTTCCTAAAACGTGCATATTCTACAGACCAAGAGCAGAGCAAAGTGCCTCCAAACAAGCCCCATCTGTCTTGTGGATGGTTGTAGGCTTTGGTGCTGGGAAAGAGGAATCCAGGATGAATCTGAATAGCAGATGTTCCAGTGCCCAGTATCTTATCAGGTTCTCCCTCTGCAAGGAGATGATCTTGGGGCTGGGGCTAGTTCTGCTCTAGGTGGGTTCTCTCTGTGAGTAGTGCTCTGTGTGGAGCTGGGTGTTTTGGGTAAGCAGTGGACAGAAATGGGGACATACACAATCCTGTCTCAAGGGGATGATTTGTGTCCTGGAGGTGCTGCTGTCCCTCTGCTCACTGCAGGCATAAAGGAAGGACTGAACAGTTCCAAATGAATCTCAGTTCCCAATGTGACTTTGCTGTGACACCTCCTGGGGAGCACTGTGATGTCTGGTGCCCAGCCTGCTGCCCTCGGCCTACCTCACCATCAGCACAAGGGATGGGGAGAGCTCTTCGTAATGCAGCAGGATGCTGAACATTGTGTCTCTTGCTGTGGCTGCAGACCTCATGTGATGAGTCTGGTGAAGAAGCTGATGTTGGTTGTGGCAGGAGCGTGGTGCTTCCTCTCCTACCAGGAGAAATGTGAATTCTCAGTGTCCAGGGATGGATGCTGTCTGTCCTCACTGCTGGCCGTGCTGAGAAAAGCACTGTTACATCCAGCAGGCCTTTGGAGTGCTGGCCTTCTGAGTGGACTTTTGCAGGCAAAATAAACAGCACTGCTTTACCCAGCTGATTTCCATTGCAGCCCTCGGAGATGTGGTTACTATCTTTATGTCTCAGAGCCCACTGAGGGTTTTCCTACTGCACCCACGGGCGCTGTGCCCTGCAATGCCTGTGCATGGCTGCTGCCCCAAGTCTAGGGGCTCTGGATGGGCAGCTTTGTTCCTTGCCCATGCATTGCTGTGTGTTGCTTGGTGACGGTTCCACTGGGTATTCTTCCCCTCTGAATAGAGCTTTTCTCCTCCCAAGAAGTTGGAAGAAGTTTCTTTTAAACTCTTCCCTTCCCCCTCTTCCTCTTTTGTCTCCCTCCCTTCTGGGAAACAGGGCAGGGCTGAGTCCTGCTGAGCAAACGAAGAGCCCCAGCCTTTGGGATGGGCTGGCAGCCCCCAGCGCCCATCTCCTCTGCAGCTGAGGGCCCCCACCAGCAGAGCCTGCTCCCCCTGGGCTCCTCTCTTAGGATAGAACCACACAACGGAACGTCTGCAGTGCTGTGGTTTGATGTGCTTGGCAGTGCAAAATGGTGATGCTGGGCTGTGCTGGAGCAGCCCCAGTCTCTCCAGAGCCACCATGGTGACCAAGGATGTGGTTCTGGGCCACCCCAAATCCACATCCGAGCCAGCAGCGTTGTCCCTGTGCCACCAGGTGGCAGCTGCTGCCCAAGGCTGTGCTGTGGGCATCAGGTGTGGCACAGGCTGTATCCCAGTGGGTTGGTGTCCCTTGGTGTCACACTCTTTGTGATGCCCACCTGCCTTTATGGATCCCAGCACAGAAGCTATTTGGGGATGCACATAGCAGTTTGATGCCACCACACCCTCAAAGTGCCGTCACATCAGCCCTGCTTAGTGGAGGGGAGGATGTTGGAGAGCCCCAGGAGCTGTAAGTACAGCTGTGTCCTTCCTATTGGGTTCCATAGGGGTTAACAGCCCCCATGCTGGGATACAGGGCTGCTCACAGTGCAACCAGTGTTTCCCCCTCTTCCCTTTCTGCAGCATGAGGCAGCACAACCTCCCCATGCTGGTGACTTGCCCGATGGAATTGGTGTTGATTTGCGTTGCCCAAACAGAGAGTGGTTTCTGGGGCAGGTCTCAATGAGGTTTGCACCCTTCCTCACCTCTGTGTGTGGACCTGTGCTCCCTTCTCAGCGATGTGGCAGCAGGGAAAGCCAGTTGGACAAGAAAAGCTACGGGTAATAGGGGAGGGTGAATAAGATAAAGGAGCGACCCGAGGCTTTGTTCTGCACAAAGCAGCAGATGACCTCCCTTCCATGAGTGCTTTGGGAGGGAGCTGGAGTGAGGCCCTGCAGGCAAACAGCTCTTGGGATGTGGCAATGCCAAGGCATGGCCAGACCCAGCCCTGGGGCACAGATCCTGGAGAGGGTCCTATTGGGTCCTAGGAACATCCCAGGGTCCCTGGGTTGTCACATCATGGGAACCCTACAGAGGCATATGGGGCAAGCACCGAGCTGTGCTCAGAGATGCTGTGTCCTCAGCCCCCAGGCACTTTGCTTCAGCAGATCTAGGGGATGTTTGGCCTGCAGAGACCCCAGCAGGATTGGTCCAGAGCATCCAAGAGAGCTCTTGGATTATCATCACCCCAATGAGAGGCGTTTTCCAGCTCTGCACCCATCCAGCACAGATCCCAGAGCCTCACTCAGTGCCTCGTGCCCTTCGGACTGTGTGCTCAGCTTATCTCAACCCCGGCCAGCAGTCCAGGGCTGACAGACAGCTCTGCTGTGCACGGGCAGCTCTGTGGTAAGTGGGGCTGAGCCCAGTGGGGCAGCACAGGGGGAACACACTGATGCTTCTGCTTCTGCAGGCAGCACGAGGGTACCCCAGGGCATGGATGTCCACCAGGATCCTGTTGGTTTGGTGCATAGAGTTCCAAGAAGTGACTGCCCAAATGCACAGCCCAGGTTAAGGGTGGTGCTTCTTGTCACCATTGTGTTCTGTAATGTTCTTCTGGAAATGAGCTCTGGGGAAGAAGCTGAACATTTTCGCTCAGAAAGCAGCCAGGCTGAACCCAGCCCTGCGCTCACAGCTCCTCTGTTCCATCCTCTGTGGGTCCCGGGGGCAGTTCCAGCAGCGGTGGGGCAGGTTCCTCATTTTCCTCCCCCTTTTATCCCCCATTTCTTTCCCCCCCAACGCGGCTCTTACGGGCTCAGCCCCGCGCTCAGCGATGGCCGCAAATCACCCCCGGGGTCCGGCGTGGGAGAGGAGGACGAGAGAAGCGGATGAAAAAGTTACGGGCAAAGGGAGAAAGCTCCGCTCTGCGCTGAGAGAGGGGGTGGCGTGAAAGGGAGGCGAGAAAGCAAAGCCTCCAAAGCCGCTGTGAGTCAATGTTTAACCCCCAGAGAAAGCAGCTCAAAAATGCTATTCCCTGGTTTTTTTTTTCCCCCTCAGCGAGTCTGAACCAGTCCGCCCGGTGCCTCCTCCCTCCGGCTCACACCCTCCTTCCTCCCACCGCTCCTCGGGAACATCCATCGCTCCGTCCGTCCATCCCGGCTGTGGAGCAGCGCAGCGCAGCAGCGTTCGGAGCCACGCGGATCCGATCCGGAGAGCAGCGATGGGATTCCCCCGCTGGAAGCGGTTCTGCTTCTTGCTCCTCGCAGCCTTCACCTCGTCCCTTCTGCTCTACGGGCACTACTACGCTACGCTGGAGCTGCGCAGCGGCCCGAGGGTCGCGGCCAGGTATGGGGGGCGGATCTGGGGGGTCTGGGCGCTGCCCGCTTTGTTCGCTGTTTGAAGGGTGTTCTGGGTCCTGTATGGGGATCCGGGGCTGCGAGGGTCCCCGCGTGGGCTCGGACCGCCTGCAGCAGGGTTAGAGCGGGCTGCTTTGCAGGGTGGTGAAGGGCTGACCCTACACCGCAGCTGCGAGAGTAAAGCAGGGCTGCCCGCAGCCCGACTGGGGCTGCTCGCAAACTCGGACTCCGGCAATGGGCATCCCCGCTTTGCTTTCCCTTCAGCCTTGCCCTGATCGCCCCCAGTGCTGGGCTGGGCGCTGGGCAGCTCCGGGTGCAGGGACGGTGCTATGGGACTATGTAGGGTCACAGTCGAACCTGTAACAGGGAGGCCCTGGGATGCAGCTGGATGTGCTGCCCTGGGGCTGCATGTCCCATAGCAGGAGCTCTGCGTACACATCCCACCCTGCAACATGGTCATGGTGGGTGCCTCAAGAGGAGATGAGCCCCACTGTGCTCCAAAGCTCTCCTGGGATGGTTCCCATTGGCTTTAATCCCGATTCCAAAGTGCAGCTCATGTCCAGTTGACTCTGATTCCTGGCGTTTGCAAACACGCTGCCCCCATCATCTCTGCTTGTGCCTCTGAAAGTACCAACCCAGAGCCATCAGTTCTGCTCTGATACAGGGCTGAGCTGGGACTGAAACCTGCAGGTGCAGCAGTCCTTGCTGCTTAAACATGAGCATGGGGTGACGTTCTGGGCTCTTCCTCCCACTGGGACAGAAGGGGTGGGTGAGCAGTGCTGTGTTCTGGGGAGCACAGTGTGCACGTCTCCACCTGATGCAGCCCAATGGTACCAGTGGGTGCAGTGTGAGCATCAGCTCTGGGCACGGAGCTGATGGAGAGATGTCCCTCCCCTGCAGTGGGGGAAACCCAATGCTTTTCTGTATGGGAGGAGGCAGAGCTGTGCTCTCCACCTGCTCTACCTGTCCCTGAGATCCCGTAACAAGGAGCCCTTGTCTGCTCCACAATACCCTGCTTTGCTGGGTGCAACCTGCTGCTCTGAAGGGCCCTCCTGTGCAGGGAGGAATGAATGGGAGCCTGTTCCCCACAGGTGGGCTCCCACCTCCTGCCTGACCCTGAGCTGCCTTGAGGGCACCCGTGGGGCTCTGATCCCCACAAGGCACAGGGTCCATCCCGCAGTGGTTGGCAATGGAGCTATGGGCACTGGAGGGATGTGTCTCCAAGCATGGGGTGGCATGTCACACCCACACCCCCTGCAGGGCCCTCACAGCCCCATTGTTTCCCCAGTGCAATGATGGGATGGGGGTGGGGGACTCGGTGTCACCTCCCTGCTGTCCCTTCGCAGTCTGCTGCAGCCGGAGCTGCTGTTCCTGGTCCGCCCCGAAGCCTCACACCCAGACAACAGCCACCAGCAGGACCTCAAAGGGACTGCGAAGAGGTAACTGCGGGGAGAGAGGGAGTGTGTGATGATCCCAGCATATGGGAGCTCATTGAGCCCTTCTCACTGCTCTGTTTGTCCCTTTCCAGCAGGGAGTTCCTCTCCCAACCATCCTCAGAGCCAGAGAAGCCCAAACCCAGTGGAAAGCAGGTGACAAAGCAGGACATGGTGTGTCCCTGGTGCTGTCCCCTGGGCCACGAGCCTGGCCCCACATCGAGGGGCTGCTCCCTGTGCTCCATCCATATGGACGCAGTGCAGTGCTGTGCCTCCAGCAGCCAGAAAGGAGCAGCTCTGCCCCCGGGTCTGACCTCCCCCCGCTGCCTGCTGAGGCTCCTCCATGCTCAGTGCTGGCTGTTCTCTCCTTACAGCCCACCCCATGTACCCACTCGGTGGTGGACACAGTGAAGGCAGATCCCACGTTTGGGAAGCTCTTCCAGTTCGATGTCCCGGTGCTGATGTGGGACCAGCACTTCAACCCCGAGATGTGGGACAGGCTGAAGGCACGACGTGTCCCATACGGCTGGCAGGGCTTGTCCCAAGCAGGTATGGGGGCAAGGGGGGACCCTGATGGAAGGAGCCAGAGATGGAGAAACCCCACAGAGGAGCTGGGGATCTCAGTGTGTTCCCACTGCTGGGCAGCGGGGTGGTGGGACAGCTTTGCAAACACCACTTTGCAGCATCTTGTGACATTTTCCCTATATAAAAGCCCCAGTGTGTGCATGATGATGAAGTGAGGCACAGAGGAACTCAGACAACCCGCTCTATTGTTATCGATGGAGATTGTTTCCATTCCAAGCCCAAACCTACTCTCTGCTCTCCCCGGCAGGGAAGTGATGTGGGGTGCAAGGCAGGGGGGGATGCAAGGAGGCTTTGTTAGGAGGGGAAGCTGCTGGTGCTGGCATCTCGCAGAGCTGGGGCTGTCCGGATGTGTCCCCGTGCGTTGCATAGAGCAGTGCTGACACACACCTCTCCCCTTTCCCCTCTGCAGCTGTTGGCAGCACCCTGCAGCTCCTCAACGCCTCCTCCAACACGAAGCTCTTTGACCGTAACCACTTCCATGGGGGCTGTATCCGCTGTGCTGTGGTGGGCAATGGGGGGATCCTCAATGGCTCACGGCAGGGCCGGGCTATTGATGCGCATGATCTGGTCTTCAGGTAAGGCCAGGAGGGCACAGTGGGGCTGTGGGTGCTGTGCTGAGCCCAGCCCTGGACTCTGCCCTGTGGTGATCCCGCAGGCTCAATGGGGCCATCATCAAAGGCTTTGAGGAGGATGTTGGGACCAAGGTTTCGTTCTACGGCTTCACGGTGAACACCATGAAGAACTCGCTCATTGCCTATGAGGCGTATGGCTTCACCCAGACACCGCAGGGCAAGGTGAGAGCAGGAGGGTGAGTCAGGGTGCAGGGCTGCAGGGGAGGAGGCGGTGGGGTCACCATCCCTGGAGGTGCTCGAGGGTGGGTGTTACATTGGATGAGGTGGATAATGGCACAGGAGCCTCGGGCCTCACCATGCCCACATCCCTGCAGGACCTGAAGTACATCTTCATCCCCTCTGACGCACGCGACTACATCATGCTGAGGTCGGCCATTCAAGGCAGCCCGGTCCCCGAGGGCTTGGACAAGGGTGACGAGTGAGTGAGCACAGTGAGATCCCAATGGGAGCACAACGCACCCAGCTCTGCCCATGGTGCCAGTTCTTCTCTTCCTGCTGCAGGCCACACAAGTATTTTGGACTGGAGGCATCCGCAGAGAAGTTCAAGCTGCTGCATCCTGATTTCTTGCACTACCTGACAACCAGGTGAGGATGAGGCGGCAGATTTTCATCCCATTCGTTGCAGTGCTCACATTTCCTCCTGGCGGGGAGGCTCATACAGCTCAGCTGCATTTACCTGGCCCTCCATTTCATAGCAGGTTTTGAACTGTTCTAACAGGAACAAAGTCTAAAGAGATCTGGGTTTGTTTTGCAGGTTCCTGAGGTCAGAGCTCCTGGACATGCAGTACGGCCACCTCTACATGCCCAGCACTGGGGCACTCATGCTGCTGACTGCACTGCACACCTGCGACCAGGTGAGGGGTCCCTTCCCTCCCCTTGCTCAACGCCTTGGGGGGAACCTCCCACCCTGAGCCCATCACCATCCATCCTCCTTCCCCCTCCCACCACCCCACAGGTCAGTGCCTATGGGTTCATCACAGCCAACTACGAGCAGTTCTCTGACCATTACTACGAGCCGGAGAAGAAGCCACTGGTGTTCTACGCCAACCACGACATGCTGCTGGAAGCAGAGCTGTGGAGGAGTTTGCACCGAGCTGGGATCATGGAGCTGTACCAGCGGTGAGGGCAGCGCAGTCCCACTGCAAGGACTCTCAATGAAGCACGGAAGCGATTCTCCTCTTTCCTGAAGGCCTCCTCCTGCCCCTGGAGGGCTCTCCCATACTGGCAGAGCAGCCTGAGGAGCAGGGCCTGCAGCTGACAGCACAGCAAAGGTGCTGGTGCAGGGCAAGGCAAAGCTGGCAGGGAAAAACCTCAACTCCTCAAGGCCCTCCAGCATCTCATTAGTGACTCTGGGAAGCACGGCCTTTATCTGCAGGTAGGACAAGGTGGTGCTGGAAGGGGATGCTGACAGAACTCACTTCTTTGGACGGCCTGGAGTTACAGCTGGGTAGGCTGCAGAACCTGCAGGACAAAGCTATCAATTGTGGTACCTCAAAGAGGAAAAAGGAATCCCAAAGGTGGTCTTGAATCCTCCCACCACGCTGCCTAATCCAGCACTGCTGCAGTGGAAGCTCCTCCAGCTTGTGGTGGTTGGAGGGCTGACAGCGTACAGCAAAGGGAGTGGTGTGATCTGAAACTTCCCCATCTTGTGTAATTAGAGGAACACAGAGTCATTATTTTCTTCTATGCCTGGTTTTTAGTGATTGGGGCGGATAAAGCATCCTGGCTCCTGGAACACAGCAGGGCTTTGTTGTGGGAATGGCAGAAGTCTGGGTTAAGGGTGGGAGTGGGGTTACAGGGCTGCTGGTGCCCAAGCATGGTGTTGGTAGAACACAGCACACAGGGCACTTTGAGAGCAGCCTCTTCCCACCTCGCTGCCATTTGCTGCACGTCAGCTGGAAGGGTGGAGGGCACAAAGGAAGGGACAATTGTTTGCAGAGATGGCAAGAGATAACCGGGCTGTGAGCCAGAGAACCTCCAGCTCCCCTCCAGCTCCATCCCTTTTGTGACACAAAGCTGCACTCAGCTGTTTCAACCAGCTTCAGATGTAATCTCTAGCGGAGCCCTGTTTGCCTTCTCAGGTACGCCTCAAATTAACCTTTGTTCATGGCAGACACTGCACAATGGTGCCATGGCAGCCTGTTACGCCTGTTTTTACACGCAATCAACTCAGCAAAACCTCTTCCATGACAACAAGCCCAATTCTCACATCACCTAAAAGACAGAGCCCCAAAAGCTCCTCAGTCAAACCAAGTATGAGCTCAGCCCACATGGCTTTAAACACGCCCATAGCAGTAACACTGTGCCACAAAGAAGAGCTTTTAAAAAGGAACTGCTGACACAGTGCAGCATCTCACCAGGAACCCCATCCAGCTCCCAGGGATACAACTGTGAACAGACCAGAACCTGCTGTACTCACAGCTTCTCTACTGTACAACAGAAGCCTTTTTCCTTCTAGCCCTGGAGTTAAGACAGCTCCATGTTTATTACCTTAGCAGACCAGGAGCCTGATGGTTATACTGCTGCCTGCTGCCTTCTCTCGGAGCTCCTGAGCTGACCTCAAGCAGTGCAGTTACTGTGAGCTGCATCTCCTCAACTTTCAGCATTTTTCTGTGGAAGACAATGAAATCTGAACACCGTACGAGGCTCAGTAAACCCACACTTGTTATCACTTCAGAAGGTATTTCAACTTGAAATCCTTCCTACTTGCCCAAAGTCATTTCTGTTCAAAGCAGATACCCAAAAAGGACTTGGACTCTCAGGATTGTTGATGATTTTATTCATTCTGAAACAGCAGGCTGCAGGAACCACGTGCAGCTGGATGGGGGAAATCAGGTCCTGTGGAAAAGAGGGCCAAAGCAGAAGCAACCATCAGCTGCAAAGCTCCCAACCATGTGCAATCAAGAAGACACATCTTTCTCTTCTAAGACCAAAAGTGCACTTTGTTTTTTCCCCCCCTGCTCCTTGGAAGCCCAAAGCCCCACGTGCTTCTCCTTGTGACTGCTTTTTGGAACCTATCTGTATTGACAAAGCTGCCACTCTGCTGGCTGCAGTTCCATCCCCTCCCTTTCTGTATACCAACCTTGATTTCCTACGGAAGCGTGCTGTCGTCAAGCGTGCTGGTTCAGCCCATCAGTGAGCAGTACTGATCTTCTACAAACAGACATGAGTTCTGTTAAATAAAGCATGGAACTATTTAGCAGAATGCAGCTGTCAACCACCTGGAGATAAAGTGCTCTAACAGAGTGTGTATTTAGTGACTATGCAAGATTAAAATGCATTTATCTGCAATCCAAATGTGCTCTACTGTTTGGACAAGCAACTTAAAAGCTCTTTGTAGATGTAGAACTAAACTGTACTTATGACAATAGCAGCCTATGTTTATTATTATGGTCTCTGCACAGTCCTGCCATATCTAGGCTCCTAAGGGCAGGCTGCAGGCATACAGCAAAGTGCTGTGCATTGCAGCTGTGCATTGCAACTGCAGGAGGAAAGGGAACAGCTGCTGCTCTCAGCCCTCCTTGTGGGCACCTGCATCATTTCTCTCTCTGCAAGATGTAGAACTGCTGATGGGAAGAAATACATAAGCCTCAGTGGACAATGGTTTCTCCCTCACAGCTGAGTTGTCAGACAGGGATAACAACACATCACCGGCTCAGTTTCTCCCCTGCTCTCATCTACACCAACTCCCAAGTTCTATGGAATAAAACGCCCAACAGGCGGCCATGCCTATGAGCTGTGTCCTTTCTGAGAAGCACTAAAAGATTAGGCATTCTCGTCAGCAGATGAGTCACGCTGCCTACACTTCTGGCACATAAAAGTCTAAGATTAACTGAAATACTCAAGGATTCTCTTACCAGTTTGAGGTCCAACTTGACAGCTGCCTTCTTGCCAAAGCCATCTCTGGGGGATGACACAACCCCTGGGTTCTAAACCATGTTTTCCTCCTAAATGGAAATTGCATTGAACGCCATTAGAAACAACCCTCCAAGCTAAGACTGTCCTGCCTTTGTTTCTTCTCCACCCCCTTCTGAGCCAGCACCAAGCCACAAAGCAAGAACTGGGGAAGCATTCCTTTCTAAAGCCATTTTTGCCTTATACTTAGCAAAGCGGAAACCTGCTCCTCACAAACAAAAGGGTACGTCTGCCAGTGAGTTGTTTCACTTGAGACAAGGAACATTGGGAGGCAGATGCTATTTAAACCTTTCCTTAAGACTAATACCCCTCATCATACTATGGATTTATCTTGGGAAATGCACTCAAGCAGATCTCAAAAAGACAAATCTGTTCTGGGGAAGGATTCTCATGTCCCTTTTTGGTGACCTTTTAGTGTATGTGAGCTGCTCCCAGCAACCTGATGCGAGTTTAAACCCCCCCAGCACACTTCCAGATAAGCACACAGACCAATTATCCTTTCACTAGGTCTACTTCTGTGACAAACACACTTCTGAGATGAGCTGTGCCTCCACAATGAGCTGTCATCCAATCTACTTCTAATCCCTTCTACTCTTGCCCATCTTCAACAATGCCGGCAACCAGGTGCTCTGCAGGGCACCAACCACATTAAAACCCCCATTCATTGTGTGCTGCCTCTCAGCCTGTGCTACATGGCAGCAAAGGGCTACACACTTAGATGGCAGCTGCAACAAAGCCAGCCTTGATTGGCTTAATTACATTAATCAAGCCATAAGGCTTTTATACCTCCTCCCAGCAACCCCAGGGGCCCAGAGAGATATCACCTGACACAGCAGAACAAGGCTGATCTCTGCAGCCCAGCAACAGAAGAAAAATGGAGTATAAGGAGCTGAATGCTGCTGCTTCTCACCTTTGTGCTGCTGATTCTACCAGCCTGGTGAACGACTCAGCCTCCTGGGAAGGTGAGTGCGAAGGGTGTTCTTCCCCTTGCTGGCCAACATACTGCCACCTGAAAAATGGGAGAGATAAAAGTTAATCCATATAGTAAAGTGTTGGGTTTTTTTTATATCCTTGTTTCTGATGCTGAGCCTCAGAGTTACGTTTCCACAGCGGAACGCTTCGGACAGGGATAACCATCTCATCACCAGCTCAGCCGAAGCTCGGACCACGCGGAGCCGTGAGCACAGCGGCAGCAGCACCCCCTGACGGCCGGGTTACGGCAGCTGTGCTGCTGTGAGCGCTGAACCGAACCCACAGCGCCGTCAAACTACCCCCGGGTCCTCGCTGCTTATCAGCCCCACCGGCCCGGTACGGCCGCCCTACATACAGCGATGGATGAGGCCGCATCCCCTCAGCGCGTGCAGGCCTCACCTGGGGGGGTGGTTGAAACGCTACGTCCCCGTAAGAAAACACGGAGGCCTCGCTCTCTGTAAGCAGCCGTGATGGCGCCCGACAGCCCCCCGCTCGTGTCCGTGCCGTCCCCGCGCCCCCCGGTGCCGCCA
Source organism: Coturnix japonica (assembly GCF_054131305.1). Taxonomy (NCBI): domain Eukaryota; kingdom Metazoa; phylum Chordata; class Aves; order Galliformes; family Phasianidae; genus Coturnix; species Coturnix japonica. The sequence continues at coordinate 4,576,090 of NC_140685.1, forward strand.
TGACCGCGGATGGACGGCGATGGCGCCGCGCACAACTCACCGCCACCAGCAACGCCGCCATGACGTCCTAAAGACCGGAAGGGAGGGCTGCGCGCGCCCACCTCGCCCGACAAGTCTCGCGAGAGAAAACAGGCGCGAGGTGGCTGCTGGGAAGTGTAGTTCCATGTCCGCGCGGCCTAGTGTAATGGCGGAGCCCTCAGTGCTGGAGGGGGTTGTTTTACACAGCTCTGAGCGGGTTGTTCTGCTCAAGGTGACAAATAAGAGGAAGATGAGAAGATAAACATGCACAGCTCCTCACCAGGGTGAGGCCTGGCTCCTCCAAGGGTGCTCTGTCAGGCCCTGCAGGGTAGGCCGCAGCTGAGGCAGGGTAGGCCGCAGTCAGGCCTTGGGCCTGGCACCAGGCTATGGCGCTATCACTGCTCCCAGCCTGTTTGCTATGGAGGCACAAGAATGGCCACAGGGCGCCCCAAAGGACTGAGCAGGTGTGAGCTCACCGTGCAGGAGGTGGGCAATTCAACGGGCTCCTTGTGTGCAGGTTGGGGTTAGTCAGTGGTTAATGTGTGAGCTGTGCTCTGGGGGTGTGGTGGTGGCAGCGTGTGCTGGTTAAAGCTGCTTGCTGTGAAGGCTGTGGGGTCCCTTGTAGATGATGAGTGCAGCAGAAGCAAAGGGAGGGGGGAATAGGGCTTTTAGGACCAGCAAAAGGCCTCTTGTTACAAAGCTTTGCCCAGCTTTGTGAGGGAAAGTATCAGGAAATGGAGTTTGAACAAAGCTGAGTCTGGAAGAGGAGTATGGATACATGCCCAGTATGTAACAAGTCTGTGAGTGGGGGATGTGCTTCCTTGGGGTGCTCAGATCAAAGGTGCATTCCTTGAACATAAAGGTGCCTGGTTCTGCTTTGCTTCTAGTGGCATCTTACAGCATGAAAACAGATCTGACTAACTTGGGAACAACACCCAGCGCCATCCCAGGGAGCTGCACCACCAAGGAGCCTGGTGTTTGCCCCTGGGTCCACTCAGGTGGCAGCAGGATGGTCCAGGAGCTGCTGCCCATGTGGGAGGCCCTCTGTGGGCACAGCACTTGAGTTCCCAGGGAAAGGCAGCGTGGAGTTGTTTGTTTTTAATGCCTGGATACTCCCGGCCTTGTTCCTATTTTAGAATTTGATCCTTTCCAGAGCGTAGATTTAACCTGGCTGGTAAGCTTTTTGCTTTCCAGAATGGCTCGTATTGCTTCCTAAAAGTCTCTTTTAAAAATGTCAATAGGATGCAAGAATCACTTTATTATGGTGGGACAAGAAGGCTGCAAAGAGACAGCAGTGTGCTATTAGAAATAAGCTGCTTCCCCTATTAAGCATCTGCCTAGGAAGCCTTCCCCAGCCCTGTGTGCCTTCCAGTAACTGCAGAGAACCTCATGAGCAGTCCAGGCAAGGAGCACAGAAGGAGCAGCCAATGAGCAGAGAACCCCTGGCTCATTGCACAAGAGCTTTGGTGCCTTCCTGCCTTTAAGAGCCTTCTGGAAGGAAGAGTGAGATACAGGAAGGCAGTAATTAACCCAGCCTTCGTTGCGACTGCCTTTCCTCTGTGAAGATGTGGCTGGCAGCCTGCCTGCTTGCTTTTAGCTTCCCTGAGAAGCAAATACGTAAAACCCAGCAACTAGAATTAGCCCTTTAGATCCCTGAGGGACATCAAGTTTTAAAATAAAGCAGCTGAAATCCTGCCTTGTGCAGAGTTCGGATTATAGAGAGAGAGAACGTTCTTAATTGTAGCATGGATGATGCTCACACCACAAGGTAGTTGTCTACTTATGCTTACAGATGGATGAGCTCAGCTGGGGCGGACTCAACAAGTTAATGGCTCAGGAGAATGGCATGAGCTAAGAGTGCAGAAGTCTGGCTGTATTTATGCATGATTGCAGTGCGTAAGTGCTTACAAGCGTATTTTGGAGGCAGAACAAAGGCTCTGGGTAAGAAGTGGTAATTGTTTCACCCATACCCAACACTCTTTACTTTGCCTGTATGACTTGATCGGGTTTTCTCAGCTCTTTCCTTTAGAGGGCGATCCTGCCACACACATCTTCAACGTGCGAACTTGTGGGAGCTGCAATGTAAGGTGAAGCCGCCCAGAGGTCAGCAGAACATGGTGGCTCTCGTGGAGCTCTGCGAGCCTGCGGACATGAAGGGAGCTGCCGTCTGGCCTGGGCAGTTCTGGTTGAATGTGTTCTGCTTCCTCAGGCAGTTGCCAAGCTGCTCCCAGAGGTAATTTGGAATAATTTGGGTAGATTTCCTGTGGCGGATCTCTGTCAATTACAGTGTTTTCTTCCTTTAATCTTTCAAAGGATTTCTATTTTTGTTGAGCAAATAGAGGAAGCTATTAAAAGGGCATGGTGGTCTTCTATTTCTTGGGAGCAGCTCCCAAATGATTACTTATTCCCACAGCTGATCCGAAGTGGATTACTTCCTCTAGCAAATCATGCACTGGAGTAAGGCCCCACCTTTCTGCTTTCTGAAGCTTTTTCTTTGTCCTGCAAAGACACAGCATTACCCTCTACAAAGAAGTGCAAGCACTGCTGTGGAGTATGTGGTTATCTCTTGGTCAGAGAACAGGAAAAGGGGCGGAATATGTGACAGAGAAGGGAAGGGAGGAAAGGAAAACCAAACAGAAATAATGACAGAACCCCTTCAACTTCTGGCGGGCTTTGATCCCACGCTTTATTTGAAGGACAAGGTCTCCTCCCAATTTCCTACCCCTTCCCCCTGCTGGCTGCCTTGTAACAACCTCTGGGGAGCAGCTCTCTGTACTTACTGATAGCAATTTGATTCCCCTCTGCCTTCCAGCAGTTCCACTCTGCAGACAGGGTTCCCAAAGCCTGGAGAAACAAAGCATCCATTGATTCAGAGCTGTCCTGCTGTGGTTATCATCTTTGACATATGGCTGGGGGAAGCAACTGGGGTATATGAGCACGTTCAGAAGCTCATCCCCTGTAGTGAATTGTGTCTGGCAGGCACCAGCCCCCTGCATGTCTGAAGTGCACAAAGCATGAGGAGAAGCTGAGGAGCTGGTTGGATTCTTGGCCCTGCTCTGTGAGCTGCATGCACAGCAGTGCACAAAGAGCAGTCCCCTGTGGAACAGCTGGAGATCGCTTGCTGGTGATTCAGGTGCCAGACTTGTAAGAGAAAAAGATCTGTAGTGTTAAGAAAAGCCTGCCAAGAGGTCTCAGTGCCTGGTGCCTGCTGCCTCAAGTCAGTCCTAAGCAGTACAAGAAAGGCTCTCTGGAGCTCAGTAGCAGACAGCAGCAATATCTTCCCACGCAGGACAAGGCATACTGCAAACTGAACACCCTTTCCCTGGTAGCAAAGTTTAGGCCTCCATTTAATGTTAAATACATGCTTGAACCCACTCATCCAAGCTACTAAAACAGGATTTTAGTAGCCTTAGAAATGCAGTGCTTTGTACAAAGAATGGTAAGAGCTTTGTCCTTACAGAAAATCTATGAAAAGAAGGGATGACCTTTCTGGGAGCACTGTGGTATCTGCAGGCAGGGCTGTGGTTTGGATTCCTGCAGGTGATGGAGAAAGAGAAAGGTTTCCTTTCCTTAGTGCTGCTGAGCAGCAGAAGAAATGGTAACTTCAGCCACTCAGCTCAGACTGGGCATGATTTTCCCACTGTTCTTCCCACTTCTTTCCCCTTTCCTCAACTGAGTTTTGAGCAACAAAATTAGTCTCCATGTGCTGTCCCAGCTCAATAAGCAGTTGCCAGGAGATGACCTTGCTTTGAGTAGAGAGATGGATCCTCTCTATTTTCTGCATCAGCCTTGGAGATTAAAGGCATGGTAAGCAGAAAGGGAGTGAACTGGTATAAAAATATCTAGGCACTAATGAGGAAATTCTCAGGTCTTCTTTTATCACAAGCAGCGTTTCTGTTTGCCTGGATTACTCAGCCAACAACAGCCGTTGATTCAGTCAACCCAGACTGCGCTGTCATGTAAATGATATTTCATCTATCACTCTTAGAAGAAATATGCTAGCCATGCAGGGAGCAAACAAACGTATTCCTAGAAGTAATTAGCCTGAACTGCACTGAGGTCAAGTGGTTCTGTTGGAGAACAATGTGAATCCCCAACATCTCCTTACTGGAGACTGGAAGTGGAGAACTGCAGATGCCGTTTCTCTGGCTCACCTCTTGCTTCTCATTGCTCGCACTAGAGGAAGGAGGTGATTGCTCTGAGGTATTTTTAAGGATACCATCTCTTCTACTTTCAATGCTGAACGTGAAATAAGGCTTTTAAATCATGGAAGGTCATGTTATTTCATGTCTTTTTTAGGTCATTTGTCTTGCCCTTGTGCAGAGGAAGCAGCTAATGCCTTGTTTGGCTGTGTCCAAAGAGGTGAACTGAAGTCTCCCTGGATTACAGAGGGCAGTTGGTTAAAGACCTGTAACTATTCCTCCTACTGCTTGTGAGAAGATCTGCTGAGGGCAGGCTCCAGGTCACACCTCCTGTGGGGAGCCTTGATGCAGAGGATTAGACTGGGAGCTACCCAGACCAAGAGGACAAAGTGGATCCAAGGTATCCATCCCAAATGGGTACACAGGAAGGGGTGCAGGAGCACCGTGCTTTGAGAAGAACTGAAGTCCTTCTTTTTGCCCTGTACCTGCCTGCTGTAGCTCTGTCTGAATGGCCCCAAGTTTTTGTATGGGAGGAGGTCACAGCTGGTCCTTACTACCACTCTGCCTGTGCCAGCAGGACTTATGGACCTACTTAACCTCCTCTTCTCTTTGTGCTCCCAAGGCTGATGGCTTCAGGACAGATCAAAGCATGAGGGTAGCATTGTTTTAAACCACCAGTTTCCTGTAGAATGTGATCTATCTGCTTACAGATGGCTTTTATGGTCTCCAAAACCTCCTGTGGATTAGCCCATGGCTGACAGTATAAACACTGTCTCTATCCCACATCCTGCTTCCACAGCATGCTTCATGCTTCTCTGTCCTTTCTTTCAGTTCAAACATCCTGCAGAATCCTCCAGCATTTCTCAACAGCCTTCCCTGCTCTCTTCCCCCCTGCCAGGTTGCGAGTACAACTCCAACAGCCCCCAGATTCTTGGAGAGCCGCCCACAAAAGACAGAGATTCATGCGCCTTTCTTCCTGAATTAACCACCAGCACGTGTGTCACTGCTTTGCTGCTGACCCCACGCCTTTGCTGTTGCATAAAGGTAGGTCTGCCTTCAGCCAGCTTTCCTCCTGCACATTCCAAGTGCTCTCCTTTCTCCCCTCAGCTGTCATCTCGAGCAGCCTGGCTGCTGAAGGCAGTGGGCGGGCGAGCACACACCACAGGAGATGGCTGATCTCCCGTAGCACTTCTGCTCGGGGATGTGCTCTGCCATGCCAGCATTCTCCTCCACCTCTCCCTGCTGTATGAGGGGCACAAAGCACTGCTTCATCTGGGGGCCGAGGAGGGGCTGTGGGGAGAGCAGCACTGGCACTCCTGCGTGTGCTGGTGGATATGGGGTGACTCTTCTCCTGGTGGAGGCTTTGAAGTGGGTGTCTGGGACATTGAGGGATGGTGACATCTCAAACCACAGCACCTGACTTCCCAGAAGTTGTGTGCGTGGTGCTGCTGACTTGGAGCAGCTGGCAAACAAGTAAAAACACTCTTCCCCCTCCCAAATCATTATTTAAACAGTATAAAGTTCTCTGTAAATGTTTAAAACAACAACAGGATTGGGAGGGGAAGGAGGAAAGACAAACAAGTTTGCCGTTTGAGCTTTGCAGAAACAGATCTTAATTTCTTGGCAGGGTTCTCCTTGCCCAGAAGATCCAGCTGCCAGCACACTTCAGGAGGCTCCAAATCCATTATCACTTCTCTAACATCTCCCTCCAAGAGGCTGCAGTTTGGCACAGGCAGTGCCTTTGATGTTGGGGCTTGGCCAGCACCTCGTGGTGTAGGATCCCAGTTCATCGCTGGGGCATCTCCGCTTGGGATCAATGGTGAGTGCTCCCAGAGACGCTTTTCTTTCACAGCCCTGAGTTTATGGTTGGTGAAACTCAGCAGGGGCTGGGGAGCTCTGTGGAGTGTCGTGTCTGCATAGGAGAGAGGGATGGGAACCAGGGGCAGGATGTGGGGGCTCCCAGTTCCCAGCCCATTGCCTCTCCTTCCTCTTCAGCATCAGTAGCACTGCCAGCACCTGGTACATTAACACAGAAGAAACCCTAGATAATCTCTGAATACACAGCTGGTAAAGTGACTTTAATTCAGCTTCTCGCAGTTGAAGGGTGTGAGCTGCATCCTGGCTGGGCTCCAGGCTGACGGAGACTTGATGGGGATCTGAAGCCCTGGGTACAGAGGGTTTGCTGGAGACCAGTGGCTGCTCTCCAGATCCCAAGCCCTGAAGTATCTGGCCCCAAGGGGCCATTCTTCTTAGTGTGGGGTAGATCCTGGCCTGAGGAAAAAGAGGTTGTGTCCTTGGTGGGGGGGGACCTATGAGAACAAGGTCCCCAGGAAGCAGAGTAGGACAGTGTTCCCCAGCAACCTGATGTCTCAGCTGGACACCAGCCCCCATCAGGGCTCATTGCTGCCTGGTCCAACGCATTCTGCTCCTGCCCAATCCTGCTCAGACCCTGTTTTTTATATACCACCCTAATACCCAAAGCTGGGTGTCACTGCTGCTCCTTGGCTGGCATACACAGCCTGTGTGGCTATAGAAATAGGCTGTGTTTGCTTCCTAATATCTGTGTTCATGCTTCAGCCTCTTGGTCTGGTGCTGAGCTACAGCATCAAGATGCTGTTGCTGACCTTGCTGCCGACACTCCTGTACCTATGTGCAGGTCCTGCAGTGAAGGTGCCCATGGTGTTTCCTTGAGCTGCTGGCCCCAGGCTGCTGTTGGTGCCCTGTCCCCACTCCCCATGTTCTTCCTCCAGGCAGCACTGGGTAAACTCCCGCAGGGGTCTCCTTTACTCTTCCAACTTCAGCCAGCTCTGTGCAGAACCTCCACCGAGATAAAAGAGCGACGCAGTGTGAAACCTTCCTCCTCTTCAGCAGATGGTGTTTGCGGCACTGGACGTTTCCTGTGCTGTTGTAACAGAACGGCCTGGTCTAGCCAAGAAGAGGAAGGGGAAGCTGCAGTCTGGTCTTGCTGAAGCTGCCTTACTCCACAGACCTGACTTGAGATCCTGGATCACGAATGATCTCTTGCTTTCTCAAGTATCAAATGGGTTTTTTTCCTCCTTTTTTTTCCCCTCCATGTTTCAACCCACGAGCTGAAGAGCTGCCATGCCTTGCTGCAGCCAGCAGCTTCTGTCACTGCAGCACTCACAGCAGCCTCCTGGGGCTCGGTGACCACAGATGTGCTGTGTGATGCAATGTGAACTTCACATCACCTTCACGGAAAGACTGAAATGCATCTAAACTGGAACTCACCCGGTGTCACTGCCTTAGGCTGAACAGAGCAATGCTACGTCTATCCTCGCTGTGAACTTCCAGCCTCACAGGTAGAGAAATGCCCTGACAGAGCTGCAGTGGGAGCTTTCAGCTGATATTGCTTCTGCTTGTGTTTGTTTGAGCAGCTCTAGCTAAAACGGTACACCAAGAAGGGGCAGCTGCACATCCATCCGGCTTAGTGCTGTCAGACCAGGCTGAGGTTGCTGAGCGCTGCGGTGGATGCATTCGAGACAGATCTCAGTCGGGGGAGCAAGGCAATGCATATGGGCTCACTGCTTCCCTGGAGCCAGCACTGTGACTGCTCCCCAGAGAGCAGCTCCCTGACTGCACCAGCTCCCTGAGCAGCTCTGCTCCTTCTCCTCCCAGCAGCCAGAAACTGCCTACATCAGCTTTTGCCTTCTGATGGAAACCAGCTGAGCCACAGCGATGGGGAGCGACCCATGGGCACTGCATGCTGCTGCAAGCTCTGTCCCACACCCAGGTAATTCTGGGGTAAGAACATTTGTGAGAAGGGGCTGTGTTCCCTTGCCAGCTCTGCAAGGTCAGACGCAGCCCTTGCCATGCTCTGTGCACCCCTCCTCACCCCTCTGACTCCGGTAGCACCAGGCTGTCTCACAGCCCTGCTGAGCCCTGCCAAACCTCAAAAGCCCTTTCACAAAGAGCCATGTGTCAGCACTTCGTGTCCCCTATCAGCACCATCTACCTGACTTCTTCCTGCCGGTCACAGCAAGCTCGAGCAGGTAGCAGGACACAGGGCAGCTGGAGGTGGATGCTGGGGGTTCAGCCAAAGTGCACTCCTTCCTGCAGCATTCAGCTAAAGGAAGGGATCTTTCTTTAGCTCCTCTTTTCCTCCGCCTTTCAAAGCGGTGCCGTATGGATGCTATCACCGAGTTCATTAGTCCCTGTCGGATCTCCCCCTCCCTGGAGGGGATGGGTTTTGCTGCAGCTGAGCTCTGGTGGTTTTTCTCTTGGGGTTTCAAGAAGTTTCATTCCACCCATGAGAAGTGCCAGGCGTCGGGGGAAGATTTGTTTCTTGGCAGCTGTTCCCGTTTTGCTCTAGAAAACAGATGCTGTGCTAGGAATGCACCGTGACTAAAATTCCTCTGGGCTGCTCAGGTCAAATAGCAGCAATGGGGGAAGCAGGAAAGCAGTGCTGCTCAGCACAGAGAGAGCAGAGGGCTGAGCCCAAAGTGGGGCTGAGCATTTCTAGGGAGCAGGGGCTCGGTGTTGGCTCAGTCTTGGCTCTGCCTGTTCTAAAGGAGCTGCAGAGCCTGCTGGTGTCAGCTTTTGGTTCTGTGACAGCATCTGACCCCTGGGGCATGGAGCACGCTGCCTCCGTTTGCTCTGCATAGGGCTGGGGGAAGCTTTCAGGGTCAGAGGTTTAAACAAGGGCTGTGATGGGTGGTGACAGCTTGAGAAAGACACAAACAGCGAAAGGTATTGGTGCTGTCAGGGAACATGACAGGCAAGTTCACAGCCCTCGTAGGCCTTTGGCTTCCTGTTTTCTCCTGCTGGGAAAGCAATCCTGTATGGTGACAGCCGCAGGTGACCCTGCAGCAGGTGGGGGCAGAGCTGGGGATGCTGAGAGCCATCAGCCCCATAGGGTGAGGTGTGCAGGCAGCCCCGTGCAACCCTGCCCTCCCCAGATGAAGGTGGTCAGCACGGTGTGGGTGCTGCAGCCCTTCAGTGCGACTGCAAAATGGGTCACCCCGTCAAAACAGACCTCTTGTTGTTCCCGAGCTAAAAGAAGGGGCTGTGCGATAGAAAACCTGCAGCTGGTCTCTCTAATCTCCCACCAGCATCTGCATTAACTGACAGCACAGTGACTTCCTTGATGCTTGGCAATTTTTTTCCATGCACGCATCCAGTTAATCAATTAAGTTTCTCAGCAGCTTCCTCCAGCATTCAGGCATGGAGGGTGGAAGGGATTTGTTATTCTAGGCACTGTAAGAGAGGCATGAACTGTACTAGAAGCAAATTGGTTGTGCTTTCCAAGCACTGGTGCTTCTCACTCCCAGCTCAGGGGTCTGGTCCTGCTCCCACCACCTTGGCTGGACCCAGGGATGGGGATGCTCTCGGTCTATGTCAGCTTTGGGGACACTCCAGATCTTCAGTTGCTACACAACCCTTCTGGTCCATGGCATTCAGCTCCATTCAAGGAGCTGAGGAGGTTGGTTTGTCCCTTAACTCAGCCCTCTGCTCAATAAATATCCTCCCAGTTGTTTATTTTCCCTTCTTCCTTTCCTTCTCCCATGCTTCTGCTTGTTCCCTGCCCTGCCCAGGCGTGCTGCTCCACGTGCTCTGTGAGATGTCCCCATCCATCCTGCAAACCTGGGGCTGTGGGGGCTGCAGGATGCAGGCAGGATGGGTGGAGGCACTGAGAAATTTGGGGTGACCCCAGGAAGAGGGATGGATGGATGAGAGGAACCTCATCTCCTGCCAACTCGGCTACACCCTGTTAGTGGGAACGGGGATGTTTTGTGCATGTTTAGCAATGTGAGAGGCTGAAGCATGACAGCAGCAGGGGTCAGGAGGGCTGTAGGGTTTGTTAGGAGTGCAGCCAGTCGGGTGATGCTCCTTGCTCCCCATGAGACCTGTTGCAATCTGCACATGCATCCTCTCAGGCCAAGCAAAACTTGCACTGTGCTGCTGGCCTTTGGCTCATGGCCTGAACACGGCTGGGGTCCAGCTGGGCTGGGAGCGGTCCCTGCTCCTGAGCTTCCCCATGGGCTCATCACCCCAACAGCATCCTGCTGTGAGGACAAGGGGGGAATTGGGTGTGGAGAACAACCTGTGCTTGAGGAGCTTTCTCTATATCAGCCAGAGGATTTCAGCCACCTTCATGCCTGTTCCCTGCAGCCACCTGGTGCCAACGGATTGCATCCGCATGATAAATCCCATTGCTCTTCTGCTCAGGAAGTAATTTGGTGAACCAGGAAAGAGAACGTTGCTTGCTACCAGCCTTCTTTCCAAAGCAATTGCACAACACTGCTCTGGGGTTAGCAAACTGCAGACATCTGGGAGCAATCGATGCTGTTTAGGCTCTGAGAAATCATAGGAGAAAGTTAGAAGGAAGCAACTTAAAAGCTCAGCGTTAAAAGCAGTCTGGAAACCCTGGAAATTCACATCAGGGTAATGCCTACAAAGAGCCAGGAGGCAGAAGGAATGAGAAGGACAATGGAAACAGCAGCCTCCACAGGAGCCTTTGGTTAAGGATTCGGGGAGCCACATCTTCTGTGCCAGTCGGCCCCCCCAGCACCCCGTAAATGAGAAACCACATAAGCCTCGCACTGTTATTGCTACGCAGCATTAAAGCCTCTCATTTGGGATAAACATTCTCATCTCCAGCAGAGCATGAATAACATTAAATGAGATAGTTAAAATGGTTCGGGCCAATTATAGCCCCGGTGTAAGTTGGGCAGAGTTGCACCAGGGATTAATTTGATGCGGAGAGCTCTGCCTCCTGTTCCGAGCCGGGATTCCAGTGCGGGTAATTACATCCTGCCTCTGTGCTTCCTCTGCAGTTTTAATTGGGTTGAATGGACCAAATCCGCAGCAAGTGTAAATCTATGTAATTGAGCTCTCTCTGGAGAGGAACCCTGCTGCTTTACACCCTCCAATCTGGGCCAGCGCTCTTCCCTTCCTCCCTGCTGGGCTCCAGCTGCCCAGGGCTGGCTGCCACCCCACGAAGGGCTCCCATTTTGCCCTTGGCTGAAAGTCAATGATTTCCTAAGCTGCCATGGACAGCCCAGAGCCCAACCCCTGCAGTGGTGCAGGTGAGACCCACCGGGTCCCAATCTGCTTTTGGGCACTCTGTGCCTTCTGCTGGGAAATGACCCCACTAAGCGGCCTCCTTCCCATCTCCTGTCCTTACCCCATCCCACATCCAGGCTCCAGCACACAGAACAAGCAGCTGGACCATCTCCCTCTCCCACTTCCCAGCCCGCTGAGTAAATCAGCAGTAATGAGGGACTTTTGACCCTCTCTTTCCCCGAACGGCCTCAAGAAGCATTTTTCTTCCATGAGGTACTTGAGAAGCTTGAAGTTCTTTCCTTCTCCTGCTTCTATTGTAGCTTTGCTTTCCTTGTTTTTGTTTGCATGTTTGTTTTTCTTTTTCTCTCCTAGGAAAGGACAAGTCATGGGATGCAATGAACCTTCAGGATGCCTTGGGAGCAGGGGGGATGCAGCCAGTTTGGGTCTTGTCTCTTTCGGTCCAGCAGCAAACTGTGGGATCGGAGCTGGGAAAGTGCTCCTGCTGGCTGTAATTAGGGATGTCATTGCGAAGCATTATCTCACAGAGCTGGAGCCTATACAGAGCCATACATCCTCTGTAGCCAATTGTGCACGGAGGCGATGGGAGAGGGAAGGGCTCTGGGAACGTTCTCCACTACCCATTTCCAGGACGTTGTGCTGCTGTGTGGTCCCTTTCCCTTCTCACAGAGCAATGATGAAAGCAGACAGACAGTGAGACCCCGGGGAGCTGCACAGCGCAGCCCAAGGCTTTGCCTCCAGCAAGACAGTGTGGGGCTGCATGTCCTCACCCCCAGCTGGGCTCAGCCCACTCCTCCGTTTCCCGTTTGGTTTCTCCCATAGTGTATTTTCAGGAGGTAGAGACATCCCAACCCTCCCTTCCTCCCCAATGGTAGCACATCTCGGAGGGGCCACGAGGGCTGTCGCTGCCGGTCCTGCTCTTCTCGTAAAGCACACTGAGCTTTTGGCCAGCAGCAGAGATGCAATTTCAGAGATTGAGCAAATTCCCCCTCCCACCCACTGAGGACCTCCCAGGACCAGCACACATCCCACATCCCACCTCATCCAGCCGCCGATTGCTGCAACGGGTTGAGTCAATCGAGACCATTTCTCATGCAACCATCCATCCCGGAGGTCCCCAGGAGGAGGGTTGGCTCAGGAAACCTTCAGCCCCAAATCCAACACTCCCCCCCGTGCAGCTGATGGAGCACAGCTCACATTGCAGTGACCCGAAGCGCCGTCTGTGCCACGTCCAGCTGGCCTTTCTGCTTTGCTGGCGTGCTCCTTTCTGCTTTTATTTTGGCTCTTTTTTTCTTTTGGCTACGTATATATATTTGCAAATCCAGATGGGATGAAAGGTCAGACTTGCTGTGACCGTAAGGCCCAGGCTGAAATCTGGGTTCTCCCTTAACCTGGGATGGCTGTGGCTGGATGAGCCCTGCTGGTGGGCTCAGCCATCTGCCAGGAGAGCTGTGCCGGGCTCTGTGCTCACACACTGGGGCTGTTGGAGCTCTGGCTCATCTCCATCCCTGTTCTGTCCTTGCTCCGCTCATCGCTGCCCACCCAAACATGCTCAGCCTCCTCCCGCTCAGCTCCTGACCTTTATTCTCCCTTAAATCAATACACAGAGCCATGCTGCAGCAGCACCAGCGCCTCTGGGGAGCCCAGCTGATGTATAGCATCCAAGGAGCTGCTTCTCATTGTGAGGCTCCCATCCAGATAAGCTTTTGTCTTTCCAGCCCCCAGTCTCTCCTATGCTGCATGGGCCCTGCGTTCATCCCCTCTGGCACTATTGACTCCACATTTGCTTTCATTCTGTTGTAAAATGAAGGCAGCTCCAGGTATAAAAGCAGCTTAATTCTTCCTGAATATCAGAAATGCCTTTATGAAAATAAAATCGAAAGCGAGTTGGGATCGGAAAGTTTTAATTAAAAAGCTTCAGGGGGAAAAAAGGAAATCTATTAGGAAACCTCTGCGGACATTCAGTAAGTTCTCCCTGCAGAGAAGCAGCATGAAGGGAGCTGCAGTGTCTGCCTGTGCCCTGCTGGTGGGAAGGGATGAGAGGTGCAATGAAGCTGGGAGCAGCCCAGGTTGGGTGCTTGCCCTCCTCATTGTGGCCAAAAGCACAAAGACCCCCCTCCTCCTCCCTCACACCCCTTGGATAAAGGATGGCAACTGCTTTCTTAGCCAGGCTGAAGCTGCCATCCCCCAGTCCCAATGCCTGATCAATACAAACCAATGGACTTTTTCCCATCAGAACATGTCTATTTTTTCCAGCAGGTTGCCAAGTTCTCAGACAGATGAAGGCTCCGTTTGGCAAATAGAAAACAGGGATATTTGTCTTTATTCTGAAACTGAATTCTTGTGGCTGAGCTGCACCAAAAATACATCTTCCCCCCCCACCACTCCCAGACATGAGACACCACTGAGCGCCGAAAGCAACTCTTCCCTGCCACAAATGGACCAAATAAACCCAGCACGAGACCGGTGCTTAGCAGAAACCAGATGCGCCTCTAATGCTGTCATCTACAGCAAGCTGCGTCTGCAAACTGATCTTTTATTAATGTGTGTGCACGGGTGGGAGAGCTGGGAGAGTCCCAGCGCCGGGAGCACAACATGCCATCACCTCATGCCCATGGGCTGCTTTGTGGCTCCCAATGGGCATTGATATGGGGTTACCCGAAGCCCCTTTGGACACAGCATTCAGGATTTGCAGAGTTTGGCCTCGTTTTGCCCTGAGCTGCACCATAGAGGTGGGTTTTGGAGGGGTTCTCGGTGTGTTCTGAGGCTGGGAGGCTGCAGGAGGATGAGCTGTTGGTTGATGCTGGCAGCTGAAATGGGTGAGGTGATCCAGGATGCTCCACGTGGCTGGATGTGCCCTCATCTGGGAGCTGGGCAGCTCTTGGAAGTACCAGAAAGGGCTTTTTCTCCCCTCTGGTCTGCCCAGTCCAGGCTCTGTGTCTCTATTTCCATACACCTCAGGAGCAGCCACTTTCCAGAGCGCACACAGCCTCACCAGTGAGCAGAGACCTGTAAATCCTGGGAGAAATATGGAGAAACCACCATTAAACAGAAGGCAGAGTCTGCGAGAGATGTGGCAGGGCAGAAAGGCAAAATAAAACAGGCTTTTTCTCCCCAATTCCCCTTCATTTCCACACTTTTGATCCTTCCAACCCGAGCTGTTCCATGACTCTCTCATGTCATCCATCTCACCTGGCTCTGCAGCAGCATTAGGTGGCGCGAGGCTCAGAGCCTTCCTTCCTCCTGGACTCTTCTTCCTCTCCCTCAGGGTGCCTGGGGATGGAAAACATGAGGTGAGCCCACACTGGGCTACACTTGGAGCATCTGGAGCCATTTGGCTTTCCAAATGGAAGCTGCTCACTTTCACAGCACTGCATTGAAGGAGCTGAGCCCTCACCCAAACCCACCTTTTCTCCACACTTTCCCTATATTTTCCCCACATTTTCCCCATGTTTTTCCCCATCTCTGCTTAGTTCAAGTCCCGTGAGGTTCTGCTGCAGCTCAGTTTGGCCTGGAATGCTGATTTTAATCAACACATCATTTTATTATTATTATTATTCCCCTTTTTTTCCTTCTTTTTTTAATTTTTTTATTTTTTGCCAGGAAATAAATAAATCATACAATTCCTCATTGCCTCCTCCTTCCAGCATCCCTCCCTTTATCACGGCGCGTCCTTCCCATGGGCTTTGGAATTGGGTCAGTGAGCAGAACCCGACGGCAGCGGCTGCTTCTTAGCAATGTTCATAGAAAGCTGCTGCAGCCCCCGAGTGCTTTGGGGTGGAGGATTTGCCTTTCGGGTCCCATCCCATGGTGGGAGCTGGGGCAGAGCAGGGAGCTGTGATGCTGTGAGCTGCGCTGCTGCTCTACTTTCATGTTGTCACCCAATCAGTGGGATCAAGGGGGATTTGTGCCTTTGGAGCCTCATGTTGGCCACCCCCTATGAGGTTGGTCTACCCAAACCATCACAGAGCCTGGAGCAGGGATGAAACCTTCCCCACCCCATACACCTCGTGGCTCCTCCACCCATGATGCTCTTTTCCATTGCAAGAATTGGGGGGTCACTTCCAGTATCTCCCTCAGAAAGCAGAGGAGAAAGCTGAGACTCGCTCTGAGTCACTGCCATGTTGTTACCAAGGACACTAAGGTTCCCGATTTTGAAGAAGAGATTAATTACACTCTGCAAATAGACATTTTATCTGCATTAAAGAGCAGCGAGAGCTGATTCTTTTGGCGTAGCTCATTATGTAGCAGCAGGTTGTATTGTGACAGATGTAGGAATCCAGTGGCATTGTCACTTGGGTTTAATCATCAGAAAGCTGCCTTCCCAGGTCAGCTCCGAGTGAGGATTTGTAATATTTACATAGCACTTGGGCTGCCTTCTTGTTGCTGGAGTCTGCATTCACTCGTCAGTCTCTCATTATGCATGTGCCAGTATTAATTGCATTTAGAAATGAGATTCTAAAGGAGAAGTGAGAGCTATTTAGACCTCCATTCAGCTTGAAAGACAGCAGCTTTCAGTGTGACAGCTCTCGAGATGCTCTCGCTCCCAGCTGAAAGCAGGTGTTGGAGAGAGTTGTGTCGGAGCCTCTGTACCAGCGCTGCCTTTTGTGCATGCCCAGACATTTATATAACAGGCGGTATAATGACTCCGCAGAAGTGGCAGAGAATTGACCCTTGTGGATCTGGATTAAAGCACAGAGATCTGCTCATAGACACAAGGGGGAAAGCGATGCTAACGTTGCCTCCTGCCTCGTCTCTGGTGGAAGGAGGGGGTTCTTTTCCTGCTGATTGGTTTGGGGGGTTATTTATCGGCTTGGAGCTGTACTCGTGGCCTCACTAATGTATTTAAAATCGCACAGAGATTCAGCTGACACTTGTCTGTGCCTGCCTGCTGTGTGCTGAGTGCTCCAACCCGGAGATGTGCTGGCAATGAGGAGCTCATGTCCTGCTTGGTGCTGGCAATGAGGAGCTCATGTCCTGATGGTGCTGGCAATGAGGAGCTCACTTCTTGCTTCCCGGAGGGGACAGGGCTGGGAGGTGAGATCCAGATGATGCTGTGTTACTGGCTCTCTTTTTGGCAGCCCAAGGTGCAGAGGGGCTGCTTTCACCTCACACAAAGCTCTGGCTCATGGCACCTTCACCTCCCCAACCTTGTGTACCTTGTGCAGCCCTGACACCACAGTGCTCCACTGGGAATGGGGGAAAGAAGTTAAGGAAGGAAGCAGAGCAGCCATCCATAACCACATGTAGCAATGCCCAAGGACCTCCCTGTCCCTGGATGGGGAGGTTGGTCCAGGTGAGCACTGTGAGGAGGAAGCCCTCAGAGCATCTCCATGTGGGACTATGGGAGCAAACTTCAGGGTATTCCTGACCCCCCACCCCACAGCTGAGCACCCCGGCTCTGCCAACACAGACCAAGGGCACCCCGAGCTGTCCCTGGCAGCCCCAAGGCATATAAATAGAAGAAAGGACGTGAAGGAGGTCAATGAGCAGGGGATTTTACATAATCTCATCTTGCCTGTGCTGTACGGTTGTGTCCTTTGCCCAGGACACAAGGGAACGTCAGAGCTGGGGACGTTCCTGCACCGCGGTGGCTTTATCCCATGTGCTGCCCTCCAGTTTTCAGCACACACTGGATTTCAGAGACATCCTTAATCCAGATCTCATCCCAATGGAAATGTTGGCCTTTATTGCAGTGTATGGAATCCAGGCTCTGCTTGGCCCAAAGCAACCCCAACACAACCACCACCACTCAACTGTACCCAATGGGGGAGGCTGCCCACCCTCTGCTGTGCCCATTTGAAGCCTGCTCTGCTCTGCCCTGGTCTCCTCTCTCATTTCTCCACAGTCCCTGACCAGCAGCACTTTCTTTCTCTCCCTCTTGTCACTTCTATTTTCAAGGCTGGAGATGAATTCTCTCCTGGTATAAACCTGTCAGTGGAGCTGCAGTGATTTATGCCAGCACAGAGCGAGGTGGGTAGA
This sequence comes from Coturnix japonica, assembly GCF_054131305.1. Lineage (NCBI taxonomy): Eukaryota > Metazoa > Chordata > Aves > Galliformes > Phasianidae > Coturnix > Coturnix japonica. The sequence goes on from NC_140685.1 coordinate 4,593,273, forward strand.
TGGATGTCCAAAATAGAGCAAGCAGAAAACCTGTTACCTTCCCCTGCAGAAACAGCTTTGTTCACTGCTATAAACCCGCTGCAGAGCTGGGCAGGAGGTGACCTGCTGCTCCTTTAGCTTTAGATAGCCTAGAATGGAGCCCTCGTGCTGTGTCCAGCTTCCAGGGTAAGGCTCGTATTGCGGCCACAGCTCCATGGGGACAGAGCCCTGGTGACCCTACACAGCCCCTGTTTGCTCAGGCAGCTTTAATTCAGCGGGTGATGCAGGTAGGGGAGGGCTGCAGCGTGCACAGGGGAGGAGATGCCTTCCCTGCCTCGAGTCCCTATTCTCCATCCCCTGGCTTAATTGGCTCATTAAGCACCAATTCGAATTCCCCACTTTCGGATGTCTCCAGCCTCCGTCGGTAAATAGATTTGCGTGTCTACAGTGGAAACCTCCGGCTGAGCACCCAACAGGAACAACTCTCCCTCCCATCACACACCGTGCCCACATCAAGGTGAGGCTGCACAGAACCAACCCTGCTCTCCAGCATGGCTTTGTAACCACAGGACTGCAGCAACTCCCATCCCAGTTATCACCTCCCCACCACCATCCACCCCAAGGTCACCTTCACTACCCTGTCCCCAACCACGGGGACCCCGAAGCCCAGGGGAAGGGAGGACATACGGTTCCACTTTGTTGGAGAAGCGTCTCCGCAGCATCACGACCAGCGTGCCGAGCAGCAGGGCGGTGGTACACATGGCTCCATCACCAGGCAGCCCTCGCGTCCCTCCCGCAGGACCCTGCTGTCCCAGCCCTGGTGTTGCCCTCTGCCCAGCAGCCACCTGGAGGTTCTCAGGGGTGGTGTTAGGAGGAATTAGAGCAGGATCAGAAGTAATTAACAGGCAGCAAATGAGGACGCTCTGCTCTGACCTTCGGGTGGGATCAGAGGGAGCTCTGTGAAACCTTCGGCACTGAGCTGCATCCGGACAGAAGCCAGTGGGGTGGGCACCAACACACGGAGCCCATTCCCACCCCATGCATCCCATGTATTTCCCGACATGGGATCAGGGCTGGGGGCCCCTATTCCCTGCGTGCCTCCCTTCCCTCTTCACCAACCTCCTCCCCTCTCATTCCCCTCCATCTCCTGTCTCTCCTGCTCCCCCCTCCCTGCTCGGGTAATCTGACAGGCTCAGCCCTGCGTGTAATTCCCTGTGGCCGCATCTCAGCCAGCTGATCCCAATGTCTGCAGGATGGCTTTGCCTCCCCCTCCCCGCTCTCAGCAGCACGCACACCTCTCCCTACACCTCTGTGCTGGAAAACAGATACCTCACACAAATGGGTTTTGAAACCAGGGCCAGATCTGAGCAGCCTTGATCAGCCCTGGTTCACTAACTGATGAGTGGAAGCAGAGCGAGCTTTGGGGGATCCTGGCTCTCCATCCCATCAGTGAGAGACTGGGATGCTGTGATTCACCCCACTCAGTGACAGCACTCTCTTGGACCTCTCCAAGCCCTAAAAACACTCAACATATCTGTAAAGCCAAATCCCTCCAAGCCCATCCCATAATCAGTCCCTGTAGTTGGAGGCTGGAGGGGATGAACCCTCCCCAGTGGTTCCACAGGGATGGGGGCTCTTTGGGAGCATCCCAAGCACCTCCTCTGGCTGGACTGCTCCTCTCTCTGCAAACCAGGTGGCAATGGGACATCCCCACATGTGTCCCAGACACCACCTGAGGTCTTGAGAAAGAACAACTATAGGTAAGACCATGGCAAAGCCTCCTCCAAGGGTTCTTTTCCAGAGGTGTCTTTGCCCACCCAGCACCCAGCTGAGGGCTCCTACATTGATTTTCCATGCACTGAACTCACTGCCCTGCACCGGAGCGTATCACTTCCAGACACGCTTGATTGACACCGAGAGATGCTCGGCTCAAAGGCAAAGTAATGTGAGCAGATTAGTTAATGCTTCTTGCCCCAGCCCTTGAGAGCAGGGCTGGAATGGCAAGGCAGGCTTAATGGGTTTTGAAGGCTTTTCTTTTTAAGATATGAATCAATGAATCCGTACGGGGAGCGCGGATAATGTGATCGGAATAAGAAGCAGGGCTCGTCTTTGAACCTGAGCGAGGTCCCTGACAGTGTTTACTTCATGTCCTGGCACCAAATGCAAGATGACATGAATACATTAGCTTGCTGGCTTTCCTGAGTAACCCCTGCCACGGCCAGGCCGGCTTCAGGAAGGGAAAGAGCAACATAGAGAGTCTGTTTGGAAGCATCACCTTGTTGCCAATAACCCTGTCATCCCCACTCACTGTCTGGCTGTGACATGGGGACGATGCTCAGCCAGTTCCTTGCTGGAATCAGGATGGCGAGGAGCAAACCTCACCCACACCACATCCCCATCCCCTGCTTCCTCCCACTGCTGTTGCTTCATCCCACCTTGCATCACCATTTCAGTTCCCCGAAGCCTCAGGGTTGGGTTGGGGTGGCTGGGAGAGCTCTGGCATGGGACCGGGTTGGGAAGCAGTTCCCCACACTGCCCCAGAGCAGAGACCCTGCCTGCAGCATGGCAGCACCCACCTCCCAGCCATGTCTGCACCACCGCTTCCTTCTTTTCCCCTGGATTTCCTAATGTTGGAATCTCATGTTGTGTGGGCTGGTAGCGATTTTGTTTGGTTATGGGGAGGAGCTGACACAGCATTTGAGAAGGCTGTGGGGTTTCCCTGCCTCATCCTCCCCTCTCCTCTGTGCTGCCTGTGGCTGCTGCTGGTTGGGTCTGCACTTCTTCACCCTATACACCTCCATCCCACCCACCTCCATCCCACCCACCTCCATCCCATACATCTTCAACCCATACACCTCCATTCCGCCCACCTCCATCCCATACATCTTCATCCCATACATCTTCACCCTGTACGCCTCCATTCCACCCATCTTCATCCCATACATCTTCATCCTGCACATCTTCACCCCATACACCTCCATCCCACCCACCTTCATTCTGCACATCTTCATCCCATACATCTTCATCCCATACACCTCCATCCTACCCACCTCCATCCCATCACCTCCATCCCATATACCTCCATCCCATACACCTCCATCCCATACATCGCCATCCCATACCTCTTCATCCTGCACATCTTCACCCCACACACCTCCATCCTATATACCCCCATCCCATATACCCCCATCCCACACACCTTCGCCCCATACACCTCCATCCCACATACCTCCATCCCACCCATCTTCATCCCATCACTTGGACCCTCACCCACTTGGCCAACCCATATACCCAAGCAGAGAGACCCCGATCCCATTCTGGGAGTGCCTGCTCAGCTCTGGTTAACACACCCTCACCAGCAGCTCCGGCAGCATTGCGTGAGGTCTGGTTTCAATCAGAGGAGGAATGTCTGCTGCGGGATTTGCTTTGCACAAACAGTTGGGTTTCGCTTCCTGGCACTGCCCAGAACTGCCGGGGGGAACATGGGCAGAGGGGAGCAAATCAGCACCTGGCTGTGCATGGGGTGCGGGTGATGGAGTCAGGATGGAAACTGGGGGTCCCACCCCATGGGGTGCAGATACAGACAGCAGTGCATCCTCAGCTGGGGGTCCTGCTGCCCCCCTTCAGCCCCCGGCACAGCTGCAGCTGGAGCAGGAGCTCCGGCTTTGCATGGTTCCCTGGGGATCCGAGAAGCAGGAGGAAGGAAACCTGCAATAAGCACAGAGCATTTGCACAGGCTTTAGGCTAAATCCTCCCCTCCTGGTGTGCCGGCTGCTGCAGGCACTGCAAAGCCATTTCCTAAAGTCTCCTTATTCCTCCTCCCCATGCACAAGGGACAGTGGTGCTCAGCCCAGAGCATCCAGAGCTGAGTGTGCTTTGGCTGTGGGGTTCGGCTGTGGTTTGGCTATGGGGTTTGCACCTCGCCCTCTATGAGGAGTCAAGGGTGGAGCTCTGCCACCATCCCCGTCCCACGCGCCGTGGAGCTGAAGTCGTGTTTTGTGCCTTCACCTCCCACTCCAGGCTCAGGAGCCAAGCAATTCCTCATTGCACCCAGCACAGGGAGGAGGAGAAGGAGGAGGAGAAGCGATGTGGGAGGGCAGGGTGGCAAATGCCATTATGTCCTTGGGGCTGCCACCTCCCTCTGTGCTGCACTTGGCCCCAGTGGGACCAGTGGGGACATTCAGGTCCCTGCAGGGACAGAGAGCAGCAGGGTGACACCATTCAGTGCTGACCCACTGAGGTTTTGCAGCGGTGTCAGTGCAGCATCTTCCTCCTGGAAAATGTTGCATTCTACCACTGTTATCTGGGGGAAATGGTGGCAATGGGGGGCTGTGCTTATGGCTCTGATTCACATCTGGGAGGAGATGCAGAAGTTGAGGGCTGTGTTTGGGGTTTATGGGCACTGGGTTGGCACGGCACATCTCCACCGCGGTACAATCCTCCCCACATATCTCAGAGTGGCCTCCCATAGGGAAGAAGCCAAGCACGTGGCAGAGCTGGGCGTGATGTCCCCAGACGGGAGCACAGACCCTCTTGGAAACGCTCATGGGCTCCTCATTCATTTCTAACACAGAACTGAGACTCTCCACCCAACCCCAAGCCCCAATGCCAGGAAGAGGGCACAGCTCTGGCTGTGGCAGGATGGGGTCCTGCTCTGCTGGGTTGGACCTGCAGCAGGCCAGCATCCCCCCCTGCTCCCCTCACAGCTGTAAGCACAGATCTGCTAATGCCAATGATTTCCCTGCTGGGAGTGGAGTGGCAGCTGAGGATAATTTGGAGGAGAAATACAGCAAAAAGCCTTGGCAGCTCTGCAGAAAGAGAACTCCGGCCATAGCAGGGCTCAGCTATATTCCAGCCCCTGCCCAGGTGTACTTTGGTGCTCCATCTGCCTGTCTGTTTGTTCACCTGCCTGCCCATCCACCTGACTGTCCCCCTGTGTGCTCACCTGTCTGCCTGCTGTCCCTCTGCCAGGATGTGCAGCAGCTGCTGGAGCAACGCAGGATCCCCCACTGCTTCTCCCACCCCCCTCTGCAGACCCTCTGGTCATCCCAATTCCCAGCTGTGTTCTCCCTTTTCCTGCACTATCAGTTTGACAGCCTGGGTCTGCAGCAAGATGCAAATGGATCTGGGTCCAAAGCAACCAGACAGCAGCACAGACGTGTCCCCACACACCCCAAAGCCATGAATTTCCCCACCTTCCCCTTGTGATCTACAGGACAGAGGGTGACATCCCCCTCTGGGAGGTGATGGGTGGCTGCAGAGGGATCCGTTGTCCCAAAGGCAGCATTGAGCCCCAGCAGCACTGGGACAACTCCAGCCGTGCGATTCACATTCTCTATTTCCTCCGCACTGTTTACAAAGGCCGGGGAGAGAGGGAAAAAAAAAACTTCCACCCCCTCCCCCCTTCTCCACCCCCCGCCCTCCATGAGAGGCAGGAGGGAGGAGTGGGAGAGAGGAGGAGAGAGGGGGAAAGTGAGCTCACGTTCACACGTTGGAAGAGGCTGGTCCTGCGATGCCTTTGAATATTTCACTTTTCGGCTCTTTCCCATCAGTCAGCCGCCCGCATCCAGGCTGAGCGGGAGCTGCTACAGCCATGGGGAGACCCGAGCTGTAGGAGATAGTCGAAATTCCAGCTCTGAAAGCGCAGCTGTTGGGCGCACACCTCGCCGCTCACAACGCACATCCATCCCCCTCCCGGCGCAACGTACGCAGCTCCCCATGGAGAAAGTCCAGGGAGAAATGGAGATCGAGAGGTGGGAGAGAAGTGAGGAGATCTCCGAGGCGGAGAAGAAGGTTATTCAGGAGACATGGAGCAGAGTGTACGCCAACTGCGAGGACGTCGGGGTCTCCATACTCATCAGGTACCGGGGGTTGCAGGGGGGAGGGGGGAGAAGTGAATCCAAACGGAGCCCTTTATAGGCAAAAACAGAACGGTCTGCGGAGCGGAACGCGATGAATGACAGCGAGTGGGGAGCACAGAGCATCCATTGGAGCGGGGACGGTTGGCAGCACTCCTCCGATTTCAGAGCGGGGGGAGCGGGGCAGCGCTGTGGGGACTTTGTGGGATTCGGTTTCCATCGGAAAGGTCACCTTAACCCGAGCGGAGGTGGGGGAGAGCGGAGGCAGCGCGGCGCAGGGCTCGGCTCCATGGGGGTGGGTTTGTTGCGGTTGGGTTTATGGGGGGGGGCTTTTTCCCTACCCCCCCACTGAGTTCCGTGCGGATGGTGTTGGTACGTCCCAGGCTGGCGGGTGAAATAATGCAAGTTGGGAGCCAAGATAAAACCCAAGCAGGTGTCTCCGAGGGCACCATCTGTCCCTCCGGCGGCAGCGTCGGCGGGGAGGGAGCGCTGGAGTTGGAGAGGGGGGGGACGGAGGGGACACACATGAGGTGGGGGGCAATAGGGGTGGCAGCACTGAGTGGTCTCTAAGCCCTGAGCATTGCCTGAGCTGTGGGGCATCATCGCCCCATGGCACATAGTATCGCCCCATGGCACATAGTATCGCCCCATGGCACAGAACATTGCCCCATGGCACAGAACATTGCCCCATGGCACAGAACATTGCCCCACAGCACAGAGCATTGCCCCATGGCACAAAGCATCATCCAGCAGCACAGGGCTGGGTGGCTCCAATGGGCCAAGTGCAATGCCCCACATCGGTACCGAAATCAGGAAGGGTTATGCTCTGCTGGGGGGGGTGGAAATAGGGATGGGAAGGTTTTTCCTGTTGCTGCCTGTTGTTGTGTGAGGTGTGAGCCCTTTGCATGCATGTGCTTTGTGTGAATGGCTATCAAAAAGTTTAACATGGGCTGAGAGCTGATGTCCCGAACCCATGGGAAATGCAGAGCACAGATAATCCCTGTCCCAACCTTGGGAAGCCAAAATGCTCCTTCTCCCATTCCTCTGAGCTCCAGTACAGGGCAATGGGGAGTGGAAAGTGTGGCAGGGGAGTCCTCACTGCCTTCATGTCCCTGATGCACAGCGGTGTGCAATGGAGGTGGGCTGAGCCCCAGCAGTGTGCAGCAGCTGTGATGCCAATGGAGTGTTGGGAAGAGGTGTCTGGGTGGGATGATGCCATGGAGGATTAGCCCAGGGCAACTCTTTGCTTTTGGCATCTGTAGAGCATGGTGGTGGGGCGCAGAGCATGGTGAGGGCAGAGAGGTGCGGCTGTGGGGATGTGTGGCTGAGCGCTGCTCCCAATACAAACTCTCCCCATACAAGTTTCTGCTCCAACTTGCTTGTCCCCAAAGAGAGCCATAGCACTGTGGTGGTGGTTGTTCCCAAATGCCAGCAGGGTATCGCACACCTGGGATGGACCTGGCTCCCCATGAGCCTTAACTACGGCACATGCCCAGAGCTCAGCTGCATTTCTGGTGCTGGAGAGTTTTGTTGCCCCATAGAGGTTTCCTCTGCTCTTCCCCAGTTTATCTTTCAGGACCTGCTCTGGGCAGGGGATGACTTTTTCCCATGGGACATTCATGGGGGCTCACAGTCACCTCTGTGCATTGAGAGCTGAACCCAAGCTGGGGGGCCAATGCTTCATTCTGATGGCAGAGGTGGGGATGCCCAACCAAATGCTGAGCATGGGGTGAGGGTCTGCAGTGCCACCATCCTGCAGGAGTTCTGCTGTGTGTCCCAGTGCAGCTCCCTCCTCCCTGCACCATTTCCATGCTGGCTCACCTACCCTCTGCTTTGTGGATGGGGAAACTGAGGCACGGGGCCGTGCACCAGCACTGGCCATCAGTCTCCAGCCTTGTGGCTGTGGCTTTGCTCACAGCCATAGCACAACCCTATGGTCCTTCCAGCAGCACAGCAGGGTCCTGAGCTTGTGGGGCCCCTGGGATCTAACGGGATATGATCACAGATAATGAGGGATTCAGGCAGTGCAGCCACCAGATCATGGGAATCTGCGCCGTGCGGTCAGAACTATGCCACTAATTGACCATTTCCTCCGCGGGGGAGCTTCATCTTCCTCCTGGGGAACGTGGGGCCTCTGCAGTATCGCTGCCAGGATCCATTTAACAGCAGCTGCTTTAACCCTTGTGGGGCTGGGGCGAGAGCTGGGCAGGGCACCCTCAAGCTTCACATTTGGGGCTGCATGTCAGCTGTGTTGTTCCAGCCAGCATGATGGAGAGACACATTGCAGTGCACACAGAGCCTGTCCGTACCTCTGGGTGCATTGCTGTGCCTCAGTTTCCCTATCTCTAACCTAAGGACCATTCCTTTTGGGAACATGCTGCCCAGTGAGGTCCTCAGAGGAGGTGGGTGCGTGTGCAGGGAGCTCACAGTGCAGCACCATGGAGCCACATGCCCGATGTGAACATGGTTGGAAAACCCTACAGGTTGGAAGCCCCCACATTCTGACCCTCGCACCTGCCTGTCCCTGTAGGCAAGGAACCCATTTCTGCTGCCAAAAGGTAGATTTCAGGGCAAAGCATCCCAGCTGAGCCCCCTCCCTGAAATGCTTTGCAGTGAGGCCCCCTCAGAAGGACGTCCCCATCCCACTGTGTATCATGTGCTCATGAATTGCTGTGCTCAGTCTGAATGGATGTTTTCCTGGAGAAAAGGGCTCTGCTAATGAGGACATTCAAGAGGAAGATTTCACCCCAAAATCAACCCCTCCTTGAGGGGTAGAAAAAGGGCTGGAGGGGCAGGAGGTTTTAAGCACTGTATCCAGAAGCAGAGGCTCATGGCTGTGCTCTCTGTGTGGCTGCAGCTCCCCATCATAGAGCACTGGGATCCTTGTGTCCCCAAACTCATTTGGGTGTTTGCTGCTGGAGCATCCCAACCCCTTTGCAGAAGCCCAGCCCTGAAAGGAACCTACATACAGGTGGCTGGAACAGTGCTGGGAAGGTGCAGGCGAAGTGCTGAGGCATCCCGAACTCAATAAATAGCACCTGCCTACCTCCAGCAGCTGCTTTGTGGGCACCAGAGCAGAACGGGGCTCGGAGCTCTGGGGAGGGATGTGGGGATGGCTGAGAGCTTCTCCCACGTAAAGGGATGAGAGAAAGCGTGAAAGCATCGGCAGGAAAATGATGATGATCCTTATGGGTCCCTTCAACTCGGGATATTCCATGGCTCTGGGATTTGAAAATCTATCAGAAAGCATCCAGGTGTTCATCCCAGGGGTCCCAGTGACCTGGTGGGCTCAGGGCTGCTTTCTCTATGGGCCAGGTTGGACCTTTCAAGGTGACAAAGCACTGATGATTCCAGCTGGCACCGGTTGTGCTGGGCAGGAACAGTTGGACTTGATGATCTTAGGGCTCTTTTCCAGCTTTAATACTAATATGAAATGGCCAGAGCTGGGGGTTTGGTCCCCCTTTGGTTTGCTGCAGAGATGGAGAAGGGAGGAAGATGGGGAAGGTACCCAGGGAGCTGCTCCTTCTGCACAGGGAACAGCATCGTGGTGCTACGCACCTTAATTATTTCCTTTGGCTCTGCTACTGGTGAAGGTTGTGTCCTTAAAGTTGTTAAAAGGGCAAAAAAGGGAGGAAAACATCTCCAACATCCTGTGTGCTGGGTCCAGATGTAGCTCGCCGGGAACAAATTAGCGGGTGCAGAATGGAACCGCTTAAAAAGCAGCGCAATGAGATGGGGATTCAGGCATCTGCTTTCCATCAATCATAATTTCGTGTGATATGCAATGGTAAATGTCATATTTTTTAATGACTCCGATGAAGGAAAAAAGCCTGAACCAAACACACCCGTAATGAGCCAACAACATTCCAGAGCCTGAGCTGTTTGAACTCCCAAAACATGATCTGTGGATGGAAACAAACCCAGCGAACACCTCTTCTATCTCACTATTGTTTGAGTTGTTTTATTTCTTCCTCCTTTTTTTTCTCCCCCCCTACTCCCTCGGGTTATATTTAACCTTAGTGTTAAATTAATCTTCTCTGTTTATTAGCAACTACAAGAGAGGTTCGTTCCTTCTCTTTCTGGCTCAGGTTTGCTCCAGCCTTGGGTTCCCTGCTGTGATTCTATGAGCTGAGTTGGAGCCTCTGCCCATGTAGGTGGAGGACACAGCCTTGGGGTTGCACTTGTCCCTCTGTGTGCTGTGGTTCTGGGGGCCCCAGGGGTCACTCCAAGCCCAGTCCTTGGGTCTTCTCATCATGCTGAGGGCAGATGAGGCTTTACAGGGAACTTCTAACAGCAAAGAGGGACTCGGGATTTCGAGGCTCAGGCACGTACTGGCTGGAGAATGCTCTAGGCAGAACCTCAGACCCAATGCCATCTCCATGGCCAACTCCATGCCCCAGCCCTGTAATGGGTCCTGGCCACCCCTCACCCCATGGCATCTCTAAGCCAAAGGGATGGGCTGAGGACATCCATGGGAATGGGAGCTAGAGGAGGTCACTCTGGGTTGGGATTCCTACTGACGTTGGCCTGACATGGGTTTCAAAGCAACACATTGTACCCCAGCACTCCACACTCCTTCCTTCTCTACCTTTCTTCTCTGAAACCTATTTTGGGCTGATGGATCCCAGCTGCCTTGGGGAGCAGTGTGATCCCAGTGCTGCCTCATGCTGCTTCCTTGGCAATGCCCTGAGTTGTGCACCAGCCAATGGAGTGGGGGAAGGCAGGGAAAGTAATGGGGTGGGAAGTGAGCAGGATCCATGAATTGACACTGCCTGTGGGGTGATAATCCCAACTGGTGATGGATGGGAGTAGTATGGCAAAGGGATAGGAATGGGATGGGAAAGGGATGCATGGTTGAGATGTTGCTTGGGCACAGCTGCCTGCCATCAGCAGCTTCACTCATTCCAGCTGTGTTTCATGGGGATTGGTTCACCCCATAGCAAAGAGGGTTCTCACCTGCAGGCTGGGTGCCTGGGGATGTCCTGGCAGTGGCTCATGGCACTGGGAGATCTGGGCTGGGGTCTTGCTGGAAGCTCTTTGGAGAGGTGTATTTGTGAATGCTGGGCACATCCTGGATTGGGAGGGGCTCTTTAGGTGGCAATGCATGAAGAGAGCCCATAGGGTTGAAGATAGGCAGGGAGAGGCTGGCTTAGATGAAGGATGAGCTTTGCTTGCTTGTCTCCATTTTTCTGAGGCAGGAGGAGATGTTTTGACACACAGGGAATGGCTGTGGCATCTGGCCTGCTGGGCTGGAGTTTCTGGGTGAAATGATAAGGAATTCAGCCCTGCCTCTGCTTTGTAGATAAATATCCAACTGGGGTGCCTTTGTAGCAGATAAGTGAGAAAGGCTAATGCCTGCTGATGAAACCTACAGTGTTTCCCTCGGAATTCAACAAGCTCCAGCCCTGGCTGTGCTGGATGTAATAGGGCTGTTCCCATCACCTCTGCCCTCCTGACTCTGCTCTGTGTCTGTCCTTTCTCTCAAGGCTTTTTGTCAACTTCCCATCGGCCAAACAATACTTCAGCCAGTTCAAGCACATGGAAGACCCGCTGGAGATGGAGAGGAGCTTGCAGCTGCGGAAGCACGCCCAGCGAGTCATGGGTGCCATCAACTCTGTGGTGGAGAACCTCGACGACCCGGAGAAGGTCTCCTCTGTTCTGGCCCTGGTGGGCAAAGCTCATGCCCTCAAGCACAAAGTGGAGCCCATCTACTTTAAGGTAAAGGGAAGGAATGAAAACTTCTTGGGATGCTTTAGTATCGTTAAGGTTGGAAGAGACCATTAAGACCACAGAGACCAATCACTGACCCATCCTCTCCGTGACCACTGATGGGGAGTCAGGGAGAAGGAGTGGTGGGGCTGTTTGTGGGGCTGTTTCCCACCGAGATACTGCCTTACATAGAGCAGCATCCCCACAAACAGCCAACATTGGAGCTTTTGGGGCTTGGAGTTTCTCTCCTGCCTGTGTCCTGCACAGCTGTAGGGTCCTTCTTGAGGTCTTTTAGCAATGAAGCATTGGGATGGCATCTATGGCACTAGAGCTGCCAAGATTAGGGAGATTATAGGCAGTGCCACGTCAGCCTCCTGCCCAGCCCCTCTGTGAGCGCTGTAATATCCCGAGCATCCCTCCATGCAGCAGTGGGCCACTGTTCCCAGAACTCAACCCCAGCATTGCATTTCCTTAGGGAAAAATACAACTCATTCTGCCCTCCCTGCGGAGCTCATTAACCCTTTGTTGTCCCCTGCAGAAGCTCACCGGAGTCATGCTGGAGGTGATCGCTGAGGCGTATGGCAACGACTTCACCCCGGAGGCGCACGGCGCGTGGACCAAGATGAGGACCCTCATCTACACCCACGTGACGGCCGCGTACAAAGAGGCAGGCTGGGTTTCCTACCCCAGTGCCACGCTGTGAGAGGACCGTGGGGACAGGCGAGGGGCAGGGAGGGATGCGACGTGCCAGGAATCTGCCCTGCTCTGTTCTCGAGGTCTTCGCTCCGTGCGGGGCCGGCCAGTGCTGGTAGATGCCAATCCCAATTGGATCTCTATAGGGTTTTCAAAAATTATATCAGTAAGCAAGCCAAAAAAACTAAGAACCACGGGGGTGTGGGTGGGTCAGAGTGAAGCACGGGATGTGGGCAAGGGGTGCGTTGGTTGTTGGCTCCATCTCGCTGTCCTGGTCCATGATCACCTCCCAAAGCCCATGCCTTGCCACGCAGCAGTGTGCAGCACTGCTCGCCACTCTGCTTTCCATGCCTAGCCTCCAGGACAGCCCAGCTTCTTGCTTTTGGGCTGCGATGCTTATCAGGACCGCCGCACTTTGCTTTGCCCGCGCTGCTTATCCTTGCAGGGCAGCCAGCCCAGAGGCTGCAGCACCCATCGCTTGCTTCATCCGCAGCTCTCGTGGCTATTTGTTGCAACCCATCCCAGGGCTGGAGGGAGCAAGGGGACAGATGTGCCACTCGTCCCCACTGCAGGATGGCAGGGTGTCCCTGGGCGTCCTGCACAGCGCTGGGTCCCTGCACCAGGGACATGCATGAGGATGGGCTCGGGTGACACACATTGTGCCTTGGCCACTGTGTGTCTGTCGGGTGGGGATGTGGGACCAGAGCCCCTTGCCTGGAGAGAAGGAATTCAGGAACTGGGACAGGGAAAGGTGAAAGGTCCATCACAGGAAGGATGAGGTATGAAGGGAGGTCCCTGCTCTGTTAATGCTGACACTGCTTTATGTAGGGAGTATTCCTGCTCTCTGGGTCAAACTGGGCTCCTGCAAACAAAGTGCCTGGTAGAAGTCAGTCCGTGTGGTCACGGACCAGCAGTGCTCCCCCCGCCCTGCCTGGGGGCTGCCCCGTGCCCTGTGAGGCTGTGGGGCTGTATGTCTCATCCTGCCTCAGTGCTGGGGCTGTGGGTGAGTCTGCAGGGTTTTGCTGCCTCAGTTTCCCTTTTGGCTGCAGAATGGAGTGGATGGAGGGGCAGCCCTACTGCCTCCTGCACGCATGTAGGTCAGGCTGGTGGAAGGCTGGGGATGATACATTCCCTAGGAAGCTTTACATCCTCGTCACCCACTGTTTCCCAAATGATCTCTGTGATTTTTAGAGCTTTGATGGGGACGATGCCTGTGATGGACACCATAATGTCCCTGTGGTGACTGCCCCACTCCAAGCATCCAGCCAGCAGTTCCTGCTTTGCTCACTCACTGCTTTTTAGACATCCTCTGGGAATCTTTTGGGGTTTTTTTTCGCTGTTTCAGGTATGGTGACATACCCAGCCCTCTTCCATTGGCCACCCCACTGCCCAGCCAGAAGAGGTAAAGGCAGGAGCTGGTCCTGGGTGTGTGTGATGAAGTGGATTGGACTAACTGCTCAGGATAGAGCCAACGTGTGCTGGGCAGAGGATTTAGGAAAGGAAGGGGACACAGGGTGACAAGGTGGCCTCAAAGCTGAGCCCACCAGCACTGTTTGCAGCAGCATCTCAGCTGTGTTCACAGCTGCTCAGTGTCACCATTGGGCTCATGCAGATGGGAGAAACCCATTCGTTTGGTACTCTCCATGCTCTGCAGACCTGGGTCGGGTCTCTTCGGGATGTTACATCTTCAGACAAAGTCCATGCGTTAACCTTCGAGGTTAATATCCTCCAACGGGCCATTTTTTATACGGGGCTGATTTCTTCTTCCCTTTCTTCCTTTACTTGTTTTCCCCCCATAACAGCCGTCCCGTGACTGCATGGTGTGCACTCATGTGTACATAGGGCCGGCTGTTTTTCCAGGCATATTTCCTAAACCAAATCCAGATGTGTCCAGCTGCTGTCCCTCCCACCCCCGTCAGACCCACTGCAAACCACTCCAACAGACGCAAACAAAAACAAGTTTATTTTTATCAGCTCTGTAGGATGTGAAATGGAGGGCGGCTGGGGCAGAGCTTGTGTAGGGATGTGATGGAGATGGAGCGAACACCCCCTCCTCGCCGCCCTCAGCAGAGCAAGAATTGCTTAAATCAGGGAAAAACTGTCAGCTGGGGAGAGATGAAAATGAGCAGAAAAAGGAGAGGGGGGGGGGGGGGGGGAATATCATTCCGGAGTGACAGAGGGATGAAAAATGCTGTGGGAAAGAGAGGAAAGGAAGGGTTGGTCCTGGCTCTGAGTGCAGCTCCCCAGCACACGCGTGTGCACGTGTGTCACAGCTGCTCTGTGTCACGGCCCTTTGGGAAGTGTGACGTTGCACCTCCCATGTGTTCAGAGCTGCTGCTCCAGCAGCAGGACAGGGACTGGAGCTGTGATCCAGTGCCCCACTCCAGCAGCAGGAGCAGGACTGGGTGTCCCCAGAGCAGGGTTGGCCTCCAGCATCACATCCTGGATCACCCAGTGGTCCCAATCTGCATCCTTCCCCCCACGTTCTGCTTTTGGATGGAGGTGTGCCCACAGGCAAAGGGATGGGACATGGGCTGTGTGTGCCTGCTGGGTACAGGGCAGAGGTCCCCGTTCATCCTTGTCCCCTTGTAGCTACAGCTGACACGCCATACATATACATCACACACACCCAGACAAGGAGCCCCAAGGACCCTGTGCCTCCCAAGGTCACCCCATGGGTTGTGTCCCTGCCCTCAGCCCACCCCAGAGACCAGAGCTCAGCCCCCTCCTACCCATCTCTGTGCCACCAGCGCCACTCAGGGCCACCGCCGGTGACAGAGGGGCAAGGGAGGAACCCCATTAACCCAACACGGACCAACTTAGGAAGAGAGGGATCAAACCACCCGCATGGTCTGACCGCCCAGCAGACCACGCCGCTCACTCTTCCCATTGCCAGAGCTGTCTCTACTCGTTAGTTCGTCTCAGCAGTGCCCCACATGGAGCCGTGGGGTCCGATGTAGCTCTGTGTCTGTACCGTTAACGATGCTGCTGCGGATGCTGTTCATGTTTGTGTTCCTCGGCGCTTCCGTGCTGGTTTTATACATGCCGTCTCGTGTGTACGATGGATGTAACTGGTTTTTTTGTTTGTTCGTTTGTTCCTTTTTTCTTTTCTTTGGGGTTTTTTTGTTATGTTTTGGGTTTTTTTTGTTTTGTTCTCTTTTTTTGTAGGTTTTTAGTATGTTTGTAACCAGACAGAATGGTGTTATTAAACTGAAACTTGTATCTTCAGTGGATAAATCGATCAAAGCCCCCCCTGGCTCCTCTTGGTTTCTTTGCTGCGATGCTGGTGGGCAGTGTGTGTCCTATGGGGGCCACTGGATGGGTAGGGCTGCACAATAGGACCTTATTCCTTTCCTATGGCTGCTGGTGCCTGTGGAGCATTGCAACCAACAAGCACCAATCCGGCTTAGCCAAAGCAAACCCAACAGCCATGGCCACGGTGAGGGCACCCAAAGGGCTGGTTATGTCCGTCTCCTCTTGTCTGGGAAAACCTTTTGGTGCTGTCACCACAATTAATTGGCCGTCCTTGGAGTCTCTGCCACATCCTGCGTGCACTTCCAGGTGGAAGCGAGTGTTCAGCACAGCATGGTGCTGCTCCACTCCAGATGGGAAACGTTGGCTTGGAAACCACGGGCAGAGGGACTGGGAGCTGCGGTGGGTCCACGATGTTCCCCACCCTTGGCACTGCTCTGAGACAAGAACCAGCACAGGCTGGAAATCACCATCACACGGCTGTTGTTTCCTAAAGGCTGTTGACAAAGGAGCCGGGAACTTCAGCAATACCTTGCAGAGAGAAAATATTTACACAGCCCTTCACTTTGTACTAATATTTACCCCTGGTTCCCATCACTGGGGTGGCTGTGACGACTGCGCCATGACCTGGACCCCACAGGCAGGGATGGGATGCAGTACAGGAGGAGGGACCCAGGGAGCCCCAAAGCTGCAGCGTGGCACAGCCCAGGGATCCCGCTTTGCAGGAGGAACCCTTGGCCAAGAAGATGTTAGGAACCACCCCAGTGATGTTATATGGGCTGAGGGATGGAGGGAGGGGGATTTGGGGATCTTTGCCGTGGCATGGGTTTGTGTTGCCAGGTGTCCCTCTGGCTGTAGGGTCCATGCAGGTGTGGGCTCCAGTCTGACACATCTCCATCTTCATCGCTATCTTCATCTCTATCTCCATCTCATCTCCATCACCATCCACCTCCATCTCCAGACATCAAAGAGGAGAATCTTACCAGGGAAAAATGAAGTCTGCAAGAGCTGAGCTGTGCAAACACTCAGCTTAAAACCAGTCCTTGGAGTAGCCCTCTATCTGCAGAGCATGGATGCCAAGATCCAAACCAGATGTTGGGCGACACTGGTCCCCATGTCCCACATTCCATGGGCACACAGGCTCCAGCTGACTTGAAGAACATTTCCCTTCTTTTCTCCATTGTAAGATGCAAGAGAAGCCCTCAGCCCTGCAGGGTTTGGGTGCTGTGCTCTCCCCATCCCAGCAGCTCCGTGCTGCAGTGATGGGGAGCAGCCGGGCTGACACTAAGCAGGAGCACGACCCTTCCTTCCTCCCCTGGCTCCACCTCTGATATGGTTTATCTGAGCAGAGCCCAATGTAAACGCTGTCAGCACGGGATTAATTCCCAGCGGTTTGGCAGCCGAGGGATGTGAGAGCAGCGCCAAGGGAGGGAAGTGAGCATCTGAGATAGAAAAATCCTCTGGGCTTATTTGCAGCCAGGTTTCCTCCTCTGAGGGCAGGAGGGGACTCAGGAGGGACAGTCAGCTGCATCCTCCTTGTTCTACCCCATGGGAGAGCCCTCGTGTTGTCCACAGGATGAGGAGAGTGGGGAGAACTGGGATGTAGAGAGGGAATAACTGGGATAAGGAGAGCAGATAACTGGGATATGGAACAGGGATAATTGGGATATGGAACAGGGACAACTGGAATATGGAGTGGGGATAATTGGGATATGAAACAGGGGGATAACTGGGATACAAAGTGAGGATTACTGGGATATAGGACTGGGATAATTGGGATGTGGAGTAGGGATAACTGGGATATGGAACAAGGATTATTGGGATATGGAGTAGGGATACTTGGGATACAAAGTGAGGATAACCAGGACATGGAACAGGGATAACTGGGATATGGAGCAGGCATAATTGGGATATGGAGTGGGGACTACTGGGATATGGAACAGGAATAATTGGGATATGGAACAGGGACAGCTGGAATATGGAGTGGGGATAACTGGGGTATGGAGAGGGTGATAACTGGGATACAAAGTGAGGATAACCAGGACATGCAACAGGGATAACAGGGATATGGAGTGAGGATAGCTGGGACATGGAGCAGGCCCCTCACGCTGCAGCATCTCTCAGCCTGTCACTGTGCTCAGTGTGGGGAAGATGGGGGTTTCAGCATTCCCCAGGATTTATTAATGTTTATTATGAATCCTTTCTTTTTAATAAAAGACATTGGCGGTGTGTTTGCTTTGAGGCAAAGCTTCAGAGGAGCACCTGGCAGATGCTGTTTGTGTGTTCAGGCAGCTTCGAGGCTGATCATCCAAACAGATCCTCAAATAAAATAAGCATCGGCTCTGCTGCGCGTCGGTGTTTCTGTATTCAAGCAGGACAGCGCAGGGATTTGATTCAGGGATGTTTTCTATTCAATAGTGCCAAACCATTCACCAGGTCTGAGGCACAGAGAGGGGCTGCCAGCCCCAGCCAAGGTCAGGCTGTGCAGGAGGAGCCTTGGGAAGGCAGGTAAATAGCAGCAGGTGATGAACGCTGCTCCTCAAAGATCAGCCCCTCTGTGCTGCTGTGTGTGCCTGCTGCAATCCTTCCTCCTCCCCATGCCATACCATCACAGTGGGCACCAGGCAGAGCCGCCCTGCACTGCCAAGCAATTCCCAGCCTTATCAGAGCCATCTGCAGGGGAAAAGAACGGCCAGTATGGCCAGTATGTGGCCCTGTGACAGGCACCAAGGGAGCAGCCCCTGTGTCTTCCTGCTCTGCTGAATCACCCCACTGCCTTCCCATAGGTTTGTTCTATGGGAAAGCAATAATGAAGGAGAAAAGCCCAAAGGAGAAACTCCCACCAGCCCGTCTCAGTTTCCCACTGCAGGCTGACAGAGGAGGGAGCAGCAGTGAAGGGGGTACAGATGGGAGGAAGATGGGGGTGGGCTCTCTGGGGGATGTCAGCTCACTGTGACAACACATCCCACATGGGCTGGGGGTGAGAGCTGTGCCACCGCGCTTGGCACTTGTATGGGACACATATCTGTATGGGATGGACACCAGTGCCAAGCTGCTGCTGCTGGGCTGTTGGAAAGGCCGAGCATCCTCTGCTGCTGCTGCAGGGAACAGCTTCAGCGCCTGCAGCGATTGTGGCCTGGCCTCTGCTGTTCGTGCAGGGAATGGCAGCACTGCAGGCAGTGAGCTCCAGGCTGTGCGGGTGGCACTGGGCCGTGCTGGTGGTCCTGTGTCATGTAGGTGGCAATGGGACAGGTGGATTTCAAACACATGGGTTATGCCCAGCAGATCCACACCTTGCTGAGAGCTCTCGGATAAGCAGCTGCAAACAGCCTCAGCACATCTCCTGGCCCCAGCAGGAGGTGCACAGCAACGTGCCCCCTCCTGCAGCTCTTTGGGGACAATCCAGCCCAGGCACACTGCCCGGCCGCAAGGTGACTCATTGTATGGCACCCAGGCACACTGGTGCAATGCTGTGACGTTGCTCCCTTGGGGTTTTTTCAGTCCCTTACTTTGCTTCCTTATTGCCCAACGCTCTGCTGAGCTCACGGAGATGACCCTCATGGCCTCTCCGTTCCTGAGCCTCAGCACAGCGCTCCAGCAGGGTAAGATGCATCCCCTGTCCCAGCACAGACATTTTCCCTGCAGTCTTTGCAGACCAAAGAGCAGGAGGAGCTGTGAAGGTGACACAAGGCAGAGGGCAGGTCTTGCTGCTTCCAAAGTCCCCTCTCAGGCACAGGGAGATGTCGGTGCTTGGCACCTTGGCACAGGTCCCCACTCTCCTCCCTCCTGCCCCAGCTTGCAGCCCATCCCAGGGAGGTTTAGTGCCAGGGACACCCCCACCTCACCTCTCCTCATTGTCACCCCGGTGCCACAGGCACTTGGCTCTGCTTTGCTCCACCCACCTCCAACCGCAGCTTTCAAGCAGCTGGGTGAAACCCAAAGCTTTTTCCACCCTCATTTCTACCAGGAACAGATTTGCTGGCTGGTCTCACTGATGTGAGGGTGCCAAGGGGAGGGCTGGCTTGGAGCCTCGCTTCTGTAGGATGCGACACATGAGAAGCTCTCAGAAAAGGGCAGGGACTCAGTGCTGGGAGGAGGCTGCTGGGGGTGCAGCTCAGCTCTGTGCTGCAGGGAAGGGGCTGCAAGGTGTGAAACAAGGGTTTATGCTGTGGCAAAACCCAAAATGTGTTTCCCCATATAGAAGCCTCAGCAATGCAGGAATCCCAAAAGCAGGCTGCAAAAGGTCTCAGCACCACAAAGCTCATCAATAGGGGTGGGATGAATCTCAGCCTGGGGCTGTTTTCCTGGTGTAAGGGACCACAGAAACAGAGGTGCTTCCCCATGGAATTCACCACCAGCCCCTTCTGGCCGAGTCACCCCGTGCAGCACATGTGACTGGCTCTGCAGCCCCACAACTGCCTCAAGTTGGAGAATGTCTCACCCCAAATCCAGCCCAGCCAGCAGGATGTGCCCAGACCTGCAACAGCCACAGTGTGTGTGCCCAGCTCCCAGCAGCAGGGCTGGGGGTCCCATGGGGGGGCTGCTGGAGGACAGGGGGCAGACAGCCCCATTGTGGTGGCTGAGGTGGGGAAGATGTCCAGCTTTACAGCTGGATGTGAGCAGTGGGTGCCCACTGCCTGCACAGCAGCCCTGCTTGGGAATACCCTGTGTTGAATTTGGCTTTGAATTGTACCACACAGCACGTGGCTCCAGTGCTCCCTGAATGGCCTTTTAGTGCTTCAAACCCCCAAAACTCCAAACTGTGGGCTTACAGTGGCAGGGACCCAGACCTTGTGCAGCTGGGGAGGGGGGGAGGAGGGATCTATGAGCATCCTGCAGGGAACACTCATGTAGGACACTGGGAGTAGCCACATGCAGCATCAGGATGGTGCTGGAGCACTCATATGGCATTGGGAGCAGCCATGTATGGCACTGGGAGCACCCACATATGGCATTGGGAGCCACCACGTGTAACACCAGGGGGCGGGGGCAATGTAAGCCCCCCCCCCCCGTAAGCCCCTCCCCGTCCCGCCCGGCCCAGGTGGAGGAGGCGGCGTGGAGCGGCGGTGGGAGCGGGGCGTGGATGCGGTGAGTTGTTGTGTTACCGGTTGAGGGGCTGTTAGTTGCTGTTATTGTTGTTGCTTTGTGTTATTCTGTCCGTTTCGGGATCTCAGACGGAGCTTTATGGCCTCCGGTCCCCATGGGAGGAGGAAGTCCCGGCCCCGCAGCGTCACCGTCCCGCGGCCTTGGGGGGGGGGATGCTTTGTGGTGCTTTACAACCTTGTTTTGGGGTCTTTTGGGGTCTTTTCTTTGAGGACCCCTTTGTTGGGTCAGCCATAACCCTCCCATACAAACAAAGCTGGTCCCGACCCCACCTGCACCCTCTGCAGTGGGATTTATATCCCCGCAGCCCCGTTCTTTGTGTTCTATGGGGGGTGGGCTTTGTGCTGCAGGGGGTTCACACAACGCCAGTCAATTAGTGGAGGTCGAGATCTTATTAATTCTACCCATACAGCCCGGTATGGGATGGTAACAAGTAGCTTGGGATGGTAACAAGTAGCTGTTGGAAAAGCTTTTATCTAATGGTTGTTGGGCATGGGGATGTCCTGCAAAGTGGTGTGAATAGCCGGGATTTAGGGGCATTATTTGAGTAGTGCTGAGAGCTGTGCTTTGTCTTGCAAGTATCACATACAGCCTTGCAGTTCTCACCCTGGGTCCTTCCAATACCTAAAGGGAGCCTATAAACAGGAGGGGGGGCAAGGCTTTGAAAGGGTAGATCATGGCAGGACAAGGGGAAATGGTTTTAAGTTGAAGGAGGGATATGGGGGAAAGTTCTTTACTATGAGAGTGGTGAGGTGCTGGAACAGATGCCCCATCTTTGGAGGTGTTAAGGGCCACTTTGGGCCCTGGGCAGCCTGGGCTACATAAGGATGTTGCTGGCCCTGCATGCAGCAGGGAGGTTGGAGTTTGATGATGCTTGAGGTCCCTTCCAACCCAAACCATTGTGTGATTCAGTTTCTCACATGATTGCATTGCAGCAGGGCCACGGACTCAGCCTTGGTGTGTGGGGGGGACCCAACACCTCCCTGCTGCCTGCCCACAGCTCACTGCCCTCATTTTGCTCAGAGATTTCCACACGTGTGAGCGGGCAGCTCGTTTTAACACATTGCCTCGTGTTTCCCCACCTGTGAAGTGCCACATCCGTGTGGGTGCAAAGCCGTGTGCTGAGCGTGGGGCTGCGTTGATGTGGGGTGAGCAAGGCAGGGATGCTCAGCACCATCCGTGACCCCATCCCAGGGGCTGCCCTGTGTTCCAAGGGGCAGCAGGTTGGCTGGGAGCTGTGGGTTGATGGTGCCCCATTGCTGAGCAGCTCAAGGCAGGGCTGTGTCCATGCAGTGTGCATTCATGCTGCCCAGCTCCGAGGTGCCGCCGTGCGTCATGCAGCAGCTTGTGCTGGGGATTTGGCTGGGTTATCCCTGTAATTCACTGGCTGTGGGAATGCTGGAGCTGAGGGGAGGGATGGGAGTGTGCGTGATGTGGGTGGGGGCCCTGTGGGTGCAGCCAGCTGGGAGAGGGGAATGAATGGCAAAGCCTCCCTAGGGAGGGAGAGATGGGTAAGTGAGAGCTGGGAACACACCAGCTTGAGGAGGAGGAAGGCAATGGCTCATGGCACACAGCTGTGATGTGCAGGAGTTCTGGGCCTGGGGAGGGCTTGGCAGCTCACAGCCATGCTGGGGTGGGGGCACAGTGTATTGTGGTGTTGCTGTGTTTGGGTGCTGTGTACTCAGCTCCTGCTGCGTTGGATGGGATGTGTGGGTCAGGGTGGACCTCTCCCAGCTGGGCTTTCCCATGGGGAATGCAGGTCTTGCATTGGGATAAACCTTCCTGCGTGGAATTTGGGAGAGATGATGAGGCTGCAGAACCTGCTGATGCTTTGGAGGAGGGGTGGGTGTGCGTGCAGTGGTGGGACAGTGACACAAGCCTGGGGGTGGCTGCGTGCAGATAAGCATTCTGCTGCAGGAGATACGAGCCTGGGGCCAAGTGGCTCTCCTCATTGTTTGTCCGTGGTGAGGGCTGCACTAAACACCCACAGTCATCTCATGCATGGGGTGAGTGGAGTTTCTGCACAGGGCTGAGCATCACCACCTCCTACACATCCCACAGTGATGCTCTGAGCTCAGGGGGGAAACCCCAAATGAACACAGGGACCCCCCCAGGATGTTTCTCCCAGGAGCAGAGCACTGGGGCAGTTTGCAGATCCTGCCTGTGTGCTCTTTCCAAGAGCAGCTCTCAAAGCAGCAACGTTTTGCAGATGTGGGGGAAGGAATGTCTGCCCGTTGCCCTCTCACACAAAGACTTTTGCATCAGATAGGGAAGCGAGAGAGAAGTGGGGGACAGCCCGTGGTGTTCATAGCCCTGCAGAGTCATACACTGCATGGGGGGACCCAGAGCCCAGCCAGGAACTGGGGAAGCTCTCAGGGACTGTGCAGCTCAAGCTGGGTTAATGAAGCCCAGCAGCTTGGGCAATCTGTGCTGCACATGGTGCTGGGGTGCGTGCACAGGGAGGATGTGGAGCTACAGCTTGGCTCACAAAGAGCAAAGTAATGGGGTGGGGGGTGTTTGGGTATTAACCCATTGGGCAGAGGGGGACATGCTGGGAATGAGTGTGTACGTGCCTTGGGAAATGGGCTGGGAAAATCCCCATCCAGCTATTGTGGGTGAGACCTTCCCTTTCCGTGCAGATAGTGGTTCAGGAAACCCAGAGGAGCACGGCTCCTGGAAGCATTGCTGTAGGGAGAAAATGGTCCTGACGAGGGGTCTGTGCTCTTGTAGGGATGTGCCATGGGGAGGTGATCCAATGCACAGCAATGCTGCAGGCACCTGCCTGTCCTCACCTCCTTAACCCAATGCCCGAGCCATGTGCGAGTGGGAGGGGAGGAGGAAGGCCTGGCTCAGCGTTATCACAGCCACCAGCACACCCCGTGGGTTGGCTGCCTCTATCTCGGCCGCGTGGTTTTGCTTCCTTCCAGGGTGTGCCTAGTGCCTGAAACTCATCCGGGATGAACCAACCACGCGGCGGTTGCCCAACGTCCTGCTTGCTGTGGGAATAGGCAGAAGGAAAGTGAGGAGCATTGTCAATTGAGCACCCAGGGAACCTGTCAGGCTCCTGCCTGGCCCAGCTGCTCCCGGTGAGGTTTTAGCTTTGGGCGGTCATGCTTTGGGGAACCTATGGAGGTGCTGGGTAGGTTGAAGAGGTTTGCTTGGCAAGGCAAAGGCAGCTCTATATTGCAGTACAGCCAAGAGCAGCAAGGCTCCAGTGCTGATGGGCAGCTTCAGTGTGCTCCTGAATCATTTATGGGCATGCTGGTGGTGTGCTGCTCTGCTAATGGAATGGCTCTTTGCAGAGGGGTGTCTGCAGTGTCTCATATAGGGGCTCTGTGGGTTGGTGCACGATTCTACTGCTGGTCCCTTTGCTCTGGTTCCTTGCACAGAGCATCCTGGCATCGCCCTGTGCTGATCCCATGTGTGAGCTGCGTCACTTTTTCCACCACTTTCCTCCCTGGGTGTGTTTCCTTGGGTCAGCATCTCTCGTGGATCAGCCCAGAGCCCCAGCCCTCGCCTGGGTGAAGGCAAAATCCTCCTGCCTGGCCCCCGTGGGGACCCTGGGCTGAGCAAGGCCGGGCCCCACAGTGCTGACAAACCCCTCTGTGCTGTGCTTTGGAGGGCGAAGGGCTGTGCGGGCTGTGGCTGCAGCTTCTTGCAGCTTGCTTTGGGCTCAGGCTGCCTTTTCTCACGCTGAGCACATTGAGTGAGAGCTGTGCCAGCGCTCGAAGGGCTTCGTGCCAGTGCCAAGCGCGTAGAGGAACAGATAAATGCATTCCCAGCCCCATCCCAGAGGCTTTTTGCTGGCGTGGGGTGAAACTTCCCACACCTCATGGGATGGATGCTGCCCAGCCCTGTGCCTGGCTAACCCAGGGGACTTAGCTGGCAGGGGCTGCTCCCATCCTCCTGCTCTCTGGATGCCAAGCATTGCATTAATTCAAGGAGCCGTGAAAAGTGCTCTGGCCGCATGACTGGGCCCACAGGTGCCTGATGGGGGACAGCTGCCCAACTGCTGTGCCCACGCTGCGTGGGAGGGCACCCATGGGAGGGCACTGGGGTGGTTGGATGCATTGCAAACGTGCTTCCCCAGAAAGCATGAAGGTTCTCACCTGGAGCTGTGTGGGAGTCTGATGGAGCAATTAGGGATGGGATCAGGGGCACAAACAGCACCGCTCCTTCTGCATCACCAAACGGCAGCGTTGGCTCCAAGTTCTCCTCCAGGTTCCCCTGTGTGCTGCTTGCTGTGCTGGGTGCATCCATAGCAGGGGCAGCACTCGGGTTGCTGGTGGCCATAGCAGCATCCACAGCTGTGTGACCCCATGCCCACCATGTCCCTGCCCCCACCTCCTCGGGCTCCCTGGAGCCAGCCCTGCCTGCAGCTGGCACCTCTGCCTCATTGCTGGCTGCCCTGGGAGGAAAACAAACAGCATCTGCAGTTCCCAAGTGAGATGGAAAGTTTCACTTGCTGGGGCCGGACCGCCTGGCTGGCGCCTTCCCAGCTCAGTAGTCATCAAATACTTCTGCGCTGCACTTGTGTTTCTTTCCTGCTCTTTTCTCACTCTGTTAAGAGCTGTTAGTGAAGAAATTCCCCTTCAGCCCTGTGTTGTCTCAGCCGAGGCGCCAGGTGCAGTGGCTTTCCCTCACCCTATGCCAGTGACCACAGCATGGTCTCCCATGTGCTGTGGCTGCCTGGAGCCATGTAGTGCTGTGGCTTTGTGGCTTTGACCCAGCATCCTGCCCTGATGTTTTTGGATGGCTCTGCCCCTACCCTGATGCTTCTGCTCCCTTTCACAGCTCTGTTCCCAAAGCTTTTCTTAGGAAGGTTTCTGCAGGCCAAACCTGATCTCTCACTCCTGCTTTTCTCTTGCAGCACCAGGCAGAGCAAGAGAACCTCGGCCATGCCCTGGGGCTCCCGTGCATGAAGGACAGGAGAAGGAAGAAGGAGCCTGTTGAGAAGCACTGCGTGGGATCCCTGCCACTCTTATGAGGTAGGGGCATCCCAGACAGGCTCAGAGATGAGGGGCTTCAAACATCTGTTTCTAATTGCATTTGTGGCAGTGGTGCCTCTCTTCTTCCCATCCAGATCCCCTCCATCGATCACCCTCTGCAGCCTCATCAAAGCTGGTGGGGATTGGGGTTAACTGGGGAAAGGAAGCCCTCTAAGCTCTCTGTCCTTCTCTATGGGACAGCAGTGCTGTGTTTAAGCCCTGCATGTTTGGGCTGCAGCACTGGGCTGGGTTGTGGCTGCCCTCTAGTGCCAGTGTCCCCAGCGAGTTCATCCCATGGGATGCCAAGCCCCTAAGGCCAGTGGTGGGGAGGAGTGGCCCAAAGGGAGCAGAGCAGGGCACAGGTGGTACCCCAGGGAGCCTCGCCATAGATCCTGCTGCCTCGTGGCTGCCCCTCAGCAGGACTCTGGCATCTGTTGGCCACACCAAGCAGGACAAGGGGATGCCTGTCAGCAGGGAGCCCTGAGCAGGTGCCTTTAGTGCTGGCACGTGGATGGGGAGAGGCCAAGGAGCTGAGCATCCATCCCAGCAGGAGCCCCCCAGTCCCTAATAGGATTTAGGACTGCTCCCTCGTGCTCAGATGGAATTACCTTTCCCTGCTGACTCGTGAGGCTCTGCCAGGTATCACAGGGCAGCAGGGGGACTCTCAGGAAGGGGTTGTCTGAAGATTTAACTCCTGGCTGTTAAGCCCCCGCTCTGTGCACTGGGAGGATTTTGGTGTGCTCTGCCTTGTCCTGCTGGCCTAGAGCCCAGCGTGTGCATGAGGGGAACGTTTTGCATGCCCAGTCCCATGGATACTGTGCTGATGCAATGGCCAAGGTGCTGGGGATGCAGCCTTGGGGCTGTCCCTTTGTCTGGGATGCCTCAGCACTGCCCTTTGGGGGCTCCCAGGTAACTATAAGCCATTGGAGGAGAGCAAAGCACATCCCTCCCAGTGAGGGGGGAAGTGCTTGCAGCATTTCTCTTCCCTCAGTGATTCTCCTCGGGCAGAGCCCCATTAACATTAATGCTCCTGCTGCCATTTCCACACCGATGCACTCATCCTGCAGAGAACAGGAAGAAGGGATGCAGCAATAGGGCTGTGGCTGCCTCCCCCCTACTCACTCCCTGCTCCTCCCCCTCCCCCAGCCTACTTCTTACTCAAGATGGCATCCAGCAACAAGAATGGGAGCAGCCGCTCCAGCAGCAGCCGCCTGCAGAGCAAGAAGCCCCCCAACCTCTCCATTGTGATCCCCCCATCCCGGGAGGCAGAGGATGATGGCACCTGCAAGGAGGTGAGTTCTGAGGGTACCTCTCCACCCCTAGTGGGGTTTGGTGTGCCCATTGTTACCTCTGTGCTCTGTAACCCTGCGTTCTGCCTCCCAGCCCTCTAAGGTGCCCATCTATCGGAAGAGCAAGAGCCTGCAGGAGCCACGCTCCAAGGGATGTGACAGCTCAGAACGGCGGCCGGGCTTCCGCAGACAGACGTCCCTGTCCCAGAGCATCCGCAAGTGAGGGCTTGGGGGGGTGTCCATGGCAGGGATGTGGGTACCAGCCCAAGGGAAAGCCTGAGAGGATGCCTTGTGGCTCAGCTGTTGGAAGAGCCTGTAGTAGAATTGGTTGGGAAAATGCCTCGAGGTGTGAGCATCCTGTAGTTGGGTATCTCAGTAGTTGGGTATCTCATCTAGGCTTAGTGGAGCAGTGTCCCACCTGCCCCATCCCATGGATCTGTCAGCTCAGAACCAAGCTGAGCCATGAGCTCCAATCCGCAGTTGGAGGGCAGAGTGGGACGGTGGCACCATGGGGCTGATGGAGTGCATCCCTCACATCACACACCCAGGAGCACGGCAGAATGGTTCGGTGTCAGCGGCGACTGGGAAGGGAAGCGGCAGCACTGGCAGCGCCGGAGCTTGCAGCACTGCAGCATGAGGTACGGCAAACTGAAGGCTGCCTACCGCGACATGGAGCTGCCCAGCCAGGAGGTGCCTTCCTTCCAGGGCACTGAGTCACCCAAACCAGCCAAGATGCCCAAGGTACAACTTGGGGCATGGGGACCACCAACCCATCCCTATAACCATCACCAACTCACCTCTCCCTCTTCCAGATCGTGGACCCGCTGGCCAGGGGCCGTCCCTTCCGCCACCCCGATGACACTGACCGTCCCCATACGCCCCACGTCCTGCCCCCACACACCCCTGGTGTTGCATCGTTGGCATCCCTGGGCAGTGCCTGCTCTGGCTATGGCCGCCTGCCGCGCCGCAAGAGACTGTCAGTGGCACACATGAGCTTCAGGGCAGCTGCTGCACTGCTCCGTGTGAGTGCTGGGGAAAGGGATCGTCCTCCTCATTCACTTCTCTGCTCTCTGCTGTCTTTGTTTCTTGGCTTTTTGCTTTGCACATAGACCGTTGTTGCGCTCTGCTGTGTGTTGGGATGGGGAGGTGGTGGGTTTTAAGCTTAAAAAGAGAAGTTCTGGTGGAAACTGGACCAGAAAGTGGAACTGTCTTGCATGCCATCCCTCAAAAATAGCAGCCTTTGTGTCGAGCCAACAACCTTTTGCTGCAGGGGAAGTTGCTCTGGCACTTTCTGTCACCTGGGGAGTCCTTTGCAAGCCTTGCAGATGGGTCTGTGGGGCAGGGACCAAAAAGGGGATTTAGAATTGTGCCACCTGTCACAACTGAGCCCAACACTGATGGCTCTCAGGAGCAACAGGCAGCTTTGTGACTCTGCTCTGTTGGCACTTAATGTTTGCCACCACTTGCTGGGCTTTGGGGGAGGCTATGACAAAGCCCTCCCCACTTTCTGCAGCACTGAGGCTTTGTGTTCCTTACCCTCATTTGCTTCCCCTGCCATAGGGCCGCTCTGTCTTGGAGCCTCTGGCTGAGAAGCAGAGGAGCACCAAGAGGAGCTTCATGTACCCCAGCTTCATGGATGAGGACGTGATGGATACTGCTGACACTCTGGACTCCTCCTTCTTCAGTAAGGCAAGCACTGTTCCACGCCAGCAGCTGGAGCTGGGGGGGACCCAGTGCCCCATGTGGGGCTGAGCAGCGTTCTGACTGGGATGGTGGCTCACTGGGCAGCCCTGTTTGTCCCACCCCCTTTGCTCTTAGCGTGGCTCAGGGTCTCTTACCCAAATGGGGTTTGGAGCTGCATGTGCAAAGGGCCCCAGGTGCCTGTGCTTTAGCCCTGCCCCAAGAGCGAGGTCATCAGTGGGTGTTGTGCCCTGCGCTGCAGGGACTCAGTGTTGATTGCTGGTGATGTGATCATGGGCACTTCACGTGGGTGTAACATGTGGTCATTGGGATGACACTGTGGTCCCCCCTCCCTTCCCATGCTCCTTCCAGATGGACACGCACGACGAGACGTATTCCATGCCGGATGACGTCTTCGAGTCCCCACCGCTCTCAGCCACGTATTTACGCATGCACTCAGTGGGGGAGGATGTCAGGGCATCCCCAGAGGTGGAGCAGATTGCACTGTGAGTGCCAACCCCAAGCCCCCTGCACCCCCCTCTCCCCCCAACCAATGCAATATCCACCAGTCCCTGCTGTAGGGCACTGGGCACATCCAGCACGCTGCTACAAGGACAAGGCCAAGAGATTCCCCTGTCCCCTATTTCAGGGTGTCTCAGGTTGAGTGGTTCTGTGACCTTGCTGATGGGTTTCTCTCCCTACAGACGTGAGGGTGCCCGGCTCGCTGCTGCCTCAGCTGGCCCAGCCCCACAGAGGGGCAGACGCATCGCTTCCAAAGTGAAGCACTTCGCCTTCGACCGCAAGAAACGTTACTATGGGCTGGGGGTGGTGGGGCAGTGTCTGAACAGGACGTACCGCCGCAGCCTCAGCAGCATCGTGCAGTCACAGCTGGAGATCACCGACAGCCACCGGTGAGAGCACAGCTTGCAGCCCACCAGGGTCAGCCCTGCACCTTGGGGCTCCCCCGGGTGCAATTTGGGTTTATGTCCCCATCAGAGTTGGGCTCTGGGGGCTGCTCTCCCCATGTTACTTCAGCATCCTTGTGCCAACAGGAAGCCGTGATCCTGTTCCCTTTGCTCCCCCAGGCCATATTTCACCTACTGGATCACCTTTGTCCACATCCTCATCACATTGTTGGTCATTGGCACGTATGGCATCGCTCCCATTGGCTTTACCCAGCATGTGACGACAGAGTTAGTAAGTTTAAGAGCTGCCAGCCGGGGCTGTCCCCTCCTGGGTGCCTGGCTCCTGAATGCCATCCCTCAAGTACATAGTGGGGGTGATCCTGTTGGGGTGAGGGATGCAGCCCCCTGTGGCCAAAAGGGCTCAGCCTGTGCAGATGGTTGGAGGGGATGTGGCACTATGGGGCTGTGCCCTCCATCTGTGTGACCCTGGTCTCATTCTGCAGGTGCTAAGGAACAAAGGTGTGTATGAAAGTGTCAAGTACATCCAGCAGGAGAACTTCTGGATCGGGCCCAGCTCAGTAAGTGATTCCCCACCCTGAGGCTCTCAGGGTGCTCCCTTCTCCTCTCCCTTGGCTACATGGCAATAATCCTAGTCCCAACCTGCTGCTCTGCTCCTTGTTTCTCTGTCTATGAATTCCTCCTGCTTGCTCCCAGAGCTCTGCAGCACTCCCCAGCACCAAAGCATCACCATGGGATGCTTGGGAGAGAGCCTGTCCTCTACCGCACCCTCCATTCGTTTGGGTGGGATCTCATCAGTAGGGCAGCAGTTGGGAAGGGAGGTGGGGATGGGATGCCACCCTCAGAGCTCCCCCTCCTTCCAGATCGACCTGATTCACCTGGGAGCCAAATTCTCACCCTGCATCAGGAAGGATCGCCAGGTAGAGCGGCTCATCCAGCGTGAGCGGGACAGGGAGCGTAACTCAGGCTGCTGTGTCCAGAATGACAAATCAGGCTGTATCCAAACACTGCCACAGGACTGCTCGGTGAGGGCATGGAATGCACGTGGGGCAGAGCAGTGCCCATATAGCCACACTCTGAGCATCTCCATCCCTGCAGGAAACACTGGCGACGTTCATCAAGTGGCCCAACAACAACACGCCGACCATGGGCTCCGGTGAGAAGCGCACGTCAGGGGCTGTGTGTCACCAGGACCCCAGGTGGGTTGTGTGGGGCTGGGTTTGCAGCTTGAATGCCTGGAGCTGATTTGCCTGAGGGGTTGGTGGCTCTTCCGTGCCATGGGGCAGTGATGAGGAAGAGAGAATTGGTGGGGAAATGGAGGTGAAGTCTGTTTTAAATGTGGTGGGTGAGACAGAAAGCTACATGAGGA
The DNA here is from genome assembly GCF_054131305.1 of Coturnix japonica. Classification (NCBI taxonomy): domain Eukaryota; kingdom Metazoa; phylum Chordata; class Aves; order Galliformes; family Phasianidae; genus Coturnix; species Coturnix japonica. Next base: position 4,624,116 of record NC_140685.1, read on the forward strand.
GCATTGCTGTCCTGAGCTTGGCCCTGCCTGCCCCCGTCCCTGGGCTGAGATAAGCAGGGACATGTGACATTATAAGGGGACACTCAGTGGAGTTACCTGATGGCTGATCTGGCTGCAGAGTGTTTCACTGTAGGATATTGAGCATCCCTGAGTCTGGGAACCTTAAGGGAGGTGGCTGCAGGTCCCCTTTCTTTTGCCTGGCCTCAGGCTGGTGGCAGGGTTGTGCAAGGGAGACTCTCAGTGACCTCTGCATCCTCCTCCTGTCACCAGGACATGTGAAGAACCAGCCTCAAACCCTCCCCACGTGTGGCCAGACGACATCACCAGGTGGCCGGTAAGAGCCCTTAGTGATATGCCCACTATCCCCACCAACACAGCCCCTGTGAGGTGAACAGCCTCGAGCATGGGGCTGTAGGGGGCTCTTAGCAGCCCTCATACTGCAGTTCCTTTCCCTTCTCATAGATCTGCACCTATGAGACAAAAACCAACCACACAGGCCTCCCTCACATGGACTGTCAGATCAAGGGCAGACCCTGCTGCATCGGCACCAAGGGCAGGTGAGGTACAGGCGCCTGGGGCAGGGTGGCCAGTGTTCCCTGCACCCTTCTGGTGCTCCTTGATGCTCCCCATTGGTGTCCTGAGTTGTGCCAAGGATAGAGGAGGGTGAGGGAGGGACATGCAGTGACAGCAGGACCATGCAGTGGGGGTGCTTGGAGCAGGGAGTGCCCCCTGCCCCAGGTGAGCCCCCTGCCCACCCTCTGCCCAGCTGTGAGATCACAACGCGGGAGTACTGCGAGTTCATGCATGGCTACTTCCACGAGGAGGCAACGCTCTGCTCACAGGTGAGGGGCTGTGGGGGGAACACAGGGGGTTTAGGGCGAGCAGCCTGGCTGGGCATCACTGTGTTGGCACTGACAGGATGGGCTGCCACCCCATCACCTCCCACCCATGTCTGCCTTGCTAGGTGCACTGCCTGGATGAAGTCTGTGGCCTCCTGCCCTTCCTTAACCCAGAGGTCCCTGACCAGATCTACCGCCTGTGGCTGTCCCTGTTCCTGCATGCAGGGTGAGCAGCAGGCTGTGGGCACCGGGAATGGCTTGGGATGGCGGCATCCTTTGGGACAGCCTGTCTGTGGTCCCTGATGGGCTGGGATGGGAGATGGGGGAGCACTCCCAAATTACAGCAATGCACGCCAGCTTGTGAGCTATCTCGTGGGTGGGAGGGGCTGTGGTAGGGCAGGGGTCTAACACTGATCCTTCACCTCCAGCATCATCCACTGCCTGGTGTCGGTGACCTTCCAGATGACGGTGCTGCGGGACCTGGAGAAGCTGGCGGGCTGGCACCGCATCTCCATCATCTTCATCCTCAGTGGCATCACAGGCAATTTGGCCAGTGCCATCTTCCTGCCGTACCGGGCAGAGGTGAGGGCAGCTTGTGGAGCTGGGGGGGGCTCTCCCCATATCTTTGCTCCCCCCTCAATGAGCTCTGGGCTCAGGTTTTGCCATGCATGGGGAGGGGGGGGGGGTCTATGCCCCACGTGCAGGGCTTGCATGGGTTGTGTGCCCCACGTGTTGGTGTGTGCAGGATGGCAGATGGCTAATCTGCTGGCAGCAGAGCTGGCAGGCTTTAGAGGGGATCACACCAAGCTCCCTAATCCCCCCTGCTGTGTGGGATGGGTGTGAGAGGCACCCAATGCCTGGCTCTGCCAAAACAGCACCAGCATCTCCCCATGGTAAATGTGTTCTGTGAGGGGAGACCCTGGGGATGTGGGGGCACAGCTGGGTGATGTAAGTGGGCTCTGAACTCTTGCAGGTGGGCCCTGCTGGGTCGCAGTTCGGTTTGCTGGCCTGCCTCTTTGTGGAGCTCTTCCAGAGCTGGCAGGCGCTGGAGAAGCCATGGAAAGCTTTGCTCAACCTCTCTGGTATCGTCCTCTTCCTCTTCGTCTGCGGCCTCCTGCCCTGGATTGACAACATTGCCCACCTCTTTGGCTTCCTCAGCGGCCTCCTGCTCTCCTTTGCCTTCCTGCCCTACATCACCTTCGGCACGATGGACAAGTACCGCAAGCGAGCCATGATCATCGTGTCCCTGCTGGTCTTCCTGGGCCTCTTCACCTCTCTGTTCATCTGGCTGTATGTCTACCCCATCAACTGGCGCTGGATCGAGTACCTCACCTGCCTGCCCTTCACCAGCAAGTTCTGTGAGAAGTACGAGCTGGAGCAGGTCCTGCATTAACCCATAGAGGGGCTGCGAGGCTGTGGCTTGCCTGCCCAAGCCCTGCTATAAGCCCAGGACAGTTTATGGGGTGAGGCAGCAGCTGGACCCCACGGTGCCAATCCTACTGTGAACATAATGCCCTTTTTGCAAGGGGCACTTTTGTACCTACATCTCCTAGCCGTGTCCATCACCTCGGGGCTGACAGGGGCTCTGTGGCTGTATTCTGGTTCATCCCTTTCTCCAACCTGCCCCAGTGGGGATGGGGTCCTCCAGTACTTCTCAGCTCTGGGGTTTTTAATTCTGGGAGGGCTGGGGGGTGTTTTCTTGAATGGGCTTTTTGGGGACCCTGGTGGTTTCCCCACTGGAGGATTTTTGGAGTTTTGTTTTGGGTTTTTTCTTTTTTTGCAGTTCTGACACTCTCAGAGCTGAGGATTGAAGGTATTTTTCGGCCCCCTGTTTGTTCCCAAGGGCTCAGGAGCAAAGCTGGGCTCCTCGCGACGGGCTCCTTTCTGGGTGGGGGTGGGATGGGGGTGGTGCTGCTTTTAACCTTCATCTCAGTGAGGATCGTGCTGGAAGTGGAGCACTGTGCTGGGATGTAAGCATAGAAGAAAGCACTCGAGTGGTTTTGTTCAGCTCCTCCTGGATCCCCAGGATGAGGCAGAGTTTGGCTCCTCAGGACCCCCCTCCTGCTGCCCCCACTGTCACCTCTTGTCCTTCAGGGTGTAACCAGGTGGCTCATCCAGTGCTGTGGGTGACAGCGCTGTTAACAGGAGCAGCACGAGTCCCCCCATCAAAACAAGCATCTAGTCTAGGGCTCTCAGCCCCATGTATCCCCCCCCTTCTTTGCCGCAGGCCGGCTGCAGCCCCATTCCTTGCTCCTCCAGTGCTGCTCCAGCCAAAGATTGGCCCCTCACCTCAGTTGTCTCCTTTTGATACTTTTTTTTTAATTATTATTATTATTTTTTAAGAAAGCCGTGGAATTTTTTTCACCCTGAATAAATTTCTACCTGTATTTAAAGAGCTCCACGAGGCCTCGATTCCCCTCCATGCTTTTGATGGGGAGGGGATTTGGCAGCAGTCAGTAGGGCTGTCCCTGCTCTGCTCCCTAATTCCCCTCTTCAAAACCCCTCCTGGGGCAGGGATTTGAGGATGGTTCTCTATCTAAATGATCCACAGAGCTTCCATCCCCTGCCCCAGGGCAGCATGGCCCCAATTGTGTGCTTCACCTTCCATCAGATACCCTGGGGCACATCTGACCCATTTCACTTCAATCTGAGCTACCCCAAAAGGCAGTGGATGGCTCTGGGCTGTTTGGCTGGACCCATCTGTGCATGGAGCTGGAGGCAAAGACAGGCAGGCGTGTAGAAAACAACCACTGCATCTTTATTTGCTGCTTCACAACAGACCCAAGGCTTTTGCAGGGGGCTCTTGCTGGGCAGGTGATGTCTGCATGCATGACTGGCCCTGCAGGGAGGATCCTGGCTGTGCAATTTGGGGTGGGGGGCACCCCAGGGGTTTCGTGCTGTAAAGGTGCCTGCAGGCAGGGGGTGGCTGCAGGGGCTGCTCAGAGCAGGGCTTGGCTTCGTGCATGGTGTAGGGCTGTGCTGGGGAGGGGGACCCTGTGCTGGGGGCTCAAGGTTTTCAAGGCTCTGCTGAGGCTCTTGGCTTTTCCATCCTTAACACAGATCTCTTGGGGGCACAGCCCTCCTGCGGGCTCCCCTTCACTGCCCCAGCTCTAGAGCTGAGGGTGCAGGCTCAGTGCTTGCAGGCTGTTTCCCCAGCCTTGAGAGTGTTAGGCACAGGGATGGGCTGGGGGCCAGGCTCATCCCTCGGCCAAAAGGCAGATGTGTGGGCAGGCAGGGAAAGCTGTGCAGCCACGGTGGGGATGGAGAGGGCTCACGGGCTGCCGCGTTAGCTGGGCTGCGGGGCTCAGCAGCCGCTGTTCCTGCGCATGAAGGCATGGCCCCGCACCTCGTGCCGCATCTCAATGAAAGCCAACGCGCCCACCGTCACCTGGCAGGGACCCACAGCCTTGAAACCGCATTTCTCATAGAAGGGCACGAGGAAATGTTCGCACATGAGCACGGCGCGCCGGGCGCAGGGCAGGCAGCGCAGGTACTGCAGGTACCGCCACATCAGGATGGAGCCCTTGCCCTGCTGTCGGAAGGTGCGATGCACAGCCAGCACATGGATGTGCACTGCTGTGCCCCGAGGCTTGTGCAGGGTCAGCGCTGCCTGTAAGGGAGGGAACGGGGCCATTAGTGGGGCCGTGCAGGGCAGCACGAGTCTCCGCTCCACTTAGCTGTGCCCGGCTCCTACCTGGCTGAGCCTGTCCTGGTCCCATAGGGAGCCGATGATAAAAGCCACCAGGCGACCTTCCTCGAACCAGCCGAGAGAGAGCTCCGGGCACAGCGTCAGGAAGTGCCGGATCTCATCCAAGTGCAGCGGGCAGTCGCCGGAGACGGAGATGAAGGCTGGAAAGGGGACGGCGCTGAGCTCCCGGCTCTGACACCGGGCTGGGGTGGGATGGGGACGGGGCGGCTCTTTCCTTACCTTCCCTCTCGATCTCAAACACGCTGACGGCATCCTCGGGGCTGAGGCAGCGGAACTCGCTGGCGGGCAGTGTGTGCCGGCGTTGGCGGCCGGGGGAACTGCGGGGTCCCTGCGGGTGGGTGGGCTTCAGGAACGGCACCGCGCTGAGCATCGGCATCTTGCTCTGCTCCCTATGGGGCAGCTCTGTCAGCTCCGGGCCCCAGCAGTGTCACTGCACCCTTAATTTCGGCTTAATTTCAGCCAATCTCTTCCTGAGCTCTTAGCTGTCAAAAATACCTGTTGATTATGCATGGGATTAGGCTACCTGGCATCCTTTAGCTATATATACACGTGTGTGTATAGATACAGCAAATCCCCACCCACGGCAACCCTGCTGTCACCCCTGGGAGCTGGCACGAGCTGTGCACTGCTGCTGACCTCCAGCCCCATTGGGAAAGAGTTGGGGCTGAGCATCTTGTCCCTATCCAGGTCATAAAGGTGACATCAGTGCTGTGTATGCACCGGAGATGACCAGCCTGGAGCTGCGTCAGGGGATCAGGTTGGAGATTAAGGAAAGGTTCTGTATCAGTGGGTGCTGGTCATGGAGCAGATCCCCAGGGTAGCAGGCACGGCATTGAGCCACCAGAGCTCAGGGAGTGTTGGGATACTGCTCTCACATGCAGGGTTTGGGTGGTGCTGTGTGGGGTCTGGGCTTCCACTTAATGATCCATCCCTTCCATCTCAGGGTGTCCTGTGATTCTGTGTCATGCTTGTGCTGCTGGGGGTTTGTTTGCTTTCCCAGCTTGTTCAGGGGGTAAATGACATGGCTTAGCCCCTGGTGGGCACTTAAGTCATAGCCATGCTGGAAAGCCTGGCTGAGATGAGCCAGCAGGCAGGATGAGCTCATCTGCAGCTGCTCCAGTGCCTGTGGTCACAACCACCCCAAAGGCTGGGAGGTCCAGGGGTGTGCTGTCAGAGTGCCTTTGCTGAATAGATGTTAGATTGGACCCTGCAAATGCTTGTGTAGAAGCTTGCTCAGGAGAGCAGTTTTCCAGTGTTCCCTTGCAGGGAAAAGCAGAGCCCCAGCCTTGCCCAAAGAGCCTTTATGGGTCCCACAGCCGTACCCCAGGACAGTCCCTGCTGCTCTGTCCCATCCATCACCACCCGCCCTACACAGCTCAGCCAGATCCCTCTGCTTGGGTCAGATTCTGTGTCATAAACCCACTTCATGTTTCATGCCCGATCAAACCAAGTTAATAAACCCAGAGAGAAGTGCAACCCGAGCACCCCTGGCCTGCGGGCAGGAATAGTGGCAGCAGCTCCCAGCCAAGCGGGAGCCACGGGTCAGCCAATATTCAAAGCAATTCACAGCAAAGCCAGCATGGAGCCAGGTCAGTTCTGATTATTGTTCAAGAGGTGCCGGCTTTCCTTGCTAATTATAGGCTTGCCTCCAGCTAATAGGATTTATAGAAACAAAAGCATTACCAGCACAAGCGTTGCACAGGGCAGAGCCAAAGCAAGCTGGGAATTTTCCATCTGGAAAGGCTGAGAGCTGGGTGATGGAAGTGGTGAGATGGGGTGTTGCTGTGATTCCCTTTCAGTGAATCACTGGGTTAGCTGTGATGTGCTCTCTGGGCACAAAGGCTATCAGGGACAGGGGAAATATTTAGCATCCCTCGTGCCAGTTCTCATTGCCAAGGGGTAAGTGCAAGACTGGTGCTGGGAATGAGTGCTTTGTGCTCCCATAGATAGGATGGGAGTGAAACAAGACAGCACTGCAGGAATGGGGTGCTGTGATGTTTGTAGGATTCACAGCTCGGTGTCAGATCTGTTCATCCCCTGATTGCATCAGGGCTATGCAGCAGGCTGGGCTGGCTCAGACACCCCTTGTGCTTATAGAAACTTCTCAGCACCCCAACACAACAGTGTGAGAAGTGAGCAGGGTACAGCCTGCTCCCAGATCCTTCTCATTGGATCTTTTCCCCTCCAGCACTTGTGGCAGCTCAGGTCACACGGGCTGCTGGAGTTGTGTTTCTTTTATGCTCAGCTCCTCAGCTCCCTGCACACACAAAGGTCTTTGGCATGCAGGGAACATGCACACTGAGATGGCTGCAGGTCAATGGGAGCACAGTGAGGATAACCAGAGTTAGGAGGAAACCCCTCACCTCCCAGCTCCATCAACCCATCTCCCCAGCTCTAACACAGCCCCCTGCATGTTCTTATAGTTGTTTATACCCTGGGGTCTATTAAGCCTGTGGCTCCTTTCCACATCCCCGTATGTCATGGTGCACATATTAGCACACCAACTACACCCTGTCAAATTGTCCCCTCCTTTTGTGTTTGTGCATTATAGAACCCAAAGCACCTGCATGCAGAGATGCTCTCACCTCCAGAATCCAAGGCAAGTCAAGCTCAGTGTCCCAGCTCCCTCCCATCTAAGGGCAATTCCCCATAGCCCAGAACAACACAGTGACCCACAGCCATCCCCAAGGCCACGGGGATCACCAGGTCCCAGGAACTCTGGGCTTACCGGCTGTGGGATGGGGATGGGGACGTGGTGCTGCTCCTCTTCACCCTGATCCTGTGACTCCTCGTGGCCGTGGGACAGCAGGGATGGGGCTGCAGGAACACACAGAGCCCGGCTTATATATTTGTTATTTATGGAGCACGTGATGAAGATCTAAGGGGTTTATAACCGTGATGAAAGACGAGGAGAGGTGAGAGGCTTTAAGATGACGAGCAGGCAAAGGATCCCGTCAAGCAGCTGAGGCTGATTTCTTTACCCTGGCATGACTCCCTGCGGGGGGATAAAGCTGACTGAGCTGATTGCTGCGTGCTTGGGGTGAGCTGACAGGGAGAGCAGGGCTCAATCTCTGTTTGCTCCTACAGCTGCGGAGGGCCAATATCGCCGTGCAGCAGCACTCAGCATCTGCAGAGCAGCGCTCCTGGACGGGCTTTGCAGGGGGGACACGGTCTGTGCTGTCCCGGTGCAGTTCGGGGTATCTGCAGCCTTGTCGTTTGAAGGCAATGCTGCCTCTCCTGTTTTACACCTTGCTCTGACTCCGCTATAGGGATCCGTGCATTCCCCCTCCCTGCCGCCCATACACACACACTATGCAGCACCGGGCAGCGCCCGCGCGATGGCAGCAGCGCTACACGCACCGGAACCGGGACCAAAAGAAACCGGGTCACAGAATCACAGAATGAGCCGGGTTGGAAGGGACCTCAAGGATCATGTAGTTCCAGCCCCCTGCCTGGCAGGGCCACCAAACATACACCTTTACTAGATCAGGTTGCCCAGGGCCCCGTCCAACCTGGCCTTGAACACCTCCAAGGACGGGGCATCCACAACCTCCCTGGGCAGCCTGTTCCAGGGCCTAACCACTCTCCTAGTGAAGAACTTCCCCCTAACATCCAACCTAAATCTTCCCTCTTTTAACTTCAAACCATTTCCCCGTGTCCTGCTATTATCAGCCCTTTCCAAGAGTTTACTCCCCTCCTGGCAGTAAGTTCCCTTCAGGTATTGAAAGGCTGCAATGAGGTCACCCCGCAACCTTCTCTTCTCCAGGCTGAACAAACCCAACTCCCTCAGCCTGTCCTCATAGGGGAGGTGCTCCAGCCCCCTGATCATCTTCCTGTCCCTCCTCTGGACCCTTTCCAAAATCTCCATGTTTTTTTTGTCCTGAGGGCTCCACACCTGGACACGGTACAACAGATGGGGCCTCACAAGAGCAGAGTAGAGAGGGACGATCACCTCCCTATCCCTGCTGACCACCCCTCTCCTGATGGAGCCCAGGATCCCATTTGCTTTCCGTGCTGTCAGAGCGCACTGCTGGCTCATGTTGAGTCTCTGGTCCATCAGGACCCCCAGGTCCTTCTCTGCCGAGCTGCTCTCAAGGCCCAGCCTGTACAGGTGAATGGCTCTGAAGGGTTCGGTGGGTCCGGAGCAGAGCACGGGATGGTTCTGAATGTGGATAGTGCTAGATACACTGCAGTTGGTGCTTGTTGACCGTATATGTGTGTCATTAGCTACGTGCAATGGGGGGATGATGGGCAGCACGGCTGCCATAACAGCGCTTGGAAACCAGTCCGTGGAGATGTGAGGACGCATCGCTTCACTTCTCCTCTCCTATGAGCCTCGGGCAGAGACAGAGCCCATCTCACAAAGGGAAAAGCTGGGATATCCCGGAGCACAGAACACACCCCCCACCCCACAGCCCTCCTCCCTCCTCTCTACCCCTCCCACTGGATGGGCGTGGCTTTATATCGGGCGTGTCCAATCAGCGGCCACGCCCTCCCCGCCAGCGTCGCCACGCACTGGGCGTGTCCCTTTAAGCCCCGCCCCCTGACGCACTACGTGCCCCTCCCCTCCCCCTCCGGTGCCGGCCGCGCTCTCCCGCTCGTCCCGGCGCCATGGCGGAGCTCCCCGCTGAGGCGGCTCCGGTTCCCTCCGCCCCGACCCCTCTCCCCGCTTTGCCTTTACCCCCTTCGGCTCCTCAGGGCGGTTCTCAGCGCCTTCTGTTCTCACACGACTTGGTGTCGGGTCGTTATCGCGGCTCGGTGAGGTTCGGCCTGGTTCGCCTCATTCACGGCGAAGATTCCGATTCAGAGGATGAAGAAACGACGACGGCACCGGGGGGAAGTGGAAGGGGAACAGGGGGAGCTGCCAGCTCGGGGGGGTCGGAATCGGGCGGCCCCGGGGCTGGAGGCACCGAGGAGGGTAGAGCCAGCCCGCTGCGACGGGGATACGTGAGGGTGCAGTGGTACCCGGAGGGCATCAAACAGCACGTCAAGGAGACCAAGGTGAGGCCGTGGGGGTCGAGCCCGGCTTGGGCTGGGGGGCTGAGGGATGTAGGGTGGGCCCTGAGTGCATGGAGATGCTGGGCTGGGCCTTGTATCCCTGTGTGGAGCCATTGGGGCTGTGTGAGAGGCCTGGGATGCGTGTGGAGGGATGCTTGTCTCACCATGCAGCATCCCTGCGTTCTGCTATAAGGAGCTGGCAGTGCAGCAGTGGCTCTGCCCTTGTTTACGCCAGTGCTGGCTGGAGCTGTGTGTAAATCTGTGTCTTCCAGCTGTGTGAATGAGCCCCTCCGGCTCCATTCTGCAGGGCTGGGTGTTAGGAAGGGTTTCTATTCAGAAGGAGCCATGAGGCGATGGAATGGGCTGCGGGGGAGTCACCATCCCTGGAGGTGCTTAAGGAATGAGTAGATGTCATGCTTAGGGACGCAGTGTGCAGGTAGGCGGCTGGAATGGATGATTTGAGTGATCTTGCCTCACCTTACTGATTCTATTCTATGTCTCTGGGGCATCCCTGCTACCCAACACTGAGCTGTGCACAGCCCGACGGCGCAGAGACAAAAGAGAGAGGGGCACTGTGATGGAGCACAAGGGGGCTGCCAGCCACGGGCGTTGTGCTGAGCGAGGCAGGAGGGAGGCACACACAGGAGGCTCACACAGGGGCTGCTGGGCCCTCTCTGCTTTGACTTCTCCCAGCAGCTCAACATGCCAAGCAAGGAGGTGTGCGGTGGTCTATGGGGATGGGTAGGATGGTGAGCAGGATGAGCTATATTTAGGTGATAGTGTCATTAAACACGTGACCGGTTGGAGATAAGCAAAATGAAAACGGGCATCAGGGAGAGATATTGCTGTGTTGTGTGTTTCTACCTAAATAAAAAAAGCCTTTTCTTTCCCTAAAGAAATCATGATTCGATCGCTGCGGCTTCCAGATACAAATTGTGTGTGCTGTAGCAGCACAGATTGGCCCAATGTGGGCTGTGTTTTCTGACATCCAAGGCCACCCCAGGATGGGGGAGCTAACATGGATTGAATCCCTAAGTGCTCGTTCTTTGGTGGCTGGATAGCTGTGCCCCTGTGCAGCATTAGGGAGGGCTGGGATGGGGTGGGGGGGATCAGAAGGCAGTTACATAAATAAAGGCTCTTCCTTTTTGTGGTCTTTGTGATATAGGCATCTCTGCACTCAGGTAATAGACCCCGGGGAGAAGTTTCTTAAGTGCTTTGAAGAATTCAGGTGTACTTACCGTATTGATTTTTCCATTTGAAAAGCTGCCCAACAACCAAATTGCCAGGCGTTGTGTACAAGCTGCTCTGCAGTGTGGGATTACTAAAAACAAACCTGACGCTGCTGAGAACACACAGGGCTTTGCCATTTTCGTGGTGGTAAGTGAAGTCCTTTGGCTGTCTGCTGACCCGGCCCCTTTGTGTTATGGCACCAGGTGAGCCTGATGTCTCTACCTGGGCTGATGGGAGCAAACCATGGGCACCATGTGGTTGTCTTGGGTCTGAGGTTTGCTGGCTTGTGGCTGCTGTTCTCAGCTGTGTCGGCAGGTACATCTGGCTGCAGCTCTGACTTTCAAGTACCTTTGGCTGTGAGTTTATTTGATGTCTTCAGGAATGATAACCTGGCCTGGTGCAGCCAGACCATGGGTTGCAGAGGGCACTTGTTGCCATCCAGAAAGCTGCTCTGTGTACCCAAAACTGGGTTCTGATCTGAGAGCTTTCTTGTGTTTTCTTTCAGCTACTGGGGGCAGGAATGATTTCTTTCTACTAGGGAATATGTGAGCTGATAGTGGTTACTGTTGCCTCTAGAAGCTGAATGCTTTTGTTCTCTCCTGTTGGATGTGGAAGGCAGGCTGCTGCTTAAACCCCACCACGCCATTCCTGATGTTAATAAGTAATAGAAGCTTTCTCTTGAGTTTGAGCTGATGTTCGGCCCACAGGCTCTTCCACCTGAACAAGGAGATTTTCCAAGTCTTTGGTTCCGATGGTCATTAGCAGCATCGTGACATTCACGTGAGTAAAAAGGAGCCAGGATTTCTCCTCTCTATCCTCCTTTCCTGCCTTCCTCGGCTGCTTTCCCAATTCAGAGCATAGGGAAATCATTGTTGCCAAGTAATGTAAAACCCAGACAGCCCTGGAAGGAAACACTTCCCTTTCCAGAGAGGTGTGCCAGCCATGTCCTGTCTGACCCCAGTCCTGTCACACAGAGAACCTGCAGAGCAGTTCTGGCTGCTAGAGCCACCCTGCTTGTCTTCATGGTGCTGGATGGATGTGTTGCTTAGAAGTTACATTGCTAAGTGCTGGGAGCACCTGATGCTTTCTCTAATAAATGAGCAGAGGTTTGGACCCAGCTGAATTTTAACGTCAGAGTTCCTCAGGTGTGGGTTATATTCCTTCCGCACACTGAGCTGCCTTTGGGTTCTTTGCAGAAGTGCTTGACCAAGTTGGGTAGTAGTGAGTCTTGCAGGGAGCTTTAAAACAGGGCTACCTTCCTCCCTCTTCCTCTCACCTGGAGGCTTCACTGCTCTTCTCTGCCTTTCAATTTCCCAAAGCCTGTGCAAGGCAGATACGCCTCTTGTGCAGATGGGGGAAGCAGAAAGTGCAGGTGTTGTGTCTCAGCACCTTATCAGAAGGCCTTCAGCAGGGCAGGCTGCTGAATACCTGCCTTGTGCTCTGCCTCGGGATGGAACTGCTTGCGGCAGCACCCAGGTGTGATGCTGTGTCCCAGCAGCACCTTCTGGTTTACATGGCAGCCTGTAGAGACCCCGTGGGGTCTCTGGGGAGTATTTAGCTTCTGAACCACTTGGTTTGGATGGCTCTCAGTCTGTTCAACTTCTTTTTTCTGCCCAGTTCAAACTGTCTGGGGCTCCCCAGGCACAAATCCCATGGCTGATCAGCTCACTGGCTGGAATTGTTCTGATGCTATCTCCTCTAGTCTGAATTCAACTCTGCTTCATCCCACACAGCCCTTCTGTTCCTTCTCAGCCTCCACTGCTGTGATTTCTTGACCTCAAACATTGAGATATGAATATCAGGTTGCAGGAGAACTTTCTGAAGCTGTTATTCCCACGTAAATTCAATATTTGCACGAATACTTGTCTGAATCCTGTCATGCAATCACTACTTTGACCTAAACTTAGGAGTCGTTTTCTTTCTATCCCATGGGAGAAGATGTTCCCATTCACTGAAGGTCTGTGCTTTCACCTCTGTGTCCCTTTGCAGCCACCACCAGCCCAGTGTGAGCACTCCAGACAGCAGACCTCACTGATGACCACCTTGCAACTGCAGAGAGCATAGAGAGCCTTAAAAACCTCTAAACTTGGGCAAGGTGTCCACGCATGGTGACGCACAACACTCAAGGTCCAGCAGGTGACCAAGGGCAGTTCTGCTGTGTGTGGGTGCAGCTCCTTCTGCAGAGCCAGCAGTAAATGCTGCTCAGTGCAGCACTCAGATTCCACACGCATAAACCAATAGCACTGGTTTGTATCCCTTGCGAAGCTGTATCCAACCCTCTTCTTGCATCTGATGTTTCAGTCAGTCTCCCAGGGGTGCTCTGAAACCACCTGACATCCGTAGCCATTAGAGATGGGAGGGAAGAAAGGGCTTACTGGAACTGCATCAAACAGGAGCCACGTCAGACAGTCCTGCCTGTGAGTGCTCACTACAAGGTCACGTACCCACAAGTTGGTTTTTTTGCTTTATTTGATGCTTGCCAGATCGACTTGGGGATCATCATTAATATTTTACTGCAGAATGGACTCCTGCACAACATAAGTATGCGTTGTTACTGTATGGAGAGTTATTTTGTGTGCGTGCTGAGCTAATAATTTGGGAGCACAAGCGGCCACCTGGGCTCAGCAATTAATTAGTGCTCCTCCAGCCCCAACCAGGAGTGTTACTGTTAAAATGGACAAAGCCTCCCCTTGAGCAGCCATTTCAGTGGCTCACAGGTGTGCTGGGTTAGTTGGGAAAGGGAAAGAGACAGCTCAATTAGTGATGCTCTTAGGACTAGCACACAACCTGAGGTGCACTAAAAGCTTCAGGAGGAATTGGTTGAATCCTGTGCCAGGCCTTGAGATACCTACATGAGAGTGAGTGAGGTGTTTTGCTGTGACTTTGTCATGAAGTTTTCTTTCATCTATGCTGTGCAGCTCCAGCAGAGGCTTCTGCAGGGACCTGGCTGTAAGTGACTCTGTGAAGTTGCTTTTTTTTTGGCTAAAGTCCTGTGTTGAAGTTAAGTGGCACAAGCTTGCAGGGTGGTTTTTGGGACAAGGTCTTGCTTATGCCAGCTGTCCTCAGCTCCCTCCTCAGAGCAAAGACACTATTTTTACTGCTCAGCATCTGCGTTGGTGCTGGGAGATAACTGGCATTTGTGAAGCTCAGAACTTCATCTCCTGTGACTGTTTAATTGCTTGTGGGATTTCAGGGGCTCAGAAGGCGATAACACCTTCCTGAATGCTCCTTGGGAGGAACCTGCCTCGTTGTTTGCACACTCCTTACCTCCCACCATCAGCATCAAACCAGTGCTCTGAGCTGAAGCTTCTCCACTTGCTTGGTAGGAGGATGCTAAGTGTGTCCTGGAACAAAATAAAAGCCTGCAGGGAGGCTTTGTGGTGGCACTGGGGCTTTTTTCCATGCACTTTCCATTTTCCCTTAACGGTGAGGTCATTGGGCTTGACGGAATGAAAGCAGTTCTTGATAGAAGGTGTCTCGGTGCTTACCTCCTGTATGGGAAAGCTAAAGGGAGCCCAGTGGGAGGGCTGAGGGCTGAGCAGGCAGAGGAGGGCCCAGGTGGAAACTGGAAACCAGGCAGGAATCTTCCATGTATGCTGGTGTAGGTGGAAGCTAGGATATGCTCCTTGTTGATGCATCTGGACTCTGGTATCAAATTGCCTTGGATATATGCTTGTACAGGGAAAAGATAGGTGGTGCTACGTTGGTTCTCTGCCCTTTGTGGTGTAGGCTTTGACTCCACTTTATGGAGAGAAAAGAGGTGAACAGCTGCAGCCCTGCTCCCCCTGACTGCATGGCATGTGTGCTGGGATCAGTGGGTAAGGTCTTAAAAATGAGCCATCTGTATCTTCATACACTGTGATTTCTTTTCTTTTTGGGAGTGCCAAAGCTCTTTTCCTATTCCTCAGCAGCTGATGCTGGAGCTCCTGGTGAGCGGATGGGCAGCACTATTGCTGCTATGGGAGGTGAGGGCAGAGATGTGCAGGTCAGGAAAGGTGGGTGCTGTGTTTTGAAGCTTCCAGACAAGGAGAGATTGAATTCACAGCTCCGTTTGCATTTACAGCAGCATCCTTTCAAAGCCTATTGCTGGGCTGAGGAAGAGCTGGGCAGCTCTGCCCTCACTGTTAGGCAGCCTTCATTTTGTAGCATAAAATTGCAGTGGTGTGCCATGTGGTGCTGCACTCAGCACAGCTCCAATACAGCGATGCGTTCAGCTGCTGGAGGGAGAGTGCTGCTGAACCGGAGGGGATGGGAGCTGAAGGCTTCTAACAGCAGTTTGGAGCCCAAAGCTGGGACTTGCATGCACATCACTCCTGTCTGTGGCTGAGCCTTCTGCTTAATGTGAAGTACACTGATGGGAGAGCTGGAATTAGTTCCATCACAGCCGATTTAGGTTTCTTTACTTACTTCGGAAAGGATGCAACAGCAGGAATAAAAGAATTTTGCATACGAATCCCTTTTGTTTCAAGAAACAGCCCTGCTCCTCTGCTGATAAGGATACTTAGGAAGTAGCGTTTTTAATCTTCCAAGTGTTTCCTGGTGTTGATGTGGCAGTGCCTTGGCAAGGTGACAAACCTTCCCCACAGGTAACACCTACATCATCAGTGCTGCTGGGCCCTGACCTTGCTTTGCTGGTGCTGTGGTCGTGCCTTCTCCATTTGGCCTTTTCTGAGCAGAGCTTTATGGGTGGTGGGAAAACCTTTGACGTTCCTCAGTGTAATTACAGACTGTGTCTATTGAGACAAATAATTCTCACTCCAAACTGTAATGCGTGGCTTATTCTGAATGTGGAAAATGGAACGCTTGGAAACTGGCTGGCATTTTATATACCTTTCTATTGAGGGACTCAGGCTTGATTTGTTTCCTCAGATGTGTGAAGTGATGGGTAACCTAGCGGCTTTGGAGTTAATTTCAGTATAAATGCTGTAAGGATTTTGCAGGAAAGCAATGCAGCCAGAAAGTGCTGGATCCACAGTGAAACTGTTGACTGCAGCTGTGCTGGTGCAGGCATAGAACCTGAGCAGCACAGATCAGAGGCACCTTTATACTTTCCTTACCCAGCTTCACTCCACAGCTGCACTAAACCATCCCCTGCCTTCCCTGCTGCTCAGAGGGGTGTTCTGCTCACTGCTGCACTGACTGTGCTGCCTTTCTGGCTGCTCCCCCAATATCTGGCTTTTCAGAAGTGCACAGGAAGCACTGCCCAATAGTTTTGCTCTGATCAGATTTCCAGCAGGGCCCAACGCTGCAGTCATCCCTTGGCTTTGCTCTTCGGACCGCTGTGGAAGATGGAAGTTGTTTTTCCCTGGAAGGTAGGATGCACATCCCATCCAAGTGAAGAGTTCTCATGGCTATTGCAAGAAATATTCATGCTTCTGTTCAGCATTCGAGTCCAAGTTCCTTGAAACACTATTAGAATTGAGGCAAAATAGCCACGTTTTCTAAATTTAGAGTTACTACATGGTTGTGTAACTGGCTGTAAATGAAGCAGCTCTTCAAAATGATTGTTCTGTCCTTAAGTCAAGCAGCTTCTGTCCAAAGCCTTTCTATCCTCGTGCCCCAGGATGCCTGCAGGGCTGAGCTGTGGAAATTCCCATGCAGAAGTACCATCTCCTCTTAGTGAATGGTCCACAGAGTGGAGATGGAAGCAAAAAAGCAGGGCTGGAGGGAGGGGGGGAATCTGTCCTCCTTGGAAAACTTCTGGGTTTAATGTTGTTGTTGAAGTCTGCAGATGTGGATGATTTATTTGCTTTCCTGTCAGAGCAGGCTGAGCTGTATTGTGGTGTTCCAGAGCTTGGGAAGCTCTTCCTAATGAGGTGTGGTGGTATAGGATGTTTCCTCCTCGAGGTGTATTTAATGCAGCGTGGGAGCGATGAACATAAACGCCGTGTTATTCTGACCATGGAAGCTTTCTGAACTGCAACAAACCTCACAGGACGTACCGGGCTGCTTCCCAGACTGTGCACAGACTGCATGTTCCTGAAACATAAGAGAACACCTTGCAGGATTACCCAGCAGTAAAAGTGACGCCGTGCAGGAAATACCAGAACCTGATACCTGGATTCCTGGATTTACAAAATAAAGAATCCTGAAGTTTCTGTTGAGCACAGCAGCTGATGCTTTTATCCCCTGCTGGTTCTGTATGTTCTCACTGTGCAAGTTGGACAGTAAGATTCAGTCACTGCCTGTTCCCCAGGCACATGGGGCTGTGCTGGCCTTTACCACTCTTACATGGGGCTGAAAGCTTCTTCCTCTGTTGAGTTCTGTGTGCTGGTGCGGGTTGTTCTATTACATGGCAGAGCTGTCTCTGCTGCACTGGTCAGCTCAAGGACCTGGTTGGATGGCATTAAAGCTCCTCACCTGGGGCTGCTTTGATCCCAGTGTTAGGTGAAAACTTAACACTTTCCATTTTGAGCGCTGTGTGTTTCACAAGTGTTGTGCCCTGAGCTCTCACGTTCCTTGTTTTGGTCGGCATCTTAGAGCAAGGTTAATAATTTATAGGAAGTAAGCATCACAAGTATCGTTAATTGATGTGGTCACTGTAACGCGTACATAAAACCTTTAATTGGAGGAATCTTTTTTTCTCCCCCCTGCCCCAGTGTTGACACTTGGAGATTTGCAACAAACCCAGCTTAGGTTCCTGGCTTCCTTACTCATGTTGTGCCTGTGCTTTTTCTATTCTCAGTAACCAGACTGTCATCTGTCACCATTGATTACCATTTGGAATCTGTTTGCTCTCGTGCAATGATTAGAAGAAGCAAGAGTTGAGTTATGTCTTACAGTGACTGTGGCACGAGTGTCAGCATTGCACCAGTTCCATGTATTCTCCTCTTTAATTGCCATTCAGGTGGAAACACGCTTTATATTCACACCTAATGTCATCTCTCCCACGATGCTCCTTCAGCTCCTTTTGTTTTTGCCCCGTGCAGCTTTTCTTTTCAGATTACAGCCTCCTTTCTGATGAGCACATTGCAGCCCTGCAGACCTGTAGGGAAAATACTCTTATCTGAGAGCTCCCAGCGCTGCTGTGCTTGCTGCAAAGTGAGTCCCCACTGCAAGAACAGGTGGGTTTTTTACTTAGCGTGATTGGAAAGTGCTGGTGAGCCCTGTGTTGGGTTTGACAAGGTGTATTTAACCTCCTTGGCCATTGCCTATGGGGTGAGCTGCTCCACCCAGCCTGTTTCTGCAGTTACAGCTGTGTGCTTCGCTGCCTGCGGTGACTGACATGAGCCTGAACTTTCTCTCGCAGCGGTTTAATTTGAGTTTATCTTAATCTCTTCTAATCTGGCACTGAGAAGTGTTTGCTGTCAGAGGAATCCTTGAGGGACTGAAATGATGGCCTGGAGAGGTGGCAGGTTCTGCTTCGCTGCAGGTGCTGCTTCTGAGCTTTGCTAAGGGTAAGCGTGGGATGGAGGCAACAAGCAATGGAGGCAACAAGCAGCGGGCAGAGCTCTTTGGAGCTGGGATCTTCGTGCTTGCCCCATTTGGGCTAACAAGGCCTTTTGAGAAGACATTTGTGAAGCCTTTGAAGCCTGCTGTGCAACTCAACATCTGCCTCCCCGTGGTGCTGTGAATATGATGATGTGAAGTGAGAGTCCATCCCAATTTTTTGGAAAGCAGTTAAAGGAATCCTTGCAGAGTGCAGTTTGTTCCCAGTTGTGTTGCTGACTTAGCCCCTTTCCAGTTCAGCACGGGGTGACAGCCTGTGGTCTGTACTGCTGGCAGTGCTTAAATGAAGGCTTGGAACAAAAGATCAAGGAGTAGGCACAGAGTGATGTCCGTAGCATCATTGTCCAACCTGTACATGCTATTGAGCATGGTAGGAAAGGCTTCTTGGGTTGTGGCTCAGCTGGTTCCTTCTATGCTGTAAGATCAGGTTTGTTGCAGCTACAACAGACTGATGGGTGACACTGAGCTTTGTTTTTAGGTCTTCCCACTAATGAATAGCACTGGTATGTGAACTAGGAGGGGGCTGGAAGTGGAGAGGTTAGTGTTATCTGCATTCTGAAGAGTAAAACAAAGGATGTTTGTTGTGTTCCCGTGTGAAAATAAGGCCCCGGTAGGAGCACCACAAGGTTAGTGGTGTGTGTGCGTGTAGCTGGTACTGCTGCTTCTGGCTTCACCTCGTCTAAACATTGCCTTGGAGTTTATATGAGGCACTTGTCATGGTCAGCCAGGCTGTGATTTGGCAAAGTGGCAAATCTACTTTAGGCACTAGGAAAAGGAAGAGCTTTTAATCACAAGTGACAACATGCAGCCTGTGATTGGAACCCAGGCCCTGAGCGATGGTGAAATCCCTCTGCTGACGCCTGCCTGGCTGCAAGGAGCTGTTATTGCAGCCGTGGGGGCTTCTTGGTGCTGTGTCCCAGCAGTTGTTGGGATGTCACACATTGCTGTGGATTGCTTTCCTCCCACCCACACTGGTAACTTGTTTTTAGGAAGATGTGCTCTTTCGTTTCCCTACTTTTATACATGTTGGTGCTTTGTTAGGTGAGTTAGGAAGGGCCTGCTTACAAATCTCTCAATATTCAAAGCCTGTGGTGCTTGTGAAGGTGCTCCCAAGTCGTGCTGTGCTTGTGACTGTCAAGGAGGAGCAGTGCTGACTCCTGCATGGTGCTGTAGCTGTGACACTGCAGTCACAACAAGGTTCCAGAATGTGGCCAGGGCAGGAGATGGCAGCACCAATGGACAACGTGTGCCACACCACCGTATAATGACCACTGTGCCTTCCCGTCTTTGTGAGTGACCTGAAAGCTAAGAGGAACTCCACATCTGGGGCTAAAACATGTATTTGCTTTCAGTGAAGGACGCAGATCTGGTAAGGATTCAGCTTCAGGCTCTGTTTGAGAGTTGCAGATGTCAGTTTCCTCACCCAGGAAAGTAGTGTTTGCTGTTCTCTTGTGGGTTGAAAGTGCTGATCTCAGACAGGAGAACTGTATGGCTGTATTGCTATTCAATCCATAGGCTGCTGGTTATTGCAGCACTGCAACAGAGACATCCGTCAGCACAACCCATGCAAAGGTGGGTCGTGAAAAACTGCCTTATCTCATCTGAAGGTGTGAACGTAGCAGTAAAGAGATGAGATCAGTTTACAGCAGCCCTTAAGGCTGTCACACAGATGTGTGCACCAACTCTGGGTGACAGAGCTGAACCCTCCATTTGGCCATTGCTGGGCAGTGGGTGCTCTCTGCATGAGGGGACCTCAGCTGAGGGCTCTTCCCTTGGGAGCCCACCTTGCAGCCATGGCTTTAGGGGAACCACAGTGTAGAAGGGCCTTGCTGCTCTCTCCCTGCCTTTTCTCACTCCTCTCAGTGTGCAGCCCTAATTACAGCCCTGGCAGCTTAGAGCTGGAGCTGTTGTCCTGTCCCAAAGCTGCCTGCCTTGGCCTTTCTCAAATCTGATTGCAGCTTCACCTTGCACAGCAAAGCAGCTAGCCGGGCTCCTTGGGCTCTATGCATCACTGCCATTAGGCTGTGGTTAGGCTGCAGCTTTGCCTACCCTGATCTGTACCTTGTGGCCTTCTGTGCTCTCTCCTGGAGCTCTCATGTGTTGTGTTGAATCTAGAGAGACACGAGGCTGTTTCATCCATCCCTGCTCAAGTGCTGGAGCTGAGCAGCCAGCATCCCCTCTGGAGATAGACCTCCCTGGAGCCAAGGAATGTAGGTCAAAGTTAAGTATGTAGAATGAAAAAGAGACCTCATTGTAAGGCAGCATTTCACTTAGATAATCCAGTGAGCTCCTCACACTGATGGGAAACCTGTTCTTACATATACGCTGTTTTATATGACTCATTAAGCAAACCTAATTAAGCAGCAGCATCAGCTCTGCTACATACCATGGCACGTGGTCCTGAAGGCTGCAGGGCAGACACCCAGTGTGCCCTCTGTCCAAATCCATGTCCAAATCCAGGCATTTCAGTGCCTGAGGCCATGGGTAACAGATGAAGGAGTGGAGGTGTGAGTTAAACACCTGATAGGATGAATGGAATTGTGCTGCATGGCAGTGTGAGCCCAGCGTGGAGCTGCAGGGAGTAAGACATGAATCTGGACAGGTGAATTGAATGGGATGGAGGGCAGTGCTATGTATGCAGGGAAGGCAATGCTTTCTGTATGCTGGGTACAGCTGTTGGAGGAGCATGGTGTGAAGTGTGTACCAATGCAAACCTGACACGGGTAAGGAATGGCTGTCAGCTGCCAGCATTGGGCTGGCTGTGTGTTATGCAGATGTTCACGCCTGAGGGCCTCTCGCTGTGGCTTTCTGCTGAATCAGGTGCTTTTTGTTTTAAGTTTCTAGTAAGAACAAAGCGTGTCATTTCATATGCAAGGCTAAAAACCTTCCTTTTTACTGCCTTCTGTGTGTATGCATGGCATACTTCTTAATCTTGACAGTATCTTGAGCAGAGCATTTACCTGCAGGTGAAATGCTTTGTTCTGACTTCTTGTCCCCAATGTAATGATGCATGGGTTCCTTCCTGGCTTCCATGTTCCACCCCAGTGCCAGCTGCCCCAGAGGGGCTGATAGAGCTGCACACGTGTGTATGTGCAGCCTGCAAAGCTGGGTGATGCTTCTGGGCAAAGGCACTGTTGTGAGCAATGGAGCATCCTGCTAGAGGCTGGGCTGACTTGGTCTGGGCTGTTACACGTCCTCATAGGGATCTTACCACATCTGACCAACATACAGTGGCGGTCAGTCAGCTTTGAAGGGAGTACATAGATTCTATTCCTCATTAGGAATGACAGCACTTACACAGCAGCCTAAGGCTCAGCTGCCTTCATGCCACGTGGCTCCTGGGTGCCCTGCAGTCTGCAGCCAGCTTTGCCCATCCTTGCAGGGCTCCCAGGGCTGCCCTCCCCATAGCATTCAAGCAGAGGTTGTCCAGCCTGAACTTTGGGATAGGGAGGGAGCATCTGCAGCTGTCACAGCACAGCTTTCTAAATCATCTCGAGGGTGTTTTGCTTATAGCGTTTGCAAACTCCAACTGTGTTTATGGCTCAGTGTTTCATTGGGGTTGTGAAGGGCTGGAAGCCCTCTGTGATAACAGAAGTCGTTAAAGCAAGGAGCACGTTGTGTGTATGGCCCATAACAGCCTGGTGTTAAAGCAGAATGCTCCCTTTCTCCCTGTATGTGTTCACAGCGATATATCCTCATAAAAAAGTCATTGTAGGAAGCAGACATCGAGTGAATTACAGTTCCAGGAAAGATGGGGCTCCCTGTCAAGGATAACTGACTTGGTTTAAGAAGGTGAAATGTATTTTGCAGACGGTGGCCATTGATTAGTTGTTTTCCAGACTGTTTTTATTGGGTGTGTAGATGCGAAGGCATCCAGATGTACAGAGCATCCTCTTGGAGCCCTGCCGGGATGGGGATCAGTGCCTTTGGAACCGATGAGCTCCATCATTCCTCATCAGCACATTTCCCTCGTGGTGCTGACATCCCCAAGAGGCTGTTAGCACAGGTATGGAGTTCTGTGTCTTTCTGCTCTGAAAGGCAAACGCTTTCATTGTTAAAGAAAGGGGGAAAAGCATAAACAACCTCTCTGTGTTTGGAGGCAGATCTGCTGACTCCAGGCAAACAGGCTATTACTGCCTATTGGTCATGCTGTCTGGAGTGAGCCCTTGTTCCTATAAGCAGAGCTGCTCACAGCTGGCGACTTGCACCTGGGAGAGACCCCAGAGGTGGTGATGGTGCTTGAAATGAACCTTGTCAGCTTGTCCCAAACCTCAGCCTGAGCAATGAGCAGAAGGAGGGCTGGGAAGGATGGAGGGGGAGAAAAGCACTTTAATCAGAGCTATTGAGCCAAATGTGATGTATTCTGATGCTATCTGAGCATCCTTTGTAACCAACTCTGCACTGAGATGTCTTACAGGTGCTTCCAGGTGGTGTTACCTGCTTTGTGTGTCTTTGGCATTGGTGGGAGGATAATTGTCTGCTGAGTTCTGTTAACAATCAACCCCCCCTTGCTTTGCCTCTGTTAGTGAAGGGGCAGCAGAATGCTTTTAGTGCAGATCCCTATGAAGGGGCAGTGGCATTCTGCTTAGGGAGCCTGTCTTCTTGTTAAGAACATGAGGTTTGCTGCTTGGCCCAGAGGTTCCTTGTGGCCCTGGGAGACTATGGGCCCTTCTGGAGCCTAAGCTGGATCTGAATACCTTAGTCCTGCAAGCAGCTTGTTGATGTCCATGGCCTATACCCAGAGAACACCAGGCTGGCAAGGACTACTGCAGGTATAAAAGATTTTACTCATAAAACCCATATGCAGAGGGGGCCACTTAATTCACGTTCAGCATGTTTAGAATGGAAATTCAATGGACTTTAATAGGGAAGAATAATAATAATCAGAAGGTTTTCTCAGTTATTGGACGGAATGGGAGGTTGTTTGCTGTTGTATTACAGGGTGCACTGACAGTGAGTTCAGCCTGCTCTGCTTGGAAATGTTCGCATCTCCCATTCTGCAAGTGGTGGATTCCCTTCTTGAATAAAAAGCAGCGGAACAACATGTCAGTAGCAGAAACTCCATTGTGAAATCAGAGCTCCCAGAGCCCTCATATGGATCCCATAAGGTCTGTGCCTTTTTGGAACAGCCAATACAGCACTTCTGTACGGGAGACATAACTGGAACTCCATCAGTGAATAGAAAATGCAGTTGAGGTTGGTTGGTTTTGTTTTTTGGTTGGTTTTTTTATTGGGCAATGATGCAATTGTGCTGCATTGTCCCAGCAGCATTCACACACACTCATCTGCAGTGTGAGCCGGGGGAGTGGCTTTGCTGTTTGTCAGGGATGAAAGCTGCACGGGGTGTCCGTGTTAGCACTGAATTTAGGGTGGGCTCTCTGTAGCATTCCAGACTGTGCATGAGCTGGTTGTAAAGGCTTTGAATTATTGAGGTTTTATTCATGATACCTGAATGCATCTGGCTCAGAAGGCATTGTTAGATAACAGAAAGCCATTGCAGAGCACTCACTGTGGCACGCAGCCACTGTTAGCTGCTGCACCCCCTGAGTCACCGCTTGCTCTGTGCTGGGGCACTGGGGGTGAGATGAGCCA
Organism: Coturnix japonica; assembly: GCF_054131305.1. Classification (NCBI taxonomy): domain Eukaryota; kingdom Metazoa; phylum Chordata; class Aves; order Galliformes; family Phasianidae; genus Coturnix; species Coturnix japonica. The sequence continues at coordinate 4,647,933 of NC_140685.1, forward strand.
TGTGTGCCTGTCTATGGTTTGCTCCCATTGCAGGGCAGGAGAAATGGCTCAGCTCTGTGTGCTCTGAGCATGCCATGACACAGCACTGCTGTGCTTGCAGCTCGAGCTGTTTATGCGTGGGTTTTCAGCATGGTTTTATCTGCTGCACTGTTTACTCCATACAATAATTCAGTAAAATTGCCAGGGTTCCTTACCAACTAGATGAGAGTTTTTCAGGCAGCATTGCTGCTGCTGAGGCTTGCAATGCACAGGTCTGTGAATCATGTTAAGGCACCTTAAACTGTTCTTCCTTCCTTGCCTGTTGCCTCAAAGCTGTTTGCAGGTCGCACTGTCTTGGAATAATTGTGAACAATTAGAAGCTAATTGAAATGGCTGGTTTGCATTCACAGCAGCGGTGTATGAGCTAACCAGCTGGAAAGGAGGCACGGTGATTTTCTGTTGCTATGTCTCTGTCTCCCTCTTCTTGTTCCCTGGCAGCTTTTGCAATGCAGATATTTGCATTGGGCCAGCATTCAGCTCCCCATGTGCACTGATAACCAACTGCTGTGTGCCCCCCGTGCTGCCAGTGGTCATGATTCCTACAGCACACATGCAGCCCAGCAACAAAGAACCTGTTGCATGGTAACCACCATCTCCATCCTGAGGCAAGGAGTTGAAGACAGGTAAATCAGAGCTGCTAGGTGTTGTTCTTGCACAGGGAGGAGCACAGCTCCATCAGTATGGCTGCTGGGTTCCCTGGAATTGGGCTGCTGGCTGCAATGTGCTCCTTGGTGTTGGGTAGTGCCCAGAGCAGCTTCTCCTTGGGGTGGGTCTCCCAGCAAGCAAGTGCATCTTGTTCTTTAGACCCATTTAGAGTCTAACACTGGAGGGTCCTGCACAAAGACCAGCACCCATCGCTTAACCAGGCATCGCTCAGCAGGGTCAGCATGTCTGCACAGTGCAGTGCTGCCTTCCCATTGCAGGGCACTGCAGCTCCAGCCTGCTTCACAGGCTCTGGGGGAGGGACGAGTCCATCTGTAAGAAGTGTTGGCTGCTGTATAGGCAAAATGCTGTCTGCTTCTAGCCAGCATCTCCTGTGTCTCTTAGCTGCAGTCTCAGCTGGTTTTTTTCAGGTAACAGTGCCATCTGGTGCTGGATCCCTGCTCTTTATCAAGCTTTTCTCAGATTCCTAAGCAGAGGTGGTAGGAGAAGGGCTGCTTTTAATCAGCCATCTTACTGTGAAGCAGTGGGTGGGGGCTGTGTAGCATTGGGAGCAGGTTGGTGGGCTGCCTGGGCTGTGTTAGGGGCAGCTGCCCCAGAGGGTGGGTGTGGGAAGCAGGGCTGTCAGAGCTGGGTGCATTCTGTGTCTTTATGCTAAGCACCATTATTGTTCTATTCCTGGGTTCTCTTTCAGGGCTTTTGTAAAGCTTTTTGTCCTGGCTTCTCTACCCCTCCTTCAGCTCCCACTTGTGTGTTTCCCATTGCCTCATCCCTTCTGTGATGGCTGACAGTGCTCTGCTTCTGCAGGCAGGACAGAGGTGTGGGGGTGACAAGCTGAAGGCGTTACTGCCCATTCCAAAGCCATTTTCTTTGCAAGCAAAGCAGAGGAGCGGTGTCTCTGTGCAGCTCAGGTCAATGCCCACCTGCTGCCCCTGTCCTCCCAGCCACTTCTGCCAGTGCCGTGCTCCCTCTGCTGGGAAATGCCTTCAGATTTCCTCCTGTCCCATCCAGCAGCAGCCTGATAACCTTCCTGCCTTCTTATCTTCCTTCTCTTAGCTATTGCCCCGTTCTCAGCCTTCCATTTTGGATCCATGGGCTCATCAGGCCAGGGAACGTCTTGCAGTGATTTCCAAAATGTCGTGTACATCTGCAGAGCTACAGCAATGATGTTAGTGGTACAATAAATAGCACTTGACATTCTAGGAGGAGGGAAATCCAAGGAAAAGATTTATTTTTGCTGAGAGAGATATATTATGAAGCCAGATTCCTCTGCTCTGAGCACGGTGTTTACCCACGTTATAATTAAACTGAACTTTTGCTGCATCTGATGATTTACTCATATATATGTATATGTATTTTATTTCTTTTAGCCTAATTCCTGATGGAAAATGAAAGCAGAGCCCCTCGGTGTCTTGCTGCCCTAAGACCTGGAGGTGTTTGTTGGGAGTGAGAACGCATTGCTGTAAGCAAAGGGCCTGCAAGAAAGGCTTGTTACTTCCATGGCAGCGTGGGGCTGAGGCTGCTGCTGGCAGTAGGATCCCTATGGACCACCTGTAGGTGCTGCCTCCTGCTCTGAACACACGTGCTGGCTGCATAGTAAGATTAAACCCAAGGTTTGCTGGTGATGCTTAGGGTAGGGTGGGTGATGCATCCCACATGATGCTGGATGTCAAAGGGTTGGCACATTTGTGGTGCTGTGAGCAAGAGTTGTAATGGCAGCAGTCTGCAGGTAGTGCTGGAGCAGTATTGATGCCATCTTAGGTTCTGTGAAATCCTTTAAAGCCTTTCTTTGAGATTTAGGGAGAAGTAACCACCACTCTGTCCTTCTGCCCCTGGAGTTAATCATCACCCTGACCTTGTGCAGAGCGGTGTTTGCACTGTCCAGAACAGCCTCACCAACACACTACTGTGCCCAGTGTAGGAAATGAAGGTCCTGTTTGCTGTCCTTTTTCCCTCCTTCCTTCCCCAGAGCAGCTCCTACCTGGAGCCTGCAGCCGCTTCAACTCAGAGCAAACCAAGGCTCATCTTCAGCAGGATTCTCCTTCTGCCTTCTTTCTTCCCTTCTGCTTTCTAGACAGCTCACGTGCAGCAGAATACGATCAGTGTAATAGAAATGTCTTTCAAGAGGGGTGAACTCTGTTATGCAGAGCATGTTTTTCTAAGAGTAGCGTTGATGCTGAAATTCTCTTTAAACCATCTCAGCTTCAGATCTTTGGGATCTTTGAAACTCTGAACCTTTGTCATCTCAGTCCGTGCTGCATTTGGACAGCTGACTTGTTTTGGATACCTCGTTTGGGTTTAAATAAGCAGCTTGTGTTGATTGCTGTGCTGCTCTTGTAGCTGAAGAGAATTTGGGGGTGCAGAGTTTAAAATAAAGTAGAAATAAGGACTGAAAGCAACAGTGACATGTTAATGAGGAGACCTTGGGACGGTGATGGATCTGAAAGGTGTTTTTTTCCTATTGCCCTTTCTTCTGCTGAGGGAGCTGACTGTCCCTATCACAGGACAGGCTTTATAAAATTGCAAGTAATGCTTTCTCTGTCTTTATTTGCAAATTCAGCAGGACTGAGTGGAGATGGCTTAAGTGAGAACAGTTACACAAGCTGGATGAGGTGGAGAAACAGCCAAGAAGGAGCCGCAGGTCTGTGCTGGTCAGGGCCTGGAAGCCAGGCTGCTGCTGTGCTGCTCCCCTGCTCTGCTTTGCTCATGGGGAAGCACTTCCATGCTGCACAGAGCCCATGTGGCTGCTGCTGGGTCACTGGTCATCCATCACATGGCAGCACAGCCAGCCACAGAGGCTTCATGTGCAGCAGTTGTGCATTACTATCTGTTAGTTATAAGCAGTTATCAAAAGGGAGGGTGGGTGTCTGCTGCTTTTTCTTCTCCATACTTGTGTGTTTATTCCCATAGTTCTTGTTGTAGGGGATTAAACCTTTGTCTAGCATAGGAGCTGGGACTGTGTTGGAGATAGGGGCTGTGGGATCACACCAGCACCTTTCCCAGGTTTGATTTTTTGCTGGACAAACATTGCAGCTGTCAGAGACAGCAGTGACACACCGTGAACTCAGTTTAACTTGCTGTTGGCGAGAGCTGTGCTGGATCAGGTGTCATCCTCACAGCCAGGCTGAGCTGGGCAGTGTTGGGAGCTGAGCACAAGTACCAAAGTTGCACTGCTATGGCTCACCCAGATGGAACATGTGCTCCCAAATCTTTGTGCTTCTGTATATTGACGGCACAGAGTTGTGACATGGTCAGCCTTGGGCTGAGGTGGATCACGGTGCTGGGAGGTCCTGGCCATCCTGGTGCCCACACTGTGCTGGGAGGTCCTCAGCACGGCTTGGTCTGTGTGGTGCATGGAGAAGTGAAACCCTCTGAACATGGTAAGGAGCCCCTGAGCTGCGGGCTGGTGTGTGTGAGAGCAGCAGGCAGTGTCTGTGGGTAAGGCGTGCTGATTGCTGATGTAAGAAATCATTGGGCTGAACAAAAGCTTAACGATGTAATGCTCTTCTCTATCTCCCAGTTTCAGGGTACAGCAGCTGCCCAGCTTCCCATCAAGTGAGAGTATTCAGCTGAGAGTGGGAACATGATTATGTTGGTGCTGGTTCCCTAAGCAAAAACCCAGATGCTTTGTACCACCCCCATGCAGAACAGAGTATGACCAGAGCTGGTGGAGCAGTCCAGGTGTTCCTGCTTTGGTGGTGTTGTGCCCCTGAACTTGGACCCTGCTTCAGTGCTGAGTCTCAGGGGTCAGCAGTTGAGTGCCAGGACCATTGTGCCTCTTGGAGCTGCTTTGTATTCATGAACAGCCGCTCTGGTGTGCTCCAGTTGGGTTTGTTTTGTGCTTTTAATGGTCTTTGCATGATACCAGACCTGCAAAGTATTTATTTCTGGCCTGGTGTTCTGCCTACTGCTCGACTTACTTATCCTAGCAACTGAGGCAGGTGGGTCTGGTGCACAGAGCTGAAAATAGTCATGCTGCCTTTGCAAATAGAGCCATCAGAGAGCAGGTTAAGTGTGGTCCCCTGCAGAGAGAGCTCGATGCTTTGCTTTCGGAACAAAATGCATGGTTGCATCCTTCAGGTGCGGGTGGCTGGGAAGGAAATGCTCGTACAGCTTCCCTGATTGACCTGGGATGCCTAATGTACAAATATTGCTCATGCCAGGCAGCGTCAGCTTGACTAATTCAAGTGTTGTTCAATATAGTATGAAGCAGAACGGCTCAGTGGTGGGTGATGAGTTGGTTTAATCTGGCATTGCCCTAATGCGTGTTGAAATGAAGCTGTCATCACATACCAAGCTTTGCATTAAGTGAACTCTTCAGTTAAAACCCTCAAACTGCTGCTCACAGGTGTGTAGTTACCGGCATGTGACTGTTGCTGTGACTGTGGTTCTGGATGTGAAGGGCTCTCTGTACAGTACTTCAACAAATAATATTAGAAAGCATGATAAAAATGGATCTCTATCTATGCCCTGGTGGGCTGTGGGAGGCTATGAATGTTTCCCCATGCTGGAAGTGGGCTGTGAGAGGCCTCAGGTTTCCTTCCTTGCTGCAGCTGAGACTCAGGAGCTGCCCTAAAAGCCTCACTGGCTGCATCGCTTCCTGCCTTACTGAAACAGCACCATCAAGAAGGCAATAAATACTCAGGTGCTTCGCTTTGATTCCAGATCCTGCCCTGAGATTATAGATTTATGTCTTAATTTTGCTGTGCAGGCTGTAAGCCAGGGTGTGGGCTTGGATGAGATGCTGACAAAGCACAGTGGGTTTGGGGATCAAGCAGCAAAGTGATGCACGTAACAGGAGCAGGGAGCTGAATGCTGGATGTGAGATGTGAGAGAGGCTCTATCCCTGATACACAGCTCATGTGGTGCTTCCTGAAATGCATGGTATGTAGTTAATGTGTTTGTAGGGCTCAGATTGGTGCAAATATGCTCCTGAGCGCTGAAATGCAGATGAGAAGTGGCCCTGTTCTGCAGGGGGAAATCTTAACCAAGCAGCCTTGTGTCCTCCCCATTAGTATGCTGAGGACGTTATCCCTCATACAGCATTTTTGTCATGCATTAGATGGGAATTGGGTTTTGCTGTTTTAAGCCTATTAATAACACTTAATGAAGCGGCATGCTAGCAGACTTCAGATGAGTAAAGCAGCTTGCTGAAGGGTCACTGCTGGGAGGACATGGACAGGTTAACTGGCCAGGAATTGCTGGGTCCATCCAGTGCTATCTCCCCTACCAGCAATGTATGGGAGCGTTGGAAGCCTCTTCAGTCCAGGATGAGATGCTGTGCATTTGTTTGCTATGTTAAGTGCCAATGCTAAGTCCAATCTCTCTGTTTTTCTCTTCCCCTTTAGCTGAAGCTTGAAGATCGCTCTGTGGTCCCTCGAGATGTGGTCAGACATATGAGCTCCAGTGTAAGTGCTCTTTTTCTTGTCCCTGTTTGATCGTAACACTGCTGCATGGATTTCTCAGTCTTGCCAAATTGCCTGAATGGAACTGAACAATACTGATTTGAGTGTGTTCTATTTTTAGCGTGTCTAATAGAACTAGCAGCATCCCTTGAAAATGAGATACCGATAAGGCTGCTTCGCTGCTGTTGTGTATCTGCAAAGGTCTCCTTAGTGCAGGCAGCCTGGCACTGTCAGCTCATGAGACAAACCTGCCCATCCAGGTGTCCTTTCAGTTTCAAGTCAAGCTGCTCTGAGATGTGGGGAGTGCAGAGACCTGCAGCAAATCCCAGCATTGCTGAAGCAAGACACGCACCAAAGCATCTGACACAGCTAGGTTGGCAGAAAACAAGCTGGCTCTTAATCAGCAACCTCTAATCGTTACCTTGATGCATTCCTATTTAAGCCCTAGTCATTGTATGCTAGCTTTACAGTATTTGTGCACATCTGAGTGATGGAGATTTGTTTCCTTGTAGGGCATACTGGGTGCACTGTCCCAGTATTGATCATCCGATGAGATGGGATCCCTCAGGAGCTTAGCTGGGCTGGCAGCTTGGTGCTGCTGCTCACAGTTAACCTATAGCCCTGAGCCATATGGGCTGCCAGGTGGATGCTCGCATCTTCTCTTGACTTGCTCCCAGCAGTGTGGCTGCCCATGTGGTGCTGAAACAAACAGGCACTGGTTGCTGTGGTTGCACCACATGGGGAGCTGTGTGCGTGGTGAAGGCCATCCTCTGACCTGGCTGTGTTTGAAGTAAAGCCTTGTTTTAAGAGGGAAAAATAAAAGGCAACCCAGTCCTTTTGCACAGGATGTTCCAGAGAGAAGAAAAAGGTAGGAAAAAAACCAAACCAACTTGAAGGATTAACTTGAGAAATGCTGAAACAAAGCATTTCCTTAAGAAATCCAATCCTTGTTTGAAGTGGAAATTTGGACTCAACATATCTGAGTAAAACTTGCAGCTCTGTGAAAACATTTCAATCCAAAACAAGGAGCTGCTGTCAGATGGAAATATCAGCTGCTCATGGTGCTGTACCTGGCACAGCTGGACCCTGCTGTGTATCCTCCTGCTCAAGGCAGGGTGTTTTCTGTGTCCTGCCTCTCACTTGTCTGTTTCTCATGCTTTTTACCATCCCAAAAGCTTAAAGTCACTTTGAGCTTTTCTCTTGTTGGCAAATGAGGATACGCTGCTTTTGTTTGCCATTTCCATACTCTTTGGAGCACAGATGGGCTTCTCTAGCTTGCACAGTGTTGGTAGGTACACTGGTGTGTCCCAGCAGGCATCCAACACACTCTTATTTTCAGTTTGCATGTTTAGATGTTGGCTTTTACTTGACCATTTGTGCTAGTGGCTGATAGAGTCATATTGTTGATAGGATGGTCTATTCAAAAGCGTGGTGTATCTGAAGATGCCCTGCACTTCACCTTAATCTGAAGTATATATTAAATATCAGTGGTAAATAAAGCAATGAACCCCTTCTGTCCCAGAGAAAAGCGTTAGATGTATTGCAAACAGTCACTACCACATTTACAATAGGAGAGCTGTGGGTGTCAGCCTGCCCCACACTGCTTGGCCTGGCAGTGCACGGTGAGGAACTTGCTCTGTATGCACTGAGCTCCCAAGGCTTGTTTGTAACCTTGGGTAGGAAGGACTCGAAATCCTCTGTTCCTCAAGAGAGGAGCTGACTCCAATTCAGTGCTTCTCGTCTAGCACTGAGCACGAGGAAGGAATGCCTAATGCATGAAATGAGGTCATTTTCTCTGATTGTGATCGGGCTCCCATGAGTCTAATCCAGATGGATGCAGAATGGTGGCAGACTCCATTTTTTCCAGGTGATGCTTGAGGGGAAAAGATATAGGGCTGCAATCTGTCAGGCATCCGGATTTGTTGCTTTGGAGGTTTCTGGGTGCTGCTGCCCCTTTAAATTGAGCGGTGGTGGGGGGAGATCTCCTTGTTAGAAGGGAGTATTGAGGGAATGAGTCGGATGGGAGATACGTGGTGTGGGGTCTTGCAGCTTGCTGAGCTGCTGTGCTCTCAGATGGGAGTCTGATGGGTCAGGGGATGAAACTCCTTTTGCTTTGGGACCGCATTGCTGAGCACTGCTGCAGCCTCGCAGTGATTCAGCAGAACTTCCCTGCCCGCAGCACTGCCTCTGTGGTGCAGGGTGATGCTTCATGTGACAGCGAGGTAAATAAACCCAGAACAGCAGCTCAGCAGCAGATGAGAGAGGAAAGCCAGCATCCAGTGCTCCTGTTGCTTCTCAGGCCGCTCACAGTGTTGATCTCTGCTTTCTTAACTGTTGCTTGTAAGTCTGCTCTCACTCAAGAACTTGGCAACTGGAAGGGGGCGTGAGCTGAACTAAATCCTCTGCTCCATCCCATGACCAGGTGGCACCAAGCTGCCTGTCTAAGGTGTGATTCTGGCACAGCCTGCTTGGGTCTCTGCAGAGGTGCAGAGCCCACCATTGCTGTCTTCATTGCCTTGGGAGCTGTACCCTGCAGGACACAGGCTGCTGTGATGGCAGGAAGGAGACTGCAGCATGCAAGGTGGAAATGCAGCCAACCTGGGCTGAGCAATCAGGCCAGGAGCAATTCTGGGCTGCAGGGTGTCTTGGCTTCCAACAGGAGGTGGGGTGGGATGAGCTGAGCCTTCCAAAAGGGCCGCTCAGGGCTCTGGGTGAAAGCCTTGAATAAATATTTGCTGTGACCAAGAGAACAGTGTGCTTATAAGTGGACCGAGCAAACAAATCCACCTCTCACCAAGTGTAAGCCCTTCCAGTGTTGTGCTCAAGTCCTGTTGGTGCAGTGACCTTCGTGTTTGAGATAAGGACAGCCTTGAAGTTGCTGATAGGAGGGCATTTGTCACACTGTCCCTCAGTCCCACTTTTATGGTGGACTGTGGGCTTTAATAAATAAAAGTATGGATTGTCCCAGCTGTCAGGGGCCAGGGCAGCTGCAGTGTCTGACAGTGTTTGGGTTAACAGCCTGCCCCCTTGCAGGCTTCTGCCATATGTGTAAGCAGTGTACGTATTGCCAAACGATCCCCAGAAGGCTCCTGACAGCATGTGGTGTTTTCTTTGGGACAAAAAGGATTAAAACTTTGCTTAAAAAGTGGCAGAGTCAATGACAGCCACCACATAATTGAATCAGCTGTAAATTATCTGGTGTGAAACCTTGACATCTGAAAGGTGCCAGCTTTTTTTTAGTATGGCAGCAGGTGAAGCCCATTTATAACATCCTGCACTAACAGGCTTTACGTGAGAAGTCATAGATTGCTGTGCACAGATTATGCACAGAGCGTGTACATTTATGTGCAGGGCCTCCTGTTGGTTCTAAACCCTTCTCTTTTGTGTTTCCAGGACAGCCAATGTGGGACTGTAATTGATGTCAATATAGAGTGTGCTGTGAAGCTGGTAGGAACCAACTGCATCCTGTACCCAGTCAACAGCAAAGACCTGCAACATATCTGGGTGAGAACACAGCCAAAACAAACAGTGGAGCCAGGGTTTTGGTGATGGGAGGAGTGCTGCTATGTTCCAAGCAACTTGTGCAAAGGAAGCATCTGTGCAAGATGTATCTGCAGCTTAGTTTTATTCTATAGCATCTCCCTGGGAGAAGGTGGAGCATCTCCTCTTCTCCCCATCTGTTGTGTGTTTCTGAGCGCATCACTGAGCTCAGGCTGACTTAGAAGGCAAGGCTGTCACTAAATTGTGAGAGCTTCTGATTTGCTCACCAGTTCAAAGTGGAAGGGCTGATGTTTATAAAGCTTGTTTCCTGTTTTCTTCACAGCCCTTCATGTATGGTGACTATATAGCCTATGACTGCTGGCTGGGCAAGGTGTATGATCTGAAGAACCAAGTCATCCTTAAGCTTTCCAACGGAGCCAGGTACTTCCTTCTGTCGAATGCCCCCTAGCTTTCATGATCATAATCTGTTAGAGGAGAGCTAGATGCAGGCTGGGCTTCTCATTCATCTGCTCTTGTTAAGTCATCTGCTGCTTTATCCTCAGATAGAGAGTACAAATACATCTTTATCAACGTCACTGATTACCCTCTGGAAACGTGTTATCTGAGGGATGTTATTTTTGTCAGTCCCAGCAGATCAGCCCTCCAGAACTAAAATAAGTTGGTTTTTAAAACTGCACTTCTGCCCTGGAAGAAATGGTTGTTTTGACATATCATGAATCTCAGACTTAGTAGGAGAACGTGCCTCCTCTGACAGGCAGCGAGGGAGGATTCTTACCTTAAAGCACCTGCAGAAATACAGGAGCTTGCTGTGAATGATGAAAAAGCAGCCCAAGATTGAACTTAAGTTGCTACGTTCAGCACTGCTCCATCTGCAGTGTCATTTACTACAACAGTATTAGGAATGTTTTTAAGGAAGATGTAATCTAAAGCCACACTTCTTGAGGGAGATTTAACCAGAAGCATTGCAAGAGATTTCTTCTTACCTCAACGTGTTGTTCTGCAGAGCCAGTAAATGATTTGAATTTGATCCTTGCGCATGTCAGACAGGAATGTGTCAATTGAAGCCCTCTGAACTCAGTGCTGTTACTGAGGTCTGTCTGGTCTTAGTGATGCAGAGGAAGGAATGAGCCAGCGGAGGGCTGGGAAGCAGGCAGGCATGGCAGCTGGGAAACAGCCCATCTGTCGTGTAAATTGGATGGTAATGATTTAAAACAAATAGGGGGAAAAAACAGCTTTGCATTCAGCTTTTTTCTAAGATAAGTGAGTGTTTCAAGAGCTATAAAAGACGACTGGTGGATGCTTCTGTGGTTTTCTTGACTGTTGGAGCTTTTGCTTAACCCAAACTGGAAGGTTCTTAAACATCTGTTAAACTGGGAGTGAGAAATAGCTGCACTTCTCTATCTGCACCACCTGCAGTTACTGGTGGAGCTTAAAACCTTTCTGTTAGCAGCTCACACGTAGCTGTGTCAAATGAGGTAACTGTTTTTGAAATCTTTATAATGACTCATTTGAAATCCCACCAGAACTTAGTCTGGATATAAAGCTATTACTGAAGCAAGCGTACCCAAACTGCCTTTAGTTTCCTGTGCCAGTGTGGATAAGCAATGAGACCTCTGCAGCAGACAAATCTTGACCAGTACCTCACATATTACTTCATTTTCTTGTCTTTCACTTGCTGAATGGAGCCTTTGAATACCAGGCAGTGTTTTTTTTACAATTTGTCTGTAGCCAATTCTGTTCTGGACCATAAGTGCTCAGCAATACGCATATGGACAGACCCACTCAGGCAGCAGCAGTTAATCTGGTGCTGTTTGGCTCTGGAAATGTGACCGTGTCTCTTGTCTGCTCTCCAGGTGTTCTATGAGCACAGAAGATGGAGCCAAGCTGTATGACGTCTGTCCTCACGTCAGTGACTCGGTGAGCTGCTGGTTCTCCTGAGAGCCTGTTTGGTCAACTTCAACTCGTAAGGTTTTTGCATAGGAGGGAGAGGGGGAAGGCAAAACCACAGTTATTTATAGATGCTGAAAGTGAAGTGATGCGTTACAGCTGAAAAACACTTGGCTGGATCTTCTCTTAAGTAAGGTGTAACAAGATGTAGCTTAAAGGTATCCCTGCCTATAGCAGAGGGATTGAAACTGGGTGATCTTAAAGGTCCCTTCCAACCCAAACCATTCTAGGATTACTAACAAGTAGTAGCAAATACTACACTTAGTCTGTCCCACTGTGTGTTCTGCGAGTAAGTTGTATGATACTCAGTCAGATGGCTGATGTCAAAGAGGTTCACTGCTTGATACATCTGTATGTGCTTGAAAAGGCTCTTGCTCCATTTAATACTTCCAAAATGTAAAGCTTTCTTCTGGAAAAGGGCACGTTGTGTAAAAGATGTTCTGGTAGAAGCACGTTTCTAGATGGTGTAGAATACTCTCTTGCTGTTGTTGTCTGTTGCATTCTCTGAATGGAGAGCTGCCATCGTGCTGGAGTTTTCCATATCGTGGTGGGGAAGGTTCTGCTGGCATTTCAGCTGTGTGCTGATGGAATCTCAACTTCCTCACCTTCCAAAGCAGACAGCAGCTTGCTTCTCCTTCCAAATGGCATCAGCAGGGCCTCGCTGCGTTCCCAGCAGCTTTATATGGAGTTGGCTGAGAGAATGGTGTGTAATTCATAAAAACTAAAATGCAGCCAGCCTTTATCCTTCCCAGCCTTCATAGCAAAGATCTCAAACTGCATTATTCTGTTCCTCTGTTTCACGAGGAGCAAATGGGATATAATTGTAATGTGATGCGCTGCTGTGGTTGTCTTGTTCTGCACAGAAAGGTGTGGTCTGTTGCTAGACTTTCTTTGGTATTTTAGTCTCTGCTATTTTGGGTTGCACAGCATTATTGCACTCGCTAAATCTGCATTGAAGCAGCATCCAAATTCTGGGCACTGATTTTGAGATCTTTTTTTGAGCCAGGCTGCCTTCAGAACACATCTAGTCCTATAGAGGCTCGTGGTTTTGTCTTAAACTTGAATTACCTCCAGTGTTTCCCTTGATCCCGTGCTCAGAATTGCTGTTAAGTGCACACCTGGCCTGGATCTCATTGCGCTGCTCTTATCCTTTCTGACAAATTACAAGACTTGCTACATTTTTGTGCTCTGTATTCAATCTACTCTAAACTGTTCTGTCCGCCCCCACATCCTGAATCTTGGCTCATCAAATCACACTGAATATCAGTGGAAAAGACTTCTAGGAAATAATTGTTTTTCTTTACAGCCCTGTTATGTTTGCATAGGATTGTTGTGTTGACTAATCCACCCAAGGCAGGAAGATCACTTTCAAAGTTAGTCTGACAGATGGAGGAGTGAAGGCAGGAATCCCCTGGCTGACTGATAGCTACAGGAGCTTGAACTGGAGCATGGATAAGAGCTCAGGTGTCTCTGCCCAGGACTGTGGCCTCTGTGGCTGCCTTGTTACTGAGAACATAGGTGTGAAATCCATCTCTTTTGTTTCTTGCAAAAATACCTTTGCTTCTCCCCTACTGAGTCATAATCCTGTATGAATGTGTGATAGAACAGGTTGCTATAGAAACTGCTGGGTTGGCTTCAGGAATGAGATTTAAGAGATGGGCAACTTGCTAGTGAGACTTTTTCCTTTAAATTAGTCTTGCTGATCACGAACAAGGGAAGAGAAAGGCTGCAATCATAAAACTTCTGTCCTTTGTGCTGTTTTTTCTCCCTTTCCCTCGCAGGGTCTCTTCTTTGACGATTCATATGGCTTTTATCCTGGGCAAGTCCTCATTGGGCCTTCTAAAGTCTTCTCCAGCGTGCAGTGGCTCTCGGGTGTGAAGCCTGTTCTGAGCACAAAAAGCAAGTTCCGAGTGGTGGTGGAAGAGGTAAGAACTGCCAAGCTGACACAGGGCCACTTTCTGCACGGAGTCTGCACAGAGCATCTCCCTGGCTGACAGCTTGGAGCAGAGTCAGCTTGCCATGGTAACCTCCCCAAGAGCAAATGCACTGTGGTTCTGTTCTGAAGTGACAAATTTCTCACTGTGGGCTGACAGGACTTTTGAGCATGGTTTGGCTTTTCCTCCCAAGGGTCCCTGCTGGCCCCTTGTAAGGTGACCATGTGCCAGTATGCTCAGAGGCTTGTAGGGCTGATCGTTAGGGTAGTGGAAGCACTTCATCCATTGAAAGTTAATGTTGCGTGCTATCCAGAAAGGGAGAAATGTTGCTGACTCCTTGCTGAAAGAGGGGGCGCTTCCAACTCCTTTAGTGTGTCTTTGTGACATTGAACTGCTGAGTTGTATGAACTATAGCTTCCTTCCAAAGCCAGATGCCATCTTCCTTGAAATTAAAAGCTGTAGGATCACACAGGGTTGCCCACAGCCAGGCTATGGAAATGCTTAAGTGGTTCTGAATATAAGGAAACTACACTTTGCCACCTTAAATGACAAAAGCAGATTTGCTGCTTTTCTTAAATTTTCAGATCCAAGACACAGAACTGGGGAAGCTGAAAAATGAAACCCCTTTCTCTTTGCGTTGCAGGTACAGGTGGTAGAACTGAAGGTTACTTGGATCACTAAAAGCTTCTGTCCTGGAGGTACTGACAGTGTGAGTCCTCCACCATCAATAATCAGCCAGGAGAACCTGTCTAGGTGAGAGCAGTTGAAAACCTTTTGCACTGTCAGGGTCTGCACGAAGGTGGGTGACTTGCCTGCAGCTGGTTGGACACAGGGCTGCTTCTTTTTTCCCCTCTCCTTGTTTATACGCCTATATTCCAAAACTTCAAAAGAGTGAAGGAATAACCACAAATCCTAATGTCCTACCATCCTCTCCAAATGCTTTCCAGTCAACAAGTGCATACCCTTGTCCTTCTGTTTGTGCCTGAAATAGGCTTCACCTGTTAACTGTGTGTGCAGTAAAACAAGGTGTCCTGCTCTGGGCCCACACTGGTGCTTAGGGAGCATCTGGTGCCCTCTGCAGGCTGCAGCTGCAAAAATAGGCTGGATGGAATTCAGAAAGAAAAGCCAGATGAGTTACAGTGCAACACAGCATAGTCCTGCCTGGTGCTCATAGGGAAGCTGAAGGAGAGGAGCTCCCAGATGGCATCCAAAAAGCACTTCCCACTTGAAATGCATCTTGGCAGCTGTCTGTGGGAAGGAGAACTAGAGGGAGAGGAGTTACTGGTGTTCCACCCGATCCCTTTGTGCCCCTAGGCAATCCTTTGTGAGACTTCCCACTCCTCCTTTGCAGCTGTGTGCCTGGGAAGGCTCGGTGTGATGTTAGCTTCTACCACCCCAGAAGTGCTGTTGTCATGAGGACACGCCAGCCTTGTGAAGGCCCTGGTTGCAGTTAGGTTCTATTATTGCTTTTTTGCTTTGCTCATGGCTTTCCTTTCATTCTTCCAGGGTAAAGCGTCTGGGGTGCTTTGACCATGCCCAGAGGCAGCTTGGAGAAAGGTGCCTCTATGTGTTCCCAGATAAAGTGGAACCTGCAAAAATCACCTGTGAATGCCCTGAGAGGAACTGTGTCCTGGGTGAAGGATCGGTTGCCAAAAAGGTGAACTTGGGGAGGGTAGAGGGAGGGAAGTGTGTCTTCTCTGACCGTTTCTGATTGCTGCGGTTTTTAAAGCATAAATCTTCCTGTGGTCCAAAATGTGACTCCTGGAGTGACTGTAAAGAGTAATGGCTTCTTGATGCCAGCAGTGAAGTCACCTTGTGCAGCAGTCTGGCTGCACTAGGAGAGAAATGCAGCTAATCCATGAGGACACTGAACATAGGGGTGCTGTCTTGCAGGGGTGAAGCTGTGCTCTGACAGCCTGGACTTATGCTAACAAAAGCACTCACCTATCCTCAGGTGGAGCTAAAGTGTTCAGTCCAATCCTTACTGCAGTGATACTGAGGAGTACCTGCTTCCTAGGCCAAATGAGTCATGCTGTGACATTACACGTTGGCTGTAAAGCAGTGGTGTTCCTAGAATAACAGGATATCAGCAGTGTGGATGGTGACCTCCCTGCGCAGCTGCATCTGTTGCATAGATTAACTTGTGCAACCTGTTGTGACCTTCCAAAACAAGAAAGTTCAGAGCTTGCTTAAAATAGCTTGAAAGAGCAAAGCTGACTTGCTGCAGACTAGTCTGCTGTTGGTATTTGCTTCTAAGTAGAGCAGTGGTGAGATGGCTGTAATGTTACCACTAGCATTACTCTTCCTAGTTTGCACATTTCACTACACAAGAGTATTCTGCAGAGACCCCTGGAGTGCTGTGTTCCTCTATGTACAGAGTTCACCATTCCTGGGTTATCTGCCAGTTTGCTGTGTATAAGCACATTGCTTGACCTAGATCTGCTTTCTGCAGGTGAGGAGACTGCTGAAGAAGCAGATAGTGAAGATCATGTCGTGCTCCCCAGAGTCTCAGGGTACCACTGAAGCCCCGGACAAAGAGTCTGCTACAGCTACTGACCAAAAATCAGAAGACCTTAAGCCTGGCTCCAAGTGTGAACTGGAGGACTCTTCCAATGGTGCACCGAGCGAAGGGGAGAGGAAGGAGGAGCAGCCTGAAGAAACAGGGAAGGACAAAGTGGGAGCAGCAGTGAGACAGCAGCAGCCTCCCTTTCTGCTGAAAGATGAGGGCTCAGTTGATTACAGGCTGCAGTCCATGGAGCAGGATGCTGATGATGAGGCAGCTGATGACACGGATGATACCAGCTCTGTCACCTCTTCTGCCAGCTCCACTGCCTCATCCCAGAGTGGCAGCGGCACCGGCCGTAAGAAGAGCATCCCTCTTTCCATCAAAAACTTGAAGCGGAAGCACAAGAAGAAGAAGACCAAGATCTCAAGAGAATTTAAGCCAGGAGACAGGTGAGTTGGGTTTCTAAACCTAGGCAGAGTTGCTACAATCCCTTTCAGATGTAAATCACCTCCTCATTGTGGGTGGAGGAGGATGATGGTGTGCCTCACAATGGGACACCACTAGTTAGCAACCAGGAGTGATTACCTTGCGATGACTGTGCAGTGGCCTATGTGAAATCAGCTTGATCTCAGTCCAGCTTCTGATGAAACTGTGGCCACGTGACGTGACACTGATGCTGGTCCAGCTCAGCTGTGCCTCAGGGCATCGGCAGAATATCTGTGCTGCACTCGGCTCTGTGCGCAGAGCAGGAGGTGAATAAAGATCACATAGCTTAGATGTGACACTAATTGGGTACCTGGGTGGTGGTTCTGCAGAGAGAGGCTGAGGACAAACCACAGCAGTGTGACTGGACATCCTCACAGAGCTCAGTGCTGGCAGGGCTTTGCACTGCAGTGGGCTCTGCTTTATCCTCATCTTGCTCTGCAAAGGTATCTGCAACTTCTGCCAAATAGTTCTGTTTTTTAATGGACAAAATGCACTGCTTGAAAGCCTGAGAGGAATTGATTTTGGTAGCCTGGGAGAGGGAGGATCACATCTTATCAGCCCACTTGTAGCAATAACTGCATCTCTTAGCATTTCTTATCTCTTTCTGAACTTGAGAATGTTTGCACTGTTTTCAGAGGGAACAAGGACACCTGGCAGCTGGGGAACCTGCCTTGCTGGTTTTCCTGGACGACTTGTATAAAAATACTGCATCAGAAATAAACTAATGCAAGTAACATGTGACAGTCCTTCCAAGAAAGTGCCACCAGGATTGAAGGGACCCAGTAGTCTGAGAATGCCTTGGACTTTGTTCACGTTATGTTTGGGTATTTCAGCTTTGCTGTTCTTCTTGCTCCTCCTTGAAGGTCACAGTCCTCAGCAGATCACTATTGGAATGGAAGCAAAAACAGGAATAGAGGATAGCATTACTGGGAATGCTGTGGACTCTTAGTTCACTTACACGTTCTGCTGAGCGTCTCTCCTTCGCTAAAGGCTTCATTAGGGAAAGCTTAGCTGGGAGAAATCCCTATGGCAGTTCTGACTCCACACAGAGAAACTCAGAGACCCGGCACTGAGACACTTTGCAGCCATGGCTGTGTCTCCAAGTATAAGAAATGCAGGCTTTTTCAGCTAGGGCTTCATCTGTGTTTGTGCTGTACAGACACATGCAGCAGCTGGCCCACAGCTCAGTGTGAGTGGTCTTTGCTGTCTGAATATTCAGATGAAGCTCTGGTGGGTGCACTGCCAAGCGCTGCTGAGAGATGCAGAGCAGATGGGTCACTCAGCAGATCTCATGTGTCAGCTCAGGGCTGCCTCTACCTGCAGGGTGCCAGCTCAGCACGATGCTTTACCATCATATTGAGGCTTCCTGCAGCTCTCTGGGCAGCACACGGACCCCTGAGAATACAGACTGATATTAGTTGCACTTAAAAATATTTCCCTGATGACACTGACTAAAAAGAGGGCTGGGGACGGATGTGGGGGGAGCAGCCTCTTGTGTCTTCTTCACATTTTGACTTGAAACCAATGCAAATGCAGCACTTGTGTTGTGTCTGCGAGTTGAACTCATGTTCAGTGTATCTCCTGTTGTGGATGGGCTGAGATAGATGCTGAAGTTCCCTCTGGTAACTCACTGACTGTGTTTGCAGGGTTGCAGTGGAGGTGGTGACCACAATGACTTCGGCTGACGTGATGTGGCAGGATGGCACCGTGGAGACCAACATTCGTTCCAATGAGCTGATTCCAGTCCATCATCTGGACAACAATGAATTCTGCCCTGGGGATTTCGTGGTAGACAAAAGAGGTACCAAGTGTCAAAAATATGCTCTCCTTGGGGAGCAAACATGCTTTGAATAGCAAAGTGTTCTTGCTTCTGGATCCCCTAGTGTGTGTTGCAGCCCATCTTATTGTAGCTGTTAGAAATGGTCAGGTGAAGTTAACAGTAGAGCTTTACCAGGGACTGGCAGTGATTCAGGTGACTTGACGTGTGTCAGCACACAGCCATTGTTTAAATACCAAGGTTGAACTGTGACAGGCAAGCTGTGAAAGGAATAAACACCAAGGGACAAAGCCAGGATGCTCGGCGTTGAGTAGAAGTTGCCTGTTTTCTCCTTGAAAGTGGGAATGGCTCTGAGTTGTGTCCCAAAACCAGGGGAGGGATGAACAGTTCGTGCTGTGCTGCTTTCCTTGATGGACCTGCCACTGTGCTGGGCCCCCAAAGTGCTCACACTGTCTAATGCACCATCATCTTGTTTCACCATTCATTCATACCCTATTAAAATGCAGCTCCTTAGCTGAGGACAGTTTTGACTGCTTAGGAAGGACTGTTTTTCCTAACACCATTCACAAATGGAAGGTTTCAGCTGAGAGTTGAGTCTCTGACAGCCCTTGGGTGTGTGCAGAATCTGTGCTTTTCCACTGAACTTGCCTATTTTTTTCCCCTCCTACCTCTGCATCCAAAAGTTCAGAGCTCCCAGGACCCTGGTGTGTATGGAGTCGTACAGTCTGGTGACCATATCGGCCGTACCTGCGTGGTGAAGTGGTTCAAGCTGAAATCCAGTGGAGATGATGTGGAGGTAAGTGCAGGAGCCCCACAATGAGGTCTCTATAGGTAAACCTGGCAGTCAGATCTGCAGTAGAGCTGGTCCTTGAGGCTGGGAACAGTTGTATGCTTTTGGGCCTAGAAGTAATCACATACAGTTGAGTTCACATACAGTTGAGTTCAGTGTCAGAGTTTTTCCCCCACGATGTCTTTAGCAGTTGGTGGAAGGAGAGGATCCATCAGGATTGTCTGGGGAGTCATTCCACTTTACTGTTTGTTTGCCATGACTTGGGAGCTCCTAGCACTCCTCCAATAAAGAAAAGGAAAGATATTTTCCATCAGTTGACGAGCTTTTTATCAAACACTTCCTGTTGCCTCAGATCGTTTCTAAAGTAAATGCTCTTCTTTGGGCCCCGCTGAACTGCCTTGAGAAATGTGGGTGTTCAGAAGGGAATGAAACAACCTTGTGATTGATGTGGAACCTGAGGTAAAGGTGAGGGCGAGCAGAGAAGAGAGATACTACCCATTTCCTTTCATTATAGCTCTTTGCTTGGTGTGCTATGGGATGACAGAAGGGACGTGAGCAGTTCCTTCCTGTGGTCTGTTAAGGCAACAGAAGAGTGACAAGATGGAACACAAAGTAGTTCAGGTGTTGGAGGTAACACTGGAAGATGAGCTCAGCATCCCAGGGCTGATGTGTCTATGTTCTGTCTCCAATGCAGTTGATTGGGGAGGAAGAAGATGTGAGTGTGTATGACATTGCTGACCACCCCGACTTTCGCTTCCGCACCACTGACATCGTGATTCGCATCGGGAATTCGGATGGAGCCACAGCTAATGAAGACGAGGTTGGTTCTCAATGCTACTTAAATGACTGTGGTGTCACCTGGTGTTAGTGCTGGGGCGTGTGAAAAGAGTCAGTGGGAGAACCCTGGGGCCTTAGGCTCTGTGTGGGCATCCTTGACTCCCTGGCTTGATGGATTATTATTATTATTGTATCCCCTGCTGTCATGAGAAACATAGCACATCTCCAGGGCCTGAAGAAATAGTGTGCTGAAATGCTTTGATTGGGTCAATGGAGACCGTAGCAGAACAAGAACAAAGTTAAGTCGAGGCTTAAGGGTTGCTTAGGATTTGAGTAATTTCTAACATGAGAACGTTCTGTGGATTCCTGTGCAAGAGTGGAGGTGAGTTTGTTGTGTAACCAATTTCATTTGGCCGCAGAAGAGTGGGATTCTCATTTTTAGATTACTGTATATGTGTTAATTTGGATTATTGTGCTGATCTGGGGAGAGAGGGAGAGCGCTCAGTTTTGCAGAGGACACAGTTTGCAAGGAAGCAGCTTTCCTTATTTTACCTGGAAGCCCTCCAGCCACTGAGACAGCTGCCCTAATAAAGGGGGAGCTGGTGTAGGATGGCTCTTGCTGCGGTTCTTGTTTCAGCAGCACGGAACACATCCACGCTTGCTCGGCTGACCCAGATAACCTCCTTCCAGTGCTGCTTAATGAGCACACTCTGGGCCAGCTGTAGCTTGTCTGTTCGTGTCTGTGCACTCTGGAAAAGCTGCTGCCAGCCTTCCTGGGGGGGACAAAGTGCAGGGCCCGGCTCCTGGCACCCCACTAGAGGGCAGCCTGCTCCAGGGGACTGCAGTGTCCCCTTTCTGGCAGGTACCCCAATGGTGCTGCCCTCAGAAAGGCCACAGCCCCAGGGCTGCTGTTACCTGTGCTCAGCTGGCTCTGCAGGCATTGCTTTGGGGAGGTCTAGGTTTGCAGGTCACCAATGTAAGGGGCATCTGTTTCTCAAAAGCTTCCTGCTCTGCACTGAAGTGCTTGGAAAAGAGATGAAACTGACCAGCTGCCCTTGTTCCCACAGCCTTCGGTCGGCCAGGTGGCTCGCGTGGATGTCAGCAGCAAAGTGGAGGTGGTGTGGGCTGATAACTCCAAGACTATCATCCTGCCACAGGTGAGCTGCTGTTCCCACCTCGTGGGAACTCTGCAAGTCTCGATGTCAAATGCAGGCTGCAATGAAAGCCGATGTGCAAGGGAATCCTGCTCTATTTATTATTGCCTTCCCATGACAGCAGGGCTTCCCACTTCTGGTAGCACACAGAAATTCTCACTTTCTTTTTTTTAGGCTGACTGATCAGTTAATTAGTCAGCACGGCTTTGGAATATAGAGAATATTATGCTGCCAGGAAACTGTAGGCAGACTGCTGGTTGTTTTATACACACTGCACTGCCTGTTCATGTCTCTGACCACAGCCTACAGCACCTGCTGCTTTGCAGAGTGGGTTACAGAGCTCAGTGATCATCAGCTTTAACTTGAGCCCAGATTCACTGTGTTGCACAACTAAAGCACAGCTGAAAAAATACTGCTGCTTTTGTCTGCCTTGTGAAACAGAGCTGTAGTGTTTTGTCTTAAGAAGCTCCCCCAGAAGCTGGATGAGGGCCACACATTGCGACCTTACCTACATAAGGGTGAGATCCAGATGTCTTCCTGAGGCAAAAAGGGAGAGGAGTTGAGGGCAGGCTTTAAAAATATGGAGCCATGTTGCCAATCCATGTAACCCCATTCATTTGTCCTCTGCACTGTTCTATTTTAAGGCTTATATTGTATGATCTTGTAGTTGTGTTCACTGTTCCACTTAGTTCCATCCCGCATCTCTTCATCTTGTTGCTTTAAATTAACCCAGACAGCCTGAAGAGAGGAGCAGATTTGCTTCTGTAGGGTCCCATCTCCAGCAGCGTGACAGTGAACAACATTGCTTCTGCAAGGAGGATGTACTTAATCAAGATTCCATTTTAAGCCAAGCATCTCTGCATTAATTACAGTAGAATAGTCAATGCCTGCACTATGGCAGTGGACAAGAGCGTTACAAAGCAGGCTGCTGTCTCCCTTCCCCCTGTTGTCACATGTGCTCGGATGCCAGGCACAATCAGAGGTTTGCTGTGTGCTCCACAAAGGGCTGCTCTCATGCTGCAGGGCTCCAGCAGCTCCTGTTGTGTCACTCCAGTCCCTTCCATTCTTCTTGTCTGCGTAATGATGGGAGTTGGGGAAATGGCAGGAGTGAATTATCGGTTAGTAAAACTGTGATTTATCAGTGCCTGCCCGTATGCCGTAGACGAACTGTCTGGGTGCTTTTTCTCAGCTCTAAAAATAAAGATGGTATAACTGGCTAACTTTCCACCTCAGAGCTGGATTAGCTTTAAGGGCGGTGCGTTTTGATGGCTTTTCCTGCCTGCAGTCACTTGTGTTAAACCCAACCAACCCCCCCCACTGGCTGCCTGTCTCTGGGTGGCACAGAACTGGCTGAGCAGGGCTGGTTCAGCTCGAGGCTTTGACAAGAGAACTGAGTGTCCGCGTGCTTTAGCATCTGGGATCATGTCTTGCAAGACTGGGAGGACCCTTGGGCCATCATTCAAGCGTGAGAAGCAAAGTTGTTCTTGGTCTTCTGCTTCTGTGGTGGAGTCGAGTGCGTCTCTGAGCCTCTGCAGGGAACCTCACGAGAGATGTAGTGTGTGCAGAAGCATGATTAGAGGAGATGAGGCTTAGATGGAGCGTGGATGGGTTCTGCTTTCGGTACTGAAGGGGAAGAGAACATTTTATGTAAGAGCTTATTCAGCAACTTGAGTTAGGCTTTATTGTCCCAGCTGAATTTTAAGTGGTAGTCACATACAGCAGCTGAAGCAGCATAGCAGAGCTCTGACAGCAAGCTGTGTGTGCCACAGAAGGAGAAATCTGGTGTGTGAATTTTGTTTTGCTGGTTCCAGCATTGTCTGTGGCAGGACAGAGCGTGGAGGCAGCCAAAGCAGCGTATTCTGTGCCAGCACAGCTAGAAATACAAACTCCACTCATCATACCCAGCACCTTCTGAGTTAGCTCTGTGTTCAGAGCCCCTGGGATGTTCGGTAGCTGGTTGGCACTAACATGCTCTTGTTGGTGGCTCTGTCCCAGCCATTGGGAAGGTTGCAGCCCGCCTAGAACTCCCCTTGTATCCCCCCAGTGCCCTACTTTGACAGGTGGAGGATGGGGCTCTGCTGGCTCAGTTTGGATCATCCATTAACACATTATATGGATCATGCCTCACCCACCATGAGTAGATGGAAGAGGTTGGAACAGCCTCACAAACTGTAGCTGACAGCCCCCCCATGAAAAGGGAGAACCGACTTGTCTATGTTTAATACCAATTAAAACGCTGTACTTCGACCTTAAGTACTCAGTGCCTTTTCTAACTGTGCTCTCCTTTAGCACTTATACAACATCGAGTCGGAGATTGAGGAGTCGGACTATGATTCTGTTGACGGCAGCACCAGCGGAGCATCCTCTGAGTGGGAGGATGAAAGCGACAGCTGGGAGACAGACAACGGCCTCATGGACGACGACCACCCAAGAATTGAAGAGTTGGAGCCTGAGGAACCAGCAGCAGAGGAGGTGAAAAAAGTGGAGGAACAAGTGCAGGGAGCCGTGGCGATGGCAGTTGCAGATCTTGCTGCAGAGAAAGCTGGCAAGGACGGAGCCCCAAAGAGCTTCAGGGAACTGAAGGAAGCCATCAAGATCTTGGAAAGCCTGAAAAATATGACTGTGGAGCAGCTGCTGACTGGTTCTCCCACCTCCCCAACGGTGGAGCTGGAAAAACCCACTCGGGAGAAGAAATTCTTGGACGATATTAAAAAGCTGCAGGAAAATCTGAAGAAAACCTTGGATAACGTGGCTATTGCGGAGGAGGAAAAGATGGAAGCCATGGTGGAGACAGAGAAGAAAGAAGAAAAAGCAGAGGCACAGACACCGGTGAGGTCGGAGTGGCCCAGTGAGACACCGGTGCTGTGCCAGCAAAGTGGGGGCAAACCTGGAGTCACCTTCACCAGTGCCAAGGGAGAAGTGTTCTCTGTGCTGGAGTGTGCTCCAGGTGAGTGCACCAGGGCAGGGGAAGCCTCTGTGCTGCCATGTTCCTCTAAATCTTTGCATTTAGGCCTCTAGGATTGGATGTTCTGGTATCTTTCTCGTAGCTGATTAAGTGGGGAGGAGAAATTAAGACGACTTTGGTAGGACAGTTCATTCTGGGAGCTAAACCTGGCTTCCAGGTGGCATCTCTAGGCACTGAGCTACTTCCTTAAGCCTTAAGATGAATTTCTCTTTCTTCTACATTGAAAATGAGCTTTGAAGGGCTGTGTAGTTTAAAGT
Source organism: Coturnix japonica (assembly GCF_054131305.1). Classification (NCBI taxonomy): domain Eukaryota; kingdom Metazoa; phylum Chordata; class Aves; order Galliformes; family Phasianidae; genus Coturnix; species Coturnix japonica. The sequence goes on from NC_140685.1 coordinate 4,672,131, forward strand.
GCTGGAGTTTGCATGAGCAGCTGGTGCTCTTGTGCTGGGTGCCCTTGGTTGGGTGAGCGTCCTTGTTAACATTCATCTGCCAAAAATAAAGGAAGAGCATCTGGTTGTGTGGAACACAGGTGACAGCAGAGCCCGAGGCGCTCAGCAAGGCCACCAGCTAAACCAGAGCTGGGGAGGAGAGGTGGCCGAGCTCTTCTGAACCTGCAGGTGTGTGCAGATAAAGCAGGGAGCTGGGCTCACGTTCCTGCAGGCAGGAGGTCCTAGCTTGGTGTAAGACCAAGAGAACAGGAGCTGCAGGTTGTGGCTGCTGGACCGTGTGGGGAAAAAGCAAATAATCACTGGGCTGCCTCCTGGCTCAGCACCAATTAAGCTGAATTGCCCTGGGCTGATGTGTGAGCTGGGATATAGTGAGAAGCTTTAGGGCTTCCTGCCTTTACTGCAGGAGTTGGGGTTCTACAGGAAGATAGTTGTGTAGCTTCTGCTGATGGCCCCTATCTCTTTTCATCCAAAGGACGCATTTAATGCATGGATGGATCTGCCTTCATAAGGAGCTGGTGGTGGTTTCCAAGGCAGGCTTTAATTCTGTTCTCTTCCTTGACTCACAGATAGCCATGCCTTCAAGAAAATGGAGTTCCAGCCCCCAGAAGCAAAGAAGTTCTTTAGCACTGTGCGGAAGGAGATGGCTCTGCTGGCCACTTCCCTGCCAGATGGCATCATGGTGAAAACCTTTGAGGATCGAATGGCAAGTGTTTGCTCTCTGATTTCTGTGTTAGAACTGGGCTCAAAGTCCAGCTGGCGTGGAACTCCCTGCTTAGCCTCAATCCCTTACATTAGAGCCACAGGAATGTGAGCAGCATGTGAAATCCTAATTACTCTGAATGGCTGCTTTTGCATTCCCTTAGTGGGGGTGGCAGACAACAGAGATTCTCATGGCAGGAAATCCATGTTGGGTTCTTTGCCCACTGGCATGTTGTCCCTCCAGGCAGTGGAGGGTGTGTGAGCAGTGGGTGTTACTGGTCATCCTCAGCCCCAGAGGCACAGCAGGGCCATAGCAGAAGCACAGCTTTTAGGGAGAGGGTGCCCCGGGGTGTGTTAAGAGCTGCAAGGGCTGAAGTGGATAAAGAGATAAATGGGCTGTGATCAAACACAGCTGTGCCTGGTGGCTTATTTCACCTTTCTCCACAGGATCTCTTCTCAGCACTTATAAAAGGGCCCACACGCACACCCTATGAAGACGGCCTCTTTCTCTTTGACATCCAGCTCCCCAACATCTACCCTGCTGTGCCACCTCTCTTTCGCTACCTCTCCCAGTGCAGCGGGAGACTGAATCCCAACCTGTATGACAATGGCAAAGTGTGTGTCAGCCTCCTGGGGACGTGGATAGGCAAGGTAATGCTTCCTTCTACCCATCCCCACAGTGGTTGTACCAGGCTACAGCTGGAAGGAGATGCTTCCATCCAGGCCAGGAGTCCTGGGTGATGTCTGGTCTTTGGTGCTTAAACTTGGTGCAGCTCAGGCTGTCCATATGTCTGGAGGAGGACTGGGTGCTGTGTTGGGACTGGGACTGATACGGTGTGTAGTTGTACACCATTCCAGGCAGACAGCATGGCCAGGCCACGTGCTGAGCTGACAAAAAGTAAGGAAGATGACTTGGTGTTGCAGGGCCACCAGCACGTCCCGTGTTTGTTGAGTCAGTCCCTTGTTCCTGCTGCAAACCACAGGATCTTAGTGGTGGGGATGTCGAGCAGCTGGGGTCTTGCTTCATCCAGTGGTTATTGCTGAGCAAACCAGTGGTGCTTCTGCCCTCTGATGCATTTGTGTGTGTGTTTCAGGGGACAGAAAGGTGGACCAGTAAATCCAGCCTCCTCCAAGTGCTCATCTCCATCCAAGGTAAATGCTCCTGCAGAACCTGTGGGACAGGAAAAAGCAGGGGGGAGTGCAAGCTTATGTCTGGCAGGGGGTTGATACGTGCGGTGCCAGTTGGGCTCCTGCTGCCTTTTGCTCTCACCTCGCTGGACAAAGCAGCGTCCTTATCTCTGCAGTTCAGCATTCCAAGCAGGTACAAGCTTTTCTCATGCCTTGATTTTTCTTGGCTGCGTCCCAGGTCTCTGAGACAATGCTTTCCCTTCTTCTTCCTGCAGCCACAGAGCTGTTCTGCTTGTTGCTCTGAGCTGACAAAGGTGGCTCTTTTTGTTCCCAGCCAGTCACCGAAGTTGCTGCTAAACTGGACTTAATTTACAGGACTGTTTTTATCCCCACTGAGTCATCTACTTGGGGCACATTTTTGCTCTTGATGTTGCTGTTTACTCTCCTAAAGCAGAATAATCAGGGGTGTGTCTAAGCCGGCCCCAGGGCTTTCTGTCGCAGAGCTTTGCCTTATAATATCCAGTTTGGAGGCAGACAGTCTAAATCAGTTCTCCACCTTAAGGCCAACTTTCTATGCAGGGAGCCCAGGAATGTGACTTGAGAAACCTTTGACATGGAACAAAGGCTGCAGCCTCCAGTACACAGGGACTCTTGCTCCTCCCAGCCGGCCTGTGCCCTCCTGTTGGGGAGCAGGAACAAAAGCCTTTTCTCATTTCCAGAGCTGAGCATCCAAATTTAGGACGTGAACACATTGAACATGTGGTGCTGGTGGGAAATCTCCCTCCCTCTCTCCTTCCTGCTGCCTGGTCTTGGAGGGACTCACGTTGTCACCTCCACCAGCTCCAGTGCAGCTCGTGGCAGTATCAGTGTTGTTGCTACCTACATAGAGTTGCAGTCTGACAAAGGCAGGGAAAGCTTATGGATGGTTTGGCACTTTGTTCCCTGTCTCTGTACTGCCCTGGTGGGACTATAGTGGGTAGGGTGGTCAGGTCAAAGTATGGCTTCCTTTCTTATAAAGAGGAGGAAGGGGAAAAAAACGTGTATTTAAGAAGAGTTTGGGTTACATTTACATTCTTTTTTTTGGCTGGAAAGAGAGGGAAGGTTGTGAAATGTTTTTCCTTCCACCCTTTTGACCTCCTGTGCTGCTGTGTGCCCTCTGCATCACACCAATGGAAGCCTGCTCTCCATTGCTGCTCCCAGTGGTGTCAGGGATCCTCCCATGTGTGAGCAGGAGGCTGCAGTGCCATTCAAAGTGCAACCCTTTGTGATAATGCATTGTGCAGGGTCCTGCCCTGCCTTCAGAAGCAGGAACCAAAGCATTCCCTCATGCGTTCTCCTCCAGCCCTTCCTGCTGCTGGATTTGCCTTTCAATGAGGCGCTGTGGGTGCCGATCCATAAAGGGGGTCCCTCCTTTAACCCACCGCCCTGTTTCCTTCGCCAGGTCTCATCCTAGTGAACGAGCCCTATTACAACGAGGCTGGATTCGACAGCGACCGGGGCCTTCAGGAGGGCTATGAGAACAGCCGCTGCTACAACGAGATGACTCTGATCCGGGTGGTGCAGTCCATGATGCAGCTGCTGCGCAGACCCGTCGAGGTCTTTGAGCATGAAATCCGCGAGCATTTCCGCTGCAACGGCTGGCGCCTGGTGTCCCGCATCGAGTCCTGGCTGGAGACCAACGAGCTGGTGGAGAGGAGCCACGAGCAGAACAACGGGGCTGATTCCACCTCCCTCCTCTCTGCTGGCACCCTGGCTGACAGCCCCGGAGACAGCACTGGGGGGGAGTACAGCGGCTCCGCAGAGCAGGGAGCGGCGGCTGCGTTGTCCGACTCGGCGCTGGATGGGAAGGAGGAGCTGGACGAGGCAGAGTTCACAACCTCGACGCCCAACGCCAGCGACCTCCACCAGTATTCAGACTCGGAGAGCCAAGCCAGGGGGGTGGACCTGGCCAGAGACCGAACGGACGAGGGGAAGGCTGCCCAGGACTCTGCCTCGCAGCCGAGCGTGAAACCAAAGAAAAGGAGAAAGAGCTACAGGAGTTTCCTCCCAGAGAAGAGCGGTTACCCTGATATTGGGTTCCCCCTCTTCCCTTTGTCCAAGGGGTTCATTAAAAGCATCCGCGGTGTCTTGCAGCAGTACCGGGCTGCCTTAGCAGGGGCCAATATCCCAGAGTGGACAGAGGACAAGTAAAACCGTCGGGTTAGGGACAGGCAGGTGCAGAGGAGAAGGGAAGGCAGCAGAAAGGAAATTGGCAAATGCTGTTACCAGTAAACTGGCTTATCCTTCCAGCTTTTCTTCCTCAGCTTGGTTTGTTCCAAAGAAGGTGGTAGGCCTGATTTGCTCCTCCGAGGAAAGGTTGTCTAAGCATGGATCTGCCCTCAGCCCTCCTTCCTTCCCCCTGTCCCACATACACTCTCCTCTTGCGAGTTTGACCCTGCAATGGTAAGATTGGAGACCCGCACAGCAGCAGTCTTGCAGCCACGTTCCCTCTGCACTTTCATCTTGGGGCACCTTTCCACGCAGACTCTTCCCACCCAGCACTTTCTGCTGTTGGGGATGGAGCCAGAAGCGATTGCTGTAGGATCCGGAATCGAAGGGCGCTGCCCTCTTTCATTTTGCTCTGCATTACCGTGGGTTTTCTGAAGCCAACCCAAGCTGATACGTACTGAGACGTTGGATTGTTTGCATTGAAGTTGTCTGCACCGTATGGAGTTGCTCTAGTCGTAGTTGTTCACCGATAGCTCTGAGGTTCTTCTGATCAGAACTTGAACGGGCAGAACCAGAACTCTGTGCTGCCCTGGTCGTGCTGTGGGGTTTCCATCCGCTCCTGTGACTGCTGCTCTATGTCCTGGAATCAGCTCCACCATCCACAGTCTATTCCCGTTGTAAGGCAGGCTTCCCTCCCCGCCCCATGCATGCCTGTCCTTTAGAAACACACAAGACATGGGGTTCTGCCCTCGTTACTTGCTCACCTGTCCAAATCTTCCCTTCATTCCCTTGGCAGCACTGGGTGTATCTCAGCCTTGTGTGGGGTGCATTGCAGACCAGCTCCTGGTTAAGGGGATGAGCGTGGCACATTCTGCCTCTCCCATCACCTGCTGCCATTGGGTCTGGGGGCTGCCCGAGCTGGGATCACCCATAGGCAGCAGGAGCTGATGCAGTGTGTTCAGCTGGTGTGGGAGCAGCAGTTTGTGATGGTTCCTCATCCATTAACCGGAGCGCATCCGACACTGGTGTGGGCTGCTGCTGTTTCCTCCCCTGCCCAACTGTTTCCTGTGACTGCCTGAACCTGCTGTGGCTGGTAGAGCTGTGGGTGCAGCGCATCCGTGTGCTGCTGCTGGGCCTCTGGGGCAGCACAGCACTGACAGAGCCGGGACCTTCAGCACTTTGCAGCAGCAGCAGCAGCCTCATGGCTGGGCACCTGGATGGAGCCTTTGTGTGCACTCAAATTAATGGAGCTGGGGAGGTCCCATCAGCATCCGGAGGAGCAGTCAGGCTGTGTCCCTCCAGCTGGGAGCACTCAGTAAGGAATGGAGGCAGATCCCTTCTGTCAGTATGGCTGGGGTGGGGGGAACACAGCCAGGATGCGGCGCCTTCTGACCCCCAGCACAGTCTGCTCTCAGTATCTCCCTGCTGTGCTTCTGACCTGCACTGTGCCTGCAAAGGAGCTGCTGCTGGATGCTGTTGGTCAGAGGGATAAAAACCTTCACGGCCACAACTCAGCTGCTGCCAGAGCTCTGTTGTGTCCCTTTGCTCCCCAGAACACGCAGCCTGAGCTGCTCACAGGTATCCAGGCCACTTTCTCCCCCCCTCCCTTTCTTTCCCATCAATCAGAAGCAAAGAGTTTCATCCTGGCTGCCCCCCCCAGGAGCTGGGTGCTGCCCTGCAGGGGGTTCAGCCCCCACCACAGCCGGAGGTTTACAGATTTTCTAAGCTTTTGATAATGTGAAGCTCCCTGGTGACCGGGTTGGTGGTTGAGCAGACTGCAGCTCTGTCATTTACTCCCCCATCTCTTACCCCCCCACCCTGTGTATGTATGTAATATTTAAGGGTAACAAGAGTTACAAAGGCTTCGAACCTTAATAATAATAACGATAATCATTAAAAAGAGACACACATTAAAAAAAAAAAAGGAAAAAAAAAATAACAAAAAAAAAATAAAATAGCCAAAGCATGCTGCATTTTGTTGGCCTTAAAACTGGCTACACGACTGTGAGAGGTGCAAAGCCAAACAGCCTGTAACTGTTTTAAGTGCTGGGGTTGGGGGGGAGAGGAGAAGCGTCCCGAGCTGGGTTTGTTTGTAGCCTTTGATCCTGTTGTACAGTATTTAAAATGAAGAAAAACCAACCAAACCAAACCCCCCCCCCGGACCCGACCATTGAGGCCATGCTTAGAGGTGTGTCGTTCACGTGCAGATGTGGATGCTTGGTTGCTTAAAACGATATATGTATAAAAGTGCTGTGTGACCATTAAAAAAAAACAAAACCTTTTTTTTTACCTGCAGAATTGTTTGGTGGTGGTGGTGGTGGTTTGGCCAAACCGAGGTGTAATAAAGGAGGGAAGATGACTTGCCATTAAATTCCGCCTCTGTGAGTAGTTTGGGCTGTCGGTCTCATTCTTCCCTCTATTTGTGCAGCCCCTGCCTGCAGGCTGTGCTGCCCGGGACCCCCAGCTGTGTGTGGAGATCAGGTTCTTCTCTCCATCCCCCCCATCCTAATTGCATGCTTTGTAGATGAATAAACGTGGCTCTATGCCCTCCTTTGTGCTGAGAGCTGTAATTACTGCAAAGAAGGCTGTGATCCACCCCAGCCCAGCTCATGGGAAGGGCCCCTCCATGAGCTGTGGGGGGAGATGTGGGTTCTCTATGGTCACATTCAGCCTCACCTCCCCCCCTGCAGGCACTGAACACTCAGGGTGTGCCCTTATGTTGGGGCTGGGTGGCTTTGGCTTTCTTTTATGCAAACGCTCCATATTTATTGCATTTCTCACAAGAATAAACTCTGCTTCTACTGGGAGCTCTTGGAAAACAAAACAAAACCAAAACAGGACGGGGTGGTTGATGTCTCCTGGTAGGTTGTTGGTTTGGTCCCGGCTCAGCCCGGCAGGGACATGAGAGGTGCCACCAAACCTGGGGACGTGGCTGTGCCGGCGCAGCCACCCAGGACGTGGGGCCGTCGTACCGATGGCACCAGGACGGAGCTGGCACTGAGCACCTGCTGCGGCTCACGGCTCATTATGGGACGGCGCTGTCCCCAGCAGGGTAAAGCTAAGCAAAAGGCCGAGTGCCCGCGGGCATGGAGAGCCCAATGGGCACCAAGAGCTCCATGGGCACGGAGAGCTATTGCTGGAAGAGTTGGTTCCTGAGTGGGAGGAGGGCTGCGCGCCCACAGCCGGCCCTAGGAACCAGTGGACCCAGTGACCACGCGGCACATGTTGCCGTGGATCTGGCCCTGCACGGGCTCACACGCCAACGCCTCCCCGTCCACCGTCATGATGCCGGCGCTGCCCCGCGGCTCCAGGCGGAAGGCGCGTACCGGGACACAGTGCAGGTGGGGGCAGTTCAGATCCATGTGTGTCCCCCTGCCCATGGCCAGGAAGATCTTCAGCAGCGCCACGCGGCTGATGCCGGCCCCCACGTAGAAGAGGTGGATGCAGCCGTCGTGCAGCCGCGCTGTTGGAGCCATCAGCAGGTTGGTGCCCAGGTGGGACTGGTAGATGGCGTAGACGCAGACAAACTCCTCCTCGGGCACCACCACCCAATGGGGCGGCACCGGCTGCCCCAGCGGCACCAGCAGCGTGTCTGCAGGCAGCGCCCCGTGCCCGCTCAGCGCCTCTGTCCCTGCTGCTGCTTTGGCCTGGTGGCTGGATGCCTTGCTGTCCATGGGGGTGCCTGGCTCATTGGCTGCAGGCAGGTAGGAGAGGCGGCCCTGGTAGACACGCAGCCGTACCAAGCACTGCAGTGTACCCAGAGTGAAGCGGGCGTTACCCAGCCGACGGTACTTCTCACTGTCGATGTCCACGTCGGCGATGAAACCCCATCCGAAGCCCAGGAAGGAGAAGAAACGTTTGCCTGAGGCTGTGCTCAATGAGACCAAGTCCATGGGAGCGTGCAGCCCCTTGCACAGGATGAAGGTGCAGTTGGTCAGCAGTTTCTTCTTGGCCACGTGGTCGTTGCTGAGGGGGACAGAGGGTGAGGGTGAGCTGTGACGCCCCCTAAGGATGCTGCCTTTGTGCACCAGCACTGGGCTGGTCCCCATCCCACACACACACCCCACTCACCCCGCATAGTAGTTAATGGAGGCAGCCAGTGCATTCCCAGAGCCCCCGGGCAGGATGCACAGCGGGGTCTGCAGGGCTTCCTCCCAGTCCGGCCGCTCCATCAGCCCATTCAGCACCTGCAGGAGGAAGGTTGGGGGGAGCTGGTGGCACGTGGGACTGCACAAAGACCCCAGTGACCCCACAGTGCCCCAATGGCTTCCAGCTGGGTTTTGTCTTTGCATCTCCCCCTGGTTTGCCCCCAGAGCTGACCCCAGGCTCTCACCTCATGGAGCAGCCCATCCCCAGACATCACCACCAGCACGTCCCACTGCGACAGCTCTTCATCCCGCACCTTCTCCTGAGCGTGGTGGGCTCTCTCTGCAGCGCAAATCAGAGCAGTGAGTCCTCCACTCTGCCCACTGCCACCCTGGGATGGTAACAACAGCCCCACAGGAGCCCACCCCAGGTGGGTGCTGTGCAGGAGGAGGGTCCTTGGGGACTCACCGGTGACAAAGATGGTGGGTGTGATGTCGGCATCTGCCAGCATGGGCTGCACCACGGCCTGGAAGTCCTCAAGAGCGCGGCCAGCACCGCTCTGCGGGTTCAGCAGCACCAGCGCTCGGCAGGGCCGGGGCAGCACCCCATAGCTGGCACCTGGGGGGAGCAGGAGGTCAGCACGGTGGGGCTGGTGGGCTCAGTGAGCAGCCTGCTATGGTCCTAAGGGACACAGAGTGCTGAGGAGGGGCTGGATGAGGGTCTGCACTGAGAGATGTGGGGGCACGGTGAGCCAAGAGCAGGGGATGAGTGAGGGCTTTGGGGGGGTCAAGCTATTGATTCCCCACATCCAACCCTGCTGGAGCAGGGCTGGCACTGCCACCTGTGCTGGCAGATGGATGCTTTGCTCCCCACGGGGCTCAGCTTCCACACACAGCCCCATCCGTGCTGTAATTACAGGCTGCTGGGGGCTGCATTGCCCCACACCCTGCTGTCCCCACAACCTGCAGCAATCACTCCATGCACTGCTGTGACCCAACAGCCCCCATTGCAGGGACGAGATGGATGCAATGTGAGCACGGCACCGCGATGCTGTAACAAACACGGGTTCACAGGGGGTTCAGGGGGGCGGGGGGGCTCTGTAGGGCTGAGGTTTTGCACACTGACAGCGCACGGAGCGGTGAGTCACGAACGCTGACAGCGTTTCCCAGCACAGCACAGCTCGGGAAGCCCGTTGTTCTGCTCACCCGGAGCTGAGAGTGCAGGAACACGGGATGATCGCGGGGCAAAAGCCGCAGGGCTGCACGGAACCGGAGTCCTGCGGGCTGGGTCCGGCGCTGGCCACCACCCAACACCCCCTGCCCTGCACGGCTCCTTATCAGCCGGCAGCACATGGACGGGACGGGACGGGACCGGCTGCTCGCGATGGCCGCGGCTCAGCCCCGCTCCGGCCCCATCGGTGGCACCGGGCGCCCCATGGATTGCAACACCGGCACATAAAGGGCTGCGGTGCACGAGGAGCCAACGTGCTGCGGGTGACCCCATCGGACCCCGCTGACCCCATAGGGCAGGACGGAGCCGGCAGCCCCTGGGGGGCATCAGGGGTTGAAATGGACTTCGTCCCCATTGATGACACCACGGTGCCGTGGGGCGGGGTGGGGCGGCTGCCCCCTATTGCAGGTACGGGGTGCCCCGATGGCCCCGCACGCCGGCGGCCTTATCTGCCCCGCACACGGCACGGCCAGCACGGGGCGTGGTGAGACACATCCGTAACGCAGCAATGAACCGGGGGAAGGAGCTTCGTAAATCCCCGGCGAGCTGCAAATCTCGCACCGCCCCAACGCGCTGCAACGCCGGAGCACGGCGGCAGCCAGCTCCCATCGGGCCTCGGCTCCTCCGGTTGTTCTTATTGACAAGGAGAGGCAGCGAGCTGCTCTACAGCTGCGGATCAAACCCAAAAGGCCGCGTTGTAGAACACGGGCAGGAGAGCGATGTGAGAGCGATGTGAGAGCATCCCTCCCTCCTTCCCTCCCTCCCACCGGAGCTGGGTGGTTGTGGTGCAGGGGAATTCAACCTGCTCCAACGCGGCCGGAGACACCGGGGGACGGACGGGCTCCATCCTCTGCCCCTCCGCGGGTTGGGGCCAAAGGAACACACGGAGCTCCGCTCTGTGCCCCACCGCTGCGGACTTTCCTCCCACCGCTTTAAAGCTTCGCTACTCATTAAACCGGTGGAAGGAGGCGGCGAGTACAACGCGAAGGGCCCCGCCGGGCTTTAAAGGGACGGACGGAGGGACCCCAACGTCCCCGTCCCATATCGCAGTCCGATAAACTCCCCCCCCCTCCCCAACCCACTCGCGTTGCGCCGCCGCTTCTCACCGTCCCGCGTGGGCGCTGCGGGCAGCGAGAGCTCTCGGATGCGTTGGCTCCAGGCCTGGGCGATGCGGAGATTCTCCTCGGCTTCGGGGTGTTGGGAAACGCGGAAAGTCCTCTGCAGGCGCTGCCGGGCGGGGGAACCCCATCGGGCCTTACGGAACGGGTAACCCACGAGGGAGAAACAGGCGGCGGCGGGGCCGGACGGGAACGCGGAGCTACCCACGCAATCGGCCAAACGGAGCGCGGCGTCGGGACCGCCGGGACGCAGCACCTGCAGCTCCCGTTCGGTCAGAGCCACGGACCAAGAGGCCGAACCGGGACACGGTCCCGTGTTGAAGCGGCCCCGCAGCAGCACCGCCCCGCCGTCACCGTGCGACGGGACCCGGCGGCCGGCGGCCATCGGAGCGCGGAGCGGGGCCGGCACGAACCGGGAGCGCCGCCCGCCGCTGCTCGCTGCTGACACCCGGCGCAATGCTCGGCAATGGCAGGAGGCGGCCCCATATAACACACCCCCCCCTAAACACACCCCGGCCTCGGTTTACCCGAGGGCTGCCCTACGAGGGGCGGGTCCTATGGATCACAAGCCGAGGGTGCTGTGTCTGCAGGTGCCCTACGCGTGTGGGTGCCGTGGTGGCAGCCGCAGACCCATAACCGCAAGCATTGATGCCACAGCACAGCACGGATCCCTAAGCACCAACCCCATGACCCAGTGCACAGCCCATAACCCCAAGTACAGACCGCCATGACCCAGCATAGATCCGTATCTCTGATCACAAACCCCATAACGCAGGCTGGAGCCCACAACCCAAAGGCTACATCCTACAACCCAGCCTGGACCCCATAACCCAAAGGCTACACCCTACAACCCAGCACTGACCCCACAACCCAAAGCCTACACCCTACAACCCAGCCTGGACCCCATAACCCAAACGCTACACTCTACAACCCAGCCTGGACCCCATAACCCAAAGCCCAGACCCCATAACCCTGAGCACAGACTGTGAGCACAGAGCTAAACCCAGTGCTGACCCCACAACTCCCAGCACCAGGGCACCATACCCTTCCCACTTCCAGCAGCCCTCTCACCCTCATGCCCACCCTATAGATGCAGGGAGGGTGGGGGGACGAACACCCAAACACGCACAGGGCAAAGCTGGCTGGGATTTGCTTTATCGGGATACCTAAAAACAAAGCAGCCCCACAGCAGGGTTTGATGCTTTCCACTTTCTAAGGAGATTCCTGTTTAAAAGCCGGGCGGGGCGGAGCATCCTTTTGGGATTGGGGGTGGGCTGTGCCATGGGTCAGAGCTGACACCCCGTTCGGTGCCGGTGCAGGAAGCAGCCGCACGCTGCCGGCCTTCCTGGTGACTCACACACGTTGTATTTCCGCTCAACACGGGACGTGGATGGAGGAAATGAGGAGGTGCTGCTGGCAGGTGCCGTGGGGCCGAGCTTTGGGCTCTGCCCTTGTTCCCCATTACCCCCCACCCAATACCTCCCCTCCCCACACTGCTTCCCCCTCTGGTGTAAGGCACTTTGTGGAGCTCTACCTGCCTGTAGGAGCTGCAGCCATTTGTGTCCCAGCTGCTCCTGATGCCCGTTTAGCATTGGTCTCTTTTAGCATCACGGCACGAGTCTCAAGGTGGAGCCAGAAATAGCAGCGTGCTGTGCTGTACCGGGCCTGGCTGGGCTGTAGGGCTTGGCAGGGGGACAGGCTGGTGCTGCAATGGGGATGAACCACGCTGGGAACAACAGGCATAGAGCAGGAAGGGGTGGAATCACACGAGGTTTGGGGCTGCTCATCCCCACAGCTGATGACTTACATAGCAATATGTCTGAGGTCACCTCCCTTCACTTACCAAGCTCAGCCCAGTACCGGAGCAATGGAATCCCAGCTGCGGCAGCTCCATCTCCCCCAGATGCCGGGCTGTGGTTGTGCTTCCACCACTTCCCAGCAGCGGTTTCCTGCAGTGGGATGAGCAAAGGCATATTTGGGAGCTGACTCATAGGCTGCAATGGGAACCACCTGGGGGACAGCAGGGCTGGCTGCTCCCATAATAAGCACTGAGTGGCTCTCAGCAATGCTCAGGACCCCCCAGAATTGCCCATTGCCCCCACAGCTCTTCTCAGAACCCCCCCCCCCCCCCCCCCCCAGGCCCACTTAGAGCCACCCAGCACTGCTCAGGACACACAAGCAGTGCCCATTCACCCCCAGCATTGCTCAGATCCCCCTCAGCCCCACTCAGGATGACCCCAGTACAGCCTACTCCCCCCCAGCACAGCTTATTCCCCCCCAGCACAGCCTATTCCCCCCCAGCACAGCCTATTCAACTCCATCATGGCCTATTCCCCCCATCATGGCCTATTACGCCCCACCATGGCCTATTCCCCCCTATTATGGCCTATTCCGCCCCACCATGGCCTATTCCCACCCATTATGGCCTATTCCGCCCCACCATGGCCTATTCCCACCCATTATGGACTATTCCCCCCCATCATGGCCTATTCCCTCCCATTATGGCCTACTCCCCCCCAGCATGGCCTATTCAATTCCATCATGGCCTATTCCGCCCCACCATGGCCTATTCCCACCCATTATGGCCAATTCCCCCCCACCATGGCCTATTCCCCCCCATTATGGCCTACTCCCCCCCAGCATGGCCTATTCAATTCCATCATGGCCTATTCCGCCCCACCATGGCCTATTCCCCCCCAGTACATCCTATTCCCCCCTATTATGGCCTATCCCCCCCCAGCCCATCTCAGGACCCCCATTGTCACTAAGCATTACTCAGGACCCCCCCATGTCCATCTCAGGCCCCCCCATCACAGCCCATTCCCCCCCAGCATCGTGTTTGTTGCCTTTTCACCTCTCTGGGGCTGCTCTGTGCTCACACAAGGCCCGTCCCCGTGTGGTGCTGAGGCAGGTAGGCCTCACAGGGAGCGCAGTTGGCCGAGGGGTACAACAGGGCAACGAGGGGCCGTTCTGAGACCAAACACGGATAGAGGACACATAATGGGTGTGGGGCGATCACTGAAGAGCCTCGCTGAGCTCTGCTGGCCGCATCGAGGTGCTGAGGAGCCAAACTCCGCCCTTCTATTCAGGCAGCGCAAGGAGAGTGGAGGACTCAGAGCCGCGCCCCGCCCTCCCGGCTATAGAGTGAGAGCAGAGCGCCCTCACATCACTTCCGCCGGCGTGGCGGCCATCTTGGACACGGGCAGGAAAGCTGCTGTAGGTCTGAGACTGCGCCTGGCGTGTTTTGAAGAAGCGCGAGAAGCGGTGGGGCGCCATATTGAAGCCCGAAGAGCTCCCTCAGTGCTCACCCTCCTCCTCCTCATCAGGTACCGCGCTGTGGGGGCAAAGCGGGACGGCGGTGCCCTCACCCAAGATGGCGGCGGGGCGGGGGGCGGTCTCTTTCCGTCTCTATCCCCGCGGAGAAAATGGCGGCGGGGCTGAGCGGGACCCGCAGCACCAACAGCACCGAGACCCCGGGCACTGCACCCCACAGCCGCCCCCCCCGGCCCTCCCCACACCATTAACCCCCAGCCGAGGCCTCGTAACGCCGTGTGGTGCCGGTACCCCCACACAGCGCTGTGGGGCGGTGGGAGGGTTTCTCCCCTCCTCCTTCCCACCCCTGAGGGGGCGGCGATAGAAAAGAAGAAAAAAAAAAGGATGCCACGGAAGCCGCTGTTGCTTTATAAATCTGTTTTTCCTCCTTTCCGAGCTCGCAAAGTGCTGCATGACGGGGTGGCGATGAACGCGGCCAGAAGCGGCTATCGGGTTTTCTCGGCTAATTCCACAGCAGCCTGCACCGAGCTGGCCAAGCGCATCACTGAGTAAGTGAGCCCGGAGCCGGCAAACAACAGCCACAATCCGTGCTGAGCAGCTCCATACACAGGGTGCTTCCATTTGGAGCCGTGGTGGTGCTCAATCAGCTCTAGAACCGTTGTTTGTGTGGGAAGGGAGGAGGTGAAGGTGTTGGTGTTGTGCTGGGAGCTGCTTTGCTCAGCTGTGTGGTGTTATCACCGTCCCTTTAGGTGATGGGGAGCTGTGGGGATGCGGCATTGAGGGAGCTGGGTTAGTGGGTACAGGTTAGGGTTTGGTCTGAGGGGTCTAATCCAGCCTTCGTGATTCTGTGCTCAAGGCTTTGTAATGGGACCAGGACTCGTGGCTGTGTGCTTTCTCAATAGAGCAACACGCAGCCCCATCTTGCAGTGGGTTTGTTGCTCTATGGGCATTCTAGCCCATGGTATGCTGACAAAGAAGAGCTGAGGGGTAGAAGTGTGTCCCTTGCTTTCACCTTGGCTTGGTATGAATAGACATGCTGGGTCCTGCTCAATACATAACAACACTCCACAGTGCAGCGCTTGGAGCTGAATTCCCACTCACTCTTATGGGTTGGGTTGGTTTGGTTCAGACTGGGGTGACCAACAAGTGGGCACTCTGTGCTGCAGGGGGCTCTTGTAGGCAGCAGGGATGTGTTGTTTTATGTAGGCTGCTGTTCTAAAGCTGCATGTTCTGCTTTTGATCAGATACTGTTTATAAGAAGCTGCTCCCAACATTGAGAGACCTTCATGCTTGTTAGCCCACTGTGGAGGATAGCATCCTTACCTCTGCCCATACATCTGTCTGCTTCCTGCTGCAAGGCAGTGCTTAAACTGGAGGTAGTGCTGAATACAGATGTGCTGCTGCATTAAACTGCAAGAACACCTTGCTACTTCTCCAGCCAGCTTAATAAACAGTTCATTCAGTCCTTAGCACAGGTAATCTGCATGGAGCTGACTGTGCAGGGATCACTGGTGTTGATGGGACCGGTGTTGTTTAATAGTGACAGGCTCCTATATGTGAGGTGGGGAGGTAAATCCTTGTGCTGGGCATGGTGTTATTGGTTCACAGGTGGGTTGTTTTTGTGCTGTATTGGTCAGTTCCGTATCACTTTCCCTTCATTGTTAAAACTCTGAAAATAAACTCTGTATTTTAAAGAAAGAAAACATTTTAGCTGCAACAGGTGGGACAAGGGAAGCCCTGTCCTGTTGCATCAACATGGGATATAACTGAAGCCCCCTGGGGTTAGGGGATGAGCTCCAAGTTCTCAGGACTGAAAGAGCGAAGAGGCAATCTTTATTCTTGGCTCTCTGTCTCAAAAATAACTCGCTTTTCTTCTAAAGATGTAATGTGAAAAGACACAGAGCAGGCTAATGCAGGCTGTGGCACACAGCTGGCTGCGGGAGGTTTGAAGTGTCTGGAATTTCTTCCTGCCATAGGGAAGCACAGGCCCTGCCATGTGTGCTGGGGGTTGGAATCCCCTGCAGGTCTTTCAGTGATGCTCTGAGACTGAACAGCAGCAGAATCCAGAGTGACCTCCTGGCTGTGCTTCATGATGTAAACTTACAGAGGCAGGATGGGCTGCTTGCCTTGGCTCTAGCAGTGGTGAGGGTGCTGGATGCTTCAGCAGCGGTGTGAGCATGTGAATGTATTGCACAGCTACTGCTTTAAGTAGGACTTAAAGCCATACTATCTGTAAAACGAGGGCAGTGATCACTCAGAGGTCACCTGCAAGAGGGGTTTTGTTGGAGACAGATGTAAAACCTTTGGATAATGTGGGTTTGTCCACAATTAAGTCTCCCAGAAACTCAATGGTATTTCTCAGCCTCTCGTGCTGTAGTTTCACATTGACTTCCCTTAAGAGCTCAGGAGCTGTTTCAACACGTTGATAATGCATCCCTTGTTTTTTCAGGTTGCAAAAGATGTGCGACTGCTGGCTTTGGCTTCCCACTGAGTCCCTTCCCAGCGTGTACTTTGCTGGGGGGTCAGTTGCACCTTTTAATAGAGTTGGAGCAGTCCTGTAAGGGTGAGTCTGTCCTCTAATATTGTGCGTTCTTTTAAAAGTCAGCTTGTTTATTCTTAAATGGCCTTCAGCGTAAATAGCAAAAAGAACTTTAAAATAACACACAATATTAGGAGTTGGGCTGGTTGAGGGCTAAAAGGTTGATTCAGCTTTCCTTTTGAGCTTCCATTTCTGGTAGTTTAGCTTCTGCCAGGAGGGAGGAGCTGGTGCTGACTCATGGGAGCCAAATGCTTTGTGAGAATTCTAATAGCTTCTTAGAGTCAGGATGAGTGAAACATAAACAAACCCTATGTTTTCTCCAATCTTGTAAATGGATGGGGACTCTTTGTTTAATCCTTTCCCTGAAGGAAGGAAAACTCTTGCTGTAATTAGGATGCTTGGCATCTGATTGCAAGCTGCGTCTGCTAGGAAGAAAGGTAATTTAATTTCTGTGAGTAGTTCTTATCTCTGATGGACCTTGTGTACTGCTGGGGAGGGAGAGGGAGGGCTTACAAGCATGGAGTCTATAAGAGATGAATTTAGATCTCCCTCTAGCTGCAGTGCTTGGCACACAGGGTATAACTACTGCATTCCCCTTACTGCTTGTGCTGGGTTGGAGTGGATCTGATGACTGAAGCTTGCTGATGTGTCCACATTGCTCCTACAGGCCTGTGTTGTGTAGGACATGGTATCATACACTCCTTGCAGGCACTGAATATTCTACACGTGCATTTCCTTGCAGCACAGAACAGGCTGATGGTCTAAAGGTGAAAGCAATACTATAAACCTAAGCAATGCAGATTAATGAGGAAAAGATGGAGTCCTTTATTCTGATCTTTGGTCACAGAGCTCTGTATGCAACAGTGAAGCCAGTGGAGCGCTTTCTGAGGCAGAGCTGAAGGAAGGCAGATCCTGCTTCTGGAAGAGATGGTGTGTTAGGAGGGCTTGCAGTAACCTTTTTTGGCTGAAGGAAGGAGTGTTTTTGTGTTTAAGTGATATCATCCTGTTCTCCTCTGTCTCCAGACTCTGCTATTACTGCTTGGGAAGAGCTTGTTGTGATGCAGCATCAGGAGAGGAGCTGGCACCAGGTCCTTGCTGTCTTGGACACAGAAGCTCTCACTGAGGCAGGAAGCTGGTAGATATGGGAGGGTAACACTGCACCAAAGATGTTTGGGCTGAGTGTAACAACCAGGCAGTGTGGTTGGAGGGAGTTAGAGGTGGGACACAGTGCTGGTGTATAGGGGCATTGTTGAGCATGGAGTTGGGCTTTGAGGTTATCTGTGTGACTTAAGCATTATCACAGCTGGGCATCTGTGTGATAACTCTTTGTGCTGACTGGTGCCAGGTGTAGGGGCTGCATAGAAACACACAGTAAGAGCAGGGAAGAATCTGTGCTGTGTGTGCACGGCTTTGGCAGTGACTGGAACAAACGATGCACGTGCTGTGTACTAGTGGCAGATGGATGGCATAGGCTGTTCCAGAATCCACTTGTGCTGTGTGGATGGAGAGAGGTAAGGGGCTGAAATGGTTATAATGGATTCAGAGCAGATTGCTGCACATACAGAACATTGCTTCATTTCCTTCTCTAGTCCTTGAAGGAAGAGGTTAGGAAAGGCACCCCAGAGCTGCTGCTGTGTTAGCTGCACGAGTTGACTGTGATCCTTAAGTATCTGCTTCAGTTTTGAAACAAAACATTGAGCTTCTGGGGTGTTCACATCTAAACTGCACTGAACACAGCTCTTACAGTCACCCTTGTATCCACAGCTTAATATCTTCTTGGCACCTGCTGAGACTTGAGAAAGTTAGATCATAGCAATTACAGATCAATATACATTTCAATATACATAAAGGCATAAAAAGAGACTTTTTCTCTTGCATTCCAGCAGGTCCCAGAGGAACTGAGTCAGTGGCAGGGCTGGTCCAAGGACTGCAGGGCAGCAGGGAGTGAGGCCTTTAAGGAGTTGTGAGTGCTTGCACAGTGAAACCTTGCATGGAAACAGCATTAAAATCCTGAAGAGATGGAGCAGCAGCATCTCTTCACAGGGCTCAGTGGGCTGTCCACAGCTGTTGGAGCACATTCCACCTCTGAAGACTGATGTTTTTAAAAGCAAAGCCAACACCAAACCAAGTTCCTATCTCTGGGGTGGAGAAGGGAGCTGGGAGTGCCCTGAACTGTGGTAGTGGCTTTCCCTAGTGAAGATGTGTCTGTGGTCACCTCCATCTGGTGGTTTGGACAGCCCTTGTCCTTGAGCACTTGTGAACCTCTGCAAGGAGACAATTTAGAGGGCAAGGAGTTGGGAATGGATGTGGATAAAGGGAGAGATGGGAAATGGAAGCTGTCCTTTGGTCTCTTACACACAGTAAGAGGCTGTTTGGTGGTGCAGGGTGTGCTCTGCCCTTGGCTTCTGTGTCAATCTTCCTTTTGACGCAAGCTCCGTGCAATTTGCTGCTTTACAGCAGGAGCTGAAGGAACAACCCTCCACTTTTAGTAGCCTGGACTAAGTCTAGGTTTTATCAGGCTCCTCCTCAGGCTGAAGTCTCTGATTGTGCAAAGCCTTCTGCATCAGATAGAGTGAAAGGTGCGCCGCTGAGTAAACACACCTCAGCTTGGAGCACTTTGGAGCTGCCCGTTGGTCCTTCTGCTGTGTCTGCAGCTCAGATCATCGCAGAACACTGCAGGCAGGGTTGATGTATGACTTGATGGACAGTTTTATCTCATATCCTTCCTATTGCTGCCTCTTGTTTATTTGCAATCAACGGTTGGGGCAGGCGTTTTATTTATTGTCTGGCCAGAGCAATCTACTACTTCTTGTGCCAGTTGGCGGCTGCTTACTGTCTCTTCTGCTGTTATCTGCATTCAGCTTTGATAAGCTGAACTGTTTTGTGTCCCTCTTTCCATCAGGAAGCAAACTTGCCATTCCTATTTCTTGCTCCAGCAGCGCAGATACTGCACTGCTGTTGTGCTGAATTGAGGAGCACTGGGCTCTCTTTTCTTCTCCAGCACAGTTGGGATCTTTCTAGCTTACATCCTCATTGAGTGTCACAAACACTGACTGTGCCACCATTGAGGGGTGTTTTGCAGAGGTATTTCCAGCTGGATGGTTCCTGAAGCTTTCCCTCCTGTCATGAGCTGCAGGGCTGACCAAGGGCATCTGCACGTTCTGCTTAATGGAGGATTTTTCCAGCAGTGCAGCATACAATGAAGTCAGGGCACATGTGCCTCCAAAGAGCTTGTGAGACGTGCTGTGTGGTCACGGAGGAACGAGTGAATCATTCAGTGTTTACCCATGCACTGATTTGTTCTGTGTGTGTGATTGTCCAGCTTGTTTCCACTTGGATGCCTTAGCAGTGATTGGGCTGCACATTAATGTTAGCAAATGTGTTGCAGTTATCAGGACTGCAGGATCCCAAGGGGCAGCAGGGACTGTCTGGCAGATCTATGTGCAAACCTCACCTTTGATGTACACAGAGTTGGTCCTGGAGATCTTGAATCTTGGCTTTATGTTGCTGCTGTTTTCCACAGCATGGGACCAATAAGAGAAGCTGCATTAGAGGTCTGTGTGGATTTCTTGCTTTGGACTGCACAGCACCTGCATGTGCTGCAGTGGATCCCAAGGCTGGGCTGAGTCTGCAGGTAACCACCCACATACACAATTTACTCACCAGCCTCAGTCCTGACAAGACGTGCTGCCAAACATGTGCACCGAGTGCTTTGTAACCAGTGCAGCAAGCACGTTGTGTTGGAGTTGTCACTGCTGTCCTGGTCTCATTGCTTTCTAGGACAGCTTCTAGCTGATGTTTCCAGCCTGGTGGCTCACAGCTGAGTCCAGAAGCCACTGGTTGGCCAGCAGCATGCTGGTGTTGAACACACTTGTCTCTAAATAGGTATTAATGCATTACTTGTCAGCAGGGTTAAATACAAAGTGTTGCCTGAGGATATAGTTGGCACTATGGAGTGTTTTAAAAATGCTCTTTAAAATGAGTCATTATTATAAAACAAATGCATTTAAACAAAGTAAAAGAGGGCTGCTCCTGCTGCTCAGGTGAAACCGGAGCCAGACCAATGCATTGACCAAGGGGTCAATGACTGATGAGGATGGAAAGCAGGCAACAGCCCTGCAGTCACACAGGATGGGCAGCTGAGCCTGTGAGTGTGTGCCCATGTGAATGGGGATGCTGTGTTGCTCTGCTCCTTGGCTGCTGCTTTTGGGTCCTCATTAGGCAGTGCTTTGCTTTGTCAGCGTGCACACAGGTGGGCTCATCTGCTCTGCACAGTGATCTGCTCAGTGCTTCCAGTGTGAATTTCCTTTTCCTCTCTCTCCAGGCGTCTTGGTGCTGAGTTGGGCAAGTCTGTGGTGTACCAGGAAACCAATGGAGGTAAGAGAACTCTAGTATTTGCAAGCCTGTTTTGGGCTCATTTTAGCCATGTGGATAGATAGCTCTGTTGACTAAACCTGCCTGGTAACAGTGCAGTGATTCATCTCTGATGTTACTCCTGGCAGTGTTAAACTTATACATTTAACCTTAGGTGAACCAATTAAATGTGTTCCTTGATTTCCCATATGACCTTGTTTCCTGACTGTCAGCTGTCTCATCTGACATAGATTCCTCCATCAGCTGTTAGTAGCTGCAAAATACATGCTGTGGTGCTTAGGAAACCATCTTCCAAGTTGAAGTAATGACCTTCTTTCTGAGTGACTGCCTTGCAAAATTTCAGTCATTCGCTTCTCCCAGTCCTCCCCTTACTACAGGCAGGTTATGGGCACCTGCTTCTCTTTCAAGAGTACGGGTATGTGGCTCTGCTGGTGACTGTTTTCATCTCTAAGTTTAGCAGGTGCCCATTTTCAGATACCCTTGCTGGGCTGAAGCACGAGGATGCTGTCTGCCAGGACAGGCAGGCTGTGTGTAAACCTCTATAGCTGTGTGCAGCTATGATGAGATTGCTGTGTTCGTGCTATGGAGAGTTTCCTGCCCTCTGGGGTTAGTTTTAAATTGGGCTTCTTGCTTCGAGGCCTGAAGTCATTCCTCATCACTGCACAACAGATCATTCTCCTTTCATCAGCGTCTCTTAAGGCTGCTGCAGATGTCTGGGCGATTAGACTATGAATTCTATGTCTTGGTCGATCTCTCCTTTGACTTATCCCTGCCCTGTGTATGTATGTGGGGGAAAGGAGCAGTTCCTGCTGTCTTTACCGATTTGTGGGCCAAGTTGTCTTTTCACTGGAAATCTGACATTTGGGACTAAAACTGTGTTTTTCATCCTATCCAGAAACAAGAGTTGAAATAAAAGAATCTGTCCGGGGACAGGATATCTTCATTATACAGACCATCCCCAGGTAAGGGTTGGTGTGACTTAAGTTCATGACAGTGATGTGGTTTTGATTTCTGGTTCAGCCAGTGCTTGCCAGCCATTAGCTGGCATGTTAATGTCTCTATCTAGTATTGGTGTTGCTTTGACTTAATTTAAGACACTACACAGTGTTAAAAGTACCAGAGGGTCACTTACACCATGGTGAGAGCTGAGAAGCTTCCCATCAAATAGCATGTTTGTCACCTGAGGCAAGAACAAGTATGATGGATGGGTCTAAATGAAACATCCCTGGTCTGTGTGGTGCTCTCCTTGTAGGATCAGTTCCTTGGTGATTTTTTACTGGTATTTTCACTTCAGGATGTGTAATTTCCTCTGCCTCAGTTACCCAGCAGCAGAGCCAGCAGTGATGGCTCTTGTTACAAGCTGTGTTGCTCTTCCCCTTTCACTATAGTGGTGTAAAACTCAGATGGAAACCTTCAGCTTCCCTGGTCTACCATTGTAGTTCTTAATGATGATATGCTGTTTTCAGAGATGAGGCATTGATAGCAGGCAAGAACAGAAGCATTCATGCAGTGATAGCTTTCTCCAAGTTACCAAATTCTGCTCAGATTTTGGAGATGACGAGGTATGATAAGAACCAGAGTTCAAGCAGGTGGCAGAATAACCTGGAAACCAATATTTTCCCAGCTTGCTTAAGAAGGTACAATCCACTGGGAATTCAAGTTCATTTCCTCTTTGTAATGCTTGGCCTGTTGTTAAAGGAAACAGTAGGACTACAAGGTCAGCTTGCTCTCTCCTGGAGTGCCTCTTGGAGGCTGATAAGTTTTCCTAGAGCTCCTCTCTCTTGAGAGATGTATTGAGTGTTTCCTCCCCCAGGGAGCAGCTAAATCTCCATGAGATGAGAACCCGCTGATGCAGGATTGTGTTTCAGGTGAATGGTGCCATTCTGTCCTCCCTGGGGAGAGAGTTCTCTGAAATAACTTGTAACTGAGAGCTTTGTAAACATGAGACAGGTAAGGTAAGAGAGACAACTCAGACTAACAATGATTTTTGGGAGGGGAAAAACCTCTTTTGCCCTCAAATTGACAATTCCTTTGTTTTAATGTAAGCTGAACTGAGTGTTTCCAGGTCAGAGAATGGGTCCTTGTAGCAGAAATGCTCAGCTCCTCCAGATGACGAGCCACTGTTGTATAGACAAGTCATCTGTTATTCTTCAGCTGCAGCTGTGCTTTGCTGCATTGCTTGAGAGGACAGGTTCAAGGACATCTCCATTTTGCAGAGGGTTTGGGGGGAGCTTTTAAATGGAGTAAAATCAGCAGTTTTGGATAACCTGAAAGTAGGGCTTCCACACTTATTAGCGGTTTGAAAAGCAAGTAAAACAGTAGGAATTAATAGGAAGGGAATAGAGAGGGCAAACAGCGTTGTTATGC
This sequence comes from Coturnix japonica, assembly GCF_054131305.1. Lineage (NCBI taxonomy): Eukaryota > Metazoa > Chordata > Aves > Galliformes > Phasianidae > Coturnix > Coturnix japonica. Next base: position 4,695,192 of record NC_140685.1, read on the forward strand.
TGCAGTGTGAGTCCACAGCCTGCATTTGAAGTGCACAAAGAGAACAGAAAGACCCAAATATTTGATATGAGCTCCCTGTCCAAAATGAATATTGCAGAAGTAAAGCAGTTACAGTGACAGGTATCATCTGAGGCTGTTAGTGTGTGGGTTTGCATTCGTATGAGGAAAAAATAAACACCTTAGTGCTGTTTAGGCAAAAATAAATAGCTTAGTACTGAGCAAGGGGGGGGGTGGGAAATCTGTTAGAGGTATTTGGATTTGAGTGGCTTGGAACAGGTTGTAGAGGCACTGAGAACAAGGTGTCAGGTTCAGAACACACCAAAAGGGGGTGATACTTTCCATTATGAATCGTTCAGCCTCAGAATCTCCTTACTGCATAGAGCTGCCTGGACCAAGAGTGTGTCATATCGGAAAGCTGCATTATGGACAACATTATGGACTATTAGGGGCACAAAGAGCATCGACATTCCTCCTCCAGCACTCCCTGCTCTGGCACGTGGGATTATTGCTACCAGCATCTCACAGCAGATCCAGGGCTGCTGGTACCTCATGAAATGAGGGTGGCCTCTTACTGAAGTGGCTCTGTCTGTTTTCTGATCCTTCTGTTTCCTTTTAAAGTAACTTGAGAAGTGATCATAAAAAGTATTGGATTTCAGGAGTGACCTTCAAACAGACTTAAAGTTGGTCACTTTGTTTTTATACTCTACCGATAGCAGAATCTTTTTTCTCCTTTCCCAACCACGCTGGCACGACTGAAACAGCAAAGGGAAGAAGTGGTTCTTTGTTAGCTTGCTGTCCTACATGGTGGGGGTTATGTTTTATGTAATTCTTGGCTGGATGCTTCGGGGCCAACAGAGCTTTCTTGTGTGTGAGCAGCATTGTGCATGAGGGCTGCCAGAGCCAGCAGGAGAATAAAGAGGCACAGAGCACGCACAAATGAGGGGATGCAAATGGAGGTTAATTCCCAAAGGAATGGGGAGCAGAGGAGAAATGGAAGGAGTTATAGATTTGTGATGTGTCGCACACGAAGAGGAGGAAGTGTCTGAGCTCTTGGGGTAGCCAAGGATAACAATAACAGGAGGATAACAATCTTCAAGCAACATGTGGGTGACCTCCGGAAAGCTCTGCAGGGTTTGAGGATGCTCTGTGCTGCTCATTGCTCTGCTGCATGGCCAAGTCAGCTTCTGCTTCCTTACCTTGCAGCTCTGCAGCACTGCCCTCCTGCCCTGGAGATGTAGTGTGTTGTTTGGGGCAGCTGGAAAACACGAGCAAGGGTGGATTCTTCAGTTTCCAAATGGTCTGGAGTTGCTCTGTGATAATGCAGGCAATGTATGGAGTTTGGGCTTCCCTTGGTGTTGGTTATAAGGAATTAAAAGTGCTTGGCCAGTTTTTTTCCCTTTTCCGAAATGAATTCAGATGCAGATGAATGCACTCTTACCACACCTGTCACCATGGTGAAGCTGACTGAAGATAGAGTTTTGTGTGTGTTTCTTCTTGTGGCCTTTCCATATCAAGGTGGTTGGGGTTTATAGTGCTGCTGTTACTTCAATCACAAGATGAGTTAGTGGGGGAAGAAAATGAATGCCTTTGTTGTTGTTGTGATGATGGAGGAATCATCATACACCTCATCTCAGGAGACAAGAAAACCATATTCTGTCCCACAGCTTTTGTGCTGGAGTCAAACCCTGTGCATACAGCAGCTGATTGCAGTGTGCTGTGGCACAACAGAAGGAGCTGCAGGATTACAATGTGGGCCTGGCATAAAGTAGAACACAATTTATATGTGAAAGCTTGGTGAGGTGAGAGGGGTGTGGGTGTACTATGGAAGGGAATTGCATTGGGGGGGAAAAAGCCCTAATATTTGGGATGATTTTGAAACCTCATAGGGATGTGAATACTGCTGTGATGGAGCTGCTGATAATGGCTTATGCACTGAAGACTTCCTGTGCCAGGAACATCATTGGGGTCATCCCTTACTTCCCCTACAGCAAACAGAGCAAAATGAGGAAGAGAGGCTCCATAGTCTGCAAGCTGCTGGCTTCCATGCTTGCTAAGGCAGGTGAGTGCTGTGGGCATCCAAGAGGTTCATGTCCTTGTCCCATCAGGTGTGCAGATTTGCTGTGAGCTGCTTCCTGGTAGATAGTTTTCTCCAGTTTATTCTTATTTCTTGAACTCGTGGCTGGGGAAGTGGCCTAGAAGTGTCACATTGAAAGTCACTGTCTCATGCTGTGACTCCTGTTGCATTCCTACAGCTCTTATCACATCTTTGAAACTTTTTACATCACCTTCTTAAGCTTATTTTAACACATGGCCCACTAGTCTGACTAATAGTGGAAGCAGTCTGCAAAGTGGAGATGTTCAGGGAACTCCAGCCACAAGGGTGTTGTCTCAATGAATTATCTTTTGTTTTTGTTCTTTCCTTAGGTTTAACACACATTATCACTATGGATCTTCATCAAAAGGAAATCCAAGGCTTCTTCAGCTTCCCTGTAGACAACCTGAGAGCATCCCCTTTCTTGATTCAGTACATACAGGAAGAAGTGAGGTTACTCTAGTTCTGTATATATCCACTTGTCTTAAAGCAGTTGCGGGGTTGAGGTGGTGCTTCTGCAGAGGTTGTGTGTCACGCTAGATCAACTGTCTTGTTCATCTTTTTTTATTGTTATTTTTTCCTAAGGAATAACTCTTGCATGTTTCTCAAGGAAGTAGGAGAATGTTAACTTAGGTTGTGTGATTGTACTTAAAGAGAAACTTAGTTCTTGATCATAAGCAGAAGAGGAGTTTGAGCCCTCAACTGAGGTTCATTGCTCTCTATGGAGCTAGTGCTATCTGAGAGATGCTATTTGTGCTCCTGCCTCTAATCACCTCTTAAACTGTCTGTTAAACTATCTTTCCTTGCCCTTTGTTCTGCCGTGGATGTCTGACTGATCTGAATTATTGATAGACTTTATCTTGGGCTGCTCTCAGGAATGCTGAGCATCGGGGGCCTGAGGGTGGAGGCTGCATCTTCCAAATGCAAAGCTTATGATTTATGGTGGTGTGGTGAGAGCAGTGCTTCTCCATGTGGGAAAGCCCTGGCTTTGGGCCTGCAGTGGGTCCATGTCTGGTGCAATTCACTGTTTAACCCAACCCATTTCTCATTCTGAGCACAAGGCTGACACCTGCTCTGTGCAAGCTGAAGCCTTTGGTCCCAGAGCCTGTTGCTAAGCCTTCCTTTCCTGTGCTATGCCCTGCATCTCAGGCAGCTGCAGTTAGCATTGCAGATGATGCCTGCAATATACCCATAGCTTGTGGGTGCCAGTAGTGAAAGGAAGCACTTAACTGCAGTCCTGTGCAAAGTAGGACCTGTGAAAAGGTTACATCATGTGTGGTCTTGCCAGTGTTAAACCTCTTTGTATTGTGTTTTGCATAGAATATGTAATGCAGGTGTTGAAAAGGAGTGCAATTGCTTTGCAATTCTTCTTACAACAGAGTGAAGATTTGGGGGTGGGGGAAACTTCTTCAGCTGCCTGTCAAATCAGTTATGAGTTCTCAAGAAGATCTTTACTTAAATAGGTGTTTGTTTTTTATTGCATCCAGATTCCAGATTATAGAAACGCAGTTATTGTGGCCAAGTCCCCTGATGCAGCTAAAAGGTAAATGGATTCTTTGCTTGCTGGTTAAAAGTAGCTCAGAAAAAAATCTGGGCTGATGTCCTATAGGGGGAGAATATGGGAGGGTGTGCAAATAGATCTTCAAACTGATCCAAAAGGCTTTTGTGTCTGCAAACCTCAGTGCAGCCTTTGTTTGCCTGATTGGGTCTGGGAGAGCCCTGCTTCACTGTGCTGAGAAGCTGCAGCAGCCCAGCATCTTCCTGACACACTGTGCTTGTCCCACAGGGCTCAGTCTTATGCTGAGAGGCTGAGGCTGGGGCTGGCAGTGATCCACGGTGAGGCTCAGTGCACAGAGCAGGACATGGATGATGGACGTCACTCCCCTCCTATGGTCAAAAATGCAACTGTGCATCCTGGTCTGGAGCTGCCATGTAAGACTGAGCTTCTCTGCTTATCCTTGAGGAGGGAGGGGGGAAAAGAGACTCTTAGATATAACCAATGTAAGGACAGCTGGAAGAGTAGAATTTTCTCATGGAAAGATTAGTGTTAGCAAATTATTGGAGGAACTACAGGGAGAAGTCCTTGTTTAACTCCTCCTGGCCTTGCAGAACACCAGGATTGCTCCTGTTAGCTGTGTCAGACTAACGAACATCTGCTGGAAGTCTGCAGAATAATGAAGAACTCATTAAAATCAGGAAAGAAGTCCAAAAGTGGAGTTAAGAAGGAAACAGACATTGAGACAGGCTGCTGTCCCCAACTTGGAGGGATGGGTTGGCCTTTGCTTTCCCCTCTTGTTCCAGCCATCATTACTACTGGAAGCTTCCCTCATCTTGAGAGCCATGTAGTCACCTTGCAGTGTCTGCTTTGGCATAGCTTTGATGCTTGTGTGGGTAGTGTGAGTAGGTTCTCAGAGAGCACTGTTGAACTGGTTCCTGTGCTCTTGCTATCGATTGATAAGCTGCTGACTTGAGAGCACAGTGCAAAGAAAACAGCAGGAAATGTATTCTGGGAATCGTGGTCCTATTAGCATTGCTTGTATTCTTGCAACAGCAGCAGTCAAACAATAATAGTACAGTCAAAGTCCAGCTCCTGTCTGGAAGGGTTTTGGTTTTCTAGGTAAATGGTGATAGGAAATGATGAGGGCAGTGAATGTGGCTGGGAACTGACTGTGGGAGGTGCAGCATGCTGCTGTGTGTGAACCAGAGCTATCCAGCAGGCAGCCCAGCTTGATTATACTAGTTGTGGCTAGGGCTACTGATAAGCAGCTCCTCTTGTCTTTTGAAGTCTGGGGAGAGAACATCCAACCAGTCTGAGGACAAGTCAGGGAGGAGGAATGCGAGTAAGACTGCAGGCATTTTACATTAGCCCAATGCTGCTTGCCATCATGAAATCAGTTAAACAAAGCTTATGTAGCTGGTGAAACTCCTCCTGGGCCTTGGGGGACAGGTGGGGTTTGGCAGTGAAGTTTGGAATTCATCTTGCTTGTCTCCTTTCTGATAGGAGATTTCTTCATGCACTTGCAGCAAAGCAGGAATTTGCATGGTTGCTCTTGGCCTTTTGCTTCCCGTCCTACTCTGAAGGGGATTCCATCCTCCAGGGTGTCACATCTGTCTGCTGGCAGGGAATTGATGCAGCTGTGTCACTTCAAGGAATCTCAGCTGTGGAAGCTGCTGCTGCTGGACAACCCCATGAGTGTTAGCTCACACAGAAACTTGCCTTTGTCCAACTCAGTTATGATTTCAGTAGGAGAATGTTTTCAGTCCTCAGCTACCCAAACAAACTAATTTACTGTGTACCAGCACTATTCACCTCCTACAGAAGCTCTGCACTTGACTCATGACCTTACATTCCTGCATGCCCAGCCAATCAAGCTGTAGCTCGGTAGCTGTCTATCATGGGGGTGGGAGGGTTATGGTACAAGCGTGTCCAAAACACTCCAAAGAAAGCTGGTTTTCTCTCCTGTTTTCTAATCTTAGTAGATGCCTGGTTTTGAGTGTGTGTGCTGGGCTCTGTTACTGGAGGATGCTGAGGCAGTACCAGTCTGAGGGCAGTCTGTAAGCTGCTGCTGAATCCTACCTGTCTTGCATCCTCTGCTCTCTATGTGGCAGGGTTAAGGATGGCAGTGCTGTGAGTCTGGTACACCTCCCTTCCTGTCTGATTCAATTGTTAGAAAGGTGTCTTCCCACCTCAAGTGGCACATTAAACAAAACCCTTGATCAGCTCTTCCTGCCTTATACCATCACCAACAATCTCAGTGTCACGAGGTTTGAAGGCAGAGTGGAGTGAAACATGGCTTGGCTACGTGTGTGTTTGTGGAACTGGCCAGAAAAACCTCTGGCTGCCAAACCAGTCAGTCTGCAGGTCTGCCCTGCTCAGGTATCACAAACACTTGGGAAGTGATAGTGCTCCTGGGGGCTTGCTGAGACTGAGGGCCCCGCTGTGGGCTGCATGTATGTTAGTGTGGAACATCCTCTCTCTCTTGTCTCCACAGTTTGGTGCTCCAGGAGCACTGTCACAGCCAGAAATGAGGTAGAACCCAAGGCTGGGAGCAGTCCCAGAGCCCTACAGCAATTATGCTTTCTGCAATTCCTTGTGGGCTTTCTAGTGAATTGGCCAGGCTCCTGCAGCTGGCACGCACCTCTCCTCTCTGTCCTAATAGCAATCACATGCCTTTAATTAATAATTATTATGCAGCATCGTGGCTTATTTGTTGTCCTGAGAGCGTGACCTGATGCGATGCTCTGATCAGGTGGCATGTGGAGCTATTGCAGGAGTGCCAGAGGTGTTTCCAGATGAGCTTCCTCAAGTGCTGTGCTGAAGTGGCAGCAAGAGCTCCAAGTGTTTGTCACTCAAACAGCAGAAATCATTGCCTTTGAGGTAGGATACCACTCCGAGGTTGTTCTCTTTGGTTGTGCACTCAAAGCTTACAGCTGGCTTGGGGCTGTGCTGCAACAAACACTGCATCCTCACCTTAAAGGAAAGGTGCAGAGCACCACCTGTTCATTTGTTGCTGTAGGATTGAAATTTGGTACTTTCTACATAGAGGCAATGGTCAACTTCAAACCCAGAGCCCAGCAAGCTACTGTGGAAGAAGACAGTTGGGTGGGAGTACTGGGGTGGCCCTGGGTCTGTTCCCACATCCTCCCCATGTTCTGGCTGGGGCACAGGAGTGTTACCTGTCCTTCCAGGTCTGTCTCTCTATGTAACAGCTTTGGAGGAGCTTTTAGTTCACAGGTTTTTAATGCACTGTTATTTTACCCAGTGATTTTTGCTTGAAGACACGTGGTGATAACGTTCAGCTCCAAACAGCATTTCTTTTAGCATTCCTTAACCCATTTTTGACTGCTTAATGGGTTTAAGCACCTGGGAATGCTGCTGCTTCGTGCCATGATCATCTCCCCTCCAGCATGTGGTGCTTGGTGCGTATCACTCACAGCAGGATGATGGTGCAGGTTAGGCTGATGAGCTTAACCCCCCAGCACCCCCATGTTCTTTAAATCCTCATGCTGTAAAAATGATGGTTGTTTTCTCTAGTATTCCTATCAATACAGCAAGCAACTGTTCAGACTTTCCAGGAAAAAACAGCAGCACTTTTGACCTAAACTCTCAATAGTTGAAGGGTTTTGTGTTTGGGTTCTTGGTTAATTGGAACCGTTTTTCAAGCAAGTTGACCACGATAACCCTTGCATTCACTCTCATGACGTTGCAGCGATCAAAGTTCTCTTGCAATTTGATGTGGTTGGTTGTGGGTGGATCTTGGCTTGCAATTTTTTTCTTTTCTTTGCAGAGAAAATTGAACAAGGAAAAGGGAGAACATCTCTTTAGGATCCGGGTAGGTCGCCACGTTGCCTACCATACTTTAAAAATAAAGCAAACTTTGAATTACAAGCCTTTAAAAGCAAACGAAAGATGTGAAGCACTGCTAATGTTGCTAGCTGCTTGGTTGGCCTTTGAGCATAGCAAGGAATGCATTTGCTCCCTTGGTGGAATGGGAGGGCGCAGGTTTGCTCAACCTTCATGTGACTGTCAGTAAAACAGCGCTGAATTTCAGTTCCCTGTATCCATTAACTGTGGTTGAGAGTTTTCCCTATACCGGCTCTTGTAAGCAGAGCTGGTGCTCCTCTGGGTGCACACACAGGCTGGAATGGCAGCCAGATGTAAATCCTCTTGGTTTTTGTTCATAGCTCCCACCAGGAGTTTTGTTAATAACTAATCTGAGCAGGTAGGTAGTGCCTGTAATTGAAATTTATGGTCTGCTTATCTCTTCTGAAGCTTAATCCGAGTTTATTACAAGTTCTCCTCCTCCTCCTCCTTCTCATAAGAATATTTTTCCCTTCAGGATTTAGACATGACTTTGCATTTGATAAGAGACTCCAAAATAACAATGCAGAGACTGAGGAATGTGCACTGCATAGAGCAGTTAACCCTTAAGCCATAGGGTGGCTGGGGTGTTGTTTTGATTCACACTGCTTTGCAAGGACTAACATCCCTCTGGACAAAGCAGAGTGACTGGGCACCTCTTATGCAGTTCTGATAGGGAAACCAGCGAGCAGAGCTTGTTGTGTACGTGAAGCAGCAGCACTGCACTGCACGTGAGTCTTTGGAGCTGTGGTCCTCATAACTGCTTTCATCACATCCCTCAGTGTGACTCACCCTGCTGTGCATGGACTGTGAGTGTTCCCAGGCACTGATGAGCTGTGGGAAGAGTTACTGGATCAGCCTGCTGTGCAGGATGGGCAGTTTCATGTAGGTCTCTTCTGACCCAGGAGGGCTGAAATCAGTGCTCAGACAAGGCTTTGTGGTGGGCAGTAATGTGAGTTATCGCATGGAAGCAGGTTGTCTTATGATAGATAGCAGAATGGTTTTCCTAGGTCTTAATACTCTGGATTCAAGAAGCTGTTGTGACCAGAGTATTTGCAGACCCAAAGTTTACAGAGAGGAGCATCCTTGGTAGGATACTTGGCTGCATTCCTTGGAGATAATGTGAAAAGTGCAGGCCTATGTGTGTTACAAAACGCGAGGGGTTCTTTACTGCAGTGGTTGGATCAGCCCAGATCATCGCCTGATGAAACTCATACCCACCACTGTGTCCTTTCCACACTGTGAGTTTTCCTGTAGTGTTTACTACATACACAAGCACCCTCTGGCAAGTGAGAGGCATTGGAGTATTGATAGCACGTCCCCATCCAGTACTGGAGCTGATTGCTGGCTGGCAGGGGTCTAAAGGCTGTATCACATCTGAACAGTGCTTCCTAGTTTCTATCTCCTTCCTTTATTTCCCCATGCTGCTGCTGAAGGTTTTTCAGGATGAAGGTTAAAGGCTGATCCAGGTGTAGTTTTTGCATGAGCTTTGTGCAGAAAATAGAGACAGGAAAGTGTGAAACCTTATGTCCTGATACATCTCTTCACCATGTGTCAGCATAGCTCATCAACATCTATTTCTGCTTCCATTTAACTGGTTGCACTGCGATTGTAGAACTGAGTTGGAACTGAATGTTATCTGCTCTTTCTGTGAACCTGCTTTAAAACATTCAGCAGATTCTGCTGCTGTTAGATGTCTGGAGCTGCTTCTGTCACAGAGATCAGTAGTTGGTCCCTGCAGAAACCACAAGTTTCATCTTCAAGCAGCAGTGCTATTTGTTTAAAGAGCAATGCAATGGTTAAAGCAGCGGTTACCCCCTTTGGTGGGTATCAGGATGATGTAAAGCACGTGTCTGTGCACCACCGTAAGACTCTGCTAAGTGGGACTGTTGCAGTTTGACTCAGGGCTGACTGATTTCTTTTGTTTCTTTCTTCTTTAGTGATGATGGCCAAGGAGAAGCCACCAATAACTGTGGTTGGAGACGTCGGAGGAAGAATTGCCATCATTGTGGTATGAGCATGATGGAGAGGAGGGGGTGGGGGTGGCTGGGGGTGGTTTCCTTTCAGTGTGTTTCCTTGAGCTGAGCTGTCCCTGAGGGTAGGAGGGGCTGCTGGTGTGTGGTGGGAACATGATTGTTGCCACTTCTTTCTCTGGTTCTGCTGGTGACTTTGGTTTCTTTCTTTATTCTTAACTTCCTATTGAGGAACCATTCGTAGCGCAGCCTTGGAAACCCCAAATCATCTTGTCCCATTGAATCTGCAAGTCTCAGCATCTGCTGATCTTCAGCAAATCTAGGATATGTGAAGAGATCTCCTAAAGGATTTAAATCAAACAAAACACCTTGCTGAGCTTCTCATACATCCCATGCCTTGCTGCTGTGTAACAGTTATCCTGCAGCTACTATTGCAAGGCAAAAATAACCCTGCTTAGGACAAGCTCTGTTCTGCGTGTGTGTGCTGGGACTGCATTGTTTCCACAACACAATATTGATGTTGTACGAAAGGAGCTGTAAATGTGGTCCATGGTATTCACAGACCTGGGTTTTGCAGCTGAAATAGCCTGAGGATTATTATTTTCCTTTGTTCATGGCCAAAGCCACATTGCCTTGCAGATCCATTCCTGCACTGCAGGCATGTTGAGCTTCAGGGTTTGATGCTGTTTCTGTTTCTTCTCAGGATGACATAATTGATGACGTGGAAAGCTTTGTAGCTGCTGCAGAGATCCTGAAAGAGCGTGGAGCCTACAAGATCTTTGTGATGGCCACTCATGGGCTCCTGTCTGCAGATGCACCCCGTCTCATAGAGGAGTCCTCCATTGATGAGGTGGGTATCAATTGGAACTGCAGAGGAAGGCTTGGCATGGTGTCTGGATTGATTTAAGGCACTAAGAAATAGAAACTGAGGTTCTGCCTCTGCTACTTACCTGATACCTGTGAAGTGATCACATGGGGTGCTTTCATTTCTGGTTCTTCATAGAGAACTGCGTGATGGATAAATGTTCAGGTCAGGTTTGTGTGTCTATGTATGTATGTGGGTGAGTCATCCCTGCCTGGGCATTTCCCTCAGCACAGCTGGCTGCGTGTGGCTGCTTTCTCACAGTGCAGCCCTTCTGCCTTTCCTATTTCCCCAACTGATGATGGGTCAGTGGGTGCCTTGTGGGTGAGAAACACTTTGGACCTGGACTTCAGTGACAAAATACATCAGATCCTGTGCTCTAAATGGGCCCATCCGCTTGTGTGGTGGTAGCTGTCATAGAGTGCTGATCATGGTGGTCCCCTGAGCAGATGATCTATCACTTGGGGGACACCATTTAATTGAATCTCCTTGCTAAGTACAAGGATTCCTCGGGCTGTGAAGCTGCAGGTTTGTGCTGCTCCTGGAGCTCAGTGAGAACGAATGCATTGGCAGCACAGCTGATGGTTTTCTTTCTGTCACTCTGTAGGTGGTGGTAACCAACACAGTTCCTCATGAGGTACAGAAGCTGCAGTGCCCCAAGATAAAGACTGTGGATATCAGCTTGATTCTCTCTGAAGCCATCAGACGGATCCACAATGGGGAGTCCATGGCCTATCTCTTCCGTAACATCACTGTTGATGATTAGACCTGCCCCTATCCTGGCTTCCACAGGAGAAGGAAATATGCATGAAAAGGCAATACCATAAATTATAGGTGTAACACAACCGTTTATTCTTGTAGGAGGGGTGGGAGTTCTCAGGGCATTCAGCCATGAGATCCAATAGAAAAAGAACAACCTGAGCAGCACTTTACAGTTGAACAGAAAGAAGAGGCCACTGGCAAAGGGGAGGAGGGTTCACAACACGGAGACAGAGAGATGCAGAAATGAGGAAGGTTTGAATTCTTAAGCTCCTTTCATTATCATTATTTTTAGTGTTATCTCTTGCTCTGAAGGGGGGGGGGGGGGAGAAGTGAAAGAAAGCTGTCAGCTGCTGAGAAAGGAACAGAGAACACTCGTTGTGTGTGGATTGCAAGAGGAAGCAACCTTTGGGTTTCTGTTTCTGATTGTGGCTTGTCTGAGAGCAAGCACAGAAACGAAGTGAGCTGAGCTGCCCTGCTTGCTGCTGGCTGAGCACGGTGCCAGCTGAGCACCCTCTGCTCTATTGCATGGCATAACAAATGGCTTTCATTGGATCCAAGTTAGCGGAACAGCCACAAAGGGCAGCTCAGGGCACTGGGAACAAACTGACTCCCCCTGTACCTCCCAGCAGGGTGAGGGGAGCTGCTGGGCCATTGCATTTAGTGAGCCTGGGCTCATCGTTGTGCTTCATTGAGGCTCTGGGTCAGCACTTGAACACTTGTCTGCGCTGTAAAACCAGGTTGTGATTCCTGGAGCTACTGAATGGGGGCAGAACCTTCCTGGGGGTTGGAGTTGGAGCATCAGCCTCCAGCACAGCTGGGCTTTATGAACCGATAATCTTAATGAAGCAAATAAACGTGCTCTAGTGAAACCTGTGCTACCACCTTGGTGGGGTGATGGACAAGCAGGGTCCTGGTGGGGTCTTTGGGGCTGTGTATGTCAGCTCTGCGCTCCATGCAGGAGCTGTGTATGTCAGCCCTGCTCTATGGCTGTGGCTGTGTATGTCAGCTCTGCTCTATGGCTGTGGCTGTGTATGTCAGCCCTGCTCTATGGCTGTGTCTGTGTATGTCAGCCCTGCTCTATGGCTGTGGCTGTGGTTCCCCGTTGCCGTAGTGGAACAAACACGCGTCGCGTAGTAACTGGGGACGCTCCGCTCCCGTAAACACCCACACGTGTGAGGCGGCCGCGGCCAATGAGCTGCGGGGAGCGGGGGGAAGCAGCCAATGAGAATGGGAGGGGGGCGGGATCAGTGAGAGGGGAGGGGTTAATGCCGGAGCGTGCGGGGCTGGAGGTGCGGGGTGTGGGGCTGGGAATAGGGGCGGGGGGCTGAGCCGCTATAGGGAGCGGTAAGGAGGGACCCTACAACCAGTACCCTGCCCTGTGGGGAGCTGCTAACGCCCACTCGCTGCCCCCCCCCCCCCCTTTCAGGCCGCTCTCCGTTCCCCCCGGCCATGGCCTCACTCAGTCTATCCGAGCTGTTGGATCTGGCCATCGGGACGCCCGAAATCGGGGCGGTGAATTTCAATGCGCTGTACAGCCTGTTGTACGCCATGCTGCAGCAACTGGGGCTGCAGCACCTCCCGACCGCACAGCGGGCTGCGACCCCCGGGGAGCACCCACAGCAAAGGGAGCAGCCAGCGGGAACTGCGAGCAGCACCGCGACACACGGTGTGAGCAGGGAGGAGGGAGAAGGGAAGGACGGCGCTGACGGCAGGGACGCCAAGGTAAAGGCTTTGCAGGGCGCTGTTGGAGGCAGCAGGGCTCTAAGGGGCTCCCAGCACAGCTATGGGGTTTCCCACCTCCTCTCCCCCTCCAGGCTGTGCCCCTCTCCCAGGATCTCCTCCAGGAGCTCGGCGGGATGAAGGCGGCACAGTCCCAAATGGAAGAGGACCTGAGGAAGATTAAAGGGATGTTGGGTCTGGTGAGTCACACCCATCTCCTCCACCCACCCCTGCCCCACTCCATATACCCCACTCCATGTAGCCCCACTCCGTATAGCCCCACTCCATATAGCCCCACTCCATATAGCCCCACTGCTGCCCCCCTGCTTGCCCCCCACCCGTGGGAGCCGTGGGTGAGGACTCACTGCCTGAATCCCTTTGGATCGACCCCGTTAAATCCCCGCTCTGTGCTGCCCTCTCAGGATGACGGTCGGGATGCTGCAGGGCAGCAGTGGGGCCGCCGCGATGGGGTGAGCTCGGACAGTGACGTGGGACGGCCACGAGCACCTCTCCAGTTTGGGATGGTAGGAGTGGATGTACCCTGATGGCACAGTGCAGTCACAGTGACTCCCCGCGTTCCCACCCCGGTGCTCAGCCCACCCACAAACTGCCTTCCCACTGTTTCTCCCTCCCAGGGAGCTGATAGGGACCAACTTTCAACCACCGAATCCTCTGAGTCTGATGATGACACCAGACATGAGGACAGACGGAAGGGACGTGCAGGGAGACGGGGAACACGGCCCGGACCCGGGGATGGCAGAGGGACAGCAGGAGCACAGCCTGACTCCACGGGGACACAAGCAGGGATGATGAAAGATCCCGCTGCCACCAGCCCAGGGACACAGCCGGGGTACCCAGGCACCCAGGTCTCTGGCTCAGGGGTGCAGCCAGGATCCCCTGGCACCCAGATCACAGGCCCAGGAGCACAGCCAGGGTTCCCTGGCACACAGGTCACCGGCCCAGGGATGCAGCCAGGATCCCCTGGCACTCAGGGGATCAGCCCAGGAGAACAGCTGGGGTATCCTGGTACCCAAGTCACCGGCCCAGGGATGCAGCCAGGGTACCCAGGCACACAGCCTATGACCACGGGGGCACAGCCGGGGTCCCCTGGCACCATGGGGACACAGCCGGGGTCCCCTGGCACCATGGGGACACAGATGTGGCCCCAAGGAGGAGCAGTGGGGGCTCAGCCGGGCCCCCCTGGTACAGCACCCTACAGTCAGACCGTCCCTTCCGATGCCACCCCTGGAGCCATGGGGACGGGGGTGGATGATGTATATTCCAAGGGCAGAGGTGAAGATTCACGGCTCCTATCACCCACTGCCCCGGGAGCTGAGACCTCTGCTGGCATGGACACCGGCTCCGCATCCACTACACAAGGGCTGGCAGTGCCTGAGGTCTCTGGCCATGACATGGGGACAGCGGAGGCTTTCAAGCAGCTCAGCCACCTCTGCAGTGCCCTGGAGGAGCGGGTGGCCCAGCTGGAGGCCAACAAGTTGGACCGCAGTGAGCTGGAGGATCTACATCTGCCTTCCCTGAAGGGAGGTGGGAAACATTGGGCCCTACAGGTGGCGGTGATGGGGGACTGGGGGCTCAGCCCAGTGGGTTGGGTTCACTGCATTGAACAGGGGAGATGGAGGGGGTGTCTCAATGGGAACAGCTGGAGGGGAGGTTGGTTGGAGCTGGAGCTGGACCCTGACAGCATCACATCCCTGCAGGCCAGGAGAACATCACCATCGTGCTGGCCGACCTCCAGGACCGTGTGTCTGCACTGCAGGACATGGCCAGTGACCTGCAGGGAGAGAAGGAGAAGGTGAGTGGGCTGCAGGGCTGGGGGTGGGCAGGGGGTCACCAAAGGACCCTCACACATGGACCATGTGCCACTGCTGTTCACAGATCAAGCAGCTGCAGGACGCCTTGGAGAAGCTGGGAGTGATGGGGGCAGATGGGATAGTGGACAGCAGCCTGCAGCTGGGGTAAGGAAATGGGGTGGGTTTGCTGCTTCTGAGAGCAGAACTGTCTGGGTGTGAGGGTCAGGACGGGGCTCCATCCGTGTGCCCATCTTGCTGGTTAGGGACATGCTGCAGGAGATGAAGAAGGAGCTGAAGGAGCTGAAGGAGAGGCAGCACGCAGCCAGGGCCGCGCTGGAGCAGCTGGTGGCTGACACTGCCAACAACCTGCAGGAGCAGGTGGGTGTGTGGGGAGGGGGCACAGGGCTGTCCTTGTAGGGAGGATCCTTGAGGCCATCACAGCACCTTTCCCTTGCAGCTGGACGAGCTGCGCTCCATGCTGGGCAGCACCGAGCCGGCCGAGCACCGCCATGACAGAGCAAAGCAGGATGATGCCCTGTGCCCGGTGTGCAGCTCAAATGTGGGGGCACAGCTGGGCCGGCTGCTGCAGCGCTACGAGCAGCTCCAGGAGCTGGTGGAGTCGGTGTCAGCACGGCAGACAACGGGCAAGGGGGGCAAGCAGCGAGTGGGCAAGGGGCAGGTAGGGAACTGCTGCAGTCTGGGTTTGCTTTGGGGTGGGTTTGGGTTTGGTGTCTCAGCCTCCAGCCCAACAACCCCATGTTGTTCCATGTGGCTCCTGTTGTGCATCCTTCACATGGTGCTGGGCTGCTGCCTTCCCTCCCCACAGCAGGATGAGGAGCTGCTGAAGCACATCCAGGCTGCCATCGCTCAGGTGCAGTGGGACTGCGAGAAGCTCAGCTGTGTCACCGGGAACCTGGTGGACGACCAGCACCAGAGGCAGAGGGACATTGAGGTGGGGCTTTCAACATCCTGCAGGCAGCCCCTCTGCTTGTAACCATCAAATCACAGAGGCAGAGTGGCTGTGAGTGGGGCCGTTCTGTGTTTGCAGGCTCTGTTCCACTCCCTGGAGAGGCTGGAGAAGGAGAAGGTGGACAAGGAAGAGCTGGTGCTGGAGATTGATGTGGTAAGGATGTCAGCATCCCTGTGCTTTGCAGGAAGGAAGCAGGGCAGGACCAGGACCCCATGGTGCTCTGCTGTCTCCCTATTCCAGAAAGCAGACAGAGCCTCTTTAGCTGGCAAAGTCAGCTGTGCCCAGTTCGATGCAGCCATGGAGCAGCTGAATGGGGCAATTAAGGAGATGCTGAGCAAGGTGACGGGGCAGGAGCAGGACTGGCACCAGGTCCAGCAGAAGCTCATTCAGGAGCTGGACTCCAAGGTACACACACAGCTGGGGTTGGAGCATCCCACTGTGTGGGGTCACCCCGTCCCTCCTGCCTCCCTCTGGTGCCACTGATGGGGACACGAAGGTTCCGTGCCCACCCGCAGTTGGACCGTCTGGAGCTGGCCCCGCTGCGGCAGCAGCTGGAGGAGCGTTGGAAGAGCGTCCTGAAGCAGCTCAAGGAGAGCGAACCGCGGCCGGAGGGGGACGATGCTGCCGGCATTCGGAAGTGGGTGCAATGGGGACAGCTGGGGGCAGCGCAATGTCTCCGTTTGGAGATGGAGTTTGTGCCTTTGGAGATGGAATTTGTGCCTTTCTCTGCCCGGTTTTGCTGCACTCAGCCCCGTGTGCCTCCCTGCTGCACTGGGATTTAACACGGGACTGTGGCATGAGGCCCCTAAATTAGCCATGCTCACTGTCAGACAGACCCCACAGCACAGGGCAGGGTTCCCAGTAACGCCTTTGCTGGTTTCCTTGCGGTTGGGGTGGCAGAACTTGTCCCAGGCTCCTACAGACAGAGATGCAGGGCTGGAATACATGGACACACAGGACACCCCGAGTGCCCCCCAAAGCCCCTTTCACAGCCACATTCCCAGGCAGGACCCCAAGAAGCCCCATCCCTTCTGCAGCACCCGATGCTGCCACCGACCCCTGATCTCCCCGCAGGCAGCTACTGGCCCATTTCCACTGCGTGTCCTGTGACCGACCCCTGAACATCCTGGTGCCTGGACCGTGAGTTCCGGGGTGCTCTGATACCCCCTGGGTTGGGTGGGGGCTGGAGGTGGGACCCTGCCCTGTGCCATCCTGCCTGGCTCTGAGCCGGATGGATGGCATGTGGGTACACCTGCAGGATGGCTGCAGGGCAGGGTGGCTCATTGCCCCCTATAACCCCCATCTCTGCCCTCCAGGCACATTGTGACCATTCCACCACTGCCAGCGCTGTCTTCACACGTTGCCATGCGTCCCCGTGGTGCCACCTTCCAGCCAGAGCACATCCACAGGTGGGGAATGAGGGGACAAGGGGACAAGGGGCTGGTTCATGGCATAGAGATGCTCCCAGCCCTGAGCATCCATCCCCACCCTGCAGGGATCAGGGAGCCACGTATGGGTTCATACACGTGCCACGGCACTGTGGGGGGCAGCACACCATCACCCACCCAGTGCAGCGCTGCCCACGACCCCCACACGGCCCACCCTACTGCCCCACACCACCACAGCCCCATGGCAGCACCAGCAAGAAGGTAGGAAATGGGATGTCTGAGGAGGTGGGGATTTGGGATCTCATGGAGGGAGCTGGGAGCACTAAGGAGGGATGGATGTGGGATCTCCAAGGGAGAAAGGATCCATTCTGAGGCTGAGCAGCTCTGGGAGGGGATGCTGAGCATCTGAATGCCACAGGGAGAGCTGTACATGGGCAGACTGAGGGAGGAGGTTGCATTCATAGGGGCATTTCACCCAGCTTGCTCTACCATTGTGCTCCATAAACACATCCCGTATCCTCACATACAGCTGCAGGCTGCCCCATGGGGAGATAGATGTCTGATGGGTGATGGAGTTCCCTGCTGGGGATGCTGTGAGGGCACTGGGTCAGCTGGGAGCACAGCCCCGTGGTGCTGGGGGGGCTCCTGCTTTGGGCTGTGCATCCAGCACTGGCACTGCTCCCTGTTCTCCTTCCCAGTACGGTGAGATGGAGCTGCTGGGCCAGGATGGGCACATCTACAGAGGCCGGCGGGACATTCAGCTGCCTGCCCTCAAAGGGAAGGAGGGTACAGATGTACAGGGTGTGGGGTAATCCCACTGACCCCAAATGGTCATGGGAGCTCTGCAATGGGGGGACCCCAACTGCTCTCATGTTCCCCTCCTCTGGTCTTTCCTCCAGGCTCAATGAGGAGTAAGTCCAGGGGTGCTCAGGACACCAACCCCACACGGCCCTGCAGTGCCCTGTACCCACTCAGCCAGCCAGGTATGGCCCTGGGGGTGTTGGGGTGGGAGGGCACTGAGGTGTCCTACAGCAGGTTGGGGTGATGGGAGGGTTTGTGCCCACAGCCTGGTGGGGTGGGATGGAGGACTGGGGTGTGGGGCAGAACGGGAGAGTGGAGGATTATGCTCCGTGCATGGAATAGGATGAGTCCTGGACCCAGTGCCCACCCTGACCCCAAAGCCGAGGCCTTCAAGTGGGTGCATTAACCCCTGTGCTTCCCCCCAGGCACCCCGCAGGATCAGCGCCCGGTGTCATCCCATGGCCGCCTGCCTCACCTCTGGTCACCGCAGGGCAGAGAAGAAAACCCCAGAGCAGAGAGCACCTGAAACCCACCCCTGGGCACCGGGTGGGCCCGTGGGCTGTGGCCAGTAGCAATAAAGAGCAGTGGATGGGATTCATTTGTATGGTCAGGGTAGGGATGGGGTTGGTTTTGCCTTCAGCATCCCCCTTCTGTATGTATGGACACCTCCATCCTTCCACCCACCCCCACTCCTTGCTGCCTATGCAGGTGATGGGGCTGACCCCCCCCCAGTTGGCACATACAGGGATGGACCAAACCCTGGTGTGGATGTAGGGGGACACAGAGCTGAGATCTTCCCATCACATACTCAGGGTGTGACTGCAGCATCCCTTACCCTGAGCCCCAAAGGGCTGAATACCCACACAGGGCATCCCCCACCCCAATAGCTCCCAGTGCGGGACTCCATGTCCCTGGGGCTCCTTGTCCCTGCCACGTCTGAACCTGAAAGTTCACTTAGTTAAATTGCATGTTACGTAGCCCTGATTTACTGCTGCAGTGTGTTGCAGCTGCTCCGCACTGGTCTGACCTCCTGGGATGTGTTTGTTTGGGATTTAGGGGTGGGGGGGGGAAGGGGAACAACACTATGAAGGTGCTGGGAAGGTGGGAGAAGCACCAACCAATGGGTCCCACGGTGCAACAAAGAAGGGAAACTCAGAGCAAAGCCCATCAGCAGGATAAGGCTCAGCTGGGACACACTGCAGGGTGCTGAGCTCAGTCCCACCCCCCTTATGGGAACCCACCCACACTGCTGGTCCCATAAGCACCATCACCCCCCCAGCGCTGGTATTGCTGTGCTCAGAGCAGGTAAGTGGATCCAGGTGCGTTTTCCTTTTCCTTTGTGGATCATCCCTGTCCCTTCCTTTGTATCCCCACAACCCCCAGCTCTGGCTGGGGGGTCTCAGCCCATCCACATGGAGCAGCAGTGATGGGGGCTGAGCTGGGGGGGGTCTAGTCAGAAAGGCACAGTGAGGTTGGGGCTGTGTTTGATGGGCGCTGCTGGCTCCCCCAGCAAAGAGAAGAGGCAGGGACAGCTGCTGTTAAAAAAAGCCATTATTATTTTGGTTTTTAATTGCTTTTAAATTAATTAAAAAACAAAAAAACCCTTCGAGCTGTTTCTATTTTCATTTTTTTTCCTGTTCTTTTTGGGGTTTGGGTTTTTTTTTTTGTTGTTGGTTTTTTTTTCTCCTTTTTTTTGGTCTTTTTTTTTTTTTTTTGTCTTTTTTTTAAGCAAGATTTGATTTGAAAACTAAAAATACCCCAAAGAAACCAACAACCCCCCCCCCCCATCACCACCCAATAGCCCCCATCACCACCCAATAGCCCCCATCCCCCCCCTAGTTTTCTCCACTGCCTCCACCAGGAAGGGCCCACAGTTATGGGGATGGGGGCATCACCCCCCCATTATGAAACCACCCATCTGGGCTTAGGGGTGGGGGAAGCTGTGCAAGAATCCAGGCTGATCCTAAAAGCCAGAGATGTGCTTTGCTCTCAGGCACCCCATGCTAAAGGTAGGGGGTGGCTGTCCCAATGGGGCTGGGTGCTGGCAGCTGTCTTCATCCCTTTGGGTTTGTATCTTTTTCCCCCTCCCACCCCCCCCAATCCATTCCATTCTATTCCCTTGCTTGCCTTGCCCCCTGTGCCCTTCTGCATTTATATACATTAGATATATTTATATATTATAGTTATATATTTAAAAAAAAAAAAAAAAACAAAATAAAATAATAATAATAGTGGGAGGAAAAGACCAGCTGGTAACTTGTGTGGGCCTTCCTGGCAGTGTCTCCCACCCCCACCACCTCCCCATCCCACCCCCCCAATAACCAACAAAGGATAAAACCTAGAAAATGATTCCAGTGCGTTTCTCATGAAGCCCCCCCCACTGCAAACGCCCTGGCCCTGTTCCCCCCCCCCTACACCCACCCACCCCCTATCCCCCCCTTATCTCTGGCTGTCCATTGTGGCCATGGCTTTCTGTGGGGGGGCACTGGGGGGAGGCGCGGGGGGCCAGGAGGGCTGCGGGTGATGCAGGTGGTGGTGGAGGCCGTGGGCTGTGGGTGAGGAGGGGGGCAGCCATGAGGGCTGTTGGTTGGGGGGTGAGGAAGCCCAGAAGGGGCTGAAGCTGCCCGGGGGGGAACAGGCCATGGAGGTGATGGGGCTGTTGCTGCTCTGGAGGTTTTCGGAGGTTCGCAGCTTGGAGAACATGGCGAGAGCATCCGGGAAGTTGGGTGGAGTGGCCGGTGTGTTGCTTGGGGTGCACATCTGTGGGGAGAGGAAACAGTGGGTGTCAGGTCCTTGTGGGTCGCTTTGGGTCCCCATAAGGGTTGTTTGGGGTCCCTATGGGTGCCCACGGGGTCCGCAAGAGTCATACAGCCCCACCAGTGGGTGCCAACGCACTACAAGGGACCCCATTACATGAGCTCAGTGCAGTACTGGGGTCCCTATGCAGTGCTCTGGGTGAGCCCCCATGGGGCACAGGGTTTATGCTGATCCTGTGTTGGCTCAGAACTGGGGTTCCCTATTCCCAGAGCTGATCCCAATGCTGGGAATCTGGCATGGGGGGGTTCAGCCCCACTGTTCTCATTCAATCAGATGCTGACAGTGAGGAGTGGGATGTGTGAGTGCGGGGTTCTCCTCGCTCTGCCACTTCCCAAAGCCATCAGCCTGGACACAGACCCAAATATAGGGTAGGGCTGTGCTGCTGACACCACTGCAGAGCACTGTGGGGTTGGGGGGGGCTCTGAACCCCATAAGTGCCGTGTGGGGTGGGAGCAGAACATGGGCCTTATTCTGGGTGTGATGGACGCTGCTGCCTGCTTTGCATGGTGCTTCCTGCAGCACAATGGCTGTGCTGGGCACTACTTTGTAGAGTGGTTTATTGTTTGGTGAATCCTCCGAGGCCTGAAGCAGCCCCTCCTGCCTCCCCTCCCCAACTCTAAATGGGGTTTTATTTAGGGTGGGGGGGGGGGCAGGGTGCAGGGTTCGACCTTCCCTCTGCCACCGGATGGAAACATGGGGATATAGGGGGGCTCTGTGGGACCCCCATGCTCTGAATATAGGGGAAAGTCACAGTGAGAGCCACCCCAGCCTGAGCAAAGGGGGAAAATCACTATGGGAGGGGGGGTAACATGCATAGGGGCAGAACGTGAGGCCCAGACCGCGGCCTGCTCATGGGACGGATAGAAAGGGGCCAAAGCAGCCCTGCTCAGTGTGCACAGCCCCATAAATGAAGGTGGGGGAGGAAAGCAGGTAACAAAACGTCCCCCCCCCATGGTGGTGTGTGGGGTGCAGGGCCGCAGCCTTCCTTCCGCGCCGCACGGCCGCTTCCTGGCAGACATCTTAGCTCGTGGTGTTTACATTCGCCGGCTGCGTGTGGCACAGCAACATGGTGGAGGGGGCTGATAGATGGGAGCGGGGATGGGATGGAGGTTGGAGGGGGTTGGTGGAGGGGGGTTAATGGGGTGTATGGGGATATGGGGTGTGTGGGGATATGGGGAGGGGGGGTTCTTACCATCTGGTGGTGGTGGTGGCTGTTGGGAATGTTGGTCTCCTGGAAGAAGGCGCTCAGGGCGGTCTGTGGGGGCACAGGGCGCGTGTCAGGATCCCCACGAGGGGCAGAAAGACACAGAGGTGGAGGGGAGCCCTAAAAGGGGCAAAAAGCCCCCCCACCCCCATCGGGACCCCCCCAGGACCCCACTCTCGTGCTGACCACCCCCATTGCCAGGCCCACACTCCATAAACCCACTCAGAACCAACCCCCCCTTCCCCTTCATGGGGTCCCTCCGCCTCTTTTTACACCCTCTCCCCTTCCCCCCCCCCCCATATACTCACGGGCTGTGCTCCCCCCGCGGCCCAGCCGGTAGATCCGGTTACGGCCCGGGTATAAATAGGGTATAAATAAGGTACAAATAGGGGCAGCCCAGCCCCAAGTGGGGCCTCTCTGCCCCCCAAACACCCCATGGGGTGGGGGGGGTCACTTGGGGGGGGCTGTAATCCCCCTTTGGATAAACCCAGCGTGGGCCGCGGTACCGGGGGGGGGTGAGGAGGGAGCGGGGGGTTATAGGGCCGGTATAGGGCCGGTAAAGGGGGGGTGGGGAGGGGGGTCCCGTACCTCGAACTGCCAATGTGCCGCCTGCAGCAGCTGCTTGGCCTGGTCGGCGGCGCAACCGGCCGCCAGCACGAACTGGTTGATCATCACCTGGTGCCGCAGCTCCTCCATGTTCACCGACATGGCGGGGCCGGTACCAGAACAAGGGGGGGGATAAAGGGTGGGGGGGGATTTAGGATGGGGGACCCCCGCCCTGGGTGCCCGGAGCGCCCCGACACCGCGCGGGGTGGGGGTGGGGGCGGGGAGCGGCGGCGGCACCGGGGTGGGCGGGGCTAAAGAAAGGCCACGCCCCCTCCTCCTCGCTCTCTGATTGGTCGGCTCCGCGCCGCCCGCCCCGACGGGCGTTGGGTTCGAATCTTCCAGCTGCTCTGCCGCTAAGCCCCGCCCCGCTGTGAGCTCATTGGTTGTTGGCTTGTGTTTTGGCTGTAGGGATGAGCTGCTATTGGTCGGTGTGTCTACGAGGGGCGGGGCGATAGGGGAAATGAGAGATGAGCTCGCTGATTGGTCGCTTTACGTTGGGTGTTTGTGACGTCACGTTCATTGATAACGTTCATTGAGTGGCGATGTGGGGGGTCCCGGGGATGGGAATGTTCGGGGCTTCCGGGTACGGCCGGGACCACCGGGACCCCCAGTAATATCAGTGTCATCATTGACATCATTGACATCATTGATGGCCTTTAGGGCAGGGATGGTTCGGAGATATCCGGACCCGAAGGGAGCCGGGAGCTCGGAGTTAAAGCGGATATAAAGTGAGGGATAATAAAAGCTGAAAGAAAGGCTATGGAGATTGAGCAGAGAGAGGAGGGGGAGTGGGATAAGGGTGGGTGGGGTGGGATAAGGGTGGGGGGGTGGGTTAAGGGTGGGTGGGATAGGGGTGGGGAGGAGGGTGAGTGGGATAGGAGTGGGATAAGGGTGGGTGGGATAGGGGTGGGATTGCGGTGGGTTTAGGAGTGGGATAAGGGTGCGGGGAGGTTGGGATAAGGGTGGGTGGGATAGGGGTGGGATAAGGGTGTAGATTGTGCCTGCAGAGCCATAGAGGCGGCCTCCCCCCACCAAATGCCGCCTGCTCCTCTGAGGGCAGCAGGTCTGCTGCTGGAATGGAGCCTTAAGAGAGAGCTGTGGTCACAGACGGCCTTAGGAGGGGGGAGCTCACTGGTGGGTGGGAGTGCCAGCAGCTGCTGGAGGCACTGGGAGAGATGTGGGTATGCTGGACACATGGCAGTGCCTGCTTCCCTGCTTGCTGTGAGCAAACTGCTGTCCCTCGGTTTCTCCCCCTGCACCCTGCTTGCACTGCAGGGCTCAGGGCAGCGTGAGCTCTTCGGACCCACATCATGCACAGCAGCTGGTGCCCTATGGGCTTTAACACTTTAACACTTCTTTCTCTTCATACATCAGATTTTGCCCCTCTTCCCCCCATTGCTGCGGTTTATCCTTGTGCCTGGAGCTGCTATGGATGGCGGCAGAGCAGAAGGGAAGCAGAGCTCAGCCTCTCAGTCCCCGAGCTGTGCTGTCAGTGCCTGCACTCCTCGCTCCACTGCGGCACTGTCCTACAAAACCCTCTGCTGCAGCAGCACACAGAGCTGAAAAAAAGCCACGAGCCGTGCAGTGTGCAGGCAGCAGCTCTGTGTGTAATGAGAGCTGCTTTATGGATCTTTATGGGGCTAACTTTGAGTTATTGTCTGCACTAAAGCCCTGCAGTCTGTTGTGTGCTGTTAATGATGTGCCGGCTCCATCTCACCCAGGCTCTTGTTCCTGCCAGGGCTGTTGCTCGCTGGTGGGAGGCAGAGGAATGGGTTCAGGGATGGATTTGGCTCCTGGGCTGTCTGTGCAGAAATATGGGAGCAATCGGGGTCTGGGGGGGCTGCTTTGTCCTGCATGACCTGAGCCAGGAGCTGACCCTGTTTCCTAAGTCTTTGGAGACCCAGTGAGCCCCAGCTCCTCCTGTGTAACCATCTCCACTGATTGCATTGCAGGGTTCAGGGGGGAGATCTGGGCTGTGATTCCCAGGGTGGGGGCAGTGAGATGCAGCCAGGCTGCAGGCCCCCCCTCCACACACACACACACGTACACACACACACACACACTCTGTGCATTGGCTTTCACAGCTGTGCTGGGGGCAAAAAGCAGAGCATCAGGGGAGGGAAGACATACATGGCCCTGTGCAGGGGGGCAGCAAGTGGGGAGCCCTGGGGACAGCACTGCTGAGTAGCTGAGGACATCGGGGCGGCTCATCTGCCTCCCCACACATCTCTGCTTCAGTATTTATAGCATTCACGTTATCAACTCGAATCAAAATCATGTGACGCTCCACTAACTTGCACTGCAGGATTAATTCATTGCCGGCGTTTTCTACCTTCCCCCCTCCAAAGGGAAAACCCGAAGGTGCTCAGTGCTCCCATCTGCTCTGTGCTGCGGCTCTGGGTGCAAGGAGGGATGTGGGGGGGCAGGGGGGTTGGATTCTCCCAGGGGACCCCGCAGGATGGAGGGTGGAGCGGTTTACATCGTCCCCATCCCTGTGCTGGGTGTCCCTGGGGAAGGGATCGCTGCTGGGGATGCGGGTGGGAGGAGGAGGATTATCAGGGGCAGGTGGGGACAGCGGGCTGCTGTACTAATGGGGGGCACCTGCAAGGAGAGGGGGGGGGGTATCTCGACGGACATGAGAGGAAGGGAAACGGGACACATCGGGGACAGCCGTAACCCCGAGCCGAGCGGGCGGGGCGGATGGGCCCGGCCCAGCCCCGCATTGGCGCAGCAGCCCCGGCGTTAACGCGGAGGCGGTGCCGGGCGCGGCGCATCGCGGGGGATGCTGCGGGCGGGGGCCGCCGCTGTTCAGCCCCGGTACCGGTCCCGGGCCGGAGGGCGCCCGCTGAGCCCGGCCCGGCCATGGGGGCTCTGACCAGCCGGCAAAACGCAGGGGTGGAGGAGGTGGACGTACCCGCTAATTCCGTCTATAGGTACCCCCCGAAATCCGGTAAGCGGAATGGGGGGGTGCTGGTTCTGCTCCGCGTTGGGGAGGGGGGACAAGGTGCGACCTCCGGTTATGGAGGGTTTCCCTTCATCCCGCGGCCTCGCTGGGGTCGGGGATACCCCTGTGTGCTCAGTGCTTAGCATGAAAGCCCCAGAATTATGGGGTTGGTGCTGGGGAACACGCAGGGGGCAGGGAAATCCCTGGGAACATCCCTGGGGCTCCCCAGTTCCAGGAGCCCCGTCGTTAGCTCAGCCTCTACAACTTGCCTGAGTTGTTACTACTTTAATTCCCTGATTATTTGTATATGGGATCTGAAAGCCGTTGCTCTCTTTGCAACTCCATGAGGAGCTGGAGCTATTTACTGCTCCGGTTTAAATTCCCGGGAGGATGCAGGAGGATGGGATGGGAGGGATTGGACGGGACCCCTCCTTTCCCTCTGCTCTGCCCCATAGCAGCCCCCCAGCTCTGCCCATCGGGCTTCTTTGCCCTCACCGAAGCTCAGCAGCGATGTCTGTGCCGCCCCGAATCCGGCCCTGTCTCAAACCTTGTGCGTGACCTTGGAAAATTGGTCCCTCCCCTCTGTGCCTCGGTTGGATGGAGCTGGTGACCGCTGGGGGGGGGGAGGAGAAGGGGTGACCGTGTGTGGGGTGAGGGGGGTCGCAGCAAGGGAGCTGTGTCCTCGGGGGGCACTGCAGTAATAGGGGTATGTGAGGATGGTGCCCTGGAGCACTATGGGGATTGCTAGAGCATCCTTGCGGCAGGGAATATTATTAATAGGTAACTATTTTGGTAGTTAATAGGATAAAGGTAAATGCTCGGATCGTTAGCGCTGTGACAAATTACTTGCTAATTACGAATAAAGACCTCCTCAGGAAGAATCAGAGCCGGCACAAACCCTACCCCGGTCCTGAAAGCTGTGCCTGGCTCTTCTCTGTTTGATTTGAACCCCTCAGCCCAGCTGGACCAAGGCTGCACATCTGCTGGGGGCTCAATGGGGGCTGAGGCAGCTTCCCCACCTCCTGCTTCTGTGTAGTGTGAAGGCCTCCAGCACTTTGGTGCCAGCTGGAGCCAGACAAACCCCTCTGTGGGTCTGGCAGGGGCCTGGTGCTGTCAGCGAGGAGCTCTGTGTGCATATAGGGTTTTTGTGTTGGAGAATGTTGTCCCTGCCCCAGGGTAGCGATCACGCCTAGCTGAGCATCCCTGGATGCATCTCAGCTGGAAGAGGCCGTCAGGCTGATGTTTACCCACAGCTTTCTGGGGGAAATTGGGGTTTTCAGGTGTGCTCAGTGAGGTTTCAGGTGTTCCCACTGGCAGAACTGTGGGGCCGTATCCTTGGGGAGAGGGCAGGAGGAAGGGATGGGACCATCTGCAGTGTGCTCAGGCTGGTGACTGCAGGAGATTAGGGCTGTCCTGCTTTAATCTGAGAGGGATTTGCCTCTGGCACTGCTGGCAGTGATTGCACTGTGTGCTTGGTGGAAGCAACCACCAGCTTTGTATGGGGCGGTGTGGGGCTGTGGGGCATGGCCCTCTCTGTGGATGTGACTGTGGGGTGATGCTGCGACCACTCCCTGACCCCATCAGATGTTTCCTTTTCTCCTCCCTGGGGGTCTCCATCTCCTCTGGGCAGGGCACAAATAAGATTAGTTAAAGCTAATGTTGTGAAGTGAAGGATGGGATTTGTTTTAGCGGCTCAAACCTGGCAGGGAGGTTGGAAGGGAGAATGATTCGGGGCTGTTTGGTGTGGGGACAGCTGCTGGGACTCCAGGCTGTGGTAGGTCCTTGGTTACAGTCCCTGGCTGAGGCTGATGCTGACCCACAGGCTGGGGATAAGATGAAGGGGTCAGCTCAGTGGGGACACCCCACGTACCAGGGATACCAGGGACACCCCGTGGGTTCCTGTGGGGCGAGGGCTGACACAGCAGATCCTCAGCCAGGGCTTTGTTTCTCCTCTCTCTCCAAAGCAAATTAAATTGAGAATGAATCAGCCCGCAGTGCACAGCTCCTCAATGCCCTTGGGGAAGCAGGGACACAAGAAGCACCTGGCGGTGGGTCAGTGGTCTGAGGGGGACCCCATGGCCATCCCTAAGGAGATGCTCAAGGAGAAAAGGGGCCGATGGCATTAGCAGCATTGGCTGTGCCTGGGCACATCCTGCAGCACGATGCTGGAAGGCGTGTGGATGTGGTTTTGTTTGCCAGGATCACTGAGCAATTTGGTTTTACTCCTATGGAGCAGCCACTCGGTTCCCCTTGCATGCAGCCGTTCCCACACGTTCTCTGGGCCTCTGAAGTTTAATATCTCATTAAAGCTCAGCTTTCTCTCAGCAATGTAACTGTCCTTGACAGGCTCTCCTTCCCCTGGGGCAGGTGTTGGGGAAGGGATTATAATTAGCCGATAATAAGAGGGCTTTCGCTGGAGAGGTGCTTCCCTGTCTGACGTGCCTGCAGTCTCTGGCTCCGTGTTGCTGGTTTCCCAGTGGTTTATAGGGCAGAGCCTGGCATAGCTCAGAGCTCAGTGCCTTCTGCTCACCCTCCTTCCCGTGGGGAAGACAAAATCACACCAGGTTTTTACCTCCTGCCTCTTTAATGTCTCTTGCTGCCGCTGATGGCTGCAGCACTCAGCCCATGTAAAATGTATGAGCCTACTGCCAGGCTGCCTGCCTGCAAGCAACCAGGTCAGGGCTGCATCCCATGAGCTGCCAAAGGGATGCTGAGGGATGCAGCCGTGCAATGGGGAGCCTGCAGCACCCAAGGGTGCTCTCAGCCTCCAGTGTGGAGGTTGAGCGACAGCAGCTTGGACCACATAGCAGATACTGGGATACACTGTGGGAGCCTCCAGCAAGCCGTGATTGCAGCTATTGCACAGAGCCTGTGCTCTGCTTTTCAGCTTTCCCCCCACTGCCTGCAGGTTTGAACGCTGCCTTTTTCCATCTCCTCCTCTTCTCCAAAGTCAGTGTCACAAGAAGCTCAGGATGGCTCTGGTCAACCCCCCCCCCCCTTCCAGGTTGTGCTTTTCTCTTGGGCTTCTTCATGTGGCTGCATCCTTCCTGTGGGAGCCACCTATAAATTATGCACATGGAAAATGGGACCAGAAAGCAGCAGGCATCAATAATTGACGGTTGGCTTTTCCTATCTGGAGCACTGCATCCCCACATCCCCATGTGGCTGCTTTGGCGAGGTGGCCGTGGGGACAAAACCACTCGGAGCCATCTGTGGCTTTGTGGTGGCATTGCTGCTGAGGGCTCAGGAGCTCTGTGTGCTCTTTGTGCTCAGCCACGCTCTGTGTTTCCTCCTCAGGGAGCTACTTTGCCAACCACTTCATCATGGGAGGCGAGAAGTTCGACTCGACGCACCCCGAGGGTTACCTCTTTGGAGAGAACAGTGACCTCAACTTCTTGGGGAACCGGCCTGTGGTGGTAGGGATCAATGGGAGTGGGCTCTGCCTGTTCTTCATCCTGTGTGAGGGCAGAGACTGCTAAGAGCGCTGGGTGTGGATTCTCTGATGTCTAATATAAAGGCTGAGCGCTTAGTGCAGCCTGTCCCTGTGGGTCCTGATCCATGTCCCCACTGGGGCTGTCCGTCCACTTGCAGGACTAGAAGTTGCTGCCGTGTCCCTCCTCAATCTGAGCTGGTGGAGAGGTTTGTGAGTGTATGGAAGCACCATCAGGACGGGGCGATGGGTGCCATCTCCCTTCAGTGCTGCCCTGCTGTTGCCCATCTCTCCCCTGCCCCTTTACTTGACCCTGCAGCACTTTTCCTTCCAACTGCTGCTGGTAAATGAGTGTGGTTGAGCTCCTCCCCGTGAGATGCAGGCAGTTTTGTGCTTGCTGCTTTGTGTTCACCTGCAGGACAGTGGTAGCTGCAATGAGTAGTTCAGGCTTGAGAAGCCCTTAGTTTGTTCTCCAAACCTGTGGGTCAGGCAGCAAAACATATTCAAGGTGATGAATCTGATGGCATCAAAGCTTTGCTGCTGAGCCCAGATGAGGGTGCCCACTCCATATACTGCAACTTTTGGATGTTTCTCTCCTTGCTGCCTGCTCACCCAGTAAGGATCACTTGGCTTTTGTGCCCTTGCTCTAACAGCATAGTAGCAACTGCCCACAGTGCAGTTCCCATGTCAGGAATCCCGACAGCAGACTGTCAGGAGCAGCAGGGAAGGCAAAGGAACAGCTTGGAAACAGCAGAAAGAATTAATACAGCACTGCAAATGAAATCACATTGCTCAGGCTTCATTAGCGCCGGATGCGAGTGGCTGCGCTCTGCTCTGGGGCTGCTGTCCCCATACACAGGGGGAGGTTTGGGGTCATGGGGTCCTACATGGCACTTGGATGTGGCACTGGGGTAGAAGCAATGCAGGTATCTCTGGTGCTGCCTTTAAACCTTATCTTGGCTGCTATTTTGTGCTCTGGGCTGCTGTGACAGGGTTGTTTTTTTCCTGTTGTATTTCAGCTTGATTTAAATCAAGGGGATTGAAAAACTCCTCCAAATGCCCCTTTTGTGATTGAGCAAATTTGGCTTGCAAAATTTCATTTAAAAAAACACAAAAACCCCAACCAAACCACCCAAAAAAAGGGGCCCACGTGTGGGTGTGAAGGAGCCCAATGCTGACAACCCATCGGTTTCTGTTGCAATTTGCCTGCAGTGCTTCCCCAGCCAAACCACCAGCTCCTGCCTGCAACCCCAAACTTGTGGGGGTGGCTATAAGGGCCCCCCCCTTATACAAGGGCTGGATGGGGTGATGTGCCCTGGGTCCCATCCTGGGTGCTCCTCCACCACCCATCCATGAGAGCTGTGCTGCACCCATTGGTTCTGGACAGCCTAGTGGGGCCATGGGGTGTTTTGAGTATGCAAAATGAGCAGACAGGTTGGGTTGCTTTGTGGTGGAAGATGGGTCGTGCTGTGGTGTAAGTCCAGCCCATGAGCTTCTTCTTGTGTGGGTCAGGGCTGTGGGTCATGCTTGGCTCTCATTTGCTCCCTTCCAGCCCCACCAGGCAATTCTGCCAGTGCCCCTGCAGAGCTCTTGACTGGTTCCAGATCTCATTAACTCCAGATTAATGACTCAGCAGCCCTTTTCTCCTCCCTCAAGGGAAGGGAGAGTGTGGCAATTTCAAGGTGCCACGGATTAATCCTCAAAGCACCTTGTGCCACCCACCGCCCACGTCTGGTCCTGTGGGCTGAGCAACACCAGCCTGGGTTCAGCTGCCCATGGCCATCGGGAGCAGACAAGAGGGACCAGCTTGCTGCCCTTGGGGTCCTGCTGTTTGTGAGACCCTGCTGGCCGTGGGGTCCTGCTTGTCCCCTGCCCCACTCAGCTCTGCAGCCACAGGGAAAGTAGCAGTGACTTTCCCACGTGAGGGCGCCTGGAACATATAAAATGGGTACTAGGAGGGATGAGGGGACCAGAGCAATGAGGGGATCCAGGTAACTTGGTTTGGTTTGGTCCCTGTCCCAAAGCACCACTTAAATCCAAACCTCTTTGGCTTTTGCCAGTGTCTGCCATCTGTGCAGGTACTGGGGGCTCTCCTGGTGCTTGGCTGTCCCTTTGGCATACAGTGACAGCTCGTTGGTGAGCCAGGCGTTAATCCCAACGTAAGCTGCTCCAAGCTCCTGTCACTCTGTATTTAGAGTCCCCAGGGGAGGTCAGCCCACCTGGGAGACATCTGAAGAAGGGGCAGAAGTGGGGGGAGATGCAGCGAGGTCCTTGTGTTCCCCCTGGTATCCCCCATTTCCCTTGGATAGCTGCAGTGCCAAGAAGAGGGTGGCTGCAGGTGACATGGGAAGCGCAAGGTCACCTTGGAGGGTAGTATGACACCTCTACTCCTTCCCTCATAGTGCTGCTGCCTGCCCAGCCTCCCCCCCATATCAGCTCCCATTGTGGACAGAGGCTGATGGGGACCCCACAGCCCAGACCCCATCCATCACTGGATGAAAACAGAGGCATGTGTGCCTGTTCTTTGCTGCCAGGCACAGAGATGGCTCCGTGCTCCCTCTGCCCAGCCTTGTCCATCAGCTCTGTGCTGCAAGAGCAGGCTAAAAATACACAGCAGCTGCCTGCGGGGCTGGGGGGAGGCAGCCGTGAACCTCGACCCTATTTCCCCTCATCCTACACCCAAAGTGGTTTGAAACAGCCCTTCTCTGTGTGCTGGTCCCCTGGTAAGCTGTCCCCTGCAGGGTGATGTCCCTGTTGCTGTAGTGCTGTGTTACAGCATGGGTATGGGGTCTGCTGTGGCTGGGGGGGGGGGAGTGCTGGGATCTGGTTTAGCCCCATTGTGGATGGCTGGGGTATTTAAAGCCCCCATAGTCAAAAATGAACCAATTCCCAGTGAATGTGGTTATGTAAGGGAAGCAGATGGGGAACGAACAGCCCCTGTGATGGTATTTGTGATGGCTTTGGGGTTTGGCTGCAGGGGGGAGATGCTGCTGTCCCACAGCACTGGCTGGAGGTTGCTCTGGGGGCTCTATAGGGCAGGGGGTACCTTCACCATCACAGCCGGATCAGGGCTATGGCCACGTAACTGTCTCTCTCTCATCCTCAGTTCCCTTACGCTGCTCCACCTCCTCAGGAACCCGTGAAGACCCTCCGGAGTCTGATCAACATCCGCAAGGACACCCTGCGCCTTGTCAAGTGAGTGTCTGGGGACGGTCCCACCCCACTGTGTCACATCAGAGGGGGCAGAGCTGTCCCTGCATGGCACAACTGCGCTGGGCCACACTCGCATCGTGGCAGGATTAAGCAGGGCTTAGTGCTGCCTTTGAAGAGATTGGCTTCTTTGTTCCTTCCCCCACTTCTGCTGAAGGCTGAGGTTTGGGATTAGGGCTGAGAGCCACCTGCAGCACCCGTCCTTATGCAGCCTGACCCTCAGGTCAATTACACCTTTCCAGTGTGCCTCAGTTTCCCCTGGAGGAGGGTGGTTTTTTAGGTGCTAAGGGGACTTTGACACCCTCTGTGCTCCCCAGGTGTTCAGAGGAGGTGAAGACTCCAGGGGAAGAGGTCAGCAAAGCCAAGGTGCACTACAACGTGGAGTTCACCTTCGACACCGATGCCCGTGTGGCCATAACCATCTACTACCAGGCCAGCGAGGAGTTCCACAATGGGGTGGCGAGGTGAGGAGCCCCAGCCTGACATGCATCCTCCCAACACAGTGTGACCCCCCCACAGCCAGGGGGGATCTGCTGTTGGGTTTGGAATATCTCCCTGCAGAACCTTGTGGGAGCTGTGGCCATGCTGAGGCTGCAGGTGGGCTCCTCACCCCTGCACGTCCATCCCCATCACTGGCCCCATATGGCCGAGGTCTTTGCAGCCACCACACCCTCCAGTCCTTTCTTGCTTCTATTCCCTCGGTGCTGGAGATGAGACCATGTCCCATCCTGTTCCCACCAGGGCTGTCACTGTACCCTCTTGCCCCATGAGTTATTTTAGCCCTTTTTAGGACTTCTTGCCCCAGCCCTCACACACATCCAGCAGGGAAGCAGAGAACCAGTTCTACTTGCTCCCCTATTCACCGTGAGCTGGAGGAGTGCAGGGATGGTGGCACTGCTGACACTGTCCTCTCTCCGAGGACAGCTACATCCCCAAGGACACCAGCCTGCAGTCGGAGACGGTGCATTACAAGCGGGGTGTGTGCCAGCAGTTCTGTGTGCCCTCCCACACTGTTGACCCCTCGGAATGGACCGAGGAGGAGGTAAGCACTGCCAGCCCATAATGGACACAAAGCTTCTCTCCTTGCTGCTCCTGTGTAAGCTTTTTCCTTTGGTCTGTTCACAGCTGGGCTTTGACCTGGACCGGGAAGTGTTCCCTATGGTGGTGCATGCAGTGGTGGATGAAGGCGATGGTGAGAGAAGGGAAATCCATTTTCCTTGCTGCCGTGGGCTGAGCTGGCAGCACAGTCAGGCAGCTCCTGCCCTCATGCCATCCCCCTTCTCCTCGTGGGGTCTCAGCCTCTGTGCCACCATGGCTCTCTGTGCCCTCAGCTTGCCTATTCCTTGTGTCTTGCAGAGCACGCCGGGCACAGCCACGTCCTGCTGGCAACCTTTGAGAAGGTGAGTGTGGGGTTGGGGCCATCCTGCCCCCTCCCAGGCACTAGCCAGAACCAGGAGAAGCTCTATGGGGCTCAGGAAGGGGCTTGGGCTGCTTTGGGGTGCAATGGAAGCAGGGGGCAGGCAGGCACTTGGGCATACTGGGTCAATCCCAGCGGGGGTCCACCTCTTTATTTTCTCCCCCAGCACGCTGATGGCACTTTCTGTGTGAAGCCCCTCAAGCAGAAGCAAGTGGTGAGTGAACTTCAACCCTGGGTGTCCCTGTAGGGACTGGTCACACCATGTCCCCATTCCTCACTTTCCCTGTGCCTCTTCCAGGTGGACGGGGTGAGCTACCTCCTGCAGGAGATCTATGGCATCGAGAACAAGTACAACACGCAGGACTCCAAGGTAGAGCCTGCCCTGGGTATTTCATTGGCATGGCTTAGACCCCTCAGATGTGACCCTAACCCTGCCCTATGCTGAGGCCCCAGACCCAAGTGACTGTTATCTCCCTGCCATGCAGGTCGCTGAGGATGAGGTGAGCGATAACAGTGCTGAGTGCGTGGTCTGCCTCTCGGATGTCCGTGACACCCTCATCCTGCCCTGCCGCCACCTCTGCCTCTGCAATACCTGCGCTGACACCCTGCGCTACCAGGCCAACAACTGCCCCATCTGCAGGCTGCGTAAGGGAGGAGCTCCCACCTTGTTTCTGGGAGAGCCTCAGGCTCCATAATGGGGCTGCTTTAGAGCTTTAGAGCTCCTTTGGGATGTGCACCAGTTTCAGTTTTCAACCTATCACTCTTCTTCCCCCTCTTACTCAGCTTTCCGAGCCTTGCTTCAAATCCGAGCCATGAGGAAAAAGCTGGGACCCCTCTCACCCACCAGCTTCAACCCCATCATCTCCTCACAGACCTCTGACTCTGAAGAGCACTCGGTCAGCGCTCAGGAGAGCTTCGGGTGCCCCACCGGGGTGGGTTGGGGAGTGCTGGGGTTGGAAATGTTGGGGGGGGGGCAAGGGTTTTTAAATACAAGCAAAAATGCAGGCTGAACAATTGCAAATAGTGTGGTAGGAGCAAGCATTGCCTGGCTTATATAATAATAATGACTGTTTGGTTGGAAAGACTGCAGATTTGGGGCTGTCATGGGAGCGAGGAGTCTGCCTGGCCTCTGGTTTTGGGATGGGGATGGGCATGGAGGGGACAATGTAATAACCGGGGGGGGCTCTCACCCTATTTCCCCCTTCACAGTCCTCAGAGAACATCCCCCCAGGCTACGAGGTGGTGTCGCTGCTTGAAGCCCTCAATGGGCCACTGACGCCCTCGCCGGGTGCAGGGCCGATGCGGATGCTTGGGGAGGGTCCCCCTGGTGCAGGACCACTGCCCTCCTATAGCAGTACCGGCCGCCTGCCCCCCCTGCGGGCCCTCTCGCCCCTTGAGCGGCTCTCAGAATGTGCCCCACCAGGGCTCAAGCTGAAGAAAAGCATCTCCAAGTGAGTAATGTGGTGTGGGAGGTGAGAGGGGAGATGTGTGCGTGGGGGGTGACCCCTCTATTCTACTCCTCTGTCCTGTAGGTCAGTATCTCAGAACTCCTCCATCCTGCCCGAAGAGGAGGATGAGAAGTCGTGTACTGAGTCAGAGCCAAGGGTCCCCAGGAGGAAATCCCCTGCCAGGCTGGAGGAGGTGAGCATTCAATGTACCCCTGGGTGAGGAGGTCTGTGGAGGCACAGGTTTTGGGGTGAACTTCTTTATCCTATTGGGGACCACAGAGTCTGGATGTGGGTTTTCCCTTTCCTGGTCATCTTTTGGGTGACTGCCCAAGAGATCTGGACCTGTACCAGCTTGGTGCCATCCCCAACAGCAAATGGCTCTATCCCTTCCTAAAACACCCCACAAAGGCTCCCACCCACCAGCTCTTCTTCCAGGAGTGTGGCATGACACCAGAGAGCGAGAACCTCACGCTGTCCTCATCGGGAGCCATTGACCAGTCCTCGTGCACCGGGACCCCGCTGTCCTCCACCATCTCATCTCCAGAAGGTACAATGACCTTCATGGCCTTAAAGGGTTTGCACGGCCCTCGCTCCATGTCCCACTCCTTTTGCTAGACCTGCTTTTAATTCCCCAATGCTGTGCTCCCTTCAGAAGCTGCCAGCAGCAGCCTGGCCCAGTCCGTCATGTCCATGGCCTCCTCCCAGAGCCAACACTCACAGATCAGCACCGACACCATCTCTTCCATGTCCGGCTCCTACGTGGCCCCTGGAACAGAGGAAGAAGGGGACATGCTCCCCTCGCCTGCAGCCGCCAGTGCCACCGCCTCTGATGGAGAGGTACAGAGGGTGGCAGCCCTTGTGCAACACCATTGCTTCCTTAAAAAAGAAAATAACCAATTATTTCCCCCCTTCTTTCCCACCTGTTCCTGCAGTCGACACCTGTGGAGTCTCCAGATTTAAACTTTGTCAGCATCTCAGCTGAGGAGCATGATGCTGAGGTACGGCGCGGTGCAGGGAGCCGGTGCGATGGGGTGCCCCATTGTGCTGACAGCCACTGCCTCTCTGTGCCGCAGGGCAATGACGTGCTGGAGGATGAGGATGTGTCACCCACACAGGAAGATGGTAAAAGGCCCAGATCGCTGTTTTTCCTCTCCGCTTTCTGTTTGGTGTCAGTGATGGGGTGATGCTGTGCTGTGTCCTCAGTTCTTGTGTTGTGTGGGAGAGCACTGGTGGCTTTAGAGGCACTGGGGTTGGGGGTTGACCCTGGATGGGTGAGATACCAGCAGGATGGGGATAGCTGGGTAGATATGGGGACCCTGGGGCACGGAGCAGGTGATGAGTGGAGCTTAGGATGTGAATCCCCGCAGCAGGATAGGTGGCAGTGTGGAACCAGGTACCCAGTGGGGCAACGTGTCCCATGCAGTGGCTGTGCTGGGTGAGCAGCAGCTCCCCAAGGGCTGTCCATGCAGGAAAGGTGATGCTCCTGCAGCCCCTCCATGGGATGCAGCTGGAGCTGCTTCCAGGGTGCAAACTGGGAAAGTGTCTTTGTGAGGGTTTGATTTCCTTGCCAAGAAGGTCTCTCAGCATCTCTGTAAACCTCTCCCTTCACTATCCCCGTCTGTGCTGGTTCCCATAGGAAGGGGTTGCAGAACTGTTTCTTTTGGGCTACTTTCCTCTTTTTCACTCATCCTCAATGTGCTTTCACAAGTCAACATGTGCACAATGAAGGCTCCTCTTGCTGCCTCCCATGCACTCAGACAGCCAAGGAAAGACATTGTTTCCCTTGTGCCACATAGCCTGGATTACTTTGGAGAGACAGGAAGGCCCCCAATGTGCCCCCTCCTCTGTTTGCAAGGCTCTCGGTAACAAAAAGGCATCAGACCTCTCTCCCTTTCAATCTGAACTACCAGCCAGGCTGAGAACCACGAGCCTGGTTGTCTTGTCATCAGCAAACAGAGCAAAGCACAGCCCCTGTCCTGCAGGAAGGCTCTTGTACATGGTGAGGTCCAGGCAGGGAGAAAGTGGGGGCTGCTCCTGGCCTTTCCTAGCACCCCAAAAGCCAGCACCACCTTCCTCATGGGGAGCTCAGGTCATCTGTAAGCCTGCTTGATCAGACAGCAGGAATTAAGGTGCTCATGGGAAGCCTCCAGCTTTGACACCTTAGGACATGAACCCATGTGTGCTATCAACAATGCTGCCAGTGCTATTTGGGATGCCCCCCCACCCCTGCAGCTGTGTTGCAGGCATCTTATGGATGCACGTCACCCAAGAGCTGGTCTCTTGTCACATATCTGGTGCTAAGAAGCAGAGCTGCCTCTTTTGCCCCCCCAAAACCTCCATGCCCCATGCAAAGCTTGGCTCTTCAGCTTCCTTGGCATCCCCGCGGCTGCACTGACGGTGCCAGATTTGAGGGGCTGTGAGCCCCCAGCGCGAGGAAGGAGCAGCTCAGTGCTTTGTTTGCTTTGTTTGAAAGGAGGTGGGGAGAGGAGAATCCCCATGCCCCCCTCCCCACGTGCACGCCCCACCGCGCTAACTGCATTAACTCCCTTCCAGGCCCGAGGACAGGCGCTTTCCTCGGTCTGAGGTGTGACAATAACAATGACTTGGGCATCGCACACGTGAAAGCGCTGGACAATAAACTGTGCTCTGAGGCCTGCTTACCTGGTGAGTGGCCACTTGCTGAACATGAACTTGGGGTGGGGGGGATGCTTCCACTCCTCCCTGCATCGCCCCTGCCCTTCGGATCCCTTCATCTCCATCCCATCCATCTCCATCCCATCCCTTCCAAGTGGTCCTCACAGCCCGTTCTGCTGGGCACCAGGCACATAAAACCACCCCTGGGTCTGGGTGTCCTCCCATCCCCACTACAGTGCCTGCAGATGTGCTTCACTGAAGGGTTTGTCCCATGGTTGGTATCTGCTGGGACATGGCACCTGAATGGGCACCAGCCTCTCCACAAGTGGCTACAAGGCTCAACCAGATCCCACAGTGTGGTTTGTGGTGTTTTGGGTCAGGCCATGAAGCAGAGATGCTCCAGCCTCAACCAGGTGCTGCTGGATTGGGACACTGAGCTGCCTGCCTTCCCTTCTCATCAACCATGGAGATAAAGCTCTCCAGGTCCTGCTGTCCTCCAGCACAGCCCCAAAGCTCCATCCCTCTTCTCCATCTTTTCACACTATTTCTCCCCTCTCCTTCTGCCTTTGCTCTGTTTCTTTGCTCCTTCTCTCCATCCCTTTTCTCTCTTCTTTCTCCCCACCCCAGCCTCCTCCATCCACGTGAAAGTTCATGTTCACTCTGTGCCAACCCCGTGCTTGTGTCCCCCTCCTTGCCCAGAGTTGCTGAAAGGTGACAAATGTATTGGCAATAAGGGTAGGGGGCCTGCAGTTCTGGATTCTGCAGAGGGATACAAATGGGGGTTAAAAA
This sequence comes from Coturnix japonica, assembly GCF_054131305.1. Taxonomy (NCBI): domain Eukaryota; kingdom Metazoa; phylum Chordata; class Aves; order Galliformes; family Phasianidae; genus Coturnix; species Coturnix japonica. The sequence continues at coordinate 4,733,431 of NC_140685.1, forward strand.
AAAGAAAGCCAAGAGGAGCCCCCTTGTTCAGCTCCATTCAGTCCATGGCAATACATTTGTGGACCAGCTGAAAGCAACTCTGCCCCCACCTGTTACTTTAGGCTGGAGAAGGGGAACAGGGTGGTGGGGTGGGGGGGTGAGAACTGCCTGGCCCCACTGGGTGGGGAACACCTTTCCTTCCCCATTCCCTTTGGGAAAGCTTCCTACACCACTGCCTCACCTCCCAGCCGCCCTGTTCCTGGTGGTTTCTGCTTGGGAGAAACACAGCGAGGCTCTTGCAGAGGAACAGGCACTTGCCACAGCTGCCCCATACCCCCCAGCAGCACCTGGCATCCCTCAGGTGCCCCTTTTGGTGCCCAAGCGCATCCCCCTCCGTTGTGCCGAGGGATGGAGAGCTTTGCAGCCCAAGCAGCCGCAGAGATGCTCTGGCAGTGAAGGATGAGGTCTCCATCCTTTGGTCCTTGCGTTTGCCTGGTGGCTGCTCTGCTTGCGAACCCTGTGTAGGCATTGCCTCTGGGGCTGATGGGGAGAGTGGGGAAGGGGCTGCCTGGATGGCAGTGGGGATGGGAGCACAGCTGTTGGCATGAAGGGAAGGCAGGGGCTCTGCCTTGAGGGTTTGGAGAACGCAACATGCTCCCTGCATGGTGGAGGTGCTGGGCTGGTTTGGGTGCACCAAGTGTCAGAGCTTTGGCAGAGGTTGAAGGCTTTTAGCAGTGAACCAGGGCTGTGAACTGACTCTGGCAGGCTCAGATGTGAGCACATCCACAGGACAGACACAACAACAGGGAGTTTTTCTATGGAGTATGTTGAAAGCTTAGTATTGTTGTGACCAGAGAGGGTTTAGAGACTGGTTTAGCTGTGATTAGATCCATGGGTTGTTTTTAGCTCTCTCTGTAATGAATGAAGGTGCAGGACGTGGCTTATCAATGTGGAAATACTCGTCAGTCCCTAGTGCTGCTCTGAGATCTTTCCAGATTTCAGATATCTGGTGGGTAAATGCTTTGGGAAGAGTCAAAATGCTGCGTCCTGAGGGCTTAGGATGCAGTGTTTGAGCAAAACCCACTGACCTGTGTCCCTAGTAGGGTTCCCTGGGGCAGAGCATCCTCAGGCTGCAGCCTCTGCTGGGATGAGGCACAGTGGGTATGGGTGGGTGGCTGTGACCCCACACCCTGCTCCTGGCATTGTCCCTTGGGAACCTTTCCAGGAGGCCCCGCATTGGTACAGAGGCACCAGAGTGACTTATTCAGTATGGAGCCCTTAATGCGATGGCTGCATGTGCCTGTGTGTGTGGTCTTTAATTACCTTCCAGGATCTGCAGCCTTGCCTCATTCTTCAGCTCCAGCCATTGAGAATCACAGCCGTCACCTCCCATATCAGCACTCAGTGGGGACGTGGTTATTCCCTCTGACAAAGCCTCAGTGCTCTCCCTTTAGCCTCAGGCTGCCCCCACACAGCCCCTGGGACTCAGAACTGCCTTGGTTGTGGGGCTGAACCTCATCATGATGTGCTTTGTGGGTCCCCCCCCCCCTCCAGCAGCACCAACGCTGCCCATTGTGGTGTAGGTGGTGGTGAGCACATCCCAAGCTCTGCCTATCCATGAGCAGAGGGGCTCCATCGTCCTCAGCACGAAGCCCTGGGGTCACCATCTGTAACACCTGCAGTGCCTGTCAGCAGTGCCTCCTTATCCCACACCATCCCCATAGGGGAGCAGCCCTATTGCCAGCCCCTCATGCTCCTGCGTGCTGTGATGCTGTGCCTCTCACACTCACCGTGTACCTTCTGGTCTCTCCCTGCCATATAGCTGCAGTTCCGGACTCCTGCCCCATTGACATTGAGGAATAGGTATGAGAGCTGGCGGTACCCATGCACCCCGGGTGACATCCCTTAGTGGGATGAGGGAGCAGGGGAGATGTTTGGGTTGTTAAAACCCAACCAGGCTGCACAGTGCCTCCCCCTTTGCCCTATCCCATGTCAGGGAACCCACATCTCACCCTACAAAGAGGCCACCTCATGGTGCTAAAAGGGAAACCCCTATCTGATGCAATATTCCAGCATGGGAACAAAGATTTGGGGTTTCCAACTAAACTGCCCACATTGGCAGCACCGTGTCCCCCAGCACAGAGGGTCTCCACTCCCCTGGGGGTGTTGGGGTGCAGCTCCAGGTGATCAGCCTCTAACCCCCTGTTTTCTCTCCCAGGCCCAGAGGCAGCCAACACCAATGTGTGGCTCTGTGCTCCCCCCGGCACCAGCCACCCGGAGCAGGCAGGAGCCATGGGAGCACTGCCCATGGGTGGGCTCAGCCTGGGGGACACGCAGCCCCCTGCCATACACAGAGAGTCCCAGGCACTGCCACCTCCACCTCCGGCCATTGGAATGATGGTAACCTCGAATTTTCCCCCCTGTCCCCCACTGCAGGACGGCCGGGTGTCACCTCCAAACCCCTCCATCAGCACATTCCCTTTTACACACCAAGGTTGGGCTGGGGTCCCTCCTCCTGCCCTATGTGGGGTCTCGGGGCATTGGCCAGAGGGGAACGATGGCACAGAAGTGCCCACAGTTGTGTGTGAAGGATCAGTGTCAGCATTGGCAGCCAAGGTTCACTCTGGTGACCGTGGTGGGGGGCTGGACCCCCCCGGGATGCTGACACGTCCCCATGCCGTGCCATGGGATGCCCCCACCGGTGGTGATAGAGCTCTCCCCCATCCCCTCTCTCCTCCTGGGGCAGCGTGTGGGTTCCCATAGGGTGGCTTTGTGTGCAGGGATGGGGCCATCACCAGTTGAACTTCACTGTCTTCCACCACACCACGAGCTCGGGGCTGTGCCCTCTGCCTGGAACAAGTGCCAAAGTCATCACCCAGTCACCCAGCCCAATCTTAACATCACACTGAGAAGCAGGGGCGGACAAAGGGGATGGGAGCTGCAACCCCCCCCCTCCATCCCCATCCCCTGCAGCCAGTGCTGGGCTGCACACATGGGTTAGGGGTCCAGAGAGGTGCAGGGATGCAGCCATACAACTCTGGGGACCTCAGCATCCCAACACATGCGACTTATGGGGGGGTTGCAGGCAGCCATTGCTCCGGAGGGTCCTGGCAGGTGAGCAGTGGGGTTTCCTGGCTGCACCCCCCCTTGCCCCCCATTCTCCCTCCGCCCCCCATCAGGGATATTGAAGAGAGAACACCCAGATCGCTGCTTCCGACTCTGCTTCCAGCATGTGATGGGGTCCAAGAGTACTGTTAATAAAGGGTTATCTTACGTCCATCACAGTGTCCGCAGTCGCTGTATGAAGGCGGGCGGCGTCTCAGGGCTCAGTGTACGACCCCAAACCGGCACCTTTCCCCTCTGCTTCATCCCAGAGCCCGGCTGGGATGGAGATGTTTGATACCAATGGGGCGCCCTAAGCCCACCCCCCATAACAGCCACTAACAGCTCTTCTCCGTGGCAACGATACAACCAACCAGAAGACTCGAAGCTGTTTATAGGGCGGAGCGTCACCGCGGCAACGAGGGAAGCCTCGCGGAGCCGCTACTTAATGGCGGGCGCTGCGCTGCCGGCAAATCACGGCGGCGGGGCGGGCAGCGCCGGGGGCACGAGTCGACCCTAAGGGGGAATAGAGGAGCCCCCCCCCAATCAACCTGCCCTACGGACCGGGCCCGGGGTTGTTTGGGTTTGGTTCTGTTCCTGGTTGCCGTTTCCAGAAGCTTCCTGCTCTGCCGTCAACTTTGGGAGCCGGGGGGGACGTCGTTGGGACGGGGTAAGGGGGGTGATGGGGTGTGAGTGGGGGGCGGTGATGGCGCTATGGGGCGGTCACAGTGGGGGGGTGAAGGTGGCATCGGCCATCGGGGCCGCGCGGTTGGCGCACGGAGCGGGGGGGGCATTCATTGCTGTTATCAGCCCCTCCTGGCTGCAGGAGCTGGGGGGGCTCTCTGTGCTGAGCCCACTATTGAGGGGGGGGTTTGCTCCTTTTTAGGCAGCAGGGCAAAGGGTTTAGTGCCCTCCCCCCTCCCCCCCCCCCTTTGGACCCCCCGACTGTTGGGGGGCACCATTTGAATGGTGGAACCCCCAGCCCAACGGCTGCTGCCCAAGGGCTGGCAGTGCCCAGGCCGGCTCAGGGGCCGCCCCATCCCCGGGTGACACCGGGTGGCGTTGGGTGACGGCTCCATGGCCACGCTGGGGGCTGAACATCAACCCAGCAAGGATGTCTGAAGCCTGAGCCCATCCGCTCGCTCTCAGGGTGGGTTCAGGTTCTTAGCGGTTGTTTGAGGGGTTTGGGCTGCCGAGAGCAGCTGCACCTCGGGGAACCTGACCCCCTTATCCCCCCCCTTATGTCACTGCAGGAGCGTCCCGTCCCCTCCCGGCGCTGCTCCCCGTGGATGCTGGAGCCGCAGCAGAGCCCAGGGATGGCTGAGGGCTGGCTGAGCCTGCGGGCAGCAGAGGGACAGCAGGGCGGCATGGGGGACTCGAGCAACCTGGACGACAGCCTGACCAGCCTGCAATGGCTGCAGGAATTCTCCATCATCAACGCCAACGTGGGCAAATCCTCCTCGTGCCCCAGCGGCCCCGATCCTCACGATTGCCATCACATCCCCGGCTTTGCCGCTCCGTGTTCCCCCCTGGCTGCTGACCCAGCGTGTATGGGGATGCCCCACACCCCCGGCAAGCCCACCTCCTCCTCCACCTCGAGGTCAGCACACCTGGGTTTGCACGCACAGCCACCTGAGGACATCGACTACAAGACCAACCCGCACGTCAAGCCGCCCTACTCCTACGCCACCCTCATCTGCATGGCAATGGAAGCCAGCAAGAAGACCAAAATCACCCTTTCTGCCATCTACAAATGGATTACTGATAACTTCTGCTACTTCCGACACGCCGACCCCACCTGGCAGGTGGGTGCTTTGGGGTCTGAGGGTTTGGGATGTGGGGGGAAGGGGATTGGTCCCTGTGGGGTTTGTGGTTTGCACAGGGATGGAGGTACTGATGGGAGAGGGAGGGAGAATGAAGTGGCTTTGGGACAGGGATTGTGTGTGCAGGGATGGCAGAGGGAAGGAGCCATTACAGGGGAGAACCCAGGGCCATTTTAGGAGCGGGGAGGTGCGTGTTTGGTTCTGGTATGTGGATGTCTCTGTCCCCAGCTCCCCCTTTCTGCAGCCCCCATATGGAGCTCAGTGTGTGTGAAACCCCCAAATCAAGGCTCTGGGTGCCAAGGGGAGGGATGGGGAGGGCTCACAGGGTGATGCTGCACGTTGGATAAATCCCAACTTGAGGAAGCTCAGAGCAGAAACACTGCAGCTCTGCAAACAGGGCGGAGGGGAGGCTCCTCTCTTGGAGAGGCCAAGGAGACCCCATTGCTGTGATGAGATGTGAGGCCTCAGAGAGATGCTGGGCTGTCCCATATCTCAAATGAACCCAAACCCAGAGGTAGGGGACAGCCCTCAGCAGCTCCAAACCTGGGGTTTTTCCCAGTTCCCTCCATGCAAAGTCACTGTGAGGCTTTCAGGATGGGGAGAACCTCCAAGGATCCCAATTAATTCCCACACCCAATTTACAGCACTGGGCAGCACAAAGACACTGCAGACCCTCCAGGCTGCCCTCATCTCCAGCAGCTCCCAAAGCCCATCCTGGGGCAGGGAACCCCTTTATCCTCCAGGATTGCACCTGCCCCCCCCCCAAATCCTCCCTGCACTGCTCTGTGCTAAGGGCCACCCCATATTGCAGCACAGCTTTGGCAGATGGGAACATTGGGGCACTGTGCATCGCTGGTGGGGGTCTTTTATTGATGGGGGGTGGGAGCAGCACTGTGCCAGCATGTTGACTTTGCCCTGCAAGCTCCTGGCTGGCTAATCACCATGGTTTTAATTAAATGTGTTTATTAAAAAAAAAAGAAAGAAAGAAGGGTTTTCAATCCCTCCCCACAGACACGCAGGGGGGGTGGCAGGATTGTGGCAGGGAGGAATGATAAATATGTCCATGTAACGAGGGCTGAATGAGATGTGGGATGGGGAGGGGAGATGGGGAGCTCAGAATTCAACCCACAAAGCTCTGACCCTCATAAAATGTCATTAAATGGTCAGCTTGGAATCGCTGCAGCCTGGAATGTTGGTGGGGATGTCTGTGATTCCCCTTTTCTCTCCCTTTTTCTTCTTCCTTTCTCTTTGTTTTCATTTTTTTCCTTCTTTCTCTTCCTTTCTTCCCCCCCACTCCCTTTTTTATCCTCTTTTCCCCTTTCTTTCTCTTTACCCCCCCCCCCCCCTTCTCTTTTTTTCCCACTTTCCCCCTACTCCCCCCCACCTTTTTTTCTTTCCAAGCCCATTTTCTCCTCCCCTACCCCAACTCCCCTATGAACACACAGCCTCTAAAGGTCATCCCACCCGTCCTCGGGGGGGAGATGGATCTATTCCTGTGGGAGCTGAGTGCTTTGGAGGGGAGCCAGCGCGCCCAAGGAGCTCCAGCCCAGCTCTGGGTTTTGTTGTGTGTGTGCCTATGTGTGTGTGTGTGTGTTTTTCAACAGCTCTGAGCATTCAAGCCTTGTTTTTCCTACTCGGCACTACGGATTATGGATGAATAAGCATAAAGATATCCAGGCAACATTAAAGGAAAAAAGGGGGGAAAAAAAGCTCTCTACCATATCCAATCTCTTAATACGGGCTTGGCTTTGTGGAGCCCAACGCTGTGTTATTTACCCGATAACTGAGTTTCCTTTCTGATTATTCACATCACTCGAGGCACATTCAGGGCTTCAGAACAGCTCAACAGGAGCAGAAACTCCTCTTTTTCTTTTTTCTTTCCAGCTACTTTGTGCTGTGGCTGATGAAGATGTGGTGAATTCACACATCCTGGGCCAGGAGGCACCCGTAGGGGCAGATAGCCCAGGATGGCTTTGCCCACCTCCCCTTGCCCCTAACAATTGGCACAAATGACCTTTGGGGGTACAGGGACGGGTGATGCCAACCCCATGGTGCTGCCCTGTTTTGGCCATGGGGACATCGGTGTGAGTCCCACCTCACCCTCTATGCAGAACTGGAGCTCCTCCAGTGGGTCTGGCCTGTTTCTCCCAATGCTCAAGCCCTGTGGCCCCACTTTACATCCAAGGAGAGCTTCACAAATGCTTCCTGATGGCTGGCAGGTCCTATCTCAAACCCTTGTCTCCTACTGCTTCTTGGCTGGCTGTGAGGAAGGGAAATGACACACTGGAAACCCAAAGAGGGAAGTTTATGTCGGGCACATGGCCTGGATGTCACAACAGTGCCATTTCTACCTTATTTACCCCCAGGATCCCAGCTGATGACCTCATACCCATACAGGTAGGTGCAGAAGGCAACGCTCAACCTCTCTCTTTTCTCTTTTGAGTATAGAACTCCATCCGGCACAACCTCTCCTTGAACAAGTGCTTCATTAAAGTGCCCCGTGAGAAGGATGAACCAGGGAAAGGCGGCTTTTGGAAGATAGACCCTCAATACGCCGACCGGCTGATGAACGGGGCCTTCAAGAAGCGGAGGATGCCCCCGGTGCAGATTCACCCAGCCTTCACCAACAGGGCCCAGCACCAAGCAAGTGGTATGACTGGACCAGTGCCTTCCAGCTGTGCCAATGGCAACGTCCTCAACGTCAACACGGAGTCCCAGCAGCTGTTGAAAGAGTTTGAAGAGGTCACCGGTGAGCAGAGCTGGGATGGGAAGAGCGGCCGCAAGCGCAAGCAGCCCTTACCTAAACGCACAGCCAAGGCAGCCCGGCTGCTCAACACAGCCCTGCTCACCCAGGAGGAGCAGACAGAGCTGGGCTCACTGAAGGGCAACTTCGACTGGGAGGTCGTCTTCGACACCAACCTCAATGGAGATTTCGCCACGTTTGAGGAGCTGGAGCTCACACCACCCATCAGCCCCATTGGGCGTGATGTTGACCTGACAGGCCATGGGTACCATGACAGTGCACAGGAGTGGTGCGTGGCTGGGCCCGAGCAGCCCCTCTCTGAGCCCAACCCCAACAACCTGGACTTTGATGAGACCTTCATGGCCACCTCCTTCCTGCAGCATCCCTGGGATGAAGATGGCAGTGAGTACCTGTCCGGCTCCGTCAGCATGGAGCAGCTGTTTGAGCTGGGTGACACCTCGCTGCCCGCGGACATCGATGAATGGAGCACTGTGGGATCCTTTCTATAAGCAAAGGAGCGAACCAAACCCACGGGGGCTATGGGAGGATGCTCCCTTTCTGCTGCTGGAACTTGCAATGGACAATATTTTCTATGGACAGACTCCTGCAGCAGCTTGATCAGCTTCATGGTTATTCATAGACACACCAATGGGGAGAACACAGCAACACAAAAATTGCTTGAAATACCTTCAAAGGACACACCAGAAGTCTGAGGTCCACGAGTTTCCTCGAGAGAAGAGGTAGAACAGTACTTATTTTTTTACTTTTTAAGGAACAAAATGTAAATTACCATTTCTTTTCCCTTGCATGGAAATGGACACGGCATTCAGGCCTGCTCTGCAGACCCAACAGACAAGATTCCTGGTGGCTTCGGACTCCATAGACTACGTGCAATCTTCTCACTCCTTCTTCTTCTCTCTCTTCTTCTCTCTCTTTCTGTCCGGGTTCGTTTGTAGGTGTAGCTAATTAGTTAGCAGGCAAACAGAGTCCCCTCTGGATTCTCCAAGTTCAACCTCCCTCCTGACTTGTGTGCCTGGGGAAGAAGGAAAGATCCGTAAATTCAGTCTGCCTCTTTAGATGTTTTTATATAATCTATTATATATTATATATTCAAAGAAACCTCTATTTTTTAGCATTAGGACTTTTCTTTTCAGAGTGGGATAGGGGAAATGTAGCTTGGGGGGTTGTTTTGTACTTGGGCTTATGGTAGTCGTCCTGCAAACCGAGACCTGCACAGTGGGTTTGATCAGCATTGGGTCACCCAACTCCATGTCAATGTCACCACTGTTCCTGTAGCCAAACTGTGCCGAAACTCGACCCAAAGCCCTTGGATTCCTCTGCTCCTCTTCCCCCATGGGGGGTTTTGGGTGATGTAGCTGCTGAGTAGGAGTAAGGAAAAGCTGTAGTATCAGTGCTGTGTGTCTTAGACTCGCCAAAAAGAAAGAAATGGGAGAAATGTAAAGACTTTCTTCTTTGGTTGCAGAAGCACTTAGGATTGTTGTTGTGAGTTACATAGCAGGAGTACAGCTGTAGCACTAGACTCAATAAACCAGCCTTGAAAAATAAAACCAGAAACAGCCTTGGTGTGATTTGCAATGGGTAATGGGGGGGTGGATTGGGCACCAAGGCTCCCTGATACCCCACAGCTTCAGTGGGGCTGGGCCAGGAGCTGAAGCCTGCTGAGATGCCACCACGCAGCCAGGGGGCCGGTGGAGATGTATGTAGTTGTCTGGGTGATGCTCCTTTTCATCTGTTGTTTTAATCTTTTCCTGGGCTGCAGTGAACGAATGCAAAGTGATGAGTGCAATTCTAACCTTTCTCATGGAAAGTTATTTACAAATTAAAAAGGAAAAGAAAAAATAGGTTAAAAAAAAAGCCTTTTGATTCCTTGTTTCCCTGCAGCACTGCCTGGCTGTATCTGAGCCTCTCCTGCATGGGGCTGAGTATCACCATCCCAGTCCTGATCTCCACCTCTAAGTGGGCTCAGCAATTCCCCATAGGGAAACTGAGGCACAGACCTCATGCACGGCACCACTTTCACATCAGGGGGTCCTGCTGGCTTGGGGACACTGGGAGCTGCTCCCAAGCCCTGGAGCCTCTTTCTCTGCTCCTGGGGGGTGGTTGTCCCTGTCTTGCCCTGTAGGAACACGAGCGGGTTGTGAGCCCTCCTGGGTGTGGGGTGGTGAGAGGAGCTGCACAGCTCTGCAGGAATAGACCAACCCTCGTGGGGCCAATTACACTGAGGAGCAGCTCAGGCTCTGCAAGAGCAGCAAAGCAGCGGCTGCAAAGCAAGTGGTGGGGGGGTCTGTGTGCTTGGGGAACCATACACAGAGCTATATGTAGGGGTGGATGGACTTGGGGGACCCATGCCTGTATAGTGGGGAGAAGGAGGGGATTCTGCTCACTTCTGAGCACCTCTAGACCCTCCCTGGGAATCAGAGCCTCACCTGCACCAGGGCATCCCAGCCCCTGTGCCTTAAGGACTGGGTGGGCACTGCAGCAGCAGCAGGTGCTCACAGTCACAGCTGCTCTCAATCTGGGCAATCTCAGCCCAAAAGAAGGGCTGGGCTCAGCTTGATGCTGGAGGTGGTTCTGCTTGGTGCTGGGAGGGTAGGGGGGCTCCCAGAGGTAGGGATTGGGTCTCCTTTTGGCCTGGGTAAGTATGAAATCCTAAAGGAGAAATGAGGGGCTGGGGGTGGTCAGGGGTTGGAATGGGCTGGGGGGTGATGGAGTGTGAATGTGGGGGTGTTAAAGAGATGTGAGTATGTAGCACTGAAGGACATGGGTCAGCAATGGGATTTGGTCATGTTGATGGTTAGGGAGATGGGATCACATAGGCTGGAAATAAACCTTCCACGATTCAGTGGTTGGAAATCTTAACAGTTCATCTCCTCCTGCCCCGTTCCCTGTTGTCAGCACGTGGGCTCTGCTCTCTTATTTCTCCATTTTAAGGGCGTTATTAGCAGGGCTGGGAAAAGCCAGCAGCCCCTCGCTGCTCCTATGCTTCACTGCTTCTTTTGCTGGCAAAAAGCCCACATTTCTGCTTCACCCCCTGCAAAAAGCAGCACCCCGGGCACCCACCCCTGCACAGGCACTGCCAGCAGCCAGCATTGCTGCCAGCCAAGGGGAACAAAACAAGGGTGAGCAATAAAGGAGGCACCAGGCAAGGCCCCAAAACAACCCCGTTTTGTTTGGTTCCTGAAAGCAGACCTGCCTGGGCCTGCCATGCGGATGGGAAGCATCCTGCTCCCTCCTCTGCCCCAATAACCTTTGGCTTGTTAAACCCGCGGCCATAACGCCTCTATCAGTGGTTTCTCTTCTACCCCCTCCACCCCTCATCCATCATCCACCCAACACCTCAACCCCAATCTCTGCTTTGCAAAGAGAGGGGGGTAAATATAACACACAGCCCCTTCTTGTCTCTGCTTTTCTTGTGTCTTTCTTTCTCCTCCATTGAGCTCAAGGCTGGCAAGGAGCCATGCTGGCAACAGCCGGCTTTCACTTGCTAATCATCCCAAATATTGAAAATCTTACGGCTAGAATAAACAGCCCCGAGATTGGGGCCATCTCTGAGCCGGGTGGAAATGCAAATCCCATCGCCTTTTGTTTCCTGCTCTGGGTTCAGGTCCTTCCCTGCCCCCAAATTGGGTTTTATTCATGTTTTCTTTTTACTTTTTCCTCCCTCTTGGAGGGGTAAAATCAAAACAAACGGGCCTGTTTTAGGATCCCAGGCTGGGATGGGTTGGAGCCGTGTGGGGAGAAGGGGGAGGTAAGGATGGAGGAGGGCAGGGGATGGACTCGCATTGCATAGCAATGAGAGAACCTCCAAAGTTTGGGAAAACAAATGGGTTCCCATATGCCCTTAGGGGTTTAGGTGGGTGAGGGCTGGCAGGACACTGTGGCAATGGGGTGGGGATGGTATGGGGCAGGTGGGAGGATGCAGGGGGTGGTAGTGCCAGGGGGGTGGCGTTGGGGGGGTTCCTGTGGTCCTGATTTGGGATGGGTTTGCACCCAAAGGGATGGAGCTGTCAGAGCAAAGCAGGGGCAGAATGATGGGAAAGCTGTGTTAGGTCCCTGATGGGGACCCACCTCTCCTGCACCCCCCCAGCACAGCACAGCTCCCTGCCTTGTTCCATGCCCTGGGATGCTCTTGGGCTCAATGGGTCATTGCCAGCAGCCGTTCCCCACGGCAGGGCCGGCACAATGGGGCAGGCTGCAGCTTGCCCAGCACTCCCCAGACCGCAGGCAATGGTCCCTGCGTCACCGCTGTCACAAGGAGACGTGGGGCGTGTGGCCCTTCCTGCTCCTCCAAGCATGCCCAGGGTGGGTGTGGAGGAGGGGGGGGGTCCTTTGGGTGCATGGGCTTAATGTGGGGTGGGGGGTCCCATGGGATGCTCCTGTCCCGTGGGATGCTCCTGTCCCATGCATGGGGTTGGGGGCACTGGCTTTACGAGTTAACCCAGGAATCACAAAGAATTTGGCCTGGCGTGATGCTGGTGGGAGGTGTGCCAGCCTGGCAGCCTGCAGGAGCCGTGGCTTTGCTCCCAAACAGCACCCGGTTTCTTTGGCTGGCAGTTGCCATCTGCATGGGGAGCCCCCCTATGCAGAGGGGGTGGGATGCTGGGGTGCAGGGTGGTGGCTGCTGGGCTGTAGGTGTGGATTTCCAGGCAGGGAATGAGGAGAGCAGCATAGGGATGCCATGCTCTGTCCCACTGGCTTTTGGTTAGGAGACACATTAACAGGCAGGAATGTGCAAACAGCCAAAGGTCGGGGTAAGGCGGCTGCATAGCCCATGAGAGTGCAGTGAGTGGAGGCAGAACCCTACAAGGGCAATGCAGGAGGATCCTTGGGCACGGGGCTCTGCAGACCCCATTGATTGCTGTGCCCTCCTCCTGCCAGGTGGCTCTTAGGGCTCACAGAGCACATTCCAGCTGAGGGGGTGGCTCTGGCTGCTGCCCCACACCTCCTCCTCAGCCCCATGGTGTGCGGAGCTGCTGACCCACACAGCAAACACCCCCCGCCTTCCCCAGAAACGTGGCGTAGGGAGAAAATGAGCATTGTCCCCATCCTGGCCCCAGAGCATGAAATACGGCACCATCAGCCCGTGCCAGGACTGATGCTCACGGTGTGCACTGCCCCAAACCTGGCCCAGAACCTCCTTTTCTCCTTAGACTGGGAACTGAAGGGCTTGGGTACGTGAGAGGGGACACTGCGGTGGTCCCTGCCATGTGCACCCCATCCCCATCCACAATGGCAGCACTAAGTAAACAGTGCCAGGGGATCCTCGTTAATCCTGATCATTCATTTACAAAAAGCCATTTAGAGCCGGCTATGTGGGCAGCTATCAGAGCACCGGGGAAGGTTTCCCAGCAGGACCTTAATTCCCTCTGCAAATAAAGCCGGAGGGAGGGAGAGCGCAGCTTGTGTCTGTGCTGGGCTAGTGGATGGGGTTGTGGGGGGGACTTATGGGGCCAACCCTTAGGGACTGATCCCAACCACCTTACAATGAGCCAAGGGCCGAGCTCTGCTGCTTCATCTTCACCTTTGCTCCTTGGCAGTATTTGGGAGCCCAGCACCCCAAACCTCCCATTGCTGAGCAAGGGGGCTGCGATGCCATTTGAACGCTGCATCCAAACAGCACGGAGCCATCAGGTTCTGATCAGATCCCGACCTGCAGCTTTAGAGCAGCGCAGCAGCTTTGCTCGGTGCCAAATGGACTCAGCAGCCCCAACCAAAGCACGGTGCCAACTCGGCCGTTGGTGACACCCTCCCATGGAGCAAAAGGAGCAGCATTCCTCCATGCACTGCTGACTCACTGCCTTTCATCCTCCGCAGGCGGCAGCTTCGGCGCGGAAAGAGATTGTTGGCGGGGTGGGAAGGCGGCAGCAGCAGGCGGGATGGGATATAAACTGTGTTATTGCCTTTCAGGATGCAAAGGGTGGCTGAGGGGAGCAGCAGGGCCGTGTCACAGTGCTCATATCTCTGCCTGTGTGGTGCCACTTTGGGGCTGTGGGGTGGGAATACATTGCCCTTCATGTTGGCTGGCACACAGCTGTGTGATAAGGTGGATCATAAAACCCACCTGTTGTTGAATAGAGACCCATTGGGCTGCCTCAGCCTCACCAAGCACAGGGTGGGCTGATAAGGGGAAGATAGATGGGGACACAGGTCCAGCCCCTATAGCAGGAGGTTGGGGTGCCTGGTTTATGGCACACACAGCAGGTCTGACAGCAGCAGAGGGTGCTGGGTCACACTGGGGCATTCCCCGTTGTGCATCCCCTTCCTGCAATGGGTGCATTTCCTAGCAGCACACAATAGCAGTGCACACTGAGCTGCTGCATTTCCTCCTTCTGTGGGAAGCCCCTGTATGAGCCCAGTGCAGTGACAGAGCACGGGGGAGTGGGATGTGCTCTGTGATGCCATACAGTAAGCAGAGCAGGGCCCTGCCATGGTCCCGGCCCTCCTGCATAACACCAACACTGGTTTCCTTCCAGGTGCCCGCCCTGGAGCCGCTGGGACCCCCTCGTGTCTTTCAGTGCACTGGAGTCACTCTGCACATCCATCCCGGCAGATAAAGGGTGCCATATTAGGACACACCACGCCCCTCCCAAGATGGCGGCGCAGCCTGTACGCCACACCCAATGTGGCGGCCAATAATGCGCATGCGTGTTACGCCCTCAATCATCCTTCCGGTTCCTCCATGCCGGAAGCAGATCTCTAGATGGCACTTTGTATTTCTGCGCATGCGCAATGTGCCTTGCCGCACCCAAAATGGCGGCGCGGTGGTGGCCGGCCGGAAGTGAGTTGTGGTAGCGGGGTTTGTGTGTGGAGCGCGGCCCTGGCGCCTCGCAGCACCATGATCCCAACAGAGGAGATGTCGGCCCGCAGGAGGGAGATCGAGGACAAGCTGAAGCAGGTGGGGCTGGGCTGGGGTCAGTGCTTGGAGCTGGGGCTGGGCCTGGGCCTGCGGCTATCAGGGGCCTGTTATGTCTCCTCAGGGTTCATGGTTGTCTGTGTGCGGCCTACCCGCTGCTGGGGCATGGTGGCTTTATTTGTGCTCATTTGGTGTTTAGTGAGTTCAATGCTCGGTGGTCTGAAGTAAAAACTGCTTTTTATCCTGATTGTAGGAAGAAGAAACGCTGTCCTTTATCAAAGAGAGCCTTGAGAAGAGCGACCAGCTCACAAAGAACATGGTGAGGAGCTCCTGGAGGTGCAGCCTTAATGTTGGGGCAGGGGCTGTTCATCCTTAGGTAGACTCATGTTTAAGGGTGGTGTTGTACTTGTCTGAGCAATACAGAGTAATAAATCACTTGCTTTTACACCCCACAGGCTGGTTTCCAACCCATACTTTCCCTCCTTGGGAGGTGTGGGTGCAAAGCAAAGGCTTCATGTCCTTACAGTCTGTCCTTTCTCTTCTTGAAAGAGCTGCATTTTGACCCAGGAGAGATGATGTGAAGTCACCCTCTGTGGGCTTATTTTCCACAGTTCAGAAGTGACAGACCCTTTTAAAAGCCAAATACTTGCAATGTAAAAGGACATTAATGCCACAATGTGCCTTTGTGTTGTCTCTGTTTTACATCTTAGTATTATGGAGCAAAGTGGCTGCCAGGTTGTTTTTATTGATCTCTTTTATCTAAGGCACCTCCAGGCATTTCCAGTGGCTTTGTTTCTTGCTATCAAGTCAAGTTTTGCTCTTCCTTAGTGTTGTTTTGCATGCTTTACAAACGTAAGGATGGTCTATCTTTGACAGCAGGTGACCTGTATTGTAATTATTCATTATTCATTAGGACATAGAAAGTTTAAACAGCCTGCCTTAAGGGGCCATGGAACAGAAGTGGGGCCTGAAGGTGCCTAATTGCCCTATTCTAGCTACTAACCTGTAGTGTGAATTCATGTGGAGGGATGTCCTCAACTCTTTTTCTCTCTTGACATGTAGGTTTCTATCCTTTCCTCCTTTGAAAGTCGTTTGATGAAGCTGGAGAACTCGATCATCCCTGTCCATAAACAGACAGAGAATCTACAGCGCTTGCAGGAGAACGTGGAAAAAACCTTGTCCTGCTTGGATCATGTCATTAGTTACTACCATGTGGCAAAGGACACAGAGAAGATCATAAAGGAAGGGTGAGTTTGGTAGCTAGGTCTTGCTGGGGTGCTTCATCCTGTCCATTCTTGGGGCAGAAGTAGGCATTGACTCCACACACTTTGTCTTTTTCTTCTTCTGATCCTTTTTATTTTTGCTTTTATTTTTAGCCCCACTGGGAGGCTGGAGGAGTACTTGAATTGCATGGACAAAATCCAGAAAGCAGTGGAATACTTCCAGGACAACAATCCAGACAGCCCCGAGCTGAACCGTGTGGTAGGTCGCAGGTCTGGAAGCTTGCATGGGTAAGATAGGAACAGCCATAACCCTGCCACTTACCCTCTTGTAGTGAGAGGCTGGTGGGCTTGCTGCCTGATAAAGAATGTGTTTGGGCACAGCTGAAGAAATGATTGCTTTGGTTTCTGTCCTAGCCCGACAGCAATTTTGCTTGGTGATATTTTGTTCTTTTCATGCTTTATATACTGAGCAACTCCCAGGCATTTCCATATGTAACTAAGTCATTAAAAGTCTCTTAGCTACAGGCACTGGAGTTTGAAGCATGCAGTACTTGACAGTGATTAGAAACGCTGCAGAAAGTGCAATCTCATGCAGAAAGACTTGTGAGTGACTGATTACAACAACCCTGTTCTGTCCTCTGCTGGTTTGTGCCAGAAATCCCTCTTTGAGAGGGGAAAAGAGTCCTTGGAATCAGAGTTCCGCAGCTTGATGACGCGACACACCAAGCCTGTCCCACCCATCCTCATCCTGGACCTGATCAGTGGAGATGATGAAATGGACACACAGGAGGAGATGGCACTGGAGCACCTCCCAGAGAGCGTCCTGCACGATGTCATCCGTATCTCTGGCTGGCTGGTGGAAAATGGCAGGAATCAAGGTGGGCAGAGCTGCGTGGTGTTCCCTTGTAGTTTTGTATTGAGTCAGTGCTCTCCACTGGTCATCACTTGAGGGCCTGAGGGCAGGGTGTTGGAGCTGCAATCCTCTAGTGCTCAGATATCACAAATGTGCAAGGAACGATGACTTTCTCCCTCTTGTGAACGATTAATGAGGAAACCATTTTTAATTAAACATGACCAAAGAGGGCTATAAAAGCAGCACAAAAATATTTTCTTCAGTCAATATATCTCTTTTCTGTTTTGCAGCATCAGAGTTTACCTGCATCCTTATATTCTATTACTGACTTTTCCTTTGGTTTGGAATGACTTAGTGGACCTGTTACAGGAAGGCTGTTCTTTAACATACATGCAGCTACTAGAGCTACCCCCACTGCAATGATTTAATTCTGAGTGGGGATTACTGTGCCAAGCAAGTGTGACAAACAGCCTTAAAAGCTGCTTAAGAATTTTTCCATGATGAAAGGAAGCAACTGAAGTATATATGGCTCATTCTCATTAGTCAGTTTATATTCTGCTTTCAGACAGTGAACCCCCCCCCCCCATTTAATCTCTGTGGGCTGTGAAACCTGAGAATTATTTGAGGTTTTTCATGCTGGCAATAGAGTGCTTGAATTGATTTCATAGTGTCTTGCACAAACATCTCCCATCAGTTCCAAAATTGATGCACTCTTGGTTGTGGCATGCAGTTACTCTTGGGTGTGGTGGGAGGGTCTGAGTGAATACAGCAGAAAATAGGAGATTTTTTCCAGCTTTCATTTATCAGCAGGACAGCAGCTGAGCCTGAAGCGTGTGCAGGTGGTTTGCATGCTGGAGTCAAATGCAAGAGACTCTTGAGGAGTGGGTTCTGAGGGACCTGGGCTGGAGAGGAGGCACGTTTAAGGTGTGGTGGTGACATGGAGAAGGAAAGGGGACGGAGATGGAGGAAGAGTAAACAGGATGGAAAGGGAGAGCACTCTACTGAATGTGGGGTTAATTGGCTTGTCCTCTTAAGTGTACCTCTGCAAGAAAGGTCTGGAAGTGATGTGGTTGGGTCTGGTTTGAGAGATGTGATGGAACACTCTGTGGCTTCTTGGTTGTAAAGTCAACCTTAGAGCTGTGTCGGGACAAGAAGGCTTCCCTATGGGAATGGAGGATTCGCAGGGATTGCCTGGGTTCCATTCAGGTTTTACCATCTCTGAGTTATCTGTCTGTTTCAGCTTCTCCATTATGAGATAGAGAGACAACTGCCTCCTCTGTACTGTTGTTGCTTTTGCTATTGAGTCTATTTGTATTTTAGTTTCTGGATTTAGAGTTGTTGGATTTGATATTCTAGGAGGGGAAAAGCCCTTATTTAGTTTCCCACATCAATGCCATAAAAGTCCCTTTCAGGCTACGGTGTTTCAGCAGCAATTTTTTTCTCTTTTTTGTCACATAGTGTTTCCTGATTGCTTATAATCCTGCTTCTACTTTGTCTCCTTAGATTTCATGACAGTGTACTTTCAAATCCGTTCTGTCCAGCTCGACCGCTCCATCAAGGGGCTGAAAGACCACTTCCGTAAGAACAGCTCTTCTACAGGGGTCCCGTATTCCCCTGCCATTCAGAACAAAAGGAAGGACACTCCCACCAAAAAGCCAATCAAGAGACCAGGTGAGTCTCTGAATGTGGGATCTCTGTGCAGTGTATCATCTTGCCTGGGTGTTTGACACACCTGTGCAGGACCTCTTGCTGCTGAAGTAGATTCTGTGCAGTTTCCAGGCCGGAGGAGAAATGGGATTTCAGAACTAAGCACCTCTTCTCTGCCATGGATTCAATACTGAGATTATAGACCTTATCTCTGTTTCCTCAAGTAATTGGGTCTATTCTCTTCACACTGCCCAGAGGTGGGGTGGGCTCTGTATACAGGGAAAGAACAGGCTGTTACTTTAACAAAGGAGGTCAGTAAAAAGAGACCTGCGAGAGAAGGAAATGAATGTGATTTGAGAACATTTGTCCTCAGCCTTGGAACATGGAATATCTCTGTGTTACAGCAAAATGGAAAACTCAGACCTGATAAAGCATATTGCTTTGATCACTAGCAAATTATTACCGTGCTGTAGGAAGCTGAGAATTCATCAGGAGCTGAGGCAGAGATCTGTAGGCAGGTGGCTACAGATCCAAAGTCATACTCAGCCTATCTGTGGCTCTTGAGTTATTCTGCCTGCCCTCATAATGGAGTTTTACTGTGTTCTCTGTAGCTGATGAGGCTGATCACTCCTGTGTACTTCTCCAGCTGGAGTTTGGTGCTGGGGTTCTGGGCTCTGAAATATGCCATCTAGTGGGAGCGTTGCTGGGAGGGACAGGAAAAGCTGGCACATGCCTCCTATGGCAGAGCAGTGATGCTGTGCCTGTGTCTGTCCCAGCACCTTGTTATCTCCAGAGTAAATAGGGATGGAAGTCAGAAAAGAGTGGACTGCTGTGGGTTTGTTTGGGAAAGAACTCTCTCCCAGCCCAGTATTGTTGCCATGTTGTGCAAACACTTCCCATGGGTTCAGCAAAACAAGAAATATGGATAGGGAATGGGAATAGATGGGGTGGGGAGAGAGAGGAAGAAATATCCATTTTAATTGTGTTGTGTTTATTTTTATAATCCCGATGTGAATGCAGTCCTCATCCCAGGTAATGTATGTCTATGTGCGTGTGTGTGCTGACCCTGGTGCTCGCTTTCTTCACTTCTGAACGGAGAGGTTTTGTTGGACCTCTTTGTGCTAAAGCAGAGGGTGTGCCTGGGATATTTAGAGAGGGAAACCTGCCTGCAGAAGTCTCTACATCCAAAGATCTCCCATCTAGTGCTTCTAAATCAATCTGTGCCATTGCTGCCATGCCCTGGAGCTGTTCCTGAGAGCTGATGTGTGAGTTGCAGTTGGTGAATGCAGCCAGCATTTTACCACACTTGACTTTCCTATGGAGATTTAAAACTGTTCTTCAGTATATTTTTTAACGAGTCTCAAATCTTGGATGCTTACACGGAGGGAAAACAGTCCATGTAAGCTTTTGTTTGCTACAGACAAGGCCTCTCCTCCAAATTGGATGCATTTGGACAACCAAGGCTACTGAATACCTCAGCTGTAAACTTGCCAAGAGGTTTGGCTTCTTTTTGCTCTGTTTAATCACAGTTTGTGAGATGGGCCAGGTAGCAGTTGCAGAGCACAGTCTGAATGTACTCACACTGCTGACAGTGTGTGAAGGACAAGAGCATTTCAAATGATCTACTGGGGGTGTTGTCAATCTCAGGGGTCGTCTCCAGTCTTCTGTGAACAGACAGAGAAGCAGACTGTGGCTCTTGAAGAGCAGGAGTGGTTAAACCCTATACGACACCCATCTCGTATGGCACTAAATTGTAATGAAATGAAATTAGATAGTAGGGAAAGATAATCTTCAAGCTAAGGTT
This sequence comes from Coturnix japonica, assembly GCF_054131305.1. NCBI lineage: Eukaryota > Metazoa > Chordata > Aves > Galliformes > Phasianidae > Coturnix > Coturnix japonica. Next base: position 4,753,479 of record NC_140685.1, read on the forward strand.
CCCCAGTATTTCTGCAGTTCTGTCAGCTTTCAAGGACAGCTCCTGAGGTGAAAGTCTGATCTTCTTATCATGCTGGTACATTGATTCTCTTAATAATCATATTCACCTGATGGCATTTGATTTGCCTGATTTTTAGCTTTTGTTCAATTACAGACAAATAATTTAGGTATTTTTTTTTTTTTTACTGAAACAACAGCACAGGAAGGAATGTCCCACAAAACTGTTTTAGGTGGAAGGTTTTCTCACTGTTTGAATAAGGGAGTAGATTTCCTTGATCTTCAGGGAAGAGTATCCCAGTGCACACCCCAGCGCACACTTTAACCTGTTGCAGGCGATCAATAACAAACTAAATCTGATGTTCTATAACCCTTTTTACCCACAGAGCAAAGTGGAAGGGAAGTTGCAGCTAGAGGGAAAGTGAGATATTAGGGACAGGGTAACAAGGCAGAAACTCCATGTCCTTGTATTGTGTCAGAGAGTCATCACCATTCATCACTGTTTCATTTGTTGGTATACCCTGCACTGTCTCCTCTTGTTAAAACATGCAATTAGAAGCACCTCCAGCAGTCAGATTTTTGAAGCCAAATCATCTCCTCTGAGCTGAAACTTGCCAAGTTGGGTTGGAGGAATCTCTGGCTTTTGCTATTTATTTTTATCATTTTTTAAGCAATTTGCTGGGAGCTCTTTTTCAGTTTGCTTCCTTAGCAGCTCGGTTTTACCCAGCAGCAGGGTGCTACCTGAAGACAGGCTGTGTTCAGTCTTTGTGTGGCAGAATAAAGAGACTGTTCCTGCTTCCCATATTGATCACTGCCTGGCTCGAATGTGATGCTTTCATTAGCAGTTGAAATGCCATCCCATTTGGTCTGAGAGCTGCCTAACAAGGGAAAGCAGTCGTGGAACAAAAGCATTTGTTTTGCACTAGAATGCATTAAAGGCTAATGACAACACTAAGTAAGAGGGATATGGCAGCACTGAAGTGATGCCTACAAACATTTAGGGTGTGTGTCAGTGTGTACACTGGTAATTGTGCTTATGTAAATGAAGGCAGAGGTGTTTCAACTCTCATCAGGGAGGAAACCATAGGGGTGAGCTGTGGAGAAGTGCCTTAACAGTTCCTGCCATGGGAGATCCTGCTGGCAGCAGCAGTAGTACTGTCTATTTGATTTTTAAACCAGAAACAAGGTTTCTGAACGTAGCTAGGGATGAAGTGGAAGAGTTGGGTGTGAAAAGCCTCAGGAGGCTTGGAAGGGGTGATGTCCTTCCCTCTCACTTGATTGCATGGAAGAAGCTCAGAGTGAATCCATCAGCACAAGATCGTGAGCTGTCCCACTGCCTGGTGTGGGTCTACAGTTTTCCTGCCAGCTTAATGTGGTTTACAATAAACAGGAGTACATCCATCTGTAAACAAATATGCATGTACTGTTGACACCTGGTCAGTGTGTAGGGTTAGGTTTAGGGACTGGAGAGCAAGAAAGCACAGAGCCCCAGTGTGAGGGGGGTTGCAAAGGAGCTGACAAAGGAAGATGAGGTGAGCTGTACCAGAAGGTCTCAGTGTAGGGTCCTTTTCAAGGTGACCTCAGATGGGGTGGGTGTTGGAACTGGTCAGTACCTGCACTTAGGGTTAGGTGAGACAGCGCAGTGCCCTGTGATCCTGTGCTTCAGGGCATTGCTTTGCAGTGTGCTTTTGTTTTTCCTCCAGGTTTAGCTGTCCTCAGCTTCTGGCAGTTGGAACTCATTTCCAGCCTGCACTATGTTTAACCTTTACTGGTGGATGCAGGCATTTTCTACGTCTTTGAAGTATTTATTGCTTTAAAGCACGGGAATGATTCTTAGTGTCGTTGGCAGCCCCATTTTTATTTCTTTGATCCTTTTCCATTTACACAGCCCAATTCTGTTTCATCTGGGTTTTCAATGGAGCATCCTTCTGCCTTCCTAAAGCTTTCTGTTCCCTGTTGTGTAGGCAAAGCTGAAGCTCTGCAGTGGGAGGATGTCCACGTGCTTGTGATCATTGGAGCTTGTTGCATGACCACTAACCTTTTAATGTGGAAGCAGCGCTTGGTTTTTAGTTGTCCCATTAATGCTTTTTTATGTATGCTTTTAGCTGTAAATCCAGCACCGGCTTTTGTTCAGTTCTGTCTGTTTTTTGTTTGTGTTTAAGTACAAATCTTTTAACCCACTGTTGTTGTTTTTTTCCTCATGGTTTTAATTGATTTGAGGTTCCTTTAGAAGAAGAGTGTCTTGGGGGTTAGAGTGACTTAATGCAAGTTAGACATGGGTGGGCAGCATCCATTATTCTGATCCCTGTGGTGGCTGCTGCAATTACTCTCTCAGGTCCCTGAGGTTGTCACTCTTTTATCACTTCCTGGAATGCCAGAGATCATTCCTCCTCTTGGCCGTGGGGATCTGTATTGAGCATGCTCAGAAAATACCCCTCAGAAGGGCACCTCTACCTGCAGCCTTAAGGATGAGCTGTGCTTGTGGCTCTGGGAGCAGTCAGTGCTGTGCTGGATGGGAATAGTCCATGCCACAGCTCAGGGGAGGCTCGGCTGCAAAACAGCCAAGTATATTCTGTAGCCTTGGCTGAACTTCATATCCTCCCCTGGAAGAAGGGGGGCAACCTGATAATGCCGTTATGTCAGCACGTTTGGACATGAGTTTTGGGTTCTTCACATGCTGAGCATGCTCATTGGTGCCCAGCATCCTCTTGCTGGGCCCAGGTGACAGCTGCTGGTGAAGGGCTGGTGTTCTGGGTTTGTTCTCTTTCACTCATTTTCTAGGTCTTCTTGTCTCTTCTCTCTGGCTCTGGTGACAGGCACGATCCGTAAGGCTCAGAACCTTCTGAAACAGTACTCTCAGCATGGTCTAGATGGGAAAAAGGGGGCCTCTAACCTCATTCCTATGGAAGGTAATCACAGCTCAAGCTACTTCACCTTTGAGCTTCTCTGTGTTATCAGCCTTGCTTTTCCAGGTGGGGCTTCCATTAGCCAAGTGCTTGGTGGGCAGCATCATAAGTAGAGCTATCCTTGGGGAGCTGGTACCTTGGAAGGTACTGGAAGGCCAAATTAGGTCTCTGAATTTAATGTCTAAATTTCAAAGTCTCTGTAGACATAAATGTAAATGAAGAAGAATCCTACCTTAAAGCAGTCAGTCCATCTGTGACTGTGAATGGCTGACTCTGAATGTGGCTAATGGAAGCTCTGCTCTGTTGACATCTGCCTGTGGTGTTTCTGTTCTTTTCTTTTTGCCTGGACTTTGAGACATTGAGTTTCCTAGTGACCTTTCCAAACCTGATGTAGAAGTGTCACACCACAGTGAACCCAGTGCATCATCTGTGAAGACCTACCTAAATGGTCTCCTTCCATATTCCAATCTCCTGTGCTCATAGCAATCTTATCAGAGAGGGAAGGTCATTTGCCTCAAAGCATCTGTAAGACCTTTCTAACTCCTGCTATGTATTCATTTGAAGTAGATCTCTTCAGCACCTGCACTGTAGTCTACTGAGTCCCAGACAGTGACTAGAATCACTCACTGGGGGGAAAAAATGTTCTCAGTGCTGAGCATTAGATGGACTTTGAGTTTGGTTTGTAATGGTTGTGGGTACAAATTGGACTTCTGGTGCCTACTATTCAGTTCAGAGCTTATGACTCTGAGGAGGTTCAAGCAACACCTGTGGCTCAGGAAATGACTGAACTCTCACTTCTCATCAGGTTTCAAAGGGTCTCTATTTCTACATAGCCCCATACAGGGATTTGGTTAGGTAGCTTTCCCAGGACTGTGTAGGGAAAAAAATGTCAATCAGATGAAATAAGCCCAGCTTGAAGCAGCTTCCAGCCAGTGTGAGCATCCATGCTGTAACCACCCTGGATAAATTGCGCCTTCTGTTTGTGCCGGCTGACATCTCACTAGGTCATGAGCATGATTTACGAGTTAAACACCTTTCCGATACCCTGAGCGACAAGCATGGGCCGGTTGCTGGTAAGTACCATGTTGTCACTTCATAACAAGCTGGCTAACATCCCTTCTTTTCAGCATGTTTCACAGTAGTCTCATAGCGAGTGGCTGTTCATCAACGTGGTAGTCCTGGAGCATGGGCCTTCTCTGCCTGTGAAGCTCTGGCTCGTCTCAGAGTTCACTCCTACTAATTGCACACAGCCCAAGCCCTCAAACGGGGGACCCCAGTTTTGCCTAAGCAAAGGCTGATGGCCACCGTGCTGAGGTGCTCTTTCCTGCAGGTAGCTGCTGGCTTGGTTAGTGCTGAAGTGAAGCAAACAGGGATCACATGTGGCAGGTAGTACACCATAGGCTGTGTGTAATACCACATCACATTTGCTTGTCACTTGCTGACCAGAACCTTTAAAAGATCATCCCGAGGTACCTGTCAGTGTTGCTTCTTTCTCCATCTATAGTTGCTGATGCTGCTGGCAGGAGGGAGGCAGCAGCCTGCAGCTCAGAGAAGGCCTCTCTGCATTAATTTTGCTGTTCTATAATGGTTACTATAGGAATCTGAGTTCTGCAGGATGATGTGAGTCCGTTTGTGTCTGTCCTGTTGACAAATCCAGCCAGTGGCTGGCATGAGTTGGTGTGTGCCTTTGTATCTTACTGGCACTTCTTATGCCTCCTCTATAGGTTCCTTGCTGGGTCTTGACACATTCATACTCTTTGAATTTGAATATTCACATTTGTGCGCAACATTTTGTGGCAGATACCTCACCTAACTGTGTCTGTATTCCTGCTTCATAGGTTTTAGTTGTCCTTCTGCCTGTTGTTCTCTTTAGTTACTGCCTATGGGAAGAGGCTGCCTTCCAGTACAGCCTTGATTTCCCAGAAATGTGGATGCAGTGTGGCAGTTCTTCATCTACCTGACAAATGGGGATAAGGAAGCCTAAAAATACAAGGAGGGGCGCTGAATAATTCACCTCAGACCATCCTTAGTGTAGTACTCTTTGTTCAAGCCCTTGTTTAAATTAAGTTTGCATCCCAGAAGAGTTTCAAACTTGCCTTCTGTCACGAGGCTGGGAAGAGTTGATGTTATCCTGCTGTGTCAGTTTCTTGAACCACAGATGACTCTGCATGCCTCCTCTGGGGTGTGCAGAGCTTTCCATGCACAGACCAAGGGGACAAAGCCAGCACTGCTTGTTTAAGAAGAACTGTGTGCTTTTTGTGTAACCTGAGGCCTTGGAGCGAGCAGAGCTGCTGGAAGTTCAGTGCATAATTGGTTCTCTTAAAAACATCTTGCCCTTACAGGGAGGGATGATGTGTTCGACATAGAGATCGATGCCTATATTCACTGTGTGAGTGCCTTTGTCAAACTGGCCCAGAGTGAGTACCAGCTCCTGACAGAGATCGTCCCAGAGCACCACCAGAAGAAGACTTTTGATTCCCTCATCCAGGTCAGTTGGGCCTCTTGCCTTGGTATCCCTTATAAAGAATACATACAAATTCTTTTTCCCTGCTTTTTCATTATGAGGATGTGGATTCTTCCATCTGCTGTGGATGCCCCAAGAGCACCAGCACTGTTAACGCTGTCTTCCCAGACCTGTGCTGGGAACCAGTGCGGCTGGTCATAGAGAATGTGTGCTCTGTGTCTGGGTACCACAAGTGACCCAGCAGCTAAATTTACATACTTGATGGGTTCTGAGCAGCCCCTTATGCTGCTTGGGCAGAAGCCACTGCTTACTGCTGACTGTCTGGCTTTGTTACAGGAGTCATTAGATAACTTGATCATGGAGGGCGATAACATTGTCTCAGCAGCCCGGAAAGCCATCATCCGACATGACTATTCAGCTGTGCTCACCATCTTCCCTATCCTCAAGCACCTCAAGCAGATGAAGCCAGAATTTGACCAGGTCTTGCAGGTGAGTACAATAGGAGTAAAAGCAATCGTATGACTATCACTTCCTTTGAGGAAAGCCTGCTTGGACCATGCCTTGAGGTGATCCAGGTATCAGACATGGCATCCAGGTTTAGCAGGGCTCTTTTCCATCTGATTCCAGCTGGAGCTGATGACTGATTCACCAGCCTGCTCTGTTAGGTACTGCACAAGAAGAGATACAAGAGGGAGCAAGTCCTGGTTGTTGTTAACGTCACATCATCTTCCTCTCCTGTCACACCAAAGAGTGCAGGATTTCACTCATTGTTGATTAGGGCTATCAATATTCTTTCAATATGTGATGAATGAGATCATTGGGTATGGGGGGAAAGAGAAGGATAGGTGCTGGACAAAGGGTCAGTTACTGCTCGTTTTCTTTCTCTGATCTGTTATGGGACTATTTCAGGGGACTGCAGCAGGCACAAAGAACAAACTGCCAGGGCTGATCACTTCCATGGAGACAACTGGTGCGAAGGCACTGGAAGAGTTTGCTGACAACATTAAGGTAGGATTACGTTTGCTGTTCTTTCTAGCAAGACAAATGAGTTTAGAAAGGGAGGTTTTATGAGCAGAACTCCCAGCTGAGCTTTTCACTTTCCATGAATGAGACCACCTACTCTCTGACTCTAAAGCAAGGTTCTGCTTGCTGGATTGTATTGGATGGTCAGCTGCAACTACTGAATGCTGGCTGCTGGTTTCAAATACAAGAGTCCTCCACAAGATATTCAAGTCAAATGTCAGAATTTAATCCTGCTTGAAAATAAGGGAAAATTGCCGACTTCAGAAGTTTTGGAGGACTCTGGCTAAACTGTCCCTTTATCAGGTGGGGTTTGGTCATTGCAGTGACCTTTAAGTGAGCTGAACTTTTGGTGGTCATGTCCTGAACAAAACCCCTGTGATCCTGAGCTGCCAGTGTGTACTGAGCACCAGGAGGTGGCACTGTGAGAAACAAGTATGGAAGTGTTGAGAGGCTAAATGAACAAGCATACAGCTCGCTTGCAGCAGTGGTTGTATTGTAGATGCCTTCAGTTTCCTTACGTGCTCACCATATGTTTCTTTCTTTCTTCTTAGAATGATCCAGACAAGGAATATAATATGCCAAAAGATGGGACAGTTCATGAACTCACCAGCAACGTACGTGATGATGATTTGAATCATTTGTAATCAAAAACAGCCCCTGAAAAGATTTTAGGGAGAGCAGCAGGGAAATTTCTGGTTTTAAATTAAGCTCTCTTGGTGTTAGAAGGGCAGTTAACCAGCTTCCATGGAAAAAATTAGCTGGTTGCCTATTCTAAGATGTGATGTGGTTGTGTGGGTAAAACCCAGCAACTCAAAAGAGCACAGTAATCTCTTTTTTGAAGGCTTTTGAGTAAGAAGAGATGTGTTCCTTCATGATCCTTAATAGCAGAGCATAAAAACAATTGACTCTGTTTCCTCACTTCCCTTCCTCTCTTCCAGGCCATCCTTTTCCTACAGCAATTATTGGATTTCCAGGAGACGGCAGGTGCCATGCTGGCATCTCAAGGTACATGCATGGGGTTTATTTGGGCATGCAGTTCCTGTCCCAAATCACCTGGACATGTTCCCTAAAAAGATCAAACCTCAGCGTGCACTGTGTGAACTGGTTCTCCTCCTGTCCTTTGCCTTATGGTGTGTCCTGTCCTCCAATCTGCCATGACCATATAGTTGGTTGTGTGGAGAGCTCCAGGTTGTGCAGAGCATTTCTCTGCTGGCCTTCCACATTTGCTTTTATCAGGTACTTATCAGATTGATTGATACTGTAGTGTTGAGAGAGGATGCCTTAGAAAATTAGCTCTAAATCTGACACAAAACCAATTCCCTGTGACTGTACTGAACAAGGTCCTCTTTTAGCTGTAACTGGACTACAAGGTGACTAATTACCTTCTTTCTCTGCCACGTTCTCTGGTTAGAGTACAACAGCAGTACCAAGAACAGTCTCCTCAGTGTCCAGCCACTGTCAGGTTGGGACTCCTGAGAGCTATTCATGCTCAGGTGAGAAAAGTTTTAGCTCTGCTCTTGAGGTCGCTAAAGAAACTAGTTCCAGAAGGAAGTACATATATTGAAAGCTGAGAGCACTGGCCTCGTGCAGTGATGCTGAAGATGCTGCTGCTTATCAGCTAGAGCTTGACTCTTGGTTCTGTGCAGAACAGCAGCTCTCAGCTCTGCAGTGAGCCCTTGGCCTAGACAGAGCTCATGCTTTCAGATAGGTAAGAACAGAGCAGGCTGGTGAGGTGCAGAACTGGAGCACAGCACAGTGCATGGCAAGGCTGTCCTCATTTTGAATTTCACTCTGGTTACTGAGTTTTGGTCAAGTTGTAGTTCCTGCTCAGGTGACCTGATGTCATTCTAGACAGAGCATTATCAGATCAGAGAAATTTGGGAATGTTCACTTCTGTCAATAGAGGCATCTGCTTTGGGATGGTGAATTGCACCCAAAGGTGCTTCTCTAATGACACCTTCCAGTGTCATTAGACTTCCAGTTGCTTGCACAGATGTGGATGTCTGGAGTTGAGTTTGAAATGTCTCGTAGCAATCCCAAATGATGGGAAATGCATTTTTTTTTCTGCAATGTTCCCTTCAAGTAGTAACAACAAAAGCAAAGTTTACCAGTTAAATGCAGTGACTCCAATCTGATGCTTTTACTGCCTGCAGAGCCACTCAGAGAGGCCCTATATAACCACACAGAGGTAGGGTGGGATGGTTTTATGTAGCTTCTTGGAAAGGTTACATGGGCTGTGCAGTACATTTCAAGGACCAGTAAAGTGCTGCTGTTGTGTGAGAAGGCTTTCTTTTGTCTCCAAAGTTAGCTTGAAGTGACTTGGAGTGAGGTGTCTTGCTAAATGCAAACAATGACAATACAAACCATGTCTCTAGCAGGGGAAGGAAGTTAGACTCAGCCTTTTCTCCACCATTTCCAGCTTCATTTGTGGCCTTGGAGGGATTCCTGCCTGCTCTCTTGTTTAACTGTCTGTGGCTGCTCTGTGTTAATATCTGCTTAGTTCTCAAAGGGAAGGTGGTCTCTAACCTGTGTTTTTGCACTTTGCGTTTCTTTTTCTCTCTCCTCCCTCCCCTTTTTCTCTCTGCTCTGCCTTAATCCTTTTAGTTCTTGGGGACACATACAATATTCCTTTAGATCCCAGAGGTAAGCAGACTTACCCTCACATACCCACTTATTGCCTTGGACACTTGTGATGTACGTTAATTCTTTGTTCTCTGAGAGTGATAAATAAATTAACACATAAAAGGGGAAAAAAAAAAAAAAGAGAGACACATAATTGAAAAGGGAAAAAGGGGAGGGGAGGGTAAGTAACTCTTGCCAATGAGCTGGAGAGAATAGGGCTTGTCACCTGCAGACAAAGAGGGATGCCACATGAGCTGAAACAGGCTAAAGGCACTCTCATGGCACTGAGTCTGTTTGGCATGGGTAGCAAATTGGCCCAGCTGGTGTCATGCCTTATCCCATGTGTGCTTGGTTCCTCATTGTCCAACTCCTGGCAACAGGAGCCCTGAGGCCTTTCCCAGGGGTTGCTTACTAACTCAGACCACCCGACCGAGGCTTGGCTGCCAGGCTCTCTGGTGGGGAAGGAGGAGATAGCTGCCCTGTGTGTTCCAAGCCCACAGGCCCTCAGGGGCAGAAAGCCATCCCTTTGGTGCACAGACAGAGGGACACATGCCAGCCCACAGTCACTGCTTGCCCATGAGCAGGTGTTCATGCTGGTGTGGTCTCTTGTACAGAGCCAATCAGGCCTTGTTGATGACTGTGGGGATGGCTGAAACTTTCCAGAGCTCTTTTGCTTGTTTCAGTCACTGTTGTATGCCTGCTGTTAGCAGCTCCAGCTCGTTTGCTCTCTGCCTGCACATTGCTGTTGCTTAAAACCCCGTTTTAGATGGTGGGGGGAGGATGTGCTTCTAATCAAGAAGATGGAGGGTATCCTCTGAGCACTAGGGAATGGTTTCTGCCAGGGTGCTCAGCACCTGATGCAGATGCAAGGATCATCCTCACCTTGGATAATCCACTGACAATCATCACTGAAATAGGGAGCTGATTTCACTGTTGATAGGAGCTCAGCACTAATTCCATAGCAACAGGGAAGGGGCTTGTCTGCATAGACTCAGGCTGACCACATATGCCCTCCTCTTTCCCATGGCATGTTAACTGGCTTGAGACTTTTTTCTTTCCAGAGACCAGCTCTTCAGCTAGCAGTTACAGCTCAGAGTTCAGCAGGAGGCTGCTGAGTACCTACATCTGTGAGTACACTGCAAACCTTCCCACATCTGCATGGGCTGTTTTTTCACTTGACTTCTTGGGTGAAGAGCGCTCTTCACCCTGTGTGATCTTTCTGTGTTTGAGCTGGGGTATTATTCGGAGATTGGATAGAAATAGTCAGGCTGGGTGTTTTGTCCTGTTACAATTAGACAAGACAAAGTACAATGAAGAATTTAATTTTGCTTTTATCACCAGTTGCCTTAAACTATTTTCCCACTGTTCTTTGGGCTATTAGTCCTGCTGAACTTCAGGAAGGTCTCTGTAAAATCTCAGTTTTCTGTTTAACAGTGAAAGGTTCGGATGAGTTCACAGTACTGCCCTGTGGTGATCTGTTGTAACGGTGATCAGGTCTGTCAGGTTCCCTGTGACGAACCTCTGTTGTGGTGAGGCTGGTTCTGATCACCCATATCTTGGCTGGACCTTATTCTGAGTCTGTGTTGCCATCTGCAACCAAGCACTCGTTCACTAGGAGGTTTTGGTGACCTGCTGAGGAAAGATCTGTGTAAAGCTTGTTGTACCCCTGTCTGCAAGTTTAGTTGAGGCTGTGCTATTTGCTTTGCTGTGGATTCCCAGGAACAGCTCAAAGCCCTCTTTGAATTATCAGTTACAAGAAGTCTCACTGCAAAAGTCTTCATCCTCTGTTGTTCCCTCTTTAAGGCAAAGTGCTGGGCAACTTGCAGCTTAACCTTCTTAGTAAATCCAAGGTTTATGAAGACCCAGCTTTGAGTGCCATTTTTCTGCACAACAACTACAACTACATTCTGAAATCTCTGGAGAAGTAAGTATGTAGTACTGGAGTTCATCTCTCTGAATTAGGCTGATGCTAAGTGCAGTTTTCAAACAGACTTTGGTGTATTGAGTGCATTTACCTGCATGTCTGTCCCAACTCTCCTGTACTGAATTCTTGAAGCTGCCCTTTTGAAACCTTAGCCCTATGGATAAGCATTGCATTACATAAGAGTGGGAGATGCAACCGTCAGAGATGCCTTATGTTGCAGAGAATCCTTTCCTCTTGAGAGGATTGACAGTGTTGCTTTGGAAAGCAACTTGGAGCAGCTCCTGTCACCCAGTTTGTGCATTTCAAGGTCCCTTTAGAGTAAAAAGGCACAGATCTTGCTGATAGCAGCTGGTTTGTGTGCTTCCTCATGTTTTCTGTTCTTCTTTCAGGTCTGAGCTGATCCAGTTGGTAGCTGTGACACAGAAGACAGCTGAAAGGTCTTACCGGGAGCTCATTGAACAGCAGATCCAGACCTACCAGCGCAGGTCAGGTGGCATCCCCTCTGTTCTTCCTTCAGTTTTGTCATAGTTTTTTAAGAGCTTCTTGAGAGATTCGTGGCCAACGCTGGTGGAGAGTCGGAGGGATTCACCTAAAACAGAAGCTAGTTTGAAACCAAACCCAAACATTCTGTTTCCCAGACAATTAATCTGACTTAGAAACTGGTCACTGTGGAAGGCTTTGGTGGATGCTTCATCCAGTTTGGCCTTTGGGTCATGGGTGAGAGTATAATAGCTCTGGTGAGGTATTACTAACTCCTTCTCTTTGCTCCTTTCCCATCTCATTTTGGATTCAGCTGGTTAAAGGTGACAGATTACATCTCGGAGAGAAATCTGCCTGTCTTTCAACCAGGAGTGAAGGTGAGAGGATGGATAAGGATGGTTTTTAGATGATAGAAACTGCCAGTATCTTCTCCTTGGTCATTTTCAAGAATTCCCAGAAACCTTTGTTATATCCCATACCAATATTGCTGTGTGGAATGAATACTGTGTCTGGGACAGGACAGGGAACAGCACTGCCTTGTAATCACCCCATCCATATTCACACAAGTCTTTTTAATTTCTGCCTCTAGTCTTTTCACCTGAGCAAACGCTGTTATTTTGGATTTGCAAATCTGGGCACCTTTCCTTTACAAGCAGCTCAAAGCAGAAAGAAGTCTATTTTTGTGCCTGTTCTGGGTGAAAATTACCCTCATTAAACATACTTCAGATGGAAGCCAGTTGCTGTATGTAGGGTGCACTGCTCACTGCAGCTTTTTCTCCTTGCTTTAGGAGAAGCTTGAGCTGAATGGGGTAGAATTTCACTTAAGTTGGATGGGGAATATGTGGGCAAACCGTGATGTTGGATTTTTACTGCTTTCCCTCCTTGTTGCAGCTCAAGGATAAGGAGAGGCAGATGATAAAGGAGCGCTTTAAGGTAAGGAGGCATGAGGTGGCATAAGAACATCCCATGGTTGACTGGGATAGAGAAACAGGGATCTGCCTAAGGAGGAGGCCTGTCCAATGGCGGTCACCAATGGGGGGGAAAAATACTGCAATAGAGACACAATTGCAGCTGGGACACTCACTAAGTTTTATTTTGGACAGGGCTTTAATGATGGTCTTGAGGAGCTGTGCAAGATCCAGAAAGCCTGGGCAATCCCAGATGTGGAGCAACGGGACAAAATTCGCCGGGCACAGAAAACCATTGTGAAAGAGACCTATGGTGCTTTCCTGAACAGGTGAGAACCTCTTGCAACATTGTCATCTCTTCTGTGGATTCACTGAGGTTTTTGGGGCCTAGGCTAGCCAGAGGTAAGGCACTTCGCTACTGTCCTGTCTTAGCTTTACTATCTTGCACATTGAAATGTCCCCAGGGGGAGTTCTATTAGTTGTCAGCATTTGCTTGTCACCCTGATTCCTTGCTCAGTGAGTGCAGGTGTTCTAGTTAGCACAAAGCTCTGAGCCACTTTAGATTGTTCTTGTCAACCTTGGGAGACCCATTGTAGATATCCTGTCAGATTGAAGTGGAACATGCTGGAGTGGAGCTGATTTCTCTGACAGGAAGGATACAGGTGGGAGCAGCCTCACTCAGTGCAGGCAAGAGAAGGCAAGGGTTAATGACTCTTTTGCTCTGTTCCAGTTTCTTGCTACCTGGGGGTTGTTTTCCTTTGCAGGTATAGCAATGTGCCCTTCACCAAGAACCCTGAGAAGTACATCAAATACCAGGTTGACCAGGTGGGAGAGATGATTGAAAGGCTGTTTGACACATCAGCGTAAACCTATAACTTGTACTCCTCAGCTGCCAAGTACAAGTCAGTGCTCTTTCAGCAACCTTTGTGACTCCCTTCCCCTCTCCCTTGCCCCATTGTTGTGGGCAGGGTGTTATTCTTGTATTTATCAGATTTATAAACCTGTGGAAACACAACCTCCTGTCTGTCTTTGCCTTCTTCTCTGGATACTGAGCAAATACTGAAGATGTGCACTGCAATGCTGTGTCTTGATTTAGATCTGTGTATCTTCAGGCTCCTTTATGAATACTCATACTTTGATGCACAGCAGTCCTTCCCTTTAGGACAATAAGCTGTAAGCTCCAAATAGTGTTGTCTTCTCCCCTGATGGGTTTTGGGGATCACAGTTCTGTAGGATACCAAAGGATTTTCCCATGGTTGCTCTTAACTGTCATTAGTAATGAGATGAGATGATAATCCTGAGGTATAGTATTGTCTGTGGTAGAGCTCAGCAGACCTGCAGCTCCACCATGTGCAGGGAGTGTTGTACCCCAAAGCTTTGTTAGCTGTCCCAGTAGCAGTTCTCTGTCCTGTATGAGGCCATGGTAGAAAGGGCAGCAGCATGCTGCAGTGGGATTGGAGGGCAGTGAGAACCTGAGGGAGATCCTTGGCATCCTGACTGGTTGCAACTCCTTGATGTGAGGCAGAACATGTGTAAAAGCGTTCCCATAGTGATGTCTGAAGAGCACCCTCTTTACAATTCCTCTTTGTACCCTGTCTTGGTACCTGATGCTTCTCTTTCCTGCAAGCAGCCAAGTCCATTCTCTTCATATAACCCATGAGTATCACATGAGAAACAAATGCTACTTCCCTAGCATCATTTCCTGGGCACTGGTCCAGCCAGCAGTGTGACTTGGAGTGGTACTTGAGCAGGCTTTACTATGAGAGCTGAATTTGGCCATCTTCACACCAAAGCCTTTCAGAGCTTTGGAGCATGTTTGTCTTTCTGTGTTCTCAGTCTGGGTAGCTCTTCCTCCCACCTCTCTCCTGCTGCTTGCTCTATTGTGGGGTCTTATCTATCATTTGTCTATCAACACTTGAAATAGGGGTTTCCATAGAGCTAGGTGTGCTCACAATAGCTGCTACTTTGCAATCTGGAGCAAATCCATTATTCACCTAAGCATGTGTTTGCAGAACTGAATGTTTGCTGGCATCTAATTAGCCTGGCAATGGAAGAGCCATTGTGTCACCATCCAGGGCGCTGCAAAACAGAACACAGTAAAGGAGGAGAGGAGACAACCAGGCAGACTTCAGTGTGAAACAGAGAGAGCAGGTGGTAGAAAGGTAGGAAGAAGCATTTTAACCCTTCTGCTGCTGTGCATCCACCAGGTTGTAGTGCCAATAGAAGACTAGCCAAGAGCATCTCTCATGTTGTGCATGAGTTGGATGTTAGAGCCTGGATGAGAAGACAGGTCCTGCCGTGGCAGAGCCTGGGCTGCTGCCTGCACAGACAGCTGGCTCAGGTAGCTCTTGGCCTTTTTAAACCTCTGACCTTTTAATTATAAGCCTAGATCCAAGTGTGGTTTGAAGCACTCAGATGGTGTCGAGATCTCCTTTAAGACAATAACAACAGCAACGATGCCATTTGAGAGGTTAGTCCAGCTCAGATTTGTTCCACTCTGTGGGTTTAAATCTCACTCACATCTGCCTGGCCCTTTGGGTTCACAATACCCACCTGAGAGCCCTCTCCTCTGTCTTCTGACCTCAAAAGCTTGAGGAAATCTGAGATTTCAATGCTGTTTTCCCTCTGCAAGCTCTCCAAGGCTGGCAGGTTCTGGACAGAGTGTTTTTAAGCATAAGCAAAGCACTGCTGGCACGTGTTATGTGCGGTGTCAAGCGTGCTGGATGCACACTCTGACATTCACCAGGATGATCTGGATTCCATCTTTCTGGATGTGTTTCTGCTGCAGCAGTGAATTGAGGTGTATTTCTTTTCTCCAGGAGAGCGGGTGGAATTTGTTGATGTGCTCAGGCCAAGGCTATAAAACATGTGCTTTATTGCAGCTGGTTCCAGGACAAAGTGATTCACCTGGAATGGTTGCAGGCAAAACTGAGGGAAGGAAGCAGGGGGGAGCTTAGCAGCCTTCCTGTACCTAACAGGGGCCTACAAGAAAACTTGAGAGGTGCTGTCTGTCAGGGAGTTTAGGTGATAAGACAAGAGGGAATTGTTTTCAACTAAAGAGGGGTGATTTAGATTAGATGTTAGGAAGAAATTCTTCACACGGAGGGTGGTGAGGCATTGCTACCCAGAGAAGCTGTGTGCCCCATCCTTGGCGGTGCTGAAGACCAGGCTGGGTGGGCTTTTAGCAGCTTGGTGTACAGGAAGGAGCTCTCGCCCCTCTGGGCTGCCTTGAGGGTTCTGGCAGTGGCCAACTCTGCACAGTGCTCAAGACCAGCACTTCATGCTCTTTGGCTTTTTATGGTAAGGAATGTGTGTGCAACACGTTGAATAAGAGTGATCCTGCCAACAGTGCAGTGGTTCCAGCTGAGACTGCTGGCAGAGGTGACAGCTGAGGGCTGCACGATGCTGCTGGGCTTGACACACTTTTCCCCCTCGCTTCCTCCAAGGATCCTCTGCTGGTTTTAAGGCCCTTCTCCTCCTTTTGCAGCCCCAGGTTCTGTTTTGGCTGCCAGTGCATTCCCTAAGACCATGGGCAAATTTTTGTTTCCCAGTATTTGGCTGGAGACTCACTTCTGTTTCAGGAGTGCTTTTTATTACTGCAGGGGGCCAGACTGGAGGGCTGTGCTGGGGTTTGGGAGTGCTACCTGCTCTCATGAAATCCTTTTGCTGCCCCAAAACAACAGGTCTTAAACTCAGCAGAGACGGTGACATGGGACAGAATCCCTGCAGGTTTCCTGCTGCTGCAAGTTTGCAACTGGAAGTCAGGTACAGCAAAAAGCAGAGTGTGGGGGAAGGGGCTCAAGAACCTCAGCCCCCCCCTGGATTCCATTGTGATACCAGGCAGGAAATTTGGCACAGTAAGTGTTTAAAAGCAATTCCTGGAAAAATAGCATTAAAACTGTACTCTGGCAAGCTCACATTAACCTGAGCTTTCAGTCTTGTCTCTGTGAGCTCTGCTGGGCTCGATGAAATCTGAATTTAGCTTATTTATTTCCTTCTCCCCATTGAATCCGCTTTTATTCAACTTTAACCTTTAAATTTTATTAAACCTTAAGATGCTGAGGCTCAGTATCTCACATCTCCTCCTCCTCTGCTTGTGGCAGCACTCACAGAGGCAGTGGAGCATCTGCTCTATTTCTACACCATCCTGTAAATGGTGTAATGATCCAGCAGCCAGCACAGGCTTCCATCTTGTTGCCTGTGAACATGCAGCTATGGATTTAACCCAAATCCCACCTGCAAGGAGGTGCCAGAGGAGTGGGCTTGGGCTGCTGGAAGAGGCAGGAGGTCAGCGGATCCATGTGAATGTGGGGATGTGCTTTCAAAGCAGGGTGTGCTGGGTCTCCAATTGAAGCTCCCTCCCCTGTGTGCTCCATCTCAGCCCTACTGGCATCTACCAGCCAGGGGAGCCGGGCAGCAATGAGTCACTGCAGTCAGTTTTTGGGAAGGTTATGTTAAATATAATTAATGGATGTGCTGAAAGTCTCTGCAAATCACTCTCCTTGCTCACTAAATCGTTTCTTGTTAGGTTAGAAGACTGCTTGTCCTTTCTTTGCTGATATTTCTGCATCTCCACATAAGCCCATGTATTGATTCTGTGTTTGACTGCAGCATCACGGCACTGCTTTCCCATCTCTCCAGCTGAGGATGGTTCCTGAGCAGCTCCCCGGGGGACCCAGCTCTGCTAAGCTCTGGGAACAGCTTTACTTTTATCACTGCTATCTCCTCTGCAACGGCACCCAGCCATGCCAGCATGGGCAACCTGTCGTTGGGGTGGTAAGGAGATGGTGGGACAATGTACCTGGCATAAGCAGGGATTGCACCCCATGGTGCAGGGTGCTGAGGGCAGGAGGAGGCTTTGAGCTGTGCTGCTGGAGCTGCTGCAGTGCTTCCCTGGCTGGAAAGGGGTCAGCAGGGGAGGTAAATACAGCTATGAGTAATGGTGCTGTTTATAAAATTACACTCTGTGACTTATGCTGTGAGCAGGCCTAGACTAAATATAATGGTTATTGATAGGAGGCAGGGGCTGATTTCTGGCCCTCCATGTGGGGACAGGAAACTGGTTATAATAACACTCAGTGGGGGGGAAAATGAGCGTTTGACAGCCCTGAGCTCTTGGGGAGGGAAGGCCAAGCCCTGGGAGGGGGACAGTGCAGTGCCAAGGAGGAGCAGGGCTGTGGGGCTGTGTCCTAAAGCTGTGTTTTAAAGCATCCTCACCTCTGCCCATGATTTCTCCCCTCAGCCCCTTACCATCCTTCATCCCAAGGGTGAGCAAAACAGAGCGAAGCAAGGAAAAGCTTCATCTCAGCCCCAACTACACTGAGCAGGAGAGAAATGGAGGAGGCAAACGCTGCAGGAGTTGCAGGGTATCCTAAGAGAGGTGACACGAGCTGCAGGATAGAAGCCTGTAGGTCTTTATTGCAGCGTATGGTCCCCATGGGGCCCTGCAGCCCAACTTTGCTCTCCCAGTGCTGACCCTATTGTCCCACCTGGCTCCTCTGGCACTGGGATCTCTTCCAAGTGGCCCCAGCACGCAGCCTCCATCCACCCTGCAGTCTTTATAGACTTCTGGGGCCTCACCTGCACCACAGTGAAAGCTAAAGCAGCTGTGGTTGGAGGTCAGAGCTCTCATGAGGGACCAGGTGTAGATGCAGCAGGGTGCAGAGGAACAGGTGATCCCCTATTACAATTGATTCAGGCTTTGGATCTCCCTGCTCTCTGCAAATCCTATGCTTGGCTCTTTGGCTGAGTCCATAAGAATCAGCATCGTTTCAACACTGCTGATGTTTGGGAACGTTTGAAAGGGGGATAAAGAGATTTGACACAAACCCAAAACATGGTCCATCCCCAAACCTGCCATACTGCAGGAGACCGCAAAATACAGCGTGAGGGGAACACTGCTATGTGACATGGAAGGTGACGAAGGAGCCGCCATCAGCTTTCTGCCCACATCCCCCCAGTCCTGCCTCCCCCCAGGGCTGAGCTTTGCAGCGCACCGAGGAGCAGCCAGGCTCGGCCTCACTGAGACGCGTCTCCTCGCTGAGCTCTGCCTCCAACATGCTGATCGTGTTGGTCCCCTGCGCTGCGTGCACCTTGTTGGCCGCCTTCTTGTGCAAGAGGCAGATGAAGATCTTCTTGAAACCCTTGCGGAAATGCTTGGAGACGAGGGCATAGACAACGGGGTTGACGCAGGAGTTGGCGTAGGAGATGAGGTGCGAGAGGATGCGCAGGACGTATGTGGTGTGATTGAGGGGGAAATAGCCGAACCAAACGCAGAGGATGACCAGGTGGTGGGGCAGCCAGCAGAGGCAGAACAGCACGGCCACGATGATGATCATCCTGGTGACTTTCCTCTTGGCTTTCTTGGACTCTGACATCTCTTGGAGAGGGTCCACAGACCTCCAGAGGTAGCGGATGGTCCGGGTGTAAGTGAGGCTGAGGATCAACACCGGGATGATGTAGCTGAAGATGAAGGTGCAGAGATCCATGACTTTACGTTGGGAGATGGCCCAGACCGGGTGGCAGACGGTCAGGTTGGCCAGCTGGAACTGTTGGTAGTAGCTGAGGTAAGGGCTCGAGAAAATGAAGGAGAGCGCCCAGATGAAGCAGATGGCCACCAGTGCGTTCCTGGGCGTCCGCAGCTCCCGTGAATGCAGGGGATATCGTATGGCCAAGTACCTGTGTGGGAAAGGAGAGGGACACAGCTCTGGGCAAGGCATGGAGATCAGGGACAAGAGCTGAAGGGATGAACTGGAGCTTCCCAGCCCCACAGGTGATTCCTTGGTGTTTCCAGGGGTCTCTGCAGCACAACGGGGTGAGGAACGTCTTCATCCCCAACCCTGTGCTGTCACACCCTCTGCTCCTGGGGGGCAGGCAGGGATGGTCCCCTCCTGTCCCTGTATCCCCAGGGCACATCCAGCACTTCCTAAGGGAGCTGCCCTGGGTCTCACACTGAGCAGAGTCAGATCCTCTCTGGCTGCTGTGAGTTTGGGACTGGGAGCCTTTACAATGCCAGGAGCTGAGATAGCTCAGGGTGAGGCAATAGGCTGCTTTTGAGCAGAGAGCTTTTACACAGCTTTCCCTGCACCTCCTGCTGAGCAGGCTGGGACAGTCACCGCAGTGAGGAACACCACGGGGACAGAAATTGGTCTTTTTGTTCCTAAAAGAGGAAGATGGAAAAAGCAGCATCCGAGCTGAAACATCCCCAAGTTTTTCTCTTCTTTGTGGGCTGTGAGTTATTTAGTGCACAGCCAAAGAGCCCCAGCAAGAGCCAGT
Source organism: Coturnix japonica (assembly GCF_054131305.1). Classification (NCBI taxonomy): domain Eukaryota; kingdom Metazoa; phylum Chordata; class Aves; order Galliformes; family Phasianidae; genus Coturnix; species Coturnix japonica. The sequence goes on from NC_140685.1 coordinate 4,773,077, forward strand.
GCTGCACAGGGACAGAGCTTTGCTTCTCTCTGCTTCTCCATCCCCTTTTCCGCTGCTGCAGCCTCAGGACACACCACGATCCTTCACTTTGGGGTCTGAAAGCACCATGGGCTCCCAATCCCACCCTCCTCCAACCTCAGCCCTCAGCACTCACATCCCCTTGCACCCGCAAGCAGGGAAATGCTCCTTGGACCCCCAACAAGTGCTCAGTGCCCTCTCCTGCTCGGGTGGGCTTTAGCAGAGGGGGGATGCTGTGAAGCTCAGAATCCTCCATCCCCTTTCCTACCTGTCCAGGGAGACGGTGGCCAAGGTGAAGCTGCTGGCGTACATGGTGAGGTAGATGAAGAAGTGGACGGCTTTACACAGGAAGGACCCGAACACCCATCCATCCAGCGTGTAGATGGTGGCTTGGAAGGGGACGCAGAAGAGGATGAAGCAGAGGTCGGCAACCCCCAGGTTGAGGATGAAGAGGTTGGTGGTGTTCTTCACTTGCCCGTTGCGCAGCAGCACCGCCAGCACCAGGCAGTTACCCACGGTGCCCACGAGGAAGATGAGGAGATAAGCCAAGGGGATGAGCACCGACTCGGGATGCCAGCCCTCATCCCAGCCGGCTGCCGAGCCGTTCATAGCCAGGGGCGTGCAGAGAAAGGGGGAGCACAGAGAGCACTGCGGAGTGATGCACAGGGACGAAGGAGGTGGGGGGAAGGTGGGCACACACAGCACGAGGGGGGCCAGCAATGAGACGCTGTAGGAGGATGCAGGTGGGACGAGAGAGCTTCGCCGCTGTCTTGCTCGGGAGCCAGCAGACACTCAGCGCTGCTCCGAGCGCTCCCGCCCCCGAGGAGGAGGAGGAGGAGAAAGAGGAGAAAGAGGAGGAGGAAGCAGCTCCTGCCCGGCCCCTCGCAGCCCCGTGGGGGGTCACTGAGCACAAAGCAGCTGGTTGCATCTCAGCCGCTGGTTGCATCGCAGCAGCCGGTTGCATCGCAGCGGCTGGTTGCATTACAGCAGCTGGTTGCATTCAGCAGCTGGTTGCATCGCAGCTGGTTGCATTGCTGCGGCTGGTTGCATCGCAGCAGAGGGCTGAGCTCGTGCTTTGGGAAGGGAGAGGCTCCTTTTGCTGCTGCTGGTGGGCAGGTGGGAATGGAAGAGGTCCCAGAATGGCACCAATGTTCCAGCAGAGCATCGTCCCAGGGGGCTGCCCCATAGAACGGGCAGCTATGGGTGCTGTGTGTCCTGGTTATCCAGGCTATAGCTCAGCACTCAGCCCATTGCCTGCACTGGGTGCTCCTCCATGGGGGGCTGGATGACCATGGGACCAACCCACCAAGCCTGGGTCCTCCGCGATCCCATCAACCCCCGCGGCGCCGGCCGCTCTATCCGCTTCGTCTGCGCGCGGCTCTACTGCCCGGGCCCACAATACACCGCGGCGAGCGCTGCCCGCGTGCAAGATGGCGGCGGAGCGGCAGGGCGGGCGAGGCGGGGGGGAGGAGAACAAGGAGAACGAACGGCCGGTGGGAACCGGGGCTGATGGACTCAGCGACAGCCTGGGATTGGAGAGTATCCTACCGAGCGGGAGGGGACCGGGAGTGCGGCGGGATGCGGCAGGAGCTCTGTGCGGTGGTGCGGACGTGGCGGGGTCGGGCCTGGCCCGGCCGCTTCTTCATAGAGCGCCGGTCCCCTCAGTGCTGGACGGGGCTGATCCTCACAGGGAGAAGGGATGGGAACGGGGGTGGGAATGGGAATGGGAATAGGGATGGAAATGAAATGGGGATGGGGAAGATGATGAGGGGGCTGGAGCACCTCCCCTATGAGGACAGGCTGAGGGAGTTGGGTTTGTTCAGCCTGGAGAAGAGAAGGTTGCGGGGTGACCTCATTGCAGCCTTTCAGTACCTGAAGGGAACTTACTCCCAGGAGGGGAGTGAACTCTTGGAAAGGGCTGACAATAGCAGGACACGGGGAAATGGTTTGAAGTTAAGATTTAGGTTGGATGTTAGGGGGAAGTTCTTCACTAGGAGAGTGGTGAGGCCCTGGAACAGGCTGCCCAGGGAGGTTGTGGATGCCCCGTCCTTGGAGGTGTTCAAGGCCAGGTTGGACGGGGTCATGGGCAACCTGATCTAGTAAAGGTGTATGTTTGGTGGCCCTGCCAGGCAGGGGGTTGGAACTACATGGTCCTTGAGGTCCCTTCCAACCCGGCTCATTCTGTGTTTCTGTGTTCCTCTATCTGGGTTTGGTTTTGCCCTTCTGAATGGTGGCTTTGTGCTGCTTGCTGCTCCTTCCCAGGTACACGTCAGCCTTCAGAGCCAGGCTGTGCCATGGGGAGCCTTTGGTTTATGTGTGTGTGTGTGAAAGCAGCCTGGCTGCACAGCTGGGATAGGGCTGAGTTGTACCTGCTGGGTGATACATATGAAACGAAGCTGCAGGTTTCAGGTCAGCATATGGTATCTGTGTGATTATAGAGCAGGAGGCAGAGCCGGCCACTGCCGTAGTGGGATCACAGAGTGGTTTGGGTTGGAAGGGACCTCAGAGATCATCCATTTTTAACCCTTCTGCTATAGGCAGGGCAGCCAGCCATTAGGTTCAGATGCTGAGGGCTCTGTCCAGCCTGGATGTGAGCACCTACAAGGATGGAGCATCCAGTGCTTCCCTGGTACTGTCAGAGAGAAAACCTAAGATGCCAATAAAATAGATGATATGGCTTCAGCAGTAATGGCACAGCCTAAGAAAGCAGTTTGGAAAACAGGATTCTAGAATGGTTTGGATTGGAAGGAACCTTTAAGATCATGTAGTTCCAACCCCCTGTTATAGGCAGGGATGCTTCCCACTAGACCAGCCCCATCTAACCTGGCCTTGAATGCTTCCAGGGAGGGGGCATTCATAACCTTTCTAGGCAGCCTGTTCCAGTGTCTCACCACCATCACAGTGAATAATTTCTTCTTTATAGTGGTAAATCTTAGGCAGACAGTGGGATGTGTGCCCTCCTAGGCATTGCAGTCTGACTTATTGACTAATGCAGGCTTTCAGTGCTTAAGCAATGGTGACTTTCTGATAGGCAGCAGTGATTCTGCTCAGCACTGTATAACACACGTCTCCTTTTCCTGAGAGATGGGATGTTTAAGGTCAGGAAGGCTGCCCTGCTCCAATTGTATCAGCGTAACTGTGTCACAGGTAAGATGGGAGGCGGTGCAGTGTAGCTGGGGCAGTGAGTTATACGAGCCAGGATGCTTCTGCTGGTTAATCTTTTTAGCTGGGAACAAGGTATGCCAGCAGCAGGACTCTTATGGTCCTCTGTAAGCAGAGATGCTTGCAATGTGTGTTAGTCCTGTCTGTCATGAGAGACATAAAGCTCCAGATAAGCAGTGCAGATTATTCTTCCAGTCACTTCTTACAACTGTGGTTCTTAATGAGGCTTTTGGGTGCTCATTACCAGTCTCTGTAGAGACAGTACTTGCTTAATGGAACTTATAGAGTTTCCTGCATTCTTTTGGGATAGAATGTAGAACTGATAGCACTCTGTACTGTCAGTCTGCCTTAACACAAGTCCCAGTTCTTCAGATTGTGAAGGAATCCCAACAGCAGCACGGTTTACGACATGGGGATTTCCAGAGGTACAGGTCAGTAAGCAATGTGGACATCTTGGAGTTGCTGTCTGTCATGCAGCTGCTGTGACTTGATTTGCTTTATTGGCACAATAACATTTACAATGTAAACCTGCTGTAGCAGTCAGCAAAATCAGTCTGCCAAGTAAGTATCTCATGGCAAGTTGCTTCATGGTTTTTTTTTCTAATGAATGTTCTAATATGTTACAGCTGTTCCATTGAGGAGCATAAAAACTGCTTCTTGTTTTAGAGTTGCTTTTTAAGAGCTTGTTAACACCTCACTGTGCTCTTACAGGTATTTTCAATGTGTGAGCATAAAGAAATCAACCAATAGGGAGAACATTAATCTGATTTTTCAAGAGCAAGACTTGTTGCATGTCTTCCTACCTTCTTCTGTTTGTTAGCCACTGGCTTACAGGTCATTGCTTCAATACCTCTCACCTTATGCCATATATGAAGTTCTTAGTTGTTAAAACAACTCCTGGCTCAGCCCTTAGTTTCGACTTTCCTTTTCTGATTGGAGAGATCAGCAAACATGTGCACAATTGTAGCCAAACTGACCGTCCTCTTCTTTTCCTTAGGGGTTATTGCTCCCGTAGGCTGAGGCGACTCCGGAAAACTCTCAACTTCAAGATGGGGAACAGGCACAAGTTCACTGGGAAGAAGGTAACGGAAGAGATCCTCTCAGACAACAGGTATGGCTGCGGGATGGAATCCTGTGTTAGTGAATGGTTGCTTTCTTTCTCATCGTTTATTTTTATGTGGGTGTAGTGGAAAACTGTTCCATGCAGTGTATGTAGTTATATTTCTATGAGGGTATTTGTGCTGTTGGTATTAATAAAAGATGAATGTTCAGGCTGCTGTGCATGGGAGGGGAGCTGCTCATGTACTGCTTTCATCTTGTGAATAAGCGGGGGAAGGAGTAGCAACAGTCAGTCCTTTTTTTTTTACCTTACAGTCATTGAAATGGGTTATTTTCGTAGTCAATAAATATTACCTGCGTATTAAAGAGGAAATACTTAGGACAACATGCATAAAGGGGAGGCATATGAATGCTGATAATTCAAGTGCTGCAGCCAGCAAGAATGTGACTGGAGATATAATCCATTCCCTTTGAACAAAAACAGTGGCTATCAGTGATGTGGCAGTACTTGCTTAAACATCATCATTTTCTCATTAATCTTCCTCTCCCTGCAGGTATTTGCTGTTGATTCTGATGGATGCAGAGAGAGCGTGGAGTTACGCCATGCAGCTCAAACAGGAGGCCAACACGGAGCCTCGCAAACGATTCCACCTGCTGTCCCGCCTGCGCAAGGCTGTGAAACATGCAGAGGAGCTGGAGAGGCTGTGTGAGAGCAACCGAGTGGATGCCAAAACAAAGCTGGAAGCTCAGGTATTCACTGATACTTTGGTCTTGTTTTACAGCTCGAGCCAAAGAGGGAACTTCTGGATTTTAGGTGAAGAGATTATCCTCTCCTATAGCAGCAGGTGATCAGAGTGGGCTGTTTCTTGAATTGGATGATGTTTCCATGCTTGGGTTCATTGGTTATTGCTGCTGCTAGGATTGCAGAAATAACAGTGACACCAGCCAGGCTGAGAGCTTTGTTTATGTGTATCAAGTGATTGTCTTTACTTTGAAAAACAACAGTAAAAAGAACTGGTAGGGAGTAAGTTCATAGAATCATGTCATAGAATGGCCTGGGTTGAAAAGGGCCACAGTGCTCATCTAGTTTCAACCCCCCTGCTGTGTGAAGGGTCACCAGCCACCAGACCAGGCTGCCCAGAGCCACATCCAACCTGGCTGATACAACACAGCCCCATAAACTATACTGTTATCTGCTTCATTGATGTCTCAGAGTAGACACCAGGTGTATAAGCCTTGTGGCTTCAGTTCCTGGAACACAGAAAGCAGCTGTGTTGTGAGCCTAGACTCTGTGAATAAGGGTTGCAGTGCTGCTCAGCCAGATGGTTCTTTTGTGGTTTGCTGTTGAAAAGAATGTCTTGTGACATTTGTGGGCTGTGCTCGTTATATAACAAGCAAGAAACATCTTTACTTCCATCTTCTTAGAAATGTCAGTTTAACAAAACAAAAATCCCTTCCTTAGGCAGTAACATGTAATTTAAATCGATTTGTGTCTATGGTGAGACCAGACAAAAAGGGCAAGGGATGATCACTTACTCTAGATGTCACAGCAGCCTTTATGCTGAAGGTGGTACAAACCAGGCTATTGGTGTTGGGAAGATCAGCTTGCTTACCCTTGTGTTATCTGCAGGCATACATGGCTTACCTCACAGGGATGCTTCGTTTTGAGCACCAGGAGTGGAAAGCAGCAATGGAGGCTTTCAACAAATGCAAGTGAGTTCCCTCACTTTGTTTAACATGGGGATAACCCTGGTGGGTTGATGTGCTGTTTGTACAGTAGCTGTGAGGTGATGAGGTAACTGCATTTAACCAGGAGTTACCACTGAAGAAACAGCTTTCTCCAGATGATAGACATAATATTGCAGTGTTAATGTGTGTTCTTTCTGGTAGGACCATCTATGAAAAGCTGGCCAATGCTTTTACAGAAGAACAGGCTGTGCTGTACAACCAGCGTGTGGAGGAGATCTCTCCCAACATTCGTTACTGTGCCTATAATATTGGTAAGGGAAGTGGGGTGCTTCACCTCCAAACACAAACAAGCTTGCTTGTGAAAAGGGAATATTGACTTGGCATTTAAATACTGGGCTAAGTGACATAGGAGCAAGCCTATATATATATACATGTAGATATGTAGCCTATATGTAGTTTATATATATATATCTATAGTTTGTTCTAGGTCAGTTTAGCCATGGAGAAATATGTTAATTTTTCAAGTTCCTTTTTCTTTAAGGCAAAATATTAATTTTCAGTAGTTTTCATATGAAGTCAGAGTAAAAATACATGTGAATCCTTACCCATACATCTCCAGTTCTCCAGTATAAGATGTGTTAGTTATCTTTCCTTTATTGAAACAGTTTCTGAATTGAGATGAAGTAAGATCTTGGTGTGTTAACTCTCACAGGTGACCAGTCGGCTATGAATGAGCTGATGCAGATGAGGCTGAGGTCTGGTGGCACTGAAGGTCTCCTTGCAGAAAAACTGGAGGTAATTTCTGAATATTTGAACCCCAAGCATGCAAATATCACTTCTTAGAGCATAAGTATTGCTGCAGCACACCACTCAAGAGCCAGTACGTATCAGGAGAGCCTAAGGAAGCTCATCTGTGGGTAGCCACTCTTGGGTGGCGGGGATGAGGGGGGAAGCCTTTTGATTTCATTGTAGTCAATTATGGATTCTTTAAGTTTGGACTCATAATCTCAGTCCATTCTCTGCAGGCACTGATTACTCAAACTCGAGCAAAGCAGGCAGCCACCATGAGTGAAGTGGAGTGGAGAGGAAGAACTGTTCCTGTGAAGATAGACAAAGTGAGGATCTTCTTACTGGGCCTGGCGGACAATGAAGCTGCTATTGTCCAGGTAACTCAGGAGCCATCTCCAATGTCTGTTCTGATTGTCCTCTTTACTTCAGCCTGTGAGATAAAGCTTGATGCCTGTGCTGAAAGCTTTAAAATAACCTTTCCTCAAAAACTACACATCAACAGGAGAAAATGAGGATAAATATCAATGCAGGAGGTACTATTAAGAAGGCAGTCTAATAGGACAAGAACAGTAGGGCTGGGTAGGAAACAACAGTGTTAACTAGTTTTGCCGGACAATAATGAATCTGGTGTTGCTGGGTTGTTTTTTATTAGGTAGTACATTGCTATGGCCAGCAGGTGGAAGTGCAGCTTAGAGTTCACTGTTCCCTCCTTTAATTTCCATCCTGTGAGAGCAGCAGACAGGTGGTACCAGTGAAGCTGCCCTCTTTGTTCTATAAGGCAGCGGCAGAGTAGTGATCTGAAATCTTGAGTCTTTCATTGTGGTCCTTGGAACCTCTGTGTAAACAGGAGTGGTGTTATCACAACTAGCAGTGGTGAGAGCTGAACACAGAGATCAGTATTTATGTTACCAGAGGGCTAGAGCTCAGCTGTTCTGCAGTCAGCTGTGATGGACAGTTCAGCTTCACCTAAAAGAACTGTCATTGCTGGGATCTTCAGCACCTTTTGGCTTAGGACCAACAGAAACTCTCATGTATCACCAGCATTCCTCGGAGCTTGTTTAGAAACAAACACAGATGGATGAGCTTTGAGTAAAGGTGGAGATTCTCAGCCTTCAGTGGTTTGTTGGCACCTGGAGAAACTACAAGTGAGCCAAACTGAAATACAAATCCGAGCTTAAAATTGTTTCTTTCATCCTTTTTGTAGACCTGAATGCATGACTTCAAGAGCCACATTGGTTCTCCCTAAGCAGGTGCACTTGTTTCTCAGTTTTACTGCCTGGTATCTTGCAAATCAGAGCATGCACGTATTTACATGCACAATCTGCTTAACCTTAGGAATTCCTGCTTAAAAACGAAAGCCTTTGTTTCACTGCATGGCCCAGCCCTCTCCCTGTTTGTGCTCGACTGATGATCTCGCTGTGTCTGTTTTCATTTTTGTGCATGCAGTGAGATGGCTGCGTTCTGCTGGGTGAGGCTGAGAATGCTGCCAGACTCGTCTCTGGTTATTCTCAGTCCATCCCACCTTAGAAATTCCTGCAGCAAAAACACACGTACACACACAGCCCAAAACACCAAGAACCCCCCACACCTTCATTTTAGGTCAAGATACATGAGGTTTTGTGAGGCAGGAAAAATACCATTCCTTCATAGGTTTGCAAACCTTACAAGAGGACGGGCTTTGAATGGTAAAACTCAGCAGCTTTGTTTTTATTTTGGCCGATTTCAAGTTAAATTTTGCTCTTTCCAGGTTAATCATTCCTGCAATTGCTGAGGCTGGCGTTTGTTTCTGGGCAGTTTCATTGTACTAAATCGTTCAGAGTGGTTTTGGGCGTGTTATTTAATTGGGCATGTCAGCCCCATTAGGCAGAAATCAGGCTTCACTTTGGGTTTTTTTGTGTGGTAGTTTGTTATTATTTTCTTCAAAGGTGTTTGCAGATGTTGTTTTGGGGGGCAGGAGGCCAAAAACTCCTTCGTGTTTTGATCAGATTTGTAGTGACAGCAGAGAACGACTAACGACTCATTCACCCGTGCTGCTGAAATACAGGTTTGCTTACAAAAAAATGCTTCAAACAAACTAATTATTGCCACTGAGCATCACTCAAGTGGGAGTGTAGGAAAGATAGTCATCTACATGTTAGCACCACAAGAGAAAAGCTAAATCGGCATAACAAGAGCAATCTGCATTGGTGGTTTGCCAGGTCGGTAATGCTCAGCTCTTCTGCTGTTGTTGGGCCTTTCCCACAGCGTGGTCCAAGCTCAGCAGTTCTCAGGGCAGCTGTGGGCTGCTGGGATGGCAGCAGCTGCAGGGCAAGGTGAGGAGAGCTGCCCGTGCTGGGCCTGCAGTGCTGTGGAGCTCTGGGCACTGTCCACGTCCCCTGCAGCTTTTGTCCCAATTCTTGGCAGTTGCTCCCCAAAAGTGTATTACAGACACATACAGGTTGGAGTTCTCTCTACCCATTGGTGTTAAGGCCACCATTTGGGCAAGACTTGGTTTCATCTCCTGTGTTAACCCTTGTATTATGGGATACAACATAGAAAAAATGTCTGACCTGTCTTCATTTTGCTCTCCTCTTAGGCAGAAAATGAGGAGACAAGGGAACGTTTGTTTGAGTCTTTACTCAGCGAGTGCAGAGATGCCATTCAGGCAGTTCGGGAAGACCTGAAACCAGACCAGGTAAACACCAAAACATTTGTGTTCTGCATTTAACTTTTCTAATATCCCTTTTAAAGGCAGTTTTGCTTTGGTACTGATTCATTATTGTTTAACGCGGTTAGAAGCAAGAATGTTTGTTAGTTCCAAAGTAGTTTTCAAAGTGATCTGTTAATATTCAGAGCTGGTAAGAGCGAGTGACAATGTAGAAGCCCAATGTTGATTCAGCTTTGTGATTTACCTGTCCCTTGAGTTGTTTTCTACTGCCAGCAAACAATGTAAGTGTGTCACGTAGGATTTTGTCCCCAATTTCCACAGAAGCAACGGGAACACTCTCTGGAAAGCGACTCTGGGAAGGTGTCCAACATGCAGTACTTACACAGGTAATGGGCAAACAATGCTGCCTGTGCCAGCGTGAAGAAATCACACTCTTATGTCAGTGTTTGATTTCTGTTTGTTTTGTTTTATGAGTCCTTTGTCTTGGACTTCTCAGGTCTCAAAGGATGACTGTACAGATAAGGATCTGATTCATGTGGCTTTGAAAATATTTTACTTCAGACTTCCATGTTGACCTTTCGGATGTTTTGGCTCTTATTAGTATCAGCGTGGATGGGGGGAGGGGTCTTTTCAGAACAAAGCCACGTCTGAGCAGTTCTGACAGCCTTCTAATGAGGTACCTTTGCAGTTATTTGACTTACATCAAGTTGTCGACCGCCATCAAGCGCAATGAGAGCATGGCAAAGTCCCTGCAGAAGGCACTGCTGCAGCAGCAGCGATCAGAAGAGGATGGGAAGCGCACACCACGGCCTCAGGACCTGATCCGTCTGTACGATATCATTTTACAGGTACACACAATGGGCTCCTTCCAGTTGATCCTCCCCCTCATTTATCCACCAATGCAGTTTTCCAGTCATTTTTCTGTTTCATACAGCTCCCAACAGCTGCCTTAGCTTCTGCTGACTGGAGAAAGTAGCAGCTAAGAAAGCCCTGTACTTATTCTTTACCAGCAGTTTCTCAGTGTCTCACATACATTTTCAATTAACTGTGGGAGCCTGTGGCTCAGGAGGTTATGAATGGGAAAGGAGCTGTCTTAGGAAAGAATGACTTCATGTGAAATCTTAGGAGACTTTGTCCTAATTCCTATTTGTGTCAGGAAATCTGTCCCGAGGGCAAACATGTACAAGTTTCAGTGAGCGTCCTGTGCAAGATTAACACACTGATAATTAGAAAACTTTAAACTATGTTCATGGGAGTGGAGTGTTGAGTATTAAAAGGGGAAACTTTCCAGATTCCAGAGGAAAACAAAGCTTGCCTGAATTTGTTACTCTGTTTTGCACAGAACCTCGTGGAACTGACACAGCTTCCTGGCCTGGAGGAGGACAAGAATTTCCAGAAAGAGATTGGATTGAAGACACTTGTGTACAAAGCTTACAGGTGACTGAGGAACAGCCAGCTGTCCTCTAGCAGGCATATTATGTATTCAGAGCTTGTTAACCCAAGGCTTCATGCACATTACAGGGCTCTGATGCAGTTTCCTCAGCCCTTTTGTGAAATGAAGAGTGGTTGCTAAGAGGAAGCTGGCCAGACATGCTTAATGGGTTCTGTTATCTTTGATTTGGGTTGTTAAAGGTATGGATAACAAACAGGGTCATGTCAGGGATCCTCTGTTTGCTGTTGCAGGTGTTTCTTCATTGCACAGTCCTATGTGCTGGTCAAGAAATGGAGTGAAGCTCTGGTTTTATATGAAAGGGTGCTGAAATATGCTGGCGAAGTTCAGTCAGAAGCTGGAGCTTTTACAAACAGCTTGAAGGTAGGAACCCAGCCTTGCGTGCAGAGTGGAGCTGAAGTTAATGAGAAAGCCTTGGCCCAGTATTTATTGTCAATTAGACACCAGGCCATTAAAATTCAATGCTGATCTTAAAGTAGCAAAATTAATAATACGAGTATGAGTTTGTAAGCTGCTGTACAAGAGACTTTGTGGGGGTGTGGAGGTGTTCTGACAGTCCATGTGCTTTGAGGAGGGCTGGCCTTGCTGGAAGAGCTCCATAACACTTTTCCATGTTTTCTGTCAAGCTGTATCTGTAGCTCCTTAAGGGCTGTCCTGGAGCTTGTCCTCTTCTGGAAAGGCTTATTAGCTCTAGCACTTAATTTCTCAGTTGCTTGTAGGGTTTGACTTTTGCCCTACCTCTTAAACTCTGGCATGTTTCAGGCTTTCACCTCCATTTCTTTAATGCCTTAGGAGCTGCCTGATGTCCAGGATCTGATCACTCAAGTCAATGCAGAGAAATACTCCTTGCAAGCAGCAGCTATATTGGGTGAGTTGTAGAATTACACTAGACTTATGACTTCTCTTGAATTATCTTCTGCAGCTACTTAATTTCTCCAACCATTGACACTTGGCATCTTGCTCCCTGCTTAGAGTTGCAAACATTCTTCCTCAGGACATGGATCTGTTTTCGGTAACCTGCTCAGAATACTTTGCTTAGTGTTTAATTTTCCTCCTGCAAACAAATTGGATTCAGTGTGTACCACTTCCTTGGCAATAACACTCACTCTTGTTGACCTTACTTACCTTATATTTGCCTATCTGGGGAAAGGGAGAGAAGTGTTGTCCTGCTCTTGGTGTGGACCAGGTTAGGGGGGCTTTAGGGGGATGGATGAACTTTGTGATCTCAGACAAGATCTTGTCTGTCATCCTTACCACCTTTTCTTTAATTTTGCAGATGCAAATGATAATCATGAGACCGAGTCTCCATCTCAGGTCAAGGATGGCAAGGTAGGAGCGAAGAGTTTTGTCAGATTAAAGAAGTGTTCTTTAATGAATGGTGCTTTAAATCTATCACCTGAGCGTCTCTTAAAGTCAAGAAGTGGCAGGTTAACTGGGGTTCTGTCATGACTGGAGTGGGGTGAGAGGTTTTCATAGTCATGTTTTCCTCCTGTGAGCGCTGAAGGTGGCTGGCAGGGTGGAGTTCCTCATCTGGGAGCTGCTTGCAGCTTCCTACGTGCCACTTTATATTGTTGTGTGGTTAGTTTTCACCCTGTGTTTGTGGATGTTATCTAGAGTAAGGCTGCAGCAAGGCTTTGAGAGGGGGATCAAAGCATTCCCAAGCTGTCACACCTGAGATTTTCAGCTTCTTGTCACCTCAGTGCTGTTAATTCCTCTGTGCCTGCTGGGCTGTGTTTGACTTGCCTTTTTGTGTTGCTCTCTTTCAGCCACTCTCAGAACGGTTTGAGACCTTCTGTCTGGATCCTTCTCTCGTCAGCAAGCAAGTCAACCTTGTGCATTTCCCTCCGGGCTTCCAGCCCATCCCATGCAAACCGTTGTTCTTTGACCTGGCCCTTAATCATGTTGCTTTCCCACCTCTGGAAGACAAGGTGGAACAGAAGGCCAAGAGCGGCCTCACAGGATACATCAAGGGCATCTTTGGATTCAAAAGTTAACCAGGACCCCTCTGAGGAACAGAGGTTTTATTCTGTATTGAAGGCAAAGCTCCAAGAGGTTCTAAGACATAAATATCTGCACCTGAAACCAACAGAGGGAGGCGTCACCATCTTCTTCCCTGTGCTCTGTGTATCCGTCTGTGCACTTACATTCTCTCCCGGTGTATTAAAGACCAGCAACCTGCTCAGAAACTGAAGTACACGATAAATAGCTGAAAATAATTGGGAGCACAGAAAAGTTCCATTCTGCTCAGAGCACTTGCAGTGTGCGTTGTGGCCGTGCTCGGGGTTGGTACACATTCACTTAGCGAGGCACAGACACAACTTGATTCTTCCCCTGCCCTGTTATTTGGCATAGATTTGTTGTTTGGTTTGGGTGCGATGGGGGAATGAGGCAAAATTGAATCAGCAAAGTGAGGCTGCCTATACAAAGTGTGTGGAGACGTAGCCAGGGTGGGCTTCTCCTTTCCTTTCAGCTCTCAGCCCCTGCTGAGGAGCATATATAGTCACATAAGGAGAAGTTTATTGTTTGATGCTCAGCAGTCACGAAGCCTCTCCTTATCACTAAGGATAGAAACTGCTTTACCAAATGCTTGTGGTTACACCACTCGTGTTGGAGTATGACTGGAGTTTGTGCTCGGGGCTGGCAGGGTTGTTCTTTGTTGATAGGAGCTCCGTTAGGTGAGTAAATACAGTATAAAACCTATTCCTGCAAGGCTTTCCTTGGGAAGCTGCAGCTTCATGGGTGGCTGTAGGGATAACTGCTTGATTTCATGGGAAGTTGGGTCTCTTGGTGTTGATTTTTCTCTCTCTGATTGAATTATTGACTGAAAACAAAGATGATTTTTGCCTGTTGCTTTTCCCTCTCCCTTTGTTGGTGGCTGTACCCGACAGGAGGAACAAGCAGCAGCTCTGCTGGGTTCAATGAGGGCTCTTGGTTTTTATACAGCAGCCGGGTGCTGTGCCAGTAACTTCATAATCACAGTCATTAAGGAGGGAAGGAAGGGAATGGGGGGTGAGGGGGTGAGAAGGGGAAAACCAACAAGCACATGGGCAGAAGAGCTCCTAAATAAAACGTTTGGAAGTTTTCATCAGCCAAGTTTGGGTTCCATTTCACTGTTGTGGGAATGATGGATGAGGGGGATTCATTCCCGCTGCTGTAAGTTGTGTTTGCTGCTTTGTTGTGGGTTCTCAGAGCTCAAAGGAAGAGGGGTGGTGTGATAGCTGTGATGGCAGCTGGTTGTGATGGCTTCGTGGTGCTTTAATCTGAGCTCTCTAATGCTTTTCTAGCAGCAGTTTGAGAGCTGTCACCCTGTTTGCTTTGTGAGCCAGCTCCTCTCTGCCCTCCTGCCACAGGTCTGTGGTGGATCCCAGGCCTGGATGGATCCCAACCAGCCCAATTTGTCACCATGACAGAAAGCCAGGAGCGACACAAAGCGTCTTGTAAAAGATAAGTGATTCCTTGGGTGCAGATAAGGGACCTGCAAACAATAAAGCCTTGTTCCCGACCTCTGAGCCGTGCAGTTTGTTGAGCACTAATGCTCTGAGCGTTCAGAGGATGCAGCCCCACACCAAGGTCTGGAATGGCACCAATAAGGTGCAGGAGCTGGAAGGGAGCAGCTCAGAGTAGGTCTGAGATCTGTGTGCAGGACAGGTGGGTTCCATTGGGAACTGCTGTGTGTTCAGTTGTGCTGCCAGAGCACGGAGCAGGGTGCGGGTTTATGATGTGTACAGACCTGCTTCCTTATGGCTCAGCTCTTTGGTGTTGGTGTTCTCTTCCCATGCCATGCAGTGCCCTGGAGCAGGAAGCTCCATGTTTATTGTGATCACCTTCACTCCCTGCAGCTGCCTTTGGGCTCACAGTGCTGCTTTAATTACGGGCTGAGCAACCCATGCCCAGTGTTACTGCATCCATCAGGAGATGGGATCTGCTGCTGCTGGAGGATGAGGGCGGCCACGAGCAGGTGATGCCTTAAGCCACGTTCACTCCTGGTCCTCCATGGAGGGGACCCAGTGACAGCAGGTGGGTCTTGAGGAGCTGATGGGGGATGTGCCATGAAGGGAAATGATTAACAGAAAGCAAAGCAGGCGGCTGGAAGAACCAGGGGAGGGGTGACATGGGATGGGAATAGGCTGAACTGGGAGCTCCTCAGTAACAGCATCTGCCCCAGATTCCTTCCTAAAGCCCCCACTGGGTGCACAACTCAGCTGGGGTGGAGGGATGGGAAGCCCCCATTCTCTGACAGCAGCAGTGGTTCTGCCCACCCCGTGGCTCAGGGTGTAAGCTGGGGGTTACCACCTGCTTACAGGGGTGGGCTGGTGTGATTTGAGATGTAGGGACTGTTGTAAAGCACAGAGGAAAATGGAGGCGGGTTGGAGGTGGTTTGGCATATGGAAGGAGCAGGGAGCTCCATCCCTGGGCTCTGTTTGCTCTGGGTATCCCTGCTGCTGCTCCCATCCATGCACAGAGCTGCAGCACTTTGCTCAGGGCCCCCCCACACAAGAAACACAATGAATGGCTCCTTGCCATGGTCAGCACAGGGAGCCCGAATGGCTGAGGAGCAGCATCAAAGCCTCTGGAACATCTCGATTTTTTCCTATGGGGAGAGCTTCTAATTTTCTCAGCACACCCAATGAATGGGGGCAGGCAGTGCCTGGCTGCTCAGGGTTAGTGCTGAGGGATGGATGTGTCCTACTCACAACAGGGTGAGGCGATGGCAGCCCAGCATGGAGCTGTGTGGGTCCATCTGCAGCAATGAGAAGCTCTGGGGCTGCACTGGGCAGTGCAATCAGACCCACCCTGAGCCCTGTAGGGATTGGGGTTGGTGCAATGCAGTCTGCAAACTGCTCTGTGTGCAGCTGTGCCCATCCCATGGGTTAATTACCCCCCAGCACTTTGCTGGCTGAGCCTCACTCAGATCCAGTCGCTGTTTGTTGGAACAAAATGTGTTTGTAGGTTTAGCAACGCGTTGAGCAGGTGGGGTGTTGTGAGGATCTGTGTGTGTGGAAACGGTGCTGTCAGCGCCCGGCTGGCTCCTGGGGAGAGGAAAATGAGGGTAAAGCAATGGGTGCTATGGGGCAGGGAGCTGCGGGTTGATGCAATGAGATCAGGGAGCTGTGGGTTGGGGCAGTGCGTCCTTTTGATGTCTGAAGGGTCTGGGCTGAGCGTTGCCCTGGGATGGAGCTGCTAATGAGCAGTGAGATGGTGCACTGTGAGCCTGCCCTGTATTTAGGGATGAGCAAAGGAGCACAGCTGGGACTTTCCATCCATTCACCCAAAGCTTAGAGAGGAAGAGGAGCAGCTCCCTCTGCCCTCCCCATCTGCATCCTCACTCCAGCTGCGGTTTGGCAGAGCCAGCACAGCATGAGGGACACGGCCCCAACACGCAGCTCCGTTCATCCCCTGGAACCCACAGCACAGGTGAGGCTGCAGAATGGTTTCCTACTGCATGGGCTGCTCCCAGGATGGCTGACACCGGGATGTGGCAGCTCGGCATCTCCTCGAGTGTTATCTCGGAGCAGAACTTCTTCCCTACAGCTAATGGAGGTGCTGGGCTGCTGAACTCGATCAGCATGTCATGGGGTGAACGGTCCTATTGCCTAACAAATGGGATCTCAGCACAGCCAGGGCCTGGGACTGTTTGTAGAGGGACCGAGGAAGGCAGGTGTGTTTCCATCCCAAAGGAGAAATAGTTTTAATTGATCAGTTTGGTCTGTGAGGTTCATCTGCATGGGGAATGCAGACAAGGAGAGGTGGGAGCCGTGTCCCAAAGGCCTCGTGGTGCCTCGTGGTTTTGGAGGGCTGTGCTCAGACACTGGGATGCTCCTACCCACAGGTTTTGGGCTGGGGCCCAAAGCGGGCACAGCTGTGGGTGGTTGTGGTGAGGGCAGAACGGGTCAGACTCGTCTCCCAACCTGCAGCTTCTTGCAGAGGCCGGGTGAGCGTGGCAGGATGTTGTGCTGTGGGTTCCTGCAGTGCTGCCCAGCTCCCACTGCAATGGGTTCTCATCCCATTCTGCAGCGGTGCTCATCAGCAGCATCACCAAACCACATGGGGAAGGTCGGGCTGTGCTTTTGTCTGAGAGCAAAGCCATGGGTACAAAGAGCCCTGCAAAAGAACATGGTCCCATGCATGTCCCTCCAATGTGATTTGTTCTGTGCTGGTTTAAAGGGAATGAAGAGGCCACCAAGGGACAAAGAGGTCCCAACCTGGGATGGTTGGTGGATGCTGGGCAGCTTTTCCTTTTGGCCCCGGGTTGTTTTAGGCTGTAAGAAATGGGGCAGAGCAGCACAAACCCACACCAGTGTCACCCTGCTCTGCTATTGGGTTCCCCAAACGGAGGTGCTGCTTTGGTTGGCTTTGTCCACAGGGCTCCTGCAGCCTCTCCAGCATCCAAAAATGCACAAAGCTTCGTGTGGAGTTGTGCCCACACCATCCCGGCTGCAGATTTGGCCTTTACACCCTATGAAGGCACCATCCCTCTGCTGGGACGCAGCGCTGGGAACGCTCCCCACGCCGGGGCGAGGTCTCCCATTCTCCCTCTGGGGCTCAGTTCAGTTCCTCCCCCCCTCACCCCCCCCACCCCAAACTGGTTTTTCGAGTCATTTTTTCACGCAGCTCCATCTCCGTGGGGAGGAGCCTCCCGGAGCCGCTCCTGGGCTCTGCCTCCCTCCTCCGAGTCCCCACGTCCCGACCCCGCAGCCCGCAGCTCCGCCGCCCCGACAGCTCCAGCATCGCGGCCGCAGCTTTAACAGCATGTTCAAAGCGGTGGGCAAAGGCTCCCCGAGCAGAAATGCCCCCAGCAGAAATTCACCAGCCAAACCCAACAAGTAAGTGCCATCCTCCGGCATCCACAGCAGCTGGGGAAGGGGGTGGGTTGGGATGTAAAAGGCTTTTGGATGCTGCCCTAAGAGCATCGCTCCTGGTGGGTCGGCTGCACTGCTGGGTGTGCTGGGAGCTGGAGCTTGTGTTGTCCTCGTTTTTAGTGGGCTTTGTGCTCTGGTTGTGGTGTGTCCCAGGGTGTGCAATGCTTGAACTTAGAGTGCTCCTCAGCGAGAAGCAAGCTCTTCTTTTGCAAGAAGGGCAAATGCAAGGAGGACAATTGCAACCCTCCTTGCTTGGGTGGAGCAGGCTCTGCTGTTTATTAAGGCAGAAACACGCTGGGATTTGGGATTCACTGGGTGAGGTTGGTGAGGTGCTGCCCTGCAAAGTGAGGGGGATGCTCAATTTGGGGCTCCTAGATGGTGAAAATGGGTGAGATATGGGTCTGCTGGGGGCTGTATGGGTCAAACAGCTGAGGGTGCACAAAAAGAACCCAATGGACACATCGTCCTCCATGCAGATCCCATCAGCTCCAGGGAGGAGGTGTGTGATGGGACCAGGGAGGGAAGAGACGTGCTCATCTCAGCTGTGATGTCCTGCAGGGGGATGGGGAGCTGATCACAGCCAGCTGCCCCTTTGATGGGGACCAAACCCAATGGCAAACAGCCACTGAATGGAAGAGGGCTGTGTGGGATGGCAGCTGGAAGCAGAGCTGCAGCATTACTGGGCTGGTCCTGCTCAGTTTTGGAGGCATCAGGTTTGGGGCTCAATCAGTGCCATCCTGCCACCATTAGCTGAGGAAATGAAGGTGGATGAGCTGTGTCCAGCACATTGCAGGTGGCTTCTATATCACCCTGGTGGCCATTGAGTGCTCCTGGTGGCCCCAAGGCCAGAGCTGAGGTCAGTGCCTTTGGGAATCCCAGTTTCCATCCCTGGGATTATGGTGTGGAGCTCCCAGAGCCCTTTTTCTGTCCCTGCTTTGGTGAGTGGGTGCCATGGTCCCACCTTACCCAGGTACTGGGATGGGGACAGTTCTCTGCCTGCGATGTTGTCCCTTGCGTGCAGTTGGATTGTCTGGAAGGCAGAAAGTAGTATGAGGAATGAACCAATTAATAATGATAATGATAGTAATGGTGCTGTGAGGCCAGAGATAGCCCTAGGGAGGAGCAGAGAGCTGTTCCCAGCCACCCCAGTAAGGTGGTGGTTCCCACATCCTGCCTCCTGCAGGGCTTCCAGCATCTTCACCCTGAAACACGGGGCTGTGCTGTGCATGGTTCATAGTGTGCGAAAGCTGCTGGGGGTAGAAGGGCCACATCCATGGGATGGGATGGGAGGGACAGCCCCAAAGGATGGAGATGGGGCAGCGTGGTGGGTGTCAGTGTGGATGGAAGAAGCCAGCTTCCCTCTCTGCATGGCCTGGGATTGGAACAGGAGCATCTACAGTGGTTTGGGTCCTTCTCCAGGCATGCAGTATTTTTCAGCCCATAGCTTTGTCATGGCTTGCTCTAAACAAAGCTGTTCCATGTATCCATCCTTGTGAACCCAGAGCTGGGGCATCACAGTGGGTCCATGTCCAGGACCAAGCATTATGGCCACGTACCCTCTGCAGAAGGTTGGGTACCAGGATCCCACGCTGAGCTCCTCCCCAGTGGGAGCTGAATTCCTCTGGGCATTACGGGGTGACTCACACTCTCCTCCCTGCGCAGTCTGGGCAGGGAAGCTGGGTGGTGCAGAAGTGTTTGCTCATGGGACACCGCCTCATTCCAGGTGTGCTGGGAGGAGTGGGATGTTGTGTAACCCGCTGGGGAGGGGGCACCTCCTGCGTGCTCAGAGACACAGCCACCGAGCCCTGAGCATCCTGTGTGCCTTAGGGCCACCCTGCCTGTCCCCAACACTGCAGCTTATGGGGCATAGATGGGATGGGGCTGCAGTTGCAGTGGATTGAACTGCAACATGAGCTTGGCTTGGCGTGGTTGTAATGCTAAGTGACACTTTGCCATCACCTGAGGCTGTGATAAATGGCTGCTCTGGACTGACCCATTCATCCATGTGATTGCTGGAGCCTGGCAAAGCCACCGGGGCTTTCAGCTGACCCCGGTGCTGCTGCTGCAGCTCTTCCCAATGATGAAGATCACCCTTCCCCATTCACCAGTTGTGCTGCTCCCACCCTCAGGTCCTCAAGCAATGAGCTGGCCGTGCTCATCGCCCGCATGCAGACAAATGCCGACCAGGTGGAGAAGGACATCCTGGATACACAGTCCCTGCTTGCGCAGGTGAGATGTGGCACAGGGCAGTGGGAAGGTGGAAGGCTTTGGTTGGAAATGCAGTACCTGGAACAACAGGCGAAGTGTCTGCTGTGTGCATCATGCTTCTTTGTTTTTCCTGGTATCCAGGATGTCAGCAATGAGCAGAAGAAGAAACCCTTCGAGTTCCAGGCGGAGAATGCCAGGAACCTCAAGGAGGCAGAGACGCTGCTGAAGGATCTCTTCTTGGACGTGGACCGTGCCAAGAGGCTGAAACACCCCCAGGCTAATGAGATAGAGAAAGAGTGAGTGCAGTGGGGGGAGCAGGTGGGATGGAGAACCCCCAGCCCAGAGCTGGGATCTGGGCTGAGCTCCATGGAAAGGCAGAGCTTCACCCATCTCCCCATAGACTTCAGACTTAAAATCAGGGCTTCAGCCAATGCAAGCAGAGAGAATTGGCATCAGGTGTTCAAGTGTGAGGTCTCCATTTGGCTGCTGGTGCTTTGCTCCCCTTCACTTTCCAGGTGGGGAAGCAGGAGGGTAGAGTTGTTTCCTGGCTGGGAAGAGACTGCCCTGGTCTTCTTGGAGTTCTTCCCATGGGTTGTAACTCCTGGGATGCCCCTGGTGATGGAGAACCCCAGGGCCAGCATAGAACAATAACAAGCTTTTATGGGTTTTATGGGTGAAATGTGGGCTCCTTGAACTCCACCTTGGTTCTCCTTATCCCACACTGTCACACAGAATTGTGCCTTTTCTCCCCCGCAGCATCCAGCAGCTCCATGAACGTGTGACTCAGCTGTGTGCGGAGTATCGGGACCTCTATGAGAAACTGAACGTCCCCGATATCGGGCCCAGGGTGGACTGGACAAAGATCCTGGACCAAAAGATGGTAAGAGCAGCTGCTTTCCACACCGACCTCCCAACTTCTCCAAGGCTGGATAATGCCCATAGAGCTCTGCCAGCCATCGTGTGCTCAGCATCATGCAGGGATGATATGGGTTTGGTGGTGGAGATAACTCAAGTGATCCAGATAGGAGAATTCTCTCCTTCCAGATTTTAAAAGCCATTGGAGGACCCTCTGGATTGACCCATTCAGATTAAGAGCAAATAGAAGGGGATTAAGTAGAGATGCTGTGATAGGATAGGGATGGTGGTATCTTCAAGGACTTTTAGCCCTTCATCCTAAGGTGCACCCAACTATAAGCTGCTGGGTGCCCAATTTGGTAAAAACCACTGAGATCCCCTCCCTCCCTCCCATGCTGGTATCAGGTCTTTCCATACCCTGCCAGTACACACTCTGGTTTCTCCCTGAAATATGGTATTTTGCTTTACCTTACTTCATTTGCACAGAAACAAGTCAATGCAGGACAGTACGGCCCCGGCATGTCAGAGCTGGAGAAGCAAATAGCTGAACACAATATCCTCCAGAAGGAGATTGAAGCTTATGGCCTTCAGATCAAGAACCTGCGCTGCAGGGTAAGGAATCCTCTGCCCCCTCCTTGTCCCCTCTGCTTCACCTGAGACCCCAACCCTGTGTCCTGTGTGCTCCTTGTTGTGGTGCTGCAAAGGGCAGGAGGAGCCTGGAGTTCAGGCTGAGGACAGGGAGGTGGTTCCATGAATGAGCTCCCCGTCCTCTATTAGTGATGGTGTTTTGGTAACAGCTATTGTTTTGTCCTTTTTTTTTCTTGGTCTTGGCTGTGTTATAACTCAGGATGTGACAGATCTGAAGAGTCAATACAAGGACTTGTTGGTAAGGTTCTTAGTGGTTTTCCAGACAGATTGGGATCACACAGCAGAATAATTCCTTTCCTGATGGGCAGGGAATGCCCAGGTCAGGGCAGGAACTTCCTCTGGGGTTGCACAGCGGAGTCATGTCCCTCATTTTCTTGGGTGCAAATTGAGGGCTGTGGGTGAAGGTTGCACGTCTTTATGGGCTGTTGGTCTGGAGCTGCAGCAGGAAACCCCATCCCACAGAACATCCTATGGGATTGCAAATGCTGAGGCTTGCCCTGATCCCTAACGAGGATTGTGGAGAGGAGATGGGCATCAGGAGCAAAGGAAGTGACCCAACACCCTGGGCTTGGCCTTCTGGGTCCGTAGGGTTTGACGTTGAGGAACGCCATTATGAGAAACATAGCAGAGCTGGGACTGCTTTCAGACTGCCCGGGGCATCATCCCAGACCTGGGATTCTGGTTAGACAAACTCAGCCTGTTTGTGAGAGAGGGAAAGGCCCCATCAGATAAGGATGAGCAGAGATGTCTGACTGAGGTCTCTGGGATTCTTCTGGTGGATGTGCAGCACGAGGGGCCATGGGGAGCACCAACACCTCTCTCTCCTCTGCAGAAAGCTTCCATCTGGCGAGGGCAGAGCCTGGGCAGCCTGTACCACCACCTGCAGGGCTGCACCAAGGAGCTGGGCTACCTGACGGAGCAGCAGACCCGCATCCTGAAGCAGGACTGGAGTGACCAGATGACAGATGTGCAGAGCATGAGGAGGGAGTACGAGGTGAGCTCTGGGGATGGCAGCATGTCAGCCCATTTCTACCATGCCCATGAATCCCAGCTGTCACATCTCTGTGGTTCTTGAACACTTCCAGGGATGGTGACTTCACAAGTTCCCTCTCCCAACACTCTACCACTTGTTTTGCTCCTACCCGAACCTCCCCTGGCACAACTGAAGGCCATCACCTCTCATCCTGTCACGTTTCTCTTCCCCTTCAGGAATTCAAGTCCAAAGAACTGCTCAGCCAGGAGGAGTTTGTCAATAACCTCCAGGACGATGGGGACAGGATGATTGAGCTGAAGCATCCAGCCGTCAAACCCATCCAGGTGGGGAAAGGGCTCTCCTTCCAAACCCTATAAGAGAATGGGGATGCTTTAGGCAATCTGTGCCCCAGGAGGTTGGAGGAGCCCACTGAGTCCCACTCTGTGCCACCACAGGCTCACCAAGAAGCCCTGAAGAACGAATGGCAGAACTTCCTGAATCTCTGCATTTGCCAGGAGAGTCAACTGAAAAGCGTGGAGAACTACAAGAAGGTAAAAAAGAGGGAGGAGAGCACAGTCCACGGGGATACATGGCTGTGCCAGGGTGGGTAGAATGCTTGCTGCCATTACCC
This sequence comes from Coturnix japonica, assembly GCF_054131305.1. Taxonomy (NCBI): domain Eukaryota; kingdom Metazoa; phylum Chordata; class Aves; order Galliformes; family Phasianidae; genus Coturnix; species Coturnix japonica. The sequence goes on from NC_140685.1 coordinate 4,796,066, forward strand.
AATGTGTGCCCATTGGCATGGAAAGCTCTTGTCCAACCCCATGCTCTAGGATTGTCGTGGAGTTCTGTGAGCTGTGGGAGCTTAGCTGGGAACAGACACCCCATGAGAGGTGGGGACAGCAACGTTCTCCCACCTCTGACTGCTTTTCCTGCCCATGTCTCCAGTTCCAGGATGATGCTGAGACTGTGAGCCGCTCCCTGAAGAAGATGAGCTCCGATCTGGACACTAAATACACCAAGTTCAACAAGGACAGCCCTGGAGTGGTGTCAGATCTGCTGCTCCATCTGGAGGTGAGGTCTTTAGGACTGGTGGAACCATCCAGACTTAAAGAGATTGCGCATCTCTGGCACAAAAAATGCTTTAGCTTCATCCCTACAATGAGAGTTGGGAATGGGAAGAGATGGGTGAATGACCCTCCTGGGGCAGCTCCTCCCACCTCAATGCCACCAAGAGCAAGGGAGGGAAGAGAGAAGTCTGACCTCAGGGGAGAGGTGCAGGTTGGAAAGGAACGCTTGCCTGAGAGAAAGGGAAGGGATACATCCAGTGTGGGATCTTCCCATACGTTTCACTGCCAAGAGGTGCTGGGATCTCAGGAACTTCTGACACTGGAATGCAGTCACCTTTTGGCAAGTCTCTGCTCCTCGTCTGGAAAGCAAAACATCTCTAAGAGGTTTAATATGAGTCTGTGTCATCACTGAAGGTTAATTCAGGCTGTTCCTCTGAGGGCAGATGTGCTGGGAGGGAAGGAAACAGAGAAGAGTGGTGATAGAAATGTACTGCTGGATGTGGTTTAGTGGTATGGTGGGGATGGGCTGATAATTGGGCTCGATGATCTTAGAGGTCTTTTTCAACCTTAATGATTCTATGATAACATAAAGGAGGAGGAGGGGACACAGAGGGTTCAAGAATGGAGAAGCTCCTGCCTCCATCATATCAATGAACACACAAGGATGGAGAACTGCCCCCCCAGGTACCCAGTGCTGTGTGACCCTTTCTGCCTCATTTAAGCACTATTTCCCCCTGCTTTGTCCAGAATGATGAGAAGGCAGTGAAACAGGTGGAGAAGAGCATTGCTGACCTGAAAAGGAGGAGCAAGGAGATCAGCCCCCTAAAGCTGCGCAGGATGCGTCCCTCCCAGCCCCTCACCTTGGACACCCTGTGTGACTGGGATGCAGGAGAGGTGAGAGATTGACTGCTGGGTCCATCAGAAGAGGCAGGAATTGGATCCTTCTCCAGGTCTTGTTTCCATGCCTGGTGCTGTAGAGGTGAACCTTTGTGTGGGTTTTGGTTTGCCCCAGGTGCAGCTGACCAGAGGTGATAAGTACACCCTGAAGGACAACAGCAACCCCGAGATGTGGGTGGTGCAGAGCAGCACTGGTGTGGTCCAGGAGGCCCCTTCTGCTTGCTTCTCCATCCCTCCGCCAGACCCCGAGGCCATGGACAAAGTCAATAGGTGAGTGCAGGTCACGACTGCCTAAACCCCAAGCAGAAAGAAGCACAAAACACCATCTGGTCTCCCCTTTAAAGGGTAGTTCCCTTTTGACCCATTGTCTTCTGTCTCCATTCCTCAACGTTGTGCACCGTACAGACCTTGCTGTCAAAGCAGTTTTGGCAGACAGGTTCGATTTCCTCACCCAAACACGTGACTTGCATAGGTTTGACTGAATTCATTGCAGAATCAGACTGCAGCTTGGGACTTGCCAAACAGGATGGAGCTATCTGTGCCATCTCCTTTCTGCCTCCCCCAATGGGGAATGGCAAATGTCCTTCGAACCATGAGCCACCATTCAGTGCTGTTTGCTCAGTTGGTTTATGAGGTTCCCACAGGAGGGGGGGGTTAATGCTGTGAGCTCTGGCATTGCTCCTTTATTGTGGCCCCAGGTGCTCAGATAACTCAGCACTGCTCATGTACTGCAATAAATTTGCCCACAGCCCAAATTCAGCATCACTGGGTGAGTCTGTGGGGGGAGTTTTGTTCCCAAGTCACGAGGGGATAATTCTTGCATTATGGAAGCCTTTGGATTTATGGACTTCATGAGCACTTTCAAACAGAAAAGGAAAAGTTTGCGACATCCCTGTTAGATAAGAGCACCAGGATGCTGGCTCCCATTGCAGGTGGGGCTGTGCTGGGACTTGCTCTGTGCTGTGGTTGCTGATGCATGGCTGATCTTGCAGGCTGGAAGGGGAGCTGAATGCGGTAAAGCAGAAGAGAGCAGCAGCTCAGAACATGCTGAGGTGCAGCCATAAGGAGACAGTCCAGCCCAGCCAGAAGGGTATGTGTGCTCACACCCAGCTCCATGCACACACAGGGCAGCCTGGTTGGCATTAGTGATGGAGTGATTTGGGTCCAAGAGCTTTACAACCTTGGGCTCTTCAATTCTCTGCTGCCCATCTCAGATTTCTGAGTCTGACCTTCAGCTCCATCAACAGTTGTAGGGTATTTAGGATTAACGGAGGATGTACCAATCATAATCTTAATGAAGCTTTCTTTGGGGTTGGGTCTCTTCACTACCTAAGGGATGTGGGATAAGGAGGTAATGATGGCAAAACCCCAACCCTTGGCTAACTGTAGTGAGAAGTAGTTGGAGCTCTGGGGACTGTGCATGGGAGAGCTCGGGGGGGGAAGTCTGTGTCTCAAAACTGGGATGGAAGATGTGCAATGAGATTGAACCCAAGCTGTGTCTCACTGCAGTGCTGCCCAAGAGCACCCCTGTAGTCCAGGATGACCCCCAAGCCGACCAGCTTCTGGGTAGCCTGGATCGTGTTGGCAAGGACCTGGTTCAAGTTGAGAAGGAGGTCCTGAACCGGGTGAGGTCCCCAGTGAGCTACACCGACCCCACGGATGACCTGGCCAGGAGGATCAAACAGCAGCAGGTGGGTGCACTGTGGTGTTGGCCCAAAACAGAGCTGATACCTGAGTTACACAGTAGATGACTTCAGCCCTCGATGTGGGACTGGATAAGGTTGATGATGGAGAAATGCAGACCCTTCCTTTGGTCCAGCTTTGTAGCCAGATGGCCCATTCATTTTGGAGCAATGGGCCAGCCAGCCTTGGGGAATCCTCACTCTTACAGTGAGGATGCTGTCATTGTTTACTCTCAAGTGTGTAGCATAAAAGACAACAAGACAGAAGGAATCAATCCAAGGGCAAGCTTTGGGTCAACAGGTGGGTGGATGTGAAGGGAACAGGAAAACTGAGAGAGCCTCCTTCCAGTTCTCTGGTCTGTAGTAGTAGTTCAATGCATCTGCACCCACGGGTATTTAACCAGTCCTGGTAGATGATGGGCTTGGGTATATTTCTTCCATCTTCCTTCCCCACGCCCTTACCATTGCCAGACAGCAGCAGTCTGGATGCCCATGAGAAGGGCCACCACACCCAGAACCCCAAAAGCCACCCCTAAGGGAGGCCTGTTTTTGCAACGGCCCTGTTATGACTACGCTCAGTGACTCTGCTCCCATCTGATGTGCCAGGAAACAACAAAGAAACTCGAGAGCCTGGGGGCAGCCAAGGATGCCTTGCAGAAGGAATGTGAGACCTATCTTTCCAAAAAGCCCACCAGCACCTCGGCTTCCCAGCTCCCCGTCACACTCAATGCCCTCAGGAGCAAATACAGCGATGTCAACATGCTCTCCAGCCTGTACAATGAGAAGTGAGTGAGAAAAAAGGGAGCAAGGCGCTGCTCAGCAAAGGGCATGAGAGAAAATACATGTGGGCATGGGTTGAGGGCCATCTAAGCCCAGGGGAGATTGGAAACCTTCCATCCATCGTTAGAGGTATCCCTGCAGGACTCTGTATGTAACCTGTGGTCAGGTACCACAAAGCTGTACAAAGTCCACAAAACTGATGATTGTCCCAGCAATGCTTTGTGCAATCTGCTTGTTCCCAGCCATGCTGCAGAAGCTTTGCTGTTAAATAAGCTTAAGAATGTGGAACTGGAGAGAAGAGGAAGAAATGAAGTGGTCTGGTGTAGGTAACGTTGTCATTTTTCCCTTCCTCAGGGCTAAGGCTGCCCTGAACCTGGAGACTCAGATTGAGAACACAGACAAGATTGTCAGTACGTTTGAGGCCAAGCTGGCTCAGGATAGCATCATTCCTGCATCTCCAAATGCCCTGCAGGACCGAGCCAATGACCTGCAAGTAAGGGAACATCAGTCTCTTTGTTAGGGTGGGGAGATCTCTCAGCCCAGTGGGGACAGCTGGATCTGGCTTATTGGAGCACTGTAAGAACCCAGTGATGGAGCCTTTCTAAGGTCCTGTTCCTTGTGTCTGATCTCCCAATCTCATTTCCCCATCCTTAATTTTCACCCCTTGCAGTGACCCCAAAACTTCTCCCTTCTGCTCCACGCTCCATTCAGCCCACTTTGCTTCTTATATTCTTCCATATTGCTTATCTGTCTTGGAGAGCCCTAAGAGCTGCAAGTCAGGGATGGCGCTAAGGAGAGAGCTTCTCTTTGGTGCTACCAACCCGAATGCATCTCACCCTACAGAAGATGAGGCGGGACCTGGTGGCCCAAGAGGACTGTGTGCTGAAGCTCAACCGTGGGCTGAAGGATGCTGAGCACAGCTGCAGCGCCGTGCAGAACAACTTCCAGGAGTATTGCCCTGATCTGCCCCGGCAGAAGCGAGAGGTGCAGCTCCTCAATGACCGCTACCATGCTGTTGCAGACCAGCTGGACCAGAGGTGAGGAAAAGCAGTTCCCTCAGCATGGAACAGGCCATTTGCTGACCCAGAGAGAGTTGTTTTGTCAGCCTGGTGTTTTTGTTACCTTGGTGTAATATTCACCAAGGTGTCTTTAGGAACTTGCACGTGAATTTCTACCCTTCCCCTTAATATTTCTGTTCTATGTAGAGAGAAGACCCTCCGAAATATCAGCCTCGCCTACCAGCAGTTCCAGAACTCCAATGAGAACCTGATGTTCTGGATGAACAACCTACCCAAGCACCAAGTGAAGACTACAGATGGGCCAAGCCAGATCAATTACAAGCTGCAGGCACAGAAGGTGTGTTTCAGGGCAAGGACCACGACATCACATGTATGGGGGGAATTTGATGTTGGGAATGGCATACAGAGTGGCACCAGGCAGCTCTTGAGCAGCCCCTAAGTTGGCTCACTCCAGTGATGGGGCTCTTGTTGGTATTTCAACCCATTCTTAACATCATTCATCTGTCCTGCAGAGACTGCTGGAGGAGATTGAAAGCAAGGAGCCCGAGAAGAACGCCATGGTCAGACTGTCCCGCAATGTGCAGTCCACCCTCAATGTATGGCTGAGTTTTCCTATGTAGTAATCCCTTATCACCACCTCGACAGAGAGATCCCAGCTGACCCTTCTGTTTTGGCTCTGAACAGGACTATGAGCTCCAGGCAGGCAAATACAGCTCTTCTCTGGACCCTGCCCTGACAGACTTTGCTGCCAAGAGGCTGCGGGTGACCCCTCTACAAGAAAGCATCCAGGCCCAGGTATAACATTGAGATGAACACGTGGAAACAGTTCTCTTGCTCCTGTGTGCCCTTCAAGCCTTAATCCACCCTTAGAGCCACACTGTGACCCTAAACCCAAGGACAAATGTCACCAGCCTTTGGCAGGACTGAGCCAGATCTCCTGTGTGCTCTTCCCATTTACAGCCCACATCCTATGTCATCTTGTCTTTACCACCTGCCATCCTTGCATGGCTCAAGGTGAATTTGGAAGCCTGAACCCTATGCATGGCAATAGGCATCCAACAGCCATTCAGTCAAAGGGGACACACTCTTCTGCATAAGTACTTAAATGCTCTGTATGTCATTTTCTATAGAAAGTCAGGTGTGATGACACCAGTCCCTGACTTAATGCAGCACCCAACGTGTGTTGGGTGAGAGGAGGGGTTGGGAGAGTGTGACATCCAACAGATCTGTGTGGGGCTGAATGGGACGAGGCTCTCACTGCTGCTCCTTTTCCAGGAAAATGATGTATCCAAGCACTACATGGAGCTGGCGGCAGAAAATAGACAGCAGCTCAACCGGCTGGAGTTTGCCAAGAAGATTGCTGAGAAGGTACCTGCTAAGAGCTTGTTATTGGTTGGGGAATGCTGATTGTGGTTGGAAACAGACCTTCTGCAGCTGTAGCAAGGCAGCATGAAGCATCCTTGTGCACTGCAGCACCTCCCTGACAGGGGGAAACTCTTTGAGGTGTAGCTGCTTGAAATGGTGCTAATGTGTCCTCATTTGCCACTTACAAGTGGCCTCATTTAGGTGCTCCCTGGGGTTATCTACCATTCTGTCTCCTGCTCTGCCCTGCTCTGTGCCACATTCGAGTGACTTGTTTTCCCAGCTCTTGTATTTTCATTTGCTTTCTCCTTGCAGAAAGAAGTGCACGAGGACATTCAAAGTGTGCGTGAGCAGACCCAGCAATCTGCAAACAAAGCCATGTCAAGCAGGGAATCTGAAGGGCTGAAATTGCAGCTGGAGGAAGAGAGGAGGAACGTGGCCAGGATTGAAGAGGACCTGGAGGAGCGCAGGAACAAGCTGCTCATGCTGAAGACTCAGAGGCCCATTGAAAGAGTGGAAGAAAAGGAGGTGGTGGAATATTACAGAGACCCACAGCTGGAGAGCAACCTTACCAAGATGACGCAGCAAATCGAAGAGGAAGGCAAAAAGAGGCAGAGCCTGCAAGAAGACATTGATGCGATGAGCAGAAAGCTTGCCCAGATGGAGAGCGAGAAGAAGGCTATTCCTGCCCAGCTCCTCACCAAAGAGATAACAAAAATTGAGAAAGATCCAAGCTTGGATAGCGAGGCAGCCAGCCTTCGGCAGGAGATCAGGCGTCTCCAGGAGGAAAGCTTGGCCTCTGCTTCTGAACTGGAGCGGTATAAGAGAGAGCTGCATGTGCTAGAGAGAAAGCAGCCCAACATCCGAGAGAAAGTGGTGGTGAAGGAGCTGATCAAAACAGAGAAAAACCCAGAGATGCTGAAGTCTGTGAGGAACCTGCAGCTACAGATCGATGAGGAGTCCTTCAAGAGGAAGTCTGCAGAGGAAGCGATTGTGAAGGTGAAGAGCAAGATTGAGGAGGTGGAAAAACTAATTGATGCTGCAGAGCCCAAAATTATTGTGAAGGAGGTGAAGCAGGTAGAGCAGGATCCGGAGTTATTGAAAGAGTCTTCCAAGCTTAAAACTCTGATTGAAGAAGAGAGGAGCAAGAACTTGGCTCTTGCAGGTGAGCTGGGAGAGCTGCAAAGCCAGTGCAGCATTGCAGAGAAGCAAAAACCAAGGGTGGAAGTTAAGGAGAGGGTCAATGAGATTTTCATGGTGGATCCTGAAACGGAGAAGGAAATTGCTCACCTGAAAAGAGAGCTGCAGGAAATTACTCTGAAAAGGACAAAGATCGACAGCGAGGTGGAAGAGGCCTTGGCTGAGCTCAATGTCCTCAGGTCACAGAAACCAGAGGTGGAGCTTAAAGAGGTTATAGAGGAGGTGGTGAAGCATGAGAAGAGCCCTGAAATTCTCAGAGAAATCGACAGGCTGAAACAGCAGCTGAATGAACTCGTGAACACCAATGGCAGGACCCAAGAGCAGCTCATCAGGCTGCAGGGTGAGAGGGATGAATGGAGGAGGGAGAGATCCAAGGTGGAAACGAAGCTGGTCAACAAGGAAGTCATCCGGTATGAGAATGATCCACTCCTGGAAAAGGAAGCTGACCGCCTCCGTCAAGAAGTGCGCAGCATGTCTCAAAAGAGGAGAGCTGCAGAGGATGCTGTCTATGACCTGCAGAATAAATACATGCTCCTGGAGAGGAGAAAGCCAGAGGAGAAGGTCATCGTCCAGGAGGTGATTCTGACTCAAAAGGATCCCAAGCTCCGAGATGAACACAGCAGGCTGAGCCGGAGTCTGGATGAGGAGGTGAGCAACAGGCGGCGTCTGGAACGTGATGTGCAACAGCTTCGTGCCCTGGTGGAAGAGCAAGAGAAGCTCCTCAACTTCCAGGAGGATCGAAGTAAGAGGCTTGCACTTGAGAAAGAGATGAGGCAAATTACCTTGAGAATAAAGGAGCTGGAGGAGAGCCCGGCCCCGGTGCAAGAGAAGATCATTATGGAAGAAGTGGTGAAGTTGGAGAAGGATCCGGTCCTTGAGCAGTCTGCCAGCAGCCTGCGCTTGGAGCTGGAGAGGGAGAAGATGGAGGTGCTGAACCTACAGAGAGAGTGCAAGAACCTGCAGATGCAAGTTGACGTCCTACAGAAAGCAAAGTCCCAGGAGAAGACCATCTACAAGGAGGTGATTCGGGTGGAAAAGGACAGAGCGCTGGAGAGCGAACGTGCCCGCATCTGGGAACAGCTGAGCAGGGAGAGAGGGGCCAAGCAAAAGGCAGAAGAGGAGGTACGGAGGCTGAGGGAGAAGATCGAGAGAGCTGAAGGCATGAAGAGGACGTGGGCTCGGGAAGAGACAGAGCTGCAGAAAGCCAGGAACCTGGCGATCCAGGAGAGAGCCGGCCTGGAGAGTGAGCTGCGGGAGCTGGAGAGGCAGAAACAGCAGAAAGTTCTTTTCCTTCGGGAGGAGTCCAAGCTGCTCAACCAGCGGACTGAGAGTGACAGGCAGAAGAAGAAACAGCTGGAACAGGAGTTTTCCATGCTGGAGGCAGATATCCTGAGGGAGAAGGACCAGATCTACAATAAGGAGAGGTTCATTCGGGATCTCCGGTCAAGAGTCAGCAGGGAGGAAATTAATCACGAGACCCAGATGAGAGAGACCAACCTGTCCACCAAGATCTCTATACTGGACCCTGAGACGGGGAAGGATATGTCCCCTTACGAGGCCTATAAGAGAGGCATCATAGACAGAGGCCAGTACATCCAGCTGCAAGAACTGGAGTGTGACTGGGAGGAGATCACCACCCTGGGCCCAAATGGGGAAATCTCACTTCTCCTGGACAAGAAAAGTGGGAAGCAGTACTCCATCGATGATGCGCTACGGCTGAGAAGGATCACAAAGGAGGAGTACCAGCTGTACCGCGATGGCAAGATTCCCATCTCTGAATTCGCCTTGCTGGTGGCTGGAGAATCTAAGCCTCCCTCATCCCTTTCTATTGGTTCCATCATCTCCAAATCCCCAATCCAATCCCCCACTACTCCACAAACCCAAAGCTTTTTCCCCCCCAGCTCACAGAAGGGCTTTGGTGAAGACACATCCCCCATTGCTGGGGTGTACGATACCACCACTGACACCAAGTACAACATCAAGACTGCTGTTACGAAGAAGCTGCTTGATCCCATGACAGCTCAGAAGCTTCTGGAAGCCCAGGCTGCTACAGGGGGCATCATAGACCTCCTTTCTCGGGACCGATTGTCGGTCCATAAGGCAATTGAGCGGGGGCTGATCGACAGGACCTACATGCAGAGACTGCTCAACGCCCAGAAAGCTTTCACAGGAATTGAGGATCCAGTGACCAAGAGAAGGCTGTCTGTGGGGGAAGCAGTTCAGAAAGGATGGATGACCAAGGACAGTGCCTTCCCCTATTTGGAGGTCCAGCATCTAACTGGAGGGCTCATCGACCCCAAGAAAACCGGTCGCATTCCTGTGCTGGAAGCTGCCCAAATGGGCATGATAACGGGTGACTTGGCCAACAGGCTCCAGGATGAGTCCGGCTATGAGAAAGATCTCATCGACCCCATCACTAAGGAGAAGATAAATTACAAGGAGGCCATGGCTCTCTGTCAGAAGGATTCTCTAGGCAGCCTGCTGCTGCTCCCAGCCGCATCAGAAGGCTACCAGCCCTTCCGCTCCCCCAAGCTCTCAAGGTTCAGGCATTGAATGGATCAGCCCTTTCAGGAGTTCATCCCTTCGAAGCACCTCTCCCTGTGGAAGCAGCAGCGATCATGGGAATGGAGCATCTAGCATTTAGAGCTGCATACTCTTCTATCTTAGCTATCCCTGCTTCCCAACACAGCTTGGCCGTGTAAGGAAGAAAGTGTGATCGAACACGTGCAAGGCCCTGGACACGCAGGTCCCGCTGTCCCCCAGGGTTGCTGTGACAGCAGAGGGGGTTTGCTTGCAAGGACTCTGATGGCAGTAGGTTAAACTTGGCTGTAGCCAGGAAGGGGGAGATGCAGAGTGTTTTCAAGCTGGGTCATTCTTCTGCATGCAATAAACGTAGAAAGTGCGTCTCTGTGACTGTGTTCTCTCTGCAACCTGTGGCTGCAAAGTGGCTGAAGGTAGGGGATGTGTTTCCATGCAGCCATATGCCCTATTTATAGAGGGTTTGAAGGCTCTTGATCCCATAGATCCCACAGCACTGAGCAGAAATTCCACTCTGTGAATCCACAGTCGTTAAGATTTTGCTATACATGGTGCCAGTGCTGTTGGATGCCTTGGGTTGGTTCACTGAGCTGCTGACAGATGAAGCCATGCCTCAAGCAAAAACCCAACCAAACCCCATTGAAGTGGGAGGCTTTGGGGCTTGTCCTGCATCCATGCCAAGGCAGATGTGTTGCAAGGGCTGGGCTGACCTTCAGTAGCAGTTTGCTGATGTTTGCAATCCACAGTGATGTGAAACTGCTTTCTACAGCCCTTGGCTGTGGGATCCACCCAGAAGTACCAGAAAATCTGCACTTGCTTTATTTTGTTTAAGCTGAGCTTTCCCTGTTACTGCCAGAGTTCAGCTGTTGCTGAAATAAGCAGGTCCCATCTCATGTGTGTCCCCATTGAGATAAGAGGCAAAATTCTTCCTTTACCCCATTATGGAGAGCCCTCTGATCTGTGGGATGAAAAAAAATGACTTCTTACTGATATGAGCTGCTCTCCCACCTCCAGCAAGGGTTCTTTTAGCTGATGCTGCTGGGAAAATCCAACACAGCCAAAGCAATCCATATCAGTAGACATATTCTTCACATTCTTTCTCCATCAGAGCAGCAGCATAGCCTGGATTTCCATATTGCCTACCTGGGATTTGGTGTCTGGGCTCCAAGAAGAAACCCTCCTCCCTGCTACTCCCCTTGCTAATGAGATGCTTCACATTATGAAAGCAGTAGGATGGTCACATGGTGACTCTTTCCTGAAGTGCTGCTTTAAAAAGTTTTAAGGAATGCTACGTAAGGAAGGGATTTGGAGCTCTGGTAATTAGGCAGTTGGTTAATCACGCTGTATAATGTGCCCCATGACTGTATGACAGGGATAATGGGTATTTATCCAGGGCTGGGTGAAGATGTTGAGAGACAATTAGCTGGTGAGCGGTCTGCCTGGCTGAGCAGTCTCCCTTGGATCTGCCTGGTGTTCAGTTGGCTTGGGTTGTAAATGCCTGAAATCCAACCTGCTGCTCCATTTTACTGTGCTAGATGAGCCATGCTATTCTTATTTATGGTTCTGGACTACATGAATGCCCTTGGTATTTATTTCTTAGTGTAGGTCCTGAAAAAACAACCCCGTTCCTCTGCCAACAGTTTCTTAGGTGCAATGTGATCGTTTGTTTGCAGAGAGCAAACAATGGAGCATTGTCTGGACAAAGTGATTTGACTTTAAAACATGCATGCAAAGGCAAGGCACTTATTCCCACAGCAGAATTCATCCAGGTCTCTCCAAAGTGCCCCTGCAAGCTGCTTGTTACCATATGGAGGACATGAGATATACAGCAGCCCTGTTTCCCAGCCACATGGTTCTATAGGCTGCTGGGAGAGCCCTGCTGCCTGCCCTCCTCAATCACAAACCATGCCTCCATTGCACAAGCAGCACAGCTCCTTCCAGGTAAGGCACTCCAGCGTGACTCCTACCAACAGCTTCAAAAGCAAAGCAACCTTCCCCAAAACCTAATTTGTGCAAATTGCAGAGGCAAGCAAACTACCCAGGTCCTGACGGCTTCTAAAGCTGCAGGGGGAATGCAGCCAGGTGGTGGGGTAAGGCCCAGAGGGAGGTGAGCAACAGGTCCCAGGGTGTTGCTGTTGGGGGGCCTGCTATAGTAGGGATGACAAAGGTCTTCTTGATGTTGGGAGTGAAGCAGAGCCACCTGCTGCCTTTCCTCATGCGGAGAGAAGGAACAAAATAAAGGGTAAAAGTGCTCGGTTGAGGCAGGAGGGTCATTCACCCTTCGTTCCACAACAGAATTAAGAGCACATCTCTGCTCCTATCAGGGACTTGGGCTGCAAAGAATAAAGGAGGAGTGCAGGAGATGATGAAGGGAGGTCTGTGGTTAAAAAAAAGGCCAGCCAGCTTGCCCAGTATCACTAACCCAATGGGCAGCACCAAGCAATAAACACAGATGTTTCTGAACAAAGGACAAGCCTTTATTTTTTCCTATACTGAAAAAAAAACACCCAAACCCACACATGTCAAAACCACACTAAAAGCTAATGATAATTCTCCAAACACCTGAAGAGCAAAAACATTTCCAAGCCTGTAAAGCAAAGGAGATGGCATTACATCTGGGCTGATGATGGAAAGCTGGTGTTTCAGATGTCAGTTTCCAGTATGTGCAGAAGTGCTTTATTCTAGCTGGACCATCTGGTTTCCCACAGGTAAGGCATAAATTAAGATACTTTACAGCACTCCTCAGCTTTCAAAACAGCAGAATGTCACCTCTGTTAAAAAGCTCAACTTAAACAACATATCCAACACTGACAAATCTGGTTCTTGTTAACAGTGAATGGGAGAGCAGAGCAGTGCTGTCCTACCCACAGCGGAGCTCCAGCACGCCCTGGTGTCAGGAGCTGCACCATCAGACCTGCAATGAGACCTGGGTGTGCTACACTGCTGGAGAGAGAAATCATTGCATGTAAGTCACATTAGCTTGCTGGCTAATGCAAGGACAAGCCTCTGAAGCATGCTCTCTCTTTTACATGTCGGTGTTTTATGCTGATAGTAACCTCACCTTTGCATACGGCCTCTGCAAAACAGTTCTTTCAGACGTAACTTAAGCAAACCTTCCCCCAGCAACAGGCTGAGAGACTCCAACTGTAAGAACATAAGACTTCTGGACTTTTCAGGAGAAGTAAGGCCCTGGGATGGGGCTAGCCCCTGGCTAAGTGCACCAAAACAGATCTACACTGCTCTCCAGAGGTGTATGGAGAGAGCTGTGCATCTCATCTGCAGTGTCTCTGCTGCACGTGTTGCTCTTCGCTGCCTTGGGGGCTCTTCCAAAAGAAGTATTGGTGACTGAGAGCTGCCTTGGCTGAGATGCGTTTGCTGGGGTCGTAGAGGAGCAATTGCTGCCAAGAGAAAACAAACATCAGGTTCAGGATGTTACAAGCCAGATGATCAATTGTACCTGGACGTGGCTGGGCCCAGATGCAGCTGTTGTTCTTGCCTTTTCTCTGGGTTTCAGGAGTAGACCTCAGCTGAAGTGCTCAGCAGTGCCCCAGGGGAACTTACACTGACAGCCAGGATTAAGTACAGTGTATTAGGAAGGTTGCATAGATTGCAAGTGGATTTTTCCCAGTGATTCAATCAACACATTTAATAAAGACGTGATTGCATGTACTTGAAAATGCTATGAATTTTGTGCCACGAATATTGTGTAAGTGAATACAGTGTTCCTCAAACAAACACACCTGTTCAATGAGTTGATGTTTCTGCAATGGAAAATACGAACGTTACAGCCAATTCGGTTAATATATTTCAAGGTGGATCAGCCCCAATTATTTCTCTCTTTTTTTGGCCCAGTTTGGAAAGGACCTCATCCACAGACCATGTCCACAGGCCTTGTGCTGAACCCACACTCACCGCCAGTAGGTCTCTGCCATGTCGATCTAAGTTGGGAACAATTTCCTTCATCTCTTTCCTTGCCCACTGGGGAAAGTCCCCCTTGTAGTCAGGCAGCTGTGACACCCCAGGCCAGGTTGCTTCGGTGGGGGTGCCCAGGGTGCGAAAGATCCGGAAGAGCTGATCGATCTCAGAGTCCCCTTGAAACAGGGCCTTCCTGGTCACCTGCAGCAACAAACAAACCAACTGTACAGTGATGTATAGTGACAATAATGCAAAGATGGTACAAGAGAGGTGGTGATCTCTTTGAGCTGGACTATAATCCCTAGGAGACCCAAACAGAGCAATGCTTTGGCATGTTTTTAAGTGTTACTTCTCTGCAACCTGCTGGGAGACATCTGCAAGAGTGTCTGCACCTCCCAGGATCAAAATGCTGCTACAGTAAGACTGAAGTATGACACTGTCACATACTGATACTGCAGCCAGACTACAGAGCCCGCTTTGCCCTCTGGCAGGCACCCTCCTGCTGGCAGATCTCTTTCTGACCGCATAGCTAAGGATCATCTAACCCTCAGGGTGGAGTTTCCGTGACACACACCTTAGGACTGGGTGGGACCACAGATCAGTATCACAGATACTCTGCATCCTGCCCCTCCTTCTCCACTTCCCATTACAGCTGGGCCCTCCCCATTCATTCAAAGACTGCATTAAAAACCCTACTACCATTTCGGCGAAGATGCAGCCGATACTCCACATATCCACAGCTGTTGAATAGTATTTGCATCCCAGGAGTATTTCAGGAGCTCGATACCACAAAGTCACCACCTGGTAAGGAACCAACAACAAGCTCTGTTTAGTTTTTCCAAGTGAAACTAGAGGCATGGGATCCTTTATTTCTCTGTTGTAACAGTGACTGTGTTTAATTATTGGCAGCATGTTTGGGATTAACAGATCATTTTTAATAGGGTGCTGGAATAAATATACCCTATGAAGAGAAAGTGAGGAACCAGTTTGCGGGCAGGTTGGGGTAGAAGGGGTCAGCACACTTTGTGGGGACAGAAGATGACCCCTTAGCTGCAGGTCAGCTATGAATACATCACTTGTGATGCTGTCATGCGTCCACTATAGTTTGTATACCTCACTCTCGGATGGCAGGAAGTCTTAGCAGTACCTCATGAGTGTATGTGCGTAGGGGAACTCCAAAAGCTCTTGCCAACCCAAAATCAGCCAGCTTGATTGCTCCTGCTTCGTTAATGAGCAAGTTCTGTGGCTTCAAGTCCCTGTGGATGACTCTGTGGGAGTGGCAAAAGCTCACACCCTGCAGCAGCTGGAAAAGGTAATTCTAAGGAAAGAGGAGATTTTAGACAACACCACAGTGAAACCATGTTAAAAACTTGATTACATGAACCAGCACACTTCATTTATAGACATTAATGAGGAACATGACTTTGCAATAATGCAACACAAACTTGCAGGTCACTACCTGGAGATCCACACAAACTGCTCCTGCTGTATGAAGACAGAGACACTCCGATCCAAGCAGGGGCAGTCACTTCCACCCATCCACTACTCTACAAGAGCAATTAGCAGTAGATCCCTCTACTGTCCTATCAACAGTTTGTTCAGAAATGAGATGGGCTGGAGAGCCTGGAAACAGCTGGGAAATAAATACACTAAACAATGGCACCAGGAGGCTTTCACAGCTGAAAAGTTTTAGATCAGAAAGGGTAAATGACTGCAGCTGAGGATAAATCTCTCCCCATTGCAGCTATTAAGAGCAGCTCAGTGCTGGTTCTGACCAGCAGAAGGCAGCAAGGACTCACTCCCTTGCAGACCTGTTATTATTATTCCAGCACTGTACCTTGACCAAGCTTAAAGGAAACTCTCCAGTTTGGGAAGAGTCTAGGTATTTCTTCAGGTCCTGATTGAGATACTCAAATACGAGATACAGCTTCTTCTGGCTGTGCACAACATCCAGGAGCCTGCAAGATAAGTGTAAGCACACCCTTCAATGGTTTTGTGTGGGAATTCATGTTACACGGGGATGTTACAGCATCTGGGGTGACCTACTCCAGACCTTTGCCAACACCCAAACACATGACATCCCTCCCTAATTGCTTCTGCTTTGGAAGTCTTCTAAGGTAGAGCAGAGGGACAGGTATAAAGGCATCCAGTATGGGGGGGCCAACAGCGTTTTTAATCAGTCTGATTTTGTTTCTTTTCATGTTTTTTTGCTTTTTTTAATCAACAGTGAAAGACCGGAAGGCCTCTCTTTGGAGCTGACTATAGTGATGACCAGGATGTGGAGCAGGTGAGGAGGGTTCACATGGCTCTTACCTGACTATGTTGGGATGCTTCAGCTCCTTCAGCAGTGAGATTTCTCGGATGGCAGTGCTGGGGACACCCTCTGTTTCCCTGTGGCAGAAGTGGGCTGTGGAGCACCCCATCCCATAGCCAGACCATACAGCCTGGCATTATCCCATTTCCCTTTTTCCTATCACTGTGCCCCATTCTAGGCCTAGGGGAGGGTCTCATGCTTGGTACCATAGGCTTGGGTTGGACATGGGGGGGCATGGAGCTATGGGGAAGGCAAGAAAGGCAGTTATGGGGGGTGGGGGCAGACAGTGCCACCACTGCAGACATTAATCTGCACCATCACCCCTCTGGACAGCCCAGAGGAGCAGGATTAGCCTTATACACATTCAGTCCCCATTCTGGAGGGGTTGAAGACAGTGCAGGGCCTCACCAGACCCCAGTGCTGCACTCCTGAGGGAGAGCTGGCATCCCAAAATGGCGGCATCCCAAAATGGTGCCTTCCTCCCCTGCACTGAGCCACAGTGCCAAGGCTGGGTTCTAACCACTCCCATTAGACACTAGATACACTTTTCCCCCTTCATGTCAGGCTTTTTAGAGCCTCTGAAGCCATTTTGGACCCTGTGCTCAGAGCCCTTCTCACACACCGGGATGAGCTAGGCCATGGTGTCCCCATGGGGAAGATACGGCCCCACTCACGCGTCCAAGCGGATCTTCTTGAGGGCCACCAGCTGCCCCGTGCGCTTGTTACGAGCCTTGTACACCACACCATAGGTGCCCTCCCCGATCTTCTCCACCTTCTGGAACACCTGCTGGAAGGCCTCCATGGCCTCGGCCTTGTGGCTGCTGATACGGGAGCAGAATGCACCCAAAGAGCTGCTTGGGGACTGTGGGAAAGGTTACGCCAGGCTAAGGGGAGCTCTTTGGTTCTGTTTGTGCCTGGTGTGAAGGGGATGTGGTGTGTAATTTGTCTTGTGCAATCGTCCCTTGAACCTCCCCACTAAGGGCTGTGATGCTTGGTCAGCCCTTTGGAAGATGTCCTTGGTGAGGGAATTAATAATTGACCTGCTAGCTGGCAGATTAAAGTATTATTATACATGGTGGCACAACAAAAGGTGGAGATACAGAGACCTGTGGGGTGGGCACAGGACATGGCAGCCCACTGAATGCATGGTTCCATGGCACTTCTGTATGATCTCAATCGGACATCCCAGTTTTAGGACATCCCTGAACCACCAGCTCAAACTATTTTACAGTCTATCCTAATGTTGATGGTGCAGAAGAATCGAAGTAGGTGGCAGAGCTGGGAATCATATAATACAGATTTGTGTGTCCAAGGCAAGATGCTGTGTGAGTTCTCCATTGGGTTGGGTTTGTGTTTGGATCTCCATCTGGAAGCGCTGCCAAATTTGCTCTACCTTTTTTTTCCCCCTTCCTGTAGTACTTGTAGGAATGTGATAGCTTGGATACTCTCAATTATCTGGTAAACACGGCCATTTAAACCCAGGGGGAAAGGCAGGAGAATAAACAGATAAAGTATAAATACAAACACATCATGACGTGCTAACTGTTGACTTTTATACAACCAGGACAAAATCTTGCCTCTTTTAATAATGGTTTTGGACTTGGGCTGAACAGCCTGTGTGTGCAGAGATAGGGTTTTCAGAGCTGTGTGAACAAAACACAGGTCTCAACTATGATCCAAGATTATCACAAACACCATAATTACTGAGCAACCTCAGGATCATGAATCAAGCCATTGGCAATATCTGTTGCCGTTTTGCTCTGTTTCTGTTCACTCTATGGCTTCAGCCCATGTTTTCTGAACACTGCAGCAAAGAATTCAAGCAAAAAAACCAGAAAAGAGTACAGTGGCTGACAGTTTAATCCTGCTGGGCCTGGCACCATATTCTTAAGCCAGGGTGGTTCTGATGTAATTTAATCTCCTCTTCTTGCAACTTTATCAAAGTCAAGCACTTCCTTACACACCCAGTCCTTAGGAGGAGAAGGAAAAGTGTAGTTTGCTATGTCTTTTTACATCACCCATAGTGTTTCTGCAGGGCCTAATGTATGTGCCTTACCAAGGAAGGTTTTTAATCAATAAAAGACGAACCACGTTCTCTTTTCATCTTTATTTAGGAAAATATCTATCAAAATGCTTGCAAAAATATAATGATTTAAGGTCTCTTAAACTTAGATGTGTCAAGGAAGAAAGTCAAGTGATGGTTCTCAGGGCAGTGCAAACATTCAGTGCTATGCCATGCACATTGGATGCAGGCTCTTGAACTCTCTAAGAGGCAGTTCTAGTGAAGGAGAGGCTCCTTGCTCTTCTTGTTCCTTTGTTGTTCGGTTCAAACCTGAGTGTTTTTCCAGGAATGCTGCTGTGTGGCAGCTGAGTCACCACAACCCAATACGTGCACTCATGGACCCACAGCCATGCAGGGTTAACAAACTTTGCACCACTGCCCTTTACCTCCCATTTGCTGTGCGTTGGCAGCATATGCGGATGTGCGCAGATGTTTAACTACAGATTCAGAGACTTTGCCTTTTACTGACCTCTCCAAGCCCTGCATTACAAAGGGACTGCTGTAACCCATGCACTCTCTTTCCTTATCCACTCTCTTAAACAGCAACCTTCCTTCCCAGAGTCTGCTCACAACCGGCAGCTCCTCATTTAGGTACTGGTTCAATCTTCATGTACTTCCCCATTCAGTGACTTCTCTCTTCGCCATGGCAAAAAGCAGCAACGTTTCAAACCCACCTTCTAAATACACTTCCCAAATGTTTGCTACAGATGGCAGCTGCCAGACGGCCATGGTGGGGACCAGCACAGGGCTGTGGTCAGAGCTGCTGTCAGGACGTACCAGATTCCATCTGCTGCTGCCTCTCCTGGAAGTACTTCCTCTGCTCCTGGATGGCCTGTTCCAGCAAGGGCACGTTCATCCCTTCCACACAGGTCAATATTCGGGCTTTTATCACAGGACTCTCACCTGGAAATACAGAGGAAGCTTCTGCAGGAAGAGAAGTAGAAGCGCGAAGAAACCTCCATTCGGGCAGCGTACACTTCCAGGTGGCCAAATAACCACAGCCTGAGACCCTGCAGGAGGCTGCTCTGGTTGCATGCCTCCATGAGCAGCAGGTTAATTCATGACATGCTTCCTTCCCTCTGCCTTGTCAGCTGCCAAATGCCTACGGTTGGCACTGAGCTCCCTTTGCCAGGTGAAAGCAGGGCCCAGGATACCTCAATGCCAGCGCTACACAGCATCCATCCACCCCATGGCTGCACTGAGCAGATTCGGCTTTTCATATCTGAAAATCATCAGGGTTGGGTATAAGCCAACCTCTGCAGGTAAGAAGAGGGGACAACAAAGCTGGGCATAGAAGAGGCTCAACACTGACTGTAACCAGCAGTTCATTGCTGGACTCAGGTGCTGCACAAGGGGCCAAGCCTTGTGGACACAACCAGCCTCTCAACCTCCTGCCCTTCCACACCTACAAAACGGGGTCAACTTGCTCCTAGGCACTGACAACCAAAATAACATGCCTTTCTAAAGGAGCTTTGCAGCAGAGGCTTAGTAGGTGACTCACCAGGTGCCACGTGCAGTGTGGCTTTCCACCCGTCACTGAGGGTTGAAAGGGCACAAATGTGAGTGTTCATTATCAGGTGTGGCCAGGACAACATTTGGGATTTGCTTCACAACCCCACAGCCCAACAAATGCCAGGCAAAGCTGCACTGTGCAGCTGAAGTAACACTCAGGGCAGCCCAGGGAAGGCCAGCGGGATGCCAACAGAGTGACAACAGGATGCCCTGCATGACAAAGCCTGCCCATTTTCCTCATGCCCCATCTGTAAGGGCAGGGTGTAATTAAAGCCATTCAAAGATGGCAAAGACCAACCCAGCCAGCTCCCAACAAGGTGTTGCTGCAGTCAGCCACACTCAGAGCAAAGGCAATTGACCCTTGGTTTCATAAGCTGTGCTGCTCAGGCACTTCTGGCTTCTGAAGAAATCTGTGCCAGGGCACCAGGTTTCCATCAAGATAAGGGCACTGGTTCCTCAAACACAGGGCACTCAAACAGCATTGTGCATTTGCCAGCATTTTGCAAGGGGGGACTCATTTGATAAGAGCTGTAGCCATGGTATGGAGATGGATGCTGGAGCAGGGGTAGCAAAACACCTTCCAGGGCTCCAAAGGTTCATTAGGCTCTCAGCACCAAGTGCCTGAACCCACTGGACAGAAATGGTTAAAGCCAACCTTCCTTTACTCAGTAACTTGTGTATCCAGCCAAACGGAGACAGCATTTACCTTCCCTGTGTTCAGCCTCTCCCAGGACAACGTAGAGTGATCCCAGCTGGGCTTCAAATGGTTCCACCAGCGTGGTGTCGATGTGGACGTGGTGCTGGGCTGAGCCATGCTGAGTGCTGAGAATGGCTTCGGATCGGGCCAGGTCATAGCAGCTTAGCCTGGGAGCGATGGATTTGGGAGGTGCACAACTGAGATTGCAAACAAAGCCAGGGGGGCAGCAGGGGAGCAACCCGGCCTGCAAGGAGCCCACGATACCCTCCTCACCTGCCAAATGTCCTCAGTGCTTCCCCTTCTGGCATGGAGCTGTTGATCTCCCATGGGAAGTAGTACACCCCAGCGCTTGGCAGCATCTCATGCAACTACTGCTGGCTCTGCAAAAGCAGATCTGAGCTCCTGCCACCCAGTTCCTGAACCAGAACCAGGTAACAGCATCCCCAAACTCCTCCTGTGCTCAGGTCCCCCATGCAAAGGGCTGGAGGAGCTCACTAGGTTCCCAATGAGCCCTGAGCATCCTCCACTGCAAGCAGAGTGGGCTGGCAAAGGGATGCAAAGCAGCTTCAACACAGCTTTAGTCCTGCCCAAAGCTGCAGCCAACAGGTGGCCGTGTCCTGCACTGGTTCCTTTTGGCATTGTGTTCTCTCCTGTTTTCTTTCTAAGGTCCCTGGGTTCAGCATGCCATGCATCTATTTAATGCATTGCTTAATGCATGCACAACAAGTGCAGCATATTGCACAGAGATTTAACCATAAGCAAAGTAATGATGCCCACCTGCACATGCAGTGTGTTATGTGCACACTCAGTGTGCTATTTAATGCACAGCCAGCTCGCTGTATACAGAGTTAGTGCACCATTTAATGCAAGCTTAGCCTCAAACACCAAGAGCTCGTGCACTGCAAACTCAGCTGCACAACTGCATGCAGAGTTTAATGCACACCTAGCACGTATGTTGCATGCACATTTAGAGCACGAAGCAATGCACACCCAGCCCGTTATAGCATGCAGGACATCTAATTGCATGCACTACATCTATCCAAAGCATGACTTAATGCACGCCCAGCCCCAGATGCAACACGCTGTTTGCACACCCAGCCGCAGCTGCACGCGTTGTATGCAACCGAACGCTCTCCCAGCTGCAGCACGATTTAAAGCAGCGTGCAATGCACGCCTAGCTGCACACTGCACGCACGATGTGATGCATGCAATGCACGCAATGCAGCACGCAATGCAATGCAGCCATGCACCGCACACTTACCGCCCGGCCGGCAGGGGGCGTGGTCACGTCGCGGGCGGTGACGTCACGGGGCGGGGCGTCGCTCGGGGTCGGTGGTGGCGGAGCCGGGTTGAGGTCGGGGCCGGAACGGAACGGAACGGAACGGAGCGGAGCGGAGCTGCCGGGATGATGATGATGAACGCGGATCTGCGCAGGGAACGGGCCGCTGCCACCTTCCAGCCTGAGCTGCTCACACATATCTTGGATGGAGGAGCCGAGCGTACACGGCGCCGAAAGGAGATCGGTGAGGGGCGGCCCGGCCCAGCCCGGTTCTGAGAGGAGAGGGGAGGAGGAGGAGGAATGTCGAGGGGCTCGTAGGGAATGGCTCGGGCTGCCGGGAGGGATTGGCAGGCCCAGCCTGCCCATGGGGGAGGGGTTCCCCGTTAGGGGTGGGGGGAGCGGTGCTGAGTGCCTGGGAGAATATAGCCCTGCTTGGGATTATTGGGGTCAGCCTGGAACAGGACCTGGGTCACCCTGAATTCCCCTTGTCAGGGTGAGAGGTGGCTCCTCACGGTCTGTGTTTAGCCCTATTCACTTGTCCTACACTGTTTGTAGCATCTCAGAATGGCCTGGGTTGAAAAGGCCCACAGTGCTCACCCAGTTTTAACCTCAGTGCTATGTACAAGGTCAGCAACCAGCAGCCCAGGCTGCCCAGAGCCACATCCAGCCTGGCCTTGCGCCCCTCCAGGGATGGGGCATCCACAGACTCCTTGGGCAACCTGTTCAGTGCGTCACCACCCTCTGTGCGATAAACATCCTCCTGATATCCAACCTAAACCTCCTCTGTCTCAGTTTAAAACCATTCCCCCTTGTCCTGTCATCAGTTCATGTAAGCAGCCGTTCCCCCCTCCTGTTTATATGCTCCCTTCAAGTACTGGAAGGCCACAATGAGGTCGCCCCAGAGCTGTTACCCAACAGCACGGTGTAACCCGCTCCTCTCCCCTCGTTCTCATAGTGTTTGGCACTCATAAAATGTCCCCGTTTCCTTCTCTGCCTCTGCCAGGGTGGGACTGTCGCAGGCTGCGGTTGCACAATTTCTGTGCCAAAGGGGATGGCAAAAATCCGTAGCCTCTGGGTAGCTCCATTCCCAGTCAGCACAGGGGGAACAAGAGCAGTGCCTTCCTGCAAAGAGCTCGTGGTGATCAGATGTGTGTGAGGCAATCTGATCCTGCAGTGACGGGGCTGTGGGAGGGTGTCCTGCTGGTCTTACATCAGTGAATGAATCTTCTGTTGCATCCAGAATGTGCTCACTTTAAAATGTGGCTTATGGGAGCACTGTACTCTTAAGTATCCTGCTGCCCCAAATGCTCTGATTGCTTTGTGACTTCTTTCCGATTCCATTACCTTTTAAGTATCTCAGTATCTGCAGCCTGAGGTACAACAAGTGAAAAGCTGAACCATTCCATGTGCAGTTCATTGAGGACTGTGATAACTGAGTTTCTTTTCCTCATCTGTCCATCCCCAGAGGCCTTAGTGATTAATGACCCTGACTTCCAGCACGAGGATTTGAACTTCCTCTCCCGCAGCCAACGCTATGAACAAGCCATCAGGAAGAGCTCTCTGATGGTGATGAAGTTAAGAGAATATGGAATTGCAGACCCGGATGAGATCTACTGGTTTAAAAGGTACTTAGCTGTAGAATGAGCTTTGTGTCCTTGATGATGGTATAATTCCATACTTTAGGGCTGCACTTTAGTTTTCTATATAGAAAAAAAGAACTACACTAAAGCCTGTTGAATTCTGACTTCTATTGATATCAAATGAATACCTGTTGATTAGAATGTTGCCTTTTCCTAGATGTTTGGCTAGAGATAAATCACTAAAAATTACACTCTTTTTACTACCTATGGCACAGGAGGTCAAAATTAGGGCTTGCAGCCTGAATTGCCAAAAGGCATAAAGGATACACTGAAATATTTCAGCTTTGAATGGATCTGGTGGGGCTGGAGCTTCTGAGGAAATCTCTTAAAGCTGTTTACTTCGCTTTGCACTTAGACCTAATAAAGCTGCATTACAAACATACTTGAAAATATTCCAAGACAGCTTGTAAGTTCTTGTTGTGCCTTTTCTGTCCTGTCTCTCTTTAAGCTCCTGGTGCTGTAGTGGCTCCCTTTGACCCAGAGGCTATTTATTGTATCTGACTTTTGTTTATCTGATAGCATTAGCCTTGGGTAAAGTTGATAAAAAAGAAAACTACCTCTACATCTGAGTTTCATTGCTTCCAGCTTGCAGGGAACTTGGTTCTGACATGGTTCTGCCCTTAACTCTATTAAGCTTTTTCTGTTATAATCAAATGAACTGCTTAACAGTGAGATTGCACAGCTCTACAACTCCACACATGAGACCATGGCTGTATCCCCTGACACATTTCATAGCCAGTGTACGTTAAGTAACACACCTGTAGGATCTCAAGCCCTTTTGACTGGCTGTCATTGGCCTCAGGATGTGAATATTGGGACTGGTTAATTGAGAGCACCTCATTTGCTGTGGTTTTAGTTTCAAAACATTTAATCTGCTCTGACCTCAGTTATGAAAGGTTTGCTGGAGAACCTTGTAAGTGTTCCTTTGAAAACTGGTGTCAGCTGAAAATGATAGCAAGGAACTTCAGTGATTGTATTCAGTTACAGATGGTGAAAGTTAATGATTAATTTTCTAGTAGACAGGAGTTTTCCTTTGGGAGGCAATAGGGAAGTTATTAGGTTATTTTTATAGGGAAATTTTAGGTCCAGCATACCAGCTGATAATTTCTATGAAGCATACAGGATAAATACTGTCTTTTCTAAGTGTGGGTCAGACAGGCCTACCCCTGCTCCTTGCCCATTGTGAAGGTCTTTCCAAGCTCTTCCTCGAGAGTTACATGAAGAGCTACAAAAGCCAGAAAACTTTGCTTGCAGGTGTTGCTCTGAAGCAAATGATCCTATTCTGTACCCTTGTTCTGCACTCTGAAAATGTCTGGAATTGCTAGTTTAGCTTTGGAGTCACAGGAAAACAGACTTGGCTTACGCTGTACTCTGTCTGTAGGTAGATACTCCACTCCATCAGACTAATCTGTCAAATCTGAGTGCCTTTTACTGTGTGGGTGGCATTTGTTGCTGTGAAATTTGGCAAGACCTACATTGCCAAAGTAGGGTGTTACTACACATCCTCTTGTAAGTGGGTTTGGAACTGCAGTCTGCTTATTGACTCAGTGATGTAGCAAATCTGACTTCAGACCAGCCAGGAGACCTTTGCTCACCGATCACATTGCTTGTGTTAGATGTAGCTATCCGTATTCAATATTGATGTAGCAAAGTAATTGAGTAGTTGCGCAGTTCAGCCTTTAGAGAACAAGCTTTATAGACAGTGGTGAGTGCTAAGTGGGAATGTAGAAACTGAGGGAGGAAGCAGTAAAAAAATCTAAACAGAAAGAGAATCTGTCTGTCTTCCTTTTGCAGCCAGTCCTCTTTAGTTTGTCCTGTGCCTTGCAGAAAACAGGATTCGTTTTGACCATTAAAAGGCACATGAAGCAAATCCTAGCAGTTCAGTCTGGACTAATGAAGTGAGAAGTATCTGCTGTAACTTAGATAGCTTTGAGTTCTGCTTTCCGCTTTGTTAATGTAAGAAGCTGTTAAAGTTCTACAGGTTTGGTCAAAGAAATAGTATAACTTCCCAACATCAGGATGTTATGAGGTATCAGCTTGCAAAACACCTTTCTTTTTCTTCAGTCTGAGTAGGTGTTAGGTAAGCACAAGGCATCTGGCAATTGTGATTAAGTGTACTGATAAGCAATGGAAGTTGCTGCTGTCAATTCTAAGAAGATTTTTCTGGAGCATTGCCTTCAAAGAAGCTGTGTCTGACCTGATTTTCATGACCACAAAGCACATGCTGCACCTTTGCACAAGTTTTGTCAATGGTTTCTGAAAACATGCAAAGAACTCCTTCCCAGGTTACTCTAAAACAGTGTTATTTCAAAGTCAGCACGTTTTCTCCCTCTTGTCTTGTCCTTTTGGGCCTGAAGTTGGTAAGCACGTTGTAGGCAGTGAGGAACAGTGCTGCTGTTGCTATGCAGGTCCTGCAACAGAAGAAAAACTCACTGAGGAAGCTACAACAGCGCTGAGAATTATTCTTTCTCCTTGTTCTTGCAGCATCTGTAAGCCCTTGATCAACGTGGTAATCTCTGCTTTGTAAACAGATGCTCCTGCTGTAGGTAACAGAATGCTTTCTGGTAGGAAAAGTGTCTGCAATGATCCTAAAATGCTGTACCTGCATTCACACCACCTGAGAGCACAGTCAGTACATTAATAACCAATGATAATTTACTTGATGACACTGATTTTGCTCCTGGCTCATTTAGTAGCATCCCTTTAAAATTGTTATGTTGAACGTGCAGCTCAGTGGTGCTGGTAAAGCTCTGTCCTGCTTTCTCACCTTAAGGCTGAGCTGTACAGTTCTCATAGGGATTCTTGAATTAATAATTTATTCTCTACTGCCAGGCAATCATTCCAGGCATGTTGTAAAATACCAGCCACAAATGTTGCTGTAATTTGAAAAGCTATACATGGTATCTGCTGCTCTGTGCAGATCTGGTGGCAGCAAACTCTTACATGTGCTTCCTGGGCAGGTGTTGATACCCAACAATAGAAGGACACATTTCCCTTGCAGGTATCTTAGACAGGTTGAAGAGGTCTTATCTATAGGTACCCACGGAGAGCACGCATTAGTTTTCTCCCATCTTTGAGACCACATGGAATAAACATTCATTTACAGTCGATGGAAGATGGAAAAAAGTCCTGAGGCTCTGCAGAATGGTGAAGGGAAGGTGCTGTCATTTACTGCATGGCTTTTACAGAGAGAAAAATTACAGCAGTTTTGCCCCTGGAACTATAACTTGCTGCCATTGTGGCTACAAATCATGACATCATTTGTTTTGATGAAGCCTATCTAGAATGTCTGATTTCCCTTGCATTCCTTGCAGCATTAGCTTGTAGCAGTAATTTTAATTGAAGGGGTGAGGTCAGGCACTCACAGCTGATAGAAGCAGATACAGATAATAGAGAGCTCTTCAGAAAAGCACTTGGTTACCTAAGAAGCCTTCTTCCTTTTCACTACGTGGTGCTTCTGTGTGTTGAAATACAAACAGTGGCCTAGTTCTAGACCACTGGCTGTTGTGGGGTTGATTACCACCAAATCTGAGGGGTGGGAGAGAAAATTTGGTTTTCCTGTCCTGAATTTTAAGTTTCCAGTGCTTCTTTGAAGAGTAATACTGTTAGTTACACAGCAACAGCAGGAATCACAGGGTGAATGAAATGCCTGAGATAAACATTTGTTTCCCATTAGCGTTGCTTCCAATGCCTTCATGTTTGGAGGCTGGTTGTGGAATAAGGAGAAGTGGAAATAGCAAACATAACCTGTGTGATGCTGCAGCTGGAGAAAAGCCGTTCAGGATGGCGTTCTTGGTGAGACTGAGATCCAGATCCCTCTATTTCTCTCCTGTAGAACATGCTTGGGCAATTTCATTGAACCTCTCGGTCTGCACTTCAGCATGTTTCATAAAACCATAGAGACCCAAACGACTGATGCTCAGAAGAAGAAATGGCTGCCTCTGGTCCGTGGAGTCAAGATAATTGGCACCTACGCCCAAACCGAAATGGGACATGGTTAGTTCCTTCAGGGATCAGTGGGTAACCTCTTTTTGGTAACTCCAGTTTGTAAATTTATGATGCTCCCTAGGTAAATCTGAAAGGGGAAAGGTGAAGTCGTTTGGTTAACCATTGTTTTCTGCCTGACAGCAGGACGGCTGTTTCATTTCTCATCGTAACAATCACAGGATTCGCTTTGGTCTTTTCCAGAAAGCACCTCTTAGCTGATCACTTACTTCATAGCTGTTTGCCTTTGTTTTAATGTGAGGAGGTTGTACAAAGTCCTGAGACTGCGTTGTAGTTGAAGTAGTTGGAACATATCAGTCAACAGTATTATAGGGTTTTTTGCCTAAGTTGAAGGCATGTACATTGCAGAGCTCTGCGTGCGTGCTCAGTCTGCAGGAACAAGTCAGACATAGACCTTCAGGTGCAGTGTAACATGATGAGGATTGCACTTTGTGTCTGAAAGTAAGGTATGCTTTGCCCCAAGCAGTCTCCTTCCAGATGCTATTCTGTTGCAGCTGCATAGCTTCATGGAAAGATTTGGTTCCAAAGAAGAGTAACATCTTATTCCTACTATTGAGCAAAACTGCCTTCACTCCTTCAAATGGAAGAGCGCGTAATGGATAAGAACATGTTTTAGGCCAGAACGTGGAATTATGGACATGAAATGCCAACAAGAATAGTTTCACAAACCATTATTGGTTCTTATGCTGGCATCTGAACCTGGAAAGCACGATATATACAAGTCTGGACAACTGCTGGATCTGGATGATCTGTTTGTTGGGTTACAGCCATTCATGCCAATGGAAATCTTCGTAGAAGATGTAATGGAGAAAATCCTTACCACTATTCTGCTCCAGAGAGGGAGTACAAAACCTGACTCAGCACAGGAAGCTGAATCAAAAGGATGACCAAAAAAAAGAAGCCCACTAATTTTATTTGCTTTTTCACACAACCTGCTTTGATTCAGACACACATCTATGCTGAAGTGATTGGGTTTACTTGCTGTTTCACATTAGATCATTGCACTCTCTTGCCTGGTGATGGTTTGATTTGCTTGCAGTTCTCGTGTTTGGTGGTAAAATGGCTATTTTGATACTTAATTGAACTAACCTGGTGGCAGTATGGTGAAGTGAACACTTTCCATACTGAATAATGAAAATACATTATGTTTGGCATTCTTACTATGAATGCTGAAGATCTATTTTCATCAGCAAAGCTTCTGCAGTAATTGTCACTAAGCTCTACTTGATTTAAACTTGATGTTTAGGAACTGGTGGTGGGGAGACAAGCCTCTGGGTTATTGAATCAAAACCCAGCCTGGACAGGTAGTTAGAACTTAGCGTGTGCCTTGGTAGCCTGCGTTGGTTTTAACTTATTTCATAGTGAATAATTAAATTAAACAAAGTAAAACAGGAATGCAAAGCACAGAGCTGAACACATAGTTGACAGATAAACTCACCTACAGTTGTTTAAAAGCTCTAAGGACATAACAACTTCATGTTCATGTGTGTTTAGAGATGGCACGAGTACACAGGTACTGATCCTGAATCTGCAGCCCAACTGTTCTAATGGTTTTCATTCTCTAGCATGCAGTATCGCCAGCCTTGCACATCAGGGACTAATGCTATTTAGTTTATTTCCTTTATAGTTGTAAGTTAGTAAGTAACTTCGAAAACAGTTGAATTTTGGGAGACTTCTCATGAATAAATGTAAATGAAATAATCTCCAGACAAATGGTTTGCTGTGGATTGGAGGAGACAAGAAGGAAGAGCACTCCAAGTTCTCAAAGCAAATAATACTTAAAAGATTCTATGAAGCTCTTAGTATTTTTCTTATATCCAAAGGCCTAATGGACCATGTAACCACCTAACAGTGATGTCTGATGGAACTTGGAGGAAGAGTAGTTCTAGTAAGCCATGTTTACATGGGGAGGTGTTGAACTGTTGATTTCCAAGTCGAAAAACATTGGCTTTCTTGCCAAATTATGTTCACAACTTTGACTTGCACATGCAGAGCACTGTCTTTTTAAGAAAGCTGTTAAAAACTGTGAGAAGGAGAGATCATAGCTGGGATTTTAGGAGGTTAATACAGCATGCACTATGTGTATCTAATCTCTATTAAAAGGAGTTGGTACAGACTTTTAAGACTTCTTTTTCAGGAATGTCCCAGTAAAAACCTGGCTAATTGAACCAGATGAAGTGGGACTTTGGACACTTTGTGCCCTCAAACCATGAAAAAATTGGACTTTTCAGACAGAGATTTATTGCATCCAGTCTGACCACATCTTCAGCATCTGATGTTCTGACTCAGCCCAGTTTTAACTGAGTATGCTCCGCTTTCCAAGCCGTGCTGAGGATCTGGTCTTCCTTTATTGGTTTGGATTAGTAGCTTTCTCAATTGTACCAAGCATGAAATTATGTGCATGCTACAAATGCATTTTATATAAGATTAGAAAGAAACGAATTGCATCATGCTTATCTCAAAGTAAGCATGTTTTGTATCGCTCAGATGCAAGGAAAGGACAGTGCTCTGGCTTTCTAAAATACACTTGCTGAATTCTGATTTTACACTGTTTTTTTCTTTTTGTCTTTTCCTCAATCTCCACCACGAATCTTCTCGCTTGCTTCCCTCCCATAACACTGCCTTCACTCTCCCATCCCATGGCACCTTTTCACAGCTTTGTTCATCGTGGACGGCCTGAGCCTCTGGATCTTCATCTGGGCATGTTCCTCCCCACCCTTCTCACCCAGGCAACCCCAGAGCAGCAGGATCGCTTCTTCATGCCTGCCTGGAACCTGGAGATCATTGGCACTTATGCCCAGACTGAGATGGGCCATGGTACAGTACATTCAATACATGCTATTTTTAAGAATGGCTTTGTGTACGAAGCATTCCCCTGCCTGGGAAGAATTGTGTGTGTTTATCCCATGGTCTGTACACGTGTGGTTGTGGCTATGGGGAGAAGCAGACGGCTTGTGAACTTTTTAGTGGTCCATAATAGCACACACTGTTTGACCTTTTATCCCCTGTGATGGGAGAGATTGTAGTTGTAAGTAAAAGCATACAGAGTGCTCCTCTTGTGCCATTCAAACCAATAGGGACGATTTGTTAGAGCACCTTGTGCTATGGTGTGACAGTGGTGATGTCACTTTGATGACATCTGTGCATTTCTAGGCTTACCATTCTTTCCAGTGTGATTTCTGCATTGCCCTAATTAACAGTCAGTGTGAAGACCAAAGGAACAAAGCTTTCAGACACTGAACAAGATGCCAAAAGAGTAAGAGCTGTTTGCCACCTTGGGATTGACCTTGGATCAGAGAACATGTGGATGATTCCAATGCTCATGTTTTGTGGGGTCCCCAGTTTTTTTTATCTGTTTCTAATGTGTTGTTGTTTTTTTTTAATTGGACCACAGAATCTTTTTATGTAGCCATATTAAGTAGATTTGTTCTTTATTGCTACTTGTTTGCTTTCAAGCTTTGATATGGACTGTGACAACTCCAGCAGTATTGTGATTGCAATACTTTTAATCCAGGTTTTAAAGGGATTTTGACACCTGAAAGTTGCAGATGGGAATTACCCTTTAAAAATGAGCAGGGTTCACCTTTGTACTGTAGGGCAGTGTAGAGGTGAAGCTCAAGACAGCTGCAAATCTGTGAAGAATCTCTTGCATCTAGCAAGGTTTGGAGACTCTTTACCAGCAGAGGAAGTGTTAAGCAGCCCATGGAAGTCTACCATTAAGCTCTGTGCTTTGGAAACATGCAGATGCATCAAGGTGATGTTCTTTTTCTTCTTGAAGTTCTGGTGTCAAGCCGCTGGCTCTGCTGTGCTTTGTCAGTCCAGACTGTCATGAGTTTTGTTCAGTTTAAAATGTAGTCACAGTGATTTTCCACTGATGCAGAGTCTGCTGTTTCTGAGACAGGATTGTGTGTTGTGGAGTAAAGGGTTGAAGGCAGAAGACAGACAGTCTGTACAATGAGTTGCTGAGTTATTTTGTAGTCTCTTTATTTAATTGCATCAGTAGCAGATGCATGCCGTTACTTGTCTTGGAGCTATGAATGATCTCATCTGGGACAAATTGCTCCATCAGGTGAGGAGGATTTAGGCCTGAGATGATGGGTGCTGCTTATTTCATCTTGTGGCTGAAAAGTGTATTTGTTCATTTTGCACTGAATCAGCCTGCAGTTTTAGTAAAGCCAGGTCATTGTAATGATGTGGACACAGTTAATGACAAAGGGCTTCTGGTATGTAATAGGAAGAAGGTGTCAGATTGGAGGTGCTTGGAAACCAATCTCAGACCACTGAAACAATAATATGTTTTCAGAGAATTGGCTTCAGATCCCAGAATATGGTCTGAATCTCATTTATTCTTCAATTATTTCATATTTAATCCTTCAGAAAGCCTAAATTGAAAGCTAAAATTTGTCCATTGCTACTGGAGTACAACTTTCCATTGTTTGGTTCAGTCCTTATTTGTTTTCTGACCGACTTTCTGCCAAAATAATGTTTGCTTGTTTTCAGGAACTCACCTTCGGGGTCTAGAAACTACAGCTACTTATGACCCAGCTACCCAGGAATTCATTCTCAACAGCCCCACTGTGACCTCCATTAAGTGGTGGCCAGGTGGACGTAAGTGTATCTGTGTAAATCTAAAGGATATGTGGAAAACATAGGGAGGTGATGACATATGTAGTATATCTACAGATGGTGGTTGAAGCTTGGTCCAAGGAGCTGCCCTTTGCACTGGTAACAGATTTACCAGAGCTTACATAAACTTGTGATGATCTCTGTGCTCTGGATTATTGCTCTGAATCATTCGCACTGTGTAGATGTGGTATATTTTTCTCTGCAGCATTAAATCTCTATCTGAGGTTGTCTATGGTTAGAGCTTCCTTGGCTTTACTGCCAGCTATGTCGTGGTCTTGGTGTTGTATAGCCTAAAAAATAATAATAAGCAGCTTCCATTGGCATAGGCAACCTTGTTCATCTAGCTGTAGAATCTGGATGTTAGTCAGTGTTATTAATCTACTCTTATAACATGAAAAATGTTAATTTTGCATCCTGCTTTAAAGGAAATTAAACTTTTTGTCTCCCACTCCTTCTGTAGTTGGAAAGACCTCGAACCACGCCATTGTTCTGGCTCAGCTCTACACTCAGGGTCAGTGCAAGGGACTGCATGCCTTCATTGTTCCTATACGGCAGCTGGGCACCCACGAACCTTTGCCAGGTAAAAAATTACCTTAAGGATTTTGTGCTCGTGGGATAACTTCATTTCTGTTTCCCTTTGGCTACATACAGCTGCGTGTGTGTTGTTAATGAACACAGCTTATTTCACCAGCTGGTTCTATCGAGTGGTAGATTGTAGGCCACAGGACTTGAAACTTCAGGAGTTTCACTTGCGTCGGAGCTGCCATTAACTTCCATGTCATGTTTTCAGTGTGAGGGTTACTCTGGGATTTGATTCTGTCCCCATGTTCACCAGGTTGGCATTCTGTGAGGCAGCACATGCTTCTGCTTCCTGGAAAGGGAAAAATATTAGTTGGAATTGAGGTGGATTATCTTTAGTGATAACAACCCCCAGTCACTATGTAGTAGGAATGCCCTTTGTTTTAATGCTCTTCTTTTTTTTTCCATGGAAGAAGAGATGAAGGTCCTACTTAGCTATTAATCCTTGCAGCATCAGGGCTTTCTTGAAGGTGTCTTAAACCTCCCGTGTAGCGTTCCTCTTTTGTAATGCAAATGGCTTTATCTGTGGCAGGTATTACAGTAGGTGACATTGGACCCAAGTTTGGATATGATGAAATGGATAATGGCTACTTGAAAATGGACAACTTCAGAATTCCTCGGGAAAACATGCTGATGAAATACGCTCAGGTAAAGCAGTGAATTTCAGCAGATGCCATGAAGAAGTGATACTTGAAATGCTGTTGTGTAGTTGTACAGTGCCTTAAAGCACTGCATGTTCTTAACTCTTTGTTTAGGTGGGTTGCTTGTAAAGTACTATTAGAGCTTAGAGCTTGAGATAAGAATGTGTAAAAGGGAAGAAGCTTTAAAAATCAACAGGCTGTATTTTTTTTTTTCGGTAGGTTGAACCAGATGGCACCTACGTGAAACCAGTCAGTGATAAGCTGACCTATGGGACCATGGTGTTCATCCGCTCTCTGATTGTAGGAGATTCAGCTCGCTCTCTATCCCGGGCTTGTACCATTGCCATCCGCTACAGTGCAGTGAGGCACCAGTCTGAGCTAAAGCCTGGGTAAGTGCAGTGAAATAAAAGAGCAGCTTGTTGTTGCACGGCCTGAGACACTCTGATGTGAGATGGATGCAGCTTTTTCTGTTGAAGTGGAGTTGAATAGGACTTATGAGCAGTTTGCCAGCCACTGACGTGCTATCTAACTCATTGATGTTTTGCTCCAGGGCACCAGAACCCCAGATTTTGGATTATCAGACCCAACAATACAAACTGTTTCCACTTCTGGCAACAGCGTATGCTTTTCATTTTGTGGGAGCCTACATAAAAGACACGTATCATCGTATTAGTGGAGACATCCATGAAGGAGATCTGAGTGAGCTGCCAGAGGTACTGCATTCTTTGGAAATCAGGGGGGTCTTATAAATAAAACAAGGTGGCGTTTTTCTGCAGACCTTAGTAGGAACATGTGCAAGCTAAGAATGGAATATTAAAGTAACTAACCTGCTTTCCTTTTGTCCATCAGCTCCATGCGCTGACAGCAGGGTTGAAGGCATTCACTTCCTGGACTGCCAATGCCGGTATTGAGGAATGTCGAATGGCATGTGGTGGGCATGGCTACTCTCGTTGCAGTGGCATTCCTGACATCTATGTCACATTCACCCCATCCTGCACCTACGAAGGAGAAAACACAGTCATGATGCTGCAGACAGCTAGGTATGGTAGCTTTCATGCTGTGACTTTTTGGCCTTGGCATTAGGATATTTGCAGCTGAAGTGGTGAACAAAAGGAACACTCTGTATTACTATGGAACAGGACTCTCTTTTTGACAAATGCATGTACCCATGACTGTTCTTTGCTAGTCTGACCCCAGGTAAAATGATTTCTCTCTATTCAGTCAACTGAGAGTTGCTATTGTCTTTATTTTCAGATTCCTTGTCAAAAGTTACAACCAGGTTAGTTCTGGTCAGCGTGTTACTGGCATGGTCTCCTACCTTAATGATCTCTCCAGGCAACGTGTTCAGCCACAACACGTAGCTGGTAGGACTGAAACTGTGCGCCTTAATGATCCAGTCAGCTTGGTGGAGGCCTACAAAGCACGTGCAGCCCGGTGAGTTCGTGCTTGTTAGACTGAGCAAGGCCGTAAGAAATTTGGGTGTTATATGTTCTTATATGTTAGATTAAATCTGTATGAATTTGATGTATGTAATCTTGTTAAAGTGGTGTTATTTTATAACGAGTTGTTCTCTTCCTGGAATAGGCTTGTGGAAGCTGCAGCAAAGAATTTGCAAGCTGAACTGAACCACAGAAAGAGCAAAGAGGACGCCTGGAACAGAACTTCTGTTGACCTTGTGCGAGCATCTGAGGTGTGTGATGTGCTTGATAGACAGCGCAGTGACAGGACATCCCTTCATGAACCTCACTCACCTTCCTCTTGTCTCTTGTAGGCACACTGTCACTATGTAATAGTGAAGCTTTTCACAGCAAAGCTGTCTGAAGTCAGTAATGCAGATGTCCGCGCTGTCCTGACTGAGCTGTGCCTCTTGTATGCGCTGTATGGCATCAGTAAGAATGCAGGGGACTTTTTGCAGGTTAGTGTCTTTCTCCAGTACTTTAAGTCTCTAGAGCCAGAGTTCTTGTTCACAAAGATGCTTCAAATGCAGAGCTGCACAAATATGTAGGCCTAAGGTTTTGACTGTTTGTTTTGATAAGGTCAGTAGCAATGCAGTTCTGATGGAAGGCTCTTATTAGGTTTCCCTTGTTTTCCACCAGAAGTAGAGTTGGATGATAAATGGTTGCTGTGTCAGGCATCTTTCTATGCTTGTACCTTGTGACAAATTGCCATTTGGATCAGTGGGCACTTGGGTGAGGGGGAATCTTGCATCTTAAGAACCACTGGATTTTTGGGTGGGGGAAAGCTAACTTAGGTTCTGAGGGGGGAAGGTTCCTGTGACTTGCATACTGATGTGATAATCTGGTTGGTCTGTTTGCTTTTTTCCAAGGCGGGTATTTTGACAGATGCCCAAGTTACTCAGGTGAACCAGCGTGTGAAGGAACTCCTGGCTGTAATTCGCCCCAATGCAGTAGCACTGGTAGACTCCTTTGACTTCCATGATGTTCATCTTGGATCTGTGCTTGGCCGGTATGATGGCAACGTGTATGAGAACATGTTTGAATGGGCAAAGAAATCGCCATTGAACAAAACAGAGGTAAGGAAACCTTATTGATTGTTAGGTCACAAGTGTCCAGAGAAATAACTCAATTTAG
This sequence comes from Coturnix japonica, assembly GCF_054131305.1. Classification (NCBI taxonomy): domain Eukaryota; kingdom Metazoa; phylum Chordata; class Aves; order Galliformes; family Phasianidae; genus Coturnix; species Coturnix japonica. The sequence goes on from NC_140685.1 coordinate 4,831,691, forward strand.
TGTTATTAATTTTGATCTAGTTATTCCACTCAGGGTGGGGAGGTGCTAAAAGAAACTAAACTGTTAAAGAGCCAGCATCCCTCTTGCAACAGCCAAAACAGAACTGTAAATCCTGTCATAGTGGTCTTTACTGACTCGATTTGATTTGGACAGGCTGCCTTCTAACAGAGTGTGTGCAATTATAGTTAAATCCCACCAGAGCTTGCTCAGTTTTCTTGTGCTTCTGAAGTCTGACAGACTTAAGATCTTCCTTATGGTCTGCTTAGGAGATATCTGCCAATTTTCATGTAATTAGTAATGCTAAAGAGTTGTCTGTGTGGATATAAAATAGCTTGCATTTTTTCCTTTCTTTCAAACAAGGTAGTGAAGAAACACTTGTTTGGAGCTTGTATTCTCATCGTTATCCATTCAGGCACCCAAAGGGCTCAGGTGGCTGTTCTGAAGTCCTCAAAGCGCCTCTGATTCAGGATTAGCTTTTCACATGTTGAAGAAAGCCATTCAAAGTGTGGGCCTGATCCTGCTCTGACCTCTCTCTCTCTCTTGCCTTCTTTACAGGTTCACGAGTCCTTCCACAAACACCTGAAGCCGATGCAATCCAAGCTGTGAACCTCCTGTTCCTTAAAGCACACACTTTTCTTGCCCTGAAAACTGGATGTTCGCATCCTTTCTTCAGGCACCTGAATCAAACCTTTCAAATCCTGGTAGCTGTAGGACAGTGAATCATTATAGCCTTTCTTTCCACTTTTTATAAAACAGAGGAAGTGTTTGGGGAGAGTGCCTAGGGATCGATGCCTGTTTTTAAAGTGCAATTATAATGGTAAAATTAACCTTTTAAAATCTTGGGAAAGCTTTATGAAGTCATAAAGAGTTGCTTTTGTGAAGCTGATGGGTAGAGCAGTTACTGTCAACTGGAAGAGTAGCAGAATTTTACTACTGAGTAGTTAACAGCCCTCAGGCAATAGCTTGGACCAAGCAGTTGTTTTTCCCCACCCCTAAAAGCATCCATGTCCTGGTGCTTTGTTAGCACCAACTCTCCTTGTTTCACAATGGTTTCTGCTATCTAAAGCCTCCTGCATCGTTTTGTGCATAGGAATTCTGCCTGTAGCATTACTTCCCTCATGAAGGGAGGTAATAGGCATTTATATCAGTTCTGCTTCAGTCTTCATTCTAGAATTACACCTTGTGTTTCCAGCACATTTTCCTTTCACTGCCCTGCAGATGTTCCCTCTGTGCCGTCACTGTCACCTTATGCTTTGGTAGCAGGTAGAAGGAGAGGGACATCGATGCTGCTCTGAGGACAAAACAAGCAGTAGTAACCATTTAGGTGCTGATAATAGATTTCCTGCCCTTTTAACTGTTAATACTTTCATAACACGATCTCAAAGCACTTTACAAGCGTTAATTATGCTGATTGATGTGTGTGTGGGGGGGAAATAAACCCAAGTATAGTGGTAGGGACTGCCAGTTTGAGATGGAACAAGGAAGCCAGTATTGGAGGGCAGAAACTGGTTGATTGGAGTCTTTGGGTCTTCAGATTGACCTGGGATGTTCTGCTTTTTAATGGCGTTCCTCAAGATAACAACAATCCCAGCTGTTGTATCCAGAGCTTTTTCCCTACTCGTGCATTTCCAAGAGGCTGTCTCTGATTTGCTTTATTTTTTAAATATTAAATAGAAATATTCCAGACTCGCACAGCGCTGTTTGAATTAACAGAACCTCCTGGTGCCCAATGGGATCGAAATCACCGCTGTTCAATGCTGTTCAGGTTACCAAATGGGTTTTGCCTTCTGCTTATTGAGCAGATTGAGCTGGGTTGGGGTGGGGGTGGGGGGATGATGGAGGGGCAGGGAAAGGTTGGAAATGTGTTAATGAGAACAGTGCTGACTAACTGTGTACAGCTATAATAAATGATGAAAACAAAGCGTTCTCAGTAAGTCTTTTGACTTTTGTGCCTTGCATTTGGTGGATCATCATAAAGCAATGAAGTGGGATGAGATGCTCCATAGATGGCCATATATTGTGTGGCAGCAGGAGCTTGGTAGTGGTAGAGCCCTCCCTGCTCCATCCCAGCGGGCAGATCCCAGTACGAGATGCCTCTGTGCCATCCTCAGGCCTTTCCCTGCAGCTGTAACTGCCATGGCAGCACAGCCCAACCGACAGGGCCTGGCTGCAGGATCCATGCGGGTTCTGTGGCTGTTGGCTGGGCGCTGCCAGTGGAGCTGCTGGGAGCTGCACTCAGGTCCTGGCAGGGACTACACTTCCCAGCAGGCTGCGAGGGAACGGAAAGGGAAAAGAAAGGGAAGGGAAGGCTGGGCCTTCCTGAGCAAAGGGGGGGGATGAGCTGTGTCCGGTGGGTGTCCGGTATGATGTTTGCGGCCGTTATGGTGCTGAGGTGTGGGATGTGATGGGCAGGAGGTTGGGGATGTGGGAGAGGAGCAATATGGGCACAGCGCTGTGATGCGTGTCGGGTGCGCTGTGTGTGCCGCGCTGATGGGAGGCAGGGAGAGCTACAGCAGGATGAAAGCTGGGGGGTTCCCTTCATGCTGCTTTGCTTTCTGCTTGGGCCCAGTGGGACAGGCTGTGCCTCTTGTTTGGGATCCCTTGGCACTGTGGATCCGGAGCATGGGGAGTTATTTTGCAGCAGGACATTAATCACATGAACAGCTTCAGGAGCTCAGCGCCATCTGGGGTTTGTTTGTGTTTTTATTGCTTTTAAACTCCGATTGAGGCTTTTCGGAGTGGCTTAAAGCAGCGTGGAGGCAGCCTGCAAGCTGCACGGGGAGATGTTTATAACAGAGGTACGTTCATTAAGGCAGCTCAGTGCATCTTCCTATCCTTGTAGGTAGGAGGTTGGTGTGGATGTGAGCGATGCTCTCAGACCCCCTGAGAGGTGAAGGTGCAGCTCAGGTGAACCTATAAACAAACCTGCCCTGAGCACAGGCTTCCTGCAATGGTGAGTGTGACAGGGCACAATGCAGGCCTGGGGAGCCCAGTTTTATTGCTGTGGTACATCCATGTGGTGGCAGAAGGGGAGGGCTTCATTACTGCTCAGTGTGTGTGGGGAAAGCACGGGGTGGATGTTCATCTTGTAACAAGGAAATCTGCCTTTCTTCTTAGGCTGCTAAATCCAAGGCAAGTCTGAGAGGTACGTTCACCCACCTGCTTTCTTTCCACCACCCAAAGGTGCTTTGGTTTGCTAGGGGCCTCTTACTGAAATAGGAGACTTTTTTACATCTGATTTAGTGATCTCACCTGCCTCAGCTCCTTTAATACGTCTTGTTTTAGGCTCCATTGATGACGTGCTGGGTGACCTCCTGGGATACGATGGTAAGGAAGGGCAGCATCCTCACACTGTTACTCCTCCTGGGAGCAGGAGGAGCTGGTGTAAGAGCCATTGCTCTCCAGGAGAGCTCCAGTTGTGAGAGGGGATGAAGGAGGGAGCAGAGCTGAGAACATGGATTCTATGTGCATTGAACAGGGTTGGACATTGGCTTGGGGAGGCAGAACAAAGTTCATCTCCAGTTAAAGCCTTTTTTGGCCCATAAGGAGACAACAAATTCCCCCTTGGCATTCCTAGGTCAGCAAATATGCCTATGTCTAACATCATAATCTCTCTCTGCCTTGTTTCCAGATGAAGACCCTGCTAGATCTTCCCAACCAGCTGGTGTCAGCAGTGGGAGAGCCCGGGGCAGCAGCCTGCAGGCCAGCAAGAAGTGAGTTCTATTGGCATGCAGCCTCAGCTGCTTGCTTAAATACAGCAGTCCCAGCACTGATGTCTTAATTGCTATTATTCATTTTAGCCTCATTTTCCCCAGCTCACATGTGGTGCTGCTAAACCCAAGGCTTGTGTTACAGGTCATTTCTGGAGGACGATTTCTTTAGCAAGCTCCCTGCAGAGGATGTGGAAGCTGCAGAGGTGAGCCCAGTGTTTCAATAGAGAGCCAGGGTGTCCCGAAGGCTGGGGCTGAATGGGGCCAAGTTCACCCCTGGCATCACTCCATCCAGGACTGCAGTGGGCTCTGAGTGCTGGAGCAGTTTACTTAGGACTGTAGTAGATGCCTGTGGTCTACATTTACATCTGGGTTTTGAACTCCAGGCTGTTACTTCTGGGATGAGGAGCTTGCAGAGTTGGTCTGTCTGATCTCTCCTCTCTTTGGCACGCAGGAATCGAGTATCTCTGATGCAGACCCACAAGCTGTGCTGCAAACCCTGAAGGTAATGTGGCTCTGGGCAGCCTGGTCTGGTGGTTGGCGACCCTGCACACATCAGGGGGGTTGAAACCAGATGATCATTGTGGTTCTTTTTAACCCAGGTTGTTCTATGATTCTATGATATGAAACACCCCTTTTTGATAGGCAGTGTTGTACCAAGGGAACAGCAGCACTGGGGCATCCATCACTCACTGCTTTCATCCTGTTGCTTTCCAGGAAATGGATGACATGGAAGCTGATCTTTTGGGAATATCAAAACCCAGTTCTGGGCTGGGAAAGGCAGCTACAAAAGGCCCAGGGAAATGTAACAGCTCAGAGGGAACAGTGAAATCTGCAGGGAAGGTGCCAGCTCCTGAGAAAGGTAAAAAGGAAATTCTGCTCCTCTTTTCACAGCTTGATTGTGAACAAGCACGGGGTATTTGCATACCAAATTCCTTTTCCTGATCACTTCTGTATGGAAGGAAAGACAGAGGGGCTGCAATAAGGATAGACCAGTTCCCAGTACGTCCTGCTCTTCTCAAGGCACTTCTCCCCTTTCCTGCTTGTGAGGCAGCTCCTCCATAGAGATTCCCAGTCCATAGAGGTGCTTAATGGGGAACACTACAAGAAAAGCAGCCTTCAGCTGGAGCGGGACTGGGACTCCTCTGTCTGCTGTGCTCTGAGTGAGCTGTGGCTTCTGTTTCTAGGAGGATCTGCTCCTGAGATGGATAAGAAACCGCTCTCATCCCCACCTGCTTCCCGGCAGTACAAGAAATTTCACTTTGAAGGTGGGTTCTCCCTTCTCTTCCAGCAGCTGAGGGCTCTGCCTTTGCTTCTCTTCTGTTAGCTGAGGGCTATGGGGTACTTGGCTTAGCACAGAGTTGTTCTAAATAATATTGAGTTTATTGGTTTTCAGTTTGTTCTGTTATTATTGGCATTGCCATTATTATTATCATCCCTTCCTGCCCCTATGGGGTAAAATTCCTAGATGTAAACGATCCTTTGGCTGGGCTTTTGTCTGATGAGGAGCAGGATGTACCCAAGAAACCATCTCCAAAAGGCAGTGAAAGAAGCACAGAGAAGAAAACAGAACTGGGCAAAGAGAAAGGTAAGCAGGGATGCTCAGTGCACCTCTTACATACTGAACCAACTGGCAACTTGGATTAGTTTGTGTGGGTTCCAGATGAATAAATTGCAACCCAGCTGGTTCCATCTCATACGAATCATTGTGATCATTTATAGAGCAGCTTCGTCATGGGGTTAATTGTAGCACAGCTCACTGAGTGCTTGATGTTTCCAGTGTGCCACAGGTTACAGCACTGACCCTTCCTTGCTGGAAGTGGAAGCTCAGCTCTTACCTTTGGCCTCATCCAGCCTGTTTCATGCCTTGCCAAATGAAAGCAAGTCACTGGCTGAGGGTTGAGGTGGCTGAGAGCACCATCAATCAGCTCAGGCTAAAGCTCAATCAGGGCACCTCCAGGTTGAACCCAGCTCTATAGGGGCTGGACTTATGCACTGAACCTCTTGTTCCTGCAGTAGGAATGTTAAAGGACTGTGTAGTCCCTTCATGCCACTAAATATGCTCTGCTACAGAGGTGGACAGAGCAGCTGGTGGGTTAAGGCAAGGCCTGAGGGTGCATTGGGGAATATTTTACAGGGGGCTGGAATTACCTGATATGAAAGGTATATAAAAAGCCATAAATCTGGTGTTAAACAGAGCCAGAAACGCCATGTTACAAAACTCAGCAGTGTCCCATCAGTCACTCTGATACTTGCTGTGGGGTTTGGTTGCTGAGATGTGCTATTTCAAAGTGACTTTGAGAAGAAAGAACACTCGGGGCTGTTCTGATCTCTTGTTGCTGGGATAAAAGTAAAACAACAAAGTCCTGATCAAATCTTCTGCTTCTGTGCCCCTATCCACAGAGCTACTCCCACCCCAGACAGCCCAACACACTGCAGCCCCAGCCCGGCAAAAGGAGGAGCTGACATTTGATGATGATGATGATGATGACCTGATAGATGTGCTGGGATTCGGTGATAGCCATAAAGGAGACCAGAAGCAGGGAAAGAAGGCAGAAGAGTAAGGCATTCCTGGGCAATGAATGAGGGATGGGAGTAAAGCAGGGGGTTGTCTGTGTATGAGGTGATGTCACCACACTGGGGGTTGCTGGAGGATTTCAACACTTCTGCCCTTGGATCCCAGAGCAGCCTCACTTATAAAGAGACAGAACACATTGACAGGGCAGTGTCTGGGAATGGCTCTGCCTCGTGGATAAACCCATCTCCTGCTCTGTCCCCAGCAGAGAGGAGGTGCGTCCGGCCCGCTCCAAGCTGGATGAGTTACTGGGACGAGGCTCCGTCACCAAGATCCTGGAACGACCAGGTGCAGGAGAGCACAGAGAGTTCAAACTGGATAAGAAGTACCAAAAACAGCCAGGTGAGTGCAGCCAGGGATGCTGGGAAAGTCTGCAGAGGTGATGCTGATATCTAAAGGCACTTACAGGGGAAATACCCTATTTGCAATGGTGAGCAGGGTTTCTAATCAGCTCCCCAGCAGCCCCATGGGGAAGGCAGCCAAAGCAAAATGTTATACTGTGGCTTGGGGGCAAGCTGGGAGCGTTTGCACAACTCAGTTGCCTTGGAACACGGGCTGGTTTCCAGCAAAGATGCTTTTCCCAGCCTCAGTGAGGAGCCACGTTGCTCACAGGTTTCCAATGGAGGTGTTTCCAGCTGTGATTTCCCACTGGGAATTGCAGGGGAGGAGGAGGAGGAGGAGGAGGAGGAGGAGGGCTGGTATGTTGGCCAGGCACTGCTCCTCTGGGTGCTGACTCAAAGTTGCTTGTCTGAACAGAGAAGGAAGAGGGTTGGGACGAGGAGGATTTTGTCTTTGGAGCTTACCAGCCTACGGTGGCCAGCACACCCGAGGGCCGCCCCTCCAGGAGGCAGTCTGTAAGGTACTGTGCTGTGTGTGTGACCGTGGCTCCATGCGCTGACTATATTAGCAGAGGTCACCCTGGTCACCCTCACAGGCAGGCATTGCAACTCCTTCTCCTTGCAGCAGGTTTTCAGCTGAGAGCAGCGGTGAACCAAAACCAGACCTACCCTCCAAACCTCCTCCTGCATCCAGCCAGAGCCCTGCACGGGGCAGCAGGGCTGGGGGGGACTGGCTGGGCCTGAAAGATGAGGATTTTTTGGATTCGGAGCCTCCATCTCCAGCTAAAACCAGTCCTGCTGTGAGCTCCCAGCAGCTCCCGGCTACAGGAGAAGCAACGTCCAAACCCAACCAACTGGAAGAGGAGAACTGGCTGAGCGCTGCCTTGTCTCGCAAGAAGGCCCAAGCTCAGGCAAAGGCTCAGCAGGGAAGTGCTGTGCCCCTGGAGACCCCAGGCAAAGGGCTGGATCCCAGCCCTCCCATCAGGTGGGGGCATGACTGATGGTTCCTGTTTGCTCTGTATGTAGCAGCTCCAGGATGGCCGCTCAGAAAGCCTTGGCTCAGCTTTTAGGAATCCATTTTAAGCACTATCTTATGCTCTTTGCTTGCAGCCAGCCAGCCACCTCTACAGGAGCAGCACCACAGGCAGCTGCCCTGCAGGACAAGGCAGCGAGTGCAGACAGCTCTGGGTAAGGTTTCCTTCTCATTTCATTCATCCTCTGTAGCCAGTAGCCAACACTGGTCAGTTTGGTCTGGGACTCTGTAACAGAGGAAAGGCAGCTCTGTACGAGCACCTTTAAACTTAAGATGTACCAGGCAGGGTAATGTCCTTGCATCTCACCATGAGCTGTGACACTGTGTGTCAGCATGTTTTGTCTCATGTGTTTCTCTGCCCATACAGGCAGCCAGTCCCCTGGCTCAGCACTGTGACACAAGCTTCAGCTCAGCCACTAGAGCCTGCAAAGAGGGAACCCCTGAGAGATGCCGGCCATGTCGGTGTGTTTCATATGATGGGTCGGTTTGGGGAGCAGCATGGCCCACTTTGGGCAACTGGGCTGATTCTGTGTCCCTATGGCCGGCTGCTGGAGCAGAGCAGGAGCCTTTCTGCTCTGTGTGGGAGACCTGGACCCTCGTCCTTCTGGAAGGGGATGATTCCCACTGCTGTGTCTGAATGAAACATTCGTTGAACTTTCAGGCCCTGCAGCACCATCCCCAGCAGAGCAAGAGATGCAAAGCCCTGCCCAGCTTGCTCAGGTATGTCTGCTGGGACCATGCCTGGAGGTGCAGGATCAGAGGGATCATTGGGCCCTGCCCAGTGTCAAGCTCCCTGAGAGCATCCATGTCTCTGCAGGTTGCCATGCCCAGTGCACCCCTCCAGGCTGCCTCACAGCTGCAGGTGAAGCTCATGATGTCGCTCAGAAGCTGATGGCCACGCCACAAAGCCATGATGCTAAATCTTGATCTATTCATCTCCAACAGGTCGAATCCACATCTCTGGGCTCAGTGCATGAGAGGAGGCCAGGAGCCCCCACATCCCAGCCCTACGAGGATCCAACAGGCTGTCGGGAAGCACTGCTCAGTGCCCAGGCCCGTGTGGCAGAGCTGGAGAGCCAAGTAAGCCCCATTTTTGCCTGCTGGATGGGGGACCACAAGTTACTTAGTGGGAGGGGAGGAACTAAATCATCTCCATACAGCATCAGGATGACAGGGGAGAGGAGAAACCTCCCAGTCCAGGAATGCCTGCTGCCACCAGGTGCTGCTATAGGAGCTCTGTCCTTCTTTGACCTACTTTGCATGCCCAACAGGTCCACATGCTGGAGCTGGAGCGGACACAGCACAAATTATTGCTGGACAGCCTTCAGCAGAGGCACCAGAAGGACCTGGATCTTCTCGAGAGCGCACACAGGTACAGGGCTCTCACCCACCCTCCCTCTGTGTCACATTCTTGCCTGTAGCCCTTTCCTCTCTCCATTGGTGGGACTGCAAGAAAGCTTTCCAAATCCATCCCCAGAGTGGGTAGGCACAAAGCCGTGTTGATGCTGACCCACTGGGTGAGCCAACGTGAGAATCTGCTCTCACCAACACTGTCCCACTGTTGATAGAAGAGGGACCAGTCCCTTTGCTGGCATGTCCTCAGCTAGAACACCTTACTGGGCAGCAGTGGGACAGTTCAGGGCTCAGTCTGCAGAAAGTGCCTCAGTTTTCCCCTGCACACCATAACCCCGATCTCCTTGCTAGGTCCTCATGTGCACTGTGGATGGAGAGTGCCAGGTAATGCCATGAAAGCAGCACTTATTGTTTGCCCTAACACCTTTGGGGGCTGTTTCTGATCAGGAGCCGGATGGAGGTGGTGGAGGAAACCTATGGGCAGCGGGAGGTGAGGCTGCGGAGGGAGAAGGAGCAGCTGGAGGTTCAGCTGCTGTCACAGAGGAACGATGCAGAGCGGGCACGGGCAGATCTGGTGGCACAGCACAAGCAGCACATGGCCACACTGGAGCAGCAGAGTGCCCAGGAGCTGGAGCGGCTGCGAGAGCTGCAGAGGTGAGCAGAGCATAATGCATGTGGTGCTTGTCTTGTCTCCTCCATCTTGGGAAATGGACTTGGAAATGTTTTGGGGACATAGAAAAAGGAAAGATCAGGCTCCAGAAGCACTGGGTTGCGGTGGATTTTGGAGTGAGATTGGCTTTGCAGGTTGGCAGAGCAAGACCTGGCTGTAGACATCATTTCACAGTGAATGCACTGTATTTTGAAAGAAGAGCCAAATGGTTTATGTCCCCCAAATACCTTTTATTCGGGTCCTTGTGTCACTGATATCTACATGGTGATAGCCAATGAAAAATTACAGCTTTTGGCAAAGAAACCCATCACCCTCAAATGTAGCTCATCCTGGATGTGAATGCTGTCAGTGGGACGCCCTGGCTCAACCCCAAAATCAATCTTCATTCACAGTGCCCATCGTGGGGAGCACCAGTTCACACCATCCCCTATTGGGTTCCTTCCTCTGTGTCCTGCAGGTCATCTGTTCAGGAGATGCTCAAAGACCACGAAGAGCAGCTCCAGCGGCTGAAGAGACTGAAAGACCAGGAGATCGATGCAGTGACCAGCGCCACTTCGCACACCAGGTACTGATGGACAGTGGTACCGGTCCACTGTGTTCCCTGTCCTGCAGTAACCAGCCTCGGGGCAGGAACCAGCCACAGATGCCCCTCTCTATAGTGATATGAAGCACGTCCCGCAGAGGTGACCTATCCCCTTGCTTTCTCTGCAGGTCTCTGAATGGTGTCATTGAGCAGATGGAAAGGTTCTCCAGTGATCTGCACAAGCTCTCGCACAAGGTGGAGGCCGCACACCACAGCACCTCTCAGGAGTTGGCCATGGGAGCCCGGCAGCGGGATGAGCAGCTCAAAGGTAAATCTGCCCTTCACCTGCTGACAGGGCTGTAGGACCAGAAAATAAGGAGATCCAGCCAAAGGCCAGGAGCCCAGGCTGACAAAGATCTGTCTACTGTGGTCATTGGATTCCTCAGCATTATCAAACAGTGTCCTGGCAACATGCAGATGATGAGCACAAGATCACACTGTTTGGGTTTTTTTGTTAATGTGATGGCTATAGAGGGAGCTTCCAACCCCAGCATGATGAAGGATGTTGGAGAGGGTGGTGGTGGTGCACTCAGGGTGCTGTTGGTTAAGTGTGCAGAACCCTGGGGTTCACAGCCCTGCTGCTGCCTCTTCCCAGTGCTCCAGGACAGGCTGTCACAGCAGCAGAGGGACATGGAGGAGGAGAGGAACCGACTCCAGGAGGTGATTGCCAAAATGGAGGCCAGGCTAAGTGAGCAGACTCGGCTGCTGGAGCAGGTGGGTGCACAGTCTGTCCTCTGGGTATGAGGAAGGTAATGTCTCCCCATTGGAGATCCCTGATTGTGAATGCTGTTTGTTTCTTCCCTGTGTCCTGGGCCAGGAGCGGTGGAGGGCGACAGCAGAGCAATCCAAAGTGGAGTCTCTGCAGCGCTCCCTGGAGGAGCAGCGACGAGTCATGACCCAGCAGCTCTCCATGGAGCGGGCAGAACTGGAGAGGGCAAAGGTGAGATGGGACAGACATCTCTAAGTGCTTTTCATATCTCATGAGTCTGTCTAGGGCTACACTGCAATGTATGGTAGGTGAAAAACTGAGTTCTGGGCTACAGCATCCCTCATCTCCCCTCTGTCCCCTGCCTGCTCAATCCCATGCCTTGTGGTGCAGTGAATCTGGTGCCATCTATCTGCCTCTCTATGCAGGATTCACCCTAAGCAACCGACTTGGCCAGCCTTATAGATGTCAGGTGGGGTTTAGTGGCAGAGATGGGTTAAAGGAGAAAATCCCATGGCTGGAATACTTAATGCTCTCTATCTCCCTCTTGTGTTGTTCTGCAGAGTGCTTTGCTGGAGGAGCAGAAGTCAGTGATGCAGAAGTGCTCGGAGGAGCGCCGTAAGCTGGCTGTGGAGTGGGCTGAATTTCACACCCAGCAGCAGCTTAGCAAGGAACGGATGGAGCGTGACATAGACCGAGCCCTGCAGTTGGATTCCCAAAGGGAAGGCACCATCATGAGCCTGGCCAAGGTATGGCAGCAGAACCCCTTCCTGTAGCATCCAGCACTGTCTGGCAGGCAGCAGGAATCCCCATCCTACCTGCAGGAACATGGGGAGAAGTTCAGAGCTGGCTTTGGGTGTTTAGGATGGAGTCATTGCACTGTGTCTGGTGATGGGAAATGGATTCTTCCCAGGGCAGCTCCCTCCTGGGGCAGGTTAGAAAGGATGGGGCACAGACAGTGAAGCAAGAGCTGCACTGTTAAGGTCTAACAGAGTGGTAATGTGTGTGTGCCTGTATAATCCCAGCTCTGCTGGGCCCTGGTCCCCAAGAGTGAATGGATGAGGGCACTGCTTGGTGTTGGTCTGCAACACAGACCTGATGTACAGCAGGAGTTCAGTGGGGCAGATGACTCCCATCACTTTGGAAGACAAGAGATAGTGTCCAGGTCAGGGCTGGTAACACATCCATTGCACCCATGTCCATCCTAGGAGCAAGCAGAGCTGAAGATACGGAGCCGAGAGCTGAAGGTCAAAGAGGAGCAACTGGAAAGGGACAGAGAGCTGCTGGAGGAGGCCAGGCATGAGCTGAGGCTGGAGAAGGAGAAGGTGAAAGGGGCTGCACTGCGCATCCGGCAGCAGGAGGAAGAGATCAAGAACATGAGCAAGGTAGGTGGAGCACTTGTGCTGCAGTTCACAGCTGCACACAGACTGGCAGCAAAGCTGGGGTGTCACATCCCTCCTGAGGCCATGCATCCTGATCCTGTCCTGGAGGGGAGATGAGGGGACATACAAAGGCATTCTGTCCCAGGGCAGTGAGGGTCCCTGTCCCCCTTCTCCCCATCCTCTGCCTTGCAGCTCTCAGCACAGAAGTATGAGGAAGGGGAGCGAGCCCTGCAGGATGCGTGTAGGATAGAGTCTGAGCACCAGGCCAGGCTGCAGGTCATACAGCAACATCTGGAGCAGCTCAAGCAGCAAGAACAGCACCTGCAACAGGTAATGTCCCCTCACCTTCCCTTCTTAACCTGGGGCCCCCATGCCAAGGATCTGAACCTTTGCTGATCACCTCTCCCTTTCTCCTTGGGATGGGGCAGGAGAGGTTGAGCGTGGCTCAGCAGAGGAGACAGCTTGAAAAACTGCACAAGAAGCTGCCCAACAACCCCACACTGCTGCTGAACACAGACCAGAACCTCAGTGCTTCCACCAAGGGTCTCTCCAGCACGTTGAGTAAGGTCTTCTGCACACTGCTGGTGGGAAGGGGCATGCTGGGGAACTGCTGCACTTTCAATTCACTTCTCAGAAGTACTGAGATGCTACTGGGGCCTGTTTTAGCTGTTTATATACAGTATAAACATCAGGTCTGAGTTGGTGTTGGCCGCTCCATTCTCTTAAGGAGTTCTGTTGAGCTCTGTGAGCCAGGGCAATGCCAAGAGGGGGAGCAGAGGGAGATATAGGTGGGCTAAAGCCCATTTGCTCTGGGAAGCTGGGCAGGACCCCACTCAGAAAGCAAAAAAGGGATGCTCTTTTGCCCCCACCTTCCTCTAACAGCAATAAGACTGCACACTTGTGCTCTCATTGCAGGTTTTCCACCTCCCATCAAGACATTGCACAGGAATGTGAACACAACCGCCTCAATGGAGCTCTATGCCAAACTGCTGGTGTTGAAACACCGGGCACAGCAGGTGAGTGGGGCTGGGATGGGCCGGGAGCAGGGCAGGGTGCAGCTCTGACATCCCATCCTCCCTGCTCAGGACCACAGTTTCCTGGAGGACGAGCAGCTCTTCCTGGAGACCCTGAAGAAGGCGTCCTACAACACGTCATCTCTGTCAGTGTGAGGTGACATTGTCGCCTTGAGCTGTGTGTGCATTGAGTGCTGGGCTGTGCAGATGGGGGGGAACAAGTATTAAATGATGTCTGTTTAAAGAAGCTGCCTTTCTTTTCTTTAAGAACTATTGAGTATTCGCAGCATGGAGTCCTTCCCCTTGGCTCTGTGGTGTGTCAGGTGTCAGGTGTGCGCTGCTAATGACTTCTATATTGGTTTCGTTTTTGGCACCTAGGTCACTTAAGTAATCTAAACGGGGAAAGATCTAAAAGGGGACATAGGGATGGAAATGTCACTGGGGACGAGGAGTGCTCGACAAAATGGGGACGTGGGGGCATTTCTAGACAGGCTCTGCGCAGGGCAGCCCTATCAACATGGCGACGGGGCCTTTTTAGGCAGGCACAGCTCTGGACGGCCTATAGCAGCGGGGGCCTTTCATGCCAGGCCCTGAGCGGCGCAGCCCGTTGCTGTGGTAACGGGGGGCCTTCTGCTGTGTGTGTCGCACATCATGGCGGCGCCCTTGCTGAGCGCGGCGCTGCGCTGCGCCTGGAGCGGGCGGGCGTTCGGTACCGCGGGTGAGATGGGGCCGGGACCGGGGCCTGCACGGGGCTGTGGGTTGGGGCACATATGGGAAGGGCAAGTCAGGGGGGTGGGGGAGCCTGAGGCCTTGCTGCTCCTGGTAGCTCGTTCCATCCCATAATGAAGCTCTCTGCGTCTCCAGCTGCGCTCTGTAAACGGGCCGCCCCGCTGGGCCCGATGCCGAACGAGGACATTGATGTGAGCAGGCTGGAAGAGCTGGAGAAATACCGCAGTTATACACGGTACTTTAAAATGGCCGAGAAGGAGAGCAGGAAACCGCGGTGGTGGAAAACGTACCGACAGTACAGCGACACACAGCAGGGTACGGAGCGACCGGACGGGAATGTGGGGGAAGAGACGGGTCTATGGGGGTCTGTACTGTGAGAAGGGACAGGTCTGTGAAGGTCGGTACTGTGGGAAGGGATGGTTCTATGAAGGTCGGTACTATGAGAAGGGATGGATCTATGAGGGTTGGTTCTATGGGAAGGGATGGGTCTGAGGGTCAGTACTATGGGAAGGGACGGGACTACGGGGGTCGGTACTGTGGGAAGGGACGGGTCTATGGGGCTCGGTACTATGAGAAGGGTTAGGTCTATGAGGGTCGGTACTGTGGGAAGGGATGGGTCTATGAAGGTCCGTACTGTGGAAATGGACGGGTCTATGAGGGTCGGTACTATGGGAAGGGACGGGACTATGAGGGTCAGTACTATGAGAAGGGACAGATCTATGAGGGTCGGTACTGTGGGAAGGGAGGGATCTATGGGGGTCGGTACTGTGAGAAGGGATGGGACTGTGAAGGTCAGTACTGTGAGAAGGGACGGGTCTATGAGGGTTGGTACTATGAGAAGGGATGGGTCTACGAAGGTCGGTATTATAAGAAGGTATGGGTCTATGAGGGTCAGTACTATGGGAAGGGATGGGTCTATGAGGGTCAGTACTATGGGAAGGGATGGGTCTATGAGGGTCGGTACTATGGGAAGGGACGGGTCTATGAGGGTCCAAGCTGCTGCCTGACGTTGTGGTGGCTTTACTCCATCCCTGCTGTTGTCAGGGTGCCCCCCACCAACACCCAGCCATGGCCTTGGGCACCTCCAGGCATGGAGCGCACACAGCTCTGGGCAGTGCCGTGGCCTCACTGTAAAGCATTTCCTCAACTAAATCTCCCCTTGTATTAGTTTAAAAGCCCTCCCCCTTGTCATTATCAGAGCACTTAAAAAGTCTGACAGCTGTTTCCTAGGAGATGGGATTGGCCAGGACCTTCTAAAAGATAAAATGGAGTAAAGTGGGGGGTTCTTAAAGCACTGACAGTATCCAAGGAAAGACCTGAAAAACAGACTTTTTAGACCACTTGCAGTTTGGTTTGTGTGCCCAGCAGCCCCCAGGGCCAGATCTACAAACTTCTAGAGCTGAGGATGCAGCCAGCTTGGGGAGGAGGGAGCAGAAGTGTGGAGGTGGTGGAATGGAGTAGCTGATGGCTGGAGGTCTGCTTCTCTTTCCCACACTCTCTAGGTCTACTGTAGCTTGTATTTTGGGGGGGGAGCTTTCAGACTTCACACGTGTGATTTTATTACCCTTCACTAAAGAGCCGAAGACTGACATCAGCCTGCCGCGTGATAAGGTGCTACGGGCGGGAGAACACAAGGAAAGAAAAAGAATCCTGAAGCAGAACCACCAGAATGCCGAGATGGAGAGAGCAGCACGGCTCCGGACTGGTGTGTGCCCCCACCAGCCCCCATCCCAGCCATTCCCTCCCCCCAGCAGCTCCTGCAGTGTTTCTCTGTCTCCACAGCACTGATCCCTCTCGATGAGGTCAGGGCAGAATGGGAGAAGACCAGCGGCCCTTACCACAAGCAGCGCCTGGCGGAGCACTATGGGATATTTCGTGACTTGTTCCAGGGGGCCACCTTCACCCCCTGGGTTAGTTTGAGGGTGGGATACAACCAGGAAGATGAGCACGTGGTGCCAGTCTACTACGGGAACATGGTGACTCCATCAGAGGTGTGTGAGGGGCTTTGGGAGCTTCCTCTGTCTGTTCTGGGAGCTTCCTCTTACAGAAGTATTTCCTCTGTGGTTAAAGAGGGATATTTCTTGGTTGTGATAGGGCAGAAGTTTGCAACAGGATCGTTGGCTGTTGGCTGGCTCTTATCCTTCTTGGGGCTCTCTGGATGGAACTGTTGCTGTGTCATGACCATGCCCAGGACAGATTCATGTTCTTTGCATTACAGTTAGACTCAATGGAAGTTGTTGTTCAAGTGGTTGCTGTTGTCTTTTATTTAGGCTTCCAATCCTCCTGAAGTGTCGTATGAGGCAGATAAAGGCTCTCTCTGGACTTTATTGCTCACAAATCCAGGTGAGTTCCTAGAAACATCTTTAACTATGTCGTTTCATTCTGCTTTCGGTTTCCTTTTTCTTTTGGCTGCATCAGATGATCACGTCATCATGTATCACATGATACTTGCTAAGCAGGGACTGTCCCTTAAGCTGCAGGTACAGAAAACAGCTTCAAAGCCTGTATCTGGAAAGGAAACCACAATTCCTTGCTTTTTGTTTTGAGCTTAGTCCTATAACAAATCATTTTTCTGCTATGAATAAGAACACTGGGAGGTTTTGAGCTGTGCCCCCACCCTTGGAGTAGGTTCTGGTCATTCTTATTTGGTGATTGAGGCAAACATTTAGTTGTCACTAAGGCCTGTTTCTCCTTTGTGTGCATTTACAGATGGACATTTAAGAGAGACTGATTCAGAGTACCTCCATTGGCTGGTGTGAGTATTGCACTTTATTGCTACAGGGTTCAGGTTGGGAGTAAGCTTTTGTTAAGACAGTTCCATAGCTTTCCCTGCTTTTCTTGCCATTGGCATCTTTCCCCCCTTGGTTTTGGTCCTGTTGAAGATTCAGTAGCTCCAAATGCTGCTGCTGCTTGGTATTCAAATCACTGAGTATGGTTGTTCTTTCAGTAAAATCAACTTCTTCTACTTGTTGGCATGTCAAACAATGCATAAAGTCAAATCCTAGTTCAGAGTGACCCACAGTTCTGTATGGAACTATTGGTCATAATGGAAGGAAATGAATGGCTGTCTAGTGAAATAAATCTGTGTTCAGGACAAACATCCCAGGCAATGACATCAAGTCGGGTAAGGAGATTTGCCATTACTTGCCCCCCTTCCCTGCCATGGGAACCGGCTACCATCGCTTCATCTTCCTGCTCTTCAAGCAAGATCGCCCCATAGATTTCAGCGAGGATGTCCGGCCGATGCCATGGTAAGTCAGGCTTTCTCTAGGCACTTTTGTGCTTCCTTTGGCTTAGCAGCTGTTGTTTGCTATTGCAACAAGCCCAGTACTGCTGTAGCAGAGTAATTCTGTCCAGTCTGTAGGGGTGTTCTGGGCTGCTTTGAGTTTGTATGTTGCCTGAAGCCACGACCCCAGCCTGGCACTATTGAGTCCTGTTACTGTGAAGCAGGCTATTAGGAGACTGCTTTGCCTTGCCTAGGGAAAAGCTGTGTGCACAGCTGGAGAAGCTGGGAGATGTTCTGTTGGCGACTGCCTTTTGCACTTCTGTGCTATGGGATGACATGGGGAAGCTGTTGCTTAGCCAGGTGCTGTAGGAAAAAAGCTTCACCTGTTCTTGTGCTCGTGTCTTGTTTCCAGCTACAGCCTCAAGATGCGAACCTTTAGCACGTTTGACTTCTACAGAAAGCACGAGGATGACATGACCCCAGCAGGGCTGGCGTTCTTCCAGTGCCAGTGGGACAGCTCTGTTACTTGGATCTTCCACCAGCTGCTCAGTAAGTCATGCACTGTGGGCCCACTTGTGGGCTGGGATGTGCCCCTGTGTGTCGCACACAGCCTCAGTGTGTGAACTGTGGCTATAAGCTCTTTCTTGGTCCTGGCTGTCATAGAGGCACTTGTTTAAAATCTCTTACAGCACAGACCTGGTGCTTATTGAGCTGTCTTCCACCAGACTGACAGCAGTCTGAGGGAACAACCTCCAAAAAGCCGTTTTGAATAAGCTTTTTAAAATAACATCAAGAAGAGCTTCACCAGAGTGTGCTTGAGCAGCCCAGCTCTTGTGTGCACGTGGGGGGAGGGTGGGCTTTAGATCTGAGCAGTCTTGTTAACGTTCTCCATTGTCCCTTTGCAGATATGAGAGAGCCTGTGTTTGAATTCGTGCGGCCGCCCGTTTACCATCCTCCACAGTTAAAATTCCCACGTTACCAGCCCCTGAGATACCTGGACAGATACCGAGACAGCGAGGAGCCCACCTATGGCATTTACTAGGGCCCTGGTGTTTTCCTTTTGCTCTGCTGTCCGTTGCAATGCAGGTCCAGCAGATGGGGCTGCCGGCTTCCCTGCCTTCACCCAGCTGGGCAGTCGGGAGCGTTCAGCGCCTCTAGAGGGAGAGACAACAAAATCTCAGCATCTCGGCTCTGAGTTCCACTTTGCTGGCTCTGCTGGAAGGCATGCGGCTGAGGGCAACAGGCATTCAGTGCTGGCAGCTGTGAGGGAAAAAGGCTGTTTCAGAGCACGTTTGTGGATGAAAACTAATCCACATCCAGGCTGAAATCCCGCTACTGGTTCTGTAGCAGAGCTGATGAGTAGCAGCAGCAAGACAGAGTCCACCAGAGATGCCCTGCCTTGCTTCTCTGGAAGGGTGACTGTTCTCTTTTCACCTGCCCATGAAACAAACAATCCAGGCCAACTTGCATCTCCTTCCCCTTTCTGTGCTGCAGTTCAGGGCTATGCCAGCTTTCATTTCTGTGTTCAGATTAATGAATCAGATTAAATACTCTGAGTGATGTTGGTGATGCTGACCTGTCTTTATTGGGAAGAGCTTGGCGTACCAGCCAGGTGGTACAGAGCTGGGGGAGCTCTGTGGAGAAGCACAGCTCTTCTGGTCTGGATCTCCTTCCCTTCTTTGGCTTTGTAAGGAGGGAGGAGCACAACTACACAGGTGATGAGGACATACAAGGTCAGCATTTGTGAGGCTGTGCTCTCCTAATGGCTGCTGAAGCACATGAACATCAGTCTCCTTCCCCTCACTCCCTACACGGCCTGTGCCAGATGTGGATGGATGGAGCACAGACAGAGCTGGCACTGCTGCAGCCCATGCTTTCTGCTCTGCTTTGCAGCGACCTCAGTGCAATCCCTCACTTTTTTATTCTAAATAACTCCCCAGACACATCCTAAGACCCTCCAGCCTGCAAAGGAGCTTGCATGGAAGTGCCCACCTGCTGCCATTGCTCAGCACCATTATCTGCAGGGTGCTCTGCTGCTGTCCTGAGGGGTGAGCACAAAGCAACAGCATGCAAGGAGGTTGCAGAGCTGTTACAGCTTAACTCCAGTAACGTGTGTGCAGCAATAAGGGGCCTGCAAGGGCAAGCAGATAAGGAGTGCAATGAGAGGTTGGGAGCTTTAACCTCTGTAAGTGAGTGATGTGAAGACAAGGAGAGGGGGTTTGGTGCAGGGCAGTGCAGCCCCTCTAGGCTGCAGGCTCCAGCTGAGTTTTTTTGTTGTGTTTTCTTTGTGTTGTGTTGAGTTTTGTGTTGTGTTTCAATGCTCAGCCCTGCTGATGTGCACTGAAAACAGGCAAGGAGCAGGCTGGGAATGCCCACCTTGCTCTGCAAGCAGCGGCGCCTGAGCACATGAGAGCAGCATGAGCTGCATAATAAGGGAAGATGTGAGGCTGGGCTGGCTGGGTTGTAGCCTTTATCACTGCAGAAAGGAGGACAAGCAGCTGCTCTGACGGATGCTCTCTCAAAGAGCAACGATTGACAAATGAAAGAGTGAAATCGAATTGCACAGAACAGTGCAATTCCATCATTCCACAGTGCAAAATCCATCCAGTGCGTGGATACAAATGGCATGCCTTGCTCTGCGCCCTGTTAGCCCCTTGCATGGTGCTGTCAGTGCAGCATTTCCTGCACCCTGCAGTGCTGTGTCTGGGCAGCAGCTGCACCCACTGGGTGTCACTTTAAGGGTACTGCTGGCCCAGAGCCCTGACCCGCCCCTATGCTCAGCGTCACACATCTCTTCCTGCTCTGCAGGCTGCTTCCAACCCTCCTGCTCCTTTCCCCATCCCCAGCCCAGCATGGCCTCCCCCACCTCGGAGAAGCTGGAGGACAAACTGCTGTGCTCCATCTGCCTGGAGCTCTTTGTGGTGCCCATCACTTTACCCTGCGGGCACAACTTCTGTGAGCACTGCATCGACAACCACAGGAACAAACAGGAGCAGGCGGCCAACGGGCCCAAGAGGGGCTACACGTGCCCTACGTGCCGCTACAGCTGCGAGCAGCACCTGGAGCTGAAGAAGAACGTGACGCTGAGCGACGTGGTGGAGCTGGCACGGACGGGCAGGGTGCAGGCAGGGGGCTGCGAGGTGGCCCATGTTGGGCTGTGCTCGTTGCATGGCCGCCCGCTGGAGCTGTACTGTGAGGATGAGCAGCGCTGCATCTGCTGCGTGTGCATCGTGCGGAGGTGCCAGCAGCACCGCACGGCTCTGTTTGAAGACGTGCGCTCCAGGAAGCAGGTGGGGAAGAGATGGGGGGGTTGTGTGCTGAGCTGTGTGGCTGTCAGGCATGGAGGGCACCCCAAAAGGCAGAACAAGGGGAGCCTCGTTGTGTCACATTTGTGATCCCTTTGGTTTAGAGGAAAGGGGTGTAAAGGCACGAAGCAGCAAAGGGATGCAGCCTCCCCTGCTCCTAACATGGTCCTTGGGGGCAAGGGGCTGCAGTATGGGCTGCCTCCCTCCGCAGGCTCAGCTGGAAAGGTCCCTGGAAGAAGCCCAGAGAGAAGCAGAGAGGATGGAGCAGGCGCTGCGGGAGCTGGAGGAGCGGGCACAGAGCATCGAGGTGAGGCCACAGCCACCCCACGGCTGGGCTGGATAGGAGCACTCCACACCTCACAGCCTTCCATCCCTGCAGGACTCTTCTGAGAGGCTCCAAGCTGTGATCCTGAGCAAATTTACCCACCTGGAGGAAGCGCTGGCCAAGTTCCGGGAGCAGATGGTAGCCAAGGTGAAGCAGGAGGAGTCAGTGGCTATGGGACATATAGAAAAGGACCGGAATGCATTGAAGGATCATCTGGAGGCTCTTGGGCAGCACCGGGACCAGGCACAGCACCTGTTGGACTGCACTGACCATCAGACCTTCCTCAAGGTACCATTGGTACACCCCAAATCCCATCCATAAGGATGGAGAATGGGCATTTTGGGGCTGCCTATGCAGGTTTGGGGGCTGTCACATCTCCCCTGATATCTGTGTGTCCATCTGCAGGAGTTCCTGCAGCTCCCAACCCTGCAGAGCATGGAGGTGCCACCGCTGGTGGAGTTCAACGTGGCTGTTGTGATGGAACCCATGAGCGAGATCCTCACTGCTACCTCCAGGCTGCTGCTGGAGGAGCTGCCTGCCTCGCTGAGCCCCAGTGCCCCTGAAGCACCTGACCCCATTGCCCCAGGTGAGCTGCAGGCTGCCCTAAATGCCTCCACCTCACCTTGGCCATTGAGACTGTGCTGGGACACACGGGGATGGGGGCAGGTATCTGGGTACAGGAGGGGCTGGGTGGTTCCTGCATGTCCCCTCCTTGCTACTCACTCCCAAATGTGAACCCAATGTGGTTCCCTTCTCCTCTGCCCTCAGCAGCTGGGTGACATCACCCTCCATGCCTGTCCCTGTCACCCACAGACCCGGTGCAGCCCGAGGAGACACCAATGAAGGTGGTGTCCACCCCTGTCCCCAAGTGCCGGCTGCGTGCTGAGCTGCTGAAGGGTGAGGAGCAGGAGGGGGGGATGCTGCAGGGCTGGGGCAGCGCTATGGGGCTGGGGAGGGGCTCCTTAGTAGGGGGCAGCAGCACAAGGGATGGCTTTCCCACAGTGCCTGCTATGGGGTCAGCCCCTGCTGATCTCACCCCATTCCCACCCTTCCTGATGCCCCAGATTTGGATGCAGCACTGTCCCAGTGCCAGCACCCAGAGGGATGTGCAGGGCTGATCCAGAGCCCACCCCACACTCAGCCCTTGGTGCCCCTTCCCTTTTCCTTTAGGGACCGTTTCCTAAATGCTTCCTTTCCCATCTCCTCCCTGCTGAAAAAAAAACAACCCAAATACTTGTAATATTTAGGGTGCTTTGGTCAGGTTGCTTTTCCCAGCAAGGCAATCAGTGCATACAGGACCTATAAGGGTTTCTTCCACTGAGACACATGAGCTGTTCTCAGTGTTATTAATAGAAAAAACAACAACATTTATTAGCAGCAGCCAGGAGCCCAGAATAGCCAATGGGACCAGGTCAGTAAATCCCACAACCCCATATCTCCTCCTCAAACCCATCTGTTTAGGGGGAAGGGGGGTTCTGGTGGGGGCTGCCATGAACTTTGGGTTGTGCTGAAGCATCCCCATGTCATTGCTGTCCCCAGATCACCGAAACCTCACCTTCGATCCCGACACGGCCAACAAATACCTGGAGCTGTCGTGTGCTCAGCGCAGAGCCAAGCACGGCCCCAGCACCGCTGCAGGTTGGCAGGAGCGCAGCCATCGCTTCGAGCCCTGGCAGGTGCTGTGTGTGCAGAGCTACGGGCAGGGCCGCCATTACTGGGAGGTGACCATCTCCAGCCATTCTGTGGTGCTGGGGGTGACTTACGGTGGGCTCTCCCGGCACAAAGTGAAGGGCTGCAAGTTCAACATTGGGCTGGATGGCGGCTCGTGGGGGCTGCAGGTGAGGGAGGACAGCTACGTCGCCCGGCACAAGGGGCAGGAGGAGAAAATCCAGCTGCGGCCATACACCGAGCTGGGGGTCTGCCTGGATTATGAGTGTGGGCTGCTCTCCTTCTACGGCCTCGGGGAGGAGGTGCAGCTCATCCATTCCTTCCACACCGTCTTCATGGAGCCGCTGTTCCCCGTGTTCTGGCTGTGTGAGGGCCGCACCATCACTTTGTGCCACAGGGACTGTGAGGGCAATGATGGAGAGCTGGGGCTGTGACATGTTGGGTAGGGAATAAGGCACACAGGTAATGGTGATGCTCTTGCAGCAGGGATGGAGACCCCAACCACTGTCCATAGGGACTTATGGGGGCTGCGCTCCCATGCAGATGGGATGTGGAGATGGGATTCCCTTTTGCCTTTTGACCTGGAGGAAAATGAGGCTTGAAGAGCCCATGGGAAGGTGTGGGGGCTGCAGGCAGGTCCTGTGCTCCCAGCCATCCCCACCCCCTCACACTGCTTTGGAGGTGGCAGAGCTGCCTTTTGGGGTGCCACGTTTCTCACTGGAAGAAGCTGTTTACCCCAATAAAGTTCTGATTTCCTGCTGGTGTGACCTCAGTGCAGGTGGGGCTGAGCTGGGTGCCCCTGTTCCTGCATGTCCAGCAGCAGAAATAGTCAGGGCTCTGTTTACAGCAGCACAGAGAAAAGGGAAACGTGGTTTCCTATGTCTCTGCCCCAAGATTGATCTGACCCAGAATAAAACCTCAAAGCTTTGAAGCTTCTCATCCCTGGGGATGCTGGTAAGTGGGTGAAATTGGCCACTGGGCTCAAAGGTGCAGGAGTTGTGCAGGGGAGAGAATCAGTTCCGCTTGTTCCCTTTGGGGAAAATAAGGTTTAGAAGGAGAAAGCTCATTTTTGGAGGATGGATGAATCCATCCCAAGGATGGATGGGGTGGATGGACGGGGCGCTTTTGGTCCATGGGCACAGTGACACAGACACGGGGCACCCACTCGCAAGGGGAGGGCGCAGACCCCTCCTCACGGCTCCCGGATCCCCGTGGGGGGGGCAGGAGGCCCCGATCCCCCCACCCCGAGGCGGCAGAGGGCGGAGCGGGCGGGCGGAGCGCGGTGTCCGACCGCCCCATAGCGCCGGTGGGGCCGCTGGGTCGGGTCGCATAGGGATGGAGGGTGCGCCCGGGAGAGCGCAGCCGGTGCCTTCCGCCGCCACCGCCGCGGCTCTGCGGTTGGCGTTGGCCGTGCCGGGTTTGCCCGACGGTCCTTTCGGTTGTCCCATCTGCTTGGATCTGCTGAAGGACCCGGTGACGGTGCCGTGCGGCCATAACTTCTGCCAGGGCTGTCTGGGGAAGCTCCGAGGGAGGACGGGCCCCCCCGACGGGGCGGCGGGCGGGGCGGCACGCTGCCCGCTGTGCCAGGAGCCCTTCCCGGCGGCTCTGAGGCTCAGCAAGAACCGCGCCCTGTGCGAGGTGCTGCCGCTGCTGGGGGCCGCAGGGGCCGGGACGTCCCCCGACGGATCGCGGACCCCCCCGGCCATCGCATCCCCTCAGCCCGGGCCCGGATCCCCCCCCGGTAGCGCCGGGTTCAGCACAGCGGGACCCCCCGGAGCCGCGTCCTCACCCGCCGAGATGGCGCCGGGGGCAGAAGAGGAGCCGGAGGGAGAAGCGGAGTTGGAGGAGGGGGCTTCGGGGGTGCTGTGCGATGTGTGCCCCGAGGGGAGCCGGGCGGCGGCTGCCCGCTCGTGCCTGGTGTGCCTGGCGTCCTTCTGCGGTGCCCACCTGGAGCCCCACCGGCGCTCCCCGGCGTTCCGCTCTCATCGCCTCGTAGCCCCGTTACGGCGCTTGGAAGAAGGGCTGTGCCCGCGGCACCTGCAGCCCCTCGACGGCTTCTGCAGGGCCGAGCAGACCTGCGTGTGCGCCCGCTGCCGAACCCACGAGCACCGCGGCCACGACGTGGTGACCCTCGAGAAGGAGCGGGAGCTCAAGGAGGTGCGTGGGGGGGCAAAGGGTGGGCGGCAGGGAGGGTCGAGGGGTGTAATAGTGGTTCTGAGTGGGAACCTTGATGCTGTGGAGGAGCTCAGCCTGGCACAGGAGTTGCACGGTGCCCTATGCGTGCGGTGGGGAAGGGGAATAGGGAGGATGGACCAACCTTGCGGTCCCTATAGGTTTGGGGCTGGGGGTGAGAGCACCTGGGCCCCCCCACACCGAGGAGCTGCACCATGGTGCCTGTATGTCAGGGAATAAAGCAGGGTGCTGTGTTATGGGGGTGAGGGCTGCCTGCATCTCCCCATGTGGGTGATTGAGATGCCCTGGATGGGGTGGGCGCTGCATCCCACCCTCACATGGGACCCCAGCAGGTGGGCTGCTTGCATGGGGCACTGCAGCAGTGGGACCCCACAGCCCATCGCTGGGGCACTACAGTCAGTCCTGCCCTGTCTGTGGGTTTAGGGCTGCAGCCATCAAGGGACCCCCAGCTCCCCCCACAGGGTGCCTGCCTTCCCCGTCTGGTTCCCACAGCTCCATCAAGGCAGTTTTTCTCCTCTCCCTGGCTGGCTGCCCGCCCGCCTCTCCCGCTCCATGAGCCCTTTGTGTTGCTCCTTTTGGCAGCAGGGATTTTTTCCGTCACTCCCATTCCCAGATGTGGCTGAGTCACCTCCCAACTTCTCACCCACGAAACCTCCCTGTGGTTCCGAGTGCGGGGAGATGGAGCTGCCAGGTTGGCAGCGTGGGGGCATCCCTGTCTCAGTGTGGGGCCATCGGGGACCTCAGTGATGACCCCCTTCCCTGGGTACCATGCAGACACCCAGCAGCAGCCCCAGGTTGGCTGCTTCTCCTTCGTGGGCTCTTGGGGATATGGGGAAACCCTTCTATTAGTCATAGGACCCTTGAAATAGAAAGCTATTTCCTCAACAGGCACTGCTGAGTGTCGCTGCTGTCTGCGGGGTGGGAAGGAGGGACTGGAAAAGCTCCTCTCCCACCTCCCCAGGCTGAGCACTGGAGGAAGTCGGCCCAGTAACACACGTGATGCTCCCAAAAGGCTCCCAAGGGGCCTGTCCCCATGGTGGGCAGTAGGCTGGGGCTAACAATAACCATCAGGAAGCGCTGTGCTTCCTTTGCAGCACCTCATGCTCCTGAGCAGTTTCGCTTTGCTCTTACAATGTCCCAGGGATGCAGTGCTGAGTTCCTGCACTGGTCCCAATTAGCTTTTTCCAGCCTTGAGCACCTTGCTGAGCATGCAGAGGAAGGGATGTTTGGATATAGAGGGTTGCACAGGGAGGAAATAGGGAAAGTAACTGGTCATTCCTATATACCCAATAACAAAACCATGGTTTGGGGGAGGAGGGGGCTGCAGCTGGTCTGGGTTTATTGTCGTGCTCTGCTTCCTATGGATATGGAGCTCAGTGCTTGTCCTTTGTGTCTGCAGGCTCAGCAAGCCAAATTCCTCAGCAGCGTGGACAACGAGCTGGAAGAGCTGGCTGTCACCATCGCACAGACCAGGAAGATGGTGGAGCTCATTAAGGTGCCTTAAGGGATGGACCCGCTCCATTAATGGGGCACTGCCGGGAGCTGGGAGGGTCCTGGGTGCCCCTCCTTTGCTTCCAGTGATGCTGACCCCTCTGTCCTCGCACTCAGGGTGTAGCCAGTAAGGAGAAGGATCGGGTGGAGAAGCTCTTTGCAGAAGCCTCGGAGCTGCTGGCCACCTTCCAGAAGGAGGTGGCTGCTTACATTGAGGACAGCGAGCGCTCCATGCTGGGGGAGGCTGAGGCTGATCTCCGCTGGAAGGAGGAGAGGCGAGCCAAGCTGGCCCAGGGCAAGCAGAACCTGGAGAACGTCCCCAGCACCGACACCATCTACTTCCTTCAGGTGCGTGGTGGGCACGGAGGTGAGGAGGAGGAGCAGGTGCTGTCTGCTGGGTTTGGTCCCCTGTCACATAGAGCTGAAGGTTGTGAGGCTGTGGGGTCCCCCACCTGTTTGCAGCATCCTCTCCTTGCTGCTGGGCTGGGCTGGGCTGCCATAGCTTTGTCCTCCATCACCCACACCTCACTGCAGCCCAGGCTCGGTACCTAGCCTTGGGGATGGGGTGCCCCGCTGCCCCTTGCAGTATTCCTCGATGTTTTGCACAGGAGATGCTGCTCTTCAGATGGGCATGGCCTGAGCCTGGGTTTGAAAGAGAGCGAGGAGAAGGAGCCAAGGACACGTGGCCGCCCTCCTCCCTTCTGCAAGGCTGCTTTGGGGCCAAGTCCTGCAGGCTGCCAGTTCCCAAATCCTCCGGGGCCGGGTGGGGTTGCGGAACAAGAGGCAGCTTCGGCTTGTTTGAAACCTCCTGAAACTCTGTCTTTTTGGCTCAGGAGTTTCAAGCCTTAAAAATAGCCATGGAAGACAACCTCTCTCCGGCTCCGAGCTTCCAGAAAGAGCTCAACTTCACCAAGTGCTCCCAAGCCGTCTGTGCCGTCAAGGATGCTCTGTCAGCTGCCCGCAAAAGCCAGTGGGACTGTTTGCAGGGGAAAGGAGTGGATGGGATGAGCTTCCCGAAGGCAGAGGAAGGTCTGTGCCCACCTGGCCCCATGCCCATGTGGGGAGCCCAAGGGTGCATCCTCCTGTCGGGGTTGGGAAGATGCCTGTGGGCTCTGGGGCTCCTGGAAGCGCTGGCCCATCTCCCAGGCATGGTTGCACAACCACTGTCTGGGCTAACGCCTCCTCCTTGAGGTTTTATGAAGTTTTCCACGGAGACCAAAGGCTTGAGAGGCAACAAACAGCCTGAGAGCTAGGCACGGCCCTGTGGGAGGGGGCAAGGGGCCAAAGAGCTGTGAAAGGGGACTGTTCCTTCCCAGGACAGGCAGCTCCCTTCACTGGGCAGGTTGTGGGCTCCCTGAGCTGCAGGGTTAGAAACCACAGCGGCTGGAGGGCTGGGATGCTCCCTTCTGTGCTCTCACTTAGGCTGAGCTTCCTCCTGTCCCTCAGTTTTCTGGATACCAATGGGGGGCTGCAGGGATGATGCTTCAGGAGTGATGGCAGCAGTTTTGCTGTGACAAACCCTTTCTGTCTCTGTTTCTTTTCCCCAGCAATGACCAAGTCTTCGTTTCCAGACAAGTCAAACAATCCCGCCTGCCTGGAGAGCCGCGAGTACTTCCTGAAATGTAAGTGATGGGGTTTTGCTTTGACAGTTGTTGCTATGGTCCATCCTCCATCCCACAGGCCCTGGCCCCATTGCTATGTGCCAGAGGAAATATTGCTCAGCTAACGAGGAAGTCTCCTCGCTTTCCTGACAACGACCATAATCTATTTAGGTGATATTTTTTTTCCCCAGCCTGTGGTTCTGCCAGAGCAGCTGCCACAGGGCTGTGAGCACACAGTATAAATAATGCTGTTCTCCTTCCAGAGAATTGAATCCTGTGTTAAATTAGATCAGGGTTGGTGCATCTGCTTTGGGCCAGACGCTGGTCAGCATCAACTGTGTGATGCAGAGGGGGAATCTAGGGGCTGTGCAGGGAGTGCTGCGGTGGTAAGGAAGGGGAGGAGAAAAGGAAGGTCTAAAATGAGGCAGGAGATGGGAGAGAGGCCATTCTGTGATTCTGCAGCTCTATGATTTAAAAGGAGGAGGACAGGGCGATGGTTTAAGGATGCTGCAGGAACAGAGTCAGAAAAAGACCATGGGAATTACGAGTGCTGGAGCAGGGTGGGCTGGGGGGAATTTCCTCTCTCCTCATCCTCCTGTCTTCTCCTCACCCCATACAGTTGCCTTCATCATCGACCTGGACAGCGATACGGCCGACAAGTTCATCCAGCTCTTTGGCACCAAGGGAGCCAAGCGGGTGCTCTGCCCCATCCCCTACCCAGAGAGCCCGACCCGTTTCATCAACTGCGAGCAAGTGCTGGGTGTGAACCTCATGAACCGGGGCAACTACTACTGGGAGGTGGAGCTCATCGATGGCTGGGTCAGCATCGGCGTCATTGCCGAGGTCTTCAATCCACAGGACTCCTATGACCACAGCCGCCTGGGCCGCAACACGTGGTCCTGCTGCCTGCAATGGAACGGGCAGAATTATGCTGCCTGGTTCGGTGGCTTAGAGTCTGTCATCCAGCAGCCATTTTTCCACACGATCGGGGTCTTCTTGGAGTATTCGGAGAAGGCTTTGACCTTCTATGGAGTCAAGGACTCCAAAATGACGTGCCTGAAGCAGCTCAAGGCTGGCTCCTTTGGGAAGGCCCAGTCGGACCCTTTCCAACATAAGATCAACCAGCAGTTTGCAGCTCTGTTCTCCTTCAAGCTGAAACCAGCCTTCTTCCTGGAGAGCGTGGATGCCCACCTGCAGATCGGGCCGCTGAAGAAGGATTGTGTTTCAGTGCTGAAGCGCAGGTAAGTGCCCATGGAGAAGAGCCCAGAGGAGCCATTCATCATGGCTTCCCTCCGTACATCGGGGCAGCCCCACTTGGCAAAGCACCTTCCAGAACTGCAGCATGGAATCATCTGGGTTGGAAGAGACCTTCAAGACCACCAAGCATCATCCTGACTGACTGCCAACTGGAGTCCCACTGCCGACCCACGTCCCAGCACCGACCCACATCCAAAAGCCTCTCGATGCCCATCAGTGCCGCCAACAAGGAGTGAGGATCTCTGCATCCCTCGTGTTTGGCACGCTGTGGAAAAGCCGTGGTCCTTTCTAGGTGTGCTGGAGCCCTGGGCTGTTCTACACCACGTCCAAACATCGCTGATGGGAGAAGGAAGGGACTTGCTGGGAAACTCCCAATTCTTCAAGCACACAGGGTACATCTGAGCTGTAAATGCACCCTATAGCTTAGAGGAGCCTTTCAAACAACCAAGAGCTGCTACGAGTACAGCCTGGAGTAAACAGTGTTTCTTAGGCACATTGATAAAAGCCAATACTTAAATCCCTTAAGACACCAGGAACAAGTAACAATTAACAACAACTGCTCTCAAGCCAGCGTTCCATCTGGGAAAGGTGGAGGCTTCAGGCACGGTGCCCATTCATGTGTCCTAAAGGAGCTTTGCCAGCACTGCCCCAATGATGCTGCAAAGGCAGCACAGTGCAGCTCCTGTCTCAGTCCTCCCTGCCTTCCTCTGGGTTTATTTTTCCTGGGCTTAGTTTGCTACCTACCTCCTGAAGCTCACTTGACAGAATAGTAATGCTGGGTAATAAAAAGAAAAAGAATATATGGGGCCGGATTCTTTGCTGGCATGAATGAGTCAGTGGTGACGCACCAACGGTCAGCGGGGCTGGAAAAATGGCCCGTTGAGCTAAATATACAAAATATATGTGTATGTATTCCCCAGGAGGGTAAGCTGGAAGTCACAGTGATATATTCAAAGGGAGCCAAGGGGGAAAAAAAAGTGAATGTGAAAAACAGGCAGGCGTAAAGCCAGGAGGTTTAGAGTTAAAGCCACGTTTACATAAACACCGTGGCTCCAATAGCTCCTGTTGCTGGTGAGTGGGTGTTCTTTGCACACGGAGGTGCTGGTCCCCAGCAAACAGCCACTGCTTTCAGCCCTTAAATGGGGCTGAAGGATCTGAATGCAGCAATCCAACCGCAAGGCAGGAGTGTTAGTTAGCACACATCCACTGCAATGTGCCTGAAGCCATCCCTGCTCCTCCTGATGTGCTGGGAAAGGGGAGCAGGACTTGCAGTGCTGCATCTCTGGATGGACTCACTGTAGCCAGCAGGACTGCTGCCCAGATGGGAATTCACTCCCTGTGTCCTGAGCTCCTACCTCGGAAATGCTTTGCTTCACTCAGCCTCCTGCAAAATGCCCTCCAGTAGCAGTGATGCAGTGCATGCATCAGGGGTGCTTGGTTAGCAGCTGAGTGCTCGGTGTCAGCAGTGCCTTGCTGGATAAGAAGGCTGGAGACGTGCAGCAGCGATGTGCTGGGAGGAAGAGGAAGGAAGGAAGGAGCCCCAAATGTCATGTATCCAGGCGTAGTCCCTACCTTTTGCTGCGAGGAGTATTGCCAGAGTAAATAGAGTGGATCTGGTCCTTTGCCCCGTTTTGTTTGGCCGTGGGTGGATGGATGGCTCCTGTGGGGAGCTGTGGGCTCCAGCCACGATCCCTCCCTTCCCCTCATTGCCCAAACCAAGGCTGAGAAACTCCTTGAAACTTTCAGCTGCTTCATTGGGATCCGGTGCTTTTCCACCTACAGCCCCAGGGGAGCAGCTGCCCACAGTGAGAGCATTGCTCCTGCCCCATAGCTGGGTGCTGATGTTCGGCTCACAGAGGGGTCCGGAGGGCTCCTATAATGCTCCCTCCCTGCTGCTTCACATCCAGGCTGGAAGTGCTAGAAATCCTGTTGGTTTAGGGCATAAAGCTCATTCTAATTGATGCAAGATGCCTCTCCCAGGTGTTAGATCAGACTGCGTTACCAATTATTTGGGGTTTAAACTGGAATGATTAGGAGACGTGCATTATACCAGCCCTGGATCTCTGATGTTTGTTTGCTGTGAGCACCACGTGTGGTGAGTTCAGATAAGCAGCACTTTGCAATTTAAACAGCCTTTCCCTGCTCCTTTGAGTTGTGTTTTTTGCTGTCACACAGTGTTCCTCTCTTTAATTAGACGTTTAAAATACGCAGTTACTATCGAACCTCTTACAGTGTGTGGAGACACCATAACAGAATAAAATGATGGCGATAGAGGCTCTGATCCACCATTAAACATTACCACTGCAGTTGTCCTGTTATCTATTCTCTGCTTGTTTTCTTTCCGTGTCCTGTGCATCCAGCAGGGAGTAACAGAGGTTTTCTTTTCCAAGTGTGTCTGCAGGGTTTGTGCCAATCACCCATTTATTTCCCTATTGCTCGATTACAAAAGAAACGGAAGAATCCTGGAATCCAACAACAATATTGACAGCGCTGGGGAGGTTCCAAGCAATGAATTGTTTCAGTTCTTTCTGTCTCCCTTCGACTTCTGTCCTTGGCTTGGAAATAACAAAGTTGAAGAGATGAGATGTTTTTTTCCCTCGATGATTTAATCTGTATACATGAAGTTCTGGAGCTTCCCATGCACGCCAGCACTTCCTGACATGAAGGCTGAGTTTCTTAATACCAAACGTCAGCCAGAGCTATGAGAAGAGCATTACTGGGGGCACTGTTAGCTCAGGGAGCATTGGGGGAAGCTGTGTGGATGTGTGCTACTGACTTTAATAGGAGAGGAATTGGGGCTGTTGGTTATGAGCATTTCTTAAAAGGGAAACTTGCAGCTTATTGAAAAAGCGGATACAAAAGGCACAAAGCTGTGCTTTTCTTGCCAAGAACTGTACGCTTTATGTCTCTGAGTTGATTTCAGTCTGGTTTCCATTATGGAGCTTTCAGTTTCCTCGCTGCCCCTGGGGATTTGCAGGCACTGGAGGAGGGGCTGGGCTGCAAACCCTGCAGGGAAAGCTCAAATCCATACAAAAAAAAAGGTGTAATTTAGCCTCATATCACCTCTTAAAACATATTCACACATTATGCTGAGGGTTGATACGAGGAGTCCTTCAAAACATGTCATTCTGCAGCGGTTTTAATGCAGTTATGCAGGTGTTATGATTGTTTTAGGAGTCAGCTCCAGTTGGAGGCAGTGGGTTATACCCAAACTGTAGCTGTGCCAATACTGCAGGTATTTTCCTGTCCCCGGATTTCCTCTTGCCCACAGAGCAGCTTTCTTTGTCTATGGGGTGACTTTTTGGCCGCTCCAGTTTAACCCTCAGTGGGTTAATTGTAGGAACCCAGGTGTCTGGGACACAAAACGGGCACTGAAACAGCCTGGAAAGTGGGGGGGAACCTTTGCTTTTAAAGGGGTTGAGCCTCATTTAGTGCACAGTATAACCAGATTAATGGCGTTTTCATTGTGAGCAATGAAAACGTGCAAAGTGCAGCCAAAGATAAAGTCGTGGAGGGGGAAAATAAAAGGGAATTGGAATGCAGTCAGGGCACTGGGCAAACCGTGCTTTGTTTGTGTGAGCTCTGTGGTACTATCTAAAATAGGAAGCTGGCAGAAGAGCTGCCAAGTCACGCAGGCTGCAAAGAACTGAGCTCATTTTATTATATATGGTCAGAGGGAGCAGAATGGGGTGATTGATGGGATGGGAAATGGGTTATCCCAAAAAGGAGCCCGGCTCTTTGGGTTGTGTATAGCAAAGTCAATATGATCTCAGCAGCTGGCTGGAGCTCAGGGAATTAATAGCAGCGTTAATTGGTGGCACTGCTCCTCGGGGACGGCAGACGAGGCTGAGTGAAGCGGTGAGATTTGGGGCAGAAAATAACCCTTAAGGAGCGACTTACACCACCCCAAAAAACCAACATGGCTGCCGAGCGAGAGGACTACAACTCCCAGCATGCCCGGGGAACACCACCCCCTCGAGACTACAAATCCCAGAGCGCACCGCGCGCCCCGTCGGGCTCTTCTTCGCGCAGGCGCAATGCGAGCTCGGCTCTGTGAGGGGGCGGCGGCGCTGAACATGGCGCTGAACAGGAACCACTCGGAGGGCGGCGGCGTCATCGTTAACAACAGCGAGAGGTGAGCGGTCAGGGGCCCAGCCCTCTTCTCTCTCCTTCTCCGAGCCCCTTTCCGTCCAAAATGGCCTTTTCCTGCGGGTCATATGGGGCTGAGGGGCTCTAACACCCGCCCCCCCCCCCCCCCGCCATGTTGGGTTTAACCCTTGGTGTGCCCTATGTGGCTCATTAACCCTTGTTTAACCCTATGTGGCTCATTGCCGTCATATAGGCCCTGGTTCGTGGCCCAGGTGCCCTTCTGTACGACTGGGGATGGTAATAGGTCTAAATGTGCTGTGCACATCATTAGGGACTGCTTTACCTGACGTGGATGTTGTCATATTAAGACAATACTACCTGCATCCATATGGATGTGTTTTATTGGTCTTAATCAGTCTGGTTTCTGATTGAGGCTTAAGGAGTCAATGTGGGGTTATAGGAGTGAGAAGAGGAATGATCCCAATCACGTTATAGTGACTGAGATGGATTCTTGTGACCTCTGGTCGCCTCATTACATAACCCAGGCTGAGGGGTTCCTGCTAAGCAGCCCTACCTGTGTTGTGTTGCTTGTGGTGAAGCAATTTAGGGAAATGATCGGGCAGAAATTCAACATAATGCAAGAAATACATTGAGAACTTGAGTTTAATTGACTGGATTCACCACCCAGCTGTGCAAACAGCTGTATCAGCTCACTGAAGAAGGAACACGAGGCTGAGAGCAAGCAGAAGTGCAAGGCAGAGTGAGCATGTGTGCTGGGTAATGGGCTGAGGTTAAGGCAGTTCTGGTAAGTCAGTGAACTCTACGTGCTGGAATCTGCCCCAAGCTGTAACACTGTGCCTCTTCTCATCTTGTTTGCAGCGTTCTGATGACCTACGATCACGTAGAAATGACCTTCAGTGATGCTGAACCGATGCCTGAGGCGTTCAAAGGGACCAAGAAAGGGAGTGTTTTCTTGACTCCCTACCGAGTAAGTAGTAAAAGGCATTAGAAGGAGATCAGAGTTCTTCATGGCTCTGCACTTCTACACGTGCATGAAGGTCTGGATAATGTACCCGTCCTCCCCTTGTGGGGAGCACTGTGGCTTTATTGCATGTCCTGCCTATTTGGCAAAAGATAATCAATCTGATTAGTTGTCAACCATGACATTAGTTCTTACCTGGGCAGCTGTTTTAGTCCACCAGGCATCTTCAAGATTGGAAATGAGCGATGGTTTGGAAATGCGGAATGGAGCAGTTCAGCTACTAAATCACAGCTGTGAGTTCTCTAGGAACTGGGAGGAGTGTTATCTGAGCAAGTGTGTAATCCTTCTGGAAGGCTTTATGGCCTTGAGGCATCATTTTACCCTTGTGACAGTTCTGAGAAGCCTGGGGCTTGCAGAAATTACAAGGATCTTTGAGTGTGGGAGGCAGATTCAGTCCACCAGCAATGTCTACAGATAATAAACCGGGGCAGTGTTTCCTGTTCATTTTAAACACCCTTTGTAATGTTGTTTCTTTTTCAGGTTATCTTTATATCGAAGGGAAAGGATGCTCTGCAGTCTTTTGGGATGGCCTTTTATTTGTTGAAAGATTGTGAGATTAAGCAGCCTGTCTTTGGAGCAAACTATATCAAGGGTACAGTGAAAGCAGAGGCAGGAGGTACGTATAGCACTGATACAAAGCTGAGCTAAGATGCAGAACTTCTATAGTTCCTAGTAAAGTAATTATTCATTGTAATGTGAAGTGGATACTGGATGCATAGGTTCTTTCAGTATTGCTAAAATGTGTTTTTCTCTTTGAAACCAGCGGCTAAAAATATTCCCCCTGTCCGCTCTGTACAGTTACAGTGAACAGATTAGCTGTGTAACTGATCTCATTCCTGCCCTCTGTATGAAATTCAGAGTTCAGGCAGCCGAGTGATCTCACTGAGTAAACATCAGAGCAGGGATCAGGCTGTGACAGCAGCACTGAGGGCGTTGCTTGGCCTTGGTCAGTTCAGCCTCTCTCTCATTTATGCATCCAGATCCTTCTGTGCCAAACACTCGCGGTCTGTTCTGGATCTGTATGGATTTCGAGGTGTGAATCTCCAACATCCGTTTATTGTGCAGTTTAGGAAAAGCACTGCTGTATTGTTTGGAAGATGATGGATTACCTTGAGCTTAGGGAATGTTCAAGGGCAGCTTTATAATATGTTCAATGTTGTGGTAGACTTTTTTTTTCCTAAGAGATACTTTTATCACTGTCCTATGCTTCTACTTCTTACCAAGGCACTTATTTCATCCAGAGCCTGATTTATTCCCTTAGCTGTGGCACTGCAACACAGTGCACTGCTCAGAGGGCTTCAGCCTATTACCCTGAAATCAGCCTTGTAGCTTTTCTATGGCAGCAAAACAAGACCATCCAGTGTGAGAGGAGAGCTGAGCACTAAGGACAAACACTAAACTGTGTGAAAGGCAAACTGCTTTAACAAAATCTCTGTGAGTCCCCCCCCAGAGGCTGGCTTAGTTAATGAGGATGTTGCTGCAACAGCCAGAGGAGTCTGGCTTAGCTCAAAAGGCTCTTTTATCTCTGTATCCCTGTTTCATTACTGACACAGCTACTGCTTTGATGCATTGTTGGCACTCTGGGCTGTGCGTGGTTTTCTTTTTTAGCCTGTAATAAGAGAAGTGGCTAATTCGTTTTTATTTTTTAATTATTATTATCCTGACTTGAAATATTTTCTATGAACTCTAATGGATTTATGCGATACTTGTTTTTTTCATTAAGCTCTTTGCTTTACTGGGAGCTCAGACTCCCAAACTAATTTGCAGTGGGCAGTTAGGTGTAGTTACAAAACCCTTCTAGCAAATGGGATTAACAGAATCCCTGTCTTCTGCACTAATCATGTACAAAGCCAGAGTAAATCCAGCCCTCCTGATAGCTTGAGCTATTGGCAGCCTGTGTGATAGGCACAACTTCAGCAAGCTTTTGAATGTCTCTCTTACTGATGGTCCTATTATTCAGGTATCTCTTGATCAGGAAATGTTGTCCAATGTGGAATTTTCTGATACAAAAGGGAATTCTGCTGCTTTCTCTGCAGGTTTTTCTTGGATATTTGGGATAAGCTCTTTAAAAAAATATAGACAGGGCCTCTGTAGGTGAAGCACAGAAGCTAAATAGCATCAAAATGGCTTCTCTTTCTTTGTGAATTCTGTTTTCTCTCCCTGCAGGCGGCTGGGAAGGATCTGCCACCTTCAAGATGACCTTTACAGCTGGGGGTGCTATCGAGTTTGGGCAGCGTATGCTACAGGTGGCATCCCAAGGTAGGGGAGCTTAATGCTCTCTGCTCTTTGCTTTTGTGGTTTCAGGAGGCCTTGCCTTAATTTTACAGCAAGGGCAGTTTTAAGCTGGGATGGGTTCAATTCCAGTGTACGTGAATTTCAGGCTGTATCTGGAACTTTCTTGCCTTAAAACAACACCTTTTTCACGTCCAGCAAGCTGTGGGTTTGTTAGCTTTGGACCTTGCTTGTTTTTTTCTGTTTTGCTTTCTTTGGTTTTCAGATAAGGCCTCTTTAAGTTTGTTGTAGGTCTTGGCTTCTGTTCTCTGCAAGCTTGGTGTTTTACTGAAGTGACCTTATCTTTCCTTCTCCAGCCTCCAGAGGTGAAGTCCCCAGTGGAGCTTATGGCTACTCCTATATGCCGAATGGATCCTATGCTTTTGCACCACCTGTGGCCAATGGGGGCTATCCGTACCCACCGCCTCCTCCTGGTAAGTCTGGGGACTGCAGATAAGGATAATTTTAGCTAACAAGAGTTACAACAGCTAAAGAGGGAAAGAAATCAACACTGTACATTATCTTTGACATTGGATTTGATGCCTTGTGCAGCTTTTTCTCCTGAGCTTAAAGGTATTTGCCTTTAGCTTGCTTTGGCTGCGTGTTTTGACTCCACCCAGAGTATTTTAAGTCCTTGATATCACATTATCTCCTTTCCTGACAGAGTTTTACCCTGGTCCCCCTGTGGGAGGTGCAGACATGGGTTACATGCATCTGCCTCCCCCGCCGTACCCTGGGCCCTTGGAGCCACCCTCCGGTGGTCCAGATCTGCCTTCCACTCCTGCAGGTAAGAAATATCTTCGGGTGAATCAGCTCACAGCTGCTTTGTAGTGCCTGCAGCAGAAGTTGGTAGACGTTCTCTTGTTGCTTCTTGACAACAGCTGTGCAAAAATCCACGTGAAATGATTGTGTATGAGATCAAGAATGTTAAGCATCAGTGTTATGGCTCAGAAAAGTCAGAGTTTTGTTCCCTTGTTGAGATTTCATATCCTTAATGTCCTGGGGAATTATGAAGACAACTTAGAAGCCCCAATTAAGTTAAAATTGTTTGGGAAGGAGGGGTTAGGGAGCTGCTCTAACCTCCAGCTCAGTCTGAAGGCCAGCCTGGTGCTCTCAAGTACAAACACCGTCTGCAGCTGCATTGTTTGCATTTTAGCTTGAGCACTGATAAGATAGTGCTTGCTTTGGAACAGCTAATGGCCAGGAGGATGTGGAACTGCAACTAAAAATTCCCTGTGTGTCACCAAATTTGTCTGTTCTCTTTCTGTCACAGCTGAAGCAAAAGCTGCTGAAGCTGCTGCCAGTGCTTACTACAACCCAGGAAACCCACACAACGTCTACATGCCCACGGTAAGTGCTGAAAGCAACTTTCCACGGGGATTTCCTACCTGGGAGATTATCAGAATCAAGTACAAGTTACAGTTACTCAGTGTGTCTGAATTGATTTGTTCTGTGTTCTGTTTGGTTTTCCTTAGCCACACGTTTATGTGCTTTTACTCTCTTTCCTTCAGGACCAGCCACCCCCTCCTCCGTACTTCCCACCAGAGGACAAGAAAAACCAATAAGCTACCAGAGAACTTCTCCACAACTCGTTGCTTTCTTACTTCCCACTTTGGCTGAATCCTGGGGCATGGTCCATAGCACTGAGGAGTAGAGCCTTACCTCAAGGCACGTAGCTTTCCTGGACTGTAGTGGTAGATTTGAGCAGAGCAAGGGGAGAGATGTCAGCAGCCTGGCTCACCTCAAAGAGCTCTGAAGGTTTACAGCCCTACCACAGTTTTCCCTTCTCCCTGTGCACACCAACACTAGAACTGGAGATTCTCTTTCTGATAGTTTCCTTTATGTCTGTTTCTTCTGATACTTCAATCATACCTCTTTAGAGTAATGATAATTAACAAGCTCATAACATGGGAACAAGGCGCTTGGGGAGTCATGTCTTTACATCGGGGTTCTCTGGACACAGAGGTGTCTCTTTGTAGCCCTCTAAACCTGTAGTTTCACACCCAACTTTTCCCTCTGCTACTGAATAAAGGGCTTCAGTGGGAACCTTTGGAATCTCAGAGGAAATGGATGTCTATCGCATTGTGTAGATGTCTGATAAACTCCCTTAAAACAAGTTCCTCTGCTGTGCACTCTGGTGATGCTGACAAGCTTCCTTTCTCTGAACAAAGCTGCCCTTTGCAGAGCTGATCAGCAGCATCTGACTGGTCACAGATCACGTGGGAACACTCATCCTCACTTATCTCTTTTTTCCATTCCAATACGTGGGCTTGAGATCACGAAGCCCTGAACGTTGCCCTTATAGTCATTGATGCACTTCTTTCCCCCCCCCCCCGTAACACAAGTTACACTTTGACCAGTGAAACATCTTCCTGCTGTGATTTAACTGGTGAATTAATAGCTCATGGGAAGAAAATAGTCGCTTCTGCTCTGGAAACACTTGAGAGAATGTATGAAAAGGTGAAGAAAGTCATTAGGTGTAACTGAGCTGTGTTGCTGGATGCTGTTAGTGCTCCTGGATCAGCTGGGAGTTGACTTTGAACTGATCTTATTGACTTCTGACAGTGTTTGTGGGGGTGAGGATCCATCCCAGCAAGTGTGGAGAAGGATCATGTGTTAGGGAAAGGCTGAGCCCTGCTGCATGGAGCCTGCTTGGACATGAACAGGGACCACCTCTTGTTTTAATGTGTCTGACTTTAGGTGATGAATCAAACGGCTGCTCTCTGTGCACTGACTTTTTTAGAATTGCTATTGCGGTGATGTAAAGAAATGGGTATTTTAAATAAGCATCTATATCTATATATATATACTTCTATATTTATTTTGAAACTGATTAATATATGGATGTGGAATGACTTCCAAATGCACTTTTGTTTTGCCAAGACTGTGAAGTAAAGCGAAATCAGCTCGAATCTTAACACTGCGTGTGTCTGTGTGTGAATGGGGCTGTGACACCTCCCCCCTTCACTGGGGTGTGGTGAAACCAGGTATTTCCAAAGCTCTTGGAGATCTTATGCAAAGAGCAGCTATTGCAGGAGCTGCTGCTATGGCAGGACCTGAAAGTCCTGTTGAAACACTTTGTGCTGGGGGGCAGAGCTTGTACCTACCTGCTCAGGGATGACTGCAGCCTAAGGAAGAGACCCAGCCCTCCTCACTGCAAGTGATAAATGTTGGTGTTTTTCTTTCTTTTCCCTTATTCCTTGTTGTGTGTTGGTTTGAAGCACCAGGCCATGCAAGGTGAGGATGTTAAATTTAGACAAGGGTTTTCTCCACAGTCATGCTTACCATTACTCACCCGTCTGCTCACCCTGCGTGAGTCAGCTGGAAATGCTGCTCTCCGGAGCTGGGAACCTATTGCAGCACCCACAGTGCTGAGGGCTGGCCGTGCTGTCATGGTCGCTGCTTCATCCTCCTGCTGCTCTGGGACAGCAAGCTGCAGACAGGAGGAACCTGGAGCCAAAGGTATTGGTTTGCATTGTGCTATTGAAGCTGGGCTGTGAGCCTGGCTCTGCAAATGCTGCATATCTACATGTTGGCTTTGCCTTGCTCAGGTCTCATCCCAGGGCGGGCAGCATCTGGGGGTCTGGGGCAGCAGAAAGATGCAAAGGGGGTTAAGGGGAGGGTGGGCCCATAGTGCCCTCATTGTGAAAGCCTCCCCCCCATCCCTGCTCCCCTCGCTGCCCATTTACAGCCTGGCTTGCCAAACCATCACAGGGTTTTTGCGCAGTCATCGGAGCCGGGGTTTAAAAGGAGAAGTGAAGGAGGGATGTGTTGAAATCAATTGTTGGACCATTCGGCCCGTTTCCGTTCAGAGCTTCAGATAAGGACGGCTGGAGGCTCCGGGATTATCAGGTGGAGAGGTAGGAAGATCAGCAGCGCTTTGTGCTCCCTTGGCGCCAGCTTCTCATTTAGGGACAAGATGAATCTTAAAGGCTGCGGTGCTGCTTGTTGTCCATCCACCTCTTAGCTCTGCTACCCCACAGCAGCAGCTATAACCCCTATGATCAACTATGGACTCACCTTATAGAGCCCTATAGCCTATAGAGAAAGGGCTTTTCCTTTAGGGTGTTATTTTTAAAGGGGATGGAGAGGTTTGCTCTGTATTGTGCTTTACGTGGGGGGTGGGCTGTTATGTGGGGGGTGCTGTGCCTGCTGTGCCTTTATCTCTGCGGTTCCTCTTTGCTGTGACAGATTTTGCAGCCAAAACCAAACGCAGACACCAAAGCGTTTGTTTCCCAGCAGCACCGAACGTCTGGCATCTCTGCTTTGTTCTGTTGGTAACAGCACACCATGCTGTGATGTCCCGTATCAGCATCTCTGTGGGGCTGGGCTGCCTCCTCTATGTGTCCCATCCATGTCCCATCTGCTGCCTGCCCGAGGTTGTAGTGAGCCCTAATCCAGGATTCCTATGGAGCCCAGGAGAGCACAGAGCAGCACAAAGACCAGCACACGATGTGATGCTGAGCTCAGCCCAGTCGGTTCTGATAGGGATCAAGAGGGAGGGCTGTGCTGGTGCGAACATCTACGTGCTGCCATCAGATATAGGTGTTTACAGGAACCAAGGCCGTCAGCAGCCCCGGGTTCTCACTCATTTCCTGCTCCTTTGCTCACTGAGCTGCACTGCAGGGATGGCTGCTGCCCCCTCCGGCCAGGAAAACCCCGTGGCTGTCCCCATCCATGCGTGTAATGAGTGCATCAGTTCTCAGCCCAACCTTGTTGGGGTTATCCGCGTGCCATGGGGTGTCTGCCACAGTGTTTCTCACCTCGCAGCTTTGGGGCTGTGTTGCAGATCCCATCATATCCCATTTCCATCGTTGCAGATGACTTTTGCTCTCTGTGGGGTCCCCCTCCCGTGCTCATGGGGTACAGAGCAGCCCAGACCCTCCTCAACTCCAATCACTTGTACCTTCCTATGACCTCTGTTGCCCCCCTTTCCCAACCCCTCACTCACAACTGATGCCTGACTTTGGCTGTGACTCCCTCCCTTCACCCCACTCCTACACCCCCGTTGTGCTGCAGCTCCTCTTAACGCTTCCGTTTCTGCTCGAGTGGCCGCGGTGCGATAGGGGCTGTGGTTTCCTCTGAGCGTGAGAGTGAGGGGAAGGCAGAGCAGTGTTAGGGGGGGCTCCCAGCCCAGCCCCAGGATGGCAGCTGCTGGAGGAGCATCTTTGGGGACCCTCCCCAGGGAGGAGGAGAGCCCTGAGGTAGGTGCTGTGGGATGGGGATGGCAATTCGGGATGCAGGAGTGGGGTGAGCGTGTGCTCAGGTGGAGAAATGGGGTGAGTGTGTGGCTGGTGCCAAGGGAGAAGTGGGACTGAGTCCCCCAGACGGCAGTAATGTCCCTACTGCCAGCTCAGCCCCCCTTATCCCCACCATGTTCTGTACTGCAGCCCTGCTGTAACAGGAGCAGCTTCAGTGTTAACCTGCAGTGGTGGTGGAGCAGAACCCAGCACAGATGGTCGGGGGATTACAGCAGCCTTAGATTTGCCATAAGCAAACAATGACGATCCAGTGGGTGGTTTTGTTTCCCACTAGGAGGATCCCGAGGTCATTCCGGGTCTTGGGTTGGGCTCATCCATCCCCCCCCAAACACCCCAGCACTATCTGAGCTGGGTCAGTGCTCAGCACAGGAAGGACCAAATGAGTTTCAGACATTTCCAATATATGAATTTGGGGGTTTTTTGTTTGGGGTGACTCAAAAACAATGTTCTCAAATGCTGGGACATTTGATTTGGACAAATCCCAAATGGCAAACAGCCCCATCATGGTGGCTGCTGCCACCTCCGGCCAGGAAAACCCCATGGCTGTCCCCATCCATGCATGCAATGAGTGCATCAGTTCTCATGCCCACCATCA
Source organism: Coturnix japonica (assembly GCF_054131305.1). Taxonomy (NCBI): domain Eukaryota; kingdom Metazoa; phylum Chordata; class Aves; order Galliformes; family Phasianidae; genus Coturnix; species Coturnix japonica. The sequence continues at coordinate 4,874,107 of NC_140685.1, forward strand.
CCGTGACCCCAGACCTGATGGGAGCCCCCTCCTTCCCCTCTTGTTTCCCCAGATGGATCTCTCCCATCGCTTCTCCAAGCAAGAGGTACGAGTGTGTGGGTTCCTATGGTGCCATCACTGGGGCCATCAGGGTGTGGGGGCAGCACCTTTGGGTGCAGGAGGAGCACCCTGCAGTCAGCATCCCCTGGGTGCAATGGAGGGGAGGGCAAGCACAGACAAGGGAGGACACTGCGATGGCAGTGATGTGATGGCACTGTCCCCACAGCTGGCCCTGCTCTACCAGGAGGTGCTTTACACCATCCGGCACCGTCTGGGCAAACCCCAACCCCAACATGTTGCTGACAGCAGAGAGCTCTGTGCCTACGTGCAGGAGGTGGGTGCTTCCCCCCATAGGACCATTGGAGGGTGATTCCTAAAGCCCCCCCCATTGTTGGGGATGGCCACAGGGTGTTTCTCCTTGATGAGCTTTCCCAGTTTTCCTGCTGCTCCTCACCCTTCCAGCTGGGAAGTCCCTGGCTGCCCTCCAGCCACCATCAGCAGGGCCACATCTGTTAGCAGCCCTAATGTTTGTAACAGGCTTTCCACATGGATGCGGAGGAGCACAGAGCCATCCTGCAGCAGGTCCAGGAGCTGGAGGTACAGAGCAGGGCATGGTCTGTGCTGGGGGGCTGCTGGGTTTGGGTTTGGGGTGCCCCAGGTCCGTGTGGGGGCTGAGCCTGTTTGTAACAGGGGGCACTGAACTGTCTCTTAGGGTCAGTGACACCCCATTGAGCACAAAGCAGCATCACTTCCTGGTGCACATCCAGCAGCAGACATTGTGGCTGCTTTTCCCCTCTGTTAAGCAATAATTTCTCTCTGCCAGAGCCCCATTTTCTGTCTGAAAGCCACTGTGAAAGAAGCCAAAGGGATTTTGGGGAAAGACGTCAGCGGTGAGTGGAGCCGGGTGGGTGGCTTTGCAGAAGGGGGCAGCTGCTGCTCTCAGTGGGGATGGCACTGCTGGCTCTTACAGGGTTCAGCGACCCTTATTGCCTGCTGGGCATCGCATCCAAGAGCCAGGAGCTGGCCCACCCCGACAGCAAGAGGAGACTGAAGGCTGTGGTCAAGGACCTCATCCCTGAAGAGCAGATCCATCGCACACAGATCATCAGCCAGACCCTCAACCCTGTGTGGGACGAGACCTTTATCCTGTAATCTGCCTCCCATTGCTACTAAGGGATCTCAGGGCTCCCAGGCTGTGTGTGTGTGGGGGGGGGGGGGTGTCTCCATTTTCACACCTCTGTCTCCCCATCTCTGCTTCCACCTCCATGTGCATCTCTATCTCCACCTCCATCTATCTTCACTTCTACTTCTGTCTATCTCCACTTCCACCTGCACCTCCCAATGGCCGCTGTCCTGCCGTGTGCTGCTGCTGCAGTGACAGCTGCCGCCCATTCCTTCCAGGGAGTTTGAGGACATAGAAACAGCCAGCTTCCACCTGGACATGTGGTGAGTGCAGCTGGAGCAGAGTTCTGCCTCCCAGCACGGGGCTGGGGGGAGCAGTGGGGTGACCCTTGGATCTGCACTCATTGCAAAGCCCCCAAATCCCCTTGGACTCCATTTCCCTTTGCAATGTGATGGAAACATGAACTCCTTTCCGTGCTGCTTGTGCCCACAGGGACTCAGACACGGTGGAGTCAGTGCGACACAAGCTGGGTGAGCTGACAGATCTCCATGGCCTCAAACGGTGCGTGCTGCCATGCGGGGCTGTTTGCTCCCTGGGTTCACTAAACACCCTTGGAGGAAGGGAGGGAGGGCGGCAGTTCTCTGCTGTCCCCATATTGCCTTGCTTTGCCTGGTTCATGTCCATTTGGTGACCGCGTGGATCCCTTTGGTCACCCCTTGCTCCTGCCTTTCAGGATCTTTAAGGATGCTCGGAAGGACAAAGGGCAGGATGACTTCCTTGGGAACGTGGTCCTCCGCCTGAAGGTGAGCCCTGGATGTGACTGAGACCTGGAGGAGGTGGCCAGGACCCCCATCCCTATGGCAGCCCATCCTCATAGCAATGCTGTGTCCCTGCCCCTCATCTCTGCATACACAGGACCTGCACTGCTGGGATGACCGCTGGTACCAACTGGAGCCGCGCACAGAGACGTACCCCAACCGGGGCCAATGCCACCTGCAGTTCCTGCTGACCCACAAGAAGGTAGGAGTGAGTACAGCCAGGGTTCTCCAACCCCACACTTTTTGTGTCCCCAGCTCTCCAACTGCTGGTGTTGGTTATTGCACACATGCTTTGCACGCATCGTCTCATTGCAGAGAGCCACCACCTGCAGCAGGACGCAGCCGAGCTACACCGTGCACCGCCACCTCCTGCAGCAGCTGGTGTCCCACGAGATCCTGCAGCATCAGGTGCCGTGGGGAGAGAGGAGCAGCGGGGATGGGATGGGGGTGATGCCCTTTGGAGGCTGCACTGTGATGGGGTCAGGAGGTGCCTGGCTGTGGCTGGGGACTAATGCAGAGCTCCTGACCCAGCTGTGCATCCTGGCAGGCCGGTAGCACTGCCTGGGACGGGGAGCTGAGCCCACATGCCAGCACTGTGTTATACCTACATGCCACACAAAAGGATCTCTCCGACTTCCACCAGGTCATGGCGTGAGTATCCCTTCTCCATTTCCCCATTCTGGCTGTAGTAGCACTGGGGAGCCCCGTGCCATCCCCTCAGGGCTCACCCCATCCTCTCCCCAAATCCCCAGGCAGTGGCTGGCATACAGCAAGCTGTACCAGAGCCTGGAGTTCAACAGCAGCTGCCTGCTGCACCAGATCACCAGCATTGAGTACCAGTGGGTGCAGGAACGACTGCGGCCGGAGCAGGTGGGACACAGGGAGGTGTGACCTTCACATCCCCTGCTGGCTCCTGGTCTCTGTGCTGTAGGGAGGGCAGGAGCTTGTAGGGTATGGGGCTGCCCAGAGACCTCAGGGATGGGCTGCAGGGTGTTACTGGTAGGGAAACCGGTCATGGGACCTGGACAGAACAGGGAACCCCTTATGTGAATTTGTTTCCCATCACACAGAAGCTGCTGCTGCCCAAATGTCCCTCAATCCCAAACACAGTGATGACAATGAAATCTGACCCAGTTCCTGCTGCCTCCCCATGGCCTGTTTTCCCAGGGCATCCGAGCCCCCTGCTGTGATTTGGAACCTTTCATGCATAGCAATGAGCTTTCAGCACAAAACTCAGCCCCTTGGGGGAGCAGTTCCTGGGAGCATCAGGAGAGGAGTGAGAGCCTTGGGGCTCTGTTCTATGCGGCACCATGGTCCCAGCATCACCCACAGCAGTGTGTTCCCTCCCTTCCCCCAGAAAGCAGAGCTGGCAGAGTCCTTCCAGTCCTTGCTGACCTATGGGCTGTCCCTCATCCGGAGGTATCGCATCATCTTCCCCCTGTCTGTCTCGAGGTCCACGGAGCGGCTGCAGTCCCTGCTCAGGTGAGTCTGGTTGTTGGGAGATGTGTTTGTGTAGGGCCTCCTAAGGAAGGTGGTGTTGCCTTGGAGGGGTCGGTGATGGCTTTTGCCAATGGTTCTCCCTTGGCAGGGTCCTGGTCCAGATGTGTAAGATGAAAGCTTTCAGAGAGCTGTGCACGCTCAGCCCTGACCTCCCCGGAATGGTCTCCGAGGCACTCAAGGTAGTGGGACCCCCTCACCCACCCCCTACCCCTACCTGGCTTCCTGCAAAGCCCCCCCTCCCGCTCCTCCAGCTTCAATGCTGTCACACTGTGGCTCCTCTTTTGCAGTCAGGCACAACTGAGTGGTTCCATATGAAGAAGCAGCACCTCCAGCCTATGGTGAAGGTCAGTTCCCACCTCCGCTGCTCCATAGCGATGGTGCCCAGCCCTACAAGCACAACGCTGCTAATGTGGATCTAATGTTATCTTGCTACCCCACAAGGACAGATGGAGCTCAGGTCACCTCAATATCGCTGAGCATCCCAAACGAGCTGCTCCTTCTTTTTCAGAGCATGGAGGAAAACAGCAAAGCTTTGGCCAAACTCCTGTTGGAGGTGATAGGGGATCTCCAGCAATGCCAGAAAATATGGAATAAATTCTTTATCAGGTGGGGTGTGGAGCTCAACCCCTCCTCAACCAACCCTCCATAGGACCAAGAGCAATGAGGCACTTTGATGCTTCATTCCCTGGTCCTTGCGTCCCACCTACAAAAGGAGTGGTCCCAATTCTGCCCTGCAGAGCTCTCCTCTCCCTAATGGCATAGGATGGGTTTGCTGGGTTGGGGTTGGCTCCTGATTCTGTTTCTCTCTTTGTAGCACCTTGAAGCTGAATCTCTTCTCCATCGCCTACCTGGAGCTGGAGAGCCTGGTGAGTGATCCCATGGCTGCTCTGCACCCCTGGAGTCACCATCATTATTCATCTATTTGCCAGACCCAAAGGATCTGCTGGGATGCCACATGAAAGGGAGTGCCATGAGCTGAGCCTCACCCCATGGCTTCAGACCCCATGGCCTCCCCAGCTGGACTCCAATAACTCCGTACCCCATGAGCTGCCCTTCTCCCCTTTGTCACTGCCAGGTTGCGGAGCACGTCCAGGAGCAGCTGCGTGAGGTCGATGCTGGCATGTCCAAGCCGACAGCTGAGAGCCTTTTCCAGCTCTACCTGAACCTGCAGGAGCTCTACAGGATGAAGGACTTCCTCCCAAAGAGGTACCAACCTGGCAGGGATGTGGTTCTGGAACGGGGCAATGAGCAGCGAGTTTGAAGGAACACCAAAGCCATCCCTCATTACAACCCTAATTACATCCAAGAGCAGGGCTGGTGTTGGGGTGAGCAGCACCAGAAGGGTTTCAGGCTTGGACTCGATGGTCCTTATGGGATCCTTAGTTGGACTTGATGACCCACCCGGGTCCCTTCCAAATACATTCTGTGATTTTGTGCTCTTTTCTCAGTGGGTTTTGATGGGGACATCTACAAGGGGACTTTTCTCCTTGTTCTGTTGCTTGTGTATGAGATGATGGAGGGTTGGAAGCCCCATGCCATCACCATGCGCTGGGAGGAGCTGCTTTCTCCATGCACAGGGATGGTCCTTTGGCTCTGAGTGATTTCCACCAGTGGTTCAAGGAAGCTGTGCCGCAGTGGCTGCAGAAGGCCTACAGCATCGCACTGGAGAGAGCACAGAGGGCTGTGCAGATGGACCAGGTAACCCAGGAGGAGAACATCCCTCTCCCCAGCATTTGGGCTCTCCCTCAAGCTCTCCCAATGGGGTCTTTTTCTCATGGCCATTTGCTCCCCTGTGCTCCTCACCCCCACGCCTGTTTCATGGCACTGATGCCACAATGCAGGTCCCTCTTGCAGCCTGGTTCCTCTCCCTGTGTTTTGGCTTATGTTATGAGCCATTTCTTCTTGCCTTCAGAAAGAGAGGAGGGAAGGCAGCTATGGGGCCAGGGGGCTCCTCACCCTGTTCTTCATTGTGGTTCAGCATTGGGATGGAGAATGGGGGGAAAGCTTGGGCCACTGTATCCTTATCTCCTCTATCCCTCAGAGCAGATAGATGATGATGCAGAGTGAGTGTAGGATCTGGTGATGCTCTTAATACAAAGGAGCAGCTCTCCTGTGGGGTTGGCTCAGTTGGTTTTGCTCTGTGCCCTCCCAGCTGACACCATTCGGGGAGCACAACAAGCACAGCACATCCACTGTTGATCTGTCCACCTGCTATGCCCAGATCGTGAAGACCTGGCAGCAACTCAACTGGCCGGACCCTGAGGAAGCCTTCATGATCATGGTGAAGCTGGTGGAGGTTTGTGCTCTTGGGGCTGCCAAACAAACACAAACAGCTTGGGGTCCCAATGAACGGGGCCAGTGTCCCATGCCAACATGGTGGTCTCCGTGCTGCCCCTTTGGTATCATTTGTTCCTTCTCAACCATGCAGGATATGTGCAAAATCGCCCTGATGTACTGCCGGCTCATCAAGGAGAGGGCTGAGGCTCTGTCACTGTGTGAACAGAACGAGGGGGAAGCAGCCAACAGGGTTGGTAATGGGGCAGGACACTGGGTTTGGGGGAGGTAAGGTTTGGCTGTTGTGTCTGAGCAGATGAGCAGCCAGTAATTGGGTCTGGGTTTCATGGGGATCAGCTGGTCCTGGTGGCTGTCACTGTGGGAAAGCAGGAGGGAAACCGTGTGGGTTTGGGGTTGGGGAAAGAGGTGGGATGAGGATGATGGTGGGGGTGAGGATGGGATTGATGGGAGAGATTGGAGATGAGAGTGAGGATGAGGATGGGATGAAAATGAGGGTGGAATTAGGGCAGGGATGAGTGGGAATGATGACAGGGCTGAGGATGAAGCCGGGGGGGGGAGCTGGGGTTGGAGCCAGAGCGATGACTTGAGTAACAGCCTTCCTCCCCAGCTCTGCATCGTGGTGAACAACATCAAGCAGCTGCGGCTGCTCATCCTGAAGCTGCCATTGCAGCTGGACTGGGCCCAGCTGGAGCGGCGCACGGGGGCTGTCATTGACCGGCAGCAGATCCAGCACACGCTGCACCATCAGCTCGACAGCGCCGTCTCCTGTTTGGACCACGAGGTCCAGGACGTGGTGCAAGCCCTGGCCACCAAGGTGACCACCTGAAGTGAGGAAGGTTAACCCACAGGGATGGATAAACCTCATCGTCTGTGTGTGTTTCTCCTCTTGGCAGCTGGAAGCGGGCATTGCCAGGCACATCCAAGAGCTGTCAGCCTCCAACAACGCTCAGGAGCCTGAGGATGTAAGCAGCTGCTCCAACCCCCCCCTGCTGTGCCCTGCTGAATGCAGCTCCTCCCGTGCCCACCCCAACGCTCCTCTCCTCCTCTGCAGTCCATCCTCCCTCTCATGAAGTTCCTGGAGTCGGAGCTGCAGTACCTCAATGAGCACCTGGTCCAGGAGAACTTCAAAAGGTGACCAAGGACCCCCGTGGGGCTCAGGGTTTTGATATGGGGCTGAGCTTGGTATGTGTGCCCTGTATGTGCCCTATATGTGCCCCAGCTCACTGCCCCCTCCCTCACTCCGCAGCCTCCTTGCTCTGCTCTGGCATCACACCTTGGCTGTGCTGACAGCGGCTGCGGGGCCGCAGGTGCCTTCATTGCAGCACTGCAGGAAGCTGCACTGTGCCCTGAAGGTACCTGGAGGGTGGGGGTGTCCCCTTGGGTGGGTGGGGGTCCCTGGTTGGGCACCTGGTTACATCTAACAGCATCCTCCTCCCCAGAGCCTGGAGCTGTGCTTCCATGCTGAGGGCTGCGGGCTGCCCCTGGAGACCCTGCACAGCGCTGCCTTCCTGGTATGGTGCTGGGGGGGCTGGGATGTCCTTTAAGTGTCCTATGGGGAGGGGTGTCCCCAAGGCTGCAGACCCTGATGGTCACCCGTCATCCCCCCTGCAGTCACTGGAGAACCGCCTGGCCCTCTGCTCCTCCAGCAGCCGCAAGCTCATCCAGAAGTACTTCAGCAACAGGATCCAGGAGCAGGTGGGAGTCAGGATGGGACCCCCACCCCTTCCCAGCACTGTCTGCCCTGTCAGCAATGGCTTTACCCCGGTGCTGGGGTCTGTGGCACCTGGAGGATGCCCCCATAACACCCCTGTGCTGTGCTGTGCAGCTGGACATCAGCTCAGAGAAGTACGGGGCCGTGACCATCAAAGCTCTGTATCGCCCTGCGGAGCAGAAGCTGCGCGTGGAGGTGCTCAACGCTGCCAACCTCATCCCATTGGACTCCAACGGTGAGAGCAGGGGCTGCAGCACAGGGGCTGCTGAGGGAAGAAGGGGATTATGTCCCTCTATGGAGTCACCCTGGGCCAGGCGGGGGTGTCCCAGCCCCATTGCATGGCTGGGTGCTCCGGATGATGCCCAGGACCAACCATAAGCAGGGGGCTGATGGCTGCACCCCACCAGGCTCCAGTGACCCCTTTGTGCAGCTCACCCTGGAGCCCAGGCATGAGTTCCCAGAGGTGGTGGCCCGCAGCACCCAGTGCAAGAGGAACGAACTGCACCCCCTCTTCGACGAAGCCTTCGAGTTGTACGTAGGGCAGCCCCCACCTCCCCATCCCTACCCCACACAAGTGGGTCCCGTGGTTGGCTTTCACCTCCTGTCCCCTCTCCGTGGGCTGATGCTCAGGGGAGAGGCTGAAACACAGCAGGGGGAATCGGGGTGTCCTATGGGCTTCCCACAGCTCCAACATGGGATGAGATGTCCCCATGTCCTACCCCACAGCCTCATCCCCTCTGAGAAGTGCCGCCAGGACGGGGCCTGCCTGCTGCTCACTGTCTTTGACTATGACACGCTGGGTGCCAATGACCTGGAGGGAGAAGCTTTCTTCCCCCTGTGCCACGTGCGTGGTCTGGATGCTGACGAGGACCAGGCTGACATGGGCTGGGTGCCCCAAACGCGCCTCCCGCTCACCCACCCCAAACCCAGTGGTACGAGGCAGGGGGGAGATCCCACCCCCACAACCAGCCCCACATTGTGTGTCCCCCCACCCCACATCACTCCCTTTTTCTCCCCCCACCCCCAGGAGATGAGATCCTGCAGCTGCTGGAGTGCAGGAAGGGGGACAAGGAAGCTCAGGCTTTTGTCAAGCTGCGCAAGCAACGAGCCAAGCAGTCCAAGGAGACGGCATGAGGGGCAGAGTGCACTAATGGGGGGGTCCAGAGTGGGATCCTATGGGGACAGCAGGCCCTGCCCCCAGCAGTGCCCCCCGTGGGGCTCAGGAGCGTCTTGGGGTGGTTGGGGGTTTCCCTGCAGACTAACACTACGTTGCCTGGCCGTGTTCCCAGCCCCAGTGCTCTGCATGGGCAGCAGCATCAGTGTGGGGCTGGAGCAATCTAACCCCCTTGGTTGTCTCTTTTTTCCCCTTTATTTTAAACTAAAAGCATGGAAGCAGGTGTGCTGGCTCAGTCTTTGTGGCAGGTGGGAGAAAAGAGGGGGGTGGGGGGCTCTGTTTGCAGGGGAATTAAAAGCATCACCTTCCTGGCTGCCTCCTCTGCAGGGAATTGAGGTCAAGCTGTCTATGGGGGCGGAAACAAAGCTCCTTTGGTGCTGATGTGCCACGGCCAGGCTTGACCGAATTAAAGCAGCCATTTGCTGGCTGCAGTCACTTGGTTCTGTCCCCATGTTGGGCGTGCAGCTCTGCAGAGCAGCACAGTGCAGCAGTGGGATGTGAAGGAGGGTCTCTGCTTGTGGAGGGGATGCTGTTCCATGCTGGCACTTCTCCTGTCTCATGGCTAACAGTCTAAATGGGTCAATTTGGATGGATGACCATTGTGCCTGAAGAAGAATAAGCAATAAATGCAGCCTTAAATAAAAGCTCATCTATGGAAACTCAGAGAGGGCAATGCTGCATCCAATGCCATATACAACCCTGCAGTCACAGGGGCTCTGCTGTGTATTGGGGCTGGGGGGGGGGGGGGGGGGGGGGGGGGGTCTGTGGTTGTGCCATTCCCAAAGGGTCCACCCCACCCAAACCCATTAGACCCCCCAACCCCATTAGACCCCCCAACCCCATCAGACCCCCCCCTTATCCTAAAGGGCAGCCCCAGAATAAGGGGCTCAATGCAGGAGGGATGAAATCAGCCTTGCTGGAGGGGAGCAGTGTGCTGTGATAGCACAGAGCCCCCCTGCCACCCCCAGCACACACACATACCTCACTCACACACTCACACTCACCTTTATTCTTCGCTTTTCTTATTTTTTTTTCTTAGCAAAAAAATAAAAATTTATTGTCCTCTAAAAAAAAAAAAAAACAAACAAAAAAAACCAAAACAACACCACAACATCCATCCTGCCCTTGGAAACTGTGACACAGCTTGAGTTCTTTCCAGCCCCACATGCAAAGGTCATTCTGCCAAGAAAAAGAGAGTCTAAAACCAGGTTATTTCCGACAGCCAAAAAACACATATTTACAGCGTACGAGAGAACGACAGTTGAAATCACAGTTCTATACATGGAATCAACAACACGTTTACACACCATTAGATCACCATTCTGCCAACTTCTACACGGACTCGGGGCGTTTCCTTGCCCTGCTCCAACCTTCCTGGGGGTGGTGAGGAGGAGCCTGGCCATGAATCGCCACCAGAAATACTGCAGTGTGTTATTATTATTAGCATTATTATTATCTTGTTTTCTTCTTTTTTTTTAACGTATATTTGTACTTTTTAACATTGGAAGCTACGGAGTTGGGGAAGCCCCGGAAATCTCTCCACTGCAGTGAGTGGTTGCAGGAATACTTCACTTGGAAAGTAACACTGCGCCATACGTGGGTCGCAGCGAGGCTGATGTTGGCCATTGCTCCAAGGTGGAATGGAGCTCTGGTCATATTCTTCCTTCTCAGATGGGGGGAAAAGGAGACAGAGAGAGAGAGGAGATTCGGAGGCTACAGAGCAATGGGTCACTGAATCCATTTGGCATTAAAGGTTGCCTCACATGCAGCTCAGAGCACAGAGAGCACAAACCTTTGGGGGCTGCTCTGTGCTCCCACCGGCCCTGAATTGCAGCTCACCGCACCTCTCAGCTCCCCTCTGCAGCCACAGCTTTGTTTTCTTGGTCTCTCTCTACCCAGGAGATCGTTGTCTCAAGCCATCTGCTTCTATATCGTTTTGCTATAATGAAGTAAAAGCTTATTGACCTTTAAGATACTGTGCTTTCACAACACAAGCCAGGCTCCCTTTCCCCTCCCTTCCCCTCCAGCTCTCAGCTGAGAAGCATCACTCGGGCCAACGCTTCCAAAAGAGGGGAGGAAAAGTCCATCTCCAATAGGGAGCCTGTGTGCACAGGCAGCACCAGCTGGGGAGGGCAGCTCGCACTGAGCCAGCCCTGCTGCCCTTGGTTGTGCTGGATTGCTGCACGGCTCGGAACAGGGAGCTCCTGCCTCAGCCAGAAGCTCGACAGTACATGAGAGGGGTTGTACACATCATAGCACCAGGTTGCTTTGTACAAAGAAGTCTTGATGCACCGCGTGGAAGATGGCTGCAGAGCTCTGAAGCCATAACGCAGTGCTGGGAGGATGGGTCACAGCCAGGGGCACAACGCTGCCTTCCCTCTGCCCTACCCTGGCTCAGGCAGCACATATTGCCCTGTTCACAAATCACACAGAGCCGACCTCCTCTTTCCCACCAGCTGCCTAAGAAAAATCATTCACATTTCAGATACTTCTTTGTTTTGAAAGCAGCAAACAAACAAACTCACAGAGACCTCCATTGAAGAAGCGTTTCTTGAAGCACCGGAGGAAAGAGAGAAGAGCTGAAGTGATGCACAAAGAGAGAGGGCTGAGCTGGGGCCAGGGCAGGGCATGGGGTGGCAAAGAGAAGGTAAAACACCACCCATAAGCTTTGATTTCTTTGGTCCTTCAGGATCGGTTTTAAAAGAGAGGAATTGTTTTAGCTTCTGAAAAGAGGGAAAAGAAACCAAAACCCAACAATAAAATTAAACAAGAAAAAACATGCTTACTGTGGGCTGGAATGTTCCGTGTGCCCCTCTGTGGAACCTCCATGGGAAACAGGGGGGCAAGCATCACCTCCCCATAGATCCTATGGGGTACAGCAGGGCAATGTGCAGCTGAAGGGAAGCGTGAAGAGCAAAGCAGGCTGCTGGGCTCTGCCTCTAAGACTGTTAGAGACCTGAATCAGGGGGTTCATTTCCTACTATTTAATTTAGAGTTAAAACAAAACACCTCTTTTAACATATACCTTCATTGGGGCTTTTTCCTTCTCCCTCCCCGTCCCACTCCTGTGCTCCATGCCACCACCCCCTTCCTTTTTGCTCTAAAACAAAAGAGAAATGTTCACATCTTTTACTAATAGGTCCTTCCTTAAGATCAGAGCGAGGCAGACGTGCTGCCCCATGGCCCAGGCATTCAGAGGAGGCTGTATAAGACCAAACAGCCACAGTGTCCACCCAACAGCATCTCTCCAATTAAAAGAAAGAAAAAGAAATGTAAAAACCTGATGCTAATTGCAATAAAATACATGTGGAGGGGGGAGAGGGAAAAAAAACCAACCCAAAAACAACATGTTAATGGGAAAAAACAAGAGAACTACACAGAGCTGTACTTAAGAGATCATCCAGGAATGCATCTTAAACCCTTGCCATACAAAGGAAAGGTGGAATTACAGAAGCGAACCTAATTAGGTCTTTGTGTTAGAACAGGAGGCTTTTCTGAGAGGCTCTGGAAATGATTTGGGTGTTCCTACAACAACAGGGAGGGCTGTGTTGGAGGTTCCAGTGCTTTTCCAGGGCTGGGAGGGGGCAGCGCAGGCAGCATCCCTGCACAAAGCAACAGGACTGAGAGAACGGAGCGGCCTTCTGGTTGAGATCCCAGCAGGTTACTGCAATCCACCCGAGGGGAAAACCCAATGGATGTGCTGGGGAAGGATGTCATGGGAAAGCTCAGCTGCTGGCAGGTCTAAACTGGAGGCGTTTCTTTTCCTTAGCGCACCGGACGGTGTTGGATTAGTCTGTGGGATTTCCTCTTTTGCCTTTCTGAAATGATCTAAGAGAATAAAAGAGGATCCTAATGGGAAGAAAGTCCCTGAGCTCTTTTTGCAGGTGGTGTTTGGGAACAACAGCCCGAAACAAACTCAGCAGGTCAGAGACACCAGTAAGGTCTACACGAGGGCGGTGGAAAGCCCCGTGCTCAGGAATGGAGGCTGAGATGGGAGGAAGGAGAGCAAGAGGGTTGCAGAGCCCTGCAACCACGTTCCTCTGATGGAGATGCTTCCTTCTGCTCTGACCTGGCTGGTTCAGCACCCCAGCCTGCACAATGCTACCAATCACAGCACCAGACAGAGCAGCTGATGAGGTCTGAACCTTTAAATGAGAATCTGAAATTAAAGTCCTCTTCCTTTCTAGCTCCCTCCTCTCTGTAACATAATTAACACGGGAAACGCTGCCACAAGGCACCACGAGACCAACCAGCTTTAGAACTTCCTCATCAACAACACTTTCATGTACACATACAAAGAGCGGCTGTGTTTATAAGCTTAAGTGGTAACACACACTGTGTTTTGTGCCACAGTGATGAGCAGGAAGAAGCACCCCCACCAAGGAGCAGCAGAAAGCACGGAATGCATGTTCCCCTCCAGCTCCAGCCTCAACTGATCTATCAGCACTTAGTTCCACTTTCTCCGTCACACAGGCTGGCACCATCCCTGGCATGAGGGATTCTGGACTCAGCAGCTCACAGTTCACCCATGAGCTGCTGAAACAGGGAATGCCAACTCTGTCCATAAGTAAAAAACCCAAGAGTCCTTAGACTGCATCTGGAATTGTTTCACGTGATCCAGCAGTGACTACAAAAGAGGTCTCTGTGGCTAAAAGAAAAACCAGTCTGGTCTGAAACGATACAAATTCTTCAGGCAGCCACCAAATCAAGGGGTGTCTGCAGAGAACCAACCTGTGCATCCATTTCCCTTTCACAAAGGGCTTCAGCTGACACAAGGATGATGACTCAAAGGCTGCTCAGATTCGCAAGGTTAGCTGTATTAGCAATGATTATTGGTCACTGAATCTGGGGGCCTGGCTTGCTTTAGGTACAATATATATATAATTTTTTTTCCCCCCTTTTCTTCTTTTCATATAAATATACAAAGAGCGTAAAAAAAACTTTAAAAAGTGAACTTTGCTGTTTTTAAACGACAGACAAAGTTTCTGCACATTCAGAGATCAGCAACGTGAGGCTCACCAGGCAGGGACCCAGCAGAGCTTCCATCGGGGAGGACGGCTTTAACCAAGCTGGCTCAGTGAAAGAGCAGGGAGACCGAAGACGTGAAAACAAGTCATTTCAATCCACCTCGATCCTCCCCATGATCTCAACTCTTCCTCTGGAAAGCACGTGGAAGCCCCCTCCTCTCACCCACCCTAAATCCTTCTGGAAATAGTCAAAAATTGGTTATCACCTAAATAGAAAAAGAGGAGAAACGCAGACTCTTTGCAAATGGCCCTTTGATCTGTATTAAAAACAGCTCTCAAAGTTCCTCAAGAGTTATAGAATTAGTGGGGCACGGGGTGAGGGGCAGTTTAGATACGGGATGTAAAATATTAAAAAGTGCTCTGCAACTAATTTCTGTTTTATGTGGGTATGTGCGTGCGTGTGCATATATACACACATACACAAACACGCACATACGCACACATATATACATATATATATCTACACATACATATATATATGTACACATACATATATATGTACGTACGTATAAAGTTAAAAAGTTCTCTATGATATGATTAGAACGAGTGTCCTCAGAAGGTCACGACTGGAGGGCATGGGGCCTGTTGGGATGGCAGATGGGGCACTCGCCCTCCTCGGCGCACGTCTCACACAGCACTGCGTGTTGGCACGGTAACACCACCCGGTTCTCTTCCTGACACTTAAGGCATTTCACTGACTGCATCTGAAATACTGCCTGCAAGAGATGGGGACAGGGCAAAACGTAAGCATTGGATGGAGAAAACCAAAGGGTCACGTCGCTGCACGGTATGGGGAACTGCAAGGGGATGGGCCTGCAGCTGTCCGTCCATTTGCCTTCTGAAGCACAGGCAAAGCAGCACAGCACGATGCCCTCCTATAGGACCACAAAGATCAGAGCAGTTTTGATCGACTGGAAGCTCTGTTCCTTAGGTATAGATGTGGCTATTTTCCTAGAACTCACATTGGCTACATGCACACAGAACTGCTTGGACAGGCTGCTCATTTCTGGCAGAGGTACAGCAAAGGACAGCTGCTATCAGTAGGAGCAGAGGCAGCAAAGCCATCCCCTGCAGAGCCCTGGCACTCACCTTATCGACTTTCTCCAGGTTTGCCCGCAGCTGCTTCTGGAGGGTGTAAAGTGAAGAGAGTGAGAGGGTTTCCAGGTCAGAGAAGGAGCGCAGAAACTGAGGGTCCTGGCCTGCGTGGATCCTCTCCAGCTCCTCCTGTAGTTTCTTCACTTGTAGCTCCAAGGCTTCCCTCTGCTCCCGAGCCAGTTCACATTCCATGTTAGCTGTGTTGGCGCGATCATTTGCTTCCTCTGCCTCCTTTTTCCAAGCATCACAAGCCTGCAGATTCCAACCAACGTGGTAAAAGAAGCTGTTTAAATACTTGATCAGCCTCCAAGAAAGAATCTTAGGCAAAAAATAACCATTTCCACTCATTCCTTGCCAGGAGTGTATTCTGATCAACCTGCCCACTTCCCAAAACCTAAAACCCCACAGTGCTTTGCTTCACATTCACAACTGGTTGGGCTGCAGTCCTACATATTTGTCCCACAGAGGTAATGGGATAAAAACTGGCAGAGCAAGAAGTTCTCATAGATCTAAGTGAACTGCCAGGCCTGAGAGACCTTCAAACACTTCAGTGCTCCTAAGACACTCTCCCGCTCCTCCACAAGTTGCCCCCATACCTGTTTGGCTTGTTTCCATGACTCTTCCCACTGCTTTATTGTGCCGTTGGCTTCATCCAGTTCTTGCCGTAGCCGTGCCAGCTCCGCAGCACCTGGACCTGACAGAAATGCAGGTGAGGTACTGGGCGAAAAACTCCCCGAAGCAAAGTGTTCCCATATGCTGCTGTTCATCCCATTTAAACCTGTTTCACAGGGAAATAGAGAGGGTTATGTCACAGGTGCTGGTAATTCCCCCCATTTCCTCCCTACCCCTGTGAAATCCAGGATTCAAAAACGTGTACAGAGGAAAGAGAAAATCATGCTAAGATTTATTTCATCCCTAGGACCCAAGAGTCCATCACAATGGGAATTTATAGGGGAAGTGTACAGACCCCTGCAGAGTCTTAGCACAGAATTAGTGACTGTCACTGTAGAAGGACCAAGGAACCACTTCCCTATTTCAGGATGTTCAAATCTTGCAGGAAGAAATTCAAGGCTTAAGTGACAAAGAAGCAAAGAAACAGCTGAACCAAAGCTGACTGTTTTTGCACAGACTCTGAACTTTGTAGCTTTAATAATCAAAATATGTTTATGTAAAATAAGCATCCATGGGGGAGGACTGGCAGGAAAAGCTCCCACACAGGCAGGACTGGATGATCCCCTTTGATGCCACGTGCACCCATTTGATGTAGGGGTCCTTTTCACCACTGGGTGCAGGCACCACCAAACTGAGTTGCAGTGGAGACTGTGATCTTACAGATCAAATTGACTTTGTTTGCAAGCAAGCCTCTCACTGAAGGCTAACACAACACTACTTACTTCCCAGTCAGTGCCAGCCAACAGCAGAGTTGTCATGCAGCAGAGCAGTGAGGGCTCTTCACTGGCTCAAGCCACTTATCATTGATCCATTTCAACTGCTCAGTTGAGAGCAAGTTTTAACAGAAGCCCAACTCACATTTTGCTTTTAAAGCCCTTGAAAAGGAGTCTCGCACTAAGCAGGCTTCTGGCAAGCCACAGATTCTGCCGCAATGCTGACCAAGCTCACCTCGTGGCTTCTTTTTACTCCCTTTCCACCTGATGCTCTCACTGGTCATTTGAAATAGCAAGTCCCTTTGATCACGAATGCCTTCTCTGCACATAGAGCATCTAACACAATGGGAACCAGCCCAGGACTAGGTTTTTTCAACTAAACTGCAATACAAATAAGTAATAACTACACACCAGCTTATACGCGTTCAGTAAATCATATGGAAAACCACTAAGTAATAGCAGAGATGCCCTCTGAGGTCTCTTTTCTTATTACTGCAATTGTAGAAGTTGTTACAGCCAAACAAGTAGGAATCACAAGGCATGGAAGCATGGCTTTGGCCTCTGCAAACAAGTGATGCAGTTACACAGACAAACGCATGCAGCAGTAGATTTACAAAAGCATTTACTCATTTTATTATGTAAAGCTGAATATTAGAGATTAGAGCATGTATCACATTTGAATCAACATTTACTTCTACTATAAACAGAAAGAATTAGTATTTAGTGTTACAAACACAGAAATGAGCAGAGCAAGTGTCACGTAGCCTTGAGGCCACCAGTTATTTCTCAAGGTAACCCAGCATCTGCTTAACAAAATGCCTTTGGTCCTTCAGTTCCCAGTTCAGCCCAACAGATCTGAAGCTCCAAAGTAATTTCCCCTCCCTTCACACACAAATCAGATCCTCAAGAGAGGGGAAAAAAGAAGCAAAGCAGACACAGCTGGAAAACTGACTTTGGTCCATACTGCACCATATACAGAAAACAATTCAATGAACCAAGTTGGCTTAGAAGCCAACCTAACCTACAAAGCAGACCCAAGAGCAAACTGCAATCTCCACCTTGACTCAGCAAAGCTGAGAACTCAACCCCAGTGAAGTCTCAGCAAAATGCTGCTGGTAGGAAAGGTCAGAGCTCTTTTTCTTGATCTTTTTCTCAGTTTAGAAGTATGGGGAACAGAGAGAATCGCTCCCTTGTTCTCAAGATATTAACCAGCTCTTGGTAAAGCAGCTTCTGGTACTGCTGCTGTTGTCATGAGAAGAAGAGATAAGTGGCAGCAGTGAAATAATACATTGAGATTAAAGCTAACTTAAAAGAAAATACTTACATGGCACAGACAGGCATGTACATGGGACACACACACTGTGCATTTACCTAATGATCCATGAGAAGCTGATGTCCCCAGAAACGTGTTTTCTGATTGGCTTAAGTGCCCCTGGGGCTGATGGAGGAAATGCGATGAGAGGCTGACCGGTGGAGAAGGAGAGGCAGAGTGAAAGGAGGCAGAGCTTCCAAGGGACCCGGGGATATTTACAGGTGCAGAACTTTGCAGCAAACTCCCACCTGGACAAAGAACACACAGAGAGGATGGCTATGTATGAACATGAAGTATGGGCCAGAGCACAGCACAGGAGTTCAGAGCAGAAGGCGTTAGCTTCCCTCACTCCTAAGACCCTCAGGACTCCCTCCTCCTCTCACTGTGTTTGATTTCCCCTCTAAGCCTTTAGGAGGAGCACTGAAGCTGCTGTTCCATGAGCCACATAGGTTAAGACCCTGTAGAATTCAGTGGACTGCTCTGCCATTGGCCAATGCAACAAAAGGTTTCCTGAGCCAACTTCAGCCCCTATCAGTCTAGAGAAGATGCATCTGGTATCTGCTGAAATACTTGGTAATGAAAAACTCCTTTTTAAAGCATGTTCCTCTGCCTTTAATACTTCTCAACAACCTGCAGTGAGAAGACTGAACTGCTGAGCCAGCTCACGACCTGATCTTTCGAAACTCAGTGACTAGCTTTAGGGCTATTTGAATGTTCAGATCTCTCTGTAACTAAACAGAAACAAACAAAAACCTAAGCTCCAAAGACAGAACACTTCCCTTACACAAGAGGTCAGTCTGCCTGCCACACACACACACACACTGAGGAAGATCTCAGCCCTGCTGCCCACTCTTTCCTGATCTTCCTTCTCGGAAGACCACCAGATAACACCCAGCCCTGACACAACAGAGGAAAAGCAGCGTGGAGGATCTCAAAGCCACTGCAGTTGGTAGCAGCAGAAGCAGGGCTACCAGCGGACATGCACTCTGACCAGACCCCCATCTTTGGAAGGGAAGTGGAAGGGATATTCTTTAGGGTTCCTTCCACACCTCAGTACAACTCCAGGTAGCACAGCTCCCCTGGAAGCCTTCAGGAAAGGAAAGTTAGCTCCAAATCAAAACCTATCCTCAAGAACCAGGGCAACCAGAAACTACACCACTTCTGAAAAGCTATGAGATTTCATTTTCCCCAGGATGGAGATGGATAGAAGAGGTCCCTGCCTACCTCCACACGTTAAAGATGAGACAGACATTACAGGAATCAAACCAGCAGATCATGATGACACTGAGATAGATGGATACCATTACCAGGTCATTGATTTTCCTGTTACTGCTAAGGAGAATTTTCTGCTTATGATACAAATCATTGTACTTTGGACTGGTTTTAAAGGTATCAGATACCTTCTACAGTCTACTTACATGCTTTATAAAAAAAACAAAACAAAATTTCAAGCAAGCCCCATTCAGTCTTAAGAAACATCCCCAAGACACCTGGGCCTAATGGCAAGAACTCAGTCCTGCTAGTCAACAAGGGCAGGCTTTCACTTCAAAGATGCTCAGCAGTTGCCAGAGTTTGTTATCATAGCTGTTTTTTAATCAACGTTATTTGGGACTGGTTTTAGAGCTTCGTTGGGCTGGCTCCACTGAGGTGACTGGGCAACACTGCTTGGCAGAAGATAAAGAAAGCTCTGTTGCTTTCATGTACCTATCATGATGCCACTCGTGTGGGGCACTGTGCTGCTGTCAAATGTCTTCTCCAGGGCAGCCACTCCGAATTCATTCAGGTCCAGGTCATCCAAGGCAGACTCTGCCAGACACAGAGGTACCAATTATGTTATAAAGGACCAACAACTTCAAGAGATAGGATGGCCCAAAGAGCCTACATGCAGAGGAGCCTTTGCTCTCTATTTGTCAGTCTGCACAGCCCTACTATCCATCCTGTTCAACAGTTTGGCAGAAGTGTCATGGGCAGCTTTTCAGTTCAGGTTTTTTTTTTTGCCTGATCTGATTTCTCTTTGTCTCAAAGCATTCCTAATTGTTAGATTAAAAAAAAATAATGCAAATATTTGATGAAATAACAGAAGTTCCCAAAGGTCTTCCCCAAACAGCTCTTTCAGGTCTGTCCTTAATATGCAATAGCACTACCTAATGAATGTCTGGGTCTGGCTTCTGCTTTGTCCCTGCTTTATTGAAGAGCCGCTTGGAAAGGAAAACCAGCAGAAGGGAACACTTCAAAATCATCTCTGAGGTTCAAAGATGAAGGAAAAAAAATAAAGAAAGGTTATGAATGCCTGCAAGTATTAAATCTACCTGAATGTACCTCATCACTAACCTCGAGCAAAATAATTTCATCCCACTCGTGCCCACTGCTTTCTATTATTATTTTTAACAAATTAATGAGATCACCTCAGAAATGTTAGATTAAAAAAAAAACAGGTGGCCAAAAAAAAGTGTTACTACCTAAAAGGAAATGATTCCCCACTCTTAACTCTCCCGTTCTCCTTTTCCTTACAGCCTCTGTCCTACATTCTGTAAAGGGCAAGTCCTTGCAATCTACCTGCTGGTGGCCCTTGCTATAAATCTGCAGTTGTATTGTTGTAGCTGTAGAAAATACCCTGGTGATTTCCTGCCTGTTCCAAACCCTTTTCATCACTTTGACAAACCTAAAACTAATGCCCTTTACACCATCTGACATTTCACATAAGTGGCAGAGGCCTTCTGTTTGTCCTCTGGGTCAATTTCACCTATAACAACCTGTGGAAAACACGTGATGTCCTGGTCACAGAAAATGCCTACAGCCT
This sequence comes from Coturnix japonica, assembly GCF_054131305.1. NCBI lineage: Eukaryota > Metazoa > Chordata > Aves > Galliformes > Phasianidae > Coturnix > Coturnix japonica. The sequence continues at coordinate 4,894,386 of NC_140685.1, forward strand.
CAGGAATCTGCCAACACTGACACAAACTGGAGTTCACTGGAACACTCGTGCTGTCCCAGTTCTCATACCTGGTGATCCACGTCTGAGGAAGCCCTACTAACAAGTGAAAATGGCAAAGTTACCTATGACAGACTCAACGGTGTCACTGGTTGGGTAGAAGGGAAGGGCATTGGCATTCATGCCTGGTATGCTGCTGGTGCCAGCGGGGCTTGGTGGTGTTGCAGCCAGACTGGAGGTGATACTGGAGGAAATGCTGGATGTCAGCGGGCTCCCCACTGGGAGAATACCCAGTATGTCCTAAAAAAGAGAGTTTTAAAATGGAAAGATGCACAAAATAAGACATCTATAGAGAAAAATCCCTTCAAAAACACGCAGGGATGAGCCAAAGATCAGCAGCAAACCTGTTTCTGCCTTCTTCCAACCTGACAGATGGCTGGTGCTACTGCTGGGCTGGGGGTGGGGGAGGAGATTAACAGCTTTTCTTTAATTTCTGCTGACTTTTTTTTCCCCTCCAGTATTACAAACATCCTTCAGGCTGCCCCAGAATTAACTCTTGTGACCCACGCATTGCATGCAATCATAGGGATGGGTCACACAATCTCTCACTCAGACTTAGTTCAGAACATGACTTAGAACCTGATATTAAATTCTCTTTGCCAAATCCTTGAACTTAGATGACTCTGGAAATTCATTCCAGCTCTATATTCTGTAACCTGGAGACGCTCTCTGGCACTATGTCCAGGCCCATGAATTCTTCCTGAATTCACACAGGCCCAGCCAGTCACAAATAATTCACCCACCAAATCACCCCATCTTCATAAATAATCCCTCAAGCTAAGCATCCCTCATGGCATCTGGACTGACATTTACTCCCTGCAGAGTTGCCTGGATCCACAGAGACCCGCTGTCTTTGTTTGTGGCAGTGTGAGCACTAAGCCAGCAGTACCGTACCTGTTTGGGTTGTAACAAAGGTTGCTCCTGGCTCCTGTGTTCCAGTGAATGGGACTTCATTTTTGCTTGCTACGGTAAATAAACAAAACAGAAGATAAGCAGGGGGGATTAGCAGCAAAATTAAGAATGGCTGAGCACTGGCTTGCTTTGGATAGGCCATGGGAGGCACAGTCCCCAACTCCTTCATGCTCTGCTTTGGGCACTGGAGAATTAGGGGAGGAGGAGTATGCAGCAACCTGAGAACATCCCCAACCCATTTGGCTTTCTATACACCAAGACATCATGCTTGGAGTTACATAAAGACTTGCCACAATGACATTTGGCTTCAGTGCTCTTCAGTGCCGCTATAGTCCTGCACTGGTACAAAAGACATAAGAACCAAGACCAAATATGGCTTATCTTGCCTTGCTATAAATAACTCACCACCCCAAGCAGTGTCTGAAATAAATAAATAAAAATAGAGCCAGAACCAGTGGGAGGCACACTGTGCTTTTAAATTATGTAAATATTTTGCAGCTTTGGGAAAATAAAGTACGCAGATGATGGCTTCCCTCAACCTCTCTTAGCTCTCAGCTGCCCTCGCACAGTTTCTAGAAGAACAGAACAGATGTAATATTAAAGAGAACAATTTTATGGGGAAGAATCTGGATCGTCTCCTCAAATTCCTTTCATCATCTACACACAAAAAAAGTGATAACAGGCCAATTCTAAAAGCAAAAGCATTCCTCTCCCATTGCTTGAAACAGAGGCCTCAAAGCTGTAAAACATAACTGAGGTCAACGCTGGCTGGAATTGCAGAACTGCCAACATGTATTTAGATTTCCACTATCCAGTCTAAAAATTCAGCTTCAGGATGTTGCAGCACGACGCCCTTAACAGGCTTCAACCCTCTTGCCTCAAGACATCAGCAGTGCTGAGCTACACCAGGCAGAGCTGGGAAGGATGTGGTCTCAGGAGCCTGTTGGCGTGTAACGGTCTGCAGCCTGTGCTCTGCTTCTCTATGCTGCTATGTGTGCAATAGCAATGCACAGGGAGATTAGTGACACTCTCTGTGCACAGAAAGGGGGCAAAGTGACTGCTCAGAGTCAGGTCTACTTGGTTGCCAGCCCCCTCTATGTGAATCAAAGATGTGATCGAGGAACAACATCTGCTCAATCATTTGCATCACCATCTCTGCAGGACAAAATGAACAGCAGTAAGAGATGCCATGCTGGCCTGAAGCAATACACCTTGATTTCTTAGCTTAAACAGTCAAAAAAAGGAAGATAACCAGATGCTGGAGAGGTATGACATAACCAGGCAGGTGAAAGAGTAGCAGCAGCAGGATCCATCCCCTGTTTCCCCTGATTAAATCATTTTCTCTGCTGAACTCTCTGCCTTTGGGCAAATTTAGGGGAGGGGGGGAAGGGGGTCAAGGCTTTGCAAATAGGCAGCCAAGATCCTTCTGCAGCAGGTTCCACTCTCTCACACTTCTCTAAGCCACATACAGCGTGCTTACACACAGCCAAGCTGCTACCACACCAACCGCAGGCTTGGCTTCCTTTGTGTGCAATGGCTGCGTCGCATTACTGCATCTGTGTGTGCCTGATAACACGCCTGCTAGATTAGCCAGCACATCCCTGCCCTGTTTGACACTCATCTGAACACAAGATGTGCTATCAACAGACGTCAGCAGCTGAAGTGAAGGCACACACAGCTGTGCCCCCTCGCTGCGAGGTTTTCCTGCCAACGTGGCTGGCTTTAGTGCTGCCCAACCTTACTGGAAGCTTTGTGGTTTTTTCCCCTCCTTTAAAAGAAAAAAAATGAATGCATTTGTGAGCCAACCCCGCTTCTCACCACCTCACATCCAGGTAATATCAGTGTAAAATGGACTAAAGCAATTGTCACTGCTATGCCAGTCTCCTTTAGCTCCAGAAGGGCACACACCAATACAGCAATGCAAAGGGCAGGCTCACGCTGTGGCAGTCAGGAAAGCAAACAGGGGCCATAAATTATGAATGAAATTGAATCTTGTATGACCAGCACGTAACAAGGCTGCTGGACTTCCCAAACACCTCCCGGTTGTGGCATTCGGCTCCTTCCAGTGCTGCATTTTCCAGCTTTGAGAACTTGGAACAGTATTTTTAGCCCTCGCTGCTGGCTCAGCCTGACCACAAACTACGTGGAACCTGCAAACACATTTTTTCATTCTAATAAAGATAGGAATTATTTGTAATAATTCTACAAAGGAAAAGAATTACAGTCTTAGTGCAGTGATGAGCCTGAATGCCTCCTAAGCTTTCAAATATGAGTGAACAAAGTTAAGTGCCTAATTACCAGTGTAATTTACAGTATACGTGAGAATCTCTGGTGCCCACTGCAGCCAAAGGGAATTACTGGAGATTAAAAAAGTAAGTAATGATACATTAAGACTAAATTTAATCAGGATGCTTATGAGACACCTAATTTCGTCTTCAGAAGCTTAACATAAGGTGACTGTGATTACTTCCATCTTTTTGTTTAATGACTGGAATAAATAGTTACTAACACGAGGGGTTTTTTTTCTTACTTAATTAAAACCACATGTGTAAGAAACTACCTGAATACAGTATCTTTGCAGCACAGCCTGGCCCTCAGACGTAAATGCTCATCATCTGGCTCCTTTTAAAAGCTCTATTCAAGCTCCATCTCCTTTCTCCTTGGCTTAGGCTTGCTGCCCATTTTCTCCAAAGCAGGGCCTCCCTGGCACCCTGCCTCTGCTGGCAGGAAACAGGGATTCTCTCAGCCCTTCAGCTTTGGGTTCACTCCTCCTTTGCAGCAGAGGCAACAGAGAAGGAGCACATGTTTTCTTCTTTTGTTTCTAAACAACTGCTACAAGCTGTTGTGCCTGCAAGCAGTGCCAGGATCACAGCACGGTCTGCGCTTTACCCCCAAAAGATGTGTTGCATCAATTTGCAATTTCCTAAGTCACATGTGCTTTAAATGAAAACAAAGGGAGCATTTACAAGAAAGCCTACGTGCACAGAGCTTCATCCGTATGTGTCACTAAATCATTTTAATTAGACTAAACAGTGTTTGAGACTGGACCTGCTGCAAAGTTTGATCATATTTTCCCAAAGCTGTAAAAATAAATAAGAGAAAACCCACTGAGCCTGCTTCCAAATTCGACTGCTTTCTGCAAGATCTTATTTGGACAGGGTATTTCCACTGCTTTCTCACAGCAGTGCAATACTAGCAGGGCAAAAAGCTTATTAAGGCTTCTTAAGACTACAGGGAAGAGTTTATATGTAGCCAGGTTGAGGGCAGCATTTATTGTTATCTCTGTTTTCAAACAACACATGTACATTTTTATTGGGTTTTTTAAGACAAAACTAAAACTTATCAGATACATTTCTGCATGCACCTCCTCACAAAGGGAGCTAACACATCCCCTCAATCAAGTTACTGTTTTAGTACATTTACAAACCCAGTTAGGAATCCAAACCAAGCTCTGGGTTGGACACAGCTGACTCGGGATGGATGGTGCAGAGAAACTATTTAACCATAACTTCAAGAAAGGAAATTCATAGGAAGAAGTTGACTGCGGAGAAGCTAATGTGGCAGAAGAGATGGAAGAGACCGAGGCAAAGAGAGCAGTTGTACAAGGTGTGACTTTGAGAAGGAAGCAGCAAGGCAAGACTGGGGTATTCAAAAGGGTACAATGTGGTGTCATTAAGGATGTGGATTAGGTAAGGGTTCTTCAAATGAGAATGAGGAATAAGAAGAAGCCAAGAGTAGAGGATCAGAATGATACAGCCAGAGAAACAAAAGACATTTGTAACACACTGCAGAAATGAATGCTGAAAGCAGAAGATAAACCAAGCCATGGAGATCAAGAGTTCAGAATGAAATCAGAGAAGGAAGGATGAATTTCCATGAAACAACATAACAAAAGAAACAGCAATTCTTAACAAGGACCTAAATATGAAACGAGAAAGAAGTGCTATGTGGGAAGATACCTGGGGTCAACAAAGGACAGAATTGTCAGGGATTATGAAAACAACAAGCAGCTCAGCTTCTGCAAACTGAGCACGTGACGGCAGCTGGGCAGACAGGAACAGATGTGGGATGGAAGAGACTCAAACTGATGCTGAAGGCACAGACCTGAGAACTGCTACTTAGCATTGCACTGTCTCCTTTTTGTTCTTTGAAAAATGAAAACACATTCAAGCTAGACTGGGCAATCTCTCCTCTTTCTTCATCCCCCCAACTCTTCCAGCCCCTGTTTCCTACTAACCTGGCATTTGAAACTCTTCAAATACTCGGCCCCCACCTGATCTTCTCGCTCAAACCCCGGTGCTTTCTTGTAGCTGCCGGCTGCTGTTACTGAATCTGGAGGAAAACCAATGCTCTCCAGGCTGTGGGGCTTTCCAATCGCACCAGGAGGAGACCCACATATATTAGATGGGCTTCCGAGACTGCTGTTCCTACAAAGAATCTAAGAAAAGGAACAAGTGTCAGGAAAGCACAGCCAGCTGGTGGCACCAACCTGAAGAAGAAATGCATCACAGGAAGAGCTCATTCAGATCTGTGAGCATCAATTTTACTGACAGCACAAGTGTAAAAGCTCCCAAAAACCAGGAATTAAAAAACAAGAAAAAGCTCCAGTAGATACAGGATTTGTACAGTCCCACAATAATGCGGTGTGATGTGGAACCTATTTGTACTCTGAGAAGTAGCATATAAAAGCTGGGAGGGTACTATGGCAGTCAGAACAACCAAATGTATTTGAGCTGTGTGCAATACTGTATTCTTTTTGCTTTTCAGTTGCAAATCTGAAAGTTTTAATGCAGGCACAATCCAAGTATTGACAGCTGCACTAAAAAAAAATAATAAATAAATAAAACAAAAACCACAAGGATTTCCAGCATTTCTATTTGTTGGACTGTAACCAGGGATCACAACCACATGCAAAAGGGCTAGTTTTGCACTGCAGATGAAGCCACAGACAGCAGCAAAGGAGATTAAGATGAGATTTAGAGAAAGCTCCTCCCTGGCTCAGTGCAGATATCCCATTTCCCTGGGATAGGAAGTTACTCGCCTGCACTGGCAAGCATGACTGTGCTTCAAGCAACTTGTAGACAACTACTGGTATCAGAGATTCAAACATGGCACAGTTGGGGCTGGCATTGGAAAGAGGGAATACCCTGCAATGCTTTGGTTTTACTTTGTATACAGACATTCTGCTGTCTGTGTTTCCCTACAGTCGCAAAGTTTCTACTCACTGTGGTGGAGGTGGGGCTAGTTGGCAGAGTTCCTGATTTATTCCACACCTACAGTACAAATACAAAACAGAACAGGCCACGTGAGGCTGGCTGCTAGAGGGACCTTTTTCTTTGATTAATTCATCATGTAAAAAATGATCACCAAAGTCGTAATTGTTTGCAAGCTACACGCAGACGCCCCATGTCTCAGAAATACACGTGTTGCCTTGTAGCTTGTATCTAGAGATTAGTAAAGAGACTGTTTAAAAGACTGAAGAGCTTGAGGATAGAAAAAGACCTAAACGTGGAAGAGATCAACAATTCAGCTGGACTTTCAGAGCATTTAGACAATTCATTTGAAGGATGGAGGGGTTTTGTTTTTCACTTCTTCCTAGTGAAGAAGTGAACACATCATGCCTTGTCTTTCCAAGATCTACGCACAATTCTAATTGCAATCAAATTCAACAGAACTATGAACTGCTGGCTGGCTTTGGTGCTGGTAAAAATCAAGCTATCAATTTTTCTCCTCAAATAAGAAGAATTGGACTAAACAGAGATCCTAAATGAGTTCACCTCATTCTGGTCAGCTTGGAACGGGTTAAACTCTTGCCATTTAACTTTCTTGAAACCTTGGCCAAGTATTTATTTGATAAGGTGTGTAATCTTTTCAACAGCAATGCAAACAGGAAGGACTTAATAGGAAAAAAAAAAGTCCTCAGCAAAAATGAAATGCTCTGGGCATTCCATGCATTTGTCTTCCTTTGTGTGCTTCCAATTTCCATCCAGCATTTGAAGATCTCATTCTTCTACGTATAATCAGAACACAATCAATGCTCTGGAGCATTATTTAAACATGTTGCAGAGTTTAACCACCTCCAAAAGGAGGAGAGGGAGAGAATCAAGGATATCCTATACCACAAAACAATGTGCACAGGCTAAGCCTTTGCGTTTACATATGTAAACAAACCCAACCGTAGCTATGCACGTTCACAGCCTTTAAGGAGTATTTGGAAACTGAGCCCAGTGTGCACCTCCAGACAGGAAGGCGTTGGATTTCATGTACAGTTGCATTCCACCTTCCTGAAAGTATATCAACAAGCTTTGCACAGGAAGGAAGGCTTAAGACATTTTATAGGTGAAGTGACAACACTAAACTACTGAACTGCATGTTCCAAAGAAAGGATCTCTCTTAGCGTGGTGCTTAGATCTAAAAGATGTTACAGCCACCGTGTCTTTGGATACCTAAGTCTGCTCTTCTTAGGTGAAAAAAATACATCAGCTTGGAGAAACCCAGATTTATAAAGCCCCTCACAGGGCTACCTACATTGCTAAGGTCTGGAGCATGTGGACTGGAAGGGCTGACTGGAACAGAATCACCGGCTGCTGATGGCATGTACATCACTGGGCCTGCCTGCGTGGGGCTGGACACAGCTGAGGATTGCTGCAGCTCTTCATTGAGTGGAGGCTCTGCAAGGAAGAAAAGCAAATGGAACATTCCTCAAAGTGACCCAATTAGACCAGACCACAAGACATTTAGAAACAACAATACTTAGTCCTGATAGAAGAAATATTCCATAAACATCTATTTAGAAGAGGCACAGAAGCAAAGAGAATCCCTTATCTGACAAATTGCTACTTTTTAAGCTAGGATCCCTTACATTACTACTTTCAGCACTTGTACGTTATATGTTGTACTGCTCCGAAATTATCATCTTTGCATGAATTGCATGTTATTCACTCAGCTGTCTTGAACTGAGCAAGGCTTCTTTCTGTGCTAGGCACAAAGCTGATGGATACATCATAATTAGCTAAGTGAGATAAGTTTCCATCTGCTCTCAGTACAAACTATTACCAGAAGTAACATACGCAGAAAGGAATACAGCTGTCAATTGCACAAAAAGAAAGTGGCATTGACTTCTAGTATTTACATCTAATACAGCTCAGCATCTTTATACCATCTACACAGCTGACATCACACCTATACTGCAATGACTTTAAAGTACTGGCTTCTATATTTCTCTCGTTAACAATCAGCAAAACTCAAGCTAAGAGCATACGCAGTAAATGGACTCCTGTTATTTCAAGTGTATTCAGCCCTCAGTGCTAATCTTAATAAGAAAGGACTAAAAAGTGCAATTCTATAAGATAGCACAAATAACAGCCAGGATGTAGTGAGCTAGCTGGCCAAAGAACGTTACTCTGGCTTGAAAGGAACATAGTATTGAGTGCAGTTATCTGGTTATAAGTAAGGCACCTCCTAAACAGAAATACTATGTAATACACAAGGGAGTTTGTTAAATAACTGTTATGTTATTAAGATTTAATTCTCTCTTAAGCTTGCTGAGTAGAAGCACTATTGTGTCTTGGGCCATTATAGCCTACAGCCCTAGCTATAATTACTGCTTGTCTACAAGGCCTCCTATAAAAGGAGCTCTCTAAACTGCAGGGAATTCACTCTCACCATTCTTTGACAAAGGCAGCAATTACTAATTCTGCCATTAACAAAGGATAATCAAATAACAAAGATCTGCTCAAGGCCACAAACCGAGTCGGTATCAGAGCTAATCTACTGAGTTATAAGTAACCTGTTCTAATTACCGTATATTTAACGGTGAGGCTGGAGTGCAGAAACTGAGCAGGAGTCATAGGAGTTAACTGTTAGCTATGAGCAGAACTGCCACAAAAGAAAACCATCACCAGTTTACCAATGATTAAATTTATTGGCACAGGCTGCCCAGGAAAGTGGTAGAGTCACCAACCTGGAGGTGCTCAACAAAAGGGCAGATGTGGCAGTGAGTGATGTGGTTAGTGGAGATGCTGGGCTAGTATTCATAGTTGGACTAGGTGATCTCAGTGGTCTTTTCCAACCTTAATGATTCTATGAATTGTCCATGTTAATACTTAATGCTTTTGAAAATCCTTCATGAAAGTTCTTAGCTCTAAGGCCCTGTATTTTACACTATCCTGGCCAGAAGCTCTCCATAGTTCAAAAATATCCATGAAAGACGAGAGAAGCAGCCCACGTACGTTCTACGTGTGCAAAGGCACAGAAGGGTCCTCGGGGACAGCTGCCAGACTGCTGCATATCATTGCACTTGGTGGATTTGTAGATCTAAGGTTGGGGAAAAAAAAAACAAAAACAACCAGACATGAACAGGAAAAACAGTGACTGGCAGCCCAGGTACAAAAGTACTACAAAGAGACACAACAGCAAAATAGAAACACAGATAAAAGGCACCGAGGCCAACAGATTTCAGGGCGACCACTTCAGTGCTTTGCTTTGAAGAAAGAAAAACCCACTATGGTTATGGAAACACCAAAATATGCCCATTACAGTTAAGCTCACGCAAAGAAAACCCCATCACAGTCGGTTCACCCAAAGATCACCATTTGCCATCAACTCTCAGTCTCATTTGCAGCTCCAATGAAGTGGTATAAGGTAGGAAACAGTTGACAGGTAACAGCACAGAAAGCTACGGCCACATTTGCAAGGAAGACAAACCATTGACAATGACTTTATGAAATGGACTGTTCCCCTCCCCAGGTCTGACAGGCAATGGCAATGGTTACTTTGCTGATACAGGCCCAACAGAGCTTTTCAACACTGTAACATGAAGCAGACCAGGACAAGGTCTCAATTACACATTCCGTAAGGATACTGGAGTGCTCTGAGCACGCTCACTCAGAGTGTGGTTGCTTTCAGTATCAGTTTGTGGGTATTTACTGCTTAGTGCAACCATCACCAATGAAGAATTTTCCTCACAAAAACAGATGCTTAAAATCCACACCATGTTTTCAATCCCCAACCCAATAGTCTGCTCTCACACCTGCATTTTCACCCACTTTTCTTACCCTTTCCCATCCAATCTACCGAATGAAAAGGCACCTCTGTCAAGCAGCTGAATTTGAGCTTCCAACATGCAGTTCCTCTGAATCCCAGGACCACACTGCAAGCAGCCCACACACTCTCCCAGCTGGCACATTTATGCATCTCATCAGCCTGAAATACGTTTGCTTTTCCGTTCAGCTACCCAGTGGTCTGAGGAGGTTACTGTACCTCTGGATGGAACTGCTGTTCTGTGCGAGTGTGGCAGTATTGGCACGAGTCTCCATTTTCACACTTACTAGGATCTCCCCACTCATCTCCATGTTTCACACTGGGACAAGGTGAAGATCTGTGTAAACAAGGAGGTAGTGATAGACTGTATTAGATACACTAACATGTTTTGAGCTTTGCTTCCTCAATCAGCAAATAGGCTGAGCTGCCCACACCCCCCCCACCAGCTGCACAATCTGTTTGGCTTATTGCTGCTTCCCTGCCCCCACAATGCTGCTACTGCACCGTCCTCCCTCTCTTCCTATTTTTCATTGAAAGAAGCATGGCTTAGTTCTCACCTGAAACTGAATACAACCGGAACCAATGCAACTTAGCAAAATTAGCAGCTGATGTGATTAGTGTCAGAGACGCTTGGTCTGGTTTCTCTTTCAGAACTGTACATTCATAGAAAGCTACTAAGTTAATTGGCTAATCCCAAAACATGTAATACCCTTATAGTGCTATGTTTCCAGGGTTGTAGTGTGGCCATGTGGAAAAGGGGCTGAGTCAGGTCACTGGGGAAAAGGCAAACCCATTTTCTTTCTCCCAGCTTGGAACTGTTCTGTTTCCCAGGTCTGAATTCTTGCTGTGACCTACTTCCTCTGCTCTTTATGCTCTTACTCATTCCCTCAAACAACAGCAGAGGGAAGCAGATAGCAGCAGCAGATGCTTGCACAGAAGAGGCAGTCACATCAGCTGGGGGTGGGGAAAGCAACACAGAAGTAAGCAGTGATCAGGAAGGGAGAAGCTTTCTCCTCTCCCCTTCCCAAAGGGACCAGACAGGGGCAGAAAGCACATGGCGGCTGCTTGAAAACTGGCTTAGAATTCCAATTTTGTTTGGATTAACGTTCCTTTGAGATATATATACATATATACACACACACACACACATATATATATATATATTTAATTATTGTTTTAAAATATAGGACTTCTGTAAGGATTCAAGAATTTCTGTGAATGCTGGGGGTAGAGAAGGGAAGCGAGAACTTCCATGCATTTTCTCTCCTTACTTTCTGGACTGCTCTTATGTTTTTCAAAAAGGAACTAAGGAAAAACCCCACTGAAACCTCAACAAAAGTTTTGTTGTGTCAGAGGAAACACAGACCTATAACTTGGATGAAACTTTTTCAGGGAGACACAACATGCTGAAAAATCCAGTGACAGCTGAGTGATGAGAACACCCCAGTGCCTCAAAAGCAGTTTTTAGCATCTGGTTAGGAATGCACGTCCAGCTACAGTACTGGTCACACTGTGCCTCATGATTCCCATCACTAGGCACATACAACAAGCAGCAGCTCAATGACTCTGTGAGTTTCTTTCTTACACTGCTTATTTTAAAATAAGAGTTTATATGGGAAGGGGTAGACTAACACAGATACTATCTACTAGAAAACCAGAGCTGTAACATGATTTAGCAACAGTTAATTATTAGAGACCCTGCTTCACCTTTAAAGCAGAAGTACTTCTTTTGTTACCCTATCTCCCAGACTGAAGTAACAGCCTGCCCTAACTGTCAGGAAACACCTTGACGGCACACTAATATATGATCTGGCTGAGAAACTCCCAGATCCTTCCCCTTACAGACTCCTTCTGTACCTCAGTACTCAGCTGAGAAACAGAAGACCCAGGACCAGGGTACCTGTATTTGTGTTTTCTTGGGCTCCTTCTTCTGTCTTTGCTATTGTGATAGTACGGACAGGCATAACCCTGGCGACAGAGGCGAGGAGGCTTCTTACATTGCTCCGTCTTATAATTTCCCAATACATATGTTGTATCTGCAAGAAATACAACCAGTTAGTCGGAGATTACCACGATCTATATTTAATACACAAAAGCTTTGAAAGGAGCATGTAATCCACAAAAAAAAAAACAACAGACTTTCCCAGCCCCACAGAGCTCAACTGACACTCACCTTGCCACCTTGGCTCCTCACTGAGTATTTTCTCTATCATAGCATGGCTAGCAGCAACTGCAGATTGACCCTCTATGCCACCTTCTGATGTAGGCTGACCATTCTGCAAAGCCTCCATGGCCTGAAGCTCCCTTGGTGTTAAGTGAACAACAGACAGATTGAGTAGATGAAGAGACGGATAAGCATATAGTAAAACTGTGATATCAACACAGCAACAAATCCTTAAGTGGGTACATTTAATTCATACTTTTTATTTATTTTGGGCAGAATAATCTTTGTCAAACAGCAGCTGCAATACATGCTTCATTCCCAAGCAATTCCAGATGCACCGTTCTTGATTCACCCACAAGTCTCCACTGCTTAAGTGTGCTCCCTCCCCACATTTTGAGGATCCTCCCATAGATTTGCCTTAATAGGAATGGATGCATCATCCTCACCCCAAACACTAAGTAGCTGGAGAAGCAGAACGGTCCTTCAGTCATCCGGGCACAGCAAGAGCCCTAAGCTCTACTAACCTGATGTCATAGACTGGAGAGCGTAGATCATGGGGCCCATGAGCAAAAGCGCAGTGGACTCCGTTCTTGGTGCAGTTTCCCTTGGAGTCTGTCTCATGGATGCAGATTCCAGTTTTGTAATAGCGTAAGTGATACCTCCTCTCCGTGTCTCCAGTAGTTCTATGCAAGAAGGGACACCTGAGGTACAGAAGAAAGGGAAGAAAAGCCAAACTTTAGTCACACTGCTAGTGAACTCAACATTACTGGGAGACACAGTGATGATAAAGGATGCTGTAAGTTGACACGCTTTTGCCAACTCTCTTATCATAGTATCATAGTCTCGTGCGGGTTGGAAGGGACCTTATCCTGTGCCTTTCAACATTACACAGAACCCTTAAATCTGCCACTGCATAGTATATAATGGCTTCCCTCCCAAGTAGACAACTGGATTATTAAGCCAGCAGCAGCTTGTTATTCTAGCCTAATAACTGCCAGGGGTCTGGAAAGAGCAAGGACACTGTCATGATATACCAGCCATGACTGAGGGGACATCACATGGCACATACCATTTCCTCAGCAGACCATCTAGACTTCACGCTGTTACTGCTTCCTGCTGATGCTACAGGGCTGCAACAGTCTATCTATAGCCAGATCATAGTATCATATCATAGTATCATAGTCTCGTGCGGGTAGGAATGCACCCTTTGTGCAGAGCACAGGACAAAGAAGGAGAATCACAACACTACCACTTTAACTGATGTTTTGTTTCCCCCTCTGAGGCAAAGAAAGTACCATTTACACTGAGAAATACGAACAGAAAGAGATGGAATAGGCAAAATTCATATTTGCAGCATTAAGCTAATACTAAGCCAGCAAAGAGTTTCAAGATAGCATCAGTTTTCATTTGTTGAGCTTGAGCCAGGTATGAAGCAGTGACCTAGAAGCCAAACCCCCCCGAAATGTTGTATTTCCAGTCCCTTCCAGCTCTCTTGTAACAAGGAAGAAAGCACTGAAAGAGGCCTCAGGCTGGGGATTTATTTCATTTTGCTGCAGCCACAAGAACTTTACTTAATTGGGCAAAAAAATATTGTTTTCCCAATAAAGAGCTTCTTTTTCTGTGTGTGTTTGTACTGGCACAAAGAAAGCGAAATGAAATTCCATCTTTCTATAGCATCTCTATATAAAACACTCTCTATATTTGACCACAGTTTGACTACACTATTTATCTTTCATATCTGTCACGTGGGTGAAGTTGTATTACTGGGTTAACCCTTTAATTGCTGGAAATGGCCACATATACAGCAGAAACCCTCACATCTTGCTCCACTTCAGCTTACCACTGTCACGACAAGGGATGTGACACGACAACAAAACAAACCCTTCACTCTTAGCATCATCACTGCAGCAGGCCGGGCACACATGGATTGTTATGACAGTTTTTACATCTGTTCTCATGTTAGGTATGTTACAAAGCTGCTTTGCTGCTGACTTGCCTCATCCTCTACAGGACCTGGCTGGAATCACCACCTGGACTGATCCCAAAAGCCTCACGCCAGCAGAGCAGGGTGCAGTTTTCACTTACTCGTCTCCTTCTGGGCAGATTCCTGTGGTCTCATCATACTTGGTACAGTAAATGTCAGGGCTGTAGTTAAACGTCCCATCCCGACGGCGGATAGATCTGCGACGACGCTGGTTGACAAAGTGCCAATGGAAGCAAGTGTAGGGTCGGTGCTGGGTGCACTTGTGCTGCACAAAGAGAGGGCACTGCTCCGTGCGGAACTCCTTCAGGTAACTGCAGGCAGAAAAGCAAAAGCAGGATTTCAGGACAGGGCTGCAGGTTGGAGGTAACACTCAGTTCCCCTCAGAGTCAATGCCAGGCCAGCAGCACCTGAGATGCACCCAGCATGCCTTCATCCAGTGCTGGAGGCTGCTGGTTGCCTATAAGGGGCACAGCGGTGCCCAGCCCGGTCAGCCCAAACATCAGTGCTAAAGGCAGCTGAAATCACTTCCTATGGTGTCCTTCAGAATCATTGCAAAGAGGCATTTCACTAAATTTGGGAACAGCTTGTGAGAAAATACAACTCCTAAGCCCCTTTCCAACCACTCTCAGCTCTGACATGGAGATCCATTGGGGTAACAAGGGTTTGCCTTGCTTAGAGATGTATGCCCAGATAGGAAAAAAAAACCCCACAAACCGTAATTCCAAGTTTAAAGCTTCAAGTTACTACAAGAAAAAGATGTAAATAAATACAGAGATAAGAAACTTCTTTCCTCCCTTTTCCACCTGGTTTATCTTATTTCCTCCTTCAGGCACAGGGTCAACCACAAGGATAACATCAATCCATTTCTCTGCTGCAGTCTTGTGACTTCAGGACTCGCTCCTGAGGAGGGGGATAACATCTAACCCTCCTGGATGCTTGTGTTGCTTTACTTCCATATGTCACTCTCAGGGAATACGTGCCTCCTTTCATCCCGCGAACTAAAGAAGTCACAAGCTTTTATTTGTGACACTAATAACAGCCTTTAAACCCAGATTGTAGAGGATTACAAAATGGTTTAGATCAACACGATGATCTGACTGCGATCTGTGCAGAGGTGCTTACAAAATCCACGGGGCCTGAAACCCATGGGCTGTATTTGTAGGGAATGCATGGATAGATGGGGGACCCAAATCCCACCAGGTGAAGCTCCAAGAGCAACACAGGGGGCACACAGCAATCACCTTCTGGGCTCTTATCATTGGAGGTCTGTTAAAAGCACTGAGTAAGGCAATCTGTAGGGCAGAAGAAGTGCTGGGGTTCTGCTGGAAGCAACAGGGTGGTGTAAGAGCAGATAAGGATTGGTTCGGAGCAATACGTGTCCACTGAGACAACACAACGGAGCTCAGGAATTTGTGAAGTATTCATCCCCACATGATACCATCTCTCATGGCTCGAAATAAACGGAAATACGCCTGAAGATGTATTTACAGATGACAGCATACTAGACTCATTCAGAAAGCAACATCCGTAAATAAAGCATCCTTTCCTCCTTACCCCTGGCTGACAAGAAAGCCTCAGGAAAATGCACATATCCAACAAAAGTGATTTTAGTTGTTGGCTGTGAGGAGGGAATATCAGTGGCAAGAGCGCTCCTACAGTGGATTTAGTCAGCATTCCTTCCTCTCGACCTCCAAACACGTGGGCTGTGCTTTGCCCTCCACCCACAAAGGTTCAGGGCTGACCAGGAGCCCTGGAACAACAGCTGCACGGGGACTAAGGCTCAGTACCAGAGGGAAGATTTAGATGAGATATGAGTAAGAAATTCCTTACCCAGAGCACAGTGAGGCCCTGGCACTGCCCTGACTGTGGGTGCTCCATCCCTGGAGGTGCCTGAGGCCATGGATGGGCCCTGGGCACCCAGCCCTTGGCAGAGGACCCTTCCAACCCAACCATTCTGTGATCCTCTGATATAATGAAACTTCAGCAGTATGATCTCAGACTGCTCTGCAGAGACACTGCGAGGTCACCAATCCATGGGCACCTTCCATCCATCTATCTCCAAGCACACCTTGGAGAGATTAAGTTCATAGAACATCCCAAGTTGGAAGGGACCCACATGGATCATTGAGTCCAACTCCTGGCTGTCTGTTCTTTGGAAACCAAGGGGATACATCGGACCCAAACAACCCAGGTACAAGGCATCAAGTCCAACACTCCAGTCCTTTAGCAAGAGACAGGCTTTAATGAAATACTGCCAAAAAAACAAAACACAAAAGGAAGAAACAGAAAAGCCTTAAAAGAAACACTAAAACTGCATGATCAGCCAAGCTGAAACAGCTTCCCTTTAGCGGGTGAGGTTAAAAACACACACATTGCTGAGGGATTTGGGTCTCTGGAGCATCAATTGTTGCTGAAGAGCATTTGAAAATTAATTGCATTTCATGACTGGCTAAACTCCCTGGGGAAACATTTATTATAATGTAAATGAGAGATAATTACATCAGTAAATGGCTCACCTGAGAAGTGTTTAACACCTAACTTGCTTCATCAGAAACTCATTCTTTAATGCTGCCTATTAAATAAACCACCTCTCGCTCTTAATTTCAAAGCAAAGCCTGCCAACAGGTGCTGCCAAACCCCACCAGCCACCATGGAGCCCAACAGAGGAAAACCAGCACTGCCACATTAACTCCGACATTGAAAGAACATTTCAAGCCTTTCAATCACTGCTTCAGCTTTTTCTTTTCTCAGCCCACTATAACGTTTCAAATTACCCTCCTCCACAATGGCCTGAATGGTAAAGTGCCTCACAGCCCTGTGTTTTCTTGATTGATGAAGTGAGTTTGGGCTCCTTTGGGACAACACAGGCCACTCAACCCAGCCACTCTGTATTAAAATATAGGGAAGACGTTCAACCCTCGTGCTTTGGGAACAGAGGAAGGACACACAGCCTAGATGTGCTATTAATATTTCAGTGATCTCTCTGCAAAGGCTCCAAACAGAAACACACACAACACACACAGATCCTCCTGTTGCACGTGGCCCTCGCAGGTATTTTCCCAATGAAGCTGAGAAAAGGAATTTCAACCCTTCAAACACGCAGAGAAGCAGCACGTATTTCACTGCACGTATTTCACTGCACGTCAGCCCCATGCTTTGCAGGAAGGGGAACTCTAGCAACTTGTAGCTTGTATTTCTCAACTTCTCCCTAAAGCTCTCACAAAGATACACGAGGGGCAGCCGTTCTTACCCTTATTTCACACAGGAGTTACTCCTATATTTAGCTTAAAAAGACACAAGATTCATTTGTTTAAGGCACTTTAGGAGCACTTCCATTTGTATGTGTATGGATGGGGCATTTCCAAGTGATGAGCACACAGCATGATCTTCTGTTACCACGTTATGATGAGCACACAGCATCATCTTCTGATACCACGTTATGTCAACAGCAACACCCACGTTCCTGGAGGAACCCTTATCATTTCTGATTCCTACTCAAAAAAGACAAATGCAGTTCTAAACAAATAAGCCACAGCTTATTATTTACGACCCAGAAGAACACACAGCAAAGTCACTGGGCTGAAATAAGCACGCAGGTAACAGGATGGACACCACTGGAAATGAAGATTTCTTTCACTAGGAAGACGAGGTTGTTAAACTAACTTTGTGAGCAACCAGAGGCTAAAGGAGGAGCAAAGTATTAAGGAGGAGAAAAGATCGTTCCACTTCCTCTGGGGGTGGGAAGTGGGAAAGAGCCGTAATTACTGTCTGTAATTTACGCTGTGGGGGAACCACCAAGTGCTCCCAACTGCCAGCACTGCAAGTGTCTGCAGCCAGCACTGCGGGCAGCTTCCCTCTGCCACAGCCCGAGCTGCTGCAGGGACAAAGAAGAGCAAGAGGAAGCTGAAAAATAAAATACATACATACACGCTTCCAAACATCACTAAACAGCTTTAAAAAGAGGAAAGCATAAAGAAATTCTGAGCAGCTTCATTTTCAAACTCAGTATCTGCAGCCTTGCCCTGCTTGCAATTGCTGCTTGCTGTGCCCAGGCAGCTCAGCACTGAACTACCTGCACCCAGGGCTGCAAACCTGCCAAACTTCCTGCAGTGATGCATGCATTGGTGTGAGCTCAACCCAGGAAATGCATTGGTGAGACCTGAAAGGAGCTGAGCTCTCAATTCGTTGTTAAAAGCCTCACCCAGAGCTCCCTGAAATCACTGCAGGACTCACAGCAACGCCAAGGGAGAAATCTCTGCTTTATAGCAGAGGGATTAGAAAGGCTGGGGAGAAAACATGGAAAAGGATGAAGAAAAAAAATGCCACTTCCAAATCCCTGTTCTTCCCATAATACTAACACTGTCCGACTTGAAATCTTCCAACATTAGCTCCTCACCTTTGCAGCCCCACTAAAATCCATCTGAAGATCCAACAGAGCACTGAGGTTATTCAATTGGATCTAAACCCTCTGCAGTGGGATGACACCACAGCGCCAGCCATGAGATAATTGTGTGGCTAATCCAGACACTGCCTGTAAAAGTAGGATAACAGCAAGATTGAGCTCTGGTATCATGTAGGTTTGTTGTGTTTGTAGGTGCGTGTTTACATCCATGACACAAAACTAATACACCCTTAACAGCAGCTGGTCCCAGTGCTGTTTATCTTGGTGTAAGCCCAGAGCTGGGGCTGCTTTCTAAGAGCACACAGTTGGAGATGGGAGCGACGCATCATGTCCATGAGGCTCCATCCCTGCAGCTCCAGCATGAAACCAGCCCAGGACACACAGAAATCAGCCCAGGTCTGATTGCTCTGATTGCTTCTGAGCAGCCCAGCCTGGTGTGCACACTCCCACTTTATTGCTGACATGGGAATCATTATGAGTTAGATACAATGGATGCACTGGGCTTTCCAAAAAAAGCCCTACAGAGTTAAATCCAGCCAAGAAGGCTGTAAATAGAGCTACAGGGGTTTTTTGTTTTGTTTTGTTTTTAAACAAACATGAAACTTCCTGATGAGATTTCAGAGATGAGGAAGAAAACGCTCACACGCCGTCAGCCTTCATTTCAGTCCCTCCTCTCTGCTTCTCCCAACAGAAGAAATAACAGCAAAAATAAATACAATTTTACAGGCATCAAAGTACACGGGGACACCGTGGGCTCTTTGCTGGCACTTGGACACCAGTCACATCCTGCTCTTCCCAATGGGATCACACAGGGCTGTGCCACAAACCTCAAGGCAAAGAGATGGTCCCAGCTCACTGCACACACACACACAGCCTGTAACCCTCCTGGATTCTGCTGCCCCAATGACTGTGGTTGGTGCTGTTCATTGGAAGCTCAGCTGCTGCAGGTTTCCCTAATTCAGCACAGGAAAGGGAGTAAAAAAACACGCTGCCAGTTTTGCTTCCAAAGTTTAAATGAGCAGTTTGTGCTGATAAAATGATCTGAAGTGAACCCAACATTCTGACCCAACTGACCGTCTGCAAGGCAGCACTGCAGAACTCAGAGAGAATAACTAACAGCAGATAGAGATGTTTCTAATTCAATAAGCCTTATCTCTAAGTCTCTATGTATGGAAGATCTCAGTGTGCCCCCCAAGTCCAGCTCACTCCATTGCCCTCTTTCTGCCCCCCAAGTCCATTCATCACCTTCTGCCCCCTAAGTCCAAGTCCACTGCCATTACTCTGCCCCCCAGATCCAGTTGTGTCCTTCTGCCCCCCAAGTCCAACTCCAGAGCCCTCACTCTGCCCCCCAAGTCCATTCAGCTCAGTCTGCCCCCCAAGTCCATTCATCGCATCCTGCCCCCCAAGTGCTCTCATCACCTTCTGCCTTCCAAGTACATTCAGGTCACTCTGCCCCACATATAAGGTGCCCTTATTCTGCCCCACAAGTCCAAGTCGTCTCATCGCCTTCTGCTCCCCAAGTCCAGTCCCATAGGCCAACATTAAACCCCATAGGACCCCATAGAGCCCTATAGAGACCCACAGACACCCCATAGAGACCACATAGAGCCCCATAGACATCCATAGAGACCCCATAGGCCACCATTAAACCTTATAGAGCCCCATAGACACCCCACTCTCAGTTTGCCCCCCAAGTCCACTCATCACCATCTGCCCCCCAAGTCCATTCAGCCCATTCTAAATTCATTTCACCCTCATAAAATTTTATTACAAAAGATGATATCTAACACACTTTAAGTAAGAAACCCACGACTCAATTATTTTCCTTTACTGAACTGTGCTATTCCAATTGAAATGAGCCAGCGGTGCGTGACAGGATCTACTTATACCAACAGCACAGTCAATAAAAACCCGACTAATTCACCTTTTGTTTAACATATCCTTATTGATAGAGGAAAAATGATACGCAGCTCCAACTATATAAAAATATATGGACTTCTTTGTAAAAACTAAGGGCTGACTGCGAATGTGGGGAAGGAAAAGAAGGATGAGGACAAAGTTTGAGTGAGCTCCCATCTGTCAAGGAGATGGACTTCACATGGCCCAGTGTTTTCTTTATCACCTAAATAAATTGAAGCATCAACTGGAATAAGGTCACACAGCTGACAGCGCCGGGTGACTTGAAAGCTGTTAGATTTCCCCTTCTCCATTAGAGCCTGACAATAACGTCAGTCTAAGGGCAAAGAAAGAAAGCGAAAGTTGGAGAGACTTATTACACATGCATGAAGTCGGGCTCGATTTGTTGCAGAGGTGTTTGGGTGTTTTTGATTTAGAGTTCATATATAACTCACTGTGCACCTTCATGACCACAAAGATGACTGTGAGCTATGGAGTGTGTACATCCATAGCTCACAATGGGTGTGTTGCCCCCCCAGTTCTACTGCAGGAATAAGTAGGCAGCACTTGAGTTTTCCTTTTCCTAGAGACCTGATTGATCTGGTAAGTTAAGCTGAACTCTGAGCTTAATCATCATAGAGTCATAGAATGGGCTGGGCTGAAAAGGACCACAATGATCATCCAGTTTCAACCCACTGCTGTGTGTAGGGTCAGCAACCAGCAGACCAGGCTGCACAGAGCCACATCCAGCCTGGCACTGAATTAATGCCTGCAGGGATGGGGCATCCACAGCCTCCTTGGGCAACCTTGGGCACCACCACCCTCTGGGTGAGAAACTTCCCCCTAGAATAAATGCTAAAGAATAGAACGTGTCACAGGAGATAAAGCACAAACTGTTGGATTACAGAGAACTAAAGATAGAAAAGCAACAAAAACATCCAACAGTCATATTGAAGTATAACATGGTTGCTATTGCAATTGGATTTCAAAGCAGACTAGAAAGCAATGCAAGTAATTCACTTAAACTGCAAGGAAAGAACGATACAGCAGCATCACGTTATAGACGAGAACGTTAATTGACTGCTAAAAATAACCACGTCCGTTCTAAAAATAAAACACTGGCAACTGTCAGAAACGTGCGTGAAATTCTACAATGAGAAAAACAAAACATCCAACTGTTGGTTCTTGTCTGTACATAGAAAACAACAAAAAAACAACGAGCCCCTGCAGCGCGGTGCCAAGGCATCGCAGGATGGCAGCGCTGTGCCAGCTACAGGCAAAACATGGTTCGGTTTCCAGAATCACAGCCAAAAAACAGCTTCATTTTGAGACAACTACCAGGCTGCAGTTAGGGGAGCTCCCCAACGCTCTGTGTTGATGATGAAAGCAAGCTGAGGCTTTCAGCTCGGAGTTAACTCGATAAAGATCAGCACTCATTGATCACATCCCGTTTGCCAGCACCAAGATGTGAGCTGCACTGGGTTCCCATTGCATCACAGCCTGTGGGGCTGAGGGAATCACAGAATGAGCCGGGTTGGAAGGGACCTCAAGGATCATGTAGTTCCAACCCCCTGCCTGGCAGGGCCACCAAACATACACCTTTACTAGATCAGGTTGCCCAGGGCCCCGTCCAACCTGGTCTTGAACACCTCCAAGGACGGGGCATCCACAACCTCCCTGGGCAGCCTGTTCCAGTTCCTAACCACTCTCCTAGTAAAGAACTTCCCCCTAACATCCAACCTAAATCTTCCCTCTTTTAACTTAAAACCATTTCCCCGTGTCCTGCTATTGTCAGCCCTTTCCAAGAGTTTACTCCCCTCCTGGCAGTAAGTTCCCTTCAGGTATTGAAAGGCTGCAATGAGGTCACCCCGCAACCTTCTCTTCTCCAGGCTGAACAAACCC
The DNA here is from genome assembly GCF_054131305.1 of Coturnix japonica. NCBI lineage: Eukaryota > Metazoa > Chordata > Aves > Galliformes > Phasianidae > Coturnix > Coturnix japonica. The sequence goes on from NC_140685.1 coordinate 4,916,745, forward strand.
AACTCCCTCAGCCTGTCCTCATAGTGGAGGTGCTCCAGCCCCTGATCATCTTCCTGTCCCTCCTCTGGACCCTTTCCAAAATCTCCATGTCTTTCTTGTACTGAGGGCTCCACACCTGGACACGGTACAACAGATGGGGCCTCACAAGAGCCGTGTAGAGAGGGACAATCACCTCCCTATCCCTGCTAAAAGAGACGCTTGTTGTGTTTCCCTGGAGCCGTGTACCCCTCAGGCATGGATGGCTACACAGGGCTGTGTCATTCAAACCAGATGAGTTTAATCATTGCAGTCTCTTTTTTTTTTTGGCCTCTGCTGTCTTTAAAAATTGGAAACCTGTTGTTCCAGCAGACCATGAAAGCATCATGTCCAATCCGTAACAATAAACCTCAGTTCAATCCAAGTGACTCTTTACACAAGAGCTTTCACCTTATTAACTAAAACAGTCCAAGGAGGGAGCATTCAAACATCGAATCACTGCGTGTTTCAGACCCGCGTTTCCCTTCAAAGCCATTCAGAGAATCACAGAATGGCCTGGATTGCAAAGGCCCACAGTGCTCATCCAGCTCCAACCCCCTGTTGTGTGCAGGGTCACCAACCAGCAGCACAGAGCCACATCCAGCCCAGCCATTCAGCAGCATCCAGAGCTCAACGTGAAGCTGACATTTACATCTCATGTTATTTGATCTCCAAATCAGATGGCCACAAACATACGTTATTTGACAAGAGCTCAGCATTCATTCAGATAGCTCATGCAATGGTTTGAAAACATCATCCAATCCCCCCCCCCAGTTTAAATGTCGTATTCCCAACTTGACACTGTCAGCTTATGGAAACAACACAGCTGTGCCTAAAGGAAAAGCTTCTGTTTTCAAGCACAGCTCACCCCTAACTCAACCAACCCTCCCTGCTCTGTGGGATGTGCTTTTGCTCTGCACCCTATTCACCTGTAGACCATTCCTTCCAAACAGCGCCTGCTCAGGTGCTGAAGATCATAAGAATTAGACTCAATGATCACTTCCAACCTGGGATACCCTATGATGCTAAGTGCTTTTCAACTAAACGTGGCTTAAGTGCAGCTATTTAAGCAAAGAAACCTCAAACGTATTGAAGATGAGCAGATATATGCTGTTAAAGGTCTACACCTGCTTTAATCCCCACTCAAATACAGGCAAGTATTTTACTGCTAATGACCCAGCAAACACATCCACCCTTGGGCTTTATCCCAAACATGGAGCACGCCCACTGAGACGCAGAGTTCATATGGAGTTAATATTCATCAAGTTTGCTGGAATAGACTAAAAAGAGCCAAGATCTGAACAGTATGTGGACATTCGAGGCTGTAAAAATTAAAATAACAGCTTCCAGTCAAGTTCTTTCATGTGGTACATCTCTCACCATTCATTCAATCACTAACAAAGCTCAGCCAGAGTTTGCAACTGCAGAAACACTTGTGGAGGCTGGGAACAGGGCTGGGCTCCTCTAAAAGCACTGTTACTTGCTCTGTGATCTTCCTGAATTAAAACAACCCGCATGCAAGAATCTGCAAAGGCAGAATGAGAAAGCAAGCTTCGTTTCCACACAAGATATCGCACAGTTTGGGCTTTCTGCAGCAGCTTTTGATGAGCCTTTTTCAGGCTATTCCTCAGCATCTCACCTCGTGAGAAATAAACACGGTAGCCTTCCCTCTCCCTGTATACACCAAGAGCCTTTGTGGTTTAACAAGCAGCTCCCAGCTCAACTGCAGCCCCATCCTCACAACAGCTTTCAGACGGTGCATCGGCTGCTTGAAGATCTGAATTCATCCTAAACCATATACAAAAAACCAAAGCTCCACAAGGAGTGACGGCCTATCCAGAGCAGCCCTCATCTGAACACAAAATGGGATCTGCTTCTGTCCAGATGAAGTGCCAACCAGATGTGCAGCAAAGCTCTCTGGAAAGCTTTATGTTTGTGAACAGACACATTCTGGTTTGAGTTTGAAACAAAACACGGTGTTATCCAGCAGGCACCGACCCGCATCCCAAAGCACAAAGGTAACAGTCAGCTCTTCTTGTTGGCCTCTCTTAAAGAATCAATGCCATCACATTGATTTCCCTCCCCGTTCAGCACATCATACTTCAGACTCTTCCCACACTGCACAAGAGCTGCACGTAGATGCAGGTCCAAAACAGCACTGCCACCAGGTACATGAGCAGCACTGAGATGCACAGCAGCCCAGCAGGGAAGCAGAACCAAAGCCCAGGCTACGGCACAGCTCTGCAGTGTGACTAATCCATATCCCAACTAATCTGTTAGCACTCGAGATATTTTAGACGTGCAAACTCTTTTTGTTGCAGCAGAGCTGCACGGTTGCCCCGAGGCATCTGCTGCTTTTATTCCTGTTATGATGGTAACATTAAAGAGCTATTAATAAAAGCTCCCGGTTGATTGAAATGAAGAGGAGAAAAGCTGCCTCTCAGCACGTTGGGTGTGCGCTGACTGCTTCTTTATTAACTGTGGTGACATGTGGAAGATGGAGATTAACAAGCAAAACAATATCGACTTCAATTCAGACTTGCAGATACTCATCAGGTGTCGATTCAAGAAACTGTTTTCCTTTCAGAATGCGTTTCTTAATCTAAAATGAAATTCTAGGCATGCAATGATAAAAAGAGGCTCAAATAATTACTTCACTGTAATCAACGGTGCAAGCACTCCTAATAAAATAGCTATCGCTACAAAGATCCATTTGCAGTGCTGACCAACTGGCTGACAATAAAGTCAGTGTAAGCTGCCCTTCTGCTGGTGTCCTAATGGCTATATTCAATTTAACATCTCTGGCTCTTAGTAAGATGTTGGGCAGAGCCCCATGTTCCTCATAGCACCTCATAGGAAATCAGAAGCCTCATTCTGGTGGGTCTAAAGGAACTAAAATGCTGAAGACAAACAGCTCTCCTTAGAATAAAGCCATGTGCAAGCATTAACATAAGGCACAATTCCCAGCCAATGCTGATCACCAAAACTACCCCATCATTAAGTGCAGCAAGCCCCAGTCCTGCATCGAGACAATGCAGAACTACCCCCCAGCAGCCACACGTGCATTAATTAGCAACACACAGCACAGCTGCACTGAAAGCTGCCAGCTTTCAGAGCCCCAAAACGCAACCTTTCACACTGCAGACTGCTCCAGTGCAGGCACTCGATAGCCAGCACACACTGTGAATGCAGCCCTTCCTGTTAACGCTCCAGCACTTTATATTTCCAACTTCCTGTTACTATTTGCACTTCCTAATAACAGTTTGTGGTGGACTGGTGTTCAGGGAACTCCAGAGACTTCAGAAGCAGCAGCCTGTGCTCACCTGATGGGATGCACCAATGCTCACAGGTAGCACTGCAGCAGGTCAATAGGAAATCCCTGCTTTAGAAGCACTGGCTCACTTTGTTCTCTCCTATCTCCACAGGGTGATAAACACAAGATTTTGAGATAGTTAAGGCCCTGCTTGCGAGCTCTTTGCTGGAATCAAATCCATCTGTGATCATCTTGTTCTTATTTCTTCTTCATTCTGCACTTCTGTCGCTGTTGTAAGTTCCTGCTCAGGGCTGAGAACCACCAGACAAGGCGCTACTCCAACAGGCAGATACAGGAACGCCTCGGATACAAAGTTAATTTGAGTTACAACCACAGCATTCCATCAGCCTCATTTCAGTCGCCACTTCAAGCTCAAGTGCACTGCTCCCTTTGCCTCCATGTGGCTGGTATAAAAAGATCGCAAGATAAAGCCCTGCTGAGTGCAGCCCATCAGGGCACAACCAGCAGCGTGGATGCACTCAGAGCACAACACAGAGGGCTTTAATCCTAAGGGAATTACCCACATTTCCTCCCCCTCATGAAGAATACAAGGTTTTGCCTCTTACACTGCAAAGGAACAGCCATAGAGCTGATCTGCTGCTGCATGGAGATGGATGGGATGCACCCCCAGACCTTGAGTGAAGGCACAGCCTGCAGGGATATGGCAGCTCCACGTCTGTTCACAGGACAACAGCTTGTATTTAAAACCTGCACGCTCAAGAGAATGATCATCAATAGGGATGACCTGCATTATTACGTGCCCAGGAGTTTATAACTTAACCTGGAATATTTTCAATGCTGCTTTTGAATAAGTGTGTTTTTAACAGACCAGAATGAATTCAGCTTTGTTCTAGCTGAATGGGTTAATTTGTCATCACCTGAACATCTCCTTTCCTGCAGAGTTATTAAGCCGTCTGCCTTTCAGGTGAATGCACAGCAAACAAAGCACTGCTTGCACTTATCTAAATTCTGTGTGATCAATAAACACCCCAGCACCGCACGCAGCCTTTATAATTCACAATTAATGAGTTCGCTCTGACTGAAAACCAATGACAACAGCGACAGCCAAATGGACAGAGTGTGCCAAAACCAAGCGCTACAGCACCTACAGCACTAAGTGACTGATCGCTCGCTTTCAGTTTCTTTGAGCTCGGCCTCTATTCACATTTGTAGATAACACATTAAAGACAGAGATGCACGAAGCAACAACCAGCCAGAGCTGAGAACGGCACCCAGTCAATAAGCAGCTCAAGTTTGATGGTACAGCCCCAATGCAAAGCTGCTTCCCAGGGCACACAACCTGCTGAGCAGCACAGCACACATCCCATAGACCAAAGCAACATGAATAGTCTGCACCCATAAAGCTCATCCTGCCCCAGCAGCTGCGGGACCACAAGGAACAGCCCCACACAGACCTGCCATCCAATAACCCCAATGAGTGCAACAGCAGCTGCTGAACTCACAAACAGAATAAGAGATCGTCAGGTGTGAAATACAGCATTCATCATTCAACAGAGAAGCGTGGAATCAGAGCATCTCCAGGAGCATCCCTGCAACAGCCAGCAATCAAAGGGGGTTTTTAGGTTCCTCAAACAAACAGCACCAAAGGGAGTGGGATATCATCAGTAATTCTACCCTGTCCAGATTTGTTTTGTTGTACACCTAGAATAAGCAGAAAGGCTGCTGGACAACAGAAAGCACCGCAGTAAGAACTAGGCAGAAGTCTCACACAAATACCAAGAGCTTCAAAATTGACACTAATACAGAAAATGGAACACAAATACAACACACGCTTCCCAAGATAGAGATCCACGGTACCAGGCTGCCTGTCCCCAGGGAACAACAAAGCATGCAGATAATTCAGCTTCCTTGAGTTTACAACTCATAAGCTTCATGTCACTTGATGGAAACAAAGTACATTTAAATAGAGGGGAAGAAAAAGGGAGGGGGGGGATATTTACATTTTGACAACATAGAACTTTCTCACATCAGCGACCACCAAGTTCCCATGTGTTATTATCAGGAGGAGTTTTCAGCGCGGTGTGACCTACTGTACCATTCCCAAAGCACGGCCCCAAACCCATCCATCTCTCACATACGGTTCCACTGTTCCTCCAACTGTTTTCACTGAACTATTTTTAACATCCATCCGCAAATAAGTGCTTTTTCCCCTGCGGAAATAAAGCTAATTACACCATCACCTTTGTTCCACAGTGCTCTGGTTTCCTCCTCTGTCCTTTTCAGCTGCTCCTTCTCTTCCCATATCCCAAACTTTCTTCCACTTTCTTTCCTGATCTTTGATATCTTCATTTCCACAGCCCTACTTAGCCACACTGCCATCTCTACTGTGCTCAATCTGATGTCCCTGTAGCCTTTCCACCTCATTTTGAGCTTTCCCCTTTACTTTGACCACCGCGTCCCTTCCCCAGGGACCCACTGCATCCACACACTTCTGCCTCCTTCACTCCTATGGTGCCGTCAAACTTTAACCAGCAGCACCACCAGAAATAAAGCTACCTGCGAGCCAGTGGTTTGCTGCTTCTCACCACAGGATTTTAGCCTTCAGTCTATGGCAGAGCTGATATCGTGCACACTGGGCGTGCAGCTGACAGCCCTGCAGGAGGCACATAGATCTGCACTGACTGTGAGCACCACACAGCCCTCATCCTCCTGCACCGGGTGGGTACCAACACATGCAAAGGGAAGGGGGGATGCGTGCTGTTCTACAGGTGGGCAGCACAAGGAGCACAGCTCACCACTTGATTTACAAACACTCTCCAACTTTATTCTTCCAAGGGGACAACACCTGAGCTCCCTCCATCCCTTGAACCCTCCTCACTGCTTCCATAGCCCCCAATGGGGCCAGCACAGCCCTCACTGCTCCCATAGCTCCCATTGGGGTCAGCACAGCCCTCACTGCTCCCATAGCTCCCAATGGGGTCAGCACAGCCCTCACTGCTCCCATAGCTCCCAATGGGGCCAGCACAGCCCTCACTACTCCCATAGCTCCCAATGGGGTCAGCACAGCCCTCACTGCTCCCATAGCTCCCAATGGGGCCAGCACAGCCCTCACTGCTCCCGTAGTTGGGTCAGCACAGCCCTCACTGCTCCCATAGCTCCCAATGGGGCCAGCACAGCCCTCACTGCTCCCATAGCTCCCAATGGGGTCAGCACAGCCCTCACTGCTCCCATAGCTCCCAATGGGGCCAGCACAGCCCTCACTGCTCCCATAGCTCCCAATGGGGTCAGCACAGCCCTCACTGCTCCCATAGCTCCCAATGGGGCCAGCACAGCCCTCACTGCTCCCATAGCTCCCAATGGGGTCAGCACAGCCCTCACTGCTCCCATAGCTCCCAATGGGGCCAGCACAGCCCCACATCACTGCCATGGGTGAGCTCTCATTGCCCACATCACGTCCCACCCTCACTGCCCCCCCCCGCCCTGCCCCCAAACCCGACTTTCCCCGTTAACCCAGCGCTGTTCCCCCGCTCACACACCGCCATTCCCCCTTTAGGCCGCATCCCACCGCGGCCCGAAGGAACGCGGCCCCCCCGCCGCCCCGTGCCCCGTTGCATGCCGGGCGTGGCGGCATCGGGCGCTATTGAAGGGCCCCGTTTCGCCCCGGTTCGCCCCGTTCCCCCCCACCCCCATGTCCCGGTTCCGGTCCCGTTCGCAGCCGTACGCGGGTTCGGCGCGTTGCCGCACGCTGACGTCAGGCGCGTGTTGTTGGCGGTAGCGGTGGTTACGTACGTGTAGTGCTGCGGCTTCTCGGGCTGCGCCTGTAACGCGCTGCTGGCGGAGTTGGGCGGCCCGGCCGCGGCGGAGCCGCTGTTTCCCGGCCCCTTGGACATGCCTCCAACCGCCGATCCGGGAGACCTTTATTATTCACTCTGCGCGGTCCGCACGGAGGGAGCCTTGCGCAGGCGCCGCCGCCGCCATTGCCGCCCCGGTGCGCGGGGTGAGGTGGGATTTGTAGTCCGGCAGCGCGCGCGCTCTCCGCCAACCCGGGACGCGGCTTGAGACGACTTCCGGGAAGTAAGAACTACAACTCCCAGCAGCGCCTAGAGGTGGCGGGGGAAGTTGTTTCCGGTCGCGAAGGGGACGACGGGAATTGCAGTTCGGGGTAGAGTGCGACGGCGCCCCCCGGCGGTGGGGGGCCATGGATGCGGCCTAAACGGGAACCGGGACCGAAACGGGGCCTGTAACGGGGGATTGGGCTGAGAAAGAGGAAGATGGGGAGGAAGAGAAAGAGGAGCGACACGGAGAGGAGGAAGGTGAGGAGGAGGATGAAGGTTGAAGCTCACGGCCTACCTCAGGGTGACACGGAACCCTCAGGTCACCTCAGGCCTCAGCCCAGCCCGACACGGAGCGTTGTGGATAATGGCGGCTGAGCACACAGGGAGCTCCCAGCTGATCCAATGGGACTGGGGGACTTTGATCCCTTGCACCACACGGGGCAGCTCCCTCCAGCTGCTCTGGTTGCACGGAGCGTTTCAATGGCAAAGCCCTTCATTGTGTGGGGTTTGTGATATAACCCTTTGGCAAAGGTTGGCTGGTTGTTAATGATAAACTCTCAGGCCTGATCCGTGCCATTGAGGCAAAGTGCTGTTGGAATTACTTGGCCCCATCTGTTGTACCGTGTCCAGGTGTGGAGCCCTCAGTACAAGAAAGACATGGAGATTTTGGAAAGGGTCCAGAGGAGGGACAGGAAGATGATCAGGGGCTGGAGCACCTCCACTATGAGGACAGGCTGAGGGAGTTGGGTTTGTTCAGCCTGGAGAAGAGAAGGTTGCGGGGTGACCTCATTGCAGCCTTTCAATACCTGAAGGGAACTTACACCCAGGAGGGGAGTGAACTCTTCAAAAGGGCTGACAATAGCAGGACACGGGGAAATGGTTTGAAGTTAAAAGAGGGAAGATTTAGGTTGGATGTTAGGGGGAAGTTCTTCACTAGGAGAGTGGTTAGGAACTGGAACAGGCTGCCCAGGGAAGTTGTGGATGCCCCGTCCTTGGAGGTGTTCAAGGCCAGGTTGGACGGGGCCCTGGGCAACCTGATCTAGTAAAGGTGTATGTTTGGTGGCCACCGTGTTTGCATCTTTGTGTCCAGTGCATAAACACCACCAGCAACAAAGCTGCAGCAAAAAGACCTTCAACAAACAGCTGCTAATGCTGAAGCACAGCGGTGTGGGAAGCACTGAGTCCAAGCATCGTGTGCTGCTGTTTCCAAGCCAGTTCAGACACCGTTTCCTCTTCAGCTCTTCTGCTTCACAGTTGGGAACATACAGCACGACCAGGTGACAGCGCTCAGAGCATGTAGCTGTGTGTGTATGTATAAGTGCCCTGGGTGCACTTACTTACGTCGTTGCTAACACAAAGTGTTCATTTTCTCCCCTCAGCTTTGCTACATACGCCTTTTCCTCACCCTCTGTTTAACCTACCAGGATGTGCAGCTTTTCTCCAGCCTTAACTCCAAGAGAACAAAGCTCCGAAGTGGCTAAAATTAGAAGCGTAAGCAATCGTTGCTACAGAAATAGGAGAGGAAATATCAGAGGAGCAATGCCACTCAATTCCTGGTACCAAACACCATACTCTAGTCCCCTCCTGTTAGCAATAGCACGACGTGCTTCTTAAAGCATCACATTTAAAATATATGAAGCTATCAGAACAGATTTCTATATTTCTTTTCCTCCCCAAGCACGAACAACTCAGACTAAAGCGCAGTTTATTTCTCCTTTATTTCAGATCTCAATTATCCAAGCCACGTCAGATGCAAATGATTGTTTACGCACCTCCTGGGCCATCCTATTGCTGCGCTGCTTTATGTCTCTGAGATGTAATTCATGTTTTGCTTCACGAGGACCGAAAGAAAACCAACCTGGGGGGCCAAAGAGATGCATATGAAGCAGTGTCCTCCCAGCAGCTGCACATGACAGTGTTGTTGCCCCACATTGGAACGCATTGCTGGGCTTTGCCAGGAAGGGGAGAAGCAAAGAACATTCGGGACTACGTGCAGAGCTGCCACGGATCTGTTCTGCCTCTTGCATTGGCCTGAGGGATGCAGTCATTTGGGGAGGATGCAAAACCTGATGCAAAGTCTGCCTGATTGCATCTGCTGAGCGCAGATAGCTTCGGGAGCGGCTGGTTGTGTTCACTCCATATTCTGCGTGCTACAACTGTGGGGCATTTGGGACCTGTTCTTCCTGACCTGCCTCCACCCCCAGCAGCTGCTGGAATAACACACAGCAAGGCACAACTCGAGCCAGCAACCTCCCCCCAAAATCCAACTACTTCTCACTTAACCGCTATTATCATCCTAGATGCAACTGTGGGAATCAAATGTTGTTTCTGCATTTAGAATAAGATAAGAATATTTTATTTCAAGGTCTCATTATATAAGTGAAGCAGTTTGTAGTTATTAGGTAGAAGTTATTACGTACAAAGACTGCAGCTCCTGTCTGTCCAGCTGTCTGAAATAGAACTAACAATATGCCTGTATAAACTAGCAACAATGTATGTTTTAGTGTTTTGTTGTACGCATTGTAAAAATATACAAGTCGTGACATACCTTAGGATGTGCCTGAAGAGATATCGGGAAGGACTGGAATCACCCCCCCCCCCCTCTTTGTTTAACAAAGGTCTCTGGGACAGAATGAAAGAAGCTTTGAAGGAAATCAACATATCAATAAGGGTACCGAGACATCTTGGAAACAAAACCAGGGATGGCGACTATCACAAGATAAAGTGTGATAGTAAAATTGTAACCTGGAATCAAAGGGGAAACAGGAGGGGAAAACATATGGGAGAAAAGGTATAAAAACTGTAACATCATGCCCATAGGTGCTTCTGCCATCAGGGCGCCCGCCATTGCAATCGCGAATAAAAACTGCTTTTATCAGAGATACCGTCCTGACCCAAAATTATTGAGGATATTTCCAACACAACCAACAGGCATTAAGGATTCTGGTTTCCTACTTCCCAAAACTTTGTAATTAGCTTTGGAGTTAGAAGACAACCCACAGGGTGAGTGGGAGTGTGGTTTTAGGGAGGTGGAGAACACAGCACAGAGGGGCCCAGCTGCAGCACCTGCATAGTGCCAGTCTGTGCCTCAGGACACACACATCCCATGGTGGAACTGCCAGGGAGCATCGGTGCCTTCTGGAGGGCGACACATCAGTGGGACTTGATTCAACATCAAAGCCTATGACAAGCGTTCCCATCCAACACAGCTGCTCCCATTCATAAAGCCAGAGGACGGATGCTGCAAGCACCGCTATGGGGCTGGGGCTGCATGGCGCCGAACCGGGCAGTCCCATCGCTAAACTACACAACAACCCCTCAGCCTCTATTCTCCAACACCGACCAAACCAGCCCAAAGCCCTTAAAGCCCTTAAAGCCTTTAAAGCCTTTTCCCCTGCGCCTGCGTGTCCCCGCTGTCCCCACAGCCGGGTGTAGGGGGGGGGTCCCGGCCATTCCCCGCAGCGGAATTCTCTCCGTCTCGGCACCACACGCCGCCAAAGGCATTTGGTGGCGGGGCCGGGGGGCGGGCCGGGGGGCGGCGGGGCCGGGCAGCCCTTCTTGCACCGGGACCGCCCGCTGAGGCCCGGGGAGCCGGCAGTCCGCCACCCGCCGCCCCGCTGCACCCCGCCGACACCGGCCCCGCTCCTATTGACTTCCCATTGTGGAGCTTTGCAACAAAGGGTAGGATCCAAACCGTGCCCTGTTTCGTCCAATCAGCGCGCAGAGAGCCCGCTTGTCGCCTATTGGCCCCTTCTCCTCTCACAATACCCAATAAGCCGCCGACTTTAACAACCAATCAGCGGCCGGGCAGGCATCCAATCAGCGCCAAGAAACGGGAGCACGGCCTTTGTGTCTTATTACGTCACGGCGCAGGCGGAGGTCCCGGCCAATGGCACGGCGCGCTGCTTCCAGGCATTGTGACGTCACCGCGCCACGGTCCGCCCCCGCTATAAAAAGCGCGTCCCCGCGGCGGGGAGGGCGCAGTGTGGGGGTAGTTGCTGACGCGGTTGGTTCCGTCGGGGCAGCGCGGCTCACGGTGCGCGGCGACATCGGCGCTGGTGCGTCCTGTTTCTCTACGAGGTAAGCGGCTCACACCGGTCTCGTCGCTCGGTGCCGCGCGGCCTTGATTAGTGTTATTTTATGCCGTGCTCGGTGGGCAGTTGAGGCCTTGTCTACGTGCCCTGAGTCACGGCCGCTTCCCATCCCCCCCCATCGCTCCTATGGGGCGGCCCGGGAGGAGGAAGGAGGAGGCGGGGTGACTCAGTGCTGTCCCCGGGGAGGGGAGGGGAGCGGCCGGGCCGCCACAAGGAGCGGGGGCGGCACCGTGACAACTCCTCCTCCTCCCGGGGGAGGCCGCTGGCCGCTCGCCCGATGAACGGCGGGGGATGGGGGGGGGGGGGGGCGGCATCTGGTTGTGGGGCTGGATTGAAGATTGAAGGAGGAGGGGGGGGTGGGTGAGCCGCATCGTAAGGCCCGGCGGGTGCGTGTCCTCGTAGGGAAGTGAGGAAAAATGGCCCGTACAAAGCAGACCGCCCGCAAATCCACCGGGGGGAAGGCTCCGCGGAAGCAGCTGGCCACTAAGGCGGCCCGGAAAAGCGCTCCCTCTACCGGCGGCGTCAAGAAGCCTCACCGCTACAGGTAACGCTACGGGCGGGCTGTGCTGTGCCCGGCTGACGCTGCCGTGCCCCGCTTCACAGCTCGCTCCTGTTGTATCACCAGGCCGGGCACTGTTGCTCTCCGTGAGATCCGTCGCTACCAGAAATCCACGGAGCTGCTGATCCGCAAGCTGCCATTCCAGCGGCTGGTCAGGGAAATCGCCCAGGATTTCAAAACGGACTTGAGGTTCCAGAGCGCGGCCATCGGTGCACTGCAGGTAGAGCTGCTTGAGCCCTTCTGAGCCTTCTGAGGGCTCTTATGCTTTACACCGAGGTTCTAAGGTCGGTTCTAACGTTTCTTGTTGTCCTCTCGGAACAGGAGGCGAGCGAAGCGTATCTGGTGGGTCTGTTTGAAGACACGAACCTGTGCGCCATCCACGCCAAGAGAGTCACCATCATGCCCAAAGATATCCAGTTGGCTCGCAGGATACGGGGAGAGAGAGCTTAAGTGAAGGCTGTTTTTATGGTGTTTTGTAGTAAATTCTGTAAAATACTTTGGTTTTAATTTGTGACTTTTTTTTTTTTGTAAGAAATTGTTTATAATATGTTGCATTTGTACTTAAGTCATTCCATCTTTCACTCAGGATGAATGCTAAAAGTGACTGTTCACATAAACCTCAGTGATGTGAGCCTTGTTGCTCAGCAGTGACAAGTTGCTAATATGCAGAAGGGATGGGTGATCTTTCTTGCTTCTCATGCATGTTTCTGTATGTTAATGACTTGTTGGGTAGCTAAACTTGTAAGGTACTAGAATTGATCTAAATGTGTACAGGGTCCTTTTGCAATAAAACTGGTTATGACTTGATCCAAGTGTTTAACAATTGGGGCTGTTAGTCTGACCATACATCACTGTGATCAAATGTGGACTTTTCAGAGGGTGAAACTACGACTCTTTTAACCACAGTGTAAACTTACAGTTTCCTTTAAAAAAAAAAAAAAGAAAAGAAAAAAAACCGTAAACCTGGCAGCTATAGATACACTATGTGCATTTATAATAGCTATTTTATATATTGTAGTGTCAACATTTTTAAATTAAATGTTTTACATTCACATGCGAGGAGTCTTTTGTCATTTGGTTTCTATGGCCTTTGGAGGAGCTTCTATAGCAGTAGGTTACACTTCATGTGCCAATGGAGCAGCGTCTCCCCTTGGTGCTTTTAGGGCTGAGTCACCCCGTGCTCAGCCAGGAGGAGCAGTGACAGGTACAGCTTAGGAAGCAACTTTCCTCCTTCTCTTTATAGCTCTTGTTTAAAGCTTATGGGTGTTGAGGCCCAGCTTCACCACTAACTTCTTTCTTCCCCCTCTTCCTTCCACATTGAAGTGAAGCTTTTTTTATCCTCGCAGTGCTGGGACTGACTTGGCTCAAGTGAATCCAGCAGCTCCTGCCCTTCCCGGTGCTGTGAGCGGATATCCCGGCTGTGGGAGCTTCCTGTGGGATCTCACCCTGTGACTCAGAGCATTTCATACAACCAGAAACACTCGTTACGTAACCAGGGAGCAATTTGCTGCCTTCTCATTTCTTCTCATTTCCCATCTTAAGCTTTTCTGATGAAGCAGGATTAAACCTAAACCCTCAATGAGGGATAACCCTTCAGGCTCTGCTCACGGTCCCTGTTCTCTTAGTGTCTCCTACCTGTAGCTGTGGCACAGGAAAGCTCAGATACATCTAAAGCAGGTAATTAACATGCAAATTACAGCGCTGGGCTGGTTCTTGAGAACAGGCTGTACCGGGTAAGGCTGAAATTGAGACAGGAATTACACAGGGAGCAACACAAGCCAGTCCTGCTTGATTTATTCCACTGCAGAGGCCAGACAAAGGGGCAGCAGTTCATACATAGAAGCATGAAGTCCTGCAATACCCCTCTAACTCCAGCTTGAGGAGCCAGAGCCTGGTGTCCCTTATCAGACAAACCACTCGGTGTGTTTAAATCCTGCAGCTGGAGAAACAAGTGCTCATTAACACGGGCTCTTACACAACAGCCTCAGCATCCTGCTCTGCTCCAGCAAAGCCAAGCACTGCTCCATGTGTTTTAACACCTGCTATAAATGCTTCAGATGAGCTTTTAAACAGCTGTTTTCCCCCCATTGCTCAGTGAACAGAGGAAAGGGATTCATTGCATTTAAAGGCTGCCTCCAATACACCAGCATTGCTCAGCCCCCCTGAAAGGCACGGATGGACCTGGAGGAGGAACCCCATGTGTGACCCCATGTCCTGACAGCACAGCCTGCTGCTGGGGGGCATACATGGCAACGACATCCCCCATAGAGCCCCGAGGGGCACCCAGCCCATGCAGCAGCATAGCTTGCATTTACAGCTTGCATTTACAGCTTGCATTTAGGCAAGTCCAAAATAGAAGCTGTAAGTGGTGAGATTTCCTGATGCTTTGGGGCTGGTGTTGGGTTGCAGCAGCGGGTTGAGCTGGAGGATGAGGGTGTAAAATAGCATCCCTCAAAAACATGAAGTTGCCTCCATTGCTCAGTAGGAACAACAAAACATCTGGGTACGCACAGGAGCTGGGTATGAAATTAACAGCCCAACAACACCAACCCCAAACGATCCCAGTGTCCCATTCATCTCAACAGAAATTAACCCAGCCCTCGCATGTGATGTGGAATGGAATGGCACGATATTCACTGTAATTAGATCTGGAGAAATAACAGCTTTCTCTCTCTCTCTCTCACCGATTCTCTGGATGATTTCCTCGCATTCTTGCTCTGAACTCGATGCAAACACCAGGCAGTCAAACGTGCTCCCTTCGGGGCTCCCTGGGGAAGCACTAAATATGGCAACAGACACATCAGCCTGCAATGAGAGCGTGTCAGAGCTCCCAACACCCGCATCCCTCTGTGTCCCCACATTCAGGTGCCCAAATCTCAGCCCTCCCTTGGCCAAAGCAGTGTTGTAGCAATGCAGCAGCCCCCCGCCCTCGGGGCTCCATGTACAAGGATGCTCACACAACACAGAATGCAAAGACATGGCTGGTCTTGAGGCAACGTCCCACGCAGGAGACTGCAGGGTAAGGGTGGCGGAACAGGACCTGCATTGGGGACAAGGGGCTTTGCAACTCAATGCATGAGCCCGAAGCAGCCCCGGGTGCCCCGTGCTCACCTTGGGAGATGCTTTCTCTTGCACAAGGATTTCTGTTTCCTTCACATCAAATAAAACCTCCTGGAGAGGAGAAAGGAGAAAATGAAGGCCCAGAGATCACAGCACCTGAGCTCTATCTTTAAGATTGCTTGCGAGGCAGATTATTCAGTAGCAGAGCTATGAAATGCAGCTTTGCACCTGGAGCTGCCTGTTAGCAACAGGCATCGGTGTTCCACTGATGGGAAGGGGGGGATGATAGACTGCAAATTAAGAGAGCAACTAAATTGTGCTTCAGATACGGGGTTAAAAGAAAGTAAGAAAACACAGAGGAAAAGCAAGATGAAAACACATGGAGCTCCAGCCCTTCAAGGACCTTTTAGCACTGTGGATCCATGGAACAGCAGCATTGTGGCTGTGTTCCTGCTCTCAGCTTGGGCTCAGTGGATGATCACCCATGGGCTGTGGCTCCATGTTCTGCCCATACTCACCCAGGACCCAGCCCAGGGCTGAGCTCTGCCTTCTTTGCCCATTTCAAACCCCTCTGGAGGCTCCAGAAACCCCAAAACACCCCCAACCCCAGGTTCAGTCTCCCCATAGCTCTCCATTTGGACACACAGTGCTGCCCATCACTCACCCGTGGTGCTGAGCAGCTCTCCAGCACAGCGGGGATGGCTTTCTGCAGCACCTCTTTGCCTCCAAACTGGAACAGCAAGAAGGAATAACCCACGAGCACGAAAGAACAAGCTCAGAAGAAAAAACCAACCCATCTCTACCCATCTCCTCACCATCCCAACACCGATCCGGCCCAGGTACCGCAGGTTGTAGAGCAGCCTGGGGGAGAAAAAGACCCGTACATCCTCCTGCTGCTTGTTGCTGGGGAGGGGGAGATGCTCAGAGCCCCCTCCTGGTGTCAACCCTACCTGCCCCCCTGCACCCTCTGCTTCTCCCCCTTGTCACGGCGCCTGGGGCCACACTGGAGCTGGAAATGGGGCTCCTTCTCCTTCACAGCCTGCAGGTAGGGCAGCAAGGGCTCATAGACCTCACCATTGTGCCCCTGCCACCGCAGCACACGGAGGCTCAGTGGTTGTCCCTTCAGCTTCTGCAGCATCACCCCGGCCTGGAAAGGAGGGTGGAAGAAGAATGCAGGGGGAGGCACGAAGGGAGGAACATGGGGAGGGTGAAGTCATGCCACCCACCTGCCCACTGTAGGCGTTCCTCAAGGAGCAGCCATTGATCTCATCCAGGACATCCCCAGCCAGCACCACCTCGTCCACCTCTGCCTGGCTCCCAGGAAGCACCTCAATGACGATGACACGGCCATCCACGTACCTGGGGGGTGCATCCAAGCTGCAGCTCAGCCCTAGAGACCAACCCCCCACCCCCAGCCCTTCTGTTCCATCGGCAGCACTTTGCCCATACACAGAGGGACAACCACCCCATGGATGGGGAACCAACGGAGGAGAAAAGCACCCCAGACATCCACAGCCTGAGCTCTGGGGATGCTCATCTCCTCCTTTATGGAGCTACCCAGGGCTCCAGATCCTGATGGCTCCTACCTCACCACCATCCCCAGAGCTCGACATGGGACCGTCTCATACATGACACACACCTGGAAGAGAACAGCTGTGACAGCAGCCATAGAATGGCTACAAGGACACCCAGTGTGACCAGGATGGGGCAACACAGGGACCCTTCCCTGGGGGTCACTTCTGGCTCAGAAATCAAACCAGGGCTTCAGGAGCTGCTCCCCATTGCCTGACATGGGATGAGGACCATCAGTGGCCTCTTGTCCCCATCACATCTTTAACTGTTGAACCCAGATCTGGAGATACAGATCCCAATAGATATTATCTAAAGCTCACAGTGAGCCTTATAATGGAATTTCCAGCCACCATCCTTCATCTCATGCAAATAAGCCTCATAAATGAGCTCTGAGCCCCCTCCCTCACCCTGCACAGCCGCTGCCCCTGCCCCGGGCTGCTCACAGCAGCTCTTGCTGTCACATCACATTACTCAGGGCTGCAAAATGCAGCCGGTTCAGCTGGGAGCACTCGTGCCCATTGAGGCACAAACACCATCAGGCAGCAGCTCTGCCTCCTGACCACAGTCCCAACACTGGGCTACTCCTCAGGGTTTACTCTGGGGTTAAAAAGGCAGCAGAGGGATGCTCTTCATTTGTCTGGGAGCCATCAAGGCAGCCCCTGCTGCTCGCAGCCTCAGAATGCAGAAGTATTTCATTGAGCAAACACAAGAGCAAGATCAGCTGACCCATCATTGCATGTCATCCCAGCAAAATGATATATTTTTTGCAAGGAAGCAGTGAAGGCAGCACAGGAAAGCTGCATTGATGTCAGTGCTGCTTGGCTTGGCCCTACACACCCAGGGCAATGCTGGATCAGTGCCTGGTAACAGCTCAGGCACCCAGCACGCTCCAACCCCATCACAGAGGCAGCTCCACATGCATCCCTCCAACTGCAGATGGCTGGAGCCGTGCTGCCATCCCTCCAGCCCCAACCATTCCTTCTTATCCCCATCTGACACCCCAGAAAGGGCTGGAGCAGGAGGCAGCAGGGAGCGCTTACCGGCAGCAGCCAGCTCTCATCCAAGAAGCTGCAGTTCTGTGAACAAAGCAGTGCTGTGCTGTTGGTGCTGGTGAGGAGGGGGCCATGACCCCACCGCCCCTCCATTCATTCCTATACCTGCAGGTCCAAGGAGAAATCCACCTCCATCAGCACCAGCACCAGGGAGAGGAACGGCTCTGCAGGGGGACATGGGACAGAGGCAGCATTACTGCTGAGTCCCAGCTACTGTGGTTGTGCAGGGATACAGCCAAGGTCCACATGGAGCCAATCTGCAGCATCACTAATGATACTATAGGGAGCAACCCTCCAAATTCACCCCAGCAGCACCCAGAGCTGCCCCTCAGCAGCCTCCTGAGGAGCTGTACCAGCACTTAGGGGGCTGTTAACAAAGAGTAAAGGCTGTCACCCAGGCCTGGTCCCCTAAGGGATGCAGGGACTACACAGCCTGGGCACCCCTCAAAGCAACCCTGGTACAAGATGTAAGATGGAAACGCTTCCAAAGCATCTTACCCCTCAGCTCTTCATTGCCCAGGATGGAGCCTGATGGGTCATAGAACTGAAACAGCACAAAACTCCATAAAACCACCTCAGAGCCACCAGGATCCCAGCAGTCCCCACACGTCCCACCTCCAGGAGCCTCGGGCTCTGCACCAGCTGCTGCACGGCCGCTGCCAGCACTTTGCCCTGCAGGGCTGAGCGCAGGAAGCAGCGGCCACGGCCCTGTGCTGTCAGTGCCTTCGTGCAGGTGGAGGCTCTATGGAGGCTGCTGGAGAGAGGGCTCGGTCTGCATGGGGAGAGCAGAGGGAATGGGGTTAATATAGGGGGTAGAATGCATGGACTTTAGGACGTGGTTTGCTTGGGGAGAGGGGAATGGTTTGGGGGTTAACACGTGGGGGAGCTTTCAGGCTTTTTGGGGTTTGACATATGGAGGAATCACAGAATGGCCCAGGGTGGAAGGGATCTCAAGGATCAGGAATCTCCAGCCCCCCTCCTCCACAAGCAGGGCCACCAACCTCCCCATTTAACACCAGCCCAGGCTGCCCAAGGCCACATCCAACCTGGCCTTGAACACCTCCAGGGATGGACGGGGCATCCACAGCCTCTCTGGGATAACTCACAGACAAACACCCCCTCCTCAGTCGGGCTGACCCCACTATTCCCCCCATCCCCACTCACCTCCCGAGTGGAAGCTGCTCCAGGCAGTGCCAGTAATCCCTTCTCCCGAAGCCCCACAGCGGCTCTGCAGGACAAAACCAAACCTTGGGGGCCTCGACCACACACACGACCCCCATTTCCATTTCCTCCCCCCCTCCCGGTGCCACTCACGCCGCAGTCCCTTCCTCAGGGCTCCCTCCAGCAGCGCACAGACGGCCGCAAGGTGCGGGGAAGCGTCGGAGCACGGAGCGCCGTCCGACCGCAGCCGCAACACCGCATCTATGGGGTAAAGGAGAAACAGCTGCACCCATAGGAGTCCCGCTGGGGTCTCCTATGGGGAAACCCGCTGGAAACTCAGAGAGAAACTTCCTCCCAGCGACGCACAGCGCAATGCAAACAGCGAGTCAGGCTGCGAGGACAGCCCTAATAGGACCCCCTCCCTAATGGGATACTACGTGCTATGGGGCACCCCCAGCCCCACGCTCACCTTTAAGGGCGCTCAGCAGCGGTTCCCTGGCGGCCATTGGGCCGGGAGGCACCGCCCGACCCGAGGGGGGGCACACCCAGCTCAGGTGTGATCAGAGCGTGGGTATGAGTGTGACACGTCGGCAAATACATCCATAGATCTGTGTGTGTATAGGAGAAACATAGATGGAAGCGTGTGGGTATTTACATTACTGTGTTCTCTGTTATTATGTATTTGTGTACAGGTATAATCATATGTGTATATAGATACGTGCCGATAGATATCTAGCAATAGCCTATAATATGATATTAAGGTAAAAATAAAGCACAGATAGGTGTGTAGGTATTGATATGGGGATGAACAGACATAACCCATCCATAGGGTCGCTCTTCTCGTTCTGTCGCTCATTAATCCGCAGTTTCTTATCCCGCCCCCCCGGATCCGACCGGGTCCATGTTCGGGGCGGGGCGGGCAGCGGTTCCGCCCGGCGGGGCGGAGCGGAGCGGCGATGGCGGCGGTACCGGAACCGGGTCGGTGTCCGCTGCTTGGGGCCGCCCGCGGGGCGTACGAGGCGGCGTTCGGGGGGGCGGCCGCTGTGGCTGCGTGGGCTCCAGGGAGGGTGAACCTGATCGGCGAACACACCGACTACAACGACGGCTTCGTGCTGCCCATGGTAAGGGACAGCCGTGCCCCGCCGCCACCCCGACGAGCCCTGCCGTGTCCGCTGGGCTGTGACCCGCTGTCCCCTCGGGGTCGTGCCCCCCCCGCAGGCCCTGCAGCTGGGCACGGTGCTGGTGGGCTCCGCTACGCAGGACGGGACCATCTCCATCGTCACCACCGCGCCGGGGGCGGACGAGCCCCATAGGGTGCAGTTCCCGGCTCCCACCCAAAGCCTCCCCCTGAGCCCAGGGAGACCGAACTGGGCCAACTACGTCAAAGGTGTGATCCAGCACTACCGCGGTAAGGACACGGCCCCTCGTGTAGGGTCACACTCATAGCATGGGGTTTCCCGTGGGCTGGAGGCTGGTGCAGAGCAAAAGTCCCTTTGGTGCATCACAGAGCACCGGTGTGGTCCTACAGCTATTAATGTGACCAGGCTTTGGAGGAGCTGTGTGACCGCAGTGCTGTGGGTCACCATGCACTTCAAATGGGACGTTGAAGGGGGTCTCCCCTCTGCTGGGATCTCCATGGGGTAGGGCAGCCCCAAGCCCTATGGGAACTCACGGCCCCTCTCCTCCCTTTTATTCCTACAGGTGGTCCCGTGCCGGGTTTCAATGCTGTGATTGCCAGCGATGTCCCCCTGGGCGGTGGCCTTTCCAGCTCTGCCTCTTTGGAAGTGGCCACATACACCTTCCTGCAGCAGCTCTGCCCCGGTGCGGCCCCCATCCCTGGTTTCATTGTAGGATGGGGTTGTCCTTGGGGGGATCCTGGGGAGATGCTGCTGTGGGATGGGGCACAGCTCCCACTCCATCTGCCCATGCCCCTAAAGCCCATGGGGTGGAGCGTTCCCCTTGGAGCATCTTCTCCCCACCCTCCTGTCCCCAGAGATGCAAACCCCATCCCACAAGGCTTTCCCCACACTCCATGAACTGAAAACCCTCCGAGGAGAGGAGTGAGGGCTCAGTACTGGGCACACTGTGTGGTGTCCATCCCATCACTGCTCACCTGCTCCTCTCCTCCCTGCCACAGATGATGGTGATTCGGTGGCCAAGGCTCTGGCGTGTCAGCAGGCAGAGCACACGTTTGCTGGCATGCCCTGCGGGATCATGGATCAGTTCATATCAGTGATGGGCAAAGAGAACCACGCGCTGCTCATCGACTGCAGGTCAGCACCTCCTGGCAACACCTGCTGGTCCCGTGGCCGTGCCATACACACAGCCATGCAGGAGCACTATTGTGTTATCCCCAAACCCAAAAACCCACAGTGGGGCTGGGGATAGTGTCCAAAAGTCCCATTGGAGCATTCAAGGAGATGGTTCCTTCCTTGTGCTTATTGCCCAGGCAAAGTTATTATGGTCTAATTTCAGACAAATGGGGTCTAATTTAGGACTAATAGGCTCTAGCTTAGGACTAATAACTGGGAAGGGTGGGGTGAACACTCCTGGAGTGAAACCCTAAACCACACAGACTTTGCCCCTGCTGGGTGCCACGTGGCCGCAGTGGGGGTGGGCTCTGTCACCTCCCTGCAGGTCCCTGGATGCCGTCCCCGTCCCTCTGCACGATGCCAGCCTGGCTGTCCTCATCACCAACTCCAATGTCCGTCATGCACTGACGGGCAGTGAGTACCCAGCACGGCGACGGCAGTGCCAGGAGGCAGCAGCAGCACTGGGCAGGACCACGCTGCGGGATGTCACCATGGCTGAGCTGGAAGGTGGGCATGGGGCATCCATCGACTCCATGCAGTGTAGGGTTTGTTGTAGGCTGTGTGTGTGTGTGTGTCTATGCAGCATCCAGGAGCCAGCTGGGTGAGGAGGTGTATCGCCGTGCCAGGCACGTTGTTGGGGAGATTGAGCGCACGACACGAGCAGCACAAGCACTGCGGGATGGGGATTATGTCACCTTTGGGATGCTGATGGTGGAGAGCCACAACTCCCTGCGGTGAGGATGAGACAGCGTGGGGCTTTCTGCACAGTGTTATGGTGGGGGGACAGCTCAGGTTGAAATGGGATGGCTGTAAGGTCTTTTCTAACCCAACTGTTCTATGTGATGTTTTTAGGGATGACTTTGCCGTGAGCTGCCCAGAGCTGGACCAGCTGGTGGCAGCAGCCCTGGAGGTCGATGGGGTTTATGGCAGCCGGATGACGGGGGGAGGCTTTGGGGGCTGTACGGTGACACTGCTGGTGGCCGAGGCTGCAGAGAGAGCCCAGCAGCACATCCAGGTACAGCACAGCAAAGAGCCCAGAGATTGACTTAAAGCTCCCCAAACCACCCCAAGGTGATGATGCTGAAGCTGTGATCCTAAGGCACTCAGGGCTGGGACACCCTATGTGCATTGATGTGCTGAGCTCTTGGGGGTGGTTTGACACTGTGCTGATTGCAAAGCACAGCAGAAGGAATTTATTACATTGAGAAAAAGATCAGAAAGTGCCAGGTGAGCTCTGGGGCAGCTAAATCCATCTAGGGAACAATAACCTCCAGGCATTGAGGAGCTCAGTGCTGGTAGCTGTGGGCTGGGAAAGCTGTTAGTGCAGTGAGTGCACACTCCTGGTGTTTGGGATCTGCACTTACTGCTCCTTCTGTACCTATAGGAGAAGTACAGTGGCACAGCGACCTTCTACATCACCAGACCCTCGGATGGGGCAAAGGTGCTGCCCTTGTAGAGAAGCAAACACAGCATCCCTGCTGGGATCATCTCCTTCCCAAGGAGCACAAATAACTGGAGCACACCTACCTCCACCTGCTGTTGGGGGTGGGGGAAATAACGTCATTAAAACCAAAAGGAACAGGCAAACTGTAGAGAAAACATTTATTAAGTGCACAGAGCTGCTGCTGGGTTGACCTGAAGCACCAACAGCTCTGGGGACCAGGTGAGAATTAAAAAGCAATGACATTTGGGGCACAGTGCAGCTATGAGAGCACAGGGGTGCATGGGAGCAGCATCCTGTGCTCTGCTATGCACAGAACAGTGGTTGGGTAGGATGCTGCTAAGGGGCCTGAACTCATTCTTCTCAATGGTCCAAATGTATCCTCATCACTCTGCATTGATCTCATTCACCTCCACTGTTTGGTTTTTTTTAATATATAAAATAATAAAATACATTTATATATTTATATAATATATATACTACCAAAACTGTACAATATTGTATGCAACAACAACAAAAAAAGCATCAGAGCCCATCATAAGTAGTGCTATACAAATGGAAGGGTATGCTTTGCTATTGTGGTACCAGTGTTAGCAGCAGAGGACAGACACAGATAGGAAGGAAGCAGAGGTCACCCTGACCCACTACCTTGCAGCTCTCATAGAACAGAACAGAACCAAACAACCATCTCCAGCAGACAGCCAAGCTGCCACAGAGCCCAGGCCAAAGGTGGGAACTGTAGACAATCATTTAATTGCTAAGGCTGGAAGAACCAGGAGGATCATCCAGTCCAGCCCCAACCCATCCCATCCCACTGACCACATCTCCATGGTTCCTGAATGGTTATGGGGATGGTGACACCCCAACCTCCCTGGGCAGCTGTGCCAGTAAGTGGTGACCCTCTATAAACCAGGATCTCATCAGCAGGGATCCTCCTCTCAAAACTGAGCACCTGAGAATAAATCATTCTCTTTAATTTGTCTTGGGAGAATGAAGACATGGAGGCACCTGAATACCTGCAGCAGGAGGTGTGCTTGGATGGGTGAACGCTTAGGAGTGGAACTGGAGTGAGCGGAGGTTGCTCATGGAGGTGATCCATGCAGAACTGAGTGCAGAGCAAGGTAGGGAGGATGAGCTCTGCAGGGTGAGCACACCCGGTGACCCAACTTTGAGTGTGCAGAGCTCAAAGTGCCATAGAGGGCCTGTGGGAGCTGCCCCAGCACAGTCTGGGTGAAGCCCTCCTGGATGGTCCTACAAAGCTCTGCCAGCCCCAATGGAGTGTCCTGCTGCCGCAGCTCAGGCCTCATAGAACTGCCTCTCCACCTGCTTGGTGAGGGTCCCGCTGGACGTCACGGTGCGGCTGATGAACTCTTTGGTGACCTGTTTGGTGAGGGTGCTGCTGGCACTCTCCACTCGCTGGGAAGTCATCAGCATTCCATCTGCAATGAGAGGATGGATTCGTAGAGACACACTACATCCCAAGATGGAAAGGACCCCGAGTCCAATCCCTGATCCCACACAGCAACACACAAGCCCTATGGCAGAGCAGTGGCCCTAACAGCTCCCACAAATTCCCCATCTTGCAGCATGACCCTGCAAGTCCTTAAACTTTAGGGGACAACATGGGACAGCAACACTGATGTAACTGAAGATGGACATCACATATCTCTGCAGGAAGAACCACATCTTCCTCCCCTGGTCCCTACCTGAGAAGTGGGGATCCAGAGAGGAATGGCTGATGCTGGTTTTGGTGGTGTATTCCATGGGGAAGTTGTACACCTCTCTCGTGTATTGCTGTCCTCCAAACTGTGAGAAGGTACCTAAGGAGAAAAGGGACAAATGAGGCAGGACGTGGTGAGGAGCTTCCAGTATCTCAGCCCTGTTCAGTGGGGACCAACAATCAGCTCAGGAGGTTTTTCTTGCTGTCATCCCCCACGTTCAGTGCATTTCACAGGACAGGCACAGTGCTCACAAAGCACAGCATTGCCTTCCTAATGGAGACGATGGAAATGGGAATCACCATCAGAATGGTGGCTTTCAGAGTGGCTCAGAAAAGGAGCCCAGAAGGCACATCCTTTGCTTTGAGATCTTTCTTATCTCTGTATTTCCAGAAGGACATGGATCCATACCTCCATCCTGAGATTCAATGGTGATGATGCCTTCCCTCTCCGGCCCAACACCCTGAGTGGTCTTGGCCTGCACTTTGAACTTGTATGGGATGTTCTCACTCAAGTGGGGCACAGTCAGGGTCGTTTCTGGATTGTCACCTTCGACGTAGATATTCCTGGGCTCCCCTAATGCACACAGATACATGACAGAAGTGAGAGCTTCCAATGAGACCTCCCAGTGAGTGTCCAATGAGAAGGTGGACACGCAAACATTCTCCATTGCTGGCTGATGTCTCAGCTTTCCCTAAACTTTATGCCATACACTGGCAATGCCATTGCACCACCCAGTTCTGCTGTTTCAGCACAGTGCTGGCCTTCATCCATTGGATTTGGGCTGCACTGAGCTGTGGGTCCTTCCCACCACTTCTGTTATACTGCCTTTGCTGGAGGCATCTTGTTCTCTGCACAGGTAACTGCTTTTCCACAGCCTGACACCGTACCTCCTCCGTGCAGCATCTCGCAGGTGATCATGTAACCCAGGATGGTCCCATTGGGTTTGCGTGGTCTCTCCCAGCTGAGCTGCAGGGAGTCAGGGCTGAGGGCAGTGAAAACCAGCGGTCCAGGGGCACTGGGTGTGCTCAGCGTGAAGGGTGAACCTGTCAGGGCATATATGTAATGAAGCAGGGAGGTCTCAGCTATTTGGACAGCTAGAAGGGGAGTGCATGGGAAAGAAGATCCCACTTCTAAATAAACGGGAGGAAAGAAGTGCTCAGGATGAGTTTATGGGGGTGAAAACAGCAAGACCAGCACTGTAGACAGCCACAAAGGCATCAGTGCCTCCCTCCCTGCTTCCCATTCATCTCACCTGGAACAGGGCTGAGTGGGCTCTGTGGGTCCACCTGGGACTCTATGGTGATGACTCCTTCCCTCTCAGGGCCCCAGCCCTCCTCGCTTTGTGCCTTCACCTTGAAGATGTAGGAGTGGTTGGGCAGCAGGTTCTCCACAACCACTGAGTTCTGGCTGGGGTTGGGGATGGTGAGGCGGTGCACCTCTCCTGGGACACACAGGGAATGGGGACATCAATGTGGGGTTGCAGGCATAAAGACAGAGCTGTGGCTTCCTCCTAAATCCTACTTCAAATGGACTATCCAGAAAACTGAGCAAGAGAACTCCCTCCCAAACCACCTCCATCACACCTTGCCAACCCAGCGGGTAGTGCAGGACCAGATGTTGCTTAGGGACTAGCAATGTCTTCTTGAAAACCTGGGGATTTTCAACACCAAAGAGAACCACATTTTCATGATCTGCCCCAAGTTTCATGTAAAAATAATACATTCTTATATTCCAATCCTTTTTCCAAAATCCAGCGTGATGACAAAACCTTTGACTAAGATGGTGGATGTGACAGAAATCATATGGTCCAAGCCCCCAGCCCAGGCAATGACACCTTGAACACATTGCCTGGCCCAGACTTTACCACCAGCAGCTCCCAGCCCCCAGATGAGCCCTCTCCTTGCCCACTGACCTCCATTGAGCAGCTGGTACTGCACGCTGTAGCCCTGCACCTCCTTCTCGCAGTGCGGCTCCTGCCAGCTCACCTTCAGAGAGGTGGGTCCCAGAGCAGAGAACACCAACCGTGTGGGGATGTCAGGGACACCCAGTGGGAACCTGGAATCTGAAGCAAAAATGAGATGGTCACAGTAGGAATTTGGGGTCAATTGGGCTGGGTGAGAGGAGGCAGCAACACACGCAAGCGTGGGATGGTCCTGATGGTCCTGGGAGAACATGGGGAGAACGTGGGGAGAACATGGGGAGATGTCCTCTCTGCAAGCTAACCTGTCTGGAGGGGAACTCTGCACACCTACAGGGATGCCCTGTGACCTTGGGGTGCCACCCTTGCATGGGACAAGGCAGGGTAAGCTTCACAGCCCTTTACCTAGGGACCTGGTGCTGTGTGCTGCCCCCTTGGCTCACCCCAAAGCTCTCTGTCCAGCCTGACAAATGCTTTGTGGACATCTTCAGAGCGAGCAGAGCCCTGATTAACAGCTAAACCAAACCAACACCTGCAGGGACTGCTCAAAGCTGGGACCCACGTTCTCCCCAAGAGTCCTCCAAAAGCCTGTGGGGTAAGAATGAGAACAAAACGCTTGTTAGGAATGAAGAGCAATGGGACGATGAGGTGATCAGCTCATTAGGGCACAGTGGCAGCAGTGGTGAGGGTTAATCAGCCCACATGGCTGGGAACACAGCTGAAATCTCCTGCAAATGGAAAAGTGGTATGATGGAGGCTCAGCCAGGTCAGGAGGGGGATCAGTGTGGCACACAGAAAGCCATGGGGAGTAGCTCACAGAGGGCCAGTGGTGTGGCTGGTTATGGGATGCATGACTGGAAGGAGGCTCTGGACAAAGCTGTACCTATGTACTTGCAAATCCCCGCAGACCCATCAGTCATGATTATACAGTCCCGACAGCCAGTGCTGGGGTAGTAACCCTTCACCTTTACCCTGCTCCTGAAACCCACATCCCTGGGCCGTGGGATTCTCCTCCCAGCATCTTCAAGGATGGGAGGAAGGAATCTCCCTGGGTAATCTACAGACCAGCATAGAGAAAGAAAGAAAAAGAAAAACACCATTGAAGACATCAGAGTGGGTTCAGCCCATGTGCTGACTCCTGCACAGAGAGAGGTTTCCAAGGATCAGATTTGAAGCTGTTTTATTTACAGCCTCTTGTCAACACCATTTTGATGTTCTTGCATGGAGCTGAAAGGAAATCATACTGCTAGACATAGTGAGAGGGGCAACAACATGAGCTTTGCAGTGTGGAAACAAGGATGTAGCTCTTGTTCCCAAGTCAGGGACGGGCACCCTTTCCAGAGTGGTCTGGAAGCAGAGCAGCCTTATCAAAGCCCTAGCACATCAGTGGTAGGATAATAGAATCATGCTGAGTTGGAAGGTACCCATAAGAACCATCAAGTCCAACCTCTAAGGATGTGAGCTGTCTTTTCTCTGATTCATCAGCCCTTTTGGCTGCAAACACAACCAAAACCCAAAGGGATCTGCAGGGTGTGGATCTAAAGGTGGTCATGGAATGGAAGAGCAGTCCCCACCACCTCATACTCACCGTGCCCCGCCATCATGGTGGAGTAGTCTCTGGTCAACGAGGAGCTCCCCATCACCCTGTGTTCCTGGTGCATGTGTTGGTGGTAGCTGGTGTTTGTTGTCCTGGTCAGTGTGTTGCTGCTGCCGGAGAAGTAGTCCATGCGGCCATTCAGCAGGTGTTCTGTGAAAGAGGGCACATGGTAAGGGGTCTGGCTGAGGGTGGGCTTCTGCTCCAGGTCCCATGGCTTTGCCCTGGCTTCAGTTGCTCTGGAAGGTGGTTCTGGAGCTCTCCATCTTGAACAAGTCACCCAACACGGTAAGGGGGAAACAAATGGGTAAACAGAGACGCTGCCCTACACCAGCACCAGACACACATGGTGCCCAAGGTAACTCCAGACCTCGGCCTCACTGGGGCACTGCTTGTGGTTCTCAACACGTTCCCTCACATCTCTTGTCTGACGCAAGCGCAGGTTTATAATTTCAGGTTCAGAAAGAAGGCAGAAGAAGAAAAACAGCCTTTTATGGAGGCGGTTTCTCCTTATCTCTCTCTGGATCCCATCTCAGCTGGATCTAAAATGCAAACTGCTTCCTTGTTCTGGTCCTTGGCAGATCCTCAGCAGGGCAGGAGAGATCAGCTACCATAGAATCATTTGAGCTGGAAGGAACCCTTAAAGGATGTCCAGTCCAAATTTCTGTTTAACAGTCCAGCAGATCCACCCCAGGAGCTCAGGGCACTTAATTAAGTTGAGGGGCTGCCTTTGGAGGCAGTATTTTCCAGGCATCATTTGAGTTTGCTCATGTCTTGAAGGTTCAGCCTCTTGTAGAAGCAACTTGCTAGCAGGCTCCCAAGTCCGTGCCGAGATGGGGGTTACCTTGACACTGGTGAACAGACACACTGAGACTCTACAGCACGTGGACATCATGCCAACAGGAGGATGGGCACACAGGGGGAGGAGGGGGGCTGACCCAGCCCCTTGGCTCAGAGCAGGACGAGACAGGACACTCAGTGCCATATGAAGTCGTCCTTCACCTGCTTGGGGCCGGGGGGTCCCGCTCCTCATGGGGCTGCCTGTAGCCACATCACCATCCTCCTCACGGAGGAGACCCTCGGTGTCCGAGGAGAAGTGGCTGCTGCCAGAGAGGCGGGGAATGGTTTCAGGTGGGAGCCTCCAGGTGATGCGGCGAAGATCCAAGTCTTCTCCCAGCAGCGGCACGTATTTCCATCGGGAGCCTTTGGGATAATGTAAGCACTGGTGTTGACATGGTCTAGAGGGGACAGAGTGGGACACCGACCACCTTCATGCTGCTTGCTAGGAAGGGGAACAGCACCCGTTGGCTGATGAATTCAGGTGGTGCACCATCACATCACTGGTAGATGGAGGGAACATGACAAGCACAATGTGCCACAACCCCAGGGCTATTTTCCAGCCCTGTGTCCGTCATGACAAAAAGTGAGAGCCGAAGTCCCACCATACGCCTACCACGAGCAGCCTGCTTCACCAATCCCCTGCTCAGGAGAGGCTTCCTTGCTCTGCAGTGTGCATGCAGGATGGTCAGACACTTGGTGTTCCCATTATTTCTGCTCTCTGCAAGGACCTGGGAATTGCTTCTGGATCCCAGGCTCTGGAGAACCCCATAGGAAAGACCCTCCAGTTCCCACTAATTTATAGCCAGTCTTTCCCTCCTTGTTGCAGTGTAGAAGACAAGGGAGCCAGCCTCACTCTGAAAGCTAAGCGATGGAGGAAGAGATGAGAGGCCACAGGAATGGATCCCCTGGCCAGTGCCTCCCCATCTCTTGGTGAGCTCCCTCCTGTTGGCTTGGCTGAGACCTTGAGCCTCCAAAGGACTCAGATCTGTGCTTTTCCAGCTCTGGTTGGCTAACTGTAATGTTGGTCCACTCAGACAGTAACAGACAAGGAAGATGAACACAGCATGCTATGAAGAACTCCACCACCCCACACTGAGATTTCCCTTTGCCTCCTGGCTAGAACGTGGTCCTAATTAAGCTAACATTAGTCAAGCGTTCCCAGCTCCTGGAAGTGCAGATCTCCACCAGCTCCACCATTCAGATCCCCCCATCTCATGGAGGAGGAAAGGAGCAGTGAAGCTCATTGCTGAAAGCTGTTAAGGAAAGTGAATGTTAGAAGCGACCTTTGCAAAACCTGTATCAACGCACCTGAATCATCAGAGACGCTGGGACGCTTGCTGCCAGCTGGAGTACGAAGCACATCCGTGCTGTACATCAGGTAGCTGTCGTAGTCCTCACCTCCTTCAGCATCAATGATGGGGACATCGGGAATGATGGGGACTGGAGGGGAGGTGAGGGGTGCTATTAGACACAGCTCAAAACCACGCTCCTCAGACCTTCAGCCTTCCCCAGGGTGAGTGGTACAGTGGAAAGGGCAGGGTATAGAGGAGCAGCTGGGTGATGAAACCCCCCAGCACTGCTCCCACCTCCACTACGCCCCATCCAGACAGGGCAGCAACTCACTGGACATGGGACGCTTGGGCTGCGTAGCGAGGTTGATGGTGGCTTCTCTCTCAGGTCCCCAGCCAGCACCATTCCTGGCCTTCACCATGTAGCGGTAGGGCTGGGACTCCCGCAGGTTTTCTATCAGCACCATGCGCTTCTTTGGGTCTTCAACCAGCACCTTCTTCGTGGGGCCAATGGGGACTGTAAGTAGAGGTACACATACCCCCCATGAGGTCACGAGGCACAAAGAGCCCCTACAGCAGCGTGTTCTTGGCCAACAGGATTGATGGGTTTTGGTGTCAGGACACAGCTTGGCTCAGGGACGAGGTGCAGAGGCTGCCTGGGATGCTCATGATGACCATGACATTGTCTTGGGGAAATTCCCACACAGAATGCTGAAATCAGCCTATAGCAGAAGTCTGCTACTACTATCACCAAACGGTATCTTTCTGGCACTGTAGCCATAAGACCTATGAACAAAGTTTTAAACACGGAAAACAAGACAAAACACTACAGAAATGAATGGGAATTGAGAGCACTCATGGCTTTGCAGGATGAAACCCTCAGTTATGATTTGCTGTACTCCTTCTTCCTGGAAATGACACCTTCTTATCCCAGTTTTCACAATAAATGCCCTTGAAGCCCATTTGGCTTTAGAATCATAGAATCATTTAGGTTGGAAACGATCAATAAGATCACCCAGTTCAACCATCAACCCACCCCCACCATGCCCACTAACCCACATCCCTTAGTGTGACATCTATCTTTTTCTGGAACACCTCTGGGTTTCCTGATACAACCTGGGACCAGCCCAGATATGGAAAGCACACTCCAACTGGTAGAGCTGCCCTGACCAGAAGACGAGCACTTACCGTTGTCCTCATTAACGAGCCCATAACTGACTTCATAGGCTGTGATCACCCCATTGGTTTCTGCAGGCTCAGCCCAGCTCAGCTGTGTCACGGTGGAAGACACGACATTGAAAGCCAAGCGACCAGGTTCACTGGGAACTGTAATGGCAAGAGCCAAGAGGCTGGGTTACTCCAGCTGGAAGCAAAGCAACAAGGAGCCTGGAACTCCATAAATTACAGACATAGGGACACCAGTTTGCTCCTACATAGAGAATGCTCACCATCCTCCAGCGTGCGGCAGTGTATGATGTCGGAGTAGGCTCCTTCACCCATAGCATTATAGGCACAGACTTGCATCTCATAGTCACAGAAGGCATAGAGGTTTTTCAGTGTTGCCACAGGTGATTTGACATCAATGACATTGGCTTCGGACTCGGGCTCCCCCTGAACCCAGTATTTCACCTGACAAAACAAGCAATAGCTATCACTCCTTCAGATCTTCACTGTAATAGGTGAGGAATTCCTCATCTCTTCTTGTATCTGTTCTTAGGGCATTGAGCAGCTCTCCAAAAGAAGGGGTCAGAACAATCTGTGGTACCTGCAGACCTCACTGTCTCATTTGTACCCCTATCCAGAACACATAGGTGTCCCTCTAGCGCCTTCATCGCAACTTTGCCCAAAGGTGAGGGATGGAAAAGTCCAACAGGAAACTTTCCTGCAAGTCTCACATCCACCCAACAACGGTCATCAGGGATGGAGTAGTATTGGCACAGGCTGCCCAGGCATGTGGTGGACGGAGGTGTGAACTGTAGAGATGTAGCACATCTGGATTGGGGCTGGACTTGGTGATCTTAGTGGTCTTTCCAACCTTAATGATTCTACAAAAGGGTCTAGGATGGAAGAACTCACTCCCTTCTTTCAGTCTCTTCTCCCCATCCCTTCAGCATGAAGGAATACGGGTGTGACAGCTGCATGACAGGGACCCACACCTCCCCTGCTATCCACTCACCCCTTACCTTGTACCCCAGAGGTTTTCCTGTTGGAGGAAACCAACTGAAGCGGATTTCCTTGGAGCTCAGAGCCTGGGCGCTGGGGTTGAGGGGTGCACTCAGGCGGCCTTTGGGAGACTGGGTGAGCTGGCCCATGCCAGTCAGCGGGGGGACACCATCCACCACCTCTGCAGACACAAGGAAGAGAGAAATGCCAGTCCTCCAAGCAGATGGAAACAAAGGAAATGGGCATATTCCCGGCACTGCTTGGCCATTCAGCATTACTGAAGGATAAATCCCCATCATAGGGAAGGGAGACTGAGGCCACTTGGTGATGCCACCCCCCAAAACCACGCAGCAAGATGGCACAAAGTCTGGCTCTGATCCCCCAGTGTCCTGCACCACCTGCTTCTTGCAGCTGGAACCTTCAGCTCTGGCTGAATGTATCTAATGCTGACCACCTCTCCCCCTGTTTGTACAGCTTTTAATTCAAATCCCTAAGGAAAAAGAAGGAAGAACGCACTCTTGCAGCATAGACCATCCATCTTCTTCCCACCTATACCCGCTAATGCCTCTAGAGGGAGACCCACATCTACTGGTCGGAGCTGGATGTTCTTCATCGCAGCCTTTACAGGGAGGCTGGAGCTTCATGGCACACTACTGTTGGACTGATCCCGCTGGGGGGTCAACCACCCCCTGCTGCCATTGCCCAGCACCTGGCAGCCAGCCCCTACCTGGGTCAGCAATGGTCACCGTGGTCTGGGGGTATCGGCCGATCTTGGCCCCATATTTGGGATGGAGGAGGTCGATGGCAAATTGCTTGACCTGGCGGTTGTGCAGGAGGGTGTCTATCTCAGTTAGCTCCAGCAGAGCGACCTGCACCTCTTTTCGGGTCTCCCCAGGCTGGAAGACCAGGTCACCTTCTGTGAAGACATAGTCCTGGAGGAGAATAGAGTAGTGCACGATTATAGCCCACAGCACCCATAAGATGGTTCTCAACCTTTGGGTCTCCCTTCTCCTGGCCATATCTCATTTGAGCCCAATCAATTGTTTTTCTGCAAAGGTTGGTTCCTTTCTTGGTGCCTGCCCAGGTCAAGAGCCCCATCCTTACCCTGCCTTCCTTGGCAGTGAGATCTCGGGTCCTGTAGGTAACTTGGGACCTCCCATTGTCAATGATCTCCCGCAGGACAGGGATCTTGGCCACCTTATCAAAGCGGCTGTGGGAATAGGCTGGCTGCAGGAAGGTGATGAGGCTGCTGGCTGGAAGGGGCAGGAGACAACAAATGTGTAAATGCACAAAGATTCACAGTACAAATGTTCAGGGGGAGAGTTCATAGAATCATTTGAGTTGAAAGGGACCCTTAAAGGTAGTATGGTCCAACTCCTCTACAATGAGTGGGGACTTCTTACCACCCAAAGCTATAAACCACATTGGAAATACCAGTGCATGGGCTGGTGGCTTCACCAGTCCTGACTCTTCTCCCTGCTCAAAACCACCCTACGGGAAACAAAAGCAAATCACTGGGGGCATTCACCTGCTGCCCTGAGCACTGCAGGGACCTATGGCCAACCCATGGAACTCTTGCCACAGAATTGGTAAGAGGAAATTTGTGGTGGTCAAATATTTTTGTCTCTGTTACCAGGGGCAATGACTTTTTATGCTTTAAAAGATGCTGTGGTTTAGACCCCAGTGGCTGAAGATAGCATTCTTTGGCTTGTGACCTATGGGAGCTCAGATACACAGAGAGCACCTTCCTAACAAACCACAAGTCCATCTGGACATGGGACACACAGATACAAACTGCCCTTTATCTCATGCCACAGTCACCATCCTTCACCTTGTTCCTTGATGATGGTGATGTTGACAATCCTGCGTCCAATCTGTGCGATGCCGGTGGGGACATCGATGGCCTCCACCTGCAGCTGCTTCTCATCATCATCATCCTCCCTGATGAAGAGTGGGACGCGGACATCAACCAGCTCCACAGCTTCTTGGAACTCCACCATCCCGTGAGCATCTGGGGGGAGGGATAATGATGGATGGTGGGAAATGTCCCCATGCCCAGGACACAGCATCAGCTCTGCTCCATACCTTGGTCAGAGGTCACAGTGTAGTAACCTGGTGAAACCTTCAGGTCATTGAAAGCCTCATGGGAAACGTGCTTCTCAGTGACCTTGATGATCTCTGCCTTGGCAGAGCGAGGGGCAGTGAGCACCGTGTCCACAATGGTGTGGTCCTGCCTGGAAGAGAGGAAGGTAAGTGCTGAATGAGGTCTGCTCAGTGCTAGAGAGGAGAGAAGCAGAGGAGAAGGCTGCAAGTTCCACTTACCTCTTCCCAGAATTGGGCTGCAGCCTGGGAGGGGAGAAAGAAACAGAGTGAGTAACACCTTTGGGGAGACAAAGTTCTGCATGAATCACAGCCCTGCACATGTCTGAGCTGCAGCAGCTGCCCTGCGGGCTGCAGCCATAGGGATCAATGCCAACCCATCCTACAGAGGCAACAGCCCTGTTTCATGTTCCCTCCTGCCAGGCTGCTCCCTCCAGCCCCAGGTTTCCCAATGCAGTGAGAAACAAGCCCACAGGGCACCCACAGCTGCTCAGAGCCACAGGGAGGGGATGGTGTTCCCTGCTCAGTGCCAGCATCCCCACACTGCAGCAGGCACTCCTCATTGTGCACAGGGCTGAAGTTTCCCATTGAGCACCATGTGAGCACTGGGAATGGCTCACAGACCACGTTCCATCCCACACCACAGATTTCACACCCTTCCCATCACTCTTAGGCAGGGCCCTGGGGTACTCGACCCCAAAAAGAAGGTCTTCCCGCAGTGACCTACCTGAACTTGGTCTGCTGGACCTTGTGGCAGCCTTGGATGTGCTTGTAGATTTCATTTAGCTGTAGGACAAAGAGGGACTTTGCAGTTATACATCACCCCAAGCCAAACCCCAGTCCTCTCCTTCTCCCCCCACCCAAAGCAGAGATGACCCTTTAGCCTGACCCCAGTACACAGCTAGAGGCTGCACCTGGAGCAAACCCAATGTGATGCTTTGGTAATTGTGAGGGTTTCTTTCAGAAAGAGGGAAAGTCACTCCTTCCTTTCAAGGTCTGGGCATTCAGGGAAGGGTCCCATCCCCATCCCCACCCCACCGTGCTCAGACTCTTACATTCTCCTCCACTTCCTTGCGCAGCTGCTCACGCTCACGGTTCTCCGGCTTCACCAGGCTCTGTGTGAAGAGCCGTGTCAGCCTCAGCGACAGCCCATAGGGAACTGGAAGGAGAAATTCCCCACTCTGAGAACCCAGCCAATGCTGGATGCGTGGTGTCCAGATCACACCTTGCCAACAGCCGAACCCCATCCAGCACCAGCCCAGAAGACCCTTGCAATGGGTTTGGAGGTGACATCATGGCAACCACCAGGGTTTTGTGTCCTCCATCATCTCCTCCAGGCCCCGTTCCTCATGTCTGTCACTTACTGAGGTCTTTGGGGTTGAGGGCAGCGTGGGAGGTGAGGCCCTGCTTGTGGACGTTGTTGTTGATCTTCCAGCGGACGGTGTCCCGACCCTTGAGGGATCCACTGCGGACCATGGGGGTGTCCAGGTGGTCTGAGGACATGAGGCTCTGGCGGAGCATGTAGTGGTCCTCCTTAAAGCCAACAGTGCGACCTGCAGAGCAGGGGCAGAGTCAATTAACCATAGAATCATGGAATATCCCAAGTTGGAAAGGATCCATGAGGATCACCGTGTCCAACTCCTGGGTGCAGTGGATGCCAACCATCAATTCCCCAAAAGCAGGGATTTGTCCTGGGGAATCTTCCACCAAGCTGAGGGTGTTGGGAGCACAGTGGGGCCAATAAATTGGTGGCAAGAGTGAGGGTGTCCAAGAATGGGGACAGAAAGCAAGCCAGCTTGGAGAACCAGTTGGGTTCCAGTGGGGGAGGGAGGATGAGCAGTATCTCGCCTCTGATAAGATATTGCCCTGATTCACCTCCCAACCCAGACAGGAAGAGGAGGATGATGCCTACTTGAGTGTATCCCCCCAGAAGAAGGCAGTGACCCCATTTCAAAGGGCTCATACCTCTTGCACAGCAGGGGAGCAGGGCCAGGCAAGCCTAGAAAAGGAATAACCAAACACACAGTTACTCTGCAGTCAAGGGTGAAAGACCCATCTTCAGCTAGGATGATATAGTGCTGGAATGGGGACAGATGGGGCTCTGGAAGGTGATCTTAGCCTGACAGCCCTTTAGTGGAGGGAGTCACACTGCAGCTCACAGCAGTGGTACTGGATGTCAGTCGAGAGGCAGCGCTGATGCCCCAGCAATGGTGAAGGTGGGCTGGGTTTGGGTGTCACTCACCTTGCAGCAGGCGCAGTACCTCCAGCACAGCAGCAGCAGCAGCCCCAGGAGCAGGATGAGGAAAATGAGCAGTGGGATGAGCCAGAGGAAGCTGCCAGGAGGGCACTCTGCAAGCAACGGCAGCACATCAGCCACATCAGCCAGGTTCAGCCTGGGAGCATCTCTCCCAATGCTCACAGTGCTGCACAGGGAGAGCTCTGCCACCTCTCTGCTCACCTTTCTTCTTCTGCACCTGGACGGTGGCATTGGGGAGAACACTGGGGTCTCCCTCCAGCGTGTAGTGGTAGGTGCAGTCATCCTCTTCATCCTGGAAGGAGCAGTGCTCATTGGCCTCCTCTGCAGACAGATGGGGAACAGCATCATCAGTTTGTGGTCACCAGGACTAGCATTCCTCCCACCAGGCCACACACAGGGAGGGCAGATCCCATGTCTCTGCATCTCAGTACCTTTCTTCAGCTCCTCCACCATCTCCACATGGAGGTGGCATGTGCTGCAGTTCCCTTTCCTGTTGCCTGTTCCCCAGGCCTGGCACTGCACGCAGTCCCTGATGCTCTCACACACAGCCTGGAAGCCCTGGGCAGAGGCAGATGGAGGAGATCAGCCCTGGGCTGAGCAGGCTGCAGGGATCCCATCCCCAGCACTGCAGCACCCACATTAGTTGGCCTTCCCAAAATACAACTGAGCCATCTTTCTTCACAAGGGATTAGCAGTAGGGAATCTGAGACACTAAGCCATAAAAGGTCTTTTTCTGGCCTTGAGGCAAACCAGAATAAGGCAAGAGCTGAGACCTCTGCCCCACACACACTCAGCATCCACATGGCTGGGGAGGCAGAGGGCATGGCATCCCACCCCACTCTGCACTCATCCCCAGCAGCTCTCTCTAGGAAGGAGAAGTGAGAAACCCAAAGAGCCCCATGCAGAACCTCACCAGGGAGTAGCTGATCTCGCAGGTGGAGCTGGTGTACAGGGATGCCTTGTCACAGATGCACCTCCCACACTCACACCTCCCCTGGTTGTTGCAGATGCCCTGAGGGAGCAGAGGGGACAGTGGGTGTCACAGAGCAGCCACACACCAGTGGTGACATCGGGTTTTGCTGCTGGCTCCCAGTGTCCCCAGCACTGGGACATTGCTGTGGGTGCCTGGGACGTACCCCCCTGCTGTCAATGCAGGTGTCAGTGCTCGTGGGACACTCACAGCCAGGACCCTCCCAGCCGCTCTCACACACACAGGCGCCCTTGGAACAGCGACCACGATCTGCAAGGTGAGAGGAGACATCACTGCATGGCACCCAACATGGGCTGCATCCCTGAGCCTGGGTGCAAACAGAGTACCCCCATCTCCATGCATATGTAGAGTCCCCCAAACCCATCACGTGCTCTTCATCCTTGTGGATGGGACCCAGATCGCAGAACATCCCAAGTTGGAAGGGACCCGTATGAATCACTGAGTCCCACTCGATGGCTCTCACCATTGCAGAGGAAGCCGGAGGTGCGTGGGCACTGCAGCACGTCGTACTGGCAGAAGTCCCCATCAAATCGCTGCATTAGATCCTCGGGGTAGCACTGACACTTCCCACAGAGACACTCGCCCCGACCCGAGCACGGCTCCACATCCCCAGGGCGGATGCAGGCTTCGTTATTGGGGGATGAGGCCGGGGAGCAGTCACACGTGTCCCCTCGCCTGGTGGGGAGGGGGTGACATTGAGAGGGGTGGGAGCAGAGCATGGGGACTGCACCCAGGCAGAGCCCTCAGGGCACATGTGAGCATCACACCGTGTCCCCTGACATGGCAGAGGGACACAAGGCTTGGTGGGGTCCTTACCAGCCTGCGTGGCAGATGCACTGCCCACAGATGAAGTCCCCGTGGAAGCTGCACTTGGGTGAGCGGAAATCTGGTTGCTGTAAGGGGAGAGGGAAGAGGTGCTGCTGGGTGGGCTCTGTTCCCCCACAGCCATCTCAGGCATCAGAAGGCAGAGCCAAGGGAAAGGCTTTGCCTGTGAATCTGAGCTTTGCAGCAGCACCAAGCACACTGTGAGCTCAAAGCAGCATCCCTGGATCTCCTGATCCAGAACCCCAAACCTCCTGCCCAAAGCCAAGCAGGGCCAGCATTCATTCATTGGCCAAGCACAACCTGCACATACCTGCTCACAGGGACACACATCACACACGACAGAGGCTTGGACTTGGAGGCTGTCACTCAGTGAGGTGGGTTTCACATGGATGATGCCCTGCCGGTCCTTCTCAGGGAGGGTGCAGACGTGCTGCCCACCGACGTGCTCTATTGCCTTCACTCGCACCTGGAACTTACCCTGCAGGGATGGGGCAGGTGGGTGAGCCCAGGGGGGTGACCCCACCACCAAACCCCCCCAGGAGGGAGGAAGCTGGGATGTGGCAGGAGCTCAGCCCTCCCAAGACCTACCACTTCCCCACGGGCGATGTGGAAGGACCCAGATTCTGTCTTTTCATACATTGAGGAGATGAACTCCGTCTTCAGAGCCTTGGGGACGAAGTCAGCTCGGATGTCCATCTTGGAGCGGATGCGCTGGGTGGACAGAAGGGGATCACAGTGATTTTTTTCAGCCCCACTGAAACCACATCCCACCCTGGGAGCAGGAGCAAAGCCCTGCAGAGCACCATCACCTCAAAGGCCGTGCGAAGCAGCTCCACGATGTTGGATGAGTCCTCCTGCAGCACCCCGATCTCGGAGATGGGGAAATATTTGTGCAGCTTCTGCAGAGAGAAAGGGGCACACTGAGGTATGGCACCATGGTGGCAGGTCCAACTGCTGCCCCTCCTGTGAGCAGTGACCCCACAGATCTCCTTGGGATGTTCTCAGCTCAGCTTGAGGTCTTGCCAAGGCCTTAATAACCTCATGCCAGTGGGCTCTGCTTTGAGCAGGTTGTGTGTTAGACACCTCCAAATGTTCCTCTTCCAACATAAACTGCTCTCCAGCTCTTCACACAAACAAAGCAGACTCCTAGGAGCTCAGATTCCTGCATTCCAACAGCACATCTTGGGGCTTTCCACAACCCAAACCAGAGCTTGACAAGCCATGGCACAAACTCAAAGTGGCAAACATTGCTTCAGCACTCATGGACCAGAGAGGAGCAAAAGATGGTTCCAGAAGAAAGGTGATCCCTTACAGCTCCCTCACCTCGTAGTAGCTGTAGGAGTGGTTGGTGACAGCAAAGATGGGAATGATGTTGTGCTGACCCAGCAGGCGCACCAGCGTGGGCACTGAGGGGTAGTCCTGCTTGGTGTCATACACGTAGGTGCCATGGGTGTCCAGGTGACACTCCTCATCATTCCTCGCCAGGATCCCTGCCAGGACGTTGGCACCATCAGCTTCATAGTGAAAGGCTGACTCAGTGGAGAACACCAGCAAATGCGTGCTGTCCTTCCTCCAGCCAATCTTGTCCTACAAAGGGGGAGAAGGGACTTTTGCTTCTGAGCCCAGCACACAGCATTTGTGGTCAGTGGTAGGGCTTGGAAAACCCAACTCATTAAGACCAGAACGCTGCCCATTCACCTCCCGTATCCCCAGCCACTGTCACCTTGCAAACAGCAGTTTGCAGGATGGCATCAAAGCCACCCTCGGGTGCATCCAGGTTTCCAGAGATGCGCTCCTTCCTGAGCTCCTGGCTGAAGTAGTTGATGTTGTTGGTCAGGCGGATGACGTTCTTGAAGGAGAAGGGGGAGTCAGCGTTGTTCCACGGCTCACGGAGCCTGTGAGAGAGCAGGAGGGCAAAGAGGCATTCCAGCAAGCCCAATGGGAGCTGCATTACCTATACGGGCCCCCAGCCTTACTCACTTCTCAGGTCTCATGTCTGTCTGTGGGGATGAGACTTTGTCCACAAACTTGCCGAAGCCAATGGTGTAATTGGAGGTGAGGGCTTGCAGGAACTCAGCTGGGAGAGAGGAACAGATGTGAAAGAGGATAAGCCCACTAGGTTGATGCTCCACAGAAAGGGGTCCTTTCCTAGGTGCCATCACATCTCAGACTGGACTCCAAGGATTTAAACTCTTTGAGCTCTGATCTTGTCGTTTTGGAGTAGAAACCTACAGCACTTTTAGCAGCTCCTTTCCAAGGCAGGAGCTTCCAACACAACTCATGCCTGTAGGCTTGAGATGCCAAAGCCACTGCACAGAACAACCCCACGGGGCAGAGGACACATGATGGGCCAGGAAGGATCTACCCAACAGAGCAGCAACAAAAAACTAATAGAAGTTCTATTCCGCCAGGGAACCCTGGGCTCCCAGCTCTCACCCAGGTTTTGCCCCATGCTCTTGAGATTATCCAGGTCATCAGACATTGAGTAGGAGAAGTCCATAAGGATGTAGAGATCCACGGGGCTCTCCAGGGGCTGGAAGACATCCATGTTGAAGCTCATCTCCTCCCCAGCCCGCAGCCGCATGAACATGGCCTGGGGGGCCACCTGGGTCCTCTGCAGGAACGTGTTGATGCTGATGTTCTGTAGAGGAAGAGAGGGGTGAATGGGATGGACCAGATGGCCCCGAAGGGTCCCTTTCCAATTTAAAGCATTCTATGAATCTATGAGCCCACTCCCTGCCCTCAGAGCAATAGTTCCCTCATGCCCATGTGTGCCCATCTGGGCACCTCCCCAGACATCAACACCTGGGGGCTGGGGTCCCTGCAGTGCCCACCTGCTGAGTGCGCATCTCGCCCCTCGTGTAGACGATGCCGGCCTCCCCACAGCCATAGCGCAGCAGGTTCTCCCGCAGGTCACAGCGCGGCTCCTCAAAGCTCTGCATCGTTACGAGAGCAGTGTTAAGAGCACCAAAATGAGTCAAAAAGAACAAAAAAAGGTGTGAAGCATTGGCACAGGTTGCCCAGAGAGGCGGTGGTGCCCCATCCCTGCAGCCAGCCAAGGTCACGGGATGGGCTGTGAGCACTGATGGAGCTGTGGGTGTCCCTGCTCAGTGCAGGGCTGGCACCAGATGGCCTTTAGGGTCTCTTCATACTCCAACCATCCCATGATGCTATGATTCAATACTCCCCATAGGGTGGGCACTATGGGGCCCTGGGTGAGTCAGTTGAGTCTGGTGAGCCTTTGTAGGGCAGAGAGATGGAGACAAGTGCTGCCCAGAAGACGCAGTGTTCCCTAACACACTGGGGAATGGGAGCAACCAGGATACAGCTCTCCCTCCATCCCATGGGCAATCCTTCCCCCCACATCCCTTCCTGCCCTCACCTCCTCAGTGCAGAACGAACACTCCTTGGCCACACGGATGCACTCGGTGCAGCTCTTTGCCCGGCTCTGCACACAGCGGTTATCTGGAGGGGGAAGATTGCAGCACAAGGAATGCAGAAAATAAATAAGGACGAGAGGTGCAAAGGCCAACCCAATTCCCAGGAAGCCGGAGGTTTGGCTGGGGTGTGTGGAGGAAGGCTGCACTCACTTCTGTTCCGTTGGCCAAGAGCGGTGGTGCAGAGCAGGGCCAGCAGCAGCAGACCCATACACGGCCTTGGCAGCGCTGCCATCCTCCTCCTCCTGCAACACATGGGATGCTGAGCAGTAGAAAAACCTGGGCTGGGGGGAGGGAAACATCTGAATAGGGGACAGTGATGTGCCCAGGTGCTGGAGAATGGGCACAACATCAGAACCAAGAGCAGCCCGTGCTCCAGGCAGGTACATGTGAGAGATTCAAAGTCCCCATTCTGGGGCAGGGTGGCTGCCACCCCACTGCCAGACAGAGCCCAGCATCCTCCACACATGAGAGCAGCAGTGATCGTGTCCAGCCCTGGATTGTCCTGGGAGAGAGCAAAGTGTCCACCTGCACCCCCCCACACAAAGCAAAACACAGCTCTGTCCCTCCCGCTATTTCCTATTGCACTAAGAGTTTCCAGGATGGCTGAACAACAAACAGAGGGTGAGGTCTTGGGAAATGCCAGACCCGGAGCTCTGGGCTGCCAGGAGGCTGCGTGGTTTGGAGAGCACTGGGTCCCTTGCACAGGTCCCAACAGAACCCATAGAAACATACTGAGAGAGCACACAAAGCTGTACATGTGCAGAAGTCATGGCAGCAAAGACTCCAAGACGGCACCAGTGCTGGGATTTCTCTCTCTGGGTGCTCACACAGTAGCTGGGTACGTGGCAACAGCCCCATTGCAGAAATAGGGAAAATTCTCCTATTCCAGGGACCAGAGCTCAGCTCAGCCCTATGGCACAGACCCAGCTCCTCCCTGGCCTTTGGGTACACCGACACAGTTACGTCCTTCTGAGAGCTGAGATAAGCAGCCATAAAGCACAGCTCAGTGTTGACATCCTGGTGCCCCGTGCACTGCCAGCTTTGAAGTGTCTGGCAGGGCCAGTCCCACCCTGCATTGCCAGCACATCTGTGCTCAGGGTAAAAGCAGAATAAAGTGGCCATAGCATCATAGAATCAGCTGAGTTAGAAGGAACTCCTGAAGGTCCTCTAGTCCAACTCCCCTGCCACCAACAGGAACTCACTACCATCCCTTGACTGGGTTTTCATGACAATAAATCTGCTCAATTGTGAAGGATTAGGGGACAAAGTGGAGCTGATTCCAACCCCTCCCTGACCATATCTCCTCCTGCTCTTATTCCTCTGCCCCCAGCATCCATCTCTGCCTTGGCACAGCCAACACAGCTCTGGAAAGCACCGGGGAACCCCCAGGCTGCACCTCTCACACCTGAGCAAAAAGGACCTTCTCCAAAGGAACCACTGGAGGAACAGAGTATGGACCAGCAGAACCTGCCCCCCACAGCCTGGTACTGGGAAGGTTGAAGCTGCAGCTGGGCACTGCCCTGGGACAGATGGGGGAAGAGGTCTGAGGAATGGGAACCCAATATCCCAAACCTCACACATACCCCCCTCATATGCCTTTATCTGCACAGCTTTGAGGTTGGGATGAGCAGAGCAGCCATATGTTGCATTTAGACCTATGAAATACCATTGGGGATGGGGCTGTCAGCTCACTCCTCCTTCAGGGACAGCAGCCTCAATGTACCCAAGCACCCCCACGATCCTTTGTCACCTCTATACTCTGTTCCATAGGACGTTGGAATCCATAAGGATCCAGCCCAGCATCAAAGCAACCCACAGGGTTGGGAACAGCGTGACAAGGGCCCCAGCACAGCCTGGTCCCCCCCTGCAGTTACAGACCTCCCCAGGGTGCAGTGGAACCCCATGGGATGGAGGAGGGGACAGTGGTGGGAGGCATCTGGAAGAGCACCCAGTGCTGTGCCAGGGAGAACCCAGCGCCCAGGTGGAAACATGCAGAGACCTCACAAAGCTCGGACAAACCCCCATAAAAGCACCACCAACCTGACCCGCATTTCACAGGGTTTGCAGCCAACGACCTGCTCTGCAAAACAACCTCCGTGAGCTCTTAGTTGTGCCTCCCCAGGAGGACTTTCCTCCTGTAACCTTTGAAACCTGTAAGGAACCGTCTCCAAAAGCAGCAGCACTGCAGGCTGTGCGCCGTCCCAATGGCACAGGCATGGCCCCCCCGGGCAGCTTTGTTCCACCAAATAACTTTGGAAAGGAAAAGCGCTTTGCACAGCAGAACTGCCCAGGCGGGAGCAACGCAGCTTGCAGCAAAATAAAGCAGCAGAAAGCGCGCAGCTATTGCTAAAGGAGAAAGGGAAACACGCAGCTGAGCCCACCTGCCCCGTGCCTCCATCCGCCCCCGAGTCAATCAACTTAGAAACAAACCCAACGGCACAGAGCGCAGATGAATTAATTCCACAAACCTCATTAGAGCCGGTGCTGACAGCGTCCAAACCCTCCGCCGTGACCCGGAGAGCAGCACAGCGAGCCAAGGAATCCCTCCAGCAGCAGCAGGGAACGCGCTGCTCCGCTGCCACCAGCTCGGCCTTTTTCTTCCCCCCCAACTCCTCCTTTTATTCCCTCCTTTCTATTTTTCTATCCCCTTTCTCTTTCCGGTTAAACTCCAACCTCCGTCCCGCGGGGCTCATATGCCCAAAGATTGACCTCGTTCTCCACGTTCCTCCATCCCTCGGTGCCCGCACAGGGGAGCGGAGATACGAGCCGAGCTCCGAGCCCTGCGCCGAGCCCTGTACCCAGGTGAGGCCGGGCTTTATGCCGGCCGGGTGGGAGGGGGCCGTGACTCAGTGGTTGGCATTCCTCCGCGCCGCACACACCTGTACGGGCAGGCACAGCCCCGCAGCGCTGCCTC
Organism: Coturnix japonica; assembly: GCF_054131305.1. NCBI lineage: Eukaryota > Metazoa > Chordata > Aves > Galliformes > Phasianidae > Coturnix > Coturnix japonica. The sequence goes on from NC_140685.1 coordinate 4,961,392, forward strand.
CCCCCGTACAACGCGTCCCCATCCCGAAGGAAAAGGGCTGAGCCGGCAGCGGGCAGCGACCCGGCACTGGGAAGGGGCTGCTTTTACCACCGGTTGCTTTATTGGTGGGGCTCAGGGCTCGTCCCTCCGTGGCATTGCTGCCCAGCAAGGGCGGAGATTGGGTGTTGGAGCTCTGATCCGCCCAGCAGTGGGATTCCTTTTACTTGGAGAAAGAATGAAGCTGGAGTAAATGGGAGTAAATGGGTTAACCGAGGAAAAAGGAGGATGTGTTTGCAGCGTCAAAAATCACAGCAAACGGGAAACGGGGGGAACTGAGGATGGCACAGACACAGACACAGGAGCTCCAGTATTTCCCTGTTTCTCAAAGCTCAGTTTGCCAAGCTCGATGCTTTCCTTGCACTTTCAGAGAGGTCATTGCTCAGATTCAAAGGCAAAATCGGACTATGCGGGGTTTGGGGGCTGTCTGCTTTGTGTTTAACCGCTCCAAGCACTGAATGCAGCATTGCCACCCGGATTGTGACACTCACACCACGGCAAAGGGCAGGTGGGTGTTATCTCCACCAAGTGTCCTTGCTCCCACCTTCAGACCCACGGCGCCATCACTTGGATATAAGGAAGGTTTTCACGCTCAAGGCAGCAAAGCACTGGCAGGTATCCCATCCCTGCCAGCTTCTACAGAACCTCTTCCCTCTCTCCTTCCATCATGGTGCACCAGGGGCAGCTCTGGGACATCTCCAGACCAGCTCCGTTCAATGCAATGCAATGCACAGCAGCTCCCATTCTGAGCCAGGCACACACCGCTAAAAGAAAGAGGTGTTTTTCCTCATCCATTTGCTGCACTGGCAATATCCTATAGACTATCTGTATGTATCTAAGGAATGCTTGGTGTTATTCATGTGCGGATGATTTATTACACTAAATTAGGCTTAATTTAATTATCTAGGTAATTAAAAGGATGAAGCCCTCCCACATTCTCTTCTTCAGCCCTTTTTCTTAACACAGCATAACCATGTGCAGCCATATTTGTGCCATGGATGCTCCATGCCATCAGCACATACATGAAGGGGAAATCTCTGCTTAACAAACCTCCCTCTTTCCCCAGGTGGAGATCCTAACCCTACCCAGAGATGGACACTGCTATGACAACAGGACCGAACGGGCACCTCACCACATTGATGTGTTGGAATGATATGGGGAAGTTCTCCTCTTCTCCTGGTTTGGTTGGGTCAGTGAGACTTACAAGGATCCATTGGCCCCAACTGGCTGCAAAGGGATGGTCACCATTTGCCATCCTTCCAATGGTGCAGTAGCTGCATAGAGAAGGCACAAACATGGGCAAACTCAGTGTGTATGGGCACTCTACAAGGCAGGCCCATGGCTTGGTTGCTGCATTATATGGAGGACAGACAGACAGACAGACGCCTCCTACGTGAAAAGGCAAAACCTTTTTCCTTGTGAAGTCCTGGTGCTTCGCTGTTTGCTGGCAACAAAGGCACGAGCCCAACCCCAGGCAGAGAGCAGTTCCAAAGAAACAAAGGCCAAATATTGGAAGGCACCAGCGTGCGTGGCTCTCACTTGGAACAAAAGGAAGGAAGTTGGGTATAAACATTGGGAGGAGCATTGTGCGCTGCAAGGCTGAGAGGTGGGAAACTATTCTGCAGCATTGGTGCCTAAGCGTGATGGTGTAAGTGCTCAGCAAGAGGACAAGGAGTCTTTGGGTTTGTTTTCAGCTAGGATGAAGAGCTGGAACAGAGCTGGTGCAGGTGGTGGTCAGCCAAGCCTTGGCAAGAGAGTCTTCTATAGAGCCTCAGCCTCTTCAAACAGACAGCAGAGCAGCAAGCCAGGTAAAACATTGCTTCAGGTGCTCACCTTTCAGCTGGAGGCAGGGCTGGCAAGGGCTGTCCTTCCCCACCTGCTCTTTCAGTTGGTGAGGCATGGAAAGAAAGCAAATCCCTGACACACAAATCCCTCCCCACAACAGCATCAAAGGAGGACGGCTCCTTAAATCACAACAAGCAAATAGGAAAGAAAACCAACACCCCGGGGCATGGAGGTGGGAGAATAAAGCTTCAGAAGGGTGGCGAAGGCAGAGCTGGGCTGCCAAGAATGACTTCAGCAGGGCTGGGAGGCAGCTGCCCTGGCACTGAAGGTGGACCAACAGACAGCATTCAGCTGAGGAACGTGGTCCCTGCAGCTCTCTGCAGATCAGCAGCGGTCACACAGCCCTCAGCATGACCACAGCCAGACAGGTTCCTAACCAACAGATCAATCAATTCTCCTGTTCCAGGAGCAAAAGCAGCATCTCCCACAGGACCAGGAAAGGGTATTTCCCATCAGTACATCACTTGTGAGCACCCAAAGCTCCCCCCACCTCTCTTTCACAGCTGTAAACCTGCATGCCACTCTCCCAGCAGCTGTGCAAAGGCTTTTCCCCGACCTGCACTGTGTATCTGTGTATTGCTTCCGATAGCAGCACACGAGATAAACAAAAGCAACAGCCCATTGTTCTGGCTGCTATGCAATGGTTGGCGGCATCTCTATTTCGGCTCTTTGGAAAGTAGAGAGGGAAAAGACCTAAATCATTTCTATTTCAGGGCAGCTTTCTCTACTGCAGACAACACTCAATTAGAGAATAAGTTGCTCAGCCTGTTACTTAAGGAGCTCTTCAGGTGCCCCACTGCCACCTCTGCTCAGCTCGTCTCAGCCCAAAGATTTCCTTTCCTTTGTGACCATTTCTAATCCAGCAGCCCCAGGACCTGTAGGACACCAGGCAGAACACAGCCAGTCATTATCAAGTCACGCTCTTTCCCACCAAAGCTGACAGTGCTGAGGCTTAATTTGGTGCAGTGAATGCAATCTCACACTCACCCACTCTGCATTTACCATCAGTTATTAGACAGGGAGCAGGAATGGGATGCAAAGGACGGGCTGGCACATCTGGTGCCAGGCAGCACTGCTGTGTATTGGCACACAGCTCAGTCAGATTTGATTTCACTCAGTTTCGTACAGACTTGCTCACAGCACACACATATTGAGGATGTTCATTAGAGGAATGTTTGTTGCTCTAACAGCCCAGACACCTCCCACCCCCTGCTTGTAGCACTGAATTAATTGCAGCCATCATTCCGGTGCCCTGTTGGTCATTAATCTATAGAGCAAAGAACTGCAGCAGCTGGTTTAACTGTGTTGTACCTTCACCCCCACACTGTCCAGCAGGTCTTCAATGTGAATTATCTATTCCACCTAGCTCTAAAACGTGAGCAAACTGCCTCACCTGCTGCTGGGCTCCATTCAGGCTCACTGACCTCCACAGATGGAGATTTGATGGGAAACCCCAAATGTCAGAGAGTAACTTTTGAAGCAGCTTAAGATGCTGGAACAGGTTTGAAAAACAACCATTACATTACAGCTGAGTCACTGATTATTTCAGGGCATCCTCTATAATCAAGCTATTTCCAACTCAGGCCATTTTAACACCTTTCTCCTCTTTTCCTCCAGGATCTGAGATACAAAAGGAAGAATAAATGAGTAACATGCTGAAACCTCATGCCCCCCCCTACCCCCCAATCTGCCATGGACATATTGCGTATCTGCCTGTGTTCTGTAACACAAAGATTTTCCTTTACCAAGAGAAGAGATAGAAACATGTGAATGACACCATATTTTTCTTTTAAAGACTTTCAATATTTATAATAATTTTTGCAACACAAGTAAGAAGATTTATACAATACAGTTTTTTTAACTGAAAATACTTTCTCACAACATTGGAGCAAGCAGTGACTGCCATGTGTGCATTCGGGGTACGTCACTACCTAAAACAAAGACAATATCACAGCCAGGACCAGATGCTCTCCTATAACTCCCATCTCATTCCATGAGAATGGAAGGTTTCTGCTCAGGACTTCACAAATGAATCAACAAATCAAACCTCTACACCTTCTGCATAGAAATCTCTATCCTTGAAAGATGGTAACATGAGAACTTCAGTACAGTTACCTCAATATTTGAGCTGCTAAACACATAATCACCAAGATACGCACGGATATGCACACAGGTATGGATGTCAGCATTATAACAAACAACCCATCTACATTCATAGATGTAGACTGAGCTTCAAGTCTCTGCTACACGTTTGAGGATGGACACTGACCAACAGTCTCTGCTTTACACCCCTTGAAACGGAGCTGGCATGTTCAGGGGAGGTACATATCCCAAACAACAGCCTTTGAGGATGATCTGGAATAAACAAGGATAATACTGATATTCCCTCACTGCTTGTTTATCTTTCTATCTTTAAATTAAAAAAAACCCGAAACGTTAAACCAGACTTGCAAGGAGAATAAGAACCTAATGCAGTAATATAACAAATAAAGTTTATATCTCGTTTTCCTCCAGCACAATACAGAGACTGGTTCTTCCTGAAGCAAGAAGAGAGGCATTTTCGGCAGAGGTCCATTGGTGTGCACACACAGCTGGCATGCCTGCTCCTGCCCCCATTCCTCCGAATGAGAGCTGTGGTCTGTTTCAAAGAATCTTGTCATCAGTTACCAAAGGTGAAAACCACCCCTCCCTTTCAAGAACAATGGTTTTGATGACAATTCAGTCCAAAAATCCAAGCTCAGCGTGCTGGTCACTGCTTTGCCTTTTTCACAATGGTGCCAACAGCTGATATGACTGTAGTTTTGGATCCACTTGCACTGGTTGTCACTGTGACAACACCTGGCAGCGTTGCAGTAGTGGTGAGGATGGTGGGCTGAGCTATTGTTGTTACAGGGATGGCTGAGTCCCATTTGCTCTTCCTCTTCTGTGCATCTGCAAGTGTAATGAAGGAAACAAGGGTTAGCATCATGTTAAAAGTTACACTACATCTTTCCTAACAGTCTGTCTCATCAACTCTTGATATACTCTGCTTGATGAGACAGCTTTCCCTCACATCACTTCAGCATCCACTGCTTATAAATGTTGAGGAGGAAAGACAACCTTGTAATCAGGAGTCAAATTCTACATGTGAACTCCAGCCAAATGGGAGACAGTTGACTCCTTGCCCCAAAGCATGTTTAATTTTAACAGAGCACACATTTCTCAGTTGCTCCAGCATGGGCACAAGGCACACTCAGTCTTTAAGGTTTTAAAGGTTTCCAGTTTAAAAGGGCTTTCAGACTTCCAGTTCTCTAAAGATGCATCAGTCCCAAGAACACAACAACTACGGACATCATAGGATTTCCTGACACCCTAATAAAGCTATGCACTAACCTGCCCCTAGGCTTTCACTTTAGAAGGACAGCCATGGGATATAGGAACCAGAGGAAAGCTAGTCCACTAGCAACTAGAAACACTGTCTTGTATTATGCAATCAATAAGGAGCTGTCAGGGCTCCCAGGAAGCATGAATCTCAGCAGTACTGCAGCTTAATACATATGGATGCAACTGGTCTTTACCTCCAACTGTAGTACTGGCTGTTGTGGTTGTCGTAGAGGCAGCACTTGTTGTTGTGCCCTTCTTAGTGCCAGTCACAAATTCAATCTGTGAAAGGAGACAAATAGAAGAAAGGGGAAAAGATAAAAAAAGTAAGTCTTAAATTGTGGTGTTTTGTTTTTTTAAAGAGAAAAAAACTGTACAGAAATTGAGCTACAGCTTTAGCATCATATGAAACATTGGTCTCAGAGCTGGCTGGCAAGCAGGAGGAAAGATGTAGACCTTATGTTAAAGAATCCTGAAGCCATAATCATCAAGGTTCCCTGTGTCTCAGCTCTTAAGTCTGGTATGATAATCTGTCTGCCAACTGTTAAAAGCATAGGAATAACTCAGAAAGGACAGATCCTGATATTAAAATGTGTATTTATATCATTAGGAAACCCTGTGCTTTTTCCTTTAAAAAACTTGCAGGACAAGTCCCTACCCGCATAATTTACTGCAAATGCATCACAACAGGAAACCTAGCAACGAGAGTTACAACAGCATGCAATCCCATATTTTCAAATCTGCAGATATGGGCGAGAACATAATCAGATACCTGGGTTACTGTGCCAAAAAACAAAACATGCAGCAAGATACAGCATGCACAGCAAGAAAAAGAACACCTCCAGGTACTAAGTATTGAAGGAGCCTTCTGCAGTATTAGAAAGCAGTCTCAAAGTTTCAGCTGGGTTTCAGTTCTCCAATGCCAGCTGCTAGTTAAAACACAACACCACTGCAGGACAGGAATAAGACCTTCCAAAGCACCCCTGTGTTCTTTGTAAAGGGTACAAGGGAATGTATGTTTTGTGACAAGCCCAAACATTCCCATTTAAAGTCAAAATATGCCCAACATTTCTGGATATTAGAAGCAAGATGGTAATATCAAAAGAGAACAGAAAGCCCATATTCTGTCACAGTGAGATATGATGAAGAAATTAAACTGTACCAGAGCTATGCTATCAGAGAAAGCATCACAGATTAAGGAAAAGGCTGTTCTCTATGGAACATCTCATTTGTAACTGGCTTATGGCATACCATGTTATGAGCTCTGGCTTAAAAATACTGACAAAACAGGAACAAAGCCAGTGGAATGAACAGCCTAGAGAAATGGACCTATAAGGGAGGGCAAACAACTTCATCTGCACAGCCTGGAAGAAACATCGTGCAAGAAAAGACAGAACCAGGCAAAATGAAGCAAAAACAGCAAAGGAACAGAATGAAACTCAGCAGGGAAACAAACAAAATCCCTGCATCTCAGCCTCTCTCGGCCTTGAACAGCTACCTTTGTGCGCTCCTTCTTGGCCTTCTCCAGTTTGTCCATTTCAATCTTCTGAGCTTTTGCTGAGAAAGAACAGGAGTTACAAGAAGCACTAGAAACAGTGAAGAGCTACCGCTGTCTCACACACTGCCCTTCATAGGTGATTCTATAAGCAATTAAAAATTACAAGCGATAAAAGCTACCATAAAGCTACCTACTGCTTCTTTAAATAAAGCATTACTGCTCAAAATTAATGATTTCAGATGAAAACACTACAGAACTCAATTAAATGCTTCCCAGACTGATGAAGCAGCAACAACATTCATGTACACCCAACCAGAATGACAGAGTTAAAAAGCAGCATGTGATGCTTTTCATTTATAAAGATGAAGGCTGCAATGCAGTTCGTTAACTATGAAACACAAAGAGCTAAGTTAGGACAGGAAAAAGAGAGATTTCCTGGAATTACCCAGTGCCTCATAATATGAATCCTCTGACCAGCCATGAGGATCAAACATGTCCTAAAGAAGAAGAATAAAGACACATTAGGGATACTTCCACACGTATAAAAACCCAGCTCAAAAATGTATATGTTTTGCTTTTCACTGACAATATTAATTACTGATGATTTCTCATATTCCAGTGACACAAAGATTATATCAGAGCTTCTATAGGACTGTGCTACGTTGTGAACGAATAAACAGCTTCAAAATCAAAAGGATGTTGAGAGTAAGACGTGCATTCTTCTGCTGTTCAGCTTCCATTCCCCCCACGAGTACACACTTGAGCAGTTTTTATTCAGAGTCATTATAGCAAAGTTGGAGGCACTGAGGCTCAGTACCACATGAAAACATTCACTTCAATACAGAGGATTAGACCAAAAGTTCCCTTGCAGGGCTTCTAAACAAGCAGGGTAAGGAAAGCCAATTGTAAGAGCCCTACATCAGCTTCCACCCACTACCTTGACAGGTAAAATTACAGCACCTCACCTTTGGATAATTAGTACCAAGTTCATCAATTGAACAGAACTGGATCAGCTTTTCATAGATGCTGAAATAAACAAACAAAAAAAGGACAGAGTTTACTTCTAGCTCATTCATCCTCCTCTAAACTGAAATGTTTCAGCTTTTTAGTAAAAAGGAATTGTCACTTCTTGATGTTAAAAGTAAAACTAGAGTCTGTTGAGTTATGCTCGTTGTAGTGGATGCAGCACGCTGTTAACAACATTATTTCCCACTTCCCTCAGGTCAATCTCCCAGCTCCCACTTCCCAAAATATTTCATCCAGAGCATGTACAATACTTGAAAACCTATTTGAAATGCTTATCTAGTTGCTGCACCAAAGAAGAGCTTTACTCTTCCAATTACAGTCAAATTAAATCGCTCAATTTTGTAAGTAATAACACTTCTTGCTCAGGATCCTGCTCCTGCTACAGCTCCAACAAGGAGAACTCCTTGATTTTGCTTTGTGGTGCTTTGGAAAAGATGGTGGCTCACCTGGGGTTGCGGAATTCCTTTTTCCTTTGAATGATGTAGTTCATATCCATGCCCTCTTTTATTTTCCTCTCATAGAGCTTCTGAATCTTATCCTAAGGGAACAAGATTACAGGGTGAGCCAATACAGAAAGGGTGAGTGTTCCAGCTGACTATCAAAGCACACATGTGGAAACAAGACAACTGAACCAGTGACCTCCTTGCACGCAGAAAGGATTCCACCTCTACCCTAAGGCCAGGCAGTTCAGATAGTACAGAAACTTCCTGCTTTAAGGTCTTCTCTGTGCTCGCGTGGGTAAGGCAATTGGTCTTTACACTTTCTGAAGGCTTCATTGATTAAAGGTTTACATTCAAGGCATTAGTGCATGCTCTGCCCTTCAGTAGATAGCAGAATGCAGTTCCAGGAGAGATAGATGAATTCCATAATGGCTCTCCCACAACATAAAGAGGCCATTCCACATCCCTTCAGACATTTCACAACTCTTCTGATGGGCACCTGAAGATCAGCTGCTGGGTCACCCTGTGCAAGAGTCAAGGCTCTTGCTTCTGACTGAGAAACAGACGAGCAGAGCCAAGTTCTGCTGTGCCTACAGACACAACATGATCAGCAGGTACTGCTGGTGGGGAATGCTGGCAGCCAAACACTCTTAGGAATGCACTTTAAATCCCTCCTGAGAATATCTCACATAAGCCAGGACTTCAGTCTTTCAAGATGGGAGAGGTGAGTCAGTTTTCCTTTGTTGCTTCTAGATAAGCTGCTTAATGTCTTCCTCTGTACAGGGAGTCAGCTCAAATACAAAACTGACTGTTGTCTAAGAGTTTATTAACTGCTGAATAAAAGAGAACTGTTACAAAACTAGTATTTCAACCAACATTAAATAAAGAGCTTCACAAGATAATTTTTCACCAGGTCCTTACAAAACCAGCATGAAAAAGTTACAGTCTTCACATGTGGTAAGTTTGGAGTTTGAATAGGTGTCCCCTTTTGTGCCCTTCCCTTGAATGCAGCAACACAGTTCACATTCATAATGCCCACAAATAAGAAACCAGTAGGTCACCTTCTTAACAAGGAATACTCCCTTTGACCAAGTTCAAGGTATAGTTTATTAGGAGAAAAACTAACAAGAAAAAAGCACATTAACAGTAAAAGCCTGTAGCATTCTGAATCTGAAGAACAATCCCATCCCCTTACTTAAAGTGCTCTAAGATGTGGTTTGACCCTCCAACAGAGGACAAGTTCTCTCCTTTGATTTTACACTGTAAACTGCTGTCAAAGGGGAAGAAAATCTGCTTTAGTGTGTCTGCGCTCTCAAGCTCTGTTCATTCCTCAGATCTAACACACTAACTCATTGATGTCAGAACAATAGAACCCTCCTACAGCATGCAAGGAAAAATGGGTGTGCCCAGGTATACTGAGTGGAGAAGAAAGCGTGATCTGGATTGGTGAGTCATTCTGAATCACCATTCCATGTTACCAACATACTTTATAGAGCATTCCAGAAGCGATTCTTTACTTGTATTCTTACTGGGCAAATAACTGCAGTTAAATCTTAAATCAATGGCAGAAAACAGCAGTCAGTGCTTTCATTTGCCCCCTGTTTGGAATAGGAAAACAGAGCGGAAGGTGCTCTTGCCCTTCTCCTAGGACAGGATTCTGTTATATAGAGAATACTACATAATTTTGCTCAGACCACAAACCAAGGGCCTTCCATCAGCAAACACTCAGACCAACTCATTTGTGCACACTGCAAGCTGGATACAGGGAATACTCCAAACAGACATTACCATTTCTGCTTCAAACTCAGAGCCAGAGGCTCAGTTAGTAACACTGCAAATCTCAGACTGGTATGAATCAAGTCCCTAGTGACATATTTTATTAATTAACACTCAACTGATGAATAGTCTTACATTAGAAGTAAGAGTTCAGACTCCCATGGAAGGAAACCATGACAGAGTTTTGCACCAATTAAGTTGGTTATTGAGATAACTTGGATGTAAACCAGTGAAAACATGCATCTGTTTTCTTTTGCTGCCTCTAGGTTACCAGCATGCCCACTGAATGCTTATCATCCAGCGACATGTAGGTGGAGAAAGAATCCAGTCAATGCTGCCTCAACTGTTCCAGTAAGGGGATTCTCAGATCCATGCAGAATAGCAATTATTTATTCTCTCCTTAAGAGATGAATTTGCTGAGGTCAGAGGACAGCAGCCTTCACAGTAAGCCTTACTTCTGTATCGCTGATGAGATCAAGAGCCATCTTAAAGCATGACCTACACAGACTGCGGAACACAGTTTTAAGCTAATGTGAGACTCCTTAGCTAGAATCCCCGTAAAACTAAAACAAACAACTAAACAGTGCATAAGCTCACTGTGTTAGAAACTCAGCAATGATGCTGCATTTCTGACTTGTGGAAAAAGACTGAGCAGAGTTCCCAAACGTGTCCTTCCCCCTCACTGAAACGTTTTCCAACTTCCCACTTTCTGTACCAACCTGCAAGTGGTTAGAACATCTGCCAGGAGGCTCGGGAGGGATTCTGATCTCATCTGGAGACATGTTCCGCACTCTCTCTGAAAAAGAAGCTGTAGAGAGAGCAAACAGGGCGTGAGTTCTGGTACTACGGAAGGGACTCTAAGCCATGCAGGTCACTGAAATGTTCTATGCACTTGCTAGTATGACGATCAGTGAAACAGAATGGGTAAAGGCAACTGGAATTATGTTAACTGGTACTTGTGGCATTTTCAAAGCACTGTGCAGGAAGCAACTGACCCAAGGCTAAATCACTGGCAGATTAACAGGATGCTTGCTTTATTGGTGTCTACCTTATACTGTGGCATTCATCTATCACCCTGCGTTGTGCACAACACATCAAGCTCTCCACTAACTCAGGTCTTCTATTCACACTTCAAAGTCCTGCTCTAAACAGCCCAGATAATCTTGTGGTAGCCCGATTCTTTGTGAGTATCCTATGTGTGCTGAGTACCACAGAGTGAACCTAAAGCAGCCTGGTTCATTGCCATTTTTGGGGACATTACCTGTTTGGATCCTCTTCCCTTCCAGACCTACCAACATGAACCAAAATGGTTTAAAAACCAAACAATCCTCACCAAACCACAAGAAACTCCATTTCATCCTTAAGTTAATATTTCCTTAAGGGGCACTTTGATCCTCATTTACAGAGCCAGACTATTACTAGAAAGAACAACTAGTCCTGCAGGACCAAGAACAGACCAGCACGGAATGCCAGTTTCTACAGCTGTTTGTGTTGGGATATACCATGATAGTACCTGATTGCTCTGTAATGATTAGTGTACAAAAATATCAGCAAAAGAAATAGTCACATTCCTTCTATTACTGGCTGCCCTCCCACTCAGTTACAAGAAACCTGGGCAGCTTTCTAACTGAAGTCTTAGAGCAGAGCACTGTGCCGCATTTAAGCCATTGGGATTGTTTTCAACATAATTAGTACAGGGAGTCACAGCCTGTAGTGGAAAAACAGACCTGACACCAGCAGTGTATCAAGCAAGTCTTTCACATTTGTGTGTCTCCAGTTATATATGTTGGAATAAAAGCTGCTTGAACTGAAAATCCACCACACTCGAGTCCAGCTCCTTTGACTTAATGCCCAGCCATTCCCAAAGGGCAAACACTGGCCTCTGAACACAGCACACACTTCTGCCTTCCATCAGATAGCTGAGGCTGCAGATAATCAACATTACACATGTTCAGTGCTACTACAGTTTCTGGTTCTTTTATAAAAATGTAAGAGACTATAAAGGACACCAAGGATGATGTCCTTTGAGGATGCAAAGCCAGCAGGCGACCATTCATTCTCTTTGACCAAGATTGTTGTCAAGGGTTAAATTCTTCTGTGGTTGCTTGAAATGAACAAAAAGTGTCCTTTGGCATTTACTAAGAGGGGGCCTCTATGGAGGAAGGAAGCTTGCCAGAGCCCCTACAGAAAGGCAGGGAAACTCTGTAACAACAAGGCAGACATTTGTTGTAAGTTACAGTTGCTGGTTGGATGGCAGAGCTTCGAATTTAATTAGAATTTCAGGAACTCTAAGAGACAGTAGCAAATAGACAGAGGTGTTCATAATAGAAAGCACACCAGGCTTTCCGGAAAAGGAGAAAGCTGATTAATGGCTTAAGAGATTCAGGCCACAAACCACACTTCATAGGGCAAAAAAATAACCTAAAAGGCAAGCCTAGCTCTGCACTGCACACCCCATTGCCTCCTTATCTTCACAGATAACCAGGAAAGTCACAAGAAAGCAACACATCTATGGGTAGGGGCACTGTGGGCTCAAACTTGGGAACTCCAGTACCAAACCTGGCCCAGAACTATGCAAGGCAATACATTCAGCAACCAGTTCAAAGCTCCCATGAAACAGAAATGACACTGGAGGATGAACAAGAGCTCCCACTCTTTTTGCCCACAACTTTCCAGTTGTTCAGTTTCCTTTTAATTTGTCCTTTTGTTTGAGCTGTGTGAAAACAATAATTTATCAGCATTATGCTGATGGGGAAAAGCATCTCAATAGTTTATAATGAAGTGGAATTAAGACACCTTTGGCTACAGCTTTCCCACTGTACGTGCACTACTGGCAAATCCAGCACAGACATGAGCACAGGAACATTCAGCATTACTCAGTTATTTCATCACATCACAGCCGGTTAGAGAAGCCGCATCATTAGGGTACAAAAGATGAGTTTTACCCCTTCAGGCTTATATACAGTAAGGAAGTGCAAATAATCCATGCCCTTGAGCAGCCTTCCAACTTCTTCTCCAAACAGTTATCAGCAAGGCCAACTCCACGGCCACTTCCTACCAAGCCACTTCTGTAGAGGAAGGGGCAGCATGGATTGTCATTCTAGAGGATCCTGGAACTTGTACACATATCCACAGGCTCCTGTGCAAGAGATTCTGTGTTTTTCAAGTCCCAAGCACTGCTTTCCATGGCTATGCAGCGTAGATGGACAGATAACGCCAAGGTGTGTCCACACAGGATGCATCCAACTGCTTTGTATATCCTGTTATTTAAGCCCAGATCTAAGCTTTACTTTTACATGACTCAGTGGCAGTGACACTGGCTGCAGATTCCAATTGGTGCAATTGCTGGCTCACTGCCTAGAGGATCTCCACGTGGGGACCTCAGGAAGTTGGCCGTTGGCATGATTAATATCTCCAGGCACACCCAAGTTCTGGCTCATGATAAGTAAATATCTTCCCCTAATCAGATTCGCGGCACAGGCAAAGAACATTAGTGAGAACTGAGGTTGTAAAACACAGGTCTCACAGCCCAGGTAGGGGTTCAAGGACACAAGGAGACAAGGTAGTGCCATGCCAGAAACTCAAAGCATCCTACTTGTGAAGAAGGACATGGCTACTACTGACGTTCAGATCATGCATCCTTCCATAAGCTGATCTACAAGTTAAAAGAGGAAATCCTCAGCAGAAGCAATAGGAGCTTGTAGCTTTTTGTGTTGAGTGCAGACAGTGATGAGAGATGTTCAGCTGTTCCTGGGCTACAGGGGAAGGGCACAGCCAACTATCAGTGCGTTCCTAGCAAAGATTCAGCATCTCAGTAGACAACCAAGGATATCTGCTTGCCAGATCCTGAGGATGCAGTATGATATAGTGCTTCCATTTAATTGTCAGCTTCAGACAGGTGGGTTATTTGGCCACTATCTACAAGAGTACAGAGATATTGCATAGCAGGGCAGAAAGTGCCGTACTGTGTGCTCAGTTAATTCCAGAATGACTGCTCACAGCCCAAAGGCTCCGTCGGAGACGGGCAAGAGAGCAAACAAACTCTGATTCCTACAAATGAGCATGAAGTCATAAAGAACAGAGAAAACCAAATGAATAGAGAATATAGGAGCAGCTGGCTGGATGTGGGGACCCTGACATGTCCATCACTTGAGGTCTGGCAAAGCATCTTGCTTCAGCTTTTTGAATAGAACTGCTCCCCAGGTAGGACTGAAAACTCTTGTCCCTTTCAAGGGTCACTTGTGGTTGCCTAAGAAGCAGCATACAAGGGATTACAGGCAGCATCAGGTGCCAGACTGTCGTCTATAAAGGTCACGCTATGCAAAGAAAAAAAAACTTAAAAACAAGCAAAGACCTGGAGGGGGCAATCAGAGGGGCAAAGCTTTCCCCTGGAGAAAACACTAACCACTGGTGCCTGGTCTCTAACACTGCATTCTTTGGCACTCTAACGAAGTCTGCTTGGCATAAACCAGGGTGTGTGGGTTTCTAATTTCCTGGCACCAGAACAGCCAAATCACAGGGAAGAAGTGGAGGCAACAACATACCAGTGAATCACCCATCCATGGGAGGACACTAGTTCCCTTTCTGCTCTGTGGGCTGAGAAATGCAGAAAAAGACCTGCAACTCAGCTATATTTTCTGCTGCTCTGAACACTGACTTTGTGCTGAGATATCCTAAGTGTTGGGAGAACATTTCTTATAGTCCAAAAGGTAAACAACTATGCTGCAAAGAAATTTGAGAAGGAAAACAAACAGCACAGAAGTACTGTTTTGCAAGGCTGCAGAAAACAGCAAACATAGACATGCTACTAGCACCACATGCTCTTCAGAGTGCTACAAAAGAAAACACACATTGGGGCAAAAGAATCATCAAAAATCATTTCATATACACTCTCTTCTCAACCATAGGGCAGTTATTGCTGCAAAACTCCCCTCACTTTCTCTCTTTCTCCCCTCAATGTTTTTCAGGCTTTAGCTACACAATCATTAATGCTGCATGAAACAAGACAACCATACAGTTTCCTAAGCGCTCATCCCAGCTGGTTTTTGTGCCAATTTCAGTGCTCATGTTGCACGTGCTAAGCAGATGAGGGAGTAGGTCCAGGCTGGGAAGCTCACAGAGGGGGAAAAAAAGAGAATAAGGTGGATCAGTTGAATTTACCGCTCAGATGAACTCAGAGCACACAGACTTCAGCACTGCATCCAGTGGAGGTAAAACATTACTTTTGACAGGAGCCAGTATTAATGCTGTACCTAAGCAGCTGCATAACCATAGACTTTAATGATGGTGACGCTGAACAACGACGTCAGGTTATCTGAGAAGGGCAAACCACAAGCTTTAAATGGAAAAAGCTATTCTGAAAAACTTCTGAGGGAGGCTTATGCTTTCACATACTGATATTAAACAGAATTTTAGATATACAGATTGAAGCAGTTATTTGCATTGTGTCAGAAAATCTTGCACCTTTTTCCATTCAAGAATTCTAATTCTAAAAGCTCAAGCTTCCTGGGAGGGAGTGGTTTTTATATTACACTCACCAAAAGGCTTAGTGCAACAATTCCTTTTCAACTAGATAAGATATGGCCTAAATGCAAAGGACCTACAGAGTCCAGTACAGCAACTTTACCAACCTACACAAAGTTGTACCTACACAAAACTAGCCTAAATGTTGCTCTGTGCACGCCACAATTGGAAGAGGATATAAAAGTTGTATTACGACCTTAATCCAGGCTTGTGACTTACCTACACTGCCCCCGTTAGTATCTGACGTTGTAACAAGTGCCCTGTGTGCAGCTCTCAAACCTGCATGCAAGCCTTGGTTATCATGAGATACACAAGATTCAGTCTCATCTCCCGAATGGAGCACTCACTAGGGAAAAAGTAGACTGATAGAACTGTAATCGGAGTCTTACACTTGAAAGAAGAAAGATCTTAACACTACATTGCTCTACAAGCACAGAGCTTCACTCATATGTAAAGCAGAGAATAAAGGGCAGATGGTTTTCAGATATTCCTTTTTACTCTACATGCTGCTGTCTCATCTGTGTTTCTAATGTTAATTTTGGGGCATATTAGCAGTGTGGAAGAAGATCTCCATGGTATTCTGTGCTAAGACCGGTTAAAGGAGTTTTGCCCTCTAAAGGATGATATTCCTATATAGGTATTGGGTCAGTGCAAAGTCTGGTCAGGCGAACCAAAAGGGACTCCAGTGCAAAAATTCAGAGTGATGACTGCTTTAGGGGTCATTTACTGCCCAATATCTTATTTTACATTTACTGCAGTGTGGTTGGAATATTACAGCTAAGTCTGGAAAAGCTGATTTGATGGACAATGAAATAAATTCTGAACTCCTGATTTTTTTTATGGTACTATCATATGCTACCATACAACTGTACAAGTAACCTCAGGAAGAAAGGGTTAGTGTGAGATAGTGCGAGCTTCAACACAAAATACAACAGCACTTTATGGCCCCACAGAGATCAAGCAGAGGTTTGTAGTCCAAGCTGATTGCGCTGGATTTTTTTCCAAACCTAATAACAGTGCAATGAATGAGATGTGACATATTATTTCCAACAACCATTGCAAAGCACACAGTGCACCACTACACCTATACATCGTTACACTGAAGTTGTTAAAGTCACAGAGCAAAACACCCATCCTCATTCCTCATTATACCACGTCTTGCAAAGGTATCTAGAAAAAGCTACAGCTTTATAGGTTTGGGGTTCATTTAGAAAAACACCAGCGCTATCCTTTACATCTCTCTGGCACATGCAATATATTTTCAGGCACAGTACTTTACCCAAGATGCTTTTCTATTGGTTTTCCTTCTTCCTCCATACTTACAAAAGGGAGAACCTAGCAGGTCTAACCTGGAAGAAAACTGAATACTTCTGAACAGACTTACCAACTAGTTCCTGAGGATCTCTTTTCTCCAGCTCTGAGAATTCCTGGGAGAAAGGGGACAGAAACGGAATTCCATTAAAATATACTTCCAATCTAACAAGCTGCGTTGTCCATTTGTTTAGAAACTTGCATCTTACTTCTGAGACAAAAGAATATCAATTAAGAATAAAATGCATTTTATTAGATAATAGAGCAATGTTTGTAACATGGAAAGTCAAAGCCTAACAGGATGCACCATTTCCTTTCAAAGCTGGAGTCTATATTTAACAGAAGAATTGGGATTTTGTTCCTTTGAGTCCCACTCAGCTCCCTTTGAACTCTGCACTAACTACAGCAACTGAAGGCTTTCCTCAAAACAGATCAGGCCATAAATTCTTCATTTTTTGGTGCCTGGCCCTTGGCACGGGCCAAGAGTCAACGTTTTAGAGCATTCACATTTGGGAAGAATGCTCTGCTGGCAAGTCTGTCTCAGCTGTTGCTTTCCAGGAGCGATACAGCTGATCTGTTCATCCAGGAACTCCAGGGCAAACCACTGACTTGCATACTTGGTTTAGAGATGTTCAACACAGCCAATCAGTCCTTCCTTAGTTACACTACTATAAATTAAGGCAGCTTCAATTGCAGCAGCATAGCACATGTTTGTACTACATTCTGCTAAGCAGGAGTGTTAGGCAGGACACGACATTTTTAAATATGCTTTCAGCACACTGAGAGTAACGTTCAACTATTTTGGCACCCACATTAAGCCCCAATGGGGACACAACCAGTACCATTTCAGCATCGAGCTTCTGAAACAGTATCAGCTGTATCCTAACATTGTCCTCTCCCCGCTGCCTCCCTCCCAAAGACTTTTTGTGACTCACTGGACTCTGTGTCCAAAATTCCTCAGTGCCTCTGAACACAGAAGCTATTCATTCAACCTGACACAGACAAAATGTTGCCTTCTTGCTGCTTGGTAACCAGCCTCTAAACCCCCCTTCCTTTACTCCATTTCCAGTCAGGTGAGAGATGGACAAGGTGAGGAGAATGGAGCAAGGTCAGAATATGGGAACAGGCTGAGTCAAATTCACACTGAAAACTCACCGATTTCCAGAGAAACCAAAGCCCTCACGGAGCAGAAAAACAAATTCTTTGTGTGTCACTTGCTACTGTGTGGCATTTTTTATAGTCGTTAATGAAAAAAAGCACTGTTTCTCTCTAAGTACGCTTGGATCACAACAATAAAAGGCTGAAGTTATTTTAGAAAAAAAGAAAAGGACACGAAGGAACACGCATCTCCTTGCTGGCCAGCTGGCAAGGCACCAGGATCCCATCACAGCTTCCAGCTGCTCGAAGCCAATGCTCTCAATGTAACAAATCAACACCTCTTCTCCTCCCAGGGTCTTGGGAACAGCAGGGGAAAAAGATAAATGAGAAGCACAGCATTTCAAAGCAGGATGTGCCACAACAAGGAGCTCTCTGGTGGGAGCACTGGATATGAATTCGGCTGCATCCTCCATAGACCCAAACGGCATGTCCAAATTCAGGAGCTTTAGATGTGGCTGCCCTCTCATATGTGCTGTTAGCAGGGTTACAAGGGTATCTGCTGCATTTCTCAAGTTTTTAGAAGCCCATTTTCAAGTGTCAGGAGCAACACATAAGCACACGGTAAACATGCAATAGTATTCTGAGGGATAATTTGATGGCCAAAACCTCCCCAGGTATATATCACATGTTAGACAAACCTCTTTCTAAAGTGTGATGTGTTAATCAGCATGTTTTATGAATTCCTGCAATGTGGAAGTTTCTTGTAACTAGAAGTACATGTTTCTTTAACTTATATCTTTTAATCATGAGCCCACTCGGTGTACAACAGGCCAACTAAAGTCAACCCTCTTAAGCTGCTGCTGTGTATTTATCTGCCCGCATCGCCTACCCTCATTCCACCACAGCCACACAAGCAAGTCCAGTCTATACATCCTCAGGTCAAAGCTAAGATATTAGAAGCCCCAGAGCTACATCAAACAAAGGAGAACAAGCTTGCTAACATTAGAGCCACACCTCACTGCCCAGAGGATATGAATCTTGCTTACTGACGAGTTTCACCCACTGCTCCATCATTAGCAAGCTGAAGACATCAGCACAGCTTTTCATTAAGTTGGATTGCTTTCAAGCCTCCCAAATGCCTTCCAAAAACAAAGGGTTGACCGACTCATCCTACTGCATTGGCTCATATTCGCTTGGTTTACTGTCCAACACCATAGCAAGGCAAGTACCAACAACTTGACTGGAGACACATAGCTTGGCAGATATGAGGTTTGAGAGAAGTCTTGTCCAAACCTCTCAGCATCTGCTGAAGATCCAGGAATTACAAAGAATCAAAGCTTTGGTTCAGTAATGCTTCCTAAAAGATTCCTTATGCTCTCCTTGGCTTCTTTAAGCCTGGGACAAACACTGAATATAATGAATTGATCAGAAGAGGAGACAGCATTAAAAAAAAACAACCAAACATTTTCTATAGAACAAATCCAATATTGTGGTTCAGTGCGACAGGAAATAAATAAACGAAATCAGTAAATAGGGGGTAATGAGGTTCTTTTCCCCTGGCCTCTTTACTCCATCTAGTATTAGATGGTGACCCCTAAGAATGGCTACACTATGATTTTAAATAAATTAATAAAAAAAAAGCAGTATTGCATTTTTCTCTCCACATACTCCACAAGATGATTTCATTTTGTAACCTGGATTTCACAAGATCAACTGATAAAGGGCCAGAAGGCACATGGCCCTGCTCCAGCAGACTGACTGGAGTGAGCCAAGGGATGCCACAGCAGCTCAGATCTCAGTTGGGAGAGGACTTCAGGACAGCAAAACAAGCAGGAGACTGATTCCTTTCCCTGATCCAGACACTAAGAAATGACAGCCTTTGAAGAGCATAAACTGCTAAGGGCAAAGTAATACAAAGTTTAACGTCCAATTGGCCAACCAAGATAACTCACAACTTCTGTGCACTTAAAAGCAATTCCACACACCTTAGATACCACCTCACTGATGGCAGGAAACAGTTATTGCAGCACTACTCCTGGATGCGTTCAGGAAAAGGTTTTCAGTTTCCATCTCCAGACAAATGCTTTCTTCAAGCCCTGGGCAAGACAATGCTGCCTGTGAGATCCCAGCTGATAGGAACCCAGTCTGACAGTTAGGCTTTCAAGATTTATAATCAGTTAAGGAAGAATGGTGAGCAGAAAGTGGGTGGGCATTTGCACAGGAGGAGAGCAATACACCTTGGCTTATGACTACATCTCACTGTGGTGACATATGGACTGTCTTTTCAATAACAGAGTGTTCCCATTCAGTTACATAAAAAAAAATAGAAAACCTCTACTCAGGTTTCATGGAGAAGAAAAACAACCAAACGCAGTCCTTGCAGCATAGAACAGAGATCAACGGAAGGAAACAAAAACAATATGAATCTGAGACCGATGAATTCCAGTTTGGAAAGCCTTGCCCAGAACAGCTTTATTTAATGGAAAGAATGAACTGACTTACAACAATGCTTGCTAAATCCTTACTGAAACAAGATCCATAAATCCAGTACAAAGCTCACATCGGACATAACCATTGGCACTTAACAGTTGCCAAAGGGTACAAATCCAACCTTCAATTTCTCATAGAGGCAGTTGCATCTGCAGGCTGTTAGCGCAGGTGTACTTCAAACTGTAAGAAATGGTTGAGCAGAAAAGACAAAAAAAAAAACAAACCAGAAGGTGATCAATCGTTTTAAGTTATGATTCATAACAAAAAACGGAGACATCAATGCCAGATTTGCCAGCACTCAATTACTTTCCCAGACTTGCAGCCAACTGAGCACTGCAGTTTCCTTTTTCCACTCTCTTCCAGTTAGCGTACATTAAAAAATAGTTAAAAAAATAGTTAAAAAACTTCCACAGTCACCCCCCAACAATGTGTTCTTTTTCCAGAGATGCTGCTGAAAGCAGACAAAGAGATCTGACACCAACTAGCCTGACACCCACAGAACTAGTAAGCCAGTCCCACTGTTGTCATGCTGGTGGATAAATGAAGGTATTAATGCAGAGAGTTTTTTGGTCTGGACAAAGAGAACAGAAGGGAACAACAGTACAGTACTTTTATTTCCCCCTCTCCACCTTGTTGGGGATTTTTTTTTTTTTTTTGTATTGTGAGATAGGAGAATCCCAAGAGAAAGTCCAAAACAAGCCCATTTCCTACAGCCATATCCTGTTTGCCAGCTCCGATATATAGCTCTGGGCAAACTGCCTGCTACAGGATAAGAAATTTAACTAAGAAAAAACTGCAGGGATCATAGTCTAGATACCAAGAGCAGCACAGCAGCTTAGAATTAAGCCACCCATGGAAATCAACTGGTATATTTCTCTCTGGTGAAGCACATACACAGACTGTACAAACCTATTTCAAGATATTATTGTCACAGACAAAAAGAAGAAAGAACAAGACAGGAAAGGGTCAGCTCCTGAGACATTCCATATTGAATCCTTATCAAATCCTTACCAAAACAAAGACCATGTGCAGCTGACGCTGCTTTTTAATTTTAAGATCAATTAAGTCTGAAATACACCTCCAGTTCATTCCAATTCTCTTAAAAGAAACACTGAAAAACCCCAGGATCTGGCAACTGGCAAAATATATCAGTAAGAAAAGGCTTTAGAAGGGAGGCTTTCATTGCATAAAAGCCTTTAAATAACTTCTTTGAAACTTGATTCCATTCACCTGGCATATGCTATCTCAATATTTGACAAAGATATGGCAAAAATAATTTCCAGTTGAGGAAATTATGCCAAGACTCTTGCTTGGAAAAGCTGAGGGACTATTAATAATGTCTGCCTTACTACAGTGCTCCAAAGTCACCTGCACGTTTGCTGTCTCTGTTCTCTCCTTCTCATTCCTGATAGAACTGCTGTTAGGGGCTCTCTAAGGTTAACACTTGCAAATCATCCCCCTGTGCACGTGCTTTATTACACTTGGAATGCAGTCCTAGCTCAGCTCCTGCTGGTCTCCACCAGGAGCCACCATGGTTCATAGAGAGGTTCCTTGATCTGCTTTCAAGTCAGTTATGCTTCCTACAATAACACAGGAATTCAGAGGTGAAGTATAGGCACCACATGGCATAACTTGAGGTGTCAGGCTGCTCTCATTTTATTTTTTAAACAAACTGTTGCAATGCAAAATAAAGCTGGGCTGTAAGAGGCCTGCACCTTTCCCTTGCTGCAGTTGAGGCTTAAGTGAAGTGATAAAATTCAACTTCTTGCACAAGCTCTCTTTCCAAATATACAGTGCTGAAAATTCTTCATCAGGGTTTGGAATAGAGGCGAGGCATAAAAATACCCTCACTGGGATGTATCCTCCTCCATGAATAGATCCTGTGAAGAGTTAGCAGATTTTCATCCTTCTGTTCTGAGAATAGGGAAGGTGGAAGGAGCTATTTTCTTATATCTGTTGGTATTTGAGGCAATCCTCCATCTGTGCTGACTGTTCAGATTCTCACTTTGACAAGCACTAACGTGCTAACTCAGAACAGGCTATTTCAGTACAGCAAACAGAAATAATTGCAACACAACAGAACTGGACTTGAAGAACTCAGACCTTTATCAGGTGAAATATGCAATGGGAAGTAGCTCCAGAAAGGACTTTTCTTCAAGTTTAAAGGCAAACAGAAGAAAAAGCCTGGTTCTTCCTTGGGAGAAAGGGAAGCCACACCTGTGTCAATAATCTGTGGTATTTAGTACTGCAGGGAGTGAGGAGTCTGCTACAGCTTGTATGCCTGGCGGGGAGAAAGGAACTAGCATGTCCGAGGACGTGTCTCATCTTCCAAGCAGCTCACAGGCTGGACTGGAGCCAGCAGCACTGAAGTAAGTAAGCCAGCTTCAAATGCTGTGATCTAACTCCCTCTTGGAGAAAGAAGACTGAAATACATGAGGGAAGAGACTGAAAAATAACTATACAATTTATAAGAAATAATAACTAGAAAGAAAAGAATCAAAGATGCTAAACACAACTTTGTTTGTTACTAATGTCAGCCACATGGTTAAAAATGGGAACCTAGAAAGGCATCAGCTGCTTCAATGTCTGAGCACTCATTTTTAGAGCAGAGGACAGGAGGAGAAGCTGAGTTAACTCTACTCCCCCGAAAGGCTTTCCATGTGTAACGCTGCTGGCTAATCTTCCAATCTTCCTGGTTGCCTTTACAGAACACTGGAAACGAACATGGCAAAATGAGGGAAAATGTGTAGAGCTAAAAGGGCAGACAGCACTCTGCACAAGTGTACTAGAAGAAAGATAGAGTACAGAGTGAAACAAGTCTGAAACTGCAGAGCTTATCACTTGTGGGCTGTACTCACAGGCAGATAAGTAAGTGGGAAACAAACCACTGGAAAACCAACCTTAACCTGAGCCCTGAAAGCTGCACAGAACACCAAGCACAGCCATGTGTAACACAAGGCCATTTTTAAAGCATTGTGATTCTTCTGCCAGTCCTGTCTGTCAGAGCCCAAAATACTAAGCCTAATAGCACCACAAAGCTCAAATAAGGGAGGGCAAGGGACAACATAAGTTGTGGTTTTTTTTAAAACTCTGATGAGACTGAAGCAGTACCTTTCTACAGCACACTTCTAGAGTCATTACATCCTATGAGATCCAACCACTGCAAGATCAATACACAGCCGCTCCAGCCACCAAGAGCACAGTTTTGGAGCAGAACAGCAGTTTTAACTGTTATTCTTCAGCCAAGTGACCTGTAACATTCTAAGCAGAATTTTTTGGATTCCTTCTCAGCAGCTGAAAGCACCAAGGATTGGTATTTCCTCAACAACTTTCATCCTTTGCCACCGCTACAGCAAACACCTCAAATTTATTCAGCTTTCTATTATAGATACCAT
Organism: Coturnix japonica; assembly: GCF_054131305.1. Taxonomy (NCBI): domain Eukaryota; kingdom Metazoa; phylum Chordata; class Aves; order Galliformes; family Phasianidae; genus Coturnix; species Coturnix japonica. Next base: position 4,985,190 of record NC_140685.1, read on the forward strand.
TTTTCACTAATGCTTTGGATTTTTTTTTCTCCTTCCTTTTTCAGAGTAAAATAACTACATAACATGAAAATTCCTCAGTACCTTCAGGTATCTTTTGATAATCTGGCTAGATGAATGTATGCCGAATACATAAAAACTCACATGCCTTATCAAAATATGAGTCAATCACCAGGACTACACTACTGCACAATCCCCCATTTACTTGTTCTTATCCCTCTAAGACTTTTACTTGAAATCAAGATAATTTTGGCACCTAAACAGATAAATGACCAGGCAAGATATATTAAAAAACAAACAAAAAAACCCAACCAACCCACATTACAACCAAAAGCTCTACCTTAATACATACCTATGCATCATAACACAGGGAAGTTATTTCACAGGTTGACTGGACTGATAAGGGCTATACAGCTTTGATGACTACCAAAAGGTGGTGTTTAAACACGCACAGAAACACAGCATACCTCTGAAAATGGGACATCTTTCTGCTACCTCCCACATGGACCATCTCTCAACAGAATACCACAAGGATGCAGGAGGACCCTTAAAACAAAACTAGAGAACATAACTTCTTCTGAAAGCTACTCCTTTCAAATAACTGTTACCATGTGTTAAGCATACACTTGCATAGGGAGTGTCAATATTTATCAGCGTTCCTGCGCTGGCTAGTCCTGATAACAGAATCAAAGCTCAAGAGTTAATGATTCCCCCTGTGAAAACACCAGCAAGCCAAGCTGAAGGGCTGTGCCCTGTCCTCCTGCAGTCTGTTATTCATCCAACCCTACAACACCAAGCACAGAACCCTTCCAGTAAGACCTGGAGCACAAAGTTAGTACTTCAATTTCATGTTCTTCTTCCTGCAGGGCTGGTCCCAGTAGCAAGCTCTGCAGCCTGGTTGGTATCTTGTTCCTGCATCAAGACTGTAACCATAACCAGCTGCTGGCAAGAGCCCAAGCACCTGGCAGACACCACAGGGCCCTTTAACCCTCATCATTCCAAACCAATACTTGCAGCAGAACATCAAATTTCAGATATTGCCACAACACGCTCTGTTTTGTACTCATGGTTCCATCACCCAATGAACGGACCTGAGTCCATCCAAGCTCTGGGGGTCCAAAAGATACCAGTCTTTTGCCAGCAGTTTCTGCGAACCACTTCTTCTCCCTCCTAGGCAGAAGGCTTTGTTTCTAAAATTCCTTTAAGACAGTAGCTTGTTTGCAGTTTAACTACTTGTTTGATACTAAAGGCAGGGACCACTGAAGTGATTTTGGTTACTAACAACGTGCTGCTTCAGAGTCTGAGAATGTCCTTCTCAGATAAATTTGGAGGAACAATTCACTTCACCTAGCCTTGAACCTTTCATTTTCTGTGAGTCCCTGAAACATTTCATTTACAGGATGCAAGAATTTTGACTTAGCTGTCTAAAAAAGGAGAAATTCTGATTTGTTTTTTATTACAAACATACAGCATTCAGGACTGTCACACAAGTGTGCAATAACAGAAAATCCTATGAGCTAAAAGCCTGCTGTGGAAGAACTCTTTCAGATGCCTGATGAAGCCTAAATGTTCTCCTATACCTGGCACACCTCTTTTCCCAAGAAGATGTACAAAAAATTTCCACTTGAGTGTCTGAGAGTAGACAACGCAGCAGTCTTATCTCAGTATTTTACCTTGATAAGCTCATAGTAACTTCCTGCTCAGCAGAAAATATGTTTAAAAAATATATTAGAAAATGAAAGCTGCAGTTCCATCCAGGCTTTCTTATTGACTTTACCTCCAGTGAGGAACATGGGCTGTAAGGACAGACAGATGTGATGAATCTTAAAGAGTCAAGATTAAAAACCAGAGGTAAATATAAATACCACGTGGTGGAGTAGAAAAGTCTCCCCACTGCAACTTTGAGGCAGGCTATGAATTCCACTCTCCCCATCATCACTTTACCACTACAATTGTCAATGCCAGTTCTTACAGCATTCCCCACTTTTAGTCTCTTTGATTTCTATCCAAAACTGACCACCAGCTGGAGGTTTTGTTTGTTACTATCCACGCAAAGAATGAAGCCAAGGCACAGGATGCTCCAGCAACGAGGCAACTCCTCCACACAACTTGGCTTGTCAATTGTCCTCCTCACTTATTCAAATAAGACAAAGTAGTTCATTCACCACATGTTCAGATGGGAAAACAATAGAAAAAGAATCTGAATGTATACTCAGAGCTTGAAAAGACTATGATTAACTAATCATTTGCAATGGTTTCATGCCACTCATGCATTTTAAAGGACTGGCTTTCTGCACACAGATTCAGATGCTGGGAACACCCTGGCCACATATGAAAGGCTCACACCATCTATTTAAGTATGTTTTCAGGCCTGTGACATCTCATAGGAAGAATGAGAGCTAGAACAGCTCCAGCTCTGAGCTGGGAAAAAAGAAAGAAAGCCGTCCAAAAGTGTCAGCTAGTTAATCAAGCGCCTCACTACTTGCCATGCTTTGGATTTAGATTAACTACAACTCTTACTCTAGTTCTCACATATACTGCAAGCTCAAAGCAATGAGGAAGGAACCAGGAGAACACTGCCACTTGGTGGAAAAGGGAGAGAAGAAACATTTTTACTTCTACAAGTAAAAACTAGTTTTACATAGATGCTCTATTCCCACCCACTACACCAAGTGAGTTTCTTTGTAGCACAGCTAGTGCAACTCCATTCTGCACCACATTATGCTTCACAACATGAACACACCTTGTCTGGGCTGTCTTGCAGTATGCTCATAGCAAAGGAGGCTGTGGCTTTTTTTCCACTCACATTTAAGGACTGCTATTAAAGATGACAAAAGCCTAGAAATCCTGAAGTTCAGATCTGCCTCCCTGAAAAGCTTCTCAAATCCTCCTCGCTTTTTATTCCACGCAAGGATTAAAAGAATTGTGTTTTACTTTCTAACAGTAGAAGCCAAAAGCAACAATCAGTTTTAGCAAGCTCTGTACAGCTGTTAACTTTATAATAAAGCAGGAAAATTAGTCTACTCATGCTAAAGTATATAGTCTGAATATGCTTTTCTCTAACACTCCAGTTCAACCTACCTGTTTTGCCATTAACCACTTGGAATGTTGTTACCTGAACTGCCTGTTTCCACTTGGTTATGCCTGTGCTGAATAAGAACATTCCAAATCCAAGAAGCAGCGGACAGATGCCCATTCCACTTATTGTCATTTTTTACAATCCACTAGCAGGTTCCTTTATTTTAATAAGTTTGCTTATTATGTAAAAGGGTTTTAATGTAATTGGGAAACCAATTTATATAGCAATATATACAGAAACTGAACAGGCAACTTATGTATTACCATAATCTATAGTAAATTTCAGTTGCAGACAGGGGTCATGCTGAGACCCTTTTTCTCCCTGAATCCACGTCTCACTGCCTTGTATTTCAGTCAAACTTCCTTTTGCCACACAATTTTCTAGCAGGTATAACTGTTAACTGTAAAACCTGGAAATGTTTCTCTTTAAACCTAGCAGAATTATTATCTCATCACTTCAGCTCTTGTCAGAGTTCCTACAGCAGAGTCTACCACTTTAAAAGCATTGTAGAAACTGGCAGAAGGTGCTGCTTCAAAGCTGCAAGCTAGTTCAAGTGCTCTATAGAATTGCAGCTTACAGCATGGCCTTCTGGTTTCCTAAGTAGAGCTTTGAGATTGCCTGCATCATTCAAAAACATTCCGGATAAAATTAAGGTCTTTGAAATTGTCATTCATTCAGTATCCTATTTAAGACAGCTATTATCTCATGATACTTGTTTTTTTTTAAACACCATCTTTACAAAACAGTTTCATTTAGGACAGAAAGAGCTGGATGCAACGGAATTGATATTGACATGTTTTATGACCTTCAGAAACATACGACCATTTACTCATTGAGTGGTTCTAACTACAGCTTTTCAAATAATGCTGGTCAGAAATAAGAGAATTCTGCACTTAACACCACACCTCCCCGATCACTAAAGAACAGGCAAGATGCTGTCACAAAACACACCTCCGATCTAATTCACAAGACCGCAGTTCTTCAATACAGATCTTGACCATCACTCAGCCCATAGCTTAACTAGTTCAATCATTTTGGCAGAAGCCAGAATTAAAGTCAAAAATCACATTACGGCTACAAAAAGAAAGTACAAAGCTAGCTACAGAAGATCAAAAATGAACACCAAAGCCATGCTGTTAAGACTTATTCCTCTTGTACTGAGCTTTACCCCCCCCACCACCGTACCACACTTCCAAATACCTTTAGGTCACCAGCCTCAGGTTTTTCAGTCTCTGAATCGTCATCTTCCTACAAGACAAGAATTTACAGGATTAAGCTTAAAGAGAAGGCTTGGAAAGTAACTGCACTTACAGCACAGGGCTTGTGTTCAGCAGCCCTGCAGTACTCCAAGACCCTTCTAATGGCAGTTACTTTTGCCCCACCCACTCATGACCAGCAAACAAGCCCTACAGAGTTAAGGGAAAAAAAAGTCTAATTCTATTAGGAGTTTGTTGCCTTTTTAAGGTAAAAGCATAATTCAGTAGCAAATGTCTTCCACTAAGTCATGTAGCTCCTCAACGTTCAGAGCTAGACAATAAGAAGTAACAGAGATAGAAAGAAAAACGCTTGTCATTTGATAATTCTGTCTCTTCTGGTTGGCAGGTGGGGGCTTCTCTTGCACTCACCCCTGCTTAGCAGGGCTCACAGCAAAAGCAAAGGCCTATTGTACTTCCAAGCGTACACCAGCAGCGCATTTGGTGGCCCTGCTAGGCAGGGGGGTTGGAACTACATGATCCTTGAGGTCCCTTCCAACCCGGGTAATTCTGTGATTCTGTGTGTGATATGGAAGACACACAACCTGCCTCCCACCCAAGCAAACATGCAGGCTTTGTAAGGATCTGCCATAGTGCCAAGTTTGAAAGACCCAGTGATGCTTGCTGACACCACATCTTTTCTTACTTGCACAGTGCTCTCATGGCCTCATTTACTGATGACATGAACTTCCATAGAAAGGAACAACCCAATAATTTCTGATTTAGATAACAGATACCATCCAGTTTTCATCACTACCAAGGTATAACAAAAAAAAAAACTGGCAAATTTTTGCCCAGAGAGCTTAAAATACCAGATATATAAAATTCACATAAGAAGTAAGCAATTGTAATCTGAAACTAGTAGATGAACCTACTGTTCCATTGCCCAGTGAGTTACTGTTTCACTGGGGATCCTCGAGTTATGTATGTACATACATACTCTGGGTTCAAAGCAAGTAGAGGAGCAGAAAAAAACCCAAAAAACAGTTTTAATGCTCACACAATTCAAAGCAATTTTTCCTCTGAAATTCACTACTCCGTTTCAGCTTTGGCCCCCAAACAGTAACTTGGTATATCAAAAAGAAAAGAAAACATTGCATGCAACTGATAGGAAGGGTTCACATGAAGCGCACACTTCAGGGTGTTAGCACACACTCAAGTTCTGGCAAGGCAAGCTACAGAACAATTACCCAGTAACACTAAAGTTTAAATTGCAGAAATTAACACGCATATTCCACAGAAGTCAGACACCAAACCCTTTCTTCACTACAACTACTCTCCAGCTTGCCTTCCTAAAATATACACATATGCCAATAACTCAGTTTTAGCAATCAAGTTCAATAACAGGAACTGTATAACTAACGAACCACAGTACCAAGTTACTTGGTACTCAATCACAAGTGAGATTCCCCTCCAAGCTCCCACCCATATCCAAAGAGAAGTAATTTTCAAAATAAGCAACATGAGGTTCAATCGTTACATCATATAAGCACAGGGTTATTCTGTTAAAGACCAATGATAACCTGAATCCAACTTGTATTGCTTTCCAAAAGCAGCTCATAACCAATAACTGCCCACGCTACACTCCATCAAGGAATCCCTTGAGTCTAGTTAAAGAAAATACGCTGCTGCCTTGAAACAAGACTAAAGATAAGGCACCCTAATTAATCTCTATAGATCAGTAATTAATCTCTATAGATCAGTACAGTAACTGAAAACACACAAGATCTGCTAGCTAAACACTGGAGTGATTTCACCAGTTGCCATTTCTTGCATAGCGCCTTGAATTTCACAGACGATGGATGCTTAAAATCTACACTGATAATGCATATGCAATATAGGCTACCCCGTTTTACATACTTAGTTGTTGAGGAACATCTACATCACACCTACCACCTTGAAAATAAAGACTCTTTCAGTGAGATCTCTATAAGCTCTGGATATAATGAGGAGAATGACTAACACAGTAAAGAAGCGTTATGACTTCATTTAGCCAGACAACCACTGTGAGTGCTATAGCTCACATTTACTCCAGTCAATAACAGAACATAACAGATAGGGAAAGAGACAAATTTCTTTGCTAATTGAGGAAACAGATGGCCAGAACAGTGAGGGTCACATAAGAGTATGATCTAATGCACACAATGTAGATTTCAGTAAGGGGAAGCTGTAGCAACACAGTCCAATTTCCTTCACGTACTAAGTTGCCAAAAAAATAGAGTCAAGACAATACAGGGTGCTGCAAAAGGCTGATAAAAGTAAAAGGAGACAAGAACCTCCCCCCACCTCAAGATTTCTTGCTTTGCTCCTATAGACACATCAGAAGTATGTGCAGAAAACGACATGACCCATCTTAAAGTGCATCAATTGTCTCAGTATTTATGTGGTATTATATACATGCCATGCACCTATGACAAACAAAAGCCACTCAAATCTAGACAAGACACAGCTACATCAAGTTAACTTGATGTAATAAGTTGAGTTATACACGGAAGAATAATTTTAGACATGACAGAACTTCATTCTTTTCAGTTTTCCAGCTGACAATACAACAGCAGTTTTGTCCCATAGCATTCTCATACACGCTAACAATGCTTAAGGAATAGTGTATATTCACAGCAACGTGTTTCTTCCCCATCAAAGAGTCAAACAGCACCAACAGAGTCAGTAACAAGCAACAAGATTCGCATCAAACTGCCATTGGGCTCCAAGGCAAATGGCTTCTGTTTGAAAATCAAGTGAATTACAACACATGGGAAGGGCTGAAACCTGCACCAGGAGTCAGTGCCTCCAGCTTCCAGCTCAGGGCGCCACTCAGCTGCTGTCCCAGGAGCAAAAAGGCAATGGAAACTGAGAGATACTTACTGACTGCCTGCTGTTCTCGTCGTCCTCCTCTTCATACCCCTCCTCATCCCCATCGAGGCGGCTGAAATCATCCTCTCCATACCCGACGGAGACGAGCCCTCCCTTTTCTCCTAAAGCAGGAGAGAAACAGGAAGAAAACAATGAGAAAAGAGAGATAAGAACGAGCGGGGCCTTCCTTTCTCTGATAGGAAGGTGGCGAGACGGCTCCAGGGCAGCCCGCTGCTTTCCCCAGGCTCCTCCCCGCCCTCACCCGTAGCCGTTCCCCCATCGCTTCCTGCCGTCCCGGTCTCGCTGTCCGACTCCGGGTCCGAATCTTCGGCATAAACGGCCAAAGAAGACAGGACGCTCCGCTTCGCCGCCGCCATCTTCTGCTTCAGGCGGGCGCGCTTCCGTCGCTCGGAAATGACATCAGAGCAGTCGCGGTTTCTGACGTCATCAAACGGCGCCACAACGGTGCCTGGCTGGACCCTGGGGGAGCGTAGAGTGGGGGCCGGGGTGAGATTCGGTTCGGTTCGGTTCGGTTCGGTTGGGTTGGGTTGGGTTGGGGAAGGGGCGGAAGGATACGGCCCGTGGGTGTGGTGAGGGGCTGGGAATGTGCTCCGAGACCCCCAGCAGACCCCGGCCTCTGCCCCTCATGGAGACCCCACTGCTCTGAGGGAGCTGATCCCATAGGGAACGAGACAGAGGGGGACCCACAAAGGGGGGGATCTGTCAGGGTGGGGGCTCATCTCACACGGGGGGTCTCAGTATCAGTATCAGTGTCAGTATTAGTATCAGTTCCTCCATCCGCAGCTTCTCCGAGATGAGCAGCACGGCAGCCCCAGGCCTGCAGGGCAGGGTCCGGAAAACTCTGGGAAAGGTCTTCGGGTTTGAGTCCTTCAAGACTTCCCTGCAGGAAAGTGCAACCATGGCTGTGGTGAGAGGTGAGGATCAGCGTCTGAACGCTCTGCAGCAGCTGGAGCTGAGGAGACACTGACCACCAGCCCCCTGAGCTCTCCTCAGCCTCCTCTGCTCAGAGATCACTTCAGTAGCATAGGAAAGCAAGCAGGTGTTGCAGACAAAGTTTTCCGAGTGTAGCTTTGCTCTACCTGTTCTCCCATGTATTTATTTTGTAAGAACACTGTTGCATCGATCTGAGATAGCATTCAATCTTAGTGTTTCCAGCATCTCCATTAGAGGCATCCGCTAGCATGCTTGTGGTCAGATGAGGTTGAAACTCCTCTACATTTGCAGGGTTAACCTCTATTCTCTGAATGATGTGGGCATTATCGGAAACACACTGAAGTTAACCTACCCACCAACATTGGTTGGACAGGCAGCTTTCTCACATACACTGCTGCCCACCTGCTCTCCTTGCAGGTCTCAATGCAAATCAGAATAGCGTAAAATTCAGCATGCAGGATGTGGTTACAGTCTTCATCTGTCACCAGCAGATGTGCTACTGATAATAGATTGGCTGAAAGTAGTGTTCTGTCAGGTGGCTGTTTTACCATGTTAAAACTGTATGCCTTGGCATCTTCCTGACTCGAAGCAGGTACTCCTTAGCATGGTGACAGTTACTGACTGAATAATGTTATCTGTGTGGTTGACATTTGCTTTTTGGAATGAGCTTTGGGAGGATGTGATAAAGATCTGTCCTGAGACTGGTTGTTTGGTAACTGGAGGTTTGTAAGGTGAGTAGAAGCAGCTAATCTGTAAGAGAATCAGCATTAATCTGGAACAGTTGGCTTCTGTGCATCTTCTGGTATTTGTGAAAAGCTATTCCTTAATGTTCACAAAGTGATCAGAGATTCTTTGAAGGAAATCATTGCAGCCATGCAAATACTTATCCTTTTATAACCCAAAGTGAAGTGTATTTAGTTGGTATGTTCCATGGTACATGCACAGATTTGCTGTTTCTCATAGATTACATGCCTTTGTGCCCATCCCTCCAGACAGAGCCCTGGGAACTCACCACCACTCAATAGCCTTGAGCTTTGTTCCATTGTCTTTGCAGGTGAGAAGGATGTCTTTGTATGCATGCCCACAGGGGCAGGGAAATCCTTGTGCTACCAGCTTCCTGCAGTTCTGGCAGTGGGCATCACCGTTGTCATTTCACCTCTGATTGCACTGATTCAGGTAACTGTCTCCTGTTAGCTGTGGAAAAGCAGTCAGTGAAGGGGGTCAGGAGACTCTGGAGGCACAGCTGTCTCTCTCTCTTTTCTGTCCACAAGGCTTTGCTGTTACCCTGCTTCTATATTCTTGGCTTGATGTCTTGGCATGTTTTCCTTAGCCTGGTGACAGGTGATGAGGCTGGAGATTAACTGCCTAACAGGATGGCTCTGGCTTGACATATGGAGCTATATAAAAGAGAGCATTTCTTCCTTGATAATAGCCTGCTGAATTCTATAACTGATTCTTTTTCCCTTTTCAGCAGCTGTCTGTTATCTCCATTGTGCTGTACAGAAGCAGCAGAGTACCTCAAATGTACCAAATCTCTACTCAGAAGTAAACTTCCATTTTACCCATAGGGCTACAGCTCTAGGAATGATGAAATTGCTTTTGAAGGCATCTCTTTTTTTTTTGCATCAAGTTGTCTTTTGTCATGGTCTCTTTCTGTCATGGGGAGAAGCTGGTTTAGCAGAGCTCCTTGAGCACTGTCATTGATATGACCTTTTGTTTGTCTATTTTGCCTTTTCTACTGTTTTCATCACCCGGTGCTTCCCTATAAGAGCAGCTGTAGCATTAACAATGCACAATAGCTGGTGTTGTAGACTATAGTGAACATCAAATGATGTTTTATGACTAAGTATCCTGCATAGCTCTATGCTGAAATTCCTTAGTAGCAAATTGGCCATTTAAAGTGAATGGATGCTGAAAAAAGGAGTTGCCTCTTAAGAGCTGAGCAGATATATTGACTGCTGAAGGTAATGGCATCTGGAGTTGAAATAGTAAATAGCTGCACTATGATTATTCTGAGGCTTGGTGAAAGCTGGGGCCTTATGAATCTTACCAGTAGACTTCCACAGTGATGGAGACTTTCTTTAATGCTATTTTCTTCTCATTTTATTTTCAATTATGTATTCACTTCAGGACCAAGTGGACCATTTGCTGGCTCTGAAGATCAAAGCCTGCTCTCTGAACTCTAAGCTTTCTGCCCAGGAAAAGAAGACCATTCTGGCTGACTTAGCAAGTGAGAAGCCTCAGATAAAGCTTCTGTACATCACCCCAGAGATGGCAGCTGCCTCATCCTTCCAGCCTACACTCAACTCCCTAGTGTCTCGGAATCTCCTGTCCTACCTAATAATTGATGAAGCTCATTGTGTCTCCCAGTGGGGACATGATTTCCGACCAGACTACCTACGGCTGGGCACTTTGCGTACTCGCATACCCAATACACCATGTGTTGCTTTGACTGCCACTGCTACCAAGCAAGTCCAGGAGGATATTGTGACAGCACTTAAGCTAAAGCAGCCACTTGCCACCTTTAAGACTCCTTGCTTCAGATCTAACTTGTTCTACGATGTGCAATTCAAAGAGCTCTTGACTGATCCTTATGCAAACTTGAAGGACTTCTGTCTGAAGGCACTGGAAGTGAAGAACACCACTGGGGTAGGTTTTTCATTTGAGGAGGAAGGCTAGGCTGAAGAAAATCTTCCTTAGTGGTCAATGACTGGTAATTAGAATGGCCCTGACAAGTGTGTGGCAAGAAAGGAGGAAGGAACACCTAGAAGGAAAGTGCCCATTTGTTTTTTGGTTCCTCTAAAACACATAGAATATGGAATCACAATTTTTTCAAATGCAGATGTCTTCAGAAAGGGGTTAATCTAAAAGAAAATGTATTAGGAATCTGTAAGTAGTATTTCTGTCTTTGTTTTTGCATGTCCCAGGCAGTTAGTGCATTATAGTGTTCTTTCAGTATGGCAATGATGAAATACAACAAGGGCAAACAGCAGCATGTGAGGTGTTCTATTGAATTTCTTGCTCTAACACCAATTCCCAAAATAACTTGGCAAATAAGTCAGTCTCTGCACCTTAGTTTATCTGCAATGTGGAGAGATTATTGCTTCGTGCATTGTATCCTCTGAGAGAGGTTGGGGGACCACATTTGTTCAGTGTTTTTTTAGTCCTTGTAGGACTTGTAAGGCAGTTGTCCTTAAATCTAATTTACTTTTGAGCCACAACAATATCTTTAAGTTTGTGGAACCAGATTGGAGATGAGGTGAGCATTAGGCATCCCTCCATTTCCTCTGCATTGATGACTGCAGCTTAGTTGATTGACTTCAGCCAGCATCACAGACTTTCTCTCTTGTGTGCCCAGGTGTACTCTGGCTGTGGCATTGTGTACTGCAGGATGAGGGATGTTTGTGACCAGCTGGCTATTGAATTGAGCTACCGAGGAGTGAAAGCCAAAGCGTATCATGCAGGTACTGAAATCTGCATCTCTCAGCAGCTGGTAGAACTGCACTGTACCACATTGAAGGCCTGGGTGGGATTACCTAGAGATTAGCTTTCTTGGCATGGGCTGCAATGCATGTAATGGTTATGCATTGGATCTTTGAGGTAAATATGGGTCACAGAGCAGAATGGCATTCTCTCCACTTCAGAGCTGTTGGTTTTGTTGGATCTTGCGTGGCCTAAATATAACTGCACTCCTCCCAAGAATGTTCCAGATTTTTCTCTTTGGAATAGAAACAGCTGCTGCTGACTTCTGCTTGATCCCAGGCCAGTTTAAACATGGACAGAGAAGAGTTTGTATGTTGGTTTGTTTTCAGTTGAGGGGGTTGCAATGGAGGAATATGAATGGGGGGGACACAAAATACTTCTTCCCTTTTTTTGTTTTATTTTGTTTCCTTCCATCTTCTGCTATTTCCAGGGCTCAAGGCAGCTGACAGGACTTCTGTCCAGAATGAATGGATGGAGGAGAAGATCCCAGTTATTGTTGCGACCATCAGTTTTGGAATGGGAGTAGACAAAGCAAATGTCAGGTGTGTGAAGCTGGGTTTTGTGCTCCATCAGAATCTGAAAACTGAGCAGCAGGAAGGGAAAACCTCCATGTCTATTACCTGGTACATCTGACTCAACCTGATGAAGGCTTGATGAAACTCATAAAAATGTAGCTGGAAGTTTTCTTAGAAGCCTTGCAACAACCTACATGGAACTGATCTTTACTCAAAATCCACATAAAGCAATTACTCTGAATGCTGTAGGAGAGTGACAAGACAACACTGAGTCTATCACATCCATTCACAACTGTGCCATCCTTGTGTTGATTAAATAACTGTGACATCCTCTGTGCTGACAGATAGCAGGATCCTGTATTAGTACCAGGCCGTTTTGTTGCATGTAACATGCAACTAATTTCTTAAAAGAGAACGTCTCTAACAGAGTAGCATGAATTAATGACCTGCTGAAACTAGTGTCTCCCCTGTTCACTGCAATAGCCATTAAACCAGCAAAAATTACCTGAAATGCATAGGGCTGACAGAGGGTAAAATACAGCTGAAACATGCTCTTGTAGTATGGTTGGTCTCCAAGAAATTAAGTTAAAATGACTCCTTACAGTTGTTTTTCAGTAAGTTAAGGATATTACCTGGTGTAGGGAACCTGCTTTGGCAGGGGGGTTGGACTCAATCTCTGGTGGTCCTTTCCAACCCCTACGATTCTGTGATTCTGTGATATTATACCCTAGCCCAAGTATGAAGCCCTGCTGCTTAGTCTTCAGTTTTTGTTGGCAGAGTTCTGAATATTCATGTGTATGCTATCAAGTAAGATCAAGTCTGACAAGTTCTGGAGGTGACTCTTTGTATCAAAAGGAAAAACAGAGGTGTTGCCTCTCTTTCTGAAGGAATCTTCTCTTTTTTCTTCACTGCTGATTCTTTTTTAGTTAAGATTATTCATACCTGGTCTGGCCTGGTCCTGAAGCATTTATGTTTGGAGAAACTCTTTTGGTTTATAGTCTTTTATCACATCACTGTACATCATACCCACCTCTGGGCAGAGTTTTAAAAAGACCAGTTTTGAGGCAGACTGGTATTTAAAACATTGGCAGCATTACTGTATGGTAAAATGCTCAGACCTCCCAGGACTGAACACAGCTATGAACCGAGTTTGTGAATATTCAAACACTAGCAGATTTAAAGCAATCTTGTGGTGGTGCATTTAAAAACAGTCGTTTAGAGATTACTTCCAGTTTAGCAGCAATTCATAGTCATATGTGCTGACTTGAGAAGGGTGCCTTCGTCTGCAAGTTTGGTGAGGTAGAATTTCCCTCACAGACTTCATTGTCAAAATGTCTTTTTAAAATCAAGTATTTTGAATTCTACTTCAGAGAATTAATAGAGCTTTTTAAAATCTCCTGTTTTATAGTAAAATATTCTGGACTCCTTAAATCAGTGTCCTTATTTTTGCTCTTCACAGCTATGCCGTTATGTTTGGATATTTGTGTGCCCTTTTTCTTCCATCCATTTTGAGTGGCATCCTGCTCACTTGTTCACATGCATTGGGTTACATAGCTCTGTTGCTTTCCTTGTGTCTTGTGTTAATACTTCTGTGTGCAGAATCCCTTACTCTGCCAAGTTCTCTGTCTTATATGCTTTTGCTGCCTTATTATTTACTCTCTTATTAATATCCATAAACACATTTGTGTGTGCCCTGAGCTGAGAAAGCTGCAGCCTTGTGTTTCCCCTTTGTCTTATCACATGCAGGTTTGTTGCTCATTGGAACATCGCCAAGTCAATGGCAGGGTATTACCAGGAGTCTGGCAGAGCTGGGCGAGATGGGAAGCCCTCCTGCTGCCGCCTCTATTACTCTAGGAACGACCGGGATCAAGTTAGCTTCCTGATTAAGAAGGAGCTGTCTAAAATCCAGGTAAGCTTGGCAGAACAGTATCCACCTAAATAGGCAAAGATGAAATGAGTTTTTCTGGAGCTGTAAGAGTAGGTTTTGAGTATACAGCTGTCTATAACCCAGTTTTGAGGGAGATCAGTGAGGCAAGCTCCAGGCCCAGCTCAAGCCCTATTAGAGAGACATGGTTGAGCAGAAACAGTATGGTGCCTGTACCAGTTTGCCACATTGCACAGGAGGAATGGATTTGGTTATCATTAGAGTTAGTTGACCTGTTTGTACTTGTACTGAAGACTTGTCCCTCTCTACTTTCAGGAAAAAAAAGGCACCTTAAAAGAATCTGACAAGGCTGCAATGACAGCTTTTGATGCCATTGTAAGCTTCTGCGAGGAGCTGGGGTGAGTACAGTTCTTCCAAGCAGTGTTTAATATTGTGGAAATCCATGTCCTGTCCTTTTTGAGGCATTGTTATGCCTGAGCTCTTTCTGCAAATGCATGTTTAGTTAAAAGAAAATAGTGAATGGTTCAACTGATATTTTGCTGTCTAGCCTGAGGAAGGCATCCCTCAGACATCTGTCACTCATTCTCACCTCTGAGTTAACTGAGATGTTGGTTAATGCATAAGTATGATTTCCTCATTATATGAATTCTAATATTTTGTCTGGGGTAAGCTGACTTAGTTCCAGTTGTTTTTGTTTTGAGTCTTTCCTCCCTCAGCTGTCATTCCTCTTTTAAGCTAATTAAGCAGCCTCATCCAGGACAGGATAGAACCACTTAGTTTTAATGCTTCCCTAAACCTCAGGGGCTCCACTCTACAAAGAACGAAGTATATTTGATTTTCATCAAACTTAGAAAGAGCTGGTGGTGCTTAGATCCTTTCAGAAATAGGCCCAAATTATGGATGCGCCCCATTTAAACGCAGACTAGCAACCGCAATGCATATTGCTCAGGTTTAGTTCATGCTTTGTAAGCTGTAATTATACTAATTACTATATTGCATAAAACACTGAAGCTATAATTTTGCCAGTTAAAGAGCAGCGTGAAAGTGGCCGGTATTTGTCTGGCTTTCAAGTTTCTGTTTTGTTTCATTCTTGACACTTGTATCTAGGACAAAGTTTTCAAGTGATGTGTGCTGCTTTTCTGCTGCTTTGGCGAGAATAGAGAGAAAACATTCTTCTTTGCTTAGGTGAACAATAGAAACAGAATTTCACTGGCTATGTAAGAGATTCATGTAAGGGAAGCCCACTAACCTAATTAGAAATCACATCCCTCCATTTTTGTGTTTGTTTGTTTGTTTGTTACTCCCTCCTCAAGCTTAAAACACAGACATAACACATGTGCATTCCGAGGTCACACATTGCAGCATCATTGCCTGGCTTCTCTGCTTGCAGCTGTACAAGAAAATAAAACACTCTTCAAAGAAATACATCACATTTCTTTTTTACATTTTGAATTAGTACAGTTCTGTTCACTATCCAAACAGCAAAAGTAAAGCTGCAATTCTGACCTTGCAAGATTTAAAATAAGAACAAATACACACATTTGTATTCTGGCAGGTAAATTTTTGCCTAGTATATTTAGGCTATTGTTTGATTATGATGGGAGAACAACTGCTGAAGCTGCTTTTAGAGAATTGATTCATAGAAAGCTTCTGCTGGTCAGTTTCCTAATGCCAATTTGCAAAATAGAAAAACAAACAAGTCATTGCAGTAGTGGAAAAGATCTTCATTGTTTTCAGGTAGCTCTGACCACTTGGCAAGACTATCCTGTGGTTTTGCTTGAAAGATGAGAAATCAGAAAGAAGCATAATTAACAAAATGCCGGAGTCCTCATTCACTTCCTGAATACAGATTGCTGTGTGTGGGGTTTGCTGTGGACTTGCAGAACAACCTGCTGGCATAGGTACGTTGCCCTCAGTGTAGGAAAGCTGAATGGGGAGAAATAACCACCTGAGGACAGAAGACGAGAGCAACATATTGCAGCTGGACTGAATCTTGCTTAAATGCGGAGCTCCAAGTACTGCACCTCGGCTTTACTGTTTATGCCCTAGTCCGTTTATGTCTTGGTGATGAGCAGCACCCATAGAGGGTTGCAATTAAGAAGAAAGCAACAATAACAAGGCAGAAGATGCCAATCACCACTAGCCCTGCAATAGCCCAGTCACTTCTTGCAATCCAATTCCTTAGGTCTTCCAGAGCTGAGGATTTCTCTTGTACTGGTGACATGGTGCCTTCCACCCTGCTGGAGTCAGACAAGAGCTGTATCAGATATTCATGTATCCCCTCTATGCTCTAAACCACTATAGGCACACCTGCTCTGTGTGCTAGTAAGCATCCCTCATCTGAAAAGCAGAGTCATTATTCAAGAATCTGGAGCATAAACTAGAAGCAGCATAACCAAGGCCACTTTAGCGGTCAGCTCTTCAGAGAAGTGGGGGGGAAATCTGTCTGTGCAAGATTCTGGCAGTTGAGACTTACTTTAATCATAGCCTATCAATATTTTTTAATATAGCATCTTTCCCAGCATGTTCCTTGTGAATCCTTCAGCTGTCAGCTTACGGCCCATACATCAAAGACAAGCATTCAGTGGGAAACCTTTGTTGATTCCAGTGGAAAGAAAGATCTCTGAAATCAGGAGTAGAGCACTGAAGCTCTGATAACACACTGGAGATTAAAAGAATACTTATTTAAAAACAAACAAACCAAACACACACACACCAACAGCAAATACAGAACTTAACATAGAGCTTGTCATTTCCATACGGTTTAGAACAGTCACTTGCTTGAGAAGTGCCTCCTGTTAATGATTTTAACCCACATTGTGGGTTACTCTGCAATAGAAGTTTTCTGCCTATTAAGTACTTAGATTCAGCAATAATTTAAAGTGGAATCTCAGTGGACTGTACATACTTGCTCTATCAGTGATACTTCGCATAATGACTTCACTATCAGCTGTCCTAAGGAGAAAATATCTGTTAGAGAGTATCTTTTGGCTTTACTGAAGCTTCATTACTAGATGCCTCTCAAGGTAAAAGGAAGAATGGGTTATTTCTCACACTTTCTCTCCAATTTGACTACAGACCTAAAGCAGGAAGAGATCTTTATTTCCAAATATTTGCCTGGCTTATTGCCTCATGTCTACACCCTAAATACGTAACAAAAATTATGTAAAGCGTTTTCAACCTCAGGAAGTCACAGTTGACTGGGAGCACCAGCTCACACTTCAGTTTTCCTAAGACTTTTGTTACTTTTTAGGTAGCCAAAAAGTATTGAAGCGTAGACTTTACATTTTGGAATTATGTCAGATTACCCAAAGTATAAAGGATACAAGCACTCCCTTGAGCGGTTTCCTTCTGCTTTAAAGGAAAGGTAGTCAAGATATAGTCTTCTAAAATAGGACACTATGAAATCGAATACAAATTGTATTCAATTTTATAAATACCTGAAGCTGTTGAGTTTGCAGCAGACAGTTCTTCTGGTGTCTCTTCTTCACCCGCTTGAAAAGATCTTAACCTGTGGTTAAAGATCCCTTTACTACACCTGGACAGCTGTAGAATTATCATGGAAATTACCTATTTGAACTGCAGTAAATGTTTAACAGGTGGCTATCCTGCAAAGGTGTGGCTAATCTAATCAAAGGCCTTGAGCCTAGTTAGAAATACTCAGTTCGCGTGTTATTAATTTCTTTCTCTCCATGTCTTTATCCATTCAAGCACCTTTTTGAGTGCTTGTAGAGGTCTTTTGCATCCTCTATTTTAGGAAGGTTGCAATGAGGAGAAGAGGTTGTTCTTTTTTGGGTCTTGACTGTATTTGTATTACAAGTTCTGTTAGGAGGTTGCATGTGTTAAGTGGACTCTGAACATCTCTATCCTCTAGTCCAAACTTCATCATGACAGTTTCAGTGGCTGAAGTCATATAACCTTGTACTGCTGTTAGCTGCAATACAAACTCTTCCTGTTGCTTTCTTAACTGAGGAATAACAGAGGGAAAGTGCTAAAGAGAAGTGAGAGAGGGGAAGGAAGGTATGAGCAAAAAGAAACTTGTTTTTGACAAGCCAAGCAAGTCTCTTTGAAGCCTGACAGATTATGTTATAAGATGTAAGCTGTTCCATTAAGTGCTCAGTGAAGCTTCAGCTGCTGCTTCTGAAGAGGTTGTGACCTGCTTTGTGTTTATCTGTAAAGGAAGCTATTTCGACACTTGTATCATCAGGACTGAAGTAACTGTTTCCCCTTGCAGTTTCTTCCAGGCAAACTAAAACTGCTGTGATTGAAACAGTTTTACAGTAGTCTGCCTCCTCTGTGCTTTTTGAAACAGGATTCATGCTCACTGGTGCTCTGGACACTCCAGGTCCTTTTATTCACATAAAGGATGAAACAAAACAACCAAAAAAAGTCAGGTGCAGGCAAGTGTACGTAAATTGGCCCACAGCCCCTTTTCTCCTTGGTGGCTTCTCCAGAAGCCAGATGCATTCTTTACAAAATTGCTTAATTTTCTTTCCTATTCTGTATCTGTGCTCTAATTCATGAACTAATAGTGGGAGAAATAAGAAAGGAGCTGTTTCCCCTGTCCCCTTCCTTGTATCTATCAGTGGTTTAGCTTGTAACATGATGGGGCAAGTATATTTCCTTTTGCAATAGTGCCTGGCAGCTTATTCCCACTGACAGCAACCTGTCAGAGCTGTCGGTGAGTTTCCAGCCTGCTGAGCTTCCTCCTAACTGCTAGTACAGCCTGGTTCCATGCTGCTAAAACATTTCTCAATGGGATTCTGTTAACTGCTGTAGCTGGCACTGTCTAGCACAGGCTAGGAAAGAAAGTAAGCTCTGTTCTTTCACATCTCTCATGATTTAACTTAGAAACTAAAATGTCTGTTGAGCCTGTCTACTGCAGGAGAGAGGTTCTGAGACTTCTGTGTCACCTTGGTTGTCACTTGTTTGTAAATAAAAGGAGCAAAAACATCTGACAGAGAGGTTAATGAGATGCATCTTGGCATGTTGATTGCAGTAAACTGGCGCCATGCTTGAGCTTATCCTACCTTAGCATATCTGATGGAAGTGGAAGCTTTGGAATAGAATAATAGAGGCCAGCAATTTGTTGGCCTTAATGTGGCTGTGCCTGTAGCAGCTTACACTGGTACAGTCCTCATTTTATGGGTATTCAGTAAATGGGGCTCAATCACTTAATTTCTAGGGAATGTCCCCATGTTCTCCTGGAAGGTTGTTGGCTTTAGTTCATTTTTTTTACCTGCTGCTTTTATTTTTAATTAAGTGTTAAGTGATGTTGGTGGTTTGAGGAACTTTGTCATAAATTTTCGACCATTCTCTGTGTTGGTGGCTGCAGATTTATTCCAATATCCGAGTGGAAAAAATGTGAAATACCTACAGCTGGTTTATTTCTTTTTTTAAGTGCATTAAATAAACGAAAAGCTACAGATGTAATTTCCATTCTAGTAATTTGTGCACAGGCATCAGAGAAACTTTACAAAGTTTCTGTTTTGTTGTCCCTTCTGAAGCATGAAAATACTTAAAATCCCACTGTTAAAAACCTGATTATTTTCTCTCTTGCTGGACTTGGTTGTAATACACTTATGTGTAATTCCCTTGGCTCCTCTGCACTTAGAATGTGGAATACAAGGGTTAGAAGATGACTTATCTGTGAGTACTTATCTTTTCATACCTTCTTGTAAAGTGACTTTTCTCACACTTTGGGCAGAATTGGATGCAACATGATGGTCTTCCCTTTGGCTGGCCCAGTTACAAAAGTCCTTGTCTGCACCATAGATCTGTACTTAGAGAAATACCTTGAAGTTCACCGCAGTGTAAACCAAACATACACAGTGGCTGCAGCATGGAATAGGGATTTATTTTCACTTGGTAACTTCAGCTGTACAGGCCATTCTTGGCTGTGCTTTGTCACAATGCCAGCCATCAGCTGCTGCATGTATACCCTGAAGTGACAATTACTGTACTGTGTGTCACTCCTTTGAAATGCCTTTGTGTATGCTAATAAACATACCTTTGGCATATTGTTTATGTCCACTGAAATAAGCTGCACGTGGTGCATGGAGTCAGGCACACAGGTCCCTCAAGTAAGGATGAGGGTTTGTTTGTCTCCTGTAAGTCCCATGCTCTAAGGACCACTCACCTGCAGAAGGGCAGAATTCATGGAAGATCTAACTATCACATGGAAGCTGGGAGGAAGCACGTTTATCAAATTAAACTGTAACATCAGTGAATTTTCCTTGAATGCCTTCATCTTTCCCTTTACAAAGGGTATTGTACATGATCTGAATTTTTTCATTTTGACAGTTTCGCATCATTGTGACACAAAAGAAGGCAGGGAGTATTTGTAGTCAGAGCTGTACATAGAGTCTCTGGTGGCAGATGTACATCAGGTTGACAATCTGTTGTTTTCAGCAGTCATCTCAGCTAAAGGTGTCTATCGCATGTGGCTTTTGAGAGAGAAGGTTTGGACTTGATCCAAGATATACTAAGCATGTCAACATCCCAACGATGCCAGCATCATCCTTCTGGATTAACCACTAGTAAAGTAGGTGCCCCCTATCCATGTGACAGCTCTCACATTCTCTGCTGTGGTGTTTGGCTTGATGCTCACAACAGGATCCCTTGGCTTAGTCCAGCTGCAGGACTGTTACTGGGTAAGTGTGTCTGTTCTATTAGAAGCTGGTGTCTATGCACTCCCAGCCCACCCCAAACATGGAGACAGTTATGGTGAAGTTGTGTTACCTTTCTGCTCGCACCATGGAGCCCAGCAGTAGCTGTCACAGAAAGAACAAATTTCATGCCATGGTTTCTGGTCCTCTGAGTCATAATCATTAATATTGCTATTGCCATTTCCAGTGCATTAGTCCAGAGGGTTATTCCCATGGGACTGAATCATGATGTCCATGCATGTCCTTGATAATGGGTTGTGTCACCTCTTGATGCACTTCATGGATGGGCAGTCGGGCGGACTTGGGCCTTCCTACGTCTGTGGTCAGGACCCTCATTGAAGCTACAGCAGCTATAACAGCAGCAGCTGCAAGCAATGATCATCAGCACAAGAACAGTAACTGGAAAGAGAAGGAAAGGAGTGTTACCTCATTACACAGGAGGAATCACTGGAGATTAATCCCACGTCTCCTGTAGGCTGTCTAAGCAGCAGGATAAACAGTCAAGTTTCTTGATGATTTTTACCTTATATTCCCACCTCCCTCCTTGAAGTTCCTGCTCTCTTGTATTAGTCATCCATTTAATCTGGGCAAATGTCCGTGCATGTCAGGCCGCTGTGTACCAAACCATACAAGAGCAAAGCTTTGTGATGGATACCCTATCCCTGAAGATACTCATAGTCAGGCTCGACCAGGCTCTGAAGACTCTAATGGAGCTGTAGATGTCCCTGTTTATTTCAAAGGAATTTGTTCCTTCCAAGTCAAAACAATTCTATAATTCTGTGATAGCTTTACCTGCCTTATGGGCTGTTGTTTCAGGGATGCAACAGCTAAACAGAGCTATGCACTGGAAAGGACAGAGATCAAATACTCCTCATGGTTATGTCAGAAACAACTAGAGAGGGTTTGGCTAATCAAACTGGCAGTTCCGTTTCTGAAGAGTACATTATATTTACCCTTGGAGAAGAATAGATACTTGTGACTGGGTTACCTTTATTCTTTCTTCTGTATTAAGCTAGAGGAAACAAATACTTCAAATAAGGTTTTTGTTTCACAAAGCAGTGTGAAGGCTACCCTATTGTTGTTCTACACCAGGATGTAGTGTAGAATAACTCTACATTAGTGTATTAGCGTATTGTTATTCTACACTGATGGTCAGGGTTGGAAAGGATACTTTAAGTTATCTACAGTAGAAAAGGATGTTGTGTTTAGTCCTGCAAAACCCTTAAGGAACATGTGCATGTCTGTGTTCTTTGAAAGTCTGTTCTTTCAAACAGACTTCTTTTTAGGCTGCCAGGTGTTCTGAGCTGTGGGGAATCAGCTGGCACTAACTATGAACAGAAAAAATCAGCAGCTGTGTCTGTTTCTGAATTCCAGCCCAGGGAGGAGTGTCCAGGCTGCACACACACCCTTCCTTCCAGCACTAAGGCTGGGAGAGAGCTGTACTCCGAGGGGGTGGGCCTGCCTTCCTTGCTGCTTGTTTTCCCATTATTTAAACAAATGTTGTCTCCCATGCACAAACAGACTTATTTGTTCCTCCCATGCCATTCCCACGCAGAGCATCAGGAGACATTTTGCCATTAAGTGAGAAGAATAAATAGGCTCATCTGCAACATGTTGGCTTCCACTGAACTAAGCACAGCAGTGGCACTCAGGGTCTCACAGTTGTGCATTTTTCATGGCAGTGAGGTCCCCTGATACCATTTGTCATAAGCATCTCCTGTGCATCAAAACATTGCAGCACTTCCAGGTTTGTTAAAATATCACTTTTTAAGCTAATGGTAAACTAGAGGAGCCTTGAGGAAAATTATACTGTTCCTGTGATGCACTGCACGTGTGTAGAGGTACACGCAGAATACTAAAAAATGACCTAGAAATTAAATAGACCCTCAGAAAACAGCCTGGAAAACAACTGCCAACAGTTCCAATCAATCAGCAAAGACATCGGAGCGAGCTGTCCCTATAGAAGAGACACTCTGACCCCCCTCCACCTCTGCCATTAAACTTACCAATAAACAGGAGCACCACACAGAAGGACACGATCTCTACGGGGTCAGCCTTGGGCAGTTTCTGGAGCTTAAGGAGAAGTTTCTCACCAATGGTTTGCATTTCCTTCAGAAAGACTTCAGAAGACATTCTGGCTCAACCTCTCCAGCCTTTGTGTCGGAGGAAGAAAACAAACAGAGAATAAACCTTTTCACTGACTAATGCTAGGAAGCTGCCAACCTTCTTATAGGGGTGTTGATCACAAGTAAAACAAGTTTATCTGGTCTCAGTCCTCATTCCCATTAGCTAAGGAGGAGGACTATTAACTATCTGCGCATTTTGGCACTGTTTTCCTTTCAAACTCTGGCTTTGAGGGAGCTTCTGACAGTTACACTGTTGTGCAAAGGACACTTACTACAGCAGGCACAAAGTTATTCAATGGCCCAATGAAAATAAATCTTGTTTTGTAATTATGCTGACTTGCCTTTCCAGAAAGCAATGCAGTTGCAAGGTAACTTGCATTGCTGTACTCCAGTAGTAAGTGGTTTTCAGCTGTGTGCTACAATGAACACACCGTAGATCCTTTTGAAGACTTCCTGCACTCCAGCTGTAGAAAGCCCCTTCAAAAACGAAGGTGTTTAGGGCTGCACAACAGCACCATTCATCATGTTTTGTCACCGTTCAGTAAAACTGGTTGACATGAAGAGCTAACGCCCGTGTTCACTGGGGAGAGCTGGATGCCTTTTAAGTTATTCCAGATGACTGCAAGTTTGGTATGGTAAGTTCAATGCAGCCTTTAGTTCTATTTTAATTTTTAAGCCACAGGCTGTTCTAGTGGAGCAGAATATAAATTGAACAGTGAATGTCCTGTAAGCTGTAGCTATCTAGAGACCTCAGCTTCACCACCAATATTTGCTGTTCTTTTTCCCCCTGAGCAAGAAAGCTATGGAAGTTAAAGATTTTCCTTCAGTTATGTTCTGGAATAGCTGAGGTTTTACCTGAAACAAGTTTTGGGACTTGCAGATGGATTATGGCTCTTATATCAAACCATGTTATTACATCGAAATATACTAGTTTGTGTATTGTAATAGTCAACATTGTTTTATGGCACTTCAATGTTGCAATTTAATTTCATAGTCTTTTTGATACAACAAAGTCAAAAGACCAGGACAGTGCCTCCAGAATGAGGCAGCTGGTTCAGTGCTGCACATCTGGTTTGGTTACTCAAACAAATGGATCCTCAGAGTTCAGTTTTTCTAAACACTGAGGACAGAGAGACTTTGGCTGTTTCTTTGCATGCTGGGCTTAAATACTTCAGTGCCAAGTAAAATTACATTTTGTGTGTTTACACAATCCAGAAAGGGTTTTCTTTGTTCTTTTAAATCCAAGCTAGGGAATAAAAATCGGAACCAGCTGGTTTCCAGGGCTTGGGGCTGGATGGAAAATCTACATCTACAGAAAGATCTCTGTGAAACTTAGCAGAGGGAGGCATTACTATGGGCTTCTGACCTGAGAAGGTCACACTTGGGACTAGAGTTAAAGAGCTCGTTCTGGATCATTGCCGTACCCCAGGTGAGCTGCTCCAGAAGTGGTTCCTTTCCCCTTCACACAGCGCTGTGATTCTATCAGCAGGTTTCCAGTTTTGCTTCCATTCCCAGAGATGGCAGCGTGGGCAGAGGTGACGTGATTTGTGTTTTCTACTCTTGGCTCTAGAAGAAAAACTTTAGAATAAATAAATTCAACAAGACCACTATTCCTGGCTCTAACACATTTAAAGGTTTGTTCCCTTTGGGACTGTTCCTGCCTGCCCAGAAGCTCTCCTAGTAAGGAGTGTGCTGTAACCTTTGGTGTGGTGCTTTGGGCTGCAACAGGAATAGCAAGTATGAGAACTGGGCTTCTGAACTTTGGGTATATAATGTTTATATAACATAAAATTGGTCATTAGCACCCTAGAACTCCACGTGGAGTAACGGAGTCTCTACTCTAAAATGATAGGAACTTCATATCCCACTACCAGGCATTCCTTCATTAGTGGTACCTGATCTGGAGCTGCTGAAGGACTTTTTGTTCTGAAACTTGCAAGGAATGTTGCTTGTTTGGTTTGAGCTTCTTCAGGGGCGAAGTTTGAAATCACTGGTACAGTTTCCACGAGGAAGCAAATGTTTTTCCACTCGACTGCACTCCTGAACTTGTGACTGTGCATTGGTTCCAAGGGCTCTCACAGCTTTGGGATTTCTACTTGTGGAGTGTAGCAAAAGGGTAATGCATTTCTCAGAAAAAAATAAGGAAAATGATACTAAAACTCACAAAAAAGGTTAGTTGTATTCATGGATTTCTTTATCTTCCATTCTGCTATGTGTAAAGAATTCAATCAGGTTTAGCTTTGGTAGAAATCTTTTTTTTAACTGATTGCAGCACACACACTTTTACCCTAAAGCTTAGCACGAGGGTAGTGCTGGCTGTGTGACAAACTGTCCCATGCATCTGCCTTGTCACAGCAGTGACGACACTACTTACAGATTTCACAGGGGATCTGTAAGAATTAATTCCCTTTTTTTCATGTTTCTGTGTTCAAATAAGCTCAGTTGCCAACAGCTGCAAAGACCAGGTGCAGATTTGATTGAAGCAGTAACTGTAGTGATTACTATTGAAATGGGCAAGTCTTGAGGATTTGAAATTTAAGGTTGTAAGCCTTAATAGTTCACTTTCTAAGCCTGGGTTGCTGTCCCTTTTCATTGATTTTGTGGGGCTTGGAGCAAGCTTGATTCTCTGCAAATCTTCTATCTCAATTTGGAATCTCTCTTTGCTCATTGATGTTCCTTAGAAATGTATTCAGTGAGGATGGGAGCCCTCCAGAACAGAGGGAACACAACTGCTGGGGCAGCAAAGCCAATGGAGCACGTATGGAAGAAATGCTGAGTGACCAGGGAGCAGAACAGTCTGTAATGCCTCATCAGACAAATGTCATGAACTTTTTGTGCCATAACATTAGCTGTAGATGATACAAAGTGAAAACAGGGAGCTGGATGACAAATTTGCATAGAAAAGGAAGTGAACGCAGCACTGATGCCTTGTGACTGGCAGTTTGGAAGTTGGTGCTGCAGTGCTGTGGCAGCCTGAAATTCGTGGTTTCAGCTGTTTCCTCTTCTGGCTGTTCGTTAAAAAATAGCTCATCTACTCAGTGTTGTGAGTGGGACTGGGTCGTCCAGCTTCCCTGCCCTCCTCTGTGTTGCAGGGCCTGGTAGGGGAAGGTATAAAACAAATATTTTAGTTTGGGTTTGGATTTGGGGGAGGAAAAAAACCAAAGCCAGAGCTTGTCATGTGCCTTGAATTGTTATCTTTGGTTGAAAGGAAGGAGCACAGTAATAATACAGGGGGATGTTTGATGTCTACAGGTGTGCTGCAAGGATCAGGTGAGCATTTAACACCAAGGAAACATGTTCTGTGCTTCAGGCACCTGTGGAGTGAAAATGCTGATATTTGTTTTTAATGCAGATTCATCTTGCTGAGCCTACTGAAGAAAGCTGTAAAAATTGCCCTAATAGCACTGAGATTATCTTTGTGAGCTATTTTAATGGACTTATGATGTACTGAAGCACTCACAGAAGTTGGTTGCTCTGCTTTTCTGAGATTAAGCCATTAAAAGGCCTCGATCTGGGGACTTTTAAGTCAAAAGCTTTGGTCAGGTTTGGTGTTGTGAATAGGCTGTGTGAAACTTCTGGGCTTCAAGCAAGAAAAAGAGCTTTGCATCAAAACAGTGTGAGCTTAAATCTACTGCAGGGGACTGAGGTGCCTTTTTGCTCATAACTGTGGTGGCACTGAGCAGCCTATTTCAGCACAAAGAATGTGAATTTCAGTTTGTGGTTTTGCCCCAGGACTGGTAGTTAGTAAATGCAGGCACTCTTCCGGACCTGCCATGGATGCTTATTGCTTGATTGACTTTGGGTAAGTCATCCCATGCCTCTGTTGCACAACTTCATTTCTGCAAAGCTGCAGAGCATGCGATGACTATCAGGGCTTGGATTTGCAAGTTGTTGTGTCCACATCTCCACAATGTTCTGCAATATCTGGATGGTAAGTCCCTAGTTCTGTTGCAGTTACACAAGGAATTACCTTTGCTTGCCAACTGCCTTGCAGTCACTGAGTCAGGGTGAGAGCAGATGAAAGCATGGCTTCGTGGTTGCTCCTTGCCAGTCCTGCTTCGTAGAGTTTTATTTCTCTTGGCATTACTTCCCATCCATTGGTTTTACTGTGCTCTCTGAGAAGCTTTGCTTGCATGGGTTTGTTGCTACAGTGATCTAAAACTGAAGAAGAAGCCATGGAGGTTTCAGCTGTGGTGGTGGTTCCCTGAAGCCTCCAATGCCTGGAGTAATAGGCACGTGAAGAAGAGTTCAGTATCTCCCCAGAGTACTCACTGACCACGTCAGACTCTATGAAGTAGCACCTCCTTGATGTGCCCAAGCAAACAGAATACCAGGGTAACATCCTTCATGTAGAGTTGTCATTTTTCCAAGACTCTGGCTGTGCAGAAGCAAATACTTTGTGTTGTTCTTAGTCAAGTCCAATAAGCTGGTTGAAATTGGATCAGTGCAGGAATGGGAAGCCTTTGTGGGCTGTGGTAGCTTATTTGGTAGTAAATCCTAGAAGGCAATCCCAGCCTCTCAGTGGAGCGGAGGGTGCTGAGCAGCTGGAGGAGAGATGCTTTCTGTTCTGCTTTAAAAGAATTTCTGACTGTCCTTAACCGCTTTCTTAAGAACATGAAGGCTTGGTCAGTTCCTAACCCCACCACCTTTGTTCTTGGTTCCTGAAACATGCTGTTGATTTCATGTGGATAAGGTCTGCAGACTTCCTGTCCTAAAACAGCCTTGGTCTGCTTGGTGCTGTTGTAGTTTAGATGCATTTTGGCAGCACATGTAATGATTCTTGTCTGATTGTTTATTGTTCTAAGTTTGTAATGTACTTCTGAGATGAAAAGGGTTATAGAAATGCAGCATTATTATCAGTGCATGGTTTTCTCTCATTATTGTTAGTGCAATGCTTGCTGGCAAGAATGTAGTTGACCAGCCATGTGAATCTTAGCTTTGGTTCACAGGCAAGCCCTTTTTTTTCCCCTAAAACAGGAGTGAACAGAGCCGGACAGACCTATAATTCATTCCCAAACAGATGAAAATAGTTTCCAGTATCAAGAGAATTCAGCTTTTTAACAGCACACACCCAAACTGGTAAACTACAGCTCCGTGTCATGGGGGAAAAGCTTTAACTCTGTCAGTTGGTTGGGAAAAGAAGGCCACACATTCCCGCAGATCAGAAAGCAGCCTTGCCTGGGTAACCATTTGGCTGGGACACCCTGTCATCTCCACCACCCACTATTTGGAGGCTGGTTTTGAGACAACAGCATAAACATTGCTTTCCTCCCCTCCAACCTAATATTAGACTAATATAAAAAGACTCTGAGTTCCTTGCAATAGCAGTTGGAGGAGGTGAGGTGCCCATTAGGGCACTGTGCTGGCTCTGTGGAACACCATGGTTTACTCCAGTCCATCCCACAAGCAAATCCCCATCAGCCCATGATGCAGCTCCTCAGTGCCACTCCCACTTTTAAGAAGTGGGGAAAGGAAGGCACAGAGCCATCCAGTAAATGGAAAAGGTCAATTTTAAAAATAAAACAAGAGAACTTTTTATAGGCTGAAGGGTTGCTCATCTAATATTAGCAAAACAACAGGACAGAGGTGACTGGATGGTTATGAATGCCACTCTAGAAGCGTACTGGGATCCATCAGCAGTTCAGAGTTTGAGGTATGGCTCTGGCAATGGAAATCCCATCCCAACCTTCTGTCAGCCGCCCTGCTCTGCTCCTGGACAATGACACACATTGTTGAGCTTTGGGAAATCTTCTCGTTGGGTCCCAGTGTGGCCGTATGCTGCATGGGCAGACTGTGCCAGGAGGGCTGCTGCTGCAGCTGGGATCTACTCACTCCAATCACTCTGTTCTGTACCTCCAGAACTGCTTTTGCATTTCACTCAGGGTGAGAGGCCGTGCGCTGTGACAGCTGTAACACAAGCCATGTCCTGCTGCCTTTATCCAGACATGTGTTTCATATTGCTCCCCCCTCCCACATGTACACACTGCTGCGCTGGACGAGCCCCCAGCCAAACCCGTTAAGGTTCTGTTTCACAAGGAGAACTTGGCCTGTTTCCCTCCTCCCCTCCCACTGCCCATCTCCCCTTGCTCCTCCCCCTTCCTTTATTTTCCCCCCTTAAACTTTGTTTTTCTCCTGCTGCGTGAAACCATCTCAGCTGTGACAAACAAGAGACCCTTCATTAGCGGGGTGGAAACTTGCCTCCATCCCCTTTGAACCTCGGGCTAAGCTGGAGGCGTGTGGCTCCTAACCACCGGGTCTTCTCATGCAGGCAGCTCCAATTCCATGTCTTTGTACACGACCTGCCCTCCCTTCACCCTAATGGGAAGGAGAGAAGTGGAAATACCTGCTCCATAACATTCCTCCGTACAAGCAAGTGTGAAATAGGAAAGGCATCTTCCTGGCCTTCTGCCCCTGTGCCTGTCAGTACACAGCTGGCTGCCCCTGTGCCTGCTGGAAGAGGCTCAGCTCAGGTCTTCCAAACACAACAATCAGCTTCACATGGCACAAAATGGGGTTTCTCTGCTCGGCCTCCTGCCAGCCCCCTCCTCCTGCCCGGCAGCAGCCAGGAGGCAGCACAGGTTGTGGGACACCCCTCTGTACAACCACAACTCACAGTGGGGAATTTCAGGTATTCAGGGACCGTTTTCCCTTTCTTCTTCCCTTCTCACTGCATTCGGACCTGACAGTACTGTAGCTGTAAACCATATTCTATGTATTTGTGTGTATGTGTCCGCTCAGAGCAGTGGCTTCCCATGCTGGTTTGGCTGTAAACCACCAGCTGTGCTGGATACACACTGCTTTGAGTTTCTTCTTTTTTTCTGAATTCCCTTGTTAGAAGCTGTGTAAAATCTTTCCATTTATTACTATTGGACACAGATGCTTTGCTTGCACACTGTGCTAGTTTCCCGAGCAGGGTTTGTTTTCTAAGCTCTCTGTTTGCTTCAGGATTTGGGAGATAAAACTTAGCTCCAGCTGGGAGGAGCTCTGGAACAGCACTGTGGCTGCACCCCCTGGTTTAACATGTGCTCCCTGTGTTGGCAGCTGCTCCCCAGTGGCACATAGAGAAGCAGAGCAGCTCACTCACCCAAACCAAGTCCTAATGCATCGAATTAGCCCTGCGGAGAATGCCCTGCAGTAGACCTGCTTATCAGCGAAGGTCACATTCCATAGCCGCAACAGAAAACCGAGCGCACAGCCTTTCTAATCAACAGAAAAGTTGCTTACCCTGCTCTGACTGTAGGAGCAATGCAAGGCTGCAGGCTGGATCCTTTTGTTAGCAGTCCGGCTGCAGCGCTGCTTTCTGGAATCCTACTACAAGCTCTCCAATCACCACCTTTGCAACTGAACGTCCCTTGCAAACAAACTCAAGCCAGCGAGCTCTGCCCACAGGCTGGTTTTGCAGCACACCCCGTAGAGCCCCACCAGCTCCAGCTACTTGCTAACCAGCTGAATGCGAAGGTGCTATGGTTGACCGAACACCAGCAATAGCCTTACCCCAGCCGTACCACGAGCTCTCCTCCTCTTGTTTTCCTTCTGCCTTCTGAAACTTTCACGTCATCCCTCCCCTCATCCCGGCTCGGCGCTGGCTCTGCTCGCTCAGCACTGACAGCCAGCTGTTGTCTCTGCCTCCGTGTGCCGCCGGCTGTTGCGGAGCAGCGCAGTTTTGGGTTACGCGTGTGCCAGGGCGGGCGGGCGGCCGTGGGGAGCCCTCCCTGCAGCCCCCGCCTCCAGGGCTCACTTCTCCACATCACCTCCAAGCGAGGTTTTCTCTCCTCTCTTTTTATTTCTGGAGCGGGGCTGGAGCTGATGCTCACCTTGCACAAGTTCAGGACTGTGTTAAAGCAATTAACTTTGCTCTACGCTGCTCAGTTTCCTTCCCAGTCCCTGGGGAAGGAGGTTTTCTGCAAGTGCAAAGTTACAGTGACAGTGCAGCACAACTTACTGCTGCTGGGAGCAGGGCTAGTGCTGGGGGTGAACATACTTCGTGCTCTTGGCCAACTCATTCACTTTCCCAATGCATTGGGCATTTGCTTCTAGTGGGCTGGGGACAGCTGGTGCCCATTGGCTTGGCTCCGGATTGCTGCTGTTACAGAGGCACAGCCCTTCACATAGGTGCAGAACAGTAATACTTCATCAGCCACACCATCTGTCCTTCTTTTTCACTGGAGTCACTGGTGTTGGAAGGGACCCTTAAAAGTTTTCTAGTCTGCCTTCCCTGCAGTGAATTCAGTAGAGCACATTAAATTGTTCAGCAAGTGGCATCTGTGTAAATAATTTGTCCTTATGTGATTTTTCTATGTTTCACACTGCTCTCATTTCTTGGGTTTAGCTCAAGACTTGCTGTATTTCTGGGGATCTCTCTCAATGGGGCAGTGTACCCTCCTTTGGCAACTACAAGGGAATGCTTCTTTCCTGGTGTACTCTGGCAGAGGCAAAGCTTCTTCTTGGATATGTGACTTTGTGTCTTCTCAGACAGCTCACCCATTTCTACTAATGGTAGCAACAATTGTACCATTTTACCTGATCTTCGGCTCTCCATCTGGGCATTTTTCAGGTGCTCATGTGATGTGGGAAGTTTCCCCACCACGGCAACATGTAGCCAACTGGTTCGGGACCTTGTGTTCAGTTAAGCATTAACTCTGGCATCCATAGTGGTACCTTTTTTTGGCCTGTTGACTCCACTTCTGGGACTGCAATTTCATTCTGCAACTGAATTTCAGCAGCTCGGCTCGTGATTATCATTGGGTCAGGTGAGGCTGTGACCCTGATTTGGGTGGTTTTGCATAAAGGAGGCAGTTACCGCCAGCTGGTCCTGACTTTGCAAGGCTGGTAGTCTAGGAACTTGGAATCATAGAATCATTTGAGTTGGAAGGGACCCTAAAGGCCACGTGGTGCCATCCCTGCACTGAGCAGGGACACCCACAGCTCCATCAGTGCTCACAGCCCATCCCCTGACCTTGGCTGGCTGCAGGGATGGGGCACCACCTCCCCTATGGGCAACCTGTGCCACTGCCTCACTGCTTGTAGCCTAAAACCTTCCTTATAGCCAATCCAAATCTTTCCTCCTTTAGTTTGAAACCATTTCCCCTTCTCCTATAATGACAGACCCTGCCGAAGAACCTCGAACCTCTCTAAATTCCAGTGACATCAGAGTTGATCTCTGCTCCTCCAAAGGCTTTCTTTGCAGTATCTCTCTTTTGCTTTAAGAGACAGGGGTACATGTGGATGTCCCTCCCTAGCATAAGCCTGGTGAGTGCTGTAGGAATGAGAGGGACCTGACCACTCCTGTATACCTCAGTTAACTCTAATTCAGAGCAGTTTGTGTTTGAGAAACATGGGAAGTAATGAGAACTCCTTCCTGTTTTTTGGGGGAGAAACTGACAGCTCATTGATACTTTTATAGTCACGTAGCACTGGCAGGACAGTCAGCACCAGCAGTTCTTTAGGAAGAGTAAAACCAGGGGATGTTGCAAGCACTGTGGCAGTTTTTGGTTAACAGCAGAAGGTTCCTTCCCACACCTCCTCAAGACCAGCCTGAAGATAAGAGCCAGTAGTCGGTGCTGCAGTCTGCAAAGCATCCCACAGAAGGGAACCTTCTGTCCCTAATCATGTAAAAAGAGTTCAAGCAAAGGGCACACCGAGACCCCCCCCCCCCCACACACACACACAAAGGCTGAGCATGTGCAAGGAGGCAGAATCCTATGTTAATAACATTAGGGCAAAGGATTGAATATGTATGTGCTGTCCAGGAAAACCTTTACATATGTAATACAAGCAATGCATATAAGCTGAAGATCTTTTGTGGCAGCCGTGCTCATGAGGTGGAGAGATCCCCTGTGCATCTGACACCGTGATAAAGAACGTTTCTTAATGCCACGTTGGTCTGAAGGAGTTTCATTTGAGCTGGAGTTTATCCGGTAACAGCAGGACAGGCTGCACCAGCAGTTCTTTTGGAAAAGCAGAACAAGGGGATCAAATGAGTTGTCCCCGTCCCAGTCCCCCCACCCTAACCCAATATATGAAAGGAGCTCTTTCTTCGTGCTCAAGGCACCAGTGAGTCAGTGCCGCTGATATAAAGGCAGCTTTGTGGGAGCCCTTTCTGGGCTTTCAGTCCCCATCCCCTGCGGCACATCACCATGCTGCAGCCCTCACCTGAGCAGCACCAACCCTGGGCACTTCAGCACACACTCATTTCCCTGCTTGGCAGCTGTGAGCTACTGCTTTCCTTCGCTCTTTGCTTGCCCAGCTCACCAGCTCAGGGGGAACTCATGGGAACAGTGAGCCAGCCGCCACTGCAGACCCTTGCAAGCGTTGTTTGTGCCTTGTACACATGCAGTTATGCTGGCCCAGAAGCATGCACGCAAGTTCACAAGCTGTGTTTGTTAGTCAGATTGCTGGCAAGTTCAGACTTGTCCTCAAAGGGTTTTAATGTGAATAAATGAAGTGTGAGCTCTTGTGCTTTTCCTCCCTGTCGCTCAGTTTTTGCACACAAAGTTGGTAAGCCAGCTGGGACACTCCTTGGTACAGGAGCAAAATCTCCCCTTTGATCTTCTGTGGCCGCCTCTGCTGCAAAACCCAACTTTGAAAAGCTCCTCTAAATTCTTCCATCTTTCTGAAAACAAGTGGCTGCCCTGGTTCTTTTTCCTCTTTTTACCAGTATCTTCACTCGTTGAAATGAGGGAGTGTTGCAGAGCAGAAATGGCTCCCTGCCCATATTGCTAATGAGTGTATATCTGTTACTGAACTTTCTTTACGTGTCCCAAAGCACTGATGTCTGCCAGAAATCTTTGAGGACTGCTGGAAGAAGGATCTAATCGTCTTCACATGGCCTGCTTGCTAAAGCTGGTAGAGCTTGTTGTGAAGTGTGTGAGCACATGGACTGGTCTGCATATAATCTCCCCAGACTGGCCATTGATCATAGAATCATAGTCATGGAATGGTTTCAGCTGGAAGGGACACTTAAAAATAATCTGGTCCTACCCCCTGCAATGAGCATAGACACCCACAGCTCCATCAGTGCTCAGAACCCTGTCCAGCCTGACCTGGGGTGTCTGCAAGGATGGGTCATCCACCACCTCTCTGTGCAGCCTGTGCCATTCTGATTGAAATCTGTGCCATCTTTGGATGGACTATATTTGGCCAATGATACAGAATTAAGAACAGCATATTCCATCCACTCCACCTTTTGTAGATCTCAAATGTCTGAAAGCATTTATCAGAACAGATTGACACCATGTTTTACCTGTGGGGAAGTGAATGCACAGAAACCATGTGCAAGATACCAGGCACAGAAGCCCAGTTTCCTGCTAGAATAGACCTTCTCTGATAAAAAAAACACCCAAGTCTTTATCACATGGCAACTTGCATTTGAAGGGTGGAGTTCCATGATGGAAATAATCCCTGGATCCTTTCTCCTCCTGTCTCCTAGGTGTCGTCACGCTGCCATAGCAAAGTACTTTGGTGATGTCACTCCACCTTGCAATAAGTGCTGTGATTACTGCAGGAACCCAGAGGCAGTGAAAAGGCAGCTGGAGGCTCTGGAGCGCTGCAGCAACAACTGGAGCAAAACTTGCATTGGACCCACAGGATCCTCCTGGGACAGCTACGACCCAGAGCTGTATGAAGGCGGAAGGAGAGGCTGCAGAGGTTTTAGCAGGTCTGTACTTGGTAGCTCAAACCCAGTTCATAGGAGCTATAAGAGAGAAGAGAGCATCTCCCAGCTGCAGGCCCAACCACTCCTGTTTTCAGCACGTGTTTTGGTGTGGTGGTAGTTTCCTGTAACTTCCTGGCAGCAGGAGCTGGAATTTCATTTTCCACACACTTTGGCAGCCCTGGATCAGATTCATATCCCAGAGAGCCAAAAGCTGTTTTGAGTGACCTAAGCATTGCCCTGCAGAAGGTAATTGGTTCAAGAAACTAGCCTGACATTTGTGAAAGGAGCAAATGAGCACAACTCTATTTGTAGTCACAAGATTCTGAATGTTTAAATTGAGACCAGCATGACAACAAAGTATGATGTGATCCAGAACTCATTCTTGGCTTAGTGCTTTGGGCGAGCAGACTGGGGCACCAGTGACAGGACTTAGTCATAACCGTGGATATAAAAGACTGCCAGCATCAGATTCTTCTGCTGATTGCTAGACTTTAGTGTTTCCATCAGGCCAACAGCAAAAAGATGTGCAGTTGGAAATATGATTTATTCTGTAAAAAGCTTGGAAGTGTGGAGATGACAACTTTTGTTCTTGTTCTTTGGCTGGGTTGCAGCCATTGTGCTGCTCTGCCATGATGCAGGTTTTCCCATCTGCATTGCCCATGAAGGTCTGCCAGGCTGCACAGTGCTGTTGGCTGGCTTAGCCCTCTGCTTTTCCTTAAATAGCTTCAGGCTGCTGCCCTTGTTCTTCAGGCACTTCCAGCTGAGACAGATAAAACTGGTGTACTTGTGACCTAAGCCTGTGTTTGATCTCAGGACTTGAGAGGGCATTGCTGGGGAATGGGTGCTGCACCCTTTCCACCATCTAAGCTCCATGGGCAGTAATAACTGGTAGATGACCCAAACAGTAATTTCTCTGCCCTATGGCAGAAGATGTCAGAGCTTCTGAAATGGATTCCTCCATTCTCAGGGCACTGCTTATCTGCTCCTATTTCATGAGATTAATAAGTCCCATGAACACTATGGTTCATATCGTCAGATGGTAGTGAAACTAAAAGCTAAAAAAGGCTCATTCTGAAAGGCTCTGAGATGCATCTTCTCTGTAAGCCCTGGGATGACCCAGGCCTGTGCCCCAATTCATGCTACATTTACAGAAATGTTTGTGCCTCTTGTTTTCCTTCCTTGTCCAGCTATGATGAAGAAAGCAGCGGGAATGGGGATGAAGCCAATGAAGAGAGTCGGAAACGGGAATGGGACAATTTCTACAAGAAACAGATGAGCCTGCGCAGGGTGAGTTGGTGTAGCTTTGTAAGAGATTCACAGGTTGTTTGCATATAGTCTTTATGCTGTGAGCTTGTATTGTAGATATAAAGGCTTCCTGGCACTAAATGAAAGCAAATTATTGCATCATGCTGTTCCTTGTTCTTTTTTTCACTGATTACCTCTGCTTTTGTCACATTCTCCATATTCTGGACCAGTCTCATAATGTGAAGAAGTGCAGCTTGCCTCTTTGCAGTGCTCATCAAGAGGATCCTGTTGTCTTTAACAACTCTGATATTACTAAAAACAGATTTCCACACTCACTCTCTTTAGCATATTCCTATAGCAAAGATGAACTGTTGGCTTTGATTCTCATCCTTTGTCTCCTTTTCCCCACTTTGCTGCCTTTTTTAGTACTTTTGTAACTCCAACATTAATTTTCCACACTACAGGGGGATAAAAATTTGTCTTTCGTGCTTCTAGACCTGCGTGTGTGTTGCAGGAATGGAAATGCTTCAATGGTCCTTTCTTCTTCCAGGGCAAAGAACCAGAAAAAGAAGATTTTGTTCCTCCAAGTAAATGTTTTTGATTTATAGTGGGTTTTCTGGGGGGAGAAGGAAGCCTTGTATTTTGCAGCTGCATGTAATTTATGTTGCATCAGCACTGGGGGTATCAATCCCTAGGCACAAGGGTTGGGCTTTTGGCTGTGAAAGTTTGGCTGGAGGATGAGGATCAGAGTTTAGCTTTGGTTGGGGTGAAGATCTGGAATGCATCTTTCTAAACAGCTTCCCTAAAGGAGACAAAAAGGAGGCGTGTTGTCTAAGCTGACCTTTCAGGCTATTTGTGCTATGTTTATGCAGCAGTATTAATTTGGACCATAAGACAACTTCGGGAAAACTTTGCCATTTGTATCTGTGATACTTGGAGCCCTGTCTAGCAACACAGGTCTCACACTATTGTCAATGAGTACCTGGTGGTTCATGTTGCTCTATTCAGTTTCTTTAGTTTTAGTTTTGGTTGTGTTTTTTTCCTGAGAGCTGGGGTGCCTTTTGCTGGAGTGACTGTAGTGGTGCTTGGCATCACTGTGTAGGAAGGAACAGGACAAGAGGTGCTGGCTTTTCTAAACGTCTTTTGTGTGGCAGGTGCAGACTGCCCCTTGAAGGATGCCTCCAGCAGAAGAATCTCTAAGCTTACAGTGAAGGTAGGAAAGGCTGTTTAACATTCAATGATGCTGCCTGCCCTGTTCTTAGCCCCTTCAGGGACAGAAGTCCTAGGGGCACTGTGATTTCTGCACAGCATGTCTGAGAATTCTGTGTTTCCTAGGGACGGGAGCACTGCTTGAAGATACTGGAGGAAGCTTTGAGTGCCAACCAAGAGGTTCCAACAGCAGCAGGAAAATGGTATGAGATGAGAGAAAAGGAATAGTGTACCGAGTCCCTTAACATGGGGCTTAGTCTTCCTCAAGCAACATTACTGCTCTCAGGGAATGCCTTTTTATTTGATCTAAGGCTGTGGCTTCATTTAACAGCATCCTTCATAAGGATTCCTATGTCCGATTCTGCTAAATCAGCTTGATCTCAATTCCTCCTTGTCCCACAAGATGGGGATAGTGTACTTCCAAACAGAACAGCTGAACAGAAGGACTTCAATTTAAATCTGTTTTCACCACCTTTGCCATTCCCCACCAAGTCACTACTGCATCACTTAAGACTTAAAACATCAGAGGTAGAAAACTTTGTACTGTCAGGGGGATGCTTAAGCATTAGTGTTCCCTTGGCAGATGTATAAGTGTGTCTTGCCAGAAATTACCCCAGCCTGTGTTACAGGTCAGACCCTCATGCCTGTGCGGTGGAGCTGGAGTATGAAGCTTTCAGAACCAGTAAAATGGCTAACTCATACAAGGCATCTGTGCTAAAGAAGGTAGGGCCCAACATCTGCTGTTGCTTGCCCTTGCCTCTTAATGTGGTGTGGCCTCAGCTCAAAGGGAAGTAGGGTAGTGTTTGTGTAAGAGGGATGAAGGAGAAACTCCTCTTTGCCTTGAATGTCTTCCAGATCTCTCTTCTTGGTTTTGTTTCCAGGAGAACCCAGAACCATGTTGGCTTTGCATCCTTGTTGGCTGCAGCCTATGAGTTTACAGACTTTAGAAACCTATTTATCAGTGCAAGCTTACCCAGGTGTCCTCTAGGTCTAGCAATAAAGGGAAGGGGAAATTCTTCAGACTGTTACTGATGGTAGAGAAGCCTTAGTTTAGGTTAGCTGGTTGCCATAACTCTCTGAGGATGTTCCTCCTGTTCTTTCTAGCCACTAGGAGTTTGTTTCTATTCTTTTTTTTTTTTTTTTTTTTTTTTTTTTTCAGGTAGCAGAGATCAACAAAGCATCAAAAGAAGGAGAGTTGTTCTCAGTCTTTGGGTCAGGAACTGGAGGCAGCAGCAGCTCAGAAACAAAATCTGAGTCTCCAGCAGAAGAGGATTTCCTCCCTGCATCCCAAGTTTACTCAGTGAGTGAGCACAAATGGGATAGATGAGATATGACTTATCTACCTGCTTTTTCATGATTGTTTTATAGGTTTTTTTTATGGCCATAGGTAAGTATTCAGACTGAAATTGCTTTCTCTATCCACCTTTTGTTTTTGGGGTAAGAACAAATAGTCATGCTGGTTCATATTAGTGAACTTATGTGCAGGCCGTAGAATAAATAGCTTTTCTGATCTTATTCTAACCAAAGATGCAGTTTGTTTCCTCACTGTGGGTCTATGACTTTCGCCTAATCCATTTTCCTGATGTCTCAATTGATGCTCATGATGATGAGTCAATTTTAGCATCATCCTCAGCTTACAGCTGTATGCACAGTAGTGTATTGTAATCCTAAGCTTGTTTCCTTTCAGAGTTCTGCACACAGGCCAGAAAAGTCATAAATGTCTTCTCTTTCCTTTCTCCCTAGTTCAAACCCAAGCGTGTGGGAGCTGGCTTTCCAAAGAAGTCCGGCTTGTTCCAAACAGCTTCAGAACTGCTGAAGATCCAGGAAGATAGCGATACAAAACCTGTCAAAAAAGAAGATTGTCCAAATAAACATGACAACAACAACTGCAATCTGGAACTGGACACAAAACCCACTGTTCTCCAGAAAAAAAAACAAGCAACCAAAGCAGTGTGTGAGAGTGCTGAGGTGGTAGTAGTCCTTCCTGAGAAGAAGGAGCAGCAAAGCAGTCCAGACACAAAAGCTGCCCTTGGGGATAGCCCTGTTAAGAGGACTAAACTCAGCAAAAAGCAGCAAATGCTGGCAGAAGCGGCCAAAAAAGAGTCACAGGATATTTCCAAGTTCTTCTCCCTTTCCAAAGGTGGATCTAAAGCCAAAAGTTGCAGCTCAACAGAGGAAGTCAGCTGTACTGCAAGCATACTACCTCAGGTTTCTTCTCAAAGCATATGTCAAGAGAAATCAATACCTCAGGAAAACAAAGATGCCTCTGGGGATGTGACAGGACAGTCCCATGAGGAGAATGAGGAGCTGGGAGAGATGGAAGGAGCACAGACTGAGAGGGAGGAGGTCTGTAAGACCCAGCAGGCTGCTGAAACTAAACCCCTTCAGGAAGAACTTGATGTATTGAGGTAAAATCTCCATCTCTCTCCTCTCTGTGTTGCCGTGTTAGTTAGCTGCAGGACCCTGCCAGCCTTGTCTTGGAAACTGGGAATCCAAATTTGATATCTAGGCTGGTGAGGGAAATTCCTGCTTTACCATGGAGAATCTCACGGCCTCTGAAAATTGTCCTTCTCTCCACTCTTTCCATTAGTGTTGCTGAAGGTGTCACAGAAAATGAACATGCTGTTGTTGGGGAAGGTCAGAGTGGGAAGCGACAAGGATCAGATGAGGTAAGACTTCAATGTATGCTGATTTTGACTATTTCTGCTTACCTTGTGCCAAGATTCTCACTTGGAGTGATATTCCTGGTCTGATCTTCACCTGGGGATCGCCCAGCTGCAGTTGCAGTGGAGAGGAGCACTGTTCATGAGTTGCCTCTTGGTGTCACCCTGCTGCCCATGGAACCAATGCCAGCAGTTCAGACCACAGTGGAATCTTTTGCTCCATTCTGCTTTGTTTCATCTTTCCTGTGACTGCACCTTTTGCTGATAACTTGCCTGGAATGAAAATCTCCTCCCCTTCTAGATCTGTAACTAACTATATTTAGAAAGTTGCTCTCTCAAGTTTTGGGAACAACCTCAACTCAGTGGCCCATGGGACTACTCAGGAATGAATCATACACACAGCCTTTCTTGACAGTCAGTCTCTGCATCTTCTTTTGGCATCCAAGACTGCCTAGGAGCTGTCTGCACTGAAAAGTGCTGTTTTCTTCTTGTTTTCTTGTTGCTGAGCAGGGCTGTGGCACTTCTGAAGAAGCTGATTCTTCCTGAGGGGTATAATCTCAGCAAACATCCTGGGGAATCTTTTCCTGGCAGCCTTTCCTGTATAAAACAGGGTCTTGCAATTAGCTGCCTTAATAAGAGTACAGAGAAACAGGTGATGGTCTTAAGGGGTTTTTTCAGAGCCTGTGTAAGAAAGTGTGTTATGTCTGCAGAGCTAAATGTCCCTAAGAAGTAGCTGCGTAAGTTCCTTGCATGGTATTCATGTAGGAAGAGCCTGCAGGATGCTGCAAAGATTCATTTTCTGTGAACACTTCTTCAGGAATTGGTGATTTTGGTTTTCTTCTGTCCCATCTCCAGGATACAGAAAATCCTACAACAAAGCGGATGCGAACAGCAGCAAAATCTTCCATTCTGACCCAGCCAGAAAGCAAAAGTGCAGGTCTGACAAAGAAGAAGGTGACTTTTGATCCAAACTTGTTGCAGAGTGATAAAGAAGGAGCCAGCAAGACCATACAGCCTGTGACCAAAAGCATGTCCCTCAAAGAAATAGCAGACATCGTTGTTAAATATTTGACCCCATTCTACAAGGGTGGCAAATTTGCTTCCAAGGTAGGTACAGCTCAACAACTTCTGTAGCAGGAGGAGATTGCATCTCCCTAGTGATCTGGGGCTCTGAGAAGGGAAACATGATAATGGTACCACATTTCATTTCCAGGTCTTTGTGTGTGCTCTCTTGGTGACTAGGTGCAGCAATTCCTCTCTTGCAAGAAAGGATTTGTATATAATTTAAAGTGGTACCTTGTCAGTTCTGCACTTGTTATTGCTCATGCTTTCATTCTAAACGCTGCTTATGGAGTGGCAGCAGATGAAGTTGAGTTTTGGTCTGGTTTTACATGATGTATTCTACAAGGCAGCCTGTGTGTGCATGTGCTCCTCTACAGGGTCAGATGCATTTGCAGGCTTGCAGCAGTCCTGTAGTATAAAACAGTATAAATCTGTAGATGCTTTGTGCCACAGCCAGGCTATGCTAAAGGCAGAACAAATGCAGAAATAAGTCTGGTGAGATTACTAATGTCTCCTTTCTGCTCTTTATCCTCCCCATCCCTGCAGGACCTGTTTAAGGGCTTTGCTCGGCACCTGTCTCACTTACTGACTGAAGATCAGAACCCTGCTCGCAAGACTGGTGAGTTGGCAGCTGTGGAGACCGCAGCTAAAGTTATTTAGATGCTCGATGAGGTGATGTCTGCAGAGGGGGTACATGTCTAAGTATCGTGTCAAAGGGGTGCTGCTTCTCTTGCAGTGAAGGAAGAAGCACAGAGGCTCATTAAGGAGTTTTTCAAAACACGAGTCAGATGTGAGAGTGAAACAGACTGGCAGGAGCTGCACTGCTCGGAGGGGTGATCCTTGCATCGTGCTGGCTCTCTTCCTTCTTCCAGCAATGGGACCAGGGGATGTTGAGGAACTTAGCCATGGAGCGTGTCAAGAAAATGCAGAAGTGAGTCTTCTTTTCCCACTGCATTTTTGCTCTCTTCTACCTACAGTGCCACCTTAGCAACACACATTTCCAGGAAACCAGTTTCTGTGAATCTGGGGAGTGTTTCTCCAAAAAACAGGGAACTGAGGCTCTACGGTACCTCCCGCCAAGAGGCACAAAGTCTCCTTCTCCTGTGTAGGTTAGAGGCTGCTGCCTCCAATGTTTTGCAGTGCCTCCAACCACTGTTCCCTGCAGCAGTCTTGGGAGGGAGTCACACTTTCCAACCAGGACTCTGCTTTGGGATGGCACCTCTCCTTGCTCCCCCATCTCTTAGTTCTTATTTAAGTGTTACCAGTAGAAGCCTTATGCTACAAATGAGTTCACATGCTTTTGCTCAGGGCTGCTAATGCTGAACTTGGTGGTTGAGTTCTGGATGGAACGTTGTTCTTTGGAAGGCAGCAGGGGAGTGTTTTGTTTTTACCCTGCAGGCAATGCTGACTTTTTGAAGGGAGAGAAATTCAGATTTAGGTTTATTTTGTTTCTTTTAACCCTAAGTTAATTTCTTTTTAACACTGTCTAGTTCTGCTGGCCCTTTAAACTTCAGTG
Organism: Coturnix japonica; assembly: GCF_054131305.1. Lineage (NCBI taxonomy): Eukaryota > Metazoa > Chordata > Aves > Galliformes > Phasianidae > Coturnix > Coturnix japonica. The sequence continues at coordinate 5,027,351 of NC_140685.1, forward strand.
GCGTTGATCTCTCAGTGTTAACCTCTCCAGCATTTGCTCGTAACCCCTAAAGCCATATCTGTTCCCTGTGCCTCACCCACAGCCCGCAGTACAGAGGGCAATGCTGCTGTTACTACTGGTAAATGTACTGCTGTGGCTCTCAGGTTGACACTGTGGTGCCTCTGCTGCTATATTTATATAAAGACCTGAACTGTAGGGTATCAGTGGGCTTGAAATAACCTGATTACCTAGTACAGGTTCCTTCTGTTGGGTTTTAGTTGGGTTCTACCTTTTTTTCATGCTTACAGAGGCTGGTGGCCTCAGACACTAATGCTGCTAGAGTGATCTGCAGCCTGAGAAGCCATGAAACAGACTTTTGAATCACTGTATTCAATGGATTATTATTTTTATGTGCTGAAGGGTATGTGCAGAACTAACAATAAAACAATGTTGTAGCAGCTGTGGACTCCTCTTGAAAGATTTTTCTGACTTCTGAAACCTTAGGTACATCAAGATTGTCAACTTGGATGTAGAATCTCTTTATTTGAACAGGCAACTGATGGTGAAGGTGAGGTATGGGATGGGTGGGAAGCGTGTAGCAGCAGACACCTCCCAGCCCTGGTAGCTGCAGGATACTTCAAGCTGAGAACCACAAGAAGAAACTGGAAATGTGTATCTCAAGTCACTTATCTTTACCTTGCTCTGGTCAGCTGAAGGATGAAAGGGTTTACAAGGAACTGATACATGATGCAACTATTTTTTTTAGCTGTTGCCTCCTGGCTTCTGCTTCCCATTAAAAATCAGTGACTTAAGTGGGGTTGCTGCCTCCAGAGATCAGTGCTGCAGAGTTCAGCTGCTGCCTGGCTGCATGAACTCTTCAGAAATGTTGTGTGTGATCTGTAAATCAGAGCACTTCCAAAAGGGCACGTGGCTGTGTGGCACAGTGCTGAATCACAGTGCAGGGCAGTTCTGCAGGTGAGCTGTGCTTTTGTGTAAGGCTCAGAAAGAGAAAAAAGTAAGGACGAGTTACTCTTCAGAGATGCTCTCTAGTTCTTTATTTCATGTTGCTGTGCACCAAGCTTTGTGTTGGTAAAGAGAGAAGGTGCCATACACTTCAGCTTCAGCAGTTCCAGACAGGAAAGTGCGGTGGTTGGTGCTGGCATCAGCAGCAAGCAGTTAGCTGTGCATCATGGCCTGCATTGAGCAACCCCAGATCCTGTCCCCAGCCAACAGTTACAACCTTTTCCTCAAGCTTTTCCAGTTACCTGCAGGTCAATCATCCCACATCAGAGGTAAAGCAGTATCTGTCATCTCATAGCTTCAAAATACCCATTATGCATTTATTTCATTATAAGTCCCCTAAAAATGAAGATACTTATTAGTCCAATAGGATAGCTGTAGAAATAAAAATAAATTAGGTGGTTTTATACAATCCTGGGCTCTCTGCTCTACTGTAATACAGTTTCCACTTGAGTGCTCTTTCTCCATGGGCATGGAGCCGTAATTTGGCAGCTGCATGGATGCAACTGAGTTCTGTGTAGTAGGAGGAAAAATACACATATAATTAAGTCAGTGAGAAATTAACAGTAAACCTTCTTACCACTGCAGCTCAATCTGTGCCCAAGCAACTGTATATATAATGTGTGGCAATTGTATATGAACACTGATATGCTTTGCAGTTGTGATGCTGTCTACAAGCTTCTGCTTCACAAGCCCTGCTACAGGGCCTCTTGCATATCAATACAGAGAAAAAGCTGGACCGTGGAGAACAGCTGCAGCCAGTGCAGTCAATTCATAACGTTGGCTTTGCTTTCTTATGTTCGTTAATTCAAGAAGAGAAAAAAAACAACCAGTCCCACAGTGCGTAGCTTGAAGGCAGTTACTTGCATTTCTTCAGCTGCTGCGTTGGAAGAAGATACAAAAAAGCAATGGAGTAGAGAGGGTGCCTTGTGGTTTGTTCAGCCAGTGCAAGTATTGCATCAAGGAAGAGGACCTAGACTGAATGGTGGGCAGCCAGGGGTGACATTATAGTCCAGTCCATCAAGAAACACGCCATCGCTGTGGTAGCAGTTGTAGGAAGCAGCTGAGATCATGGATGTGGATGTTTTGGGGAGACATTCTTCTCAAAATCTAGTGCTGAAAATCTGTTTTATCCAGGATGACAACAGTTGTGTGATACATCTCTTTAGCCTGTCAAAACACAAAGCAAAACCAGTCATTCTCTACTCTGGAAACGACTGCTTCTCATAACTAAATATTCCCATAATTAAGCATCTTCCCTTATATTACTTCCCATAGTTAAATACCAGGCAGGTTCTGAGACTGAGCTGCACTTTGGGAATGCAGAAATGCAGTGTCCCCATTCACCTCTGGGACAGAAGAGAGCAGTAGTATCTCTCTGAGGCTCAGTGGGGCAGTGGAGGGCAGTTTCTGAACAGCCAGGAGGAAGCTGTAGTTCAAGGCTGATATCTCACCTGGGGCAGCTCGATCCATAGAGTCCTGGGGCTGGCAGCAGAGCCATAGTTCAGTTCTATGCCAGGAAGCCCCTGCTCGGAGGTGGGGCGCAGGGTTCGCATCCTCTGCAGCTCTTTCAATGGGATGGTGAGGCAGAGCTCCTGTGTGACACAAAACAAATACATCTGATTCTGGCCAAGGAGGATATGTCTCTTGAAAGCTGAGATATAGACCAGGTAACAGTAATGGCTTGGCTCTACTACTGCTGTGACCCAAGAGCTCTTTCTGGATTGGAACTAATAGGAATGTGGCCTACACTTAGTTCTACCATGGACCACGCTTGTTTGACTGATCTGTAGACTTGCAGAAGAGCAGATAGCAATAGCAACTGTTACATTACTCCCTAACTCTCAGCTTAGGGTTGTCAGAGTGACTGGCTGTGATGCATATAGACACAGAGTCTTCCTGCACACACGTTCTTCTAAAAGTCAATGCTAATACCTTAAAGACTTCAGGGATTCATTAAAGACTTCAGACTTAAGACTTAAAGACTTCACGAGGGAGGAATTGTTTGGCATACCTGGGTGATGCTGTCCACCACAATGATCTGTTCTTTATTCACTCCAAAATAACAGGGCACAGGGATTGTGCTGTCACTGACTTTCTTCACTAAGAAGATGTTGTAGCCAAAGAATGGCAGTTTCATCACGTGCTCTGAAAGAAAACAAAAGCTGGCAGTAATCTACTGCACCAGCCTACGGTGGTCAAAAGCTTCAGGTGTTCCCAAGACTTCCTACATTAAAAAGTGCAATTGACAATTTCTCCCACCATTCTTTGGCTCCTGGTGTTCAAAGTGCCAGCAGCCTCAATGCACGTTCTATTCTTTTCAGAGCAACAAACAGACATGCAGCCTGAATATCAATTAAAGCACAACTCATACAGGACTAGAAGAGTCTTCCGTAGACTTTTACCACGAGGTGGGATTTGTGCTATGATCATCATGCTTGGAAGCTTGTGCCAGTCTGCAGAGGAAGGCTGTCAAGGAGTTCTGTATTATGGACCATTCCAGACTGCAGAGATCTTTGCCAGCCCCACAGAGCAGCTTCCATCACTATGAGTGGACTATTCAGGCAGATCTCATATGTCTCCTCACCTATGAACTGGATTTTTGCATCCACTGGCCGGAGTGGCTGCATGGTTCTCAGCAGCCTGTCAAGGTGGTTCTGCAGAGTCTCAGTGCTGATTACGGACTGCAAGGGCTTGGGTATGTATTCCTTCAGCTCTTCCCTGTGCCAAAAAGCAGAGAGGATGAGACATCATATTTCCACAGAGAAGAAAGCTGTGCCTAAAATCCCTCCTTCCCGGAGACAACAGGAGCTCCTCATGTAAGAACTGAAGCATGGAAGAAGAGTTATAAAGTGTTTCTTTCACAGGGTGTTTTATGAAAAACATTTCACTGTCTTGATCCTCTGCTGCAGACATTACACAGAGTTCCCCACACCCAGCAGTTTCACTGTTACTCCTGCTGCTGGAGCTGTAAGGGGGTTTGATGGAGGTATTACCTCCATTACCTCCATCTCAGTTACAAGGACAGCTGTGAGCTCATACACTTTCTTCTTGGTACCTAAGGAAATGTATGTGGCACCCTCATGGCCCTGAGCACAGGAGAAGTCACAAAAGGAACTGAGTCAGAGATGGTCACCATCAGGAGCGTGATTGGGAAGTAATCTTTCTTGGTTACAGGCAGAAGTCAGTCACTGATGTTAATTAATGGCTTATCTTCTCCAGGACTGTCCATTCCTTCATTATCTAGATAATACTTTCAGTCATCTCCCTGAGATAAGCATACCTGGAGGGAGCAGAGCTCTCCTGCTCTGTTTTGGCCCAATGCTGAAGCATAGCCAAAACACCCAGCTGCATCTCCATTTCTTTACTGTAGCTCAGCAATATCTTCCCTTTCAGGTAGTCCCATTGTATCTGAAAGCACCAGAAAGAGGTCCAGGCAGATCTGGGCAGTGCAAGACTGCAGAGACCCACATCCTGCTTTGCAGAGAGCTCATGCTGATCACTCGAAAGCAAAGGCTTGCATTTGGGAAAAGCATGCACAAACCGTGTCTGGAGCATTACAGCCCATAGGCTAGTGCTCACTAGCATCATTTATTAGTCATGCCCAGAAAGAGCATCCAGAGCCAATCAGCCAAAGTCCTCCCACTTCTTCTGCTCCCTTGGAACATCCGCACTGACTCTCACATTAACTACTCCCACTGTCCTCATTGCTTACCTGGCCATAATGGACATCAGTATAGATTTTGTCCTCAAAGTGCAGAGGTGTCTTCCAGATAAGCCTGCGTAAACTCACGGTGACCAACATGTCCTCGAGCAAGTAGTCATGAAGGTATTCATCCATTCTTATTGGCCTCACAATTTTATCTACATATTTATGCAGAGAAAGAGTCATCAGTCTTGGTGCTGGGACAGCAGGTTGAGCTCCACAGTCTTACAAGGAGCCATCCTGCACACCTCTGTGTCACCCTGCCCTTTACAGCTCCCAGCATCAGCCATCCCAATGGGGCACAGCCCCTATGCAGCACACACCGCTTTCAGGAAGGAGCAAAAGCGGGACATTATTTGAAACAGTCCCTATTGGAGAAAATGCTTTAGGGAAGAAGTGAGGCCTCGTCTGTGTGTACTTGCCATCTTTATCACTGGTGCTCCTGATGGCAAAGAGAGCAAATTCCTGCATCTCTTCCTGCTCGCCTGCCCCCATCTGCTCACAAATCTCCTGCAAGAGCTCCTTGGCCACCTGAAGTGAGGAAAGAAGCAAGTAAATACTGCAGCAAGGTAAGTTCAGTTCAACACCAGAATAGGAGGAGGGCAAGCAGTACAGCTCTGGACAAGGCATAGAGAAGCAGGCTGGATACAGGAGCTCCCTGTTGTGGCTCTGAGACCAGACCAATGGAGAAATGTAAGGCAGAAAACTCACAGTGAATGTCCTGATGCGGGTGACGTATTCCACACCCCCAAACATCAGCACCTCCAGCCGGCGGGCACTGCGCCCCTTCTGCAAAGGACAGTGAACACAGGAGCCCATCAACCCCCTGCCCTTCCTCCCTCCCTTCCCAGCATCCCAACCCCTTGCCCATCACTACCAGCAGTGCCTCCATCTCCACGGGGAAAGGAAGGTGACGACGGCCCCCGTACATGACATTTTTCCGCAGGTTGCTCTGACAATTCTTGGCTATATCTGTAGGAAAAGAGAAAAAGCTTCGTGGGTTTAGAGCTTAGCATTGTCTCCTATAGTTTTGAGTCCTCCTGGCTGTGTTGTATTTAATCCAGCACTGATGCTAGGAAAAGGATGAGGAAACTGTTTCCCCATCTGGATCCTTCCTCCTTTCCTTGACCACAGGGCCTTAGTAAACCCAGGGCAGCCATTTGTTTCACAGGACACAGACACAGTCGTACCGTGGTGGGTGCTGGATGGGTCACTGCTGGCTTGTTGCAGAAACTTGGTGGCATAGGGCATCAGGATGTTAGAAGGCAGGAAGAACCCAGTGAGCAGGCTTAGGAGCAGCCATCCCCGCAGCACGCTCTCCCTGTGGGATAGAAAGAACTGTGGAATGAGACAATTCCTGCTCCACCCCATCTGGAAATGAACCTCTGCCCTTCTGAACACCAACAGGAGGTGGCAGTGAACATGAGGTGGTGGCCCTTGGTCAGTGTTCTTATGGTGAGGGAGGGATTGATTCAGCTGTTTGAGTAAGAAAGAAAGGAGAATGTAAAGGCAGCTGGGGACAACACACCATGAAGGGACACCCTCCCACCACCCCATGCATGCAGCAAAGCACACAGTTCCCCTCCATCCATGCATGAATGGGAACCAACTGTGCTGCTACTCACTGGTTGGGGTTGAGAGTGACCTGTTTGATGACCTGGCAGTAAATTTCATCATGCAGACTCTCCTTCTCCTTGCACAGCTGCATTCAAAGAGGAGAAGACAGCATCAGAGAGGGGATGAGAACATCAGAGAGGTTCCTGCTCATCTCCATGCCCTTCCTCTCCCAGCTCTTGAGTATTGCCAGGAAATCCCAGGCTCCCAATACAGCTTAGAGCTCAGGTTCCACAACCTCTGCTCTGCAGTGCTATATAGGCCCAAAGAAGAAGGCAGGTTGTACTCTCACCCAGACTGCAATTTACAAGTGCAGGTAGATACACACCCTCTTTTTAATTGGCCTCTGTTTCAGTTCCTTTCCTCACACAGGGCTCTGCATTATGGCTTTCCCTGTTCTCCCTTTCATGAAAGGCCTTGGGCTCTCATTCCCCCTGCTGCTTCAGCACTTTGCCCAGGGGAAGGTCACAAACCTGAAGGATTTCGTAGACGCACTGAGCATCATCCTGGTTCTTGAGTTTTGGCTGATCTTTCATGAACCGCATCAGAGCTGCAAAGCAAAGGGTAATACTTGGATGTAGGCAGCACTGGACAAGTGGTTCATGAGCCCAGGCAGTGTGGGTTCTTGGACACTTTGCACTCAAGGCAAAGAACAATTTGTTGGATGCTTTCAGCAATGACAGTGATAGTTATTAAAGGCAGAAGTGCCCGCTTATTTCCTTTCACTGGTGTCTATGTGTAGCCACCAAAACCATCCCATTCATCCCCAGTGAAGCCCGTTTTGTCCTTGGGGGACACTTACTCATGAAGCTCTTTGTTGCAAGCTCATTCAGTTCACTATCAGAATACCGGAGCAAAGACTCCTGGATTGGAACCTGCAGGGCCCAAACATGAGGGTGAGCTGGGGGGGCAGATCAGCACAGAGCTGTGCTGCAAGCTTTGCAGGTGACAGCAGCTCCCAGTGTCTTGCAGGCAGCATTGATGAGTAGGGGTCACCTGCTCCTCTGCATAGTGTGGCCAAAAATCTGTCCTCTGTCTTTGCTATGTCATAGCAAAGCTAGAGGCAGTGCTGGAGCTGGGAGTCTGACTGTTGGCATGGGGAAAGCCTGGGCTCACCTTGGTGTACTGGACCATATCAGCTATAGTCTTCCTTTCAGCAGGTGTCCCCTTCAATTCCGTCCTATGAGCCAATCCAAGAAATACCCCCAGAAATGTCTTGGTGAGTGCCATGCTGTACCTACATTCAGTGTATGCCCGCTGAGGAGCACGGTGTACTCACATGAACTGAGCTGCTCGGAAGTAGATGGAGGCGAAGTCCATCATAGTGTAATGATCACCAGCAGGGACTGATGTGATGCTGTAGGGCTCTGATGTCAGGCTGGGAACTGAGGCCTGCAAGGACATGCACTAAACTCACCCTGAAAGCAGTCATCTTCTTCCTCCTTAGCCACAGGGGTCAGACACTACCAGGGCCATGGATGTACACTGACAGGTCCCACAGAACACAGATCCTCTAGCAGTTTCCCAAGGACAACTCACCTCCCTGTTGGTGTTCCTGCCCTCAAAGGAAGCTTTTGTGCTCTTTTGCATCCCTCCATGTCTGTCCATGCTGGTGCTGAGGTAATCAGGGGCTGCAGCCAATTGCACAAGGCTGGTAGGGAAAATACCGGAGCGGCCACCAGTGGAGCCAAACTGCCAGCCTGAAGAAATGGCAGAGTCAGGAACCATGGCAGGTGCAAACAGAACTAAGCAGTAAGGCTTCCTACTGGCAAAGGACAGCATTGGGCTCTGAATAGGCTTGAAAAGACCTCTCAGATCGCCAAACCCAACCCCAGCTCATTCCAACCACACTACTAACCATGTTCCCCAGTGCCACATCTCCATGGCACATCACCGCTCCCTGGACAGCCTGTGTCAGTAACTCACCACCCTCTCAGAGAATAACTTTTTCCTACTACCCAGCTTGAGCCTGCAGTAGCACAACCTGAGGCCGTCACCTCTCATCCTATCACCATTACCAGAGGAAAGAGACTGAGCCCCCCCTCATTACTACCTCCCTTCAGGGAGCTGTAGAGAACACCCCCTATAACTGTGGTAGAAGGAACAGTGAGAGTCACAGTCAGAGAGCAGCAGAGCTGAAGGCTGACAAAGCCAGCCCTTAACAGACTGCTTCCTTCTGGTTTGCTCAACAGTAGCATGTAGTGCTTCTGGGCTCTGTAGGTACAGCAGGACCTTCAAAGGTTACCCCAACTTTCCTGTCCAGCTGAACGTATCCCCTCACCTGGCTCCAAGCCTTGCATGGGCAAAAGCTGGATCAGGTCACCTTTCTTGAAGCTGAGGAGGCTCTTGTCATCCGTGACATAGCTGCGCAGGGCAACAACATAGTTGGTATCCTACAGAGAAAGCAGCAGAGAGGTCAAATCTTGTCCCCAAAATGGGAGGGATTCAGACTGTGCCACCCCATGGAACATGTCAGGTCTGTGTAGGAAAACACCTTCACTGCCAGCTGCTCTACAGCTGCTTCCTCACCTGCCTCAGCTCCTGGATGAAGAGTTCCACCATGGCCTTGATGCACGGAGCCTTGTGAGAGTGCAGTAAGAGCTGCTCCGTCTTCAGAGAGAACTCGATGGAGTTGCTGTCCTTCAGCTCCACCGAGAGCACATCTGCAAAGCTGAGAACACAGCCAGCATGCTCAGAGTGCTTCTGCCAGAGCGAGGGGACATGGATCATGGGATGGGAGCTCTGTTCCCAGCACTCATTACAGGCAAAGTGCAAGGTAGGAAGGAAAGGGAAAGGCTGAAGTCATTTGAGGAAGGGTCAGTGAGGTCTTGAGCACATTTAGATGTGGCAGAACCAGAGAAACACTCAGCTCAACCCATCAGTCCACCCACATCATCCTTCTGCTCACCTGTAGCTGCAAAGGACCTTCAGGTGCTCAGGAGCATAGGCAGCTGCTTTTACCACTTTCAGCAGCCGCAGGCCTCGGTGGGAAACACCCAGGATCTGAACATCACTTCCATTTTCACCCTGTGGAAGAAGGACAGCATTGAGCACCAAAGGCTCCTTCCCACCCAGAAGGCTCCAGAAGGATTTAAGACACGTGCAAGGAGAAAGAGGAGAAATGTACAGGAAGCAAAGGAGACTGAGTAGAGTGGGGTGGATGAGGGAGAGAAAGGCAGGGCACAAAGAGACGTCCCAGGTGAACCAGAGCCACACAGACACAACAAATCTGGGGTCTGCTGAAAAGATTAAGACTCACTTGAACTGGGAAGAGGCGTGAGAAATAGTTAGCCCAGTTATCCCGAGCGGCCACCACGATCCTCTTCTTTATCCCATCCTCCTGAATGGACTGAACATCACTGCCAACTTGAAACGCCACTAGGAGGGATATAGCGAGGCAAGGATGGTAACGACTCCTTTATTCCTACTTTCCCCACCCAGTGACTATAGGGCAGCAAAGGGCACACAGCTGGATGCTGCCATGGGTGCAGGGAGGGAGGTGGGACAGGGCTGCTCATTACCCAGCAGGTCTTTCATCTTGCGCTTCTCCTCTCTGGAAATGCGAAGGCAGGAATCAGAGAAGGTGTCACGTATGATCTGCAGAGAAGGGAAACAGGCTTCTATAGAAAGGCTGCCACTGTGTGTGCTGGGGCTGTTCAAAAAGGCTGAGTCTCAGAGAGAAAAGGGCAGGGCCTTGACTTAGATGGACCTGGAGAAAGGACTCTAAGGATGCATATGAAGGCTTGTGATGTAATCATGCAATGCAGTTATGGAGTATTTTGTCTCCAAACAGACACAACCCTGAGTCGTACATTACCTGTTCACACAGCAAGTTCAGACAATAAGGGTGGCTGAAGTTTTCTTTGGGGTAAAACACCTGCAAGAGGAGGATAAAAGCAATAATGATGTTATGGACGTTGCTGGCTGTAGCAGAAATAGAGGTGTTCTGTAATCCACATTCCCTCCTGCCAGGACTGAATCTCCATGTCTGGACTGGGAAGAGAGATCTGACATACATTTGTTCCATTTATATAGGAAATCTCCAGGTAACAACAGATTTACTTTATTCATCAATATCTTTGTGCTTTAGAGAGGAAGAGAAGGACAAGAAAACTGTGTCTCATGGGTAGGACCTGGAATTCCGTGTCCATCAGATGAGCTCATAACTCCCAGCTCATGTGTGATGTGATCTCCTCTCTGAGCCATCTTTGTGCTGTTACATCACACTGGTTCCATGTGGCATAAAGTGATTTTAACCAACTCTGGGATCACTGCCCTCCCCCTGCAGCCAGCACTCAGCGAACAAACCGTACCTCCTTGCGCAGAAAGATTTTCCAGGGAGGGTTGAAGTAGGAAAAGCTGACGCCAGCAGTTAGCTTATACAGCTGGGTCTTGATCCCATCATCTTCTGTTACAGTAAAGCCTGGGTGGGAAGGAAGGGCAGTGAGGAGAGGTTGTCTGTGATGCTGAAGAGCGTTTTGTGCTTGAAATACTTTGTTGTATGCCCCCCAAATAACATTTCTTCATTCCTCAGCCTGCCTTAAAGGGCTCCCTGGAGGCTCTAGATGTAAAACACCTGATCTCCATTCCTCCCTTGTCTAAAGTCCAGCCATTTACTTGCAGCTTTGATTAAGGAACTATGCTTCAAGTAGGCAATAAAATATCTTGTGGACTGGACCTTGATCGAGGTGTAACCCAAAGGACCCAAAGGTCCCTTCTGGTTTTAGGTCCATTTTTCATCCATCCCTTCTTTCCTTTGTCATTAGCACCTGACATCCTGCACTGCACTGGGAAGGAAGGGAAGAGTTAGAACTAAGGAGGGCCTCAGAGTGCAGGACCAGACTCAAACTATAGTGACAGTCTGATTTCACACAGCCTGCTCAGCCTTTGACCAGCTGGCAAGTGACAGCTCATGCTGTGACTCTCCTGGGCCATTAGGCTGAGTCTGCCCTCGTTATCTGCTACCAAATCCCATTTGGGTGACGTCAACACTCACCCTTCACTGCAAATTCCTGCGGGCCTTGGTTCCCAGGAGGGAAAGAGGGGGGCAAAGGTGGGAGAACAGGAGGGGCTGGGGGATCTGGTGGGGTTCTTGACGGCTCCTTGAAGATGGACAGCAGAGGCAACTGTTTCTCCTTGATAGAGCTGGAAGCTGATCCTGGCTTGGGCTTGGTGGGTGGAGGTGTCCCTTTGGGCTTCTTCTCTTGAGGCAGTGGGGGTGGCTGCAAGACAGCAAAATCATCAGATTAAGATTAGGCAAACCCAGGTACAGAGAATCGAGTATTTGAGATGAGAGACTCCAGCTGGGACAAGGAGCAAAGACATTCATAGGCCAAATATGGGGAATCTGAATTGTTGCTTCCAAATCAGTCCTAAACATTCCACAGTGGAACTTACTGCACCCCAGGCTGTTCTCCAGGAGCTCAATGGATCCAAACTCAGATTGGAGTCTGAGATGGACAGCACTATGGTGTATGAGTTCACAGACAACTACTAATGCAGTAAGAAATCACCTGGTTGCTACCATACCACACACTCAGTCTGATAGAGATTGGATACAAAGGCTCTCTGCTGAGGTGATCAGGGAGGAAAGCACTCACTGATTTGGGAGAATTGAGGTTCATCATCCCCAGCTTGGCCAAAGCCTCATCTTTGGGGTCATTCCTCTTCATAAATGGCTTGGACACTCTCCTACAAGACAAAAGGAATAGAACAAAAGGGAATTGCTAGGGCTGCAGCAGGGTTGTCACCGCAATGGAGCCATGTGGCAGTGCTGGGATATGGTCCCTTTCATCCTGGGAGGCTGGTGTTGTCTCACCTGGAAGGCTCAATAGGTTGGGGCTCAGGGGCTGGCCTGCTCTGGTACATTTTGATGATGTTACGGATCTCCCGGCTTGGTTCAGGTCGTGACTCAGGGGCTGAAGGTTTCACTACTGGTGGTTCCTTCCTTGGTTTTTGTGTCTGTTTCTTTGGCTTTGGCTCAGGAGGTGGCGGAGGGGCAGCAGGATCTGTGGGGGGTGAGAGCTTTAAGCAACAGACCCACAAAAGCACTGGAAAAATCCCTTTCTCTCATTTGAATTTCCTGCTCTTTCACCCCTAGGCTGACCATTCACGGCCTTTAATGGCCCCACTTTAGGATCCCACTTCCCAAAGCACAGGTCTTTTGCTCTCCTCTGCTGCCAAGACTCCCCAAAAGGCCAGAATCTCTCCTCCTCTGGATGTAACCTGGGCTGCTACCCACTCCTGGAAAGCTTCTGCTTCTCAGCCTGAGTCTCCACTCAGTGTCACCTTACCTGTCTCTGTTTTAGGGCTGGGCTTCTCTTCTGTCATATTCTTCTCTTTCTTCTCTTCCTTTTTCTTCTCTTCCACCTCCTTTGGCTGAGGATTTGCTGGAGGCGTCCAGGTTTTGGAAGGCGCCCTGACTTTCTTCACTAGGATCCTTTGCTCTCCTACATAGAAAGAGGCAACTGAGCTTGTTAAACTCATAGCCAAAACTTAGCATTAATGGCATGGTTTCAACTCTCGCATCAAGGAATGGGGCTGCCCATGGCTCCACTCAGCCTGGCTTTGGATGCCCAACACAGCTGCTGCACCTGGGATAAGTAAAATTGCCAAAGTGGCCAACACTCACCCATCCTCTGAAAAAAAGCTCTCTTCTGCTCGAAGGTTTCTGGAGGATAATCATCATCTTCACTGCTGGAGTCATAAACCTGTGGGCAGTTCACACTGTGGTTTTTAGCATTTAGCAGATACCTCCATAGCTCCCTTAAAATCAGCAGTGATCCTCTCTAGATAGGTTTGGACTCTGAACCAGAACTTGACCTAGTCTTGGAGTGTCCCAGGTCAGTTTCTGACCCAAGGAATCATCAACCCCGTTCAGAGAATAAATGCAAAATGTGACATCCAGACCCACTGCTTGTTTCCCATACCGGTCTTTCTGCCTGAGCTGGTGGCTCTGGAGCCTTTGTTGGTGGTGTCACATCTTGGTTGATTGGAAACATCTTGGGTTTGGGGGAAGTGGCTGGGCCTGTGGCTGGGGTTTGGTTTCGTGGTGGGCTTGAAGCTCTTGGCCTTGAGCTCTCAGGAGGCTGCTGCCGCCACTGCTGTCGCTGCTGCTGCTGCTGTTGTTGGGAAAGTGTCATGGCTTGAAGGGTCATCTGCTGAGCCTGGAGGAAGGAATTGTGGCAAGCGTGAGCTTTAGGCTACACAGAAACACCAACCATCAGCCCGGCTGTCCTACTTTTGATGAGTAGTCACAGAACGCCTACTTAATCTACTGCTAATATCCCAAATGTTATGAGCAAAGCAGGTCTTGGCCAGGGTGTACACCAGTGCATTCTCCTTCTCCTGTTCCAGAACCTCTCCCCCCAATCCCTTCCACTTACCATGAGCATGGCTTGCTGGTTGATAAAGGCTTGCTGTTGTGCTGCCAGCTGACTGGGGTCTACAGTGGGCACCACAGGCTGGGGCACGTACATGGCTGCGGGAGACATACATCTCTGCAGATACCCACAGGCAATCATTCCCCATGGTGCCTGAGCAATATCACAGAGATGAGTGCTCACTGTGCACTCTGCCTAATGTACAGGCTTCATGAGGATGCCCACCTTTTGATCCTCTTTCCTTGTATAGTTAACAAAAAATTGTCATTACCTGGCATAGGGGCAATCCCACCAGCCCCTGGCATCATGGCCGAGGCAGCTGGCATCCCCATCATCGAAGGCATGGGCTGGTAGACTGGTGTTTGCATCATTCCAGAGAAGCCTAGAGGAAAAAGCCACATGCACAGGACTTTCAGGGAATCACAGACTGGGAAGGCCACATTGGTTGGGTACTTCTGGTTCTATTGACCCTCACTAACTATAGGGACATACAAATGGTTTCTCTCTTCATACACAGCACATCATACAGCAAAATTCAGGTGGAAAAAGGAAATCAAAGAGAAACGTGCAGCTTGCAAGGCTACAGCAGGATAGTGGGCTTGCTTGTGCACTCCACCTCCCCTTACAGACCTGTAGAAGGAAACATTCCTCTCTGTGTGGGTCCGATCTTCCCACCTCCCTTCATGCGCCCGGTCAGGCTTTCCCTGTTCTCCAAATCCTGCATCAAGAAGAAAACAGCACTGTCTGAGCTCAGACAGATGGGATTCCCAGTAAAATGCCATCCAAAGGCACATCTGAGCCGAGGAAAGGCAGAGCGGATGGACAGAAGGAGTCACAGAGAGAGGAGAGCTGCAGAAAAAGAGTCAGAGAGAGCATCAGAGAACTCACTGGTGTCCTGGAGCCCTGATGTAGCACGGAGCTGAAGAGATCATCCACATAGTGATCCAAACCTCCAGGGGTCGGCGGCTCATCTCTGAATCCAAAATCTAAGGGTGGAGAGGAGACTGGTGATAAGGCAGGTAAGGAACATTCCCCTCTCTTCAGACCCTGTTAGTCCAATTTTGGAGTGGAACCCATCAATATTTTTGCCCCTCTGCTCTGCTGGGCACGTGTGACCCAGTGCTGTGCACTGTCCTGGGCAGGAGCTCACCTCGATGGGCACTGCTGGACCCTGGAGGCAGTCTGGGCGGGGGGAAGGCAGGGGCCTGGATGCCTGGGGCAGGGGGGATCCTGCTAGAGGAGAAAGTGAGATGAGAACAACGCAGAGAAATAGGCCAGTGGGTGACAGGGACACCAATGATGGGCAGGAGGATGAGGTGACTCACTGATCCAGGGCAGAGTTATGGAGGAAGTTTCTGTCCCTATCAGGAGCAATGGGGTATCTACGTGAGGACTCATAGAGGCTGCTGGGGTTGCTGGCCTCCTCCATCTCTCCAATGAGGTCCAGCACAAAGTCACAGCCCAGTAAATCCTGCCACGTGTTGCCAGTCAGCATGGAGACAGTCCACCCTCGAGACTTCTTATCACAGCCCCTGGCAACAAGGAAAAGGAGAGAAAAGGTGTCCGAGAAAGCAGGAGGAAAGAGAGAAAATAGGAAAACATTGCATTCAGCTTCACCCTGCCTTCTCTAGCTATAAGCTTTAGGGTGCGAATCAATGATGAAGCACCCAGAGTCAGGGAAAAAAAACAAAAAGAGTGAATCACCCAAACTTTGACTTTTATTTGTCATAATATTTTCTCTGAAGCTGCTCTGACTGATCTCAGCAGTGATTCCCCTGTTCCTCAGGGGTCCCACAGTTCATGCACACAGATGGAAGGGACAAGGAGAGAACATGAGCCAGAGAGGGTAAGCAGTAGCTACTCCATATCTGACCATATAAATTCTAGCCTGCAGCCTCAGCTGATCTGGACTCTAAAACCAGTTATAGTCTCTTTCACATCCCCAGATCTCCTGTCCTCCAGCAGTACCTTGCACTGAGCATCCATCCTGCAAACTGCTCCCCGGTCATCCAGGACTCCACCTCAGCTGAGAACTTCTCCTCTAGTACATAAAAGAAACAGTCAGTGTGCACAGCCCCACAGCAAGACCCAGAGCAACACCTGAGCTCTGCAGTGCATGGGCAGAGCCCAGATGAAGAGTCTTACACCCTTCTTAGGTGACCCACAGGGACTGGAAGCAGACAGCTCTGTGTGAACACATTAACATCTGTAATGACTGCTCATAGCATATCTCAAAGCATTTCCAATGTGACAGCTGAAAGCCACTGGAGTATCGTGATTCATGTGGGTCATCCACCACCCCACCCACCAAGGAGCTAGGATGGAGATGCTCTGCATCTGATTCACATTGATTCCAAGCACTCGATGGACAGCATAAATCAATGTCTGAGAAGGAAGAAAGGCTCAGAAAGCCACTGCAGCAAAGGCATTAGCTGCTGCAGCATAGGCTGTGCAGTGACGGGTAATAGGAAAACTAGACCCAGAGAGATGTACAACTAGGGTACCCCACTGCTGAAATTGACTCAAACTTAGAAGAATCTCATCCCTCAGCCTGGAGAGCAGGCCTGGCTCATTAGGGTCAGATCTTTCAGAGTTTGTGGTCTGGATTCAGGTGTTTCTATTCCCCATGGCAGCATTAACCAGCTGCAATTGGTCCAATCACTCTGCTCTAAGCTGGTGGAAGCATTTCTGAACAATGATTTTTGCACTGGGTAAGGAGCTAGAAGCACACGTTACCATTAAATGTATGAACATCCAGCACCATCTTCCCTTTCCTCCTGTTTGCAGTCCACTCCAGTTGAGTGGGAGGATACATGCGGGACGACGTGTATTCTGCATGCTGTGCTGCTGTCAAGATCTTGCGCTGGCAAACAGCATTGTAGCCATCCATGCCATGATCTGACACAAACCTAGGAAGGGACATCTGCCTTCAGCACATTGCTCATCTCTCTTAACATCCCTGAAAGAGCAGCCAGCTCTTTTCTCCTCCTTACTTCAGCAATGGCTTCTCCAGTGCTGGTGAGGGGACAAAGGAGCTGAGTAATGTTGCCATCAGGACCCAGGCTCGCTGGCTGTGTTCCACATCTGGGTTCTTCCATGTCTGAGTGGCCACTTGGCTGAAGATTTCATTGCGCAGAGCCCTGTTGTTCAAACCTCTCGCAGCAATGTAGTTGCCCAGAAGGACCTCCTGCCAGCCGTGGAGATTCTTGTCACCAATGAACCGCAGAATCTACAAGTGTTCAGGGAGGAAAAGAAACAGCTTTAGCTGCAGCTTTCTGGCTTGAGCTGTGTTGTGAAGCAGCAACCTGGAGAGCAGACACCAGCACGTTCTGAGCCTTAGAGCACCCAGCTCTAAGAGAATAAATATCACGTTCTTAAGAGATGTGTTTCACATCCACAGGGAGGAGGAGGTTACTGTCCTCCTTATGCCAACACTACAGATTGAGGGTGTGGTTCCAGGTGTAGTTTTCTTGATGACAAAGTCCCTGCCTTGCTCCAGCCTTTATACAACAGTTCACTGTCCCCTATTGCATACTGCATTGATTTAACTGCATGTCTGAGGAACTACCAAGATGTATAAGATATACCTGGAAGGAACAGGAATTTATTCTGCTCTCTTAATACACCATGTACTGTAAGATGAGCCACCACCAGCATTTAACAGCCCAGAGAGGCAGTGGTGCCCCATCCCTACAGACAGCCAAGGTCAGGGGAGGGGCTGTGAGCACTGATGGAGCTGTGGGTGTCCCTGCTCAGCGCAGGGCTGGCACCAGATGGCCTTTAGGGTCCATTCTGACTCCAACCATCCCATGATTGTCTCATGCCCATCTGTTCTTCTATAAGGCCGTGGTTAAAGAAGACATATCTTACCAGTTTATTGATCTCAAGTGCACTGTCCCGGTATTCAGCATCCAGGCGTGTTAAGGGCTGTTGCAGGGGATGACCGGGGGCAGGGAAATCTGTCCTCTGAAAAGAAACAAAATGATAAAATATGTGATTTGTTCCTGGTGTCACTAAAACCAGAATGTTTCTCCAGTTGGGAAGTAATGAAGGAAAATAGAGTTCCCACCTGGAAGTGTGACTTAATGAAGGAGGAGAAAGGATAGCTATTGATGTTGGCTGGGAGGGAAAGGTCATCTTTGACCTTAACTTCTGGAGGTAACGCCTCTGTTATCTGTTTGGTCTGTGCTGCATATTGACCTGCAAGAGAAACAGACCTTGGGTCATGGCAGTCAGAATGGCAGCCAGAATGCACCCAACTCACAGTGCAGTGCATGGCTGGCTATTGCACACACATCTACTCTTGGTCAAGCAACAGTGTCCTCTGGCTCCAGGGACACACAATCCATCCCTGCTTCCCCAAACCCCCTTGCAAGCATCTCCTCTCTGCCCTGAGACCACAGCATTTAATTCCAGCTCAGTTCTTTCAGACTCTTATCCCTAGGTAGCATCTGGGGAGCACCTGAAGTTTCATTTCTGTTACGTAGAATTTAAGGGGCAGGAAACATTAAATCTATGCAGAGATAATGTTGACAAGTGTTAAGTCAACAATTAAATCAGAGGTCATCGTGATGAGGAACTCAAACCCCAACATCCAGCTCTGCAAGAGACCTGGGTTCATTGAACACTTCACTGTCCCACAGCTTCGACCAAAAGGTTTTGTACCACCTTTATCACCAGCTCTATCAGCACAGCTCACCAGGGAGCTGAAAAGGTAACAAGAATGCGTGCAGAGCGCAATTAGCTTTTATATCGTATTTGCACTGCAATGATAATAAATCAAACACGACCCAGGTGACAGACAGCAGGCGGAGGAGGCACATAGGTAACACACTGCTAGGAAACGAGAAAATAAACAGGGAATAAAACAGTGCAGGAAGGGGAAGGTTTCTCACCTCCAGCTGAATGCAGGAGGGCTGCAAGCTCTGCTGGGATCTCCAGCAACTCCACATCCTGTGGGGAGAGGGAGCAAGTCAATACTGGGGTACAAGGCATAAGAGAATGTGAGCCCTGAGCTGTTCTGCTGAGGCTGGTAACTCACTGACAGGCAGCAGATGAATTTCTGCATAGGCAGCGTTCAGAAATATTACAAAATAAGGAAGTATCGTACAGGTACAGAACACAGGTACATGGTATGTATCAGATGGGAGGGGAAGGTGAGTAATTCCTGACACGAAGAAGGGGGACAGGAGTTGGCTTTCTTTGACTCATCTCTCATTATTAATAAGTTAGGCACATTACACGGAAGAGATCTTGGTTTAAGGCAAAACTCCATTTCCTCTTCCTCAGTTCTATGCCATTTCTATTTTATTCTTTTTCAATATCCAAGAACGCTGCAGCACAAATAAGAAGAGACCCGGTCCAGGTCTTTGATGCTCACTGCATCCTCTCAGCACCTAACGGGGCTGTAAGAAGGGGAGAGACTGGCAGGGTATGTTGTGATAGGATGAGGAAACGCTTTCAAACTAAAAGAGGGGAGATTTAGACTGGTTGCAAGTTTCCTTACAGCTTCCTTACAGCTTCTTTGGGAATCTCCAAAATCATAGAATCATGGGATGGTTGGAGTTGGAAGGGACCCTAAAGGCCGCTGAGCAGGGACACCCACAGCTCCATCAGTGCTCACAGCCCATCCCCTGACCTTGGCTGTCTGCAGGGATGGGGCACCACCGCCTCTCTGAGCAACCTGTGCCACTGCCTCACCACCCACAGTGTAAAAGGTTCTTCCTAATATCCAGTCTAAACCTCTTTTAGTTTGAAAGCATTTCCCCTCATCCCACCCCAACAGACCCTGCTAAGGATGCTGTTCCCTTTCTTCTTGTCCCCTGTTCTGTCTCTCACTCTTCCAGGCTGATAACAACTTACCATTCCCTGGCTGTCGCTGCTCTCCTCGTCACCAGTGGCCAGGGGCCTCCTTTGTCACTTCTTTTCTTGTATCTCCTGCTGTTATATATATCTGTGGGGGAGAAAAGATGATGTATAAGCGATCACTTCCAGCTGCTTCTGGGAGCAGACCTTGCAGATGGGCAGGAGCTGGTGTGCTGCTCCAGCAGATAAAGCAACAGAAAAGCTGCAGTGTCTCCCTGGAACCCAACATGGTGTCTGAGAAGGGATGCCCAGGCAAAGCCCTTAGTTTTGCTGAAACATCACTTGCTCTGAACAACACCTGCCCAGCATCCCCACCAAACCTTTCATGCCTTATCTTAGAGCAAAAGCCCACAGGACCCGTCAGAAACATTTACCTGCTTCCTTCAACATCAAAGAGTACGGGATGGAGGAAGCTTTCCATAGGAGCAGACTCCTTTAGAGCAGGTGGGAGGGGTACCAAGAGCCGAACCCCATCACAGCTGTCATTTCCCATCTCATACCGATGTCTCCCAGCCCAACACTCACCTGCTTTGTACTCCGAGGTGGAAAAGGAGGGTCTCAGTCTCTCCCTGCCTCTCTCTTTGTTGCTTGTCTGTTGCAGAATGGTGTGATTAGATGGGAGGTGATGGGTGCCGGGCTGAGAAAGACAGTAGGCATGCTAAAGTACAAAGGGCAGGTCTGGAGGGAGCGGGCAAAAGGAGGAACTGAGCAGCAGGTGAACTTTGAGACCTGTTATTGTTGTAAACATATTTTCAGATACCTCATCAAGCAAACAATGAGGGGGAATAGAAACAGACTCAGAAGAACAGTGCTGCTGTGATTACCTGATGGAAAGAAAGTCTGGATCCTGGCCAAGCAAAAAAAAGCCTGACAGGAAAAGAAACACAAACGGATCCGGGCACTGAATAGTAGAAGGCATCTCTACAGTCTTCCAGGGAAACAGTCTCCAACATAGGAGATCTGCTCTAACCTTATGAATGTCTGTCTGAAAAACCATCAGATCAATGTAATGTTTTTATTGTCTGTTTGTCTGTGGCTTTTCTTTTAAATATTTGTGCACCAAAATGTGACCATCGGGTGAATTTGATGATAGTGAAATGAAGGCACGTGGGCCGTATTCACGTTTTCTCAGCCTCCATCTTGTTGAGATTTTTTAAGTCCTTTTTTACAACTGCCTTTCTTGCATGAAAGGAAAGGGAAGAATTGACAAAAAAAACCCCTCACGGTTGGTTTGTTGAAAATGTGTGTGGAGGTTCTGCTTATAACAATAAGGAAACTGCACGGTGATCAAAGGTGCTTTGCAAAAACCAAATGAGCCCAACCTCGTTGGATGAAGCAGATGGAATATTATTACAGAGGTAACACTGAGACAGTGCCTGGAGGCCTTAATGAAGATGAGGAGCCTGTTGGGCCAGGTGAGGTGGGAGCAGCACCCCTGCCACCCTCTGGACCTCTTCCCAGGGCAGTGCTTTTGCTCTCCTTAAGCCAAGCCTGGATAGATGGATGGAACATGCACATAATAATAAACCCTACCTGCTGTGAGCACCCAGCAGGTCCCACCTGAGACCCATAAACAACCAGGGGTCCCTGGGGCTGCTGTTCAATTGAAAGCCAAGTGCAGAAGGGATCTGTTTCTTCTGCCTTCCTTGCAGCTCCTGGCCATGCTGGAGGCTGTGACATGTATCTGTGCTCAGTGCCAGCTCTTGCTTCACTGCTACGCTTTGGCTCTTGGGTTGATCTGCGACATATTTTAGTAGCCTATCCTTATAAAAACCGCAGTTGAATTGTATGATGCGATCAATTCTTGCTTGCAAAACTGCGATAGCTCTTAGACGTTTTGAATAGTTATGGATGTAGCACCATAGACTAGAAAGCATGCTGTGAGGCTGTTCTGCTTTAACCAGGGTCCTTCGGCAAAAGAAACTCAAGAAGGAAAAGGCATGAGTGGGGTTATCAAGCATCGAAGAAGCCAAGGCCTCCACACAAGGATGAATTGCCCCATTCTGGGAGTAGCCTGGGATGTGACAGGCAGGTGTCAATGTATTCCCCCTCTCCTTCCCCAGTAAAGACAGGATGCTGAACTTATCCCTATCCTGAGACTAAGAGATGCTCAGATGTCTGAGGAGGCAAATGTGACAGGGTTGGTACCTATAAATTACTTTTAATAGCCATTCTCCTTCTAAGCAAACCTCAGTGAAGGGAGTTTATCAAGTGGGCAAGTGAGGAAGGTGGTGGGGGAAGTCAGAGGCTGCCGAGTGGGCTGTGGTGATGCTAAAGGATACTAGATGGCAGCAGAAGCCACGGGATGGATGGTGGAACGCCATTACTTGAGATAGATGTGTAGAAATCACCTCCTGGAGGGATTACGAGTATATACTGTCTGTGGAAATAAAATCTACGGCGTAATTAACCCCAGTGATGCTAAGGAAGAATATCTGCTCACCCATAGCAATCAATTGCTGTTAATGCCTCCATTCTTTGCCCAGATATTGCTCTGCAAAGCAAATGTGATGAGCAACAGTAACGAGGGCTGGAATGACTGTGGGGTGATCTCAATTTTTCCCACAGCATTAGGAAATACTGCTTCTGTTTAGAACTCCTTGGTCTAAATTATACTCGTTATCACGGGGATGAACTCTTTTATTTTTTAATTTTGCATGTGAAAGTTGCTTTTCTTGTTATTGTTATTGTTATTGTTATTTGTTGTTGACTGGAGGAATGTAGACCGCGTCCATTGGGAAACTGGAGGACCGATGACCATAGATCTTGGAGGACTGGCGGCGCAGAGCGGTAAAAGCAAAGATACGCCACTAACCGCGTTCTAAACGCATGCGTGTTATTGCCTGGAGGACCGGAGACCATAGAGACAGGCGGAGCAGAGAGGTCAGGGGGAGGACGCGCATGCGCAATTGTCATCTGAGGGTCTACGGAGCGCGATGGGAAGGGCGGATGAGAGCGGAAATGGTGGGCGGAAGCGGAAGTCCACCCAAGTGAGGTCACACACTATGGCGGCTCCCCAGCAACGCCCCAGGCAGCGCGCCCCGCCCCCGTTGCTAAGGAAGTGAGGTCACGCAGTATGGCCGCTCGGGGCCGGAGTCGCTGAGGGCTCGGCGTTGTGCTGAATCCGCGTCCATCCTTCCCTGCAGTTCCGAGGGCGGCGTCGCTCTCCTCGGCAGCACCGAGCGGCGGGACCGGGGCCGCGATGGCGGCAGGAACGGCGGGGCTGTGAGATAGAAGAGCGCCGGCCTGAAGGGTGGGAAGGGAGACGGAACCGGGTCGGGGCCGAAGCGAAGCGCCGCCATGGAGCTGAGGGTCGGGAACAGGTACCGGCTGGGCAGGAAGATCGGGAGCGGATCCTTCGGAGACATTTACCTGGGTAAGGAGCGGGGCTCAGTGCGGACCCACCGGGGGGAGCTATGGGGCCTCACCTCACCCTCATGGAGCTCAATGGCCAACGCTGCGTCGTGCCTCGGTGCCGGCACAGCGCGATGTTCCCTTCGCATCGTGTCCTAATTTAGGCAGCGCTGGACTCCTGGATGATTCGGCTGCCTCGTAACGTTGGTGGTTGGTGACCTTGGGCGTCGATATTTGTCTGTAAAAGGGGAAAAGATCTGGGGAAAGAAGCACGAGCATCAGCATTAAATGGCTGGGTTAAATCGCTGTCACAGGGATGCTGCTGTCTGCTGTAAGGCCTAAAAGAAATATCACACAACTCAGGGATGACAAGTTAAAAAATGCATCAGATCCTCCATAAAAATCAGAACAGCTCAGCTCTGCCCTGACTTGAACGCTGCCCTCTTGTCTTACGGCATGCAATCACTGCTGTGATTTCTGTGCGAGTGTGAAGACTGTGGGATAGAAGTGCCTTTACCTGCTCTGTGTTGTAATGGCTCACTGCTGATGGTTCAATGGGCTGCATTGAAGGTAGCCGTGGTATTCTACAGTCTCTCAAACTGCACAAAATGGATTCAATGTACAGAAATAGGTTTTATAGATACTGATGTTTGTGCTGCCACATAGAAACAAGCGTTTGGTGTTTGGAAATGGAGGTAACATAGGGAAGTAGAACACATAACTGGAGGGGAGGAACTTGCAGGCATTAAAGTAGGTTAAATGGACATGTCTAGAGAGTGGAGGCATCCCTAGCTCATGTATGTTGTATTTAGTGGTGTACACAGGGCATACATGTATTTTTCTTGTAGGCAATGGTACCTTTTTGTGTTGCAATGCACAGTTGGTCTTCTGAAATAATGTGTCAGCTGAAGCTTCTTGCTTACAGGTCATGAAAGGCTGGTTATCCATAATATAGATCATCTTCTTGATGAAGAATCCAGCCATGTTGTTGTGATGGGATCTGTGCTCTCTGTGTGTAAAAGAATGAAGGGTGCTATGAGAGAACGTGGTGACACACAAAATCTTCATTAGCAGCCATTAGTGCTTTAAGGCAGCAGTTAAAATCTGAACAATCTTGCTGTGATTTGAGGTATTCCTACTAAAGATTTGGCTTCTCTAAATTAAATGGTGACCAGTAGAGTTCTAAAGTGCAAGTAGAATAAAGGCATGCTTCGTAATCCAGATTAACTGCTGGGTAGAAGTTAAACAAGTCAGTTGTTACTGTCTTATGTATAGAAGAGGGCTGGGAAATGGTTTCATCTGTATGTATCTGTATGTATGTATTATGTATCCAGCCCACATCAGGAAAGACTTTCAGGTCTCAGTATTTCTCTCTTTATTCCTGCAACTTTTGGTGCAAAAATTCCTAATCCTCAGATGTTGTCCTTTTTTATCCCTACATTTTCAGTGTCGATCTACAATTAGCTCTTACTGTGAGCACTGTGCGTGCCTCGAATCTTGTTCTTCTTATCCTTAAGTAACCAGCGTGGATTGATAATTACATCACATTACAAGGGTGATTTCTGAGCCATCCGCTAGCAGAGAATGGTTTGCCTTAAAGATCCAGCTCATGGCACAGTTATCTGTTTCCAAGGGAAAATGCTGTGTCAAGATCTTAAATATTGTGGTCTTTTGTAGAGGGTGGTTTGCTTTGCCAGCCGCTGTGTGGCAAAACAGAGGCTTAAAGAATCTGTGCTTCTGGTGATAACCAAATGTGTTTAACAACAAATAGGCTCTGCTTGGTCGTTCGGGTGGTGCAGTAAGGCAGAGCCATGTACAGTTCACTTCTTGCATTCTTGCAGAGCTCAGGATTAATTGATTCAAGTACAATCGCTTTCTGATGGCTCTCAATACGTTTGTGAGCTTCCATCTGTTTTGTGCTTGGGAGAGAAGTGTTACAGCTCTTCTGGGCTCATGTAGCATAACAGGGTCCGTAGCACAGAGCTCTGAGATGCTGTGGTGAATGAATTACCACAGGGAGTTTAAAGGAAAGAAGAATTGAGTGTACCTCTGTCTTATGAGGTTCCTGTCTAGAAGAAAGAAGAGCATGGATGCCCAGATATCTTATAGAGTAGCAAAGATGAGCAGTGTTCAGGAAAAGAATCAGGGTAAGCATCTGTGTTTGGCTCCACCCACAAGGTCAAACAGACAGGAGTCATGAAGGCATTACAGTCATTACATTACAGTGTTTTCATGACTGTTTCACTACATCTCTTTTCTTAGAGGTGGTCTTTGTGCTGTAAACTAAAGTTTAAGAGACAGAGAGGAGTTGTCTGGAGAAGCTCATATGGTCGGTTTTCACACTTAGGCTGTGACTCTGGGTTCTGTTGGGCTGTGGAATGTTCCTTTAAAGGGTCTTAATGTTTTGACTTCAGCAGGCAGAAATCCATGGGTGCTCCTGTAGATTGACTTCTTCATACCTGTTTCCTCAAGGACTTGCAGGAAATATGAAGAACGTATGGGAGAGGTTTCATTGGGAGCTTTGATTACTTATTAAGAAGGTTATAGGTTTATAGCTCATAAAGTAGTTTCAGGATGAAATGAACTTGATCCTTAGGTAATGGATCTGCTTGTGTTACCCTAATTAACCTTGCTGGCAGTGAACAAGAAATGCAAGTGCTGTGGCATAAAGCAGAATCTTTGCACATGAGTTAAACATTGCTTTAAAGGTTGAAATGGAGGGTAGAGCAAAAGGTTCTGTTAATGCAGGTTGAGTTCTATGGCAGTGTGTTACAGCCAGTGATATTCAGCGTGATCGTAAATGAATGGATGGAAATCTGAGGCAACACAGCTGAATAACAGCGTGAATATATTTGTACCCCAATACTAATTGCAAACTTCAAGGCTGGGAAGATGTCAGTTTCAAATGACGTGCCAGTGAAACAACAGAGGAAATTCAGCGCACGTCACTGAAATCTGTGGTATGAGGTGTTAAACTGCCTTTATACCACGAGATGATAACGCTGTGAAGTTGCTCTTTAATCCAAAGATGATTTTGCAGTGATAGTAGCTCTGAATACGTTGGCTTAGTACTCAGTAATAGAGAAAAGCTTGTGGGGGAAATGTAGATAAGCAGAAAAAATGATAATAGTGTATTTAGCTCTTAGTCATGGTGTGTGACCCTCAGAATGGGCTGGAAATGATGAAAATGAGTGAAACAAGGAATAAGTAGAACAGGAAAAATGACTTAGGTGAAGAATGAGGAGGGATTTAGAGCACTTGGAAGAAAGTAAAATACTGCAGAAGTCTGAAATTTTGGATGCCATAAAGAGTGTGTGTAGTGTGATCACTGACTGCCTTTGCTAACAAAAAGCAGACCTCCAAGGAGGCTTTTGGAAATGGAGATAAGAACAAATAACAGATGATGGCAACTCGTGTGATCCTAAACTATGAGGTAATGGAGCAGAGAGCTGCGTTCTGCAAGGAGGGAGCTGGCTACATGGCTCAGAAGTGTCACACAGAAATAGTAAACTCTATTTCTTGTAGTTCCTAAGTAGTGTTGCTGTGCATGGGTGGCTTTTCTTGACTCATTACCATTTTTTTTAAGACTATGAGTTTTTCCCTATGGATGTTTCAATTTCAGAAGTGATGAAGTAAACCAGTTTTGGCCCCTTGTTTCTGAAAGAAGAACTCCGTGGGTTGGTAGGGATACTCACCACACTTAAAAAGCATTCATTCTGAGCACTGCAAGCTGGAAGTGGAAGGACTCCCCTCAAAGCACAACTGTGTTTGTTTGGTTTATTTTGTATAGGATAGCAGATGTTGATTTCCTGACTTACAGTATCTAATGCTTTTCTCTTAAGCTGCTATTCTGCAATGACTTCATCTCTGAATCTTTGCCATTGAAAATTCACTTGTCGTTTGTTTTGTTTTGGTCTCGACGAAGGAAACTCACCCTAAAAATACTTTTACCAATGCTTTGAATGTTTCTTGTTTTAGGAACTGATATTGCTGCCGGAGAGGAGGTTGCAATTAAGCTGGAATGTGTGAAAACCAAACATCCTCAGCTCCACATCGAGAGTAAAATCTACAAAATGATGCAGGGTGGAGGTAAGCAAATTTTCCTTCTACAGAAATTGGGTTGTTGCTTTTTTTTCTTTCCATTTTTAATTTGATGTATCTGCCACCTGTAAGTATTTCATGGTTCAGAGCTCTTTGAGTAGTGAGCAGGGTGAAGAGCAGTGCTTCAGTTCTTATGTGACGTAGGGCTTACCCTGGTTTGCTCTAATGTAGGAGCACAATTCTAGACTTAGTGAATTCAGGATCATTTTTTCTTTCATACACTAGCATTCCTGCATCTGAGCTACTTCCTTGCAGTAGGCGTTGTAAGATGTGATGGCATTAGTAGGTAGAGAACAGCAGTGAAGTAGCTGTGTGGTATTTATCCTAGCTCACCGGGAGAAATCAGTCATGTTTGAGATTTCTACAATGTAAAAGTCTCATTAACAGCCTGCATGTAATGAGGGGTAAAGTATTTCCTGTATGGGTTTGCAGAGGCCACATCAGCTTCTCAGAATAAGCAGTGCAGGGTAGGTGGCAGAAGTTTAGTAATGGTCCAAGTAAGGATTTTTCTGTGAAAGGGATTTGGGATAAAAATAATTCGCTGTAAATAAGTGAAAATTCTAGATGAGTTAATTACAATCTTGGTGATTATAAGCTGGATTGTCTTTAAGGTCCCTTTCAACTCAAGCCATTCTGTGATTCTAGAAGTGTTTCTGCATTTCTTCACTTCTAAATTTCATAGAATTAAAGAAAAGGTAATTGAAATTCAGAGTGAGGCTATCGGCAGGTTTAATTCAAGACATCTGAGCATTTTTTTCAGTTCTTTGTGGAACAATTTTCCCAAGTTTCTCCATGAAGTGAAGCTGACTTTGATTTTCCATCTAGATGTATAGCAATATACAGTATGTCTCATGAGCAATGCTATCCTGGTAGGGATTCACCAAACAGCGAATGTCACAGAACTGGAGTGAAGGCAAGAAGGAGGGGTGAAAATACATTCCAAATTGTAACCTGAAAGAGTGGTATTTTGCATGGATTTTGTAGGCTTTGAAACTAATAATTTCATTTCTAAAGCCTTTTCTAGCAGTAAAACTCAGTGGTTTGTCAGTGTCTTTATTTTCAGGGTTCTGATTTTCTCCTTATTGCTGTTTTGGAGACCATGAATGTTTCTACATGCAAAGCACTTAAGGCTAAAATCCAGCAAAACCACTGTCTGCTTTCAAAAACATAAAGACTGGGAAGGGGGACCAGGCTACAGCTATTTTCAGGTCTCTTGTGTTCCAGTTTTGTATTGGTCCAGTTATGAAGGGATCAAATGCTTCATTTCAAAATGCTTGAAAGTATCATAAAATATTAAGGGTCACTGTGGATACAAACATTGGCAGTAATGACTCTTAGAGTCCACCTTAAGAACCCTGAAGATCTGTGTGTACTAACTTCATAAACCAAGTTATTATGCTTAATAAACTCTTTCCTTATCTTGCAGTGGGTATCCCCACTATTAAGTGGTGTGGTGCAGAAGGGGACTACAACGTCATGGTGATGGAGCTGCTGGGACCGAGTCTTGAAGACCTCTTCAATTTTTGTTCAAGGAAATTTAGTCTCAAGACAGTCTTGTTACTCGCTGACCAAATGGTAGGAAACTGTGTTGCCTGTGACTGCAAAGCATGTTAAGCTAGTTAAAATGTCTTGAGTGACCATGGCCAGCTGTATTTTGTTTCATTTTTTGTTTATATTTATTTAGAGGTGAATAGGATGTATCATTAGAGGGGGAAAAAACTCTGAATGAGGTTTTTAGAAACAATGTAACATAGACACAGGGAAAGAGCTGCAGGGAAGATATATTTATTGTTTTCTAAATTATTCACTTTAATATCCTTTTCCAGAAAAGTCTTTATCTTGCTTATCGCTGAGGTGATGTGATAGCAGTGATAACATTGCTAGCGATTTTGTGAGAGAAAAGGGTATGACTGATATCTCAATTGTTTTTTGTCCTCTGTCTGTATGTAGATCAGTCGAATTGAATATATTCACTCGAAAAATTTCATCCACCGAGATGTGAAGCCAGATAACTTCCTCATGGGCCTGGGGAAGAAAGGCAACCTTGTCTACATCATAGACTTTGGATTAGCAAAGAAGTACCGGGATGCCCGAACTCACCAACATATCCCATATCGTGAAAACAAAAACCTAACAGGAACTGCCCGTTATGCATCCATCAACACTCATCTTGGAATTGGTGAGCTGGGAAAAGCAATGAATAGAACCTTCACAAGTGCTGATACATGTGTTTTCAGTGCAAGTTGATGATGCTTTTTGGGGCATAGAAGACAGACCCTATTTCTGGCACTCATGACACATTGTGCTTGGACTTATGCCTCTTGGGGTGGGGTTCAGTTTGTAATTCTAAGGAATTGACACATTTCTTTAATAATTGCAAGTGTGATCGTTTGTTTTTTTTTTCTAATACTGGGTGAGTTTGACACAGATGTAGTGATTTTCATCTGTCTGTTGTATTTTAAGGGTTTTTGACACATTATTGCTCAGTCTTCTGTTTTTTCCCACTAGATAATGAAACCTAATGAGTCCACTTTTTTATGCTGTTGTAGAGCAATCTCGCAGAGATGACTTGGAGTCCTTGGGCTATGTACTGATGTATTTTAACCTGGGCTCCCTCCCCTGGCAGGGACTGAAAGCAGCAACAAAGAGACAGAAATACGAACGTATCAGTGAAAAGAAAATGTCTACACCCATTGAGGTTTTGTGTAAAGGATATCCTTGTAAGTTGCTCTTTTATGGCACTAGGCCCATGTATTCATTTTTTAGTGGTATGTCTTTTTTATTTATGCTTTCTAGCTCCTCTGTCACAATGTGTTTGGAGCCTGTTTACAGTCTTCTTGACTTTTTTCCTACAACTGGGCATGCTCATAATAATGACACCGTGCTTTCAAGACCAGGATCTGTCTGTTCGTAGGCTGTTTCTACTTAGCCTCTGTCATAACTATTAGTAAGCAATCACTGTGGTGCTCTTGAGTTTGAAAGACAGCATAGTGTGTGTATGTGATCTGCACTGTCTTGTGTGTGCATGCATAAATTCTGGCAGGATGATTATTAACAGCCAAATAACTTTTTGAGAAGCTTCCCATCTCTTCATGTGTGGATATTCTTTCTGGATAAACCAGATTGTACAGTCATTTGCATCTATTGCAATTGTGTTGTTCTGGAATTGTCATTCCAAGTTCATCCAGTCCAGCCTGACCGTGGCCATTATCTGTGAGGGGTGTAAGAATCCCTCCAGATCCTGGCATCATCCCTCAAAGCTCAGTTTCTTTTCTTGGTGTTTACACCATAGTAATAAAAAAGAATTTCTGATTCATGCGGAGTAATAACTATGTTTCAAAACTTGTTAATGTATTAGTTACCCTCAGGGAATATTGTTCACCTTTCAGGAAGTGATCTCTCTCTCTTCTTTCCTTGCCCTGTGCTTTGTTAGCTAAGTATGATGAGAATTGTAGCTATGGTGAGGGATGTATGAAAGCTTTTGAGTGTTCCAAATGTCCTGTCGTGCACGTTCCTTTACTCATAAACTATTTCTTTCCTCTGGGATGAACAGACAAGATGGCAAACAACACAAGAACAGTTGCCTAAAATTCCTTACTTAATGTGAATTATTAATACATCATTTTAGGTGGAAAGCCTTAAAGTCAAGAGCTGGTAGATTGACACTGGTGTATCTCTGGAGCACTGAATACACAATAATGTTCTGTTTTTACTGCATAGCTGGTATTTTAGCAAAGAGATTCTATTCTGTGTACATTAAGTTTAAGTACATTCAGAGCAAGGAAAGGACAAGTAAATCTTTCCTTTGCTGAAATGTAGTTTTAAACTTTCTTCTTCCTCCTAACACAGTCCTACCTGCTATTGGTAAATGGAGCCTTCGCCTAATCTGTGATAGACAATTTTCTTTTCAGACCATACTTGGCAGGGGGGATGTAGTGTTGCTTTCAGTAGATTTCTAGTACTATGTCAGTATTTGTATGTTTGGGAGGTTCTGTGTCGTGGTTGTTATTTTTTTAATGATTCTGAGCCATAAAAACCAAATATGAAGCTGAAGGAGAAAAACAGGCTTTCTTTTATTACAGCTGAATTTGCCACATACTTGAACTTCTGCCGTTCTCTTCGTTTTGATGACAAACCTGACTATTCCTACCTAAGGCAGTTATTCAGAAACCTCTTCCACAGACAAGGCTTCTCCTATGACTATGTGTTTGACTGGAACATGCTGAAATTTGTGAGTAGCTGGTGTGGCTTTCTAAAACAATTTTTTGTAATGCTATTTTTTTTTAATCACACTGTCAGTTTTGGGTTCTTAACTGATACCTTAAGAGTGTTTTGTCCCAGAAGGTTTGTTGCCCTAAAAATGAGGGGAGGGAGGAAGTAGAGAAAAGCAGGACATAAAGGAGGCTTTAGATTGGGATTTAATGACGAAGTTGTAGTTACAGGATTGTCAGTGTAGTAGGCTTCCTAAGCTGCTTCCTTTGAGGCAGTTGCCACATTGGGTAGCTGACTTCTTATTTTCACCTGTCTTGATCTTTATCACATCTCACATACAACAGTTTAGGAAGTGTCCAATTGCCATAACAGTATGTGTGTGTTTATTAGCGATTTGAACTATCCCAGTGATTGTATGAACTGAATCTATGATAGTTCTCAAGAAATTTTACCAAGGTATTGGTAACCTATCAAACAAGTTCCTCAAACTTCAGTTCTTCGTTGTCAATATTTATTCAAATGTATAGTTGTAAGCTCAATAATCCTTTAAGTTGTTCACTAGTCCTGACCCGTAGGGTGCAAGCAGAGGGGCTGAAGATGCTGAACGTGAAAGGAGAGAACGAGAGGAGAGGCTGAGACATACACGAAACCCAGCTGTGCGTGGATTGCCCTCCACTGCTTCTGGCAGGCTGAGGGGAACGCAAGATGTAGCTCCTCCTACTCCTCTTACCCCAACTTCACATGCTGGTAAGTAAGCAAATATATGGGCTGACGCACCTCCCAGTCTGCTTTAATATGCAGTTTGTTCCTGGTCATTGGAATTTGAAAATAAAATAAGGATATGGGAGTGGTGTTTGAGTGAGTCAGCATTTGGACTTTTTTGTTTCATGCAATCATAGAATGGCCTGGGTTGAAAAGGGCCACAATGGTCATCCAGTTTCAACCCCCCTGTGATGTGCAGGGTCGCCAACTACCAGACCAGGCTGCCCAGAGTCACATCCAGCCTGGCCTGATTGTTTTTTGTTTTTCCCTTTTAATTTTCCGTAGATTGAAGGTAATTACACACACTCATTACCTGCTAATTGCTACTTAGAGTTATCTGCGAATATAAGATGAAAGCCTTGATTTCTCTGGTTTGATCTTGTAGAATTTACATGCGCCAACAGCGTAATTTTTCCAGTGACTGCATTTTTATTACATGCCTCATTCTGAAAATTCTAATGCAATTTTTCTCACAGCCAACACATCTCCTCGACCGGTGTCTGGTATGGAACGAGAAAGAAAAGTGAGTATGAGGTTGCACCGTGGTGCCCCAGTCAATGTCTCATCGTCTGACTTAACAGGCCGACAAGACACCTCTCGCATGTCCACTTCACAGGTAAAAACAATTCTTGTCTAATGGAAAAATGGGTGTTATTTGATAAGGTTAATTTGGCAGGTAACCATACAAAGTAATTGTTGTGCTCTCATACTGATTTTTCAGCCAATGTTGACTCGAATAAATAGTTGAAATTTGGCTGGAATGTTTCTGATGTTGGTGCAGAGATTATTGGTGCAGAATAGATAACAAATGATTGGTAAAAAACAGAAAAGAGCAGGAATCAAGAAATGCTGTAGTGCAGTCCTTTAATTCTGAGTGAATAAGAAGCCACATAGATGAGTTATAGAGAGGTCACAGTAGGCTCAGCTGAGGAATATGGCAGGACTATAAATGGTGCAGTGATTCGTAGCTGTAGTCTGCACTGAAATCATCCTCATTGATTTTAAGATCTGAATTTTAAGATTGGCAAATGATATTTTAAATTTATTTGGAGCTTTCTTTTAGATGAAGATGAGGTGGGTGTCTCTAGTGAAGACTGAGTGGGCAGGGTAGTTTTTTGTGCCTGGGTTCTACATCATGGCCTACAGTGTAAATGAGAAAGAATTCAGACAGCAGAAGGATTATGGAATCTAGTAAAATATAAGTGTGTAGCTGACTTCGTTCTCTTTCTGGGAATAAATGAAAGCATATGAGATGGAATGAGGTTGCAAAAAGAATGCAAAGATGATGAATACTCATATTGAAGAAGTTTTTCATTTTTAATCAATTTCAAAGTGCTTTTAGGAAAGAAGGAGAATTCCTTCCCTCAGCTGTATAATGGGGATAGAAACAGGCCAAAAACCAAATGAGAAATTGGCAACTATAAAACTATTTCAGTGCTTTTAGGCATATCCACATCAAAGGGCTCCAAGTATAGATGGTGCTGTGTATCCCTGTAGCAGCGGGCCTGGATTTAGCTGTTGTTCAAGATCTTGAAGCTCAAGATGTCGGTGGTTTGGATTAGAGTGGTGCTACTTTGGATTTCTAGAAAAATAGCTCAGTGAGTTTTCAGATCCTTGGGTTGCAGTGCAGGTAACTTCAAGATTACAGAATCACAGGAGGGCTGGAAACACTGCTCCAGCTGACTGCGTTTTCAGCTGTGTAATTGGACTAGATAATCCCTAGAGGTCCCTTCTGACCTTGGCTATTCTGTGAGGTCGTGATCGTGAATATTTGTTCAAATGTAAAGATGGTTTCCTAGTGAAGTATGAATGTCTCTGACATTCTAAGCAAATTTCAGGTACTTTATTACCAGTCAGGCAGGGGTGTAACAGATAAAAATGTAATTATGCTGCTTGGCTGTGATAGGTGATTAAACTTAATTAGTCTGAATGTATCTTAGATTATTTTTTTTTATTACTGACTTGAAGCTCAGTGTATATGTTCCTTTTTTCTAAGCATTGTAAGGTATGAGACATACAAATGGGCTTGCAGATGGGTTTTGATTCTGCCTAGCTTGTGAAGTAAGCATACTTTTGAGATTGTTTAGCAATATGGATGGGTTTTTTGAGTGATCTTTAAATTGCCAGCTATATAATTTGTGGTGTGATTGCATATCTCTGTACCCACCCTTGAGCACTCTGCTCCAAGCATGGAATCACTCCAAGTATGGAATTTGACTTCTTTATAATAGCAGCCTAGTCTGGTTTTTCTCTGGGTTTGCTAAATTAATCATTCATCACCTGTCATTTTTCCTTAGTTCTTAACAAGGCACTGAACAGCTGCTGACCATTAGTGGTAGCTGAATAACAGTATGCAACCAGAATATAACTTCAGCAATTTCCCATAGGCCTGTCGTATTGACAAGGCAAGAGAGATTGACTTCAATTTTACTTTATAGCTATAGTAAGTATCCCACTTGCATGGCCAGGCTATTAAGGACCATTCCAAAATCTGATCATAATCAAGAAGTGGAGCCCATTGTCTCATGTATGGAAACTCTATCTGTGATAGGTAACGGCTGAGGAGGCTGCAGTTTGGTGTTGCAGAGGTCAGTGTGATGTCATAATGGAAGGGTGTAATTTCATCCTTGAATATGTATATGATGCAGTAATGAACAGGAATAGGGAAGTTTTTTGTGTCATTGAGATGGGTACTGGAATGTTGTCTAGCTCAGTTTTCAGTATCTTGAACTGCTGAGAAACTGAAAGTTAACAGAAGAGCTGTGAAAATTGTGCTTGGGAGAACATGATGTACACTGAGGTTTCACATTGGTCTTTTTAGTTTGTCTGAAAGATGAAAGATTGCCTTGATTTTGTTGAAGTTTTGGCAACAACAGTTATTGTTCTAACTTAAGTTTATGCAGAAAATATACATAAAACACCTTTTGCTCAGAGTTAAAATACTCATGTTTGGAGATGAGCGATGCAAAGGTCTAAGCAAAGACAGCCACTGAGACAGCTTCTAAAAGACATAGAGGATCATCCGTTCCCTTTGTGATTGCAAGAAAGAACTGGCTTCCTTTCCAGGTGGCATATTCAGACCTAAAGCAAACCTCAGTGCAGTGTTGTGATAGGAACAGAAGATAGCACCAGTTGCTTAAATATTCTTGTACTCTTAAGCTGTATGACTGAGTTGTTCACTAAGTCTCCTATACATAGTCAGTCAATAAACATAAAAAACTTAGTGAAGAAGGCACAAAGATTCCTATAAACACTGCTTTGAATCAGTTCTGTCAGTCCAGACTGCACAGGCTGCATCACAAAAGCGTGAGTATGTAGGGATCATCCCAAGGGTGTAGGTGCAGCTGAGTGGCCTTCATTTCCATTCACAAGAGGTTCAGTCCTGTAAAAGCCTGCTTCAGCTGGGCTGCTCGTGGTGCACAGTAAGTTCCTCAGTATTTTTCTGTTTTTTTTTTTCTCCTGAATGTGGCACGTTCAGCACCTGACAGTCAAAGCTGTTATAATTCCTGTTGGGAACAGATGTATCTCTCCTTATCTGGAAGAAGAGACTGGAGTGAAAGAAATATTTGAACAGGTCTCTTTGAAAATAGAAGTTTTAGAAAACCACAGCCAACACTGGCATCAAGAAACTGAAGTGTTGTGCCTCGTCACTGGGAAAAGGCAACATACTTCCAAAGCCTTTGCAATTTCCATCTCTTTATGAGCAAATCTTTCTCCATATACGTATCTTAGTAGGCATCGTACTCTGTGTTGTTCTTCTGATCATATCTGCTTTCTCTGCAGACTAATGGTTTGTTCTTCATACGTATCTCTTAATATGGTAGAGATGTCTGATAGAAATCTGAAATCAGAGCTCTTCCAAAGATAAGTTTGCAACTGCCAATTTAGGATGGATATTTGTAGACACCTTTATATACTGGGGCAGTGGAACCGTTACAAATTGCTGTCTTTTCCCCTACCTCAGAATAGCATTCCTTTCGAACACCATGGCAAGTAGCTGCTCGTCTCCTTTCGTTGGAAGGCAGCACAGGGTGAGTCCTTCTCCTTAGACACCAAAGCTTTGGCTGGGGTGGGGAAAAGCATTTGGAAACATCAGTCTTTGCTTCTTCTCGCATCTCATAGCTGAACTATGCCTTCCAGTCAGATGCTTGATGCAGCATTGTTTTTCTCTAAAGGTAAAAGTAAATGTCCTTCTAAAAGTTGAATTACTGCTGCTGTTCCATTTGGATTTTTTTTTAGCAGAATTGACAAAAAATAGTGGCTTGAAGGGTCCATAAAATCACTCAAGCATCAGCACTAAAATAATCAGCTCTAAAATGGAGATGGTTTAGAATCATGTGTCTTTCCAGGAACGTTTTGCAGCAGTGTACCATCTATTCAAAAGCAGATCAGCTTCTGAACAGTAAAAGCAAAACGCTTGTGTGAAGAATCAATTAACTATATTACCCAAAGATTGTCTTGTCATTAATGGAATGTTCTCCTATGGAAGTATCATTGCTTTATATTCTTCTCCATTCCTTATGAGCTGTCATTTAAAAAATGTTCAGATACTAATGAGAATCATTTGAAACTTGAGCATCTCAGGGGCAGGCAGACTTGGATTTGGGTACTTAGAGCTCCTTTCCACTGTTCAGCATAGTAGAAGTTTCTGCCTCGCTGTGTGCAGCTTTCAGCTTTGTAGTCCATTCTGCTTTTGGCAATACCAGATTTCATCGCAGAAATAACAAGTTTCAGTTAGAATCTGAACTTTGCTAGCAGAAGGCTTTCCTAAGTATTTCAAGACCACCTTCTTTGCTTTGCAAAATAAAAGGCCGTGAGACTTTTCTGTTCCTTAGTAAATTCTGTTGTCTGATTCCATCTGCTGCCTCACTTCCTCTCTAAGGCCGAAGCTTGCACTAATCCTGTATCTCTAATTGCAGAAGAATCCTGCTGTTCTCTTCTGTTTTTTTCCTCCTGCTTTGTGTGCTTGGCTGACTGTGCACAGACTGCTTCTTAAGCTGTTTTAACATTGAAAGATCCAACTGTAAACTCAGCTTAACACGTTGAGGTCTGATTAGCAGAGCTTGGTTGAAAAGTGAAAATTGATTCAAAAAACAAAAGCAAACATTCAGCTTTGTGTTGAAAAGACCCGTGTGAGAGGAGTCCACGTTCTGTTCTGCTTAGGGCTGTGTCTGCATTGTTTGGCCTTCACTGTATGTGTTACTATTTGCAGCTGCTTACAACTTGAAATAATACTGATTAATGATTCAGCTATTGAGATATGTCTTGCTTCTTAAATTGCAGTGATATGTGGTTGCTTTTCACTTTCACAGCACAAATGTTATTGAAATAATATTGTGTTTACTGAAATAGGCCAAGCTGAATTAATCTATGCATTGAGTTAACGCAATGCTCAATGACAAATGAAAAACTATCGAGTTTTATGTATTTATGTATATATTCTTTTTACCCTCTGGGATTTTTTTTTCCAAGCTTTATTATTCATGTAGTCTATTTCTGCACATCAGTAGAGATTCCATCTGGTTTGGTCTTTCTTCTGTGCATGCTTATGTGCTGTTTACTTACCTTCAAAGCATCTCCTGGCTGGAAAGGTAACTTTTCCATTAACTTCTAATAAAGGAGGATAATACAGGGGACCTCGTGTAGCTGAAGGTGGGTGCAAAACGCCATGTAACTCACTGGATTATTAATTCACATTCTCACTTTTCATACCAAATGATTTGAAAATACATTGAGAGCCGCTTTTGTGTTAACTGGAAGGATTTGTGCTGATGTTGTCTTGTTTTTGGCTTTGGTAGATTCCTGCTCGGGTAACTACCGGTGTTCTCCAGTCCACTGTGCACCGATGAGAATTTATTTTGCCATGGAGGGCAGATAATGCATGGCTGATCTCCTATGTTATCAATGGCTTTACTAGCAAAAATACCCTGAACTAGAGTGGAAACAATACGACTGGAGTTCTCCATGTGACTTAAAAGGCACTTGGAGGAACATGGACAGACTCCAGCAGCTGCCATTACAGGACACTTGCCAGAAACCCAGTGACCTTAAGAGAACCCTGTGGTAACAGGGCTGGAGAAGAAAGATGGTTTACAGAGTTGACCGTCTGTTACTGGATGGCCATTTCAGTTTTCCCTCCACAGGCGGCAGACTTTACCCCCTTTTTATTATTCCACTGTAACTATAAATCTTTTACTTGGTTTAAGGAAGTTTTTTGTATCATTTTGCTAAAATTATTGGCTTAATTCTCTGTAAAGAACTCTTGCTTTTCTCTGATTTAAAAAAAAATGTAGAATACAAGCAATCCGAAACTAAAGACAATGACTTGAAATTTGTTTAAGAAAAACAAGAAATTGGTTTGGCAGGGAGCATGTAAATGAATCAAAGTCATCTGATTGTATTTAAACCGCTCACTTCTTTGTATTGTCTCATGCTGACTGAGAAGGTTTTCTCACAGTTTTTAAAGCTGTTAAGAGTTTTACTTTACTGTTCAATGTCTTCATTCATGCTTTACCTCCCCATGTAACACAGAGGAATTCTTAATGTTCTTTTGCATAAAAGAGAATGGAAGACTCCGCAGGAGAGCCTCGGTGTAGGAGAAATGGTGAAAATCAGCTTCTTTTGTTAAGAATATGAAGAACAAAGTGAAAGACACTGGAGTTTAAATGGATGGTTTCAAATCCTGTTTTTATTGGTACCATTTTGTTTCCTGCACTCTGGGGTGGGTTAGGTTGGAGGGTATTGCAAGTGGACAATGCATGTTGCCACTTGGGTGGATGAATGTCGCGTTTAGCATCTATGTGTTCAAACAGAAACCAGACACACTTTTGATTCACACCTTCTGTTTCATGCCAAGGCTCAAAAAAGGAATTAAAGCGTTCTTGCTGTGAAATCCTGAGGGTTTTTAAAACTCAGGTGTGTACCATATTGAATTCCACACTGTATTCAAGCTGAGTATTTCTAGAATCATTAGCTAGGAATGGATGGCTCGCTTTGGTTGTCCAAAAAACTGTCGCAGGTGTTGTTAGCAAATGTCCTTATTAAATATGGGAAATGCTTTATATTATTGCCACTGTAAACAGTCTTATAATGCAAAAATAGGTATTTTGTCCAAGTAGTGCTTGAAACAGTACCAGAATTACTCTTTATGCCATTATCACAGGAGTCGTGAGAGGTTCCGTGCTGGGAATGAAGATACACATACAAGGGTTGTTTAAGGTTACTTATAGCAAGAAATTCTTCCCTGCTTAAAACCTGAACTGCTAAAGGCTTGCTGGCCTTCCAAGTTATAGGAAGAATGATGTTGGTTTTTTAATTGTTTAAAAGTGTATAAATTTACTGTTCCTTCCCCCAGAAAAGACCCACTGATTAAATACAATTAATTTTCCTTTGGATGTTTTCAGGTGTTTTCAGGACATTGAGTATCTGCTTGTGTGTACTCTGGGTCTGACAGGGCGGTGTGTTTTGGCTAGTGTAGTGGGAAAGTTAAAGAGCTGGATCCATATATAAGTTTGCATAAGAGAATTATTTCCTCAGTCACTGTAACCTTTGCTATGTTAGGCATGTGCACTACCATCTTAACAGTTTGACACTTCACCGTGCTTTCCTTGTAAATATCTGTGGTTAATAATGTACTGCTAGAGGGACTTGCAAAGGCAGCAGCCTCTTTATTCTCTCTGTATCTGGAACATTAGATTGCTGTGCTATACTTAAGAGTTGATTGCAGACTTCTAGAATTGTTCTGAGTTGTGGGCAGTTTTTCTCCTTCGTAATAGTTAAATTCCATCATGCGGGACATCGTTAGACTGTCTGTATAAACCTGTGTATTGGAAACCAGTATCAGAGCACTTCATTTGTACTACCACTGTATTTGTGTACTTTAACAATTGTGTAAATACATTCATAGTGACTTCTATTCTTCTTTGGTGTAACTTACTTCAAATGACTCTTTACTGTTTACTATGTAACTTTCTTTTAATCCTTTTTTAATGGGTTTCTGTACATAGAACGCTGTCCGTTGCAAACGTTTGATGAAGTGGTGATAGTGCTAGAACGTCGGCTGAAGGACTGAGGGGCAGGATGAAGCATGTAGGGTATGTAGGGGGAAAAAGGACATCCATCGCTTTGCTCACATAGAGCACCTCTTTTGTCTGTATAAATGTCTCTGTTTGAGTATTGCTGCTTTTCTAGAAGTCTTCTTTACAGAAGCTTTATTTTATCAAGTGATACGTTGTAGTGAGGGGAGGCACAGGGAGGAGGACTGCTATTGAGACCTGGTTGGTTACAGGAGGTAGGAGCAAAGCAACGAGAAATACTGAACTCTGCCCACAATGCCTTGTGTAGTAGCAGCTTGTGCTATGAATTTCCTTTTTCAAAAGGAAATCTGAGGGCAAATACCTGCAGTACTCTGTTTCTGATGAGTAGACCTTTAAAACTCGAAGTATAGTTAGCTTCTTACCATTTAAAACTATGTGCTTTAATGTGGAAGACATCACCTGTGCTGCAGTTATATGTAATCTCGATGGCTACCGAGTTCCCGACCTCTTTGTGGTACACAAAGCTTGCAAACAACTGAAAATAAATGTTACCCCGAACAGAGGTACTGAAGTAAAGGCATTCAGGTAGTCTGTGTGTTCCACGTTAGCTTCACCAACATGAAAGCTCCTCTGGAGGAAGCTGTGTAGCACATGGCAGCACCTCGTCCTTCCTTCTGCAGCGGAGCAGGGCTGCCTTTCTCCATGTTACAAACCTGAGCAGCAGCTGCTCTGTATAAACTGCCCGGGGCAACGCTTGCAGAAATGGACTTTCCCAACGAGAACCTTTAAAGTGGAATTTCGGATGTGTGAGTAGATCGTTGGCTGGACTGTACGTGTTCTTTTCAATCCTCTATTTTCTTTGTAAAAGGACGAAATAAAAACAAACAGTATTTATTTTATGGGGTTTTGTAATTCTGCTTGGCGAAAGCAGCTCCTTTTAACTTTGCTCGCTTCACGTGTACAAACAACGCTGCTGTTTGTTTAATAGTGCTGAACCATATGGTCAGAAATGTAGGTTTAATCCAGTTGTGAGGAAACATAATCCACCACGGATTTAATCTTACAGCAGTGCAGCTCCTGCAGTTCACTGAACGAGACATGTTAGCATGGGTTTGCCATTCCACAATGCAGCACTTCGTTATTAAGACCAATATTGGTTTTTCAGGGCCTACATTTGAGTGACTGAATCTGTATTGTATGAAGTGTTTGTGCCATGCACTGTGTGTGTAACAGAAGAGCACTCAGCAGCCTGATCCTCACTAAGAATCTGTTCCACAGCAGAACCCTGTTAGCTGTACGTGAGTACGTGCAAGGAGAACCGCTCTGACTGCTCACATGGTGGTGGGGTTTTTCTCCTGAGCAGAAGTCGTATGGTTTGGGTGCTTCTAATGAAACTGTCACGTGCTGCGGGCAGATGGACAGCAGGAAAACTGGGTGATCTATTTATACACCATCCATAGAACAGCACAGTGCGTTAAAAGAAGCCAAAGCAGCTTCTTTAAAATTGTGTCATTTGTTAATGTTACATGGGAGAAGTTTCTGTGCTGTCAGACCTGGGTAAGAACCAGCCATAAAAAAATACAGATACAGTGAACAAATAGGAATGTGGCAGACGGTGGGGGGTAATTATCTGTTGTATCCTAATGCTTTAAGCCCTGCTCTGCTGTGTTTTTGTCTTCTGTGGTCATTCAGGATACTGGAGGGGGGAGGGGTGGAATGGAGCAGGAAATCTTATGGTGCCTTATGGATTGGGAAGAAAATGTGTAGTTCTGTTTCTCTGCTCCCACTGCTAGGAAATAGCACTTTAAGGTTGATACTGTGAAGCTGTAGATCTTATGGCACTTCTTTTCTGCGAGGATAAAGACTTTTTTCAATTAAAGAAGTGTGAAGACTAAAATTTAGATGCAGTTCTTCATTAGCTTTGGTTTTCCACTGAAAGCCTTTAAAACTCTGTAACAGCAGGAGTCAAAGAGTCAGAAGGGGAAGAACTGTCCTCACTTCTGTAGTGCATTCACAGAGGGCCAGTGAGGAATTTGCCCGCTGGAATATTGCTGAGATGGTGAAGCAGGTGTTGAAACTGGTCCAAGAACAAGCAGCACGTCATTAGAGGTAAGTAGTTCTATACTCTGTGTACCTCTGACTATCCTTGCTGTCTCAGACAAGCACAGGACTGCCTGTCTCCCCAGGTTGTGTTACTAGAACAAGATTTAAGGGCTGTAAGTTCTGCACCTTCTTCCTACTGGCACAAAGACAAGCTCTGGGCCTGGAGTACTGACAAGGCCGTTAATATACACATTCCAAAACCATTGCTTCTCATTTGCAATGCCTCTGCTATTTTCAGAGTTGTTCACTCTTCAAATGTTAGCAGGTCGCCTTCCTTCAGCAGTTTGATTCCCTCGTTATGGGTGCAGCAGCAGGGACAGAGAGCAGTGCAATTCAGGTCATGCATGTTTTGCTTCACACTGGATGTCCATCTTGTTCCTGACTCAGGAGAGTAACAGAGGCAAAGGCAAAGCTGGTTTCCCTCCCATGGCCATGCTGTAAGTGTGCGATATTCAAGTCTGTCACTTTGCTCTACCTGGTAACATTCATTCTTGCAGCTGAACATGGTTTGATCTGGTGATAGCAAAGCTTTTGATTAGACCTTAAGTCTTACCTCTTTAACTAAACTGGCATTAAAAAGTGATCAGACTTTAATACCTATTTAGAAATCTATCTTAGATGTGTACGAATATCTAGATATAGTAAACTAGACCAGGGATCAAGACAACTAATTGACCCTGCCTCTGTACGGCCCTGTGAGCACATCCCAACACAACCCAGTCACTGGATGTGGTAGGGTTTATCTTTCTAAATCTCATGTTCTCGCATCCACAGCTTTTGATAACCAAATAAATATTTATTCACTATTTTTGCAACAGTTTACTAGAAAAGCATCAAACAAATCCAGGTATAAACGTACACGTAACATTAAAGTGCATAAACAGGAAACATATCACCTTGTTGCACAAAACCAAAGTGTAATCCCAAAGAGAGCTGCAGGACACAGAGGGATGTGCACACATCAGTACTTACCATTGTCACATGTCATGTTTGCATGCTCCTGCAAATCCTGCCTGGGGCAGATTCTACCAGATTTAAGCTTTTCTAGGGAGAAAACCAAGTTGTGAGTGCATTGGGGTCTATCATTGTGAAATGTGGTTGGGTTAGAGGATGATTCGATATCACCTAACACCTGATTTGGTGGGTTTGAACGTATTAACAATCTGTTCGGTCCTTCATATCATCTCAAGTCATAGAATGCTCAAAGGCCCGAACAACTTCATCAGTTTTGGAGAAATAATCTATGAATGTAATCTTTCAGATGCTTTTGATTACTGTACTTTGATATATTGCACCTGGGTTTCTGACTGCAGTTCCAGCAGTGCATGATGGAGAGCAAATGACCGCATTGCCTTTGAGACCTGGGGTTATTCCGCTGTGTAGCTACCTGCCTTCCACCCAAGTCATAGAACATTATGGAGGTGAAGGCTGAACAAAGGAGGGTTCATCCACATCTCTGTTGTGCAGCACTGCACACAAACTGTTCCCCCCTTCAGCCATTCTTGGACTGGCCACCTATTCCTTCCAAAGAGCACTGAGGGGTGTTGGGAATTCAGGGCTTATCTCAACAGAGCTGAGATTAAAGCAATACTGTACCCAAAGACCCGAAGGAGTTTGAATGCAATTCCTTGTGAGTTTGCAATAAGCAGAGTGAAATTCATACAAAGCAGGCTGATCTCACTGAAGGGCTCAGATATAATCCTTCTTATAGTATGTGGTATGTGTTAGTTTGGGGGTTTGGGGGCTTGGTTTTTTTACACCTTAGGTTAGGAGGAGCTGAATGTGAAGGCCTGTTTTGCTATGGCTGTAGAAGCAATAGGGCAGAAGCCCCAACACAGCCTAACACTGAGACATGGTTGTGCAGGCAGAGCATCTGGCACAGCTGGAGGGTTCCTACAAAGGAAGTCAAGGCAGGGGAGAGAAAAAGGAAAGAGGACTGCACTATTTCCAATATAAAAAATAACCATTTTATTGAGTGCAGCATCCATTTCTGTTGAAAATCGATACCAAAAAAAAAAATAAAATGGTGTTCCTAAGATTTAAATTTGTCCTAATGATGCAAAACCAATGTGAAAGAGTTAGTGGAGTGGAAGCTGGTATCCAAAATAACCCCATGGGTTGTGGTTTTGGCCCTTCCTTGGTTGTGCTGTATCTGCTGAAGTGATCACATGTGGGACAGCTCGTGATATTTCTTTCCTGTGCTGCCTTAGAATCCCTACTGAGAAGAAAGTAGAATCCAGGATTAAGCCTGTTTTGAAGATTGTAACTGCACTCATCAATCCCACAGGTCTTTTTATACACGTATCTGAAAACTGGGTTGAAATAGCATCATTTGATAGAAAATATTTTGTATTTTCAATGCATTCGTGGGGAGAAAAATGTAGAATAAACATACTGGTTTTTTTATACATGCAATAGAGAATGCCTGCCTTTTTACCTTCCTTTCCTATTCAGAGTGCTTACAGTGAATCCTTTCCCTTTCTGCATTTCTCCATCTGTGCTGACCCTGCCTTGTCAGATCTGTTGTTACTTCCCCTTCCCTCATCTGATGTCAGACACGATGTAAGGACTGCACAGCACCTTTGTGTAGCAAACAGGTGGCAGAGCAGGCCCAGCTCTTGACGAGCTCTCATTTAGCGCCATCACATACATGATCAGCAGTTCCATCCATCATCATAAGCAACCAGAACGACCCTCTGAACTTCAATAGATGAATAAAGCAGAGGTCAGTGGGGTAAATCAAA
Organism: Coturnix japonica; assembly: GCF_054131305.1. Lineage (NCBI taxonomy): Eukaryota > Metazoa > Chordata > Aves > Galliformes > Phasianidae > Coturnix > Coturnix japonica. The sequence goes on from NC_140685.1 coordinate 5,072,229, forward strand.
CATTAAAGGAATTTTTCATGTGTTGCTAACATTGCATGTTAAAGATGTAACAGTAACTCATTTCAGAGTAGTCCCAACCTTCCCCCTAAGTTACCCAGTAGCCACATGTCTGACAGATGTAACCTGGCCAGTTGGAATTTATCGACAGGACAGACAGACCAGAAGATTCTGCTAAGCCCCGTGTCCTTCCTCTGGATGATACCTGTAAGGTTTCTCAGTGCTGCAGGGAAACTGTACTGAGCGCAGTGTGTATGAATGGAGATGAGCTTTGCTTATTGTCTGCTGGGATGGATTCTACTCATTTTATTTTCCTTTTAGCATTCCCTAAGAACAGGGCTGGTGTGACCAGCTGAGGGCAGTGCCTGCGATGTGCCTTTCTGTGTACAGTGTTTCCAGATGACAATTACAAAGACTACAGGTTTAGACAAAACTCATAGAAATACATTTTGCATAAACCAAAAGTAACAGGTATTATCAAAATTATACTAGGACTGAGCCAATTAATCTGAAAGTCTAAAAAAAGTAAGAAATTCAAAGACCTAATGGAGACCTTGAAGTTCCTGAGATTTTTCTCCATCTCAAACTCTTTCCCCTTCCCAAAAAAGCACTGAAAGGGAAATTACATTGAGCCACACAACACAGCAATATCACCCGTATTATCTGAAAGCATACACATAATAAAGCCTTCCTCTAGCTCTGCCAAGTGAGCAGTTTCTGGTGATGCATGGCAAGACTCTACTTGTGTTCAGAAAAGCTTTTTTTTTGTTTGTTTTACATTAAAAGTATAACCACAACGTTTCACCTTTCACTGATAAAGCTAATGTTCTGATAGAAGGTTGTCTAGTAAATCAGCTTCCAGAGAGACCTGATGAGCTGACCGGCCTCCAGTTAATAAAGCAGACGGCCCAGCCCTAAGCTAGTTCTATTCCTAAAATAAATAGTGGTGAGGTTCTGTTTGAGCCTCTTCTAAACGCCGTGCGGGTTTTGTGCCGTGCTCACACACAGGTTTCTGGGTTAGTTACGACCTCGCCGTTCTTTTCAGGCTCATCTTTTAGGAACTGCTCCACCTCAATAGAGTCCACCTTGGCATCCTCGGGAGTTTTGTCTTCCGATTTGTTTAATTCTTCTCTTTCTGCTGCTGCTTCTTTTGTGTGTGGTTCTTCTGTTTTTTTCTTAATGCAGAAGAAATTTCCCAAGGCCAATACCAGCGCTGAGGTGGTAACTTCAATTCCAGCAATAATAAAGACAAACATGTACCTCCGTGTTAGATCCAAGAGCTTTCCTGAAAAAGACAATAGTGCAGGTAAATAAGTTTACAACAAGGTATTTCCATGATTCCACTTCAGCTTAGCACTGACTGAGTGCTTCACATCCTAGAACACATCCACACCTGCACACACTGACAGCTCAACTGAAGTAAAAGCATTCCCTTCAGATGCAAGAGATGAGGCAACTGCTGCGTACTTCAACCCGTAGGGTTGTTTGTTGGGTTTCTTTGGTGCAGCCTGTTAGATTTATGCACTTTGTGAATGAAATTGCCCTTATGAATTCAGGAATTTGAATGTTTTGCAGTGCTGCCATGCTTTGGGGTTACAAGACATGTGCAGTGCAATCAGTCTGCCTTCCCTGGAACAATCCTGATGCTTTAAAGCCCTTCTTGTTTTTTTCCCCTCCTCTTCTGAATTTTTCTTTCATCCTTCAAACCTACCACAGGTACAGAGAATCTGTCCTACTCCCTTCAAAATAAAACTGATGGGATTCATTCTGAACTCCAGCTCCAAAGAGGTCTGAATTTGATCACATTTCCTGTGCATGGAAACCCACACGATGCCATTTAACAGGATATGCACTTCAGGCTTTCATTGCAAAAAGAGCAGCACCTCCAAATGGCAGCTCAACCAGTCCTTGGAAACAGATACAAGAAGGACAAAACATCCTTCCCTGTTTGGGGCTATTTCTTGTTCTAACTGCACAAAGTCATGTAAACACGTACAACACAAGGACAGCATGTACACTGTGAGTGAGTTGTGCTCTCTTCCTCCCTGAAATGTCAATGGTTTTGAATTCTCAACTACGTGGAATACTGACCTGCTGATGGTGGACCGATGAGAACTGCCATTGCTTCTGCCAGGAGCACCAAGCCGATAGCACTGGAAAACTTCTGAGTGCCAACAATAGCCATGAGAACTTCAAACTGAAGAGCACCTACCATTCCATAAGAAATGCCAAAGAAAATGCAGAAGACCACCAGGCCACTGTAATCAACAGACATGGAGCCCATGAGATCTGTAAAGCCATTAAAAATCATAGCAAAACTGAAGAGGTAGACACAGCGCGGTCTAACCCACTTGAGACCAGCTACCATTCCACAAATTGGACGAGCAAAGATATCAATAAATCCCAGAATCGTCAGAAGAAAAGCTGCTTTGGTGTCATGATTCCCTAAATCCTTGGCATAACTCACAACAAAAACTGGGGGAACGAAGAGGCCAAGCACCATGATAGATGCCGCTAGCGTGTAGATCACAAAACCACCATCTTTAAACACGCTGAAATCCAGGAGTTTTTTCTTTGCCTTCTTCTCAGAAGATTCTTTGGTAGCTTCAGATTTTTTGGGTGGCTCCAGAGGTCTCATTAATGCTCCACAAACACAACAGTTGAGCAGCATCCCACCCAGTATAAGGAATCCTCCTCTCCAGCCATACTCGTGTTGTAGTATCTGCCCCAGCGGTGAAAGGGCGCAAAGGAACACTGGGCTCCCAGCAGCAGACAACCCGTTGGCCAAGGGTCGGCGTTTGTCAAAGTAACGGTTTAACATGATGAGCGAAGGCTGAAAGTTGAGTGCCAGACCCAAACCTGCGACAGAAGGGACAAGAAGTTAATCCAGGCCTCCCGTAGTGCTATTAAAAAAAAGAAGGAATCAATTGCATTTGTTCTGATTGATGACTTAAGATTAGTTTTACTGCAGATGGACAGAAGAGTTCCATGGTAACAGGTGTAAGAGAACCACCATTTTATCCACTATCTTAATAAAAACCTGTTAAGATGATCGTGATCGTTGAGATACATTGGTAGTATGAAACATCAGCCTACTGCCAGGACATAGGCTGAGCCCGTTCCAGCCACGTGTGCTGCTTACCGGTGATCACCCCTGCGGTGAGGTAGATCTGAACGATGCTCGTGCAGAAGGAGGCTATCACCATCCCCATGGAGGCAAAAAGGCCACCTACCAGCATGACCGGGCGACAGCCAAAGCGATTGACGCACACGCTACAGAGCGGACCTAGGCAAAGAGAGTAAGTTACAGTTGCAAAGCTAAACCAGTTTTTACCAATGGTTTCATGTTAGCTCACATTTCTTTCCACACTCTGCCTATGCTATCAGGACAATGTTCTTTCTTCTGGAGTCAGATATTCCATTCCTTTGTACTACCATGCACTTTTTCATCATCGTTAGCATCTACTGAGTTACAGAGGTTTAATTTTATATGCAAATTGTATGTACTTAATTAATTATTGGATTTACGTGCATAAACGATTATTTTTTGAATGCTTTACTAGTACAAGAGCAATAATAAGAACCATAATTCACACTAAATGTCAGTATGATTTACAGGCAACACTGTATGATGTTCAAAACCAATCAACCTACCTGTTCCATAAAGCATGGCCAACAGAATGGAGGAGATCCACGCGGTGTCACTGTATCCAATGCCAAATTCCCGGATGAGTTCTTTGAAAAAGACACTGACCGCCTTTGGAAAGGCATAGGAGAATCCCGTGATGATAAAACAGCCAAAAAGGACAGCCCAGCCCCAGCCTCCATCGGGAGCTTTAACACCAGACGGACCATCATCAACTACCACTGCTCCCATGATGCAGATCAGGAGGGTTCCCTAAGAAATAAGAAAAATGAGTTGTTATCTGTTGGGACAACTATCTATCCCAAAAAGGCAGAACGTTGCTACAGCTGAAGTTACAGACTATTTTAGAAGGAAACATCTAGTTTTTGTTACAAGACATTGGTAGAGGAAGATCTTGGTCTACTCAGGACACCTGGATGTGAAATTCTGGTACATGGATCACAAGTCCTGGCCCAACAAGCATAAAAGCTTAGGTGTATCCAATTTGATCATTAAAGTGCAATTGATTAGGATGTTTGTTACTACAGAATGCTTTGGGAACTGCAGGTCACCAGGAACAAAGCCATTTTACAGCTTTATTTCAGGACCAGCCTGGTTGGCACAGGCTTCTTGTGTAGAAAAGTGAGCACTGAATGTATGACTGTTAATAGCCTTACCTGAGTGCAGGTGAATGGCACCACAGGTGGCCGACGTGCTGACAGCCATAGCAATATAATGAGATGCACTATCACAAGTTTGGGGCTGGTAGATCAAAGCCTGAACATCTGTAACACAGTGACCTGTTCCCGTTTCAGGATGGTTTGTTCTCCCTTATGACGGTGGATGGGCTGGGACCGAGCATTGCCCGCTACGTGCGGTGCTGCCAGTCCGCCCGGCAGGGAGCGCATCGCCCGCCGCCGCACTGAGACGTGACGGACGTGACCGGGCGGCGCGGGGCGGGGCGGGCGGGACTCAGCGCCCGCTACACCCTCACCACACGCAGCGCCTCACACCGCGCCTCACACAGCCCTCATACATCTCAACCCACGGCCGGTTCTCGTCGTAATATCACGTTAAAAGACGATTGATCCTCGCTAAATAAACGGCCCCGCTGTAAAAGCGGCCGAAATTCTCCTCATCCATCTCCCCGCACACCGCGCTGGGCTGTGAGTGCTGCGTGCATCACTGCACGGCAGCGATGGGTTCTGTGCCGGATTCCTCCATCACAAACCGGCCCTTGCTTTGGTAATGAATGTGTTTACACACAGCAGCAGTGAGTGGAGTTAAATCCGCGTGTTTTCGTGCTGCTGCTGTAATCCTCCTGTTGCCACGGAAACTGAGAGAGGCTCAGTGAGGAGGAATCACGGGATGGTTGGAGTCACAAAGGACCCTAAAGGCCATTTGGTGCCATTAGGGGCACCCACAGCTCCATCAGTGCTCACAGCCCATCCCCTGACCTTGGCTGGCTGCAGGGATGGGGCACCACCTCCCCTATGGGCAACCTGTGCCTCAGTGCTATAAAACCTTCCCTATATCCAATCTAAACCTCCGCTCTTTCAGTTTGAAACCATTTTCCCCCTGTCCCAACAGACCCTGATAAAGAATCTGAGCCCTTCATACAACCCCTTTAGGGACTGGAAATGCTCAGCTGAGTGGAGGTGTGGAGTGGCCATGAAAGAGAAAGCAAGAAGATCCACACTGAGATCCCCTGTCACACTGCGAACAGACAGAATCCCACAGCTAAAAGGCAGACAGCTGAGCTGACACTGATCCGTGCCACAAAGACAGTAATGACCCTCGGTGTACATGGAGGGTGGATACACCAGATAGTGCTCCATACTGAGCACTAATGGGGTCACAAACCTCTGCCTTTGCCTGTGGGCATTAAAACCAAAGGAGGAGCAGCACCCGACCTCTGGGCAGTGGAGGTGGGAGCCAGGCTGAGTGCTACATGCAGAGGGGCTGCAATGTGCAGAGAGGGAAAGGCCTCCTTCTCCTTCACCTTATACTGAGCATGGGGGGGAGGATAAAACATCCAAATAGGAGACAGGCAATGCCAGAGCTCCTCAGCAGGGTAATACTCAAAGACAGCAGCTTTAAGGGCTGTTTGTTGAGTAAAGCGCCCAGTTCAGGCTGCCATAAAAGGGTTCAAGCTGCTATAAAGGAGTTCAGGCTGCCATAGAGGGTTTCAGGCTGCCATAAAGGGGTTCAGTCTGCCATAGAGGGTTTCAGGCTGCCATAGAGGGTTTCAGGCTGCCATAAAGGGGTTCAGGCTGCCACAGAAGGAAATGAGTGCATCATTTTGCAATATTTACCCCTGAGGGAGCGGTGCTTTGTTAAAACAGAGCTCGGCAGTTCCCGAACGTAAAGCAGAAGCTGTGAGAGCAGCACCTACAGTGGGGGGGGATGTAAGCAGAAGGGGATGAGCACAGAGCTACATGGGGATCTGAGCACGGTGTGAAGCCATTCCAGCCACAACCAGCCGACCTGAGGCACCATAGAGGAATGCAGCGGTGCCGTTGTGTGGCACAGCAATGAGCAAACAGAGCACGGGCAGCTCGCTTCGCTTTGATGTGAAACAAGGAAACAAGTGGCACCGCACCTTTGTGAAAGCAGCGCCGTGGGCACAGGGCTGAAATGAACGGCCACGACACGCAGGGAAGGCAGGGTTAATGCTACGGGCCAACGCTATAAGTTCTATTTTGGAAGGTGCACTGAAAGCAGCGGGATAACTCACATAGAGCTGGATAACTCACATAGAGCTGGATAACTCACATAGAGCTGGAGTCACGCTCTGTGCTCCCAAAGGGCAGCAGGGGGGGATGCTGACAGACAGGGAAGCGTTCACCTCGAGATTAAACTGAGCTGTTGCATTCTCGGTATGGGGAGAGCCGCAGGAACAGCTCATGGTCCAGCCCGAGGGCATCGCTTTCACAGCAGCACGGGGCTCGTGGAGGAGAAATAAAGACGCCAAAGCATCACCTGACTAGCACAGTTAATTAGAAGAGCCCGGTTCTTAGGCGCTAATTGTAAAGGCAAACAGCTTCCCCCGCACGGCAGCTGGAGCGGGGAACGCAACGGACGCGATGCTACGGATAAAGCACAACGGGAACGGACCGTGTCATCCCGGGCTGCGAGTCACAGCGTGCGGTACCGCGGGGCTGCGAGCACCGGGCGGCGATGGATCGATTGACCCTCGGTGCGGCGATGGACGGCGGGTGCGGGGAGACAACGGGGGGACACGGAACGGCCCGGAGGGAGGAGAGCGGCTGCAAAGTGTGGGACTGAACAAAGCGCATAGCGGGAGCATGCAAAGCGCTGCGGGGCACGGCGGGGAGGAGGGGACGGGGAGGGGGGAGATAAACACGGCTTTGTAGGGAACGGGAATCCGCGGCAGCATGTGGGATCGGGCGCTCCGTTAACATGGCCGGCACTTGAGCAGACGAGGCGCAACAAGCCCCCGACCGGCTGCCCGCAGCATCGCTGCCCGCCGGCATCTCCGCTCCCACCGCCCCGAGGGATGCGGCCGCTCCGCGCGTCCTCCGCCCGCCCCGCACCGAGCGCTCCCCGGCACCGCGGGCTGGGGGCGGCTCCGCCCCGGTCCGGTACCTGAGTCACGGCCGCGCTCCGCCGTGCAGATCCCCGCGCTCTCTCCCGTCCGCCGCCCGCTCTCCCCGCTCTCCCCGCTCTGCCGAGCGCCTCGGCGCGGCGGGTCGCGTCCGCTCGCCCCTCCCCTGTCCCCGCGGGGCCGCCCGGGTCCTAGCGCCGCCACGTGGTCCTTCTCTCCGCCGCGGCTTCGCCCGCTCGGAGGCACGAGGTCGCGTTCGGTGCCGTCCCACCGCCCCGCCCGCAGCACCCTGAGTGGGTTGGGGTGGCTCTCAGCATTGCTTATGGGAGATGCTCCAGGCCATCTCTTCTGGTTTGTGAACATCCCTTTCCTTATCCACCCTCTTCTATCATGTGAGTGCCTGTAAGAGCTGCTGATGGTTTAGAAGCAGTTCACATGTAGGTGTACCCATAGGATATAGGTGATATATTGGCAGCTGTTTCCCAGCTTTCCTTTCCTTGCTTCCCAGCTCTCCATTCCTAGGCACCTCTGTCCACCCCATGTACTTACATAGCACAAACCTTTAAGGTTTCAATTAGATCTACTATGGGGCCATGTGTTTCTATCATGAAATAACTCTGAAAGCAATGCCCTCATCGGGGCAGCGTACCAGGATGAATGGCAGCCCTCAACAAGGACACCCAGATCACTGCATTTAATTCACTGCTAATAAGTGTGAGAGAGCAGAGCTCGGGGCTGCAGCATCCTGCACACAGTCCAGATAACCCCTGAAATACTCTAAACTGAGATGAAGGCACCGAGCCCATATCTGCTCAGTGGGGTTAAATGGCATCTGTTTAGGCAATAGATGTGCTGCACTGTGAGTAAAGGGAATATCAGTGCACAGCAAGGAGAACTCAAACACCATGACTTAATGCATCAACCTCTGCTGATGAAGATCCTTGATAGGAAAGGATCTCCTGTGGGTGCAGGGATGGAGTTCAGACCTCCAATAAATGCCCACTGCTCCGTAATTCCTTACAGGTTTCCCAAGGAATAGGGATCCTGCTGTGTTCCTTACTTCATATTCCACGCTGCTATGGCTGTAGTGGTAAGAATACACCTTGCTTGCTCCATAAGCAATGCCTCTTATTTCTTGCCATAGAAACAACAGCAGATACAAGCACTGCAGTAACACCATTGGATAGAGCTACAACAAATCATTGCAGTCACCCATTCCAAGCTGCAGCTGCACTCTTTGCTCTCCCTGCTATTTGTAGGTGAGTCCCAAGTATTACCTTGACGTTACCTGCATGTATTTGTTCTCTTTAAGCTCTCAGAGATATTTCACTTTTGAGGCGTTTTCCTTATTGACACTTGAACTAACTCCAGGACATGAATTACAGATTGATACCGCAGCGTTTTTAAGTGCTTGAACCCTCACGGTGGACAGCTCTAATAGGTTCCATGTACAGCCAGCACAGCCCTGTGCTTCCATAGGAACGTGTGGCACCGCGTGTGGACAAAGAGCCCTTGTGGGGTGGATGTTGGAGGAAGGCTCAGCATTGGAGTTCCAACAGTTTATGGTTTGTTCCTAAAGCAAGGCTAAAAACAAAGGCTTTCTGTGCACACCTCAAGGTGCACTGGAGGAACATGAAGTGTATCTGCAAAGAGCTGCAGAGACTTAACAAGTATGAACCAACATTTGTACAGGTATGGGGAAGGGAGCCACGGGAATCGAATGAAGTTCCTCTGCTGCTTTTATTTATACGATCATCTTTAAAACATCCATTTTGATTTGATATGTGTACGGATCGACTGTTTGTCAAACACATTCCTCGGGGTTCTGTCGAAACAAGCAGTTCATTCATTGGAAGGAGAGCTCGCTCAACAAGCTGCTCCTGGATGGTGTTTAAGCTTCATCCCATGGCTGTGCTCAGTGCTGTGTGTGCATGGCCTGGGCTCAGTGCTCACCCAGCTCTGCTGTGCAGGGTCACCAACCAGCACAGGCTGCTCACATCAATCCTGGCCTTGAGTCCTGCAGGGCTGGATGTGGCTGTGTTGTGCTGCTTGGTGGCTGCACACAGCAGGATGCTGGGCTGGATGCTGAGGTTGTGGCCCTTTATAACCCACTCCATTCTATGTCTCTGACTTTGGCACAGCGCTGTGCCCGCAGCACAAACCCATTACAGGAAATGTGCCTCGTGCCTTCCAGACAAGCGACTCATCGCAGTGACTAAAGGAAAATCAGCCCATGCAACTTCCTCTGCGTCATGTAGGTGATGCGCTGTGCTCCCACGGATGGATTTAGATCTTCATTTAGATCTTAACTCCATCTATTATTTATTGCTATTGCAGCGTGGATGGGGCCCCGAGCAGCGCACAGGGTTGGAGCTATGGGCGGTGTTTAAGGTCCCCTCGCACTGAGCCCATCCGTGATGCTTTGTGTTGGGGGTCGGACGGTCGGGCTGGGGGGCCGGGGGTTTTTATCCGGCTGTGCTCGTGGTGAGAGGGGGGCGGCAGCCGAGGGGGCGGGGCGGGCAGCGCGTTAGAGGCCGGTCGGGGCTGGGGGTGGGCGGGGCGTCTGAGCTGCGTTGCTGCGGGTACCGGATATAGGTACGGGTACCGGGTACGGGTACCGGATATAGGTACGGGAACCGGTACCGGGTTCGGGCTGCCTCGTCACCGCCGTCGGACGGCTCACGGTCCCCGCGTTATCCTCATCCCGCGGAGCTGTCGGCTCGGCACCATCTTGTTCCCCGCTGTCTCCCCGCCGCTCGGTTCCCTCCATCTCCTGCCATGGGATTCCCTTCTGCCTTCTCCCTATGGCCGTGACCCCGCACCGTAGCTGCTATCTGCTCTCCTGCCCGCCCCTGAGCCCCCCCAGGGCCCTGTACCCTCCACCCCACAGTCTGACTCCCTCCTGTTCCCCCAGCCGACTCTTTCCCTTCTGCTTTTATTCCCTGTGCACTGAGCCCAGACCCTCCTTCCCTCCATCCCTGCTGTGCCATAGCGGTGGAACAGCTGTGATGTGCCTCGTATGACTCTATTTGAGTGTTAGTGCTCTATGGAGGAAACCAGCTGTGACAGAGCCGCTCCACTGCTGCAGGGGAGGTGGACCAGGTGACACGGGGTCCCTTCCAACCCCAACAAATCTATGATGCTGTGTGGTAGCTTCTTTCTCCCACTCTTTGTGGTGGTTTTGCATCAGCTGTGTCACAATGTGGCACCCACGTCACTCCTGGAGCACAAAAAGAAGAAGTGAATGCATTCCTTGTGCTCTGAGCACAGCGATAAGGATTGGGGCCTCTTGGACAGGTGGGGGTTTGGTGGAGATCGGAAGGTTCTCATCACTCACTCTGAATTGTTCTCTGTGGGTTGGAACCTGATTGGCTGGAACATGGAATCCAGTGCTGTGCTGCCGAAGTGACACTTGATGAGTAACAGCTGTGCCTGATTTACCATCAAACCCCCATTTTCCTTCGCTAAAAGAGGCTGATGGAGACCTCCCAGTGCTGGGATGAGGGCTGACAGGGACACCCATCATCCTGCTCTTTCTGGATGTGCTCTGAATTATTAGATCTTAATGGTCATTTTTGCTATTGATGTTGCATGGTTAAGCTGTGCTTGCTGTAAGATGTTGTCTCACATTTGTGCCATTTCCTTGGCCATCTTTTATTGGCATCAGATATATTTTGACTGTTCTTCTTTTGCCCGTCCTGCATCCAGGCAACTGATGCAATTTATACTTCAAATTGCGCTGTGAGCTCTATTATGGTCATTACCAAAACTAGTTGGCAGTTAGAAACACTGCTGCTTTTAATGGCTAAATGCAATCTCCTCCCCTCCTAAGACACGTTTCCAAGAAATACAGGGCTCTACTGTGCAAAGCAGTAACCTGGAATTACAGGAGTGGATCCTGCCTGTTAAGAGCTGTGGGTGCCCTGCAGGCATTCAAGGCCAGGCTGGATGTGGCTCTGGGCAGCCTGTGCTGCTGGTTGGTGACCCTGCACACAACAGGGGGTTGGAATGGGATGACCATTGTGGTCCTTTTCAACCCAGGCCATGCTGTGATTGTCTTCTCAACCCTCTCTTTCCAAAACAACCTCTGACTTCAGTTTGATCATCTCAGTGAATCAATAGACCGGAGTCGTAGTCTTACTTTTGATTCCTGATGCAAAGGCCTTGTCTTACAGCGTATGGCTAAGGTCAGCTAATGATGCATGCATTGGTTATAAAGACCTTTACAAAAGTGTTGTGATACTTCATCAGCTAATGGACTGAGCACAGCTTCCTTCAGTGCCTTCAGAGTCCAGAAAGCTTCTTGTTGATGTATTTCATCTTTAATGTGCTAATGGTCAGGGATGGAGGGGAAGAAAGGTGGAGTTAGCAGCCATGTTTGGAGCAATGGGAGCTGAGAGGGAGATTTAAAGGAGCAGACTTTTGTGTAGCACTGCATGTTGGAGGCAAGGAGGCCTCAGAGCATCACTTGTGAGTCTCCATCTCAGTGTCTTAAACCAACTTCTATCTCTGCTCACAAAAAGGCAAAGCTGTCACTTGTTCTGAGTCACAGGCTGTGGCACAGCTTGAAGGTCGCTAACAAAAAGGGGAAAATACAATTTCCTTTTAATTGCCTTAAGGATAAACATAAATTCAGCAGAATTAGAAGACCGTCAGATTACCGTGTCGCTGTTGGGTTTATTTGTGTGGGTAAAATGATATTCAGATTGTGGTGTGCTTTAGCATCGCTTTTGCTGATCTGGAAATCTCTTTCTTTTAAGGAGATTAAAGAGGCACCATTTGAAAGGCGTGTTTGTCTGATCTGTTGTTCTGTGCAGCCCTGTTTATCCATCCGAGATTATCTGGAACCACTGACACAGAGCAGTGCAGCACAGGGAGAGGAGCTGCAATGACCCCACAGGGCTGGGGTAATCTCTGAGCAGATATTACTTTATTGCTGTTGTTATTATTATTGAAATCAACTGTGATACAGGTGGTATCTCTTGGAATGGGTGTTTTCTTGCTGAGTTTATGATTGTGTGTAAGGCAGATATGGAGAACAAACAGAGATAGAAGAGGAGCAGATAAAGGGTCAGAGCGGATGGGAAAAAGGCACAGGAAGGACATCAAGATAACGGTAGGAAGAGGAGACAGATGCAACACTGCAGTTCATATTGCCGATGGATGGAGAGGTCCAACAGTGCATTACAATAGAAGGCTGCTGTGGTTTGATTGGACCTGTCAGAAGTGTCTTTTATATTAAAGCCACTCTGCAGCTCTCCTGCCGTTCTGCTGCTCTTCAATGCTCAGTTAAAAGTGCAGCGTTCCTATGAGCGACCGAATCTTTTTGTGCCTCTGTGCTCCATCTGTACAAAGGGGAAAAGAAGATATTTTCCCACATCAAAACATAGCGGTGTGTAGTAATTAGATGGGGAAATATTATCCCTTGACAGTTCAGTGATAGAAATCAATGCAAACTGTGTCTAAAACTGACCGACACTGGATGGTGCAAGGAAATTGACAGGTTATAGGTTTAAAATTCAGTGGTAATTGTTGTGTCTGCAGTGACTGGATGGCTGGTTTTTCTTAGTTATCAGTCTTAATTGTTTTCTATCATCTTCTGCTACAGATTTATTCCAGAGTTACTGAAAGAACAGAAAGAGCTTCTTCGGTGGTGAGAGAAAGAAAGGAAAGAGCAGAGTAAAAGCAGTTCCCTGCTCTGAAGGAGATGCTGCACATTGTTGTGAAGCAACTGCACGACCTGCGTGACAATTATAACAAATTAAAGGAAGATTTTGTCTATAACCTCCGAATTTTGGAAGAAAGAGATAAAGAGTTACAGTCCTACGATGTCACATTCAGTCGTCTGAAAACGTCTGAGAGCGCAAAGCAGGCGGAGATCAGCAACCTTAAAATACAGCTGGAGAAACTGGAGCAGCTTCTGATCAAAGAAAGGAGAAAAAGAGCTGAACTTCATTATCACTATCAACAAAACCTCGGAGAAGATAAGTCAGAGCTGGAGCAGTTTTGCAGGTGAGGTGCAGATCACTGTAGGTGCCGTCGCATGGAGTGTACAGATAACCACATGAGCAGAGCCAGTCAGTCAGCATGGGTTTATGAAAGGAAGCTCCTGCTTGACGAGCCCAGTTTCTTTCTTGGATGACTGGCTTAGTGAACAAGAGAGAGGCTGCTGATGTTGTTTACCTGGACTTTAGCAAAGCATTTGGTACTGTTCCCCACAGCATTCTCCTGGAGAAACTGGCTGCTCGTGGGCTGATCAGATGGACTATCTATCCACTGGGTAAAAACTGGGTGGATGGATGGGTGCAAGGGGCCACTGTGAATGGAGTTAGATCTGGTTGGTGTCTGCTCACACAGGGTGCTCCCCAGGGCTCAGGATTGCAGCAGTTCTGTTTATCATTTTTATCAGTGATCATGATGAAGGAATTAAATGCGGTTTCAGATTGCGGATGACACCAAGTTGAGTGGAATGGTTGATCTGCTTGAGGGTAGGAAGGCCCTGCAGAGGAATATGGATGGGCAAGATCTATGTGCCAAGTCCAATCGCATGACATTCATATGATATTGCCTGGAGAAGAGAAGGCTCCAGGGGCTGCTGAGAGTGGCCTTTCAGTATCTAGAGGGGGTATACAAGAAATAAGGGGGCAGACTCTTCAGCCGGTTGGGATAGGACAGGGGGAAATGGCTTCCAACTAAATGAGGGCAGATTTATATTGGATATAGGCAATTTTTTACACAGGGGCACAGGTTGCCCATAGGGGGTGGTGCCCCATCCCTGCAGACAGCCAAGGTCAGGAGATGGGCTGTGAGCACTGATGGAGCTGTGAGTGTCCCTGCTCAGTGCAGGGCTGGCACCAGATGGCCTTTAGGGTCCCTTCCGACTCCAACCATGTTATGATTCTATGATTCTATGACATTCAGCATGGCTAAGTAGCGGGCCTTGCACTTGTGACGTAAAAACCCCATGCAGCATTAAAGGCCTACAGAAGGGTGACTGAACGTTTGCCAGTCAGAAAAGCACCTGGTTGAACGTGAGCCAGCAGTGTGCCCTGGTGGCCAAGAAGCCCAATTACATCCTGACTTGTATCGAAATACTTTGGACAGCAGGACTGGAGAAGTGATTGCTCCTCCACACTCGGTACTGATGAAAGCAGACCTCAAGCACTGTATTCAGTTTGTACCTTCCACTACCAGGAAGCCACTGAGCTGCTGGAATGCGTTCAGAGGAGAGCAACAAAGCTGGGGGATACAGGACGCAAAGAAATGGCTGAGGGACTGTTATGGAGAGGGAAGATGTCATTACTTTCTACAGGAACCTGAAAGGAGGTTGCATCAAGGAGAATGTCAGCATCTTATGTCAGGTGACAAGTGAGCAAATGACAGGAGATAAGGAAGCGTCCTCTAATTGCACCAGCAGAGGTTTAGATTGGAAATCAAGAAGAATTTCTTCATAAGAAGGATGGTTAGGCATTGAAACAGGCTGATCTGTCTGATGGGATCTCTTGAAGTATCACCAAGGGAATAGCAGTGGGACTGAAGACAAAGTGGTGCCATTTGACTTTGCTTGCATGGCAAAATCCACTGGTCTGAAAACTGCAAAGAAGGGGAACAGGGGAAGACAGGAGAGTGGGGGGGGGGTAAGTTGAATCATGGAAAAATGATCCGCTTGGATCATCCTCGGGGAGCTTCAGCAGTGAATAATCTCTATGAAAGGCTCAAGGGGAGGATAGCTGGGAGAGTATTGAGAAAAGGACATTGATTTGTAAAGAATGCTGTTGAAATCCTGGTGCTGTTTGTTGGCTGAGAGCTGTTAGTGGTGTTTTACATGGGTAAACAAAACACTGAACTGACTTAGCGAACCATACAATATGCTCTGCATTGTGTGACCTTTTCAAATTGAAACTGGATGCCTGGGAAGAACTTGTCTCACACTTTAAGAGGGAGATCAAACAGTGCACCCGCTTGTCTCGTGTTACTTTGAAAGGTTCATTCACTTCTCATGTACAAGATGATGTTTATAAAACGATTGCTAGTTATGAGCAAAGGAAGGAAGGCAAAAACTGTCAGCAGTGATGGTTCCTTTAGGAAATTATTGCCTCTTGTATTTCCAGTTGTGGTGTTCAAAAGGTGCTTTCCATGTGTGTGCCACATTAGTTCAGCAGATGCTCCTTAATGTGAGTTTATTTTCTTTATAGGTCACAGAGCAGTCACACAAACCATCAGCATGAGGAGCGTGTGAGCCTGAGCCACTGCATGGAGAGAGAGCTCCAAGAGCTGCAAGGAGAGCTCGCTTGTCAGAAACAGGTACAATACAGGGAAATAATGGCACGTTGCTGCGATGACACCCAGCAGTCATTTATTTATTATGCTCTGGCTGGACACTGCTGTATTTTTTAAGGTTTTTACCTTCTTTATGTCGCCGCTGTTACATTGGTGAGATGCAGAATGACAGATTAGTAAAGCACGCACTACTTGTTTAGTAGCTGTGGCCTTACTTGTCTGGCAGCTGCCCCTTGTGGGGAACTGCTGGGAATGCTTTCAGTAATCTGAGATTGTGTAAGATTACGTGATGTAGGCTGTGCACTGCTAAATTTGTTAACCTTGAAACTGCAGGAAAGGTCAGCCCCGAAAAGCAGAAGCAGCCTCAGGCAGGATGGGTGATGCATGTTGCTTATCATCCTCCTCACTGCGAGGCTTTTCCCTCATTCTGCCTCTTTTATTGCTATCGTTTCATCATAAAATGATTGTCTCACTAACTGGCAATGGAATTTGACCTTCAGCTGGGACACTTCAGGGATGGGGTGTGATTTTTCTCACCTTTGTGTATTTTAAAACCTTAAAACAATACCTTCTTTATTTCTGTATTAAAATGATATCATGAGGATGTCAAAAGAGGTTCATTTTTGGCCTGTCATCTAAACAAGTATATTATATAAATGAAAGTGGTAAAAGGGATTGTTAGGCAATTACGGCTTGAGTGCCCTCCCATTCTAATCTCCTTGGCCTCAGTGTGGTATATCTGCTAAAATAACCTGTCTGAGGGCGGTGAGGCTCTGGAACAGGCAGCCCAGCAGCACTGTGGATGCCCCATCCTGGAGGTGTTTAAGGTCAGGTTGGATGGGGCCCTGGGCAACCTGATCTGGTGGGGGCAGCCCAGGAGGGGGTGGAACTGGATGATCTTTAAGGTCCCTTCCAACCCAAGCTGTTCTGTGGTTGTTTATATGAAACCAAGAGGACACCGAATAACAACATCCCTTCCCTCCTAGGCTGAAGAGAACCTGCAGAGGACTGAGTACAGTTCTCATGAAGTGGAGTCTGTTTCTTCTTCTTTCCCTGTTAAGAGACAGCAGTTCATACAGTCACCATTGTTGAATTGTGGTGCTCTTCCTGATGGAGAGAAGCAGGTTAGACAACACTCCCATCTATCTTGGATCAGTTCATTTTAAATGACAGCCTCAAAGAGCTTATTTCCATTGGACTTCTTGTAAAGAGTTCACCCGAGGCACCTGTTTAATTCAAGATGTAGACATATGTAGGCTGGAATGTGCATAGGTTAGATGTCACAGGCTTTGTTATGGCTGGATCCCATCCCTGCTGGAAAAAGCAGCAAGTTGCATGAGGAAAGCCAGTCCAAAACAAGGCAATGTGCTGAAATGGAGACACATCAGAACGGGAAAAGCTATTTTCTGGAATGTTCCTGAGGCATTTTGTTGCAATTCAGGCTAGATTTTGAAGTTGGGAACTTCAAAACATCAGTTTTCCAACCATTTAAAATAACATGCTTTGTTTTAGTATCACAAATAAGTTTTCCTTTCATTCCTCCCTACTAAAATACAAGATAAAATAGGTTAAAAAAGCAATAGTATTCAAAATTGTGAACATGGTGCTGGTTTGAATGTGCTGAAGGGTTGTGCACTACTACGAGTAGGAAACTGTCTTATGTGATAGAGTGAATGTAAGGAGTGTGCTGCAGTGCATCCTGCTGGGCACTTCCAGATTCTCAGCAGTAATTTGTCATCAGACCTCAATGAGAAAACAAAGCAGCGCAAAGCAAACCTCGTGTCTTCTGAATCCAGAAATTGGTGTGTTCAGGAAGATCCCTCATGAAAACAGTCTCTATAATAAGATACACACAGGTAGGTGCAGAGCACAAACTTCATACAGAGCACGATTTCCAATTTCATCTGACTGATCTGCAGACTGACCCTAATTTAGCACCAATCCAGACTGGAGATTTTTGCTTATAATTAACTTTGAATATGGCATAGGTCGTGTGTGCCTAACAGGAGCTGGTGCCATACGATGGCACACATAAGGGAAGATCTCTTACAGAGAGTATTGCTCGGGAATGAAGGTTTTTACCATGCTCCACTTTTATTTCACAGCCATTTCAATCTCATGATAAAAGTTATCTCAGGAAAGATATCCCTTGCTCGGAAATACAGAAGCTGCAGGAACAGAATGCCAACCTTCGGGCTGTTATTGCACAGATGAGGAAAGAAATGGAGAGCCTTGATGAGCAAACACCGTCCTCAGTGCCTCAGAGAGAGCAAAGTGCCCATGGCCACACTGCAGGCATCTCAGCGGTCACTGCTGCTGTCCCGATGGGAAGGGCTGAAGGTGAGTTTTCTAACATCTAATCTACAGACATGTATGTGTTGTACAGCCGACTGATGTTTGCACAGCATGACATTGCACAGCTTCTTATATTCCTTCAGCTCTGTTTACAATGCACCTACTGAAGTGGCGTAGATGTGTAAGAATAAGAAAAGGTTGCTATGAAAACCTAAGCTAAATAGAAATACGTGTGTGTTCACATTGTAATCCTCTCTGTTTATTTAGGTTTGCTCTGCACAGACGGAGCTTCAGGGAGAACCGCATCCAGCAACATGAATGGCAGCTCAGCCAGCTCGGGTTGTGTAGTGAACCCAGGCACAGAAAAGGTAAGAAGAGGTTTCAACCAGCTAAAATAAGGCTGCGTGTAATTCTGCAAACAGCTCATTAATTTTTGTCTGAACAGATATTAAAAATACAACTGATGGCCTGCAGGGTCCCTTCTGACTCCAACCAGTCATTGATTCCATCCCGGTTCTTGCGCGTCACGGCGCTGCGTTCCCCCAGATGTCCACTAGGGGGCAGCACGGCACTGGAGGAGGCAGAGGGACAGCCCAAAGGAACACGATGCTGAGCAATCAGCGGGTGTGTGTGTTCTGTCCTCACTGTGTCTCGGGGATTTCTCAGAATCACGGGATGGTTGGAGTCGGAAGGGACCCTAAAGGCCGCCTGGTGCCAGCCCTGCGCTGAGCAGGGACACCCACAGCTCCATCAATGCTCACAGCCCATCCCTGACCTTGGCTGTCTGCAGGGATGGGGCACCACCACCTCTATGGGCAACCTGTGCCAGTGATTTCTTTTGTGGTTTAATGTGCTGCACATTGCTAACAAAATCTTGAAAATGGGCTCTCAAAAACAGACTGTAGGCTTTAAATTTACACTCTGCTTTCAGCTCTTTTCTAAGGCATGTTTGTACCAAACTCTTAAGCATGTGGACAATGTTTTCAAAACATTTTTATAAGTCTCATCTGTTTTCTCAGGGGTCAAATAACAGAGTTATGGACAAAGAGGTGATAGATTTTGGCTCCACCTCAGATAACTGCTGTCCTGGTGGTGGTATTCAGCATGGTGTCAGCTGCACGCCGCAAGGAACACCAAATAAACTGAAGGAAGCAGCAAGAACAAAGTCAGTTCTGAGCCAAGAGAAGCAGCAGCTGATTGAAATGGGAAACAGACTCAGAACAGACCTTGGAATGATATTAAAGGAAGGTAATAAATGTATTTTAGAGGAAGCTTACCCATGTAGAATAAAACCCATCGATCTGTTCATTTTCTGAGCGGCTGAGAAGTAGATTTTAATACCAAAAGAAGATGCTGCACATGGCTGATCCTTGAGCTGCATCAGTTGTGTGAGGCTGCAGTGCTAACTGTTGCTGCCAGCATCACCTGTGCCAGGGGCTGCTAACACAGAGTAATGGCAGGCTTTGGTGTAGGGCTCCTTGGTGCTCAGACAGGGTGGGAAATGGAAGCTGAACTGCCTCTTTGAAGAGCAGAAAAGCCGTGGTTTATCTCTTGTGCTGAAAATTATTTATGATAGTGGAAAGGAAAGCAAAGCAAGAGTATGTAAGGAGTGTGTAAGTGTGTAAAAGTAAGTGAGAAAATATTAATGTGGGCATTTAAATTCCATGCAATCATTACTCTGTCAGTAAAGCAGATGAAAATGGAAAACAGTGCTAGGCCATTTCCACATGGTACTGAATCTCCAGTGAGAAGGCAACCCTTCCTGGAAATGCCATATTGATAATAACAGCAGAGAATGCTTCCCTCCATTTTTTTTCTCTCTTTTATAGGACTCTGGCATCCTATTAGCCCAAAGCTCTGCACAGTCTGTGTTGGCTCTGGTGGCCTTTCTCCAAGAGAGCTTGTCAAAAGAACACAGTGTCAGCTTTCAGCTTTAAGGCATCTGCAGCACAAGCTCATAACACAGGTAATCACACACCCTCAGGAATGTGGTGATCATGAAGAGTTAAGCCAATTGATATCGTTTTCCTTATAATTCTACATCAAAATGCCTTTCATTGACTTCAGCCCAAGTCCTTTTTTGGGAGGATTTCAGTGCTTTAAATCATTGTTTTCATCTAAGGAACTTGAGAAACACTTGTGTTGAAACTACAACACTGAACTACAAGTGTGAGTTTCATTAAGCTTAGAGTAAAATAAGTAAAATGAGTCAAATAAGGTCAGTTGAAGGATTTGCAGTATGTTCTAAGGTAGACTTGAAGGTGATCTATCACTGAGCATACTTCAAGCATTCAAGCTCCCTTGTCTGAATTATTGTACCAGCACGTTTCCCATTTACGAAGGCAGAATGTGTAATTAACACATCTGTAGTCTTTTCTAACTAGAATATAACTTTTAATAGTTAAAATAGTAGCTTTCCTGAGAGAGACAAATGGCTCAAACCTGGCTTTCCCAGTAGTTAGTGGCAAATCTCCCAATGACTTCACTGGAGTCGAGATTTCACTATGTACTTTACTCAATTGATCAGCAGATTTGTTCCTGAGAGGATTGTGTCAGAGCAGCTGATTGTCGTCGTGGCTTTGAGGGCAGCAAACAATGTTCTGTCAGAAAGGATGAGGTTGTTGCTCTGAGGCATGGAACTGCAGTAAAATTATTAACCAAGTTCAGCTGGGGAAATACTCCCTCTGGGAACCTCGCTGGGTCACTTGTTTCAGTGAGCCATCACTGAGTAAAGAAGAGTGGGATTTAGTAGTGATTTTGTTGTTTTGGTTTGGTTTTCCCTTGTGGTCAAGTGGAATACCTTGTATTTCATTTTCTACTTCCTTCCTTTCGTTCTTCCACTACATATTGCTCACAAGAGGCTGGTTCAGCTGTCTGTACCTCCTCCCACCTTCCTCACCAGATATTTAGGCACATTTATAAGATTCCTCCTGACATATCTCTTCTGGAGACTAAACATGGCAAGATTCCCCAACTTCTTGTGTGCTCAGCAGATGCTTCAATCCATCCATCATCTTTTTGGCTGTTTGCTGCACTTGCTCCACTATGGCTGCATTCCTTCTACTACACTGTTTTTCTGACCTCTCCTGTTTCCCATAGTCCTGTAAAAGTCATACAATTTTATCTTCTATAAAAACAAATACCTTTTGAAACTCCATGGTTTGCTGAGGATCAGAGTTTGTGTGTTTCCAGTTGGTGTGCTGAACTCCAGAAGCAGCTGTGCTTCCAAGCACTGCTATTCTCATTATTCATCTGTCCTTTTTGCTCTAGGTGATCACTCTTATTAGCCATAACATCTCTGCTCCTGTGTTCAATATCATCATCCTTACCAAAAGCACAGACAATTTCCTACTACCAGCTATAGACATCACACCTGCAGGAATTGTAGTCTGTTATTTTATATGATAAGCACATGTTTCTTTAGTCTAAAATATATCCCAGAAGGTTATGTTATATTCAGTGTTTCGTTTAATCTCTTTTCCCAGGGCTGGAGCAGTTGACTTTCCATCTGATCTCACTTTAATTGCTACACATTGAGATTTGATGGGATTGTGGCATAATTAGTTGAGTTTTGTTTTAACTTACAGAGAAAGCGCCT
Organism: Coturnix japonica; assembly: GCF_054131305.1. Lineage (NCBI taxonomy): Eukaryota > Metazoa > Chordata > Aves > Galliformes > Phasianidae > Coturnix > Coturnix japonica. The sequence goes on from NC_140685.1 coordinate 5,093,592, forward strand.
TTCCATGGCTGCTGTCCATTTCATTTTTCTTCTTTTCCCACCATACTTCAGTAGTTTTTCCTTCTGTAATTTAATCACAGGACAAAACAAAAGTGAAGGATGATCCTTACAACATAAAGTTGATTAACAGGCAGGATAATCATAACAGCAACAATAAGAAATGAAGGTCACAAACAGAAATTAATAAGGAGTTTATTTGGCCCTGTTGATCTGAAGGGGATATATATTTATTTAGTATTATTTATATGTAATTATTTTAAATCTAGCAGTGTGACAGCAAAGTGAGCTTTAAATGCATTATTTCTAGAGGCTGTGAGTGATTTGTGTTAATGGAATATTTTGTGTTAGGAGCTGCAGTATGTAAAGCAACAGCATCTCTCCAGGATCTCTTCTTTAATTGCCTGCCCCATCTCAAAGGGAGAAAAAGCTCCAAGCAGCTGTGGAGAAGAAACGGAACCGTTATCTGTTGAGGTACAGTGTCATTTTATCACCAGTCTGCTTTGCCTTCAGTTGGATTTCCCAACTGGATTCCCTCGCCTATGCTTTGCTGAGAGACATATATTTAATAAGTGATGCTTTGTTCCTATACAAAATAGTGTTTATAAGAGAGCTTTATTGTAACACTTAGTAAACACTTTATCTCAATGACTTCTATGAAGTTCATCTTGTACAACATTTCCAAATCTAAACCAATAATTTTCCTTTTCTGATCTTGCCTCTGTGTTGAAATACTTCCATCTTTCTAAGGCCACAAGTGTTAAACTGTTTTCAGATGTCTTCAGAGTGAAATGTATCTTTATAAGATGGCATTTGAACTTGCGCAGGTTCAGCTTGATTCCTCTGCTGGAAATTATGGGCCAAAGCAACAAAAGGCAGCTGCTGCATCCTCAAAGGTTCCAAGTCAGCCACACAAGGAGAGCCCTGGTCAGGCCCAGCAGGTCTGGATTTCTTCATCTGGAGCGCACAGTTCACGCCAAGGTATTTGGCAAACTTTAGAAACGGCATCAAGCTCTTCTTCTCTCAGTCCTCAAAACAATCCTCAACAAAGTCAGTGTGCTTTGCAAATAATCATAGTATTTAATTTTAGAAGAAACCAAGTGTAGCAGTGAATTCTGCCCCTTTCCACTAATTTTATTACATTAGCACTCCTGGTTGTTACAGTCCTGTGGTCTGAATCTAATGATCTCATCAGTTACCTTAAGGTACTTTTACTCTTGCTTTGGAGTTATCCAACCATTTAGAGTACAGCTCTCTGCTGTGAATGCCATTCTTACAAACACTACTTTTATTTCTCATCTTCTTAAAAACACTTGTGGAAAATGCAAATACCCTTCTGTGCTGACATAATCTACACGTTATTTGGGGTGCATATGAAATTATCTATCTGAGAGCCACACGGTTCATGTGTTGCCAAGGGACTGTTAGATCCAATTGTAAAGCTGTAAATCCTCACTTAGTGATTATTTTTATGGCAGTGTAATGGCCATAATACTACTTAATGCACTGAGATCTGAAGGCTAGAAGTGAGATCATGAGTGTAGCACAGTATGTGCTGCAGGCACACTGAACTAGAACTTGTTATTTACCAGTATTTTGTAGCCCATTGAAACAAGTTGCTCAGCCTGGAGAAGAGAAGGCACCAGGGATATCTGATAGTGGCAGTTCAGTATCTAAAGGGGGGTTATAGGGAAGAAGGAGACCAGACTTCAGCAGGGTTGGTTGGGATGGAACACGGGGAAATGGTTTCTAAAAGAGGGCAGATTTAGATTGAATGTAGGGAAGTTCCTTACACTGTAGGCAGTGAGGCAGTGGCACAGGTTGCCCAGAGAGGTGGTGATGGCTCAGATGCTGGAGCACATGATGCACAAGAATGGATTGAGAGAATTGGGTTGTTCTGTCTGGAATAGAGTCAATGGAAGGTCAGAGAGCTGCTTTTACATAAAAATATGTAATACCTAACAGGGCTTTCAAAGTGGAAAATGGACTATAAGCGCAGTTGTTAACAGCAGTACACCATAGTGCCAAACTCATGTGCACTGACAGAGCTGTAGGACTAGAATGATGCAGTGCTGAGAGTCACTGTTCATGTGCTGTTCTTGTGGGTCTGGGACTGAAAGAGGAAGAGTATTTCAGGCCAGGTCTCTATTGACAGGATAAGCAAAAGGATGTATTTGAAACATTGATAGCACCATGCAGTTTCATGCTGCTTTGTGTGTGATGCAACACAACTGGCAGCCTTACAAGGACATCAGTTTCTTAATGTCTAGAAATTGCCAGCCACCATTGCAAAACTTACTATAGATTTTTGAGGATCTACAGAACAGTGAAAGGGAAAGATGATACTGCCAAAGCAAAACAGTCAGTGAGGGGTAGCACTTTCTGGAGAACAACCTTAATTTGATCTCTGCATCCAGATTTACCCCAGGCTTTAAGAGGAGAGCTTATTCATTGCAAGAACAGAACTTCAATAAAGTTGAAGTGCTGAGCTTTCTTGCTTCAAGCCATTCACTTCATAATATCCATCAAACACATGGTAAAGGTGGATAGAAACCTTATTGAAATGGAGCAGCTTGGTAGGTGTCTTTCAGATAGAAGTGATGCACACACAGACTTGAAAGCCGAGTAACAGAAGATGATTTGGAACAGGCACAAGTGAGTCTGTTTGTTCATTCAAACATCTATTTTACAAGTTCAGTGCTGTACAAATCTGTCATAGCAGCAACTATGTTTTATTTGTGTTCCTTGTGAAACAGCAAAAGATGTAGTGTGATAATTATTTTCTGATCCTTGTACATTTTTTCATGTAAGCCCCACAGTTTGCTATACTTACAGCACGAGACACAATTCAGTGACTCCATACTTTGGGGTGCTGATGACACACATGTTAATGCTGAGTGGACTGTTAGGTCCTTTGTTCATTTCTCCATTGAATTCTGAGCTTATGGCAACATCCAAAGGAAGTCACAGACTAAAAAATAAGCTCATTTTCTCTTTATTCTACCTGCTAATCTTTAGTTTGTACTGTAGGGATCAGATGGTTTAAATATGTGTTTTGTTTGTTAATCCTGAAGTTAAGTAGAAATAAGGGGGTAGAAGGAGCATCAGCTCAGTCTACTGATGCCATCGCTCCATCACATTGATGGGGCATGGTCAGCCCTTGGTGAAGCTGTGCTGGCCATCTTGGATCACCTGTTGGAGGACTTGTTCCGTGGTCTTCCCAGGCACAAATGAGATGCTCACTGGCCTGTAGTTTCCTGGACCTTCTTTTGTCTCTTTCTCAAGAAAAAAAGAGTGATGTTTCCCTTTTTCCAGTCACTGTGGGCTTCACCCAACAGCCATCCTCTAAAGAAAGTTACTTGTCAAAAGAGCTGCATGCTTGCCTCTCAAAATCATGGCACACATATACAATATATATACATCTGGGAGCTATTAGTAATAGATGAACGGTTGGACTGGATGATCTTTTAGGTCTTTTCCAACCTTGGAAAATGCTATGATTTCATTATAGAGTGATTAGCTTCAGTACAAGCTGCAAGTTTTACAAAGACAAGTGTCACCTTGTAGAGTTTGACCATAAGACCACGGATTACAGCCAGTAGCATGAGAGGTGCTTCGTGATACCATGTGAATTGCTCCTGATCAACTGTGTCTCCTCAGGTCAGCAGCGACAGAGGTCAGAGCAAAGGGAATACAAGGCAATGTGTGTCTGCACTTGGAATGTCCCCATTTGCTTTATGCACTTTTGGATTAGGTGAAACTTGGCATTTTCCATGCCAAAGTAGGACTCGAATTTTGGTGGATGGTCCCTCTGTACTTCTGAGAACCCCTCACCTCCACAGCCATTCCCAATAGAGGTCCCAGGGTGATGTGTTTACATTGTAGCCTAATGAAGAAAGAGAATAAGATGTCTTAAAGCAAAGTTGCTTTTCTGGTTTACTAATTGAACTTGGAGTTTCTTTTAACCACTGTTCTCATTGTTACTTTTACTTGCAAAGCTCAGTGCGCTGAAATTCTACACTTTATGGATCAAAAGTTATCTTAAGTGTTTCCACACTAGACAGAATTTCAACAGCTTTGACATCACTGACAGTTCTAAGAGCAATCCATGTGGGTAAAAAGCTGGCCAGAGAAAGACTCTAGTAAAATATTAACACACACAATGAGCGCTCTGGCTTTGGCTCTTGCTTCATTCTAACTCCAAGAAGAGCTAAAGAAAGGCTCCTGATTTTTCCTCTGTTGCATAAAACTTTTCATCTTTGAAGTGCTCCACAAATATTAACTAATCCCCTGGTTACGTTTTCTTCGCTTCAACATTCATTCCTCAATAGGAACTTGTTTGAGTTGGTGTTCTTTCCAAAGCACGGTCAGACATGAGCAAATAGTTGGGGACTCCTTTTTTAAAGAACATTTTCCATTGGGGGAAATGCCCGCATCTTTCTAGAGCTGAACAACGACAGCAACAGATCATAGAAAAATAAAACTCAGGGAATACTGAGCTCTGACTGTAAGTACAAAGCAAGTAGATATGTTCAGCATTTCAACAGCACGTTGTTAGGTCTGTTTTCCAAAGCAGCTGGGGCTCCTAACTGTGCTCTCACGGCTCTTGTTAGCGAGGTCACTTCTGAAAGTGATTTACAGGCTTAAAGTCAGGCATGACTTTTCCTTATCTGATTGTTTGTTTGCTTGTGGAAATCAAGATAGGCATTGAAATTTCTTGCCACCGTGCACATCCCTGCTGATTTTATTGAAGGTCCTTTGGACATGAGAGCAATGCCAAGCAGAACCAGAACCAGATGAAGGTCTGTTTATCCAGAGTCTGCTTAGGACCTTTCCATTCAGATAGCATTTCTAATTCTGCGGCGCTGGTTGTCTTTTTCTGCTTTGAAGAACCAACCTTGCCAATTGCAGTTTAATTTGTTTAGATTTCCATATTAGCACAGATTTTTGTGTGCCCCAAACAGTTCAGTAGCCACATGAAATGCTTTTGTTCCATGCTGTTGTTCCAAATACCTAAGCAGTCTTTAATAGTTACAACTGTAACATCTCAAGTGCTGAGAGACAAGCACAGAGAAGACCTCAGAGGGAGGGATGCATGCAGTGCATTGGCACTTGGTTGCTTTGCCTTTGCATCTATAGGTGTAGGGCCTCCCACAGGATGTCTGAAAGCCATGCCCTGGTTTGAATTCAAAAGGTCCTTTGAAACTCAGAGAACCTTTCAAAACTAGGCCGGTGCCAGCAGGGTGATGCTGTTGCAGATACCCACTGCTGTTTCTTCAGACCACAGATGATATTCTCATTCTGTTATGGCTCCTGATCAAGAAAAATAATCTCTGAAGCTGTATCCATTACTTTCCAAACAGTGCCTCCCGCTCTGCTCCAAAGGACTGATATTTGTGTGTAATTCTTTATTCTCTGATAGACAATTCAAGTCCTTTTTCCAGCACCCAAAGCTCTTCCATGGGCTGAGTTCTCCTCACTGCCTCCTGCTCTGTGGGTAACCACGAGGTGGCAAGCTGAACGTTTCATAACGATGGCACAAGAGCCCACTGCTCTTTTGCCACCTGCAATAACAAATGGCAGCAGGCCAACCCAGCACAGATGTTGCACACCCAGAAGTGAACAACTGCTTCAATCTGAGCCTGAACACAAGAATGATTTCAGTGTGTCGTGTTTTGACGCTGGCTGCAGCAACATGTTTTGCATGGAACTATAAACCCCCAAGAGATTAATTCATTCCAAGCATCAAAGAGTATGTTTTGTTTTTGTCCACGTCCGATTTTGTTTGGGCTTTCTGTTCTGTTGGTGATGAGAATTTACCTTCTGCTAATGATTTCTGTGTGATGAATTTCATACCTCTCTCATGCTGTACCTGGCTCTGGAAGCCATCAATCTTAAACGTTTCCAACTAGTACAGAGTGCTGCAGCAGGTATTATTCATATATATATATCCAAAGCTGCTGTCTGCTTTGTTTCTCTATAAATCTGAAGCTAAAAATGCAGTGCACTGAAAAATAAGAATTAAGCGGTTGGAGCCTAACACCTGTAAACATTACTTACAGCTTACACTGAATGCTGTGATTGACCAATTCCACTTATCTGACATAGTAAAAGCTGTGATAAGGCTGAAGTTCATTTCGTCGGAGGTAGATAGTGGTTTATCAGAGAATTATGTGAGGGACCGCAGGACGGGCTCCCATCAGTGCTGAGATCAGTCTCTGCTTCCCAACCAAAGGGGCTGCATTTTTAGTCCCCTCTAGCACGCAGAAAATAAAGGTTCCCACTGCAAATGCCTTCCTGTGCAAAAGAAAAGGAAAACAAACAAAACCCGCATGATAATAGCAGTAAGGCAGCTTTGCCAAGCCCACAGAGCTGCCTTTGAGCCCTTTGGATCAGGCTTCTCCTAACGCATTTTACTACAGCTCCCATGGCTCCTGGTGGTTTCTTGAAAGAGATCAAATGATTGCAGCCAACTCCTTCATCACCATTTCACAATATGGGAGTAGGCAGGGCTAACTTCGCCTGGTGTTATTCAATGTGTAGCTATTGTGTCTTCTCTCACAGGGGAGAGAAAACATGTAAAACTTGATGCTTAAAAACAGCTGAACAGGTAGGTGGTGCTTGAGTTGCACCTTCTGATTAAACACAAACACCAGCACAGAGTGCTTTTATCGATTTGTTTGTTTGTTTATATATTTGAGCAGCGGGGTTTGAAATCACGCATTCAGCTGAGCAACCTGGAGAACATCAGCAACACGGCAATGCCACGGGTCAGCCTGCAACGCACACAGCACGTCTGGCAGTCACAGGTACCAGGCTGGAGGTTCAGCAGAAGCTAAAATCCAAGAATTCCCCTTGTATGTACCCCATCAAACGAAAGATCTCTCCTACCGTGGCCAAAATCCGCAACTACAACATTAAGGACTGATTTATTTGTTGGCTGCAAGTTCTGTGTCTGCTGTTCATATGGAAACGTGATCTAAATATCGCTTTGGTGTTGATTTTTATACGTCAGGTTGGGGTGTTTGAGGTCAGAAGAGAAAACAAATACTCCGTCCCATGCCGTCAGCCAGCATAAAGGGTTAATCCGCATACGTGGTGAGATTACAGTCTTCACTGTTAATACAGGTTTATTTTAATTATATGCGTTCAATATTGCTTGCATCATGGATTTGGAAATGCCCACTTAATACATATGTAAATCCTTGTGCCTTCAGGCAGGGCTTCCAGGTCTTTAGGAAATATTTGTTGAGAAACCATAGATGCGATTTAAGCTCAGCAGTGGGATGCACCAACCTGCTTGTTTTCTTACAATGAGCGATGCAACCGTTAATCCCGCGCAGCCATCTCAGCACTTGAAAGAATGGGGGGTTGGAAGGATCACACCTTCTGTATTGTCTCTCATCTTCTGCTGGCCTTTCTGCTTGTTCAGAGAGCACAAGAGAGGATAAAATGGAACTGCCGTCCTCACACCAGAAATAATGTTAAGAGATTTCACCAAGTGGAGAGCAGTGAAAAATGTTCCTCAGCAACTCTATAGAATCTTGCAGAAGTTTTGTGAGAAATAAGTCTTACAACAGACAAAACCAAAAGAAACCCGAGTGGGTTGTGATGTAACGGGGGATATCTGTGTGGTTAGGAACATTCCAGGATGCTTCAAATGTAATCAGGGTGTTCTTCTCACATTCCCAGCAACGCTGAGCTCCCTTGGGGTATTCCAGTGTTGAACTATGAGTAAAGGAAATGGATGTTGGAAGGGGAAGGGGAAAGGAAGGGGAAGGAGAAGGGAAGAGGAAGGGGAAGGGGAAGGGGAAGGGGAAGGGGAAGGGGAAGGGGAAGGGGAAGGGGAAGGGGAAGAGGAAGGAAAAGAGGGGAATAAACCCTTTTGAATGGCTAAGTACTGCAGCAGATTAGACAGAGAGGTTACAGAGTGTCCCTCTGTGGAGATCCCTGGTGCTGGGCAATGCAGTGCAGGTGGCCATGCACCAGGAGGGGCTGTGAGGGGTGGTCTCAGCATCACTTAAATGAATAATGCTTCCCAGTAGCAGTTGAAAATGTGAAATCTGAGCAGGATTAATGAGGAAAGAGCATCTGTTTGTTTGTTTCTTTTCCTTTTAGCACTTCTTTCCCAGTACTGCTCACAAACAGCTGTGCCCTCTCACACATGCAGCACGGCAATAAACCAACCTGAGAACAACCAGAACCAATGTGTATTCTCTGATACTTCCTGCTGCAAACACTTCACTTTCATACCCGGGCACCATGACATCACAGTCACAACCCTAAACCTGCAGTCAACATCACCGAGGTGTTACTGAGGCACTATGAGAGCTGAGGAAAGCTTTGATTTAAATGACTGAACTGCTTGAAACCCCATCATTGCACTCAGCATCTGACGCTGTTCACGAGCTGGAACAACACGACGCATTCCCCTGACCCAGGCCCTGAATGAGCTCTTTCTGTAGCTCAAAGCAGAGCGGTTTCTAACAAGGACAAGAATTTTGGCCCAGCTCACACCACATTTCAGCTCTCCCTGGTTATTCCTAAAGTGCCGTGTGTAAATTCCAAAGGTTTTCACAGTTGCAAGTTACACTTTATTCTTTTTTTTTTTCCTCCCGATGTCACGTTTTTGGTGCATGGAGCTGCACAGTGCAATGGATGCTGTGTATCTGGCACTGAAAGCAACGTGCCATTAGGAAAGGTTTGTTCCACAATCTCTACAGCACAGCATCTGAGATTGGGAATGATGACTTCCATTCCCTCCATGGAGGAGATAGAAGCTCATGCCCTTGTCATTTTCTTTGTGGGATTTCTTTGTTTGGGGTTGTTTTTATTTGCCCTGTGTGTCACCTGATGTGCCTGGTCCTGCAGAGCTCTTCCCAGGAAGGCAAATTTAATCTATTTGGTTCCCCTGAGAAACGGGTTTCCTTCAGGCAACGGTTGATACCTCCTGATTGAAACAATCTAATTTCATGGGGAAAAGAGCGTTCAGTTGATGTACATTTGTTCTAGGGTAACTGTAAGAACATTATATATGAGAGTAGGCCACAGAAATGCTCCCAGGGATGGAACAGCCCAATGTGGATGGGCTGAGGGCTGGGGCTGTGCAGCCTGGAGAAGGGAGGGCCTGGGGGGAGCTGAGAGCGGCCTTCAGTCCCTAAAGGGGCTGTAAGATGGGGATGGGAGGTTTACATTGGATATAAGGAAGGTTTTACACTGTGGGCACTGAGGCAGCGGCACAGGTTGCCCATAGGGGAGGTGGTGGTGCCCCATCCCTGCAGCCAGCCAAGGTCAGGGATGGGCTGTGAGCACTGATGGAGCTGTGGGTGTCCCTGCTGGCACCAAATGGCCTTTAGGGTCCCTTCTGACTCCAACCATCCAGTGATTCTAAGTATGCTGAACATTAACAAGCACAATAACAATAAATAACATGACAACAACACTCGGATCCTGTGGGGAGGCTGAGCTGTGCACTAAACAGAGGGGGCACATTCCCATCGCTTTTTATTATGACCAGAATACTTAACAAATGCAACAGATGGAAAAGAAGGGTGGAGAGGAGGAATCATATCTGATACCGACTTGTGCAAAGAAAGGAGCAACTATAAGATATGATCGTAGCTGACCACACGGGAAGGCAGGACTCGCCGGGACCCTCACAGCTCAGCCCGCCCATGTCCCGCAGCGCCGCTCCGCCAGGTGAGGTGCTGCCCACCGGCAGGCAGCGATCCGAGCGGCCCTTCCCCCCGGTGTCAGCTCGGAGCGGGCCGTTGGGCCCAGCACGGGGCAGCGCATCCCCGGCCGGCGTGTCCGCCGACCTGTGGTAACCTCGGCTCCGCGCTCCGCCGGGGTGAACGACCGCCGGAAAGCGGCCCAGCGCCGCTCAGCTCCGCCGGCTGCGGCCTCGTCCCCCCCCCCCCAGTCAGCACATCGCCTTATCGCCTAGCAACACCCCCACGGGCTCCGCCATTGGCACGGCCGCGCCCCCGCCCACTCCTCCCCGCCCCCGCGTTGGGTGCCGGCCCGGCACTGCTCGTCCCTTCTCCCTTTGTGCTGCTCGGCCCGGAGCGGCAGCGCCTCCCCCCGCCCCCCTCGGTGCGAGCAGCGGAGGCGGCGGCGGAGCGACCGGGAACGGCGACACGCGGTCGGGGGGTCGGGGCGGGGCTGGGCTCGGTGCCGCGGGACCATCCTGGGTCCGCCCCGGTGCGCCCGGGACCCCCCCCCACCTCCACCTCATCCCCATCCCCCAACCCCGAACGGCTCCGGCGGGCAGGGGCTGGCATCACCCCGGGGCCGGCTCAGGGCGGCACTGCCCCGGCTCTCATTGGACTGCGGCGAGGAGTAAACCGTCAGCCCATGTGGCGTGGCCGCCGGAGGTGGCGGCTGCTTAAATAGCGGTGGGAGCTAGAGGGAGACAGTGAGGACAGCGCGGAGCATCGGCCGTGCGCAGCCCGGCACCGGCGGCCGCCGCAGCGCCCGAATCCCCGCGGAGAGCCGCCCCGCCCCGCACGGATCAGCCCGAACCTCCGCCATACGAAGGTACCGACCGGCATCGCCGCGGCCTCCCGTCCTTCCTCAGCACCTCGCGGCCGCTCCGGGATGGCTCCGTGCGATCCTTCCCCCTGAGAACCAGAATGTTCCGCGCAGCCGCCTCGTGGCTCCCGGTTCCCTTCTCCCTTCCCGGCCGTTCCTCCCGCTGCACAGCGCCGTGCTGCCCAGGCCGCTCCCCGGTGGGGCGGTGCGGATGGGGCCGAGCTGCATTGTGCTGCACGGCCATCTTGGAGCGGGCGGGGAGCCGGGCCGGGCCGCGGGCACTGAGGGCGGTGAGGGCCGGGAGGGCCGCCAGCCTTAATGCCCAGCAATGGGGCTGCGTGTGGGGCGATGCTGAGGGGAGCCGTGAGGTGCGGGGGGAGGTTCGGTGTGTGCAGCTCGGGGAGATGCAGCATCACACACACACAACCCCTCGTTTTATTATTATTTATTGCCTATTGATTGTATATCCTGCTCTGCTTTGGATGCTGCGGTTCCGTCCGGGTTGTGATTGCTGTCTTATCCCTTATGTCCTCGCTCAGATTTCATTCTCCTCTTCTTGGCATAGGGGGAGCGACCCCCTGTGCTGCTCAACTGCAGAGCTTGGCTTTTACCTGGCTTTATCATCATCCTTACACCGAAAGGAGCCGCGTTGCACCCGTTTATATTAATAATTCGGAGCCTTTAGAAACAAAAGGAAATAAAAATCTTGGTGCACTGGAATAAAAGGTGAAACCTCCTGAGCTCTGTGCTTGAAGCAAATGGGAAGTAAAGGCAAACATTGAAAGGCTGCGTTTAGTGAGTGAGTCTGGAGGACAAAGGCCCAACAGGGAGAGCTGTTACAGGGGGGTATCACCAAAAACAATGATGGCATCGTGGTGCTGGGGATTCAGTTGGTGTAACACAGGTCTGGTCACTGGGAGATGAACAGGGCTGCATTGGTTCTGTGAGTGTAACCTCACCTGCCTTTCTCACCCAGCAGTCCTGAGTTTGCAGACAAGAAGTGCTGTTTTGAATGCAGAAATGCACCGCTGCTGTTCCATTTGTCTCATGGCCGGTGGTACAGATCCTGCCTGCAAGCAGGAAGGGGACACTGAAAAGGTCTTTGTGGAGTTGGAGCTGTGATGCACAGATTGACATCAGCCCGACGAAATGAAAAGCATTCCCTGTTTGCTTCTGTTCTGTGGAGTTTTATTTTTGGAGACGGGCCTTACAGCTCCCTGCAGGAGATGCTGCTGTGAGATGGTGCTTTTAATCGTACCTTTTATGAACGGTATTTGGAGATGAGGGGAGCTGGGTTAGGATGCACTCAGGTTTAGGAGCTTAGGAAGCAAACCTTTGGTTGCTGTCTGTGCTGAAGGAGCAGACCAGAGTTAGTGGCACAAAAGTGATGATGAGGATTCTGTTACACCACAGTGACAGCAAAACAGGATTTGGGAGCTCTTCTTTTGTTGTCTCTCTGCTTTCTTCCTCCCTTCCAACCACCCTTACTTAACTTCAGGTGAGCGTAGGTAGAGCAGAACAAGCAAACTCTTCTCTTTGGAGATTGAGTTGGGTGCAGGTTGGAAATGGAGCTGTGCTCTCCTGCAGTCTGTGGAGATGCAAGAGATGGTGGTAACGACGATTCACTCTTTTCTTCTTGGATTAGAGTACTGGGACAAGCCCACCTTGTCAGGCAGCCAATGTGGGAGGCAGATAACCAGAGCACGAGTGTACAATGATGAAAGCTGTTACTAGTCAATAACACCAGAAGGGATGGTTAGTTATTACTAGTCTCAAACGGAATGAGTCAGCAACGCAATATCGTTGCAAGAAAAGATATTGTGTAAATCCAGTGAGGTGATAGTTTATGGCTAAACGAGGTTACTGCTGGTACGTTCAAGGCTTCGGTGTTTGATCTATGGAAACCACGGGGAAAACAGGAGAAGGTGGGTGCTGGGGTCCAACAAAACGCAGCCTTAAGGAACTGGAGGGTCCCACTTATAGCTCAGTCTTTCTCTGTCTCCTTCCCCGACCCATTGCTGTTTGCCTTGCTTGCCAAATGTAATGGGAACGATTCCTTATGTGTATTTCCTGATATCAAATCACCTCTGAAACAGCTGTAGAAAGAATTGTCTTTCCTGGCTGCCAGTGGCTTCAAGCACTGCGTACTGTGTGTCATCTAACAGGGATCCACAGAGAAGGGTGAGCATTGGGTATATGGAAGCACCGCAATGTGCCATCCGGGGGCAGTGTCAGACATTAACGTGGCACACCTGCTCATGAAAGAAGTCCAAGGACATCATGGGTAGCTGTAACATCTGCTTGAATCACTGTTTAATCAAGGATTGCTTCATTTGTGATTCCTGCTCTTCCCACTGCTTTTCTGCATTAAGCCACCTCGACTGGGCTCTGTAACTTGTATGTTATCCCACCAGGCATCTGGAGCTCTTCATACACAGAGGACTGGACATAAATCCTTACGTTGTGGCTCTTATTGCCCATTTACCCAGCTAAAATTAACTTCTTGGCCTTTATTCTGCATTTTTGATTACCGCAGCATCTTATTTTTTTGCTGCCTCTGACACAGTTTTGCTCAACCGTGCTGGCAAAAAGGGCTTTGACAATGGGTTCCATTTCTGTGTCAGAGCAGCGCTGTGCTGGGGTTGGCTGTATGTAAGGATGGAGCTTTTCTGATGCTCTGGGGGAAGGGGCAATCCCAGATGGGAAGCTTCAGTCATCTGAAATGCAGCATTTCTTCCCTTGGACATCAGGTGAGGTGTAGGACTGAGCTGTTATCACTGCGTGTGGTTCTTGTATCACACCTGGCCTGTAAGATCCGTGCCCAGATCCATTATTTCTCTGCAGAACTGCTGTGTGTATGGCAGAACTGTGGGCTTCTGTTGAGTCTCCCAAGCATGGTGGTGACCCCAACCCAATAAAGCTTTGTGTGGGGAGAGCAGAGCAGGCTGGGCTTGGTACAACTGGCTTTACTTTTGGGGTGTATTCTCCCATTAAGGCTGTTAAGCATTTGGTCTTTACTGTTCCCCTTCTGAAGTGAATGGAAATTGTGTTGTCTGCAGTATTTAACGCAAGGCTGAGAAATCCCAGATGTCCTTTGGAGAGCACTTTGGGTTTTGCTCCCAGGAGGAGTGGGCTGGGTGAGGTAACAGCTCTTCTGCCTCACAGTGTTGCATAATTCCACAGTTACTCCACAGATGTGGATGGAGATAAGCACCAAGGGAAAGAGGAGTATGAGGGATCCAGCAAAGGATGGTGTGTGTGCTGTACTGCCATAAAGGCTGGGTGAAGAAAAGGGCTGTGGGGTCACCAGGCAGGTGTGATGCTGTGAGCCATGCGAGGCCTATTTTACCCATCCAAGCATTTATCTCAGAGCACCCAGTGATGCTGTTCTATAGGGAAGCAGATCCAGCCCCAGCTGGGAAGTGCCTGCATGGCCCTATGGAGCGTGATCTGCACCAGAAATCCAGCATCAGGTCTTCCATCGTGAAGCATTTCCATCAGAACTATTAAAGCAGACTTACAACACCCAGTTTTCATTGTGTATTTTAGTTCTTAATAATCCTGCTTGTCTGCTCTGGAGGATATCTTCCTCTATTTAGCAGAAGGGTTTAAGGAAGTCTTGTAAATGCTTACTACGTCTGTTGTTCATGCAACCACGTGTGTACGTAGAGAAAAACAGATATGCATCTCACTTGTCTACGTAGGGTCTGCTAACTATAATGTGAGCTTAACTGGAACATCAGGTTAACTCGCCTCCTTTATGCTTAGTTAATGCATTTTTAATGTAATGCAGCGTAAGTTGTGTACGTTGATTGTGCTGTGAGCTCTCGGTTGGTGCTGTGATCTGGATGGGGCTCTGATGGAGCTGGGGGTGTCCCTGCTCACTGCAGGAGGTCGGACCAGGTGGCCTTTGGGGTCCCTTTGAACTCAAGCCATTCAATGGATGGTTGGTTGTGCAGCGTGGTGCTCTCCTGTGTTGTACAAGATGGGCTTTCAGAATGCATATTCCTTGTGACTATTACTAAGGTATTCCCTAATACAGAATCCAGGCCCTTGCTGCCAGTGCTTGTTTTAAAGCTGCCCTCTCTGTCCCAGGCACTTGGTTCCTTCTTCCCACTTTCCTAAGTACATCAGCAAAGAGCTCAGTGCTCTCTGAAATGTTTTGCATATAAAACTTCTCATGGCAGGTATTTAAAACAGTGCATTGGAATCTTTATGTGTTTTCTTCATCTGATCTTCTTTTTTGCTGTTTCCTCAACCAGGCTTTTTGGTTATTGATTCTTAAGTTAGTATTTCGCTTTGGAATGATTGTAGAACTTGTTTTGCTGCTTGCAAGGTTTGCCTTGTAATTATGTATTTTACTATATGGATTTCATAATTTCCCCACCCACCTCTGCTCCAGCATGTTAATCTTTCTTCTCTGCTGACTTTACCAAAGGCAGAGCTGCTCCTTTAGAGATAGATCTATTCCCATAGGAGCTGCTTGTCCTCAGAGCCCAGTGCTCCTTCAGTTCTCTCATCCCCACAGTCCTCACAAATCCAACAGTGTGTTTGATTCTTTGGGATATCTTTTTGTCCTAGAGGCTCCACGGGCTGTTTCTGTGTGGGTGTTACCTCCCACCGATCCACTTGTTTGTCACAACACGTTAGGAAGGCAGGAAAGCTAATTCTTCTTCTGTGTGAAGTCCTGCGAGTCTTACTGCTTTCTTGGATCTCAGTAACAGGGAGAAGTTCAGAGATGGAAGACGTGGTGATTGCAGGCATAGCAGGAAAGCTGCCGGAATCTGAGAACTTGCAAGAGTTTTGGGAGAACCTGCTGAATGGAGTCGATATGGTCACAGAGGATGATCGGAGGTGGAAACCAGGTGGGTGCTTGTTGTCTTCCCTTTTGGAGCTCAGAACTTTTCAGAGGAATTATCTCGTGAAAGGAAAAGATTAATTGGATGCAAAACCCTGCTGGAGCGTTTTAATTCACTTCAGATATGTCACCAAGGAATCCAGGAACAAAATACTTCTATGGAAGTCTTAAGTATGCATTTTACAGTCACATCCCACAGTCACGGCTAGTAAATAACATGTAGTTTGCTTCCAGGAAGAAGCATGCTTCTGGCAGAGCAGCTGTGCAGTGTGATTCCTGGGCCAGCTACTGGCAGCTGTGGCAATGAGACTTCTCTGCTCTTTTTCTGGGTTTGGGAGTAGCTGAGGGACTCCATGTCTGTGACCTGTGGCTTTTTAGAACATTTTCTGTCTGATTATCCTTCTGAAATCAAGCTGGTGATATGCAGAAGTGAAAAGTAGCCTTTGTTTTTATTCTAACAGGAAACACCAGTCAGCCTGTGTGCTTGCCATATCTCATCCAAGTTCAAATGCTTATTATCAGATAGGTGCCTTTTGCTGCCATATCCAGACCAGCCTTTAAAAATAACAATTGTTTTTGTTCATGCAGTGTTTTAATTTCCAGCTTCAGTTAGAAACTAATGTTTCATGTGTAATTAAGAATCCAGCTGTGGTCATCCCGTGCTCTGTCTCAGCTGGAAGCTGCCTCCAAACTGATGCAATCTTTGATGTGGTGTCAAATTCTTCTTCTCAGGAATTTATGGACTGCCCAAAAGAAATGGAAAGCTCAAGGACATAACAAAATTTGATGCCTCCTTCTTTGGAGTCCATCCCAAACAAGCTCATACAATGGATCCTCAGCTTCGCTTGTTGTTGGAAGTTTCGTATGAAGCAATTTTGGATGGAGGTAAGTAGATGGATGACTGAAGAAGAGAAAGTGTGCTGCATTGCTTCTAGGCAGCAGACATGCACCTGTGTGATGAGATCACTAATGAGAGAAAGCACTCACAATAGAGAGGAGACAAAGAACTGGGACAAGGATTAGAACAAAAGCCAGAGCTTGAACTAGGAAATCTGCAAAAAATGTCTCCCGATCTCATACAGTGGAACCATGACTACAGAGACATTTAAACATTCAACAGCACGAGAGCTTTTCGTATGTTGCTGTCCCTACACTCTGGCTCTACTGTAGTTTTCTGTAACAGATCCCTTTGTTAAAGGCACAAGGGATAACTAGAGCAGAGGAAAGCTGACTCCATGAGAATTCTTATCCATGGTCTGCAGAAGGTTTGGTGGGAGTTGTGCTTCCAGAAGCAAGAAGCCTCCTTTCTCTCACTGCCAAAGCCTTAAGCTTTTTAGTAACGTGCCCACAGAGCCAAGAAGTTAATTCTTTGTGTTAATTAGTTTCATGTCTGAACATAAGAAGACATGGAAAAAGTTGTAACCGGCTCACCGTTAATGACAAATTAACACTTCCTGCTCTACTGCTGAGCCTCAGTCCCAAGGCTTAAATAATCTGCTTGTCTCCAGGACTCCTGCAGCACAAAAAAGAAACAGCAGAGATTGGTGCAAGTTAAGTTTTCCATGTAGCTTTTTAGAGCATAGTTATTTCTTGTTCCAACTTACAGGCTTTTGTGCCCAAGAATTTTTCTTTCTTATATGCTGCATCTGGGCTTTACCTGTGTACAGAGATAGGTATTGTATGCTCAAGACAAGCAGCTTTCTCACTTTCTTTCTACTTTCCTTCATGTAGAAGCTTGATTTTTAGCTTCTTTGATCAACACTTACTCATAGTTATACACTTCTACGTAAGACTCTAGCAATGCCCATCTAAGTTGAAAAGCTCTCTATCTCATATATATGCATATATACACATACAGGCCACAGTATGTTTTGGCCAATAGCAAAGTTCTGGTGGACTGTTGTAATAAGCAGATTGGACAAGCAGGAGCTCTGCAGAAGGTCTGGTGCTGAAGCAGGTAGAAAGGTACCTATGAGCAAGAGAACAATGCTGCAGGCCTGCCTAAAAGGGACAGTATAAAGCTGTATTTCATTACTTGGTGCCACCTGTACCTGATATCTCCCCAGTTTTCCCCTCACAAAGAATTTGTCAGATGTAATCTCCTTTCCAATATCCCTGCAGGCATTAATCCAGTTACCCTCCGTGGCACCGACACGGGTGTATGGGTTGGTGCAAGTGGCTCAGAAGCTGCTGAAGCCCTTAGCCAAGATCCAGAGGAGCTTTTGGGATACAGTATGACCGGCTGCCAGCGTGCTATGCTTGCCAACAGGATTTCATACTTTTATGATTTTACAGGTAAGTGCCCCCAGACCTGTCAATACTTGCTGATGAGCAACTGCAATTTCAGCATGGTTGTACAACTGTTTCTCTGGGGGAGTGGCAGGATACGGTGATACAGACTCCTTTAGGATGAAAAACCAGCCTGCAGCTGTTGTAAAGTGGCATGTGAGAAGTGAAAACTGTGATGTAACTGTATTGAGACTCATTATAAGGCCTTGTACTTAAGCTCTTGAAGACGGTTGTAGCTGGGATCCATCTGAAAGATGTCAGAAGATCGTTAATCTGCCTTTAGGCTGCTATTTGGTATCAAACTGTAGAAGTCAACAAGCTTGGAGTCAAACTGTCTGGAATAGGTGACTCTGAGTAAAGTGAGAGAAATGGGGGAGAGTCACCAGCCTGAAATTGGCTGGAGGTATAGATGTGGCTTGAAGTGTGTTTGGATTTGGAGACAGAGGGATGGGAGTCACTCTGGAGAGCAGAGATTGTGGCCAAGATAGTACGAGGAAGCAGGAGTGATTTTTTTTCACTGCTGTGAATAGGGAAGGGGTGTCATTTGCCCACATGATGCTGTCATGCCTTTTTGTTTGATGGAAATGGAGAAGAAAATTTGAAAGGTACCCCTAAAGCCAAACTGTGGGTTTGTTTTCTTTTTAAATCCCATGCAAATCTCTTATTAACTGGCAAGCAGGAGAAGTGGTAAATCTTGTCCCCTGGTATATAATGATTACCTGTAATGTTCAGATTACTTAATACCTTTTTTAATGTGTTTGTTCTGCAATCCTATCCTGTAGTCTTTGGAGATTAATTCTAGAAAACTAACGGTTTAAAAAAAAAATCCTCTTTTTTTATTTCCTAAGGACCAAGTTTGACTATTGACACAGCCTGCTCCTCCAGTCTCATGGCTCTAGAAAATGCTTATAAAGCAATTCGTCACGGACAGTGCAGTGCAGCCCTGGTAGGAGGGGTCAACATTCTGCTGAAGCCCAACACTTCTGTGCAGTTCATGAAGCTGGGCATGCTTAGTCCTGATGGTGCCTGCAAGGCTTTCGATGTTTCAGGTAAGGCTTTACCATGAGGCATTACCTTGTAGTATGAGATGAGTTTATTGCCGAGTCTATGATGTAATACTGTAGAAGCAGCACAGATAACTCGTCCAGTTGTTGTTCTTGGGTGCTCTGCTTGGGACCTGAATGGACTTCATCTGTGTTGCATGTTCCCTTAGGCCTAGAAAGTTACCTGTAGGAAAGAAATTGTATGATTTATTTCTGTGCCAGAGGGAAAGTTTCCATCCAGAGATGGAGACTTTCTTTCATCGCTTTGTGATGAGAGGTGGACATTAATCTGGGACTTAATTTTTTTTTTAAGCAAATGTATCTATTGTACTTGAAGCAGTAGGTCAGAAGTGGAGTGACCTTAGTGCATGGTGGTTTTACTGCTGAACGGAGTCATGGCATGTTCTGTCCCTGTTCTCAGGAAATGGATATTGTCGCTCTGAAGCTGTTGTTGTTGTGCTGTTGACCAAGAAATCCATGGCTAAACGCATCTATGCCACTATAGTCAATGCTGGGAGTAACACTGATGGCTTTAAGGAGCAAGGTAAGTCTTTGTCACTGGAAAGTGAGATACATACAGAACTGTTGAGTCTGCAGTCTTTGTGTAGGTTTTCTGTTCAATAGTTGAGTGAGTTTTTCATTTGATTGGGGTTTTTTGTTTTGTTTTCAACATTGGTAATACAAAGTTCAGGACCCTATTTTGTAAGGAAATGAAAGTGGTAACAGGGGAGTCCTGTTGCTGGCATAGTTTTCCTCAGGGTATATCTGACCAGATAGTAGAAATATAAATACTATGACTGGAAGGCTCTTTTTCTACTACTGTCCTGTTTCTCTCACTCTTGGAGGTACCAAGTCTCCAATGTTTTGCTCACAATAAACGTACCATTTTCTGTTAGCTGGTATCTTCCTGTGGTACTCTAAGTCATAGGTCTAGTTCAATTTCTGGTTCTTTGGCTCTTCTTCCTAAGAGCCCAAGAGGCTAACTGAGTTTGTTGCAAAACCTTGGGAAAATGTCTCTTTCTTCTGGACCTGGTAGCCCCAACGTATTGAATGGTGCAAATCAGAACGGGAAGCTTCTGACAGGGGAGAGAAACTGATGACAGTTTTGGTCCTAGGTGTGACATTCCCATCTGGAGAGATGCAGCAGCAGCTGGTTGGTTCTCTGTACAGAGAATGTGGTATCAAGCCTGGAGATGTGGAGTATGTTGAAGCTCATGGGACAGGCACCAAGGTCAGCATGAGCTTTTTGGTTTTGGGGTCTTTCTTCCCTTGCATTTCTTGCCACTTGTTTTCTCTTTTTCTTGTTATGAAGGCATTAATCATTCTGATTATTTTCTCGCTAGGTTGGAGATCCACAGGAAGTAAATGGCATTGTAAATGTCTTCTGTAAGTGTGAGAGAGAGCCTCTGTTAATTGGATCAACCAAGTCAAACATGGGTCATCCAGAGCCTGCCTCTGGGCTTGCTGCATTAGCCAAGGTAACGCGTGGCTTGTGAGGGAAAGCATGGAGGGCTAAGGGGCTTGGGGAGGAGGTTGCAATAACCAAAGGTAAAAGTTTGGGGTTTTCAGTGCCGGAAGAGTAGTTAATCCCTTGGGCTTTTTGTCTCCTCTGTCTCTCGTGTTGGTGAGGAGCCAAGTGAGTTCTTTGGGATGAGGCTACCAGCTTGAATAACTGATAGTCAGCATCCAACCTGCTAACTGTTGCTGGAAGCAGACAGTCATCTCTCAACCATGGCTTCCAAACTCCTTAGCAGAGATCTAGCTACTGTCCCTGCTTGATAGCTTTTTATTGACAGTGGTGTTATCTGAAAGAGGAGAAAGAAGATATGATATTTTTAGTGGCCAGGCAGGACTGCATGGCTTTTTAGTTAGGAAGGATCTGGAAGCTAAACTTAAAACCACTTAACCACTGACTCTCTGCATGGCCTTAAAAGTTGCTTAGGTGAAGTAGGTACTACCACTGTGACTTTGTTGGTCTGTGAAGGGTCTCTGTACAAACACAAATGGAGATGCTTTGTTGTGTGCTACGAAGTCATTTGTGGAAAAACACTAACAGCAAAAGAACATCTATTGCAAGAAAAGTGGAGCACAGAGTATTCTGTTCTGTCTTTCAGGTCATTCTTTCTCTTGAACATGGACTGTGGGCTCCAAATCTTCATTTCAATGATCCAAATCCAGATATTCCTGCTTTACGTGATGGCTCCTTGAAGGTGGTTTGTGAGCCCACACCAGTGAAAGGTGGCCTTGTCAGCATCAATTCCTTTGGCTTTGGAGGTTCTAATGCTCATGTTATTTTGAGGCCAAATGAGAAGAAATGCCAGCCTCAAGGGACTTGTAACTTGCCAAGACTGGTACAAGTTTGTGGCAGAACACAGGAAGCTGTGGAAATACTACTTGAAGAAAGCAGGAAACATGAAGGATGCAGTCCATTTCTAAGCCTGCTCAGTGATATCTCTGCAATTCCTGTATCTTCCATGCCCTACAGGGGCTACACAATAGTTGGAACTGAGAGTGACATAACAGAGATTCAGCAAGTTCAAGCATCTGGTAGACCTCTCTGGTACATCTGCTCAGGTAGGGCCACAGTTTCTGCATTCTTCTGTAGTAATGGAGCTTGTGCAGTTGGGTCTTATGCACTAATCTTGTTTTCTGCTCTTCAGCATAAGGAACTGTCACACAGTCTTGTGATATGCGTAGGAGAATTGTGTTTCCTGTGTTTAGGCTAATGCTTCCAATCTGTCTTCTAATGACAGTGAAGTCCAGGAGAATGGAAAAGCATTGCTTAACTTAGAGGGTTTTAGAAACGTGCAGTGCTTTATTCCTAGGGTTATTTCACTGCCAAAGCAAGTGTGTGAGGTCCGCCCCATCTTATGGAGTGTTCCCAAAGCACACTTTCTTCATGTTTTATCCTGCAGGTATGGGAACACAATGGAAAGGTATGGGCCTGAGTCTTATGAAATTGGATCTGTTTCGCCAGTCTATACTGCGCTCAGATGAGGCTTTGAAGAGCACAGGACTGAAGGTCTCGGACCTGCTTCTGCGTGCAGATGAGAACACCTTTGATGACACTGTCCATGCATTTGTTGGACTAGCTGCTATACAGGTAAGACTGAAATGAGTGGTGGAAGGAGGGGGGTCATGGGCACCGGAGCACATTCTGCTCGCATGTCTGATCAGTAATGTTTTGTGCCACTTAATGGAGGTTTTGTGCACTCAGCAAATGGTAGATGCTTGCTGGAGATCTCAAGGAGAGTGAGTTGTGCCCTTCACAGTTTTGGGAGTTGCTGCTTGCAAGATGCTTGCAGGAATGTTGATGTAAATAGATCTGTGTGTGTGATAGGGGGTAGTTTCTCTAAGAGACTAAAGAATGTCTGAATTTCTGTGTAAATGTCTGTGCGAGGAGCAAGGTTCTATCAAATGCTTTCTAAAATTTGCTTTAAAAATGAGCTAAATGATGTTCGGTGAAGTCTCTTTAATTCTGGATGAGTGTCAAAGTGGGATTCATTGTCTTGTAGTAAACCAGGCGCAGAGCTTTTAAAGTGAACTGAAAAGCTGGGCTTGGCTCTTGCTTTGCATGAACATGCTCTTGGCAGCCTCCTGTTGTTTGAAATAGCTTCCTAGTGGAAAGGCCCAAACAATGAATCTTGAGATGCTTTGAAATTGAGGCTGGAGCTACTGCTGGGGGGGAGAGGAAGCAATGAGGCCAGGAAGAAAGTCTGTCCAGAGTCTGTATCCTTACACCTGCTTGGAATCACTAATTCTGCTTTTCCCTGCAGATTGCCCAAATCGATGTGCTGAAGGCTGCAGGTCTGCAACCTGATGGGATTTTGGGCCACTCAGTGGGAGAGCTAGCTTGTGGCTATGCAGATGATTCCTTAAGTCATGAAGAAGCCATTCTTGCTGCTTATTGGCGAGGCCGATGTGTGAAAGAGGCCAAATTGCCCCCGGGAGGGATGGCTGCTGTTGGTAAGTATACCCTTAGCTATTGCTTATACCTCCTGATGCTTAGAAAGAAGGTTTCTCCTGGCCAAACTGTATTCAGTGTTTCTGTAAATCTTACTGTTTGTTTGGGTCTTGAGCTTTGATCCCATCAGTTTGTCCTCTGTGGTTTTATGGTGACCCAAATGCTTAAAAATAAGATGGCTATTTGTATCATGAAAATAGGGAACAATAATGCTGCAGTAGCCAATTTAAAAACGGTAAAGCACCAGAGATGAAACTGTTGTAGGTCTAATGCAATGGATTTGTGTTACTTGTTGGAATCCTTGGTTTCTTATTTTAACTGATGCTATGAAGAACTTAGTATCTAACTCAGCTTTGTTTTGCTCAATATTAAATACATTTTATCACAGATCGTAGAGTGCTGCATGCAGGTTGTGTTTTTCACATTCAGACTTGAATTCAAGCTCCTGCTGTGACTTGTAACATATGGCCAGATCCTGCATATGTTAAGGTAGCTTAAGCCAGCTTAGAGCTGTTTGGCCACCACTTCTTCCAACTTCCCCAGCATTTCTGAGTGCATCCCATCAGGGTCTGTGGATCTGTATGCGAGTTTGCCTGGGTGGTCTCTATCTTGATTCTCCTTAACCAAAGAATGGCCCAAAGATTGTCCTCCTCTTCTTGTGTTCAATATCCCAGTGATAAAAAGTGTGTTAAAAGCCATAAGATTAATATCCTTTGCTTTTGCAGAGTCGCTTTTGGGTAGAAAGAGGATGTCTTGAGTTCAGTGCAGTTAGGATTGCCTCCTTTCATGAGGCTCACTGCTTAAAATCCTTGTTTTGACCTAAATTCCTCTTCTGTAGGTCTGACGTGGGAGGAATGTAAGCAGCGCTGCCCTCCAAATGTGGTACCAGCGTGTCACAACTCTGAGGATACTGTCACTGTTTCGGGGCCTCTGGTAAGCAAGGAACTGATACGGTGCATACCACACCTATGAGTGGGACCTTGGAAGTTCTAGCTTGGAGAAAACATGAAGCTGAGTTAAGGTTCAGCTGACTGGAAGGAGAAGCTGGTTTAAGGTGGTGGAGGGGACGTGGTGCTTAAACACTCCAAACTTCTCTGAAGGGATGTTACTGCTTCAGTAAGCTAGTAATTACAGATTGCTGAATATTCATATAGCCATGGGCATATAATGAGTGATGAGTGATGATGCGGAGAAGGACAATATCCTTATTACATATACAACCACCCTGGAGTGGCAAGTATTAAAGTGCGTACAGGGAGTACAGCCATTCAAACACACACCAGAAATCTTGTGAGCTGTTGGTTTTAGTTATCTTATTTTCTTCTTAGGATTCTGTGTCCGAGTTCGTAGCCAAACTGAAGAAAGATGGGGTCTTTGCAAAGGAAGTGCGCAGCGCTGGAGTTGCATTTCATTCCTATTACATGGCATCCATTGCACCAGCACTGCTCAGTGCACTGAGGAAGGTAATAACTGCTGAATCACAATGTGCTTATGGTGGGGTTACCTGCATTTCAGGGTTGGTTGCATTGAGTTAGGTGGGTTCCTTTCCTCAAGAGCTTAAGGAAAATTCTCAAAGAGCATCTGTGAGACCTAAGAATTGAAGTCTTGTCACCTTGAGCTGAAGGATGACTTCAGGAGTCAAGATAAGAAAAAAGTCCTAGAAGAGGGGAGTGAGGGCTGCTCACTCTTGCCTGTCTTACTATTGACTTGTGGCCTGTAACTCTTCCTCCTGTCTCTCTTCCTTATCTGTCTGCAGGTCATTCCACGCCCTAAACCTCGCTCAGCGCGGTGGATCAGTACATCTATCCCTGAATCTCAGTGGCAGAGTGATCTTGCTAAGAATTCTTCTGCAGAGTATCACGTGAACAACCTGGTGAATCCTGTGCTGTTCCATGAAGGCCTGAAGCATATTCCAGAGAATGCTGTTGTAGTGGAGATTGCTCCACATGCTCTTTTACAGGTACTGTATTTGATTATGTCAGTGTAGTACCGTATCAATACTGCTGCAAGGAAAGAGATGGGAGATATAAGAACTGGAGAATACTGTTTTGGTTTGGTTTTGTGGTTGATTGTATTTCCAGTTCTGAAAATATTCTTCCTTCTACCTTCCCCAGTTTTACAGGTTTTTGTTTAACAATAAATAAATGGATCCCAGCACACTCACACTCCCAGCCACGCACTCAATTTGTGGCCATCTTTTGTTGTTGTACATTTCAGATAGCTGATAGTTAGCTCTTCAGACTGCAGTAAGGAAAATGCATAGTTGTTTAGACTGAGTTAAGTGAGTGTATGTATAAAGCAGGGCAGAGGGGGAAAATTCAAGACTAACACGCTTTCTGTGTGGAATCTAAGTGGCAGTTTGTTTAGAAAGGAAAGGCTTATATATGATATTCATGACATTCTGCTAAATTACTTCCTTGTAAGACATGCAGTTTCTTGGGTGCCTGGAAGGGTATTGTGCTGTGCTGGATGTTCCCTGTTAACGTGTGCATATTCTAGCACCTGTTTCAGAGCTCTTACTGCAGGAATAGTGTGAGAAAGCAGTTTCTTCTTAGTGGAGGAGGGGGAAAATCAGAAACAAAGTAGTAATGCTTTCTGCTCGTGTCTGCTGAACTCTTAACCAGGCTATCTTGAGGAGAACTTTGAAGCCAACTTGCACTATTCTACCTTTGATGAAGAAGGACCACAAAAATAACTTGGAGTTCTTCCTAACACAGACTGGAAAGATTCATTTAACTGGGTAAGGATACTGAGGGAGCAGGGGTGAGTAGGGTATCAGAATTCAAGCCTACTCCTTAGCATATGTGTCCTCACAAATATTGAAATACTCCTTCAACAAACTTGAAGAAAAAACAGGTTTTACATAAGGCATAGATGTATTTTATATGCTCACTTAAGAAACATTGCCTTGGGTTAGAAACTGTTTGGGCTGGGTGGGTACCTTTCAAAGAGAAGTCCCATTCCAGAGGCCTGGAAACCTGGAACTGGCTCTTAGAAATAAACTTTGCATCTCGTAGACAGTTAGAATTACAAATCTGGCTGCAGTATTTGTTCTTGGAACCCATGGAGATGTCTCGGATGGGGAGCCCAAGAAGGAGTGCTGTCTGACATTTAAGCAACATGATCAGACTTCTTAAAATTCTTTTTTTTTTCCTTCCAACTTTCTTAATTCTTTTTGTCTTTGTAGGATAAACGTTCTTGGAAATAACTTGTTCCCACGTGTGGAATACCCTGTCCCTGTGGGAACACCCCTTATTTCTCCATGTATCAAATGGGACCACAGCCAGGACTGGGATGTTCCAAAAGCTGAAGACTTTCCCTCAGGTTCCAAAGGCTCCACATCTGCTTCAGTCTACAATATCGGTATGTTTATCTGTAGTAGTTCTTGTTTTTCCTGCTTTAATTCTGATAGGAAAAAAAAGATAGTGGCCTCAGGTTGTACCAGAAGAGGTTCAGTATTGGGTATTAGGAAAAAATTATTCTCAGTTTTAAGAGCTTAATGTTTTCAAGCAGGAATGTTTGGGAAACTACTAGGATCTCTTACAGAGGTTGAGTGGGAATGATCTCCTTGTTTGCATGGTATTTTATTTTTTGTTTTCAATGTTTTTTTTCTTCTGCTGTTTTTTTTTCTTCTCACAGATGTGAGTCCTGAATCTCCTGACCATTACTTGGTTGGTCATTGCATTGATGGCAGAGTCCTGTACCCAGCAACTGGGTACTTAGTGCTGGCTTGGCGAACTCTGGCACGATCTCTTGGCATGGTCATGGAGCAAACAGCTGTTATGTTTGAAGAAGTTACAATCCATCAAGCAACTATCCTTCCCAAAAAGGGTAAGTGAGAGGTGCTGACACAGCTGCAAAACTGGAATGAGAGGAATGTAAGGAAGTGCAAAAATGCAAAGAGAAAGTGAAGAGGAATATGGGGGAAGGAATAAAAGGGAGAGTGCTGCAATATGCCTTTATGAATTCACTTCTTTGTTTAGTAAAGTAGCACATCTTTTGGCCATCTCTATTCGTTGTTGTGTGGAATGAGTCTGGAAATGGTGCTGGATGATGGAGGAAACAAATGACCTCACAGTACCATCTTTCTCAATGTTTCTTGCAGGATCAACGCAGCTAGAAGTGCGACTCATGCCTGCTTCTCACAGCTTTGAAGTGTCAGGGAATGGGAATTTGGCTGTGAGTGGTAAGTGAAAGAAGTGTGTTCATGCCATGGACTGCTCAAATCCATTATGTATGGATGCTGATTCTTATTCTTGCCACTGTGCCCATCAGGGAAGATCTCCCTCTTGGAAAGCGATGCTCTGAAGAACTTTCATAACCAGCTGGCTGACTTCCAGAGTCAAGTAAACATGACTGAGAAGTCTGGCCTCTTGATGGAAGATGTTTACCAAGAGCTGCATCTTCGTGGATATAACTATGGACCAACTTTTCAGGGTGTTCTGGAATGCAACAGTGAAGGTAAAATTATTTTCTGTAGAAGAAAGATTGAACACAATTACTGTGTAGTGAGGAATATTTGGTCTTTTTTTATTCAGTCTGTATTAATCATCCACCTAACTATGCTTCATGGAGTGATTATTTCCTATGTAAACTTATTATTGGAGTTCACAGGGGATGCTGGTTGCATGCAGCAGGCTGTAGTTAAGCAGTAGCCTCCCACATCTACTGATGGATGAAGTCACAGGCTTTTCCTTTTTCTTCTGCAGGTAGTGCAGGGAAAATTCTGTGGAATGGAAACTGGGTAACCTTCCTTGACACCCTGCTACACTTGATAGTCTTAGCTGAGACTGGACGCAGTCTACGCTTGCCGACCAGGATTCGCTCAGTGTATATTGACCCTGTGCTTCATCAGGAGCAGGTGTACCAGTACCAGGACAACATAGAAGGTAGTGTCTTCTGTGCTTGGGCTCTTACTCATTGCTTCAAGTGCTGTGTGTGAATGTTTGACTTCCTGATTAAGTAGGATGAATTGTAGGAGCCCATCTTGTTCTCCAACCTTTTCTACAGATCCTTCTGTAACAGTCTGATGTAGCACCTGCTGTTTATATGATCACTTTGAATAACATTCTTAGAATGTTTGATGCGAACTTCCATTTATTTCCTGTCTTCCAGCTTTTGATGTTGTTGTTGACCGCTGTCTTGATAGCCTCAAAGCAGGAGGTGTTCAGATTAATGGACTTCATGCCTCGGTGGCACCACGGCGACAACAGGAGCGGATCCCTCCCACTCTGGAAAAATTCTCCTTTGTTCCCTATATGGAGAGTGACTGTTTGTCTTCCAGTACCCAGCTTCATGCCTACCTGGAGCACTGCAAAGGTAGGGTGGAGTTTGTTTTCACACTAAGGGAATCTTTCAGCCTGCCAGGTTTGAGTGAAGTTGTTCATACTGCTTCAGTACTTAGAACATATAAGAAATAGTGTTGGTCTCTGTACAAGACTTCATGAAGAGTCCTACCTCTGCATGCTTGCTAGAAACTTGAAAGCTGCTTCTGCCTCAGGTACCTCTAGAATGTGAGTAGGAGTAAAGTTGACACACATGGGCATCCACCCTTCTGTATCAGTCAGCATGTCAGATGGCAGAACCTTCCCTTCTGAAGTGTATCTTTGTCAAAGTATCTTTGTTGCTGATTTCATTCAAGATGAGTTGGTTTTTTTATATG
Organism: Coturnix japonica; assembly: GCF_054131305.1. NCBI lineage: Eukaryota > Metazoa > Chordata > Aves > Galliformes > Phasianidae > Coturnix > Coturnix japonica. The sequence goes on from NC_140685.1 coordinate 5,121,938, forward strand.
TTTATAAAGCAAGAAATCATTTTCTGACTTCAGCATCTGTGGAAACTTAGTATATTCCTCCACAATTGCATAAAGCTCTCACCCATCAGAGACTTTCTGTTAGTTGCCATTTTTTAGCTGGAGCCTTTCTTTGGGTAGTTTTGGTGGTCTAGATTGCCTTGGCATTAGCCTGCTTGTCGGCGGGCTGTAGCTGCTGTGTGATCTGTGATTATGAGAAGGTGCAGAAGCATGCACTGTGTATTTGTGACCAGGCTGGTGATACAAGGTGCTGTGCCTTGTGCTGCTCATCAGCTGGTACAGCTAAAGTAGGGGGGGGCACTTGGTAACAGGAAAAGTATCTTCTGAAAATGTGATTCCTCTTTTATTCTATTCTTCAGGCCTGATTAAGAAATTACAAGCTAAGATGGCATTGCACGGTGTCAAACTAGTTATCCATGGCCTAGAGACCAAAGGGGCTGCTGTGGGGTCCCCAGCCACACAGAAGGGCCTTCAGCATATCCTTACTGAAATCTGTCGTCTGGAACTGAATGGGAACCTACATTCTGAGCTGGAGCAGATTGTGACTCAGGAGAAGATGCACCTCCAGGATGATCCCCTTCTCAATGGCTTGCTGGATTCTTCAGAGTTGAAGACTTGCCTGGATGTGGCAAAGGAGAACACAAACAGTCACAGGATGAAGATAGTGGAGGTTAGCTGAAAGCCTGGGATGGGACCACAGCTGATGTTTTCAGGCCTCCCAATAACCTAATATTACTTCTTTTGTTCCAATTATAATTCTGAACACTGTTCATTTTTAATCTTGATTTCCTTTCTCCCTCTCCTTTGTCTTATAGGCTCTGGCAGGAAGTGGGCGTCTGTTCTCTCGTGTGCAAAGTATACTGAATACTCAGCCCCTGTTGCAGCTGGACTACATTGCCACTGACTGCACCCCTGAAACTCTTTCAGCTAATGAAACAGAGCTACACGATGCTGGAATCTCCATTAGCCAGTGGGATCCCTCTAGCCTCCCCTCTGGGAATCTGACCAATGCTGACCTGGCAGTGTGCAACTGTTCAACAAGTGTTCTAGGGAACGCAGCTGAAATTATCTCTAACTTAGCAGCTGCAGTGAAGGAAGGAGGGTTTGTTTTGCTGCACACCCTTCTTAAAGAGGAAACTCTTGGAGAAATTGTCAGCTTTCTTACAAGTCCAGACCTACAGCAGAAGCAAAGCTTCCTGTCTCAGGTAAACAACCTGGAAGCTCAAATGTTTTCTCAGTGGTTAGACCGGAGTCTACTGCTTGTGTGCTTCATTGTGATAAACATTAAGATATTGCTTCATGTTGAGGTTCTCTGTAGAAATAAATATAAAAGGAATACATTCAAATACTGTGTAGGATACTACTGTATCCTGTATGGTTACTACTGTTTTTTGGTTGTCTGCTTGTTTGTCAGGCTAGTATCCTAGCAAGGGCTTTGGGATGATTGTACTACTGCATTCTAGGGATATTTTAGGGAGGAAGGATTAGTTTAGACTCAAAATAAAATAGTCTAATGTAAATCAAATACATATTTGTGCTGGGGCAGTACAAAGCTGATGCCAGGATGTCAGCAAATGGAAGAAGGTGATGGATGGGCTGTTGTTTGTGGTGAAGTAGGAGGCTCAGCATGGAGTACAGATAGTGGTTTGTAGTTATAGTGGATTTTGTTTTTTACTTTTCTGTTAATTGTGGTTGTACTTGATCTGACAGGCACAGTGGGAGGAGTTATTCAGCAAGGCCTCATTGAATCTGGTTGCAATGAAGAGATCTTTCTTTGGCTCAGTTATTTTCCTGTGTCGACGACAGTCCCCTGCCAAAACACCCATTTTTCTGCCAGTAGATGACACTCATTATAAGTGGGTTGATTCCTTAAAGGTGAGAATTCCTGGGTTTGGGATATTTGGCTTTCCAAATCTTTATACTTTCTTAATGAGATTTAATTAATCAGTGTTACAAGGATAGAGAAGGAGGTGGTGGGAGGGAAGGAAAAAAAAGCTTGTTTGTTCAGTTCTCGCTTGAAATACAACTTATTCATCTCTGCCTTGAGAATACAAGGGATGTTTCCTTTCTGTGGTTCCATGTAAAACAATCTGAAATTTGTCCCATAGGAGATCTTGGCCGACTCATCAGAGCAGCCTGTGTGGTTGACTGCCACCAATTGTGGGAACTCTGGCATTTTGGGTATGGTGAACTGCCTCCGCCTGGAATCAGAGGGACACAGGATCAGGTATGAAATTATGCCCACAAGTCACACTCGGAGACTGGATGCTTTTGGTAGATTCTTTTTAGGCTTGAAACAAAACAAACCAAAATGTCAACTTCTGCCCTCTAGGTGTGTGTTTGTTTCCAACTTGAATCCTTCATCAACTGTCCCATCCACTGGTCTTTCTTCCCTGGAGATGCAGAAGATCATTCAGAGAGATCTGGTGATGAATGTGTATCGTGATGGAAAGTGGGGCTCCTTCAGGCATCTCCCATTGCAGCAAGGTATCACTTTGGGGATTACTTACAGGGCCTAGAGGAACAGATTTTAAATATGAGTAGCTATTTTTTCGCGTTTTTAAACTAATAGTAATTAAAGGGTAACTTGAAATCTTTCTGTTCCAACTCAGACTGAACAATAGCATGTTCTGATACTGGGGGGAGGGTTAAAGTACTTAAAACATGGGTAGAGTTGTGGGGTAAGAATGGGATTTGTGGAGAGCAAATAGAGGAGAGGATAGCAGAAGGAGTTTTTGTTTTGGAAATTGTATGCCTGTATCAATGTGTGTAAAGTTCTTCTGTTCTTCCTTCTGCAGCTCAATCTCAGGAGCTGACAGAATACGCCTATGTCAATGTGTTGACTCGTGGAGATCTCTCTTCCCTTCGTTGGATTGTTTCCCCACTTCGACATTTCCAAACAACTAATCCAAATATTCAGCTCTGCAAAGTCTACTATGCATCTCTCAATTTCCGAGACATTATGCTGGCTACAGGAAAGCTTTCTCCAGATGCTATCCCTGGTGGGTTAAAATTGCATTGAAAGAATTCCTTCATATAACTTCAGTAATTCTGATTATGCACTGGCTAAAATATATATTGGGTTTTATTTAGCAAGAAAGTACATTTTAGGACAGAGAGTATATAGCCTTACTTCAGGACCATACATTAAAGACTTATAAATGCTACTTCAGTTATGGCCCCGCTTCTGACATGGTAGTCACTGAACATTTGCTGGGAAGAAACATTATTAACCTTATCGCATAGATATCAAGTGTGAGGTGAAATGTCTTGATAGAAATTCCATTGGTGGGCAGGATATGTGCTAAGCTGGAGCTAAGGAAGCTGGCAGCTACAGGACATGCTTTGCTTTTAGGGAAAGGAAGTGCAAAATGTAAGATCTCCCATGTACAAAATGGAGACTGTGATCTTGTAAGGATTTGTGTAATGTCTGTGAAAGCTCTATTTAAACAAAGAAAGTTAAACTTACACACGTTACTTGATTAGGACTGGATTTCCCTTTGACTGACATCAGGCTGTACTTAAAACAGGTGCTCACAGAAACAAAGGTTTTGCTGTAAAGCTCATTTCTGTCTTTGTCCTTTCTAGTTAATGCTTGTTTATTTCCAAAGAGGAACAGAATTGACTTTGGAATAGGATATTTCAATGAAGTTTCTCAGATGAAAGCTGGAGTCTAAAGCAGTGTTGTCAAGGGTAGAGAGTAAGAGATTTAGTCCTTTTTTGCTGGTGTTTTTAATGAGAAATAACTGTGGTGGCTAATGATCTGTGTACATAATAGACAAATCCTAGCTCCTTATCCGGGGTTCTAGGTTTCAGGGGCTGTTATTTTAGGAAACTCTTGACCAAAGGATTTTAGAAGAGAAGTTTGTCTTTGTAAAAGGCATCTACCTGCTTGTAGGTAACTGGACGTTGCAGCAGTGCATGCTGGGCATGGAGTTCTCAGGACGGGACCTGTCTGGAAGGCGAGTGATGGGATTGCTGCCAGCAAAAGGGCTGGCTACAGTGGTGGACTGTGACAAGAGGTTCCTATGGGAAGTGCCTGAAAACTGGTAGGTTATCTTCTATGTTCTGAATTAGGTATGTGGATGAGCTTTGCCTTGCTGCTTGAGGCTGATGACAACCCTGATCTGACGTGAAGGCTGCACAATGGGTTGATCTCACTCTGGGAAGTTATACAAGCTGTGGTCTCATGAGCAGCTGTGAGATCTGGCTCAATCATCTGATTGACTAAAGCACTGTTCTTTGTGTTGTTTTGTGCAATGGTTTGCACTGCTTTTTCCATCTATTTTTTGTGCTTTTGACTCTTTCTACTTCTGGATAAGTAAAGATTTTTGGTACTGGATGTGTTACTGATGAGTTGGTAAAATATTCCTGCAGAAGAAAAAGCTTTTAGCACTGTGTGGCCACTGTGGCAGTCAACTCTGTGATTGAGAACCATTTATACTTTTTGGTCCATCTTGGCAGATTAAACCTCTGTATTTGTGAAAAGCAAACTTCATCAAGGGAATCTGTTAAGTTTTCCAAGGCTAAAGATGTCTTCTCCCTTTTACTTTGTTTCTTAGGACTCTGGAAGAAGCAGCTTCAGTGCCTGTAGTTTATGCCACTGCTTATTATGCTTTGGTGGTTCGAGGTGGTATGAAGAAGGGGGAGAGTGTCCTCATTCACTCTGGCTCAGGAGGTGTGGGCCAAGCTGCCATTGCCATTGCTCTGAGCATGGGCTGCCGTGTTTTTGCTACTGTAGGTGAGTACTTGTAGGATCTAGTCTACAACTGTAAGACTTGATCTTTATTTCTGGTCATTCCTCTATCCTGTATGTGAGCACCTTTTGTTCTAAGGTTTGACACACTGAGAGCTTGAAATCTTTGAAGCAAATGGCTGCTTAGACTGCACATCTTTTCCGCTTGATTTTATCACTGAAGAATTAACATGAGAGTACTGCTGTCATTCAGTCGTCTTATGTCTTCCTCTTCCAGGCTCTGCTGAGAAACGTGAGTATCTCCAAGCAAGGTTCCCACAGCTGGATGCTAATAGCTTTGCCAGCTCCCGAAATACTACCTTTGAGCAACACATACTGCGAGCTACCAATGGGAAAGGTTAGTTTGGGGAATATTTTTCCTTCTTACTCAGCTGTATGATGTTATGTAGTTGTAATGCCTTAAGACAAAATAGCTTGATAGAAAATGGGTAGGCTCTCAGAAGAGTGAGTTTCTTAAATAGTTTCTTCTCCTTTCATTACAGGCGTCAACCTTGTGTTAAATTCCTTGGCAGAAGAGAAGCTCCAAGCTAGTTTGCGTTGTCTTTCTCAACATGGGCGCTTCTTGGAAATAGGCAAATTTGATCTGTCAAACAACAGCCAGCTTGGTAAGATGGGGCACAATTCATCATAATACAGACTAATCTTCAAATCAAGGAAAGCTTAGAGCTGGAACACTTGTAAAAGCTGTGTGTTAAATGCACCATTGCAAAATCTGTTTCACTTTTGTCACCGTTTGTGGAAGGGTTGGATGTAGCAAATGTTGACAGTCTCCCTTTTTATTGTAACTAAATAATAATAATCTAGCATCAGTAAAAGTTTCCCATGAAGAAGAGTTTGTGTAGAAGGACAGGATGTACGTGGGATTCTGGCTCTTCTGTCACCTCTGACTCAGCTGTCACTGTATTACATAACATCTTTTTTAATATCAAATAGATACCATGTCATAGCTTGTCCTGTTGACAAAGTTCTTGTAGGCGGAGTTTCTGTTAAATGAGTCTGCTTGTAAGAGAACAGCCTAATACAGCCTTTGGAGAGTGTATGCAAGAATGAGTTTGCTAGCAATCAATAACTGCTTTGCTCCTCAGTTTTATGCTGTTGACATACACACAAAATGTTTCTGAAAAAGATGGGTTCTGTCTTGAAATGGCAGCAGTGCCAGGTGGTAACGATGTTGCTTTTTCCAGGAATGGCTCTTTTCCTCAAGAATGTGGCGTTTCATGGAATCCTGCTGGATTCAATCTTTGAGGAAGGAAACCAAGAGTGGGAGGTGGTATCCAAGTTGTTGACAAAAGGCATCAAGGATGGTGTGGTAAAGCCTCTGAAAACCACAGTCTTCAATAAAGAGGAGGTAGAAGCTGCCTTCAGGTTCATGGCGCAAGGAAAACACATTGGCAAAGTTATGATCAAGGTAACAAGATAAGGATGTTGATTCCCTGATGCCTGTCATCCTCTGTAGGTGACAGTATTGGGTATTTTGATCCAGTTCAACTTGAAGTTGTGTAACAGCATGGGGTTATGGCTTTTGCTGCTGACACTGTGGCATGTATAGCACTGTCAGGTCTGTCACTCTGAATCCAAAAGCTTGATCCCCTATTGACTGGAGGAGCATAGTTGCATGTGGAAAGACATGTGTTTGTGCATCCAATTTTAATGTGCTTTTCAATGTTTTTTGTTTGTTTTGTTATGGAAGATCCAAGAAGAGGAGAAACAATATCCCTTAAGGTCTGAACCAGTAAAACTCTCTGCCATCTCCCGAACTTCCTGCCCACCTACCAAGTCTTACATCATCACAGGGGGCCTAGGAGGATTTGGGCTTGAGTTGGCACAGTGGCTAATTGAGAGAGGAGCACAGAAGCTTGTACTGACATCTCGCTCTGGCATACGAACTGGTGAGCAAAAACCACAGAGGGTGGGGAACACATTTTCCATTCAACTGACCTCAGTTTGCTGTTTCTCTCAATTTTTAAGTGTTTTATCAAAGAACAACATCTTCATAACCTCATAATGCCCTCCCTCGTGTATATTCTCTCACTTCAAACAAGCTGTGATTCATTTTGTTCTGAAGGATGAAGTATCTTTGAAGTCTGCCTCTTTTATCCATCTACTTCTTTCTTCTTTTTATTCTGCATCCTAAGTCTATCAAACCATGTTTGTCTCTTTCTCTCTTACCCAGGATTTTCTTCCTGCAGTCTTAATTTTCAGCTTTATTCCCTCTATGAAGTCTGTATCCAGTTACGTTACTGCTTTGTTCAGTGGCAGTAACTTTGCTAAAGATGCTCTTTCCCTTAAATTGAGTGTGGTTGCTCACTTTTGCTCCTTCAGGTAGCTCATATAAAAGGCCGTACCCTGCTATCTAATAACACCAGAAACTTTTTTACTCAGTTTTGAGTGGATAATTTGATTGCAATCTCAGTACTGGGATTCCTTATCAGTGTTGATCTTCAATGCTCCCTTGGGGAAATTCAGCCTTATCAAAATTTGGGTCTTTATGAATTTCTTTGTTCTTTTAGCAAGTTCACAACTTCTGCAAACATAGTTCAAATCTTTTTTATACTTCTCAAGTTCTGGTTGTCCCACTGTTGCCTGCTGTCTTGATCTAATCTTGCTGCTTTTTCCTGTCTTGGTAACTCATGTGCTCTCCCACCCTGTTTTCCTGAATCTCTTGTCTTTGTGATCTGTTTAGGGTACTCTAAAACTTGAGTGATTTCTTTCTACCATGCAGGTTTTGTTCGTTGTTCCTCTTGTAGCTGAACTGGGATTTGTTCAGCTATCCAGTCCCTGTCTTGTCTTTCTGACTACTGTAGGAGGTAGATTAATAAAAGCCAGATGGTTTGAGTGCTTCATCCTATGTCTATGTTTGTTTGTTAAGGCTACCAGGCTAAATGTGTCAGAGAATGGAAGGCACTGGGAATCCAAGTGTTGGTCTCTACCTGCGATGTTGGAACTCTAGAAGGAACGCAGCTTTTGATAGAAGAAGCTTTGAAGCTCGGACCAGTTGGGGGCATCTTTAATTTGGCTGTGGTAAGTGCCAATAAGGCTTAGAAACTTGCAAGAGACAGCAGACATTAAAGTGGCTTTTGCCACTTTTGTGCAGTTTTAGGTTCTGTCTCTGTTTCAAAGGGTGTTTTCCTTTGGCCTGAGGTAATGATTGAAGGCTTTTGGGTCTTAAGGCCCCTTAACCTGGGAAGCAGCAGTATGTGACCAGCCAGCTCAGTTTTGGGTTAAAGCGAATGTTACCTATGACCTCTAGGGACAAGAAGAACCCTATGTAAAGTGTACCAGTTGAAGACTGCAGTGGCAGCACTGAGAAGAGCAGACTTAGCAATAGATATATTGGCCTTCTTATATTTCATGACATCCAGGATACATCTGTGCTGTAAAACTAGAAAAATGAATTGTATAGTGATATCCTCTTGTATCTGTGAGAAATTTAAACATAAACTGAGATACTGATACCATTTCTTTGTTTTAAAACCATCTAATAGGTCCTTAAAGATGCCATGATTGAAAATCAGACCCCAGAATTATTCTGGGAGGTCAACAAGCCCAAGTATTCAGGCACCCTTCATTTGGACTGGTAAGTATCTGTGGAAAGGACAAATCTGTGCTGTGTTTATGATCACTGAGTTGACCAGACTTGAGTATTTCCGTCTCAGATTAGCTTTCCACAGCAACACGAGGTTTTCAGTTTTTCTGATGGGTTTCTTTGTCACCTGTTCTATTTCAAGGGTGACTCGTAAGAAGTGCCCAGACCTGGACTATTTTGTTGTGTTCTCCTCTGTAAGCTGTGGAAGAGGAAATGCTGGGCAAAGTAATTACGGCTTTGCTAATTCTGCCATGGAGCGTATCTGTGAGCAGCGGCATCATGATGGGCTCCCAGGTAAGATGACTTCATTTTCTGCACAGAAAAATCTTATCTTAGCAAAGATTCAGAGGAGAACCAGCTCACCAGGAATCCCTTTCTGTAGTGAAGACTGTTTCCTGTTGCCACTGTTAACCTAAATCATTCAGATGTGAAAGAAAACTGATAATTCTGTAAATAGTGCAAGAGAAATGCAGACTTTTGCTTAGCTGTTTTTAGCTCTCTTTTGTTACTATGTGCTTAAATTAGTTGCTAAGTGTGTTCTTCCTTGTGATTTCTCCTCCAGGCCTGGCAGTCCAGTGGGGAGCCATTGGTGATGTAGGCATCCTGAAGGCAATGGCAAACAAAGAGGTTGTGATTGGGGGAACCGTTCTCCAGCAAATCAGCTCATGCCTGGAGGTGCTCGATATGTTCCTGAATCAGCCTCATCCTGTCATGTCCAGTTTTGTCCTGGCAGAGAAGGTCTCTGTGAAAACTGAAGGAGGAAGTCAACGGGATCTTGTAGAAGCTGTTGCTCACATCCTTGGTAAATGCAAAGTCTAGTCATTGCATAGTTGGTGCTCATTTTTAGAAGGGGTCTTGCTGCAGTGTGCTCTGAGGGGAATAGTGTTTTCAACCTGTAGTGGGAGGAAAGTGAGGACTGATGTGCTGTACCTCAGCCTCTGATTGTTTCTAGAAGCATCCTTTGCCTTAGCAGTCATGGTCATACTGCTGGTATGATTATTTCCATAGAAGTTTGCATGAGAACCTGAGAACTGTGTGATAGGGTGACTGGAGGTCTGTCTGTTCCATTATTTTGTGTCCAGTAGTGACCAAAAGTTTGCTTCCCTCGTTGTGCCATGCTGCCAAGTAGGGGAGGACTGGGCAGCAGCCAGTGACATTTTGTCCTCTATCAGAGTGCCGGGTAGCTTGGGATGAGGTCTAGGAAAGGAACCTGCATCAGCCTAGAGTAATAAACCTTGTTATGTCCAGGGCTGTGCCTTCATTTACAGCCTCTGTAGGTGGAACTTCTTTAGCTGGATGTTCTGAACTTCTAGAACTGATGTGCCAGTGTTCACAACTACATAGCCATTTCTGATAGATTGCCTGTCAAAGTGGTGCACATTTAACATACAGTCTAAAATCAGACATGGATTGTAGAAGAGGTGATTTTTGAAAGCATTAGATGATCCTGAATAGTAAATTCTGCTCAGTAGCTGTGCTTTATTCATTTTTAAGAAAAAAGAGAAAAGCTGAGAGGATTGTTACAGAGATGTGGAGCTGAAAAGCCTTTTGTGTGCTGTATTTTCCTCAGGTGTTCGTGATGTGAGCAGTCTGAATGCTGAGAGCTCCTTAGCAGATTTGGGCCTGGATTCCTTGATGGGTGTGGAGGTGCGCCAGACACTGGAGAGAGACTACGACATTGTTATGACCATGAGAGAAATTCGGCTTCTTACAATCAACAAACTGCGTGAACTGTCCTCCAAGTCTGGGGCAGCAGAAGGTAGAGTGTCTGGATTAGGGCTGCTACCAGTGCCTGAGCTCTGAACTTGTTGCTTTCATCTCTGGTGACATAAGCCTTTATCAGATCATGGAATAGCGTCTGATTGTAGCTGATAGGCTTTTGTTATATGACAAACATTCTGCTAAAATATGGTGACATTTAAGTTAAGCCCATCAGTTCCAGAGAAGGAATATAAGAAAGGCTATAAAATCTGCCTGCATGAGTATTGTTACATAGCTGTGTGCAGGATGTGATTTGAGACCTTCTACTTGTCTGTGGAATAATGGCCATAATGTCATGTTTGCTGCAGCCAAAAGCATAGACAGTGCCTTGATTTAGTGAGCCAGCAGGCTAATCCAGAGCAGTTCTCAGCACTTCTTTGGGGGCTGTTGCTACATGACCAAGTCTCTGATCCTATATCTAACTGTGTTTGTCTGCTGTTCTTTTCTTCAAAGAGCTGAAGCCATCTCAAGTGTTGAAAACAGGCCCAGGTGAGCCTCCAAAACTGGATTTGAACAACTTGCTGGTGAATCCAGAAGGGCCAACGATCACCCGTCTCAATGAAGTCCAGAGCACTGAACGCCCTCTTTTCCTTGTTCACCCCATTGAGGGATCCATTGCAGTCTTCTACACTCTTGCCTCCAAACTTCATATGCCCTGCTATGGACTCCAGTGCACAAAAGGTATCTCACTTCAGCATCTTGAATTTGTAAATCTAACAGTCTGAAGTTTAGTTCCTATATAGAGAGAGTTTTGTTTCTAGACCTTTTAATACAGAGGACCAAACCATCAGTGCCTACAGCCCATTCAGTGTTGTGGCAAACAACCCCAGGTAATGAGAAGTGTTAGGTTAGACTGAAGAGCTTATGTATGGGAATATGGAACAGTTGGCTGTTGCATTGAGTAACTTTCAGCAGGTAAGCATTTGGGAGAGAATCAGCGCGTGGCCTTCTGAAAAGTGGAAGCAGAACTGTTACTTGTCTAAAACAAAAGTTGCTCTCAATTTAGAAGCTTACTTCTAAAACAACGTGGATGTTTCTGATAAAGCTGTTCTGAGTTCTTGAGGATGCAGTTGTCACTGTTAGTGTCTATTTCACCTGACTCTAAATTGCTTTTGTGTTCTAGCTGCTCCTTTGGACAGCATACAGAGCCTGGCATCCTATTACATTGACTGTATGAAGCAGATACAGCCTGAAGGACCTTATCGCATTGCTGGATACTCTTTTGGTGCCTGCGTAGCCTTTGAAATGTGCTCCCAGCTGCAAGCACAACAAAATGCTTCCCATGCACTCAACAGTTTATTCCTCTTTGATGGGTCTCATTCTTTTGTGGCAGCATACACTCAGGTAAGAAAACAATTTTCCACCTGGAGACTATTCAGGGAGAATGGAATGCTTACTGTGAGCTTATCCTTCTAGATATGAACCATCTAAAAAGCTGAGACTTTCCTTGTCAGGGAGATGGGACAGAGCTGTAGATAGTGGGTAGTTAAGGATTGCTTGAGGATTGGATGTATGGGGGGAGGGGGGGTGTTCTTTGTTAACTGGCTAGGGCTGGCCCACACTTTCTGCTCTTGCCATTGTGAGTAATAATATTGATGTCTTCTGGGAGACCTTTTGAGCCTGCAGAACAAGTTCCTAAAGTAGATGTGCTGGAAAACCCCCAACTTCCCCATCTTCTTTTCCAGTTCAAAGTCCTTTATTCTGGAATTGTTTTTGTTTAACACTCAGGCTCAGGTACATTCCTCTCACTGTAGTGTTTTACTTTTCTCTTTTTCAGAGCTACAGAGCAAAGCTGACCCAAGGAAATGAGGCTGCATTGGAGACAGAAGCGCTTTGTGCCTTTGTTCAGCAGTTTACAGGCATTGAATACAATAAGGTAATGCTTCTTTCTTATATTGCACAGGAAGGGTGTGGTTGTGGGTGGTAGTTTTCATGTGTTTAATGTAGATTAATTCCCAGATATTGAGACTAAAGGGGAATTCTTTTATATATTTTCAGTTGTTGGAGGTTCTTCTGCCCTTGAAAGATCTGGAGGCCCGTGTCAATGCTGCTGCAGACCTAATAACTCAGATTCATAAAAACATCAATCGTGAAGCACTCAGCTTTGCTGCTGCTTCCTTTTACCATAAGCTGAAGGCCGCTGACAAGTATATACCAGAATCCAAGTATCATGGGAACGTGACACTGATGCGGGCAAAGACTCACAATGAGTATGAAGAAGGTCTGGGTGGAGACTACAGACTCTCAGAGGTCAGTGTGAGAACTGCTGATGACTGATGAGGGTCCCCTGATTGGTGGGGGAATAAAAAGAAAAGCATGGGAACCGTTTTTAGGGAGAGAAGAATGAAGCAAGTTAAAGTAGTAACTGTTCTGCAGCTATGACACTGATAGGAGTTAAGCTTCCAGAAATTAATAAGCTGTGGCAGCTTTTCTTAGTTATATTTTGTGGACCTTATAGAAGTTAGTCTAGAGGTGAGTTGTTGGCCAGTAGTCTGGGTAAGGTTACTGTTCTATAGCTCCTGTTTAAATAAAAGGGGAAATGTCTCATTACCTCTGTTTTACTGGCATCTCCCACCCCTTCTGACTTGCATTTATTCTTGCTTCCAAGCTAGCTTGAATGTGAGAAAAGTTCCATAGCACCCCTAGAGGAAGAGGTATGGTGGTGGGAGGAGGATAGAAGGAGGGATATTTAGTTTTCCTAAGGGCATGTAGGTATCTACTTCAGTCATTCATAGATAACGTAGGCAAATACTCTCTTAGTGTCATGTTGGTGTTTTCCTGCCCAGCTTACTTTTGAGTGGATCACCTATCAAACTACAGTGCTTATATGGGTGTCCAACCTTTTGGCTTGCTTGGGCTGCACTGAGGGAAGAGGAATTGTCTTGGGCTGTATATAAGATGTATATAATATAGTTAATGTATGGAAATAACAACTGTGTTTTTAATTAAACTGTTAAAATAGGGCAACAAAGCCACAAAACTTGGGGGCTGAACACAAATACTGTAAAACATGTATAAAAATGTTTGGTTGTGTTTTAGATTGTTAAAGATGGTGTAAAATATCAGTAACTCAGACTGACAGACCCAGAACAGCTACACAACCAGCTGGTTTTAAATGGAGAATGCATTCTGTTCTGTGTCTGTGCAGGTATGCGATGGAAAAGTATCAGTCCACGTCATTGAAGGAGATCACCGCACCTTATTGGAGGGAGATGGTGTTGAATCAATTATTGGGATCATCCACGGCTCGCTGGCAGAACCACGGGTCAGTGTCAGAGAAGGTTAAACTTCTGCTCACTTACTGTCACCGGTGAAGAAAACGCCAACAACATTCCTAGTTATGACAGACCCCAAGGAACTCTTCCTGTTGAACGACATCTCATCTGCTCTGCTGCCAGAGCTGGGAAGTCCAGCTGAACTTGATTGGTCTCTTTGTTTCCTCTCTCACTCAGCCATCTTTCCTAACTTCCATGTCTTCTCTCTCCTCCTTCCCTTTCTATGCTTTGTTTTTCCTTCCCAGTATCCCTATCCGTGTTACTGTGGTGCTGTGACTCTGTCACTGCGCACTGCTCTGAGGGTTCCCCAGCAATGGTTGCTTCCTACAGCTCTGGCAGTATGGAAAATGAATTTAGGAGTAGACTTCCTGTGCTCTATATTGTTTTGTCTTAACAGTATTCCAAAGGGTGAGTGATAGCACTTGTTGACCAAGCCCAGTGAGCAGAGAGGGGAGCTGCAGCTGATTTCGGAGATACTTGTTGTCTGTGAAGAATCTGTCTGCGGTTCAGTCAGAAAGAGAATTCCATTGAGGCTTTTGTAACTATATTTTTTTAATTTGATATATTCTAAGTATTTATTGTGTCAAATCAGAGACTTCTTGCTTGGTTTTAATTTATCGTGGGTATCGGAAAAGGAAACATCCGTTTTGGAAGGATAGGTTTATTCTACAAGGGGAGGTTGCCCATTTGTTAAACCAAAGTGCATCTATGGAACAGCCCATTTCTTTTTTCTTTTTTTTTTTTTCAGTTTATTTTTGTTTGTGTTTTGTTGTTGTTTGATTTTTGTGGTGTTTGTTTTGATTAGTGATTTTTGTGTGTGTTTTTCTTCCCCCCACACCCTGCCTTGTTCAGAAGGGTGGAAGTGAGGGTTCTTGCCATCACCCACTCTTGTGAGGAGGGAGGTGTGGAGGGCAGGATGTGGATGGTTCATCAGATGCCACTGTATTGAGCAGCCTTAATTGGGCTGATGCAGGCAGGCAGAGCTGTCCCTAAGTATGTACTTAGTTTATATCTGTGCCAGGTTCTGTGCTTTGCATTACCAGAAACACAGTAAAGCATTGTGGCTGTTGCTTCACCTTTGTTCCTTCCCACCTCCAGTTGCTCCATCCAACCAGACATTGGGAATGGCAGGGGGGGTAGAGTTCTCCATTGGTAACAGTACAAATCCTCCTACCCTTGCTCTCCCATAACCAAAGTTCATGCAAACATACAAGCATCCACCCGGTGTATTTTATTTAGCACAGGGCTTGCTTAAGCCTTGAGTATGCATTTTCCTCTGACAGTGAGACTGGAGATCCCACATAAGTTAGCTAAGTAAAAGTTCGATGGCATGATTTTAAGATACAGTACCTTTTTAAAGGAAACTTGCATAAAATTCAATTTAAAAATGACTGACTTTTGCTATGCTGGATCTGTCTTTTCCAAAATCAGTAAATCCTTGCTACACCTATGATACAGAGGAGACCCAAAGAGCAATGAAGTACCAACCAGGAGGTGTCCCACCGCCTCTCAGAACTTCTATAAACCCCGGTTCTTTCTATATTCATCCCCCAGTGAAGCGTCCTGTTAGTTCAGGAGCGTTCCAGTGAGAGGAACAACCGGTTCCTCATGGCAGGTTCTGACCTCGTGTCTCTTGCTTATACAACCCTCTGTGGATAGTGGCTGGGTTAACTGGTTTTAGTTTTATAAAGTATTTCTTTTGTGAAATCTGAAATACAAACAACACAATGTCAGCTTAAAGCATTTCTAGAATAAGTTTTGGGGTTTTTTTACCTTTTTTTTGATTTGAAGAGTGTCTTTTCCTCTTTGGCTCTCCTAGAATTAAACAGAATTGATCACTGGTTGGCTTTTTGTCTCTTTCTCTACTACTGTCTTTTTTTAATCCTCGAGTTTCATTTGGAATCTCTCATTTCTTGATGTAAGCCAAGACTGCTGCTAAGATATCTGACTGGAGTCTGTAGAAATAACATTGAGGAAGAAGAATTGAGATAATCGTGGAGCGTGGCTTCTCGTCACCGTGCTTTTTGGTACCTTAGATGCAACCAAATCACACACGTACCCAAAAGATTGAAGTGGAAGCTCTTAAAAGTTGTGATTCTGGCTCCATTGATGTGGTTTTGTACAAGTGGTTCATCTTACCGCCTCAGTTTCCCCATCTGTAAAATGGGACTAATAGCATCTACCTCAAGGTCGTTGAGAGTGCTAAGTAGGCAGTGGGAATACATGCTATTAACCCGTGTGGGACGGTGGTCAGGTGTGTTAGGTGGCAGTGCAAGGAGGCAGGCAGTGTGTGCAGGGAGGTGCCTTACAGCTGCAAAGAATGTGACACTGAAAAGTAGCTATAGGGACTGGGCATACATGCGTAACAGGGGACTTTGTGACATCTACTGTGCATTATCCATGCACATCCCAGCATATGACACCACATTAAATAAAACAACCAGGGACCAGTATCTTTTTCTTTTTTTCCCTTTGTTCGTTTGGTTTTCATGTTTTGTTTCGTTTACCTTCTTGTTTTACTGCTGGCAGCTGTAGTGAGCCCACAAAGAGGGAAAGAATCTTATCTGCCTTGGTTGTACTGAACAGCCAGAAGGAAAAAAAGAGTGCTTAAACCTTCTAACAAACCAGATACAGTAGTTCTGCACTAAAATGAAGTGTTAATGATTCTGACCCAGCATCTCAGCTCTGAAGGAAGGCGGTGCGGTTCTGAACGGGCTGTGTGGAGGGATCAAGGACTAACGCTGTTGCAGCTGTCCAATCAAGGGTTGTACAAGTTCTCTGTATAAACATAAATGTGCATGGTCTCTTCTAGGCAAAGCTTGAAGATACTGGTTTAGTAATAGAAATCCCTCGAGAATTACTTATAGCCTCTATGCTCTCAATGTTCTTGTGGTTGTTATTTGAAAGGCAGGAGGTTGTTGTTTTGTTTCGTTTTCCCCCTAATTGTCTAATAATGAGCTGCTGCCCTGTAACCCATTATGTAACTGGCTGCTGAATACAGTGTGCCAAAAATAAAAACCTTATTAGCGCTGGTTCTGCTCGTTATTTCTCAGTGGGTTCAATGATGGCAGCATCGTGCAGAATCCCAGAGTCACCTGTAGAAGGTTGAAGTCCTTCACATTTACCCTTTAGAGTGGAAACTGGAGTCTCCTGTCAACTGCTACTCAGCTTCCATCCCCTTCCTCATCTCTGCACCACACTGATCTTCCTTCTGGCTGTGACCCTTCACTGCTCTACAGCCTCAGGAAAACACATTGTTGTGTTATGAAATGGTGGGCAGGAAACCTGCAACGTAGCCTAACACAGAGCAAAAAGAACAACACGTGGGCTGCAGCACCAAAGCTGTTACTTTGCCTTTGTGCTGTCAGCCTCCTAAGGAGGCCTTTTCTGCCTGAGAAAGCAGCTTGAAAACATAAAAATGGTTTCTCCTGCAGTTACTTCAGTACAATCAGACAACCAGCACGGCTTCCCTCAGGGCAAATCCTGCCTGACCACCCTGTGGCTTTCTGTTATAAAGTAACTGCATCAGGGGACAAGGGAAGAGCCACTGGTGTCTGAACTTCAGTAAGGCCTTTGACCCCACAACATCCTTCACACTGGGAAGATGGGGGTTTGATGGGTAGGCTGTTCATGGGACAAAGAACTGGTTGTGAAATCACACACAGAGTTCATGGTGTGGTGTCCAGATGGAGTTTGATGAGCAGTGGTGTCCCTCAGGGGTCAGCAATGGCTCCAGCACTCTTTAATGCCCTCAGTGGACATGCTCAGCACTTCGTGGATGACACCCAGCCCTGTGGTGGGGTCAGCATGCCCCAGGGATGGGATGCCATGCAGAGGGACATCACAGGCTCTGCAGTGGGCCCAGGGAAACCATGAGGTACAACAAAGCCAAGCACAAGGCAGCCCCTGCTGTCAGCACGAGCTGGGGGTGTAAAGGTGGAGCACAGCCCTGCCCCTGTGCACTGTGAGACCTCCCCAGGAGCACTGTGTGGATGTGGAGTCCTCAGTGTGGGAGAGACGTGGAGCTGTTGGGGCACAGCCAGAGGACGGCCCCAAAAATGCTCCCAGGGATGGAACGGCTGCATGAGGACAGGCTGAGGGCTGGGCTGTGCAGCATGGAGAGGGGAGGGCATGGGGAGAGATGAGAGTGGCCTTCAGTCCCTAAAGGGGCTGCAAGATGGGGACAGACTGTTTAGCAACGTCTATTGGGATGGGATGGGGGAAATGGTTTCAAGGTAAAAGAGGGTAGATTTAGATTGAATATAGGGAGGATTTTTACACTGTAGGCACTGAGGCAGCGGCACAGGTTGCCCATAGGGGAGGTGGTGCCCCATCCCTGCAGCCAGCCAAGGTCAGGGGATGGGCTGTGAGCACTGATGGAGCTGTGGGTGTCCCTGCTGGCACCAAATGGCCTTTAGGGTCCCTTCCGACTCCAACCATCCCGTGATTAAGTAGCATAAGGAGAAAGGGAAGGTCAGGGAGGCTGTGTAGGTCAGGCAGCAGAGCTCACTGACTGCTTCAGCCTCTGACAGGCAGCGGGAGATGGTGGAAAAGAATGGGAAGCGCTTCAGGCCGAGCAGGATCCGTCCCAGCCGTGAGTTGGGGGGTGGTCAGTATGTGGACGAGTCCCTCATCTCCACGGGACACGTTCTGATGGTTGATGGGCTCCCGGCCCCATCAGCTGCGCCGCGGTTTCCGGAGGGGACGACGAGCGGCGGCACCGCGGGAGCGGCCGGAGGGAGATGGCGGTTGCACCGTCCGGCCGCCGCGCTGCCCTGCCCGGGCCGAGCCTGCGGGCTTCAGGCGGCGGCTGCGGGCCGCGCTGCGGGGCTGCGGCGGGGGGAGATGCCGAAACTGCGGGGGGAGGCGTTCTGGAGGGAGACGCTGCGCGGCGCCCACTACGTGGTGGCTCCTATGGTGGATCAGAGCGAGCTGGCCTGGAGGCTGCTGAGCCGGCGGCACGGAGCGCAGCTGTGCTACACGCCGATGCTGCACGCCCAGGTCTTCCTGAGGGACGCCAACTACCGCCGGGAGAACCTGTACGGGGAGGCCTGTCCTGAGGACCGGCCGCTCATCGTGCAGGTGGGGGGGAACGAGAGATCATGGGGCTGATGGAGGGAGGGCTCGGGAACGGACCGGGAAGGAAAGGGGGGATTTGGGTCAGATGTGAGGAGATTCTCTGCTCTGAGGGCGGCAGGACGCGGCCTGTGGTGCCCCATCCCTGGAGGTGCCCGTGGCTGTGGATGGGCCGTGGGCAGCCCGAGCTGTGGGCACACAGTGCTCGGTACGGGGGGAGCTCCATGACCGTTGTGGTCCCTCCGACCTGAGCCGCTCTGTGATCCCGTGGCTGCTGCTGCCATTCAGTTCTGTGCCCCTCGCCCTGCAGCCCTGGCTCCTGCCTTGTGCCGTGGGTTGGAGCGCTGGGTTCTCTCTGAAACCTCGAGCTCAGTGCGCGGTTACAGTAAAAGAGGCAGCAAAGCAAACGCAAGGAAGAGACAATGAGCTTCCCAGCTTTCTGTAGTTCATGGAATCACAGAATGGCCTGGGTTCAAAGGGACCTCAAGGGTCATGGAGCTCCAACCACCCACCACAGGTAGGGCCACCAACCTCCACATCTAATACCAGCCCAGGCTGCCCATGGCCACATCCAGCCTGGCCTTGACCACCTCCAAAGGTGTCTGTGCAGCTGTTCCAGCACCTCTCCACTCTCATAGCAAAGAACTTCCCCCTGACATCCAACCTAAATCTTCCCTCCTTCGACTTAAAACCATTTTCCCTTGTCCTGCTGTTATCTACCCTTTCAAAGAGTTGACTCCCCTCCTGTTTGTAGGCTGCCTTTATGTACTGAAAGGCTGCAGTGAGGTCACCCCGCAGCCTTCTCTTCTCCAGGCTGAACAAGCCCAGCTCCCTCAGCTTGTTCTCATAGGGGAGGTGCTCCAGCCCCCTGATCATCTCTGTGGCTCCTCTTTAACAGCTCCTGTCTTTCTTGTACTGGGGGCCCCAGACCTGGACACAGTACTGCAGATGGGGCCTTGTTTCTGCTTCTTGAGTACTGTGCTACGTACAGGTCCCAAAGAGAGAGGGGCCCTTGGGGCTGCAGCACAGCACAGGGAAGGATGGGGAGCTCAAGCCAGGCAGTTTTCACAGAAGCAAAATGGATGAGGAGGACTCTTTGCTGCAGAAGGGGATCATCTCCCCGGCTGTGAGAAGGCTGTGAAAGTCTGACTGATGTTGGCACTGAGCTGCACTGGGTGGGAGTGAGGGAAGGGCTGTGCCCCACTGGGCACAGAGAGGCTCCCAGGGCAGTGGGTTGTTTGGAAATGTAGCAGTGGGTTGTTTTGACAGTGTGTCATTGACAGTATGTGGGGAAAAAAGCTATTGCCTGCTTATTGTGCTTGTCTGATTCTGCTTCTCTTTGTCTCCTTGCCAGTTCTGTGCCAACGATCCTGAGGTCTTTGTCCAAGCGGCGCTGTTGGCTCAGGATTATTGTGATGCCATAGACCTGAATTTGGGTTGCCCCCAGATGATTGCAAAGAGAGGTGTGTGCAAGTTTGAACCCTGGATAAACAAAGATGTGGCGTGTATTGAATATGTGCTTTGGCAGCGGGGCATTAAGATGACAGAATTAGGACTTGGTGGGGTGACATCAGTACTGTTGAAATCAGACTTAATTACACCCACTGTAACAAATAGAGCTTTGTAGTACCTCAAGCAAGATTAGGGATACTAATAATTCCTATTTCTCTTGTGTCTAGAATGTCCTTCAGAAAAGTCATCTGTTGTTGTTTTGTTATAGGTCACTATGGAGCATTTCTGCAAGAGGAGTGGGATCTTCTTCAGAGAATGAGTAAGTTTTTAGTGGGGCTTTGAGAGGGAGTGGGTTGAACGCAGCAGTAAGAGGAGGCATAAAGAGGAAGGGCTGCAGTGCGTCTGTCTGGGGAGGGCTGTGGGGTTTGGTGCTTTTGTTACCATCACTTTATTCCACTTTGTGGTACTGTGTGATACACTCACAGCTCATCCTATGTCTGCTGAAGGGCCTCAGAAACCTTTCACCTGAAACGAGTCACTGAGGTCCCAGTCTGGTGATGGTTGGTGTCTCCCCAGCTGCTAAAAGCAGAACACCCAGCACGTTACCAGGGGGAGCATTTCTGTCTGGAGCCCCCATTGCTGATGGTTTGAGCTGCGAGAGCTGCGTGATGTGGGGTTTTCTTTTGGCTTTTTCCATATCACACACAGTGTCTGATCCTCCCGCAGCGCTGTGCAGCCTGCTCACTGCCTTTTCCATCTCTCCCAGTTCTCCTGGCTAACGAGAAGCTCTCAGTTCCCATCACGTGCAAAATCCGTGTGTTCCCAGAGATTGACAAGACAGTGAAATACGCTCAGATGCTGGAGAAGGCTGGCTGCCAGGTGAGGAGGTGCTGCTCCCTTCCCTTGGGCATCAGACACATCCCTGTATGAAGCATCTCGTGGTCTTGGTGTGATGTGCAGATGGATAAGCTGCCTTGTTTTACAGGCAGGAAAAATGGGGTGCAGTGCATTGACAGTGTGCTGGGTCGCGAGTATGGTAGGAAACATTATTTCAGAGTCATTGTGGCATCTTTCCTGCTGGGTGAGCATCTGGCACAGAGCTGCAGGAGGCAGTGTGAATGTGTGAGATCCACAGGGCTACCAGAAATCAAACTAAATACAGTATGGCCACCACCAGTTTAAAAATAGGCTGACTGTCCAGGATCCAAGTTAAATGAGAAGTGATAGTCTGTGGTTAGAACCAGTATTCCCAGTACTTGGGCCTTATGCTGAGAGGTGATGCAGATCAATCTGGCATCAATAGGAGCCAATGGAATGGGAAATCTTTAGGTTTTCCTTAGATCTGCTCTGTGGCATGACAAGATCATGAAGTCAGACTCAGGACTGTTCTGGAGCAGGTGACCTGGTGGTACCTTTCTGCTATACCAGCATCCTTGCACTTCTTAAAAAGCCCTGGGAATTCAGTGGTGTCCATAGAGTGTGTTGGATTCAGGGCAGTCTTTTGTCAGTGGATTTGTTCCTGTGGTTCATACACTTAAGAAGTAAATAAGACTTTGTGTTCCAGCTGCTGACAGTCCATGGCCGTACAAAAGAGCAGAAGGGGCCCCTTGCTGGCGTGGCATCCTGGGAGCACATTCAAGCTGTCAGGTAGGTGAGCAGCACCCATTTTATCAGCAGGTAGGTTTTAAGCTCTGCACGCAATGGCACTGAAGTGTCTGTTAGTGTGACAGGAGCAGAAGTTGTGGATTAACTCCAGTCTTTCCTAATACTCAATGTTCTCCATCTGGTTTATTTACTGATGCAGAAAAGCTGTGAGCATTCCCGTGTTTGCAAATGGAAACATCCAGTGTCTCAGTGATGTGGAAGAATGCATCCGTAAGACAGGAGTGCATGGTGTCATGAGTGCAGGTAAAGAGCTTTTACTATTCACAGATGAGGCCACAAACTGTTTCTTACTCTCCATATACATCTATATAAAGCCTACATCATGTTGATGTGTGCTCAACAGCTTTGATGGGAGCTGTGTGGCCTTTCTCTCCCCATTGGGCTGTCTCTCCCGAGGATCAGGAATCACTTCACAGTGAGAATTGTTGTGTTGAACTTGCAGCACCATTCAGTGGATGGCTCACATCTAATTACTTGGCAAAAACTCACCCGTGGCCCTGCTATATTCTCCTGGCATCTGTTAATTAGGGAAATAGTTTCTGATTGGGCCTTGGTGCAGTAATGTCCCCGCTGACGACATATTCCTGCGGATGATTCATGTTA
Source organism: Coturnix japonica (assembly GCF_054131305.1). NCBI lineage: Eukaryota > Metazoa > Chordata > Aves > Galliformes > Phasianidae > Coturnix > Coturnix japonica. The sequence continues at coordinate 5,144,130 of NC_140685.1, forward strand.
AGTTGTACAAGAAAGAACTGGCTGTACTGGCTACAAGGGGCAGGACAGACATCAGAGAAAGCTTCCAGCACTCACATATCTAAAGCAGTGGAACATATTGCTGGGACACTTATTCTTAAGGAAGCACTGGTTAACAAAGGTTTGTCACATTAGTTGAGCGTGGCTTACTGAGAAGCAGGATCTGCATATTTAAGCCAAACAAATGAGACTGTACACTTAACAGTAGGCACTCATCGTCTAAATATTCATCCATTGGCATTGATGTCTTTTTCTTTTTTTACTTTTTGTGTGAATTAGGTATGAGCTATTGAACTCAATTATGAGTTATGTATTAAGTATTGGGAGGTCAGGCTAGCATTTATGGAGCCTCCATTCTTCTTTGTGAATATCTGACTGGTTGGTCCAAGCTGATCAAACTGCACAGCTGGGATTTTGTTGTCTGTTTCAATCTCAAAATGTAACTTTGAGTGTTTCTTTTCATCTCCTAGAAGGCAATCTTCATAACCCAGCTTTATTTGAGGGACGAAACCCATTGGTGTGGGAGATGGCTGAGGAGTATCTGGAGATAGTGCAGAAATACCCCTGTCCTTTGTCTTACGTCAGGGCTCATCTCTTCAAGCTCTGGCATCACACGTGAGTATCTCCAGGACACTTGTGATGTTTCCTGGGTTCATTCTGCTTAGCCAAGTGTCTGGCTTTTCTATACAAGCATTTGTTTGACTGGAGTTGGTGTGTTGTAAGGTTTTCTTTCCTGAACCTTCCTGGAGAAAGTGTGGGCTGAAGCCTTCAGCCTTCACTGCAGGAAAACAGGGCTGGGGGAATGAAGGAGATACTGGGAGATAAATCAGGGTGTGAGATCTGAACTGGCTGCGATGTGGCAATGGTCTCTGTGCATTCATAGAATCACACAATCACGTACTTCAAACATGAGCTGCCTCCTCATTCACTGTGCAGCAAGTATTGTACTTGCTTTATTGTAAATACTGCCTTGTATTTGTCACGGAGTAAGAGCACAGTCATGAGCAGTCCCTGAGGAGTAGCTGGTGTGTGGCATATTCGTGTTCTCTTATCTCAGAGCACCATGTTGACATGCCCAAACTCACAAGCATTTACGTGCCTAGAGTTAAAAGATGAACTCTTACCACAGGCAGGCGCAGTCAGAAAACTCCACAGAGGGTTTCTACAAAGACATTTTTAGATGATCTCCTTATAACGAATAAACATGACTCGGTGTTTGGGTTTTGCCTCAGGCTTCAAGTTTACCAGCAGCTGCGTGAAGAATTAGCAAAAGTGAAGACTTTAGAGGGAATCGTGGATGTCAACAGGGAACTGAAACTGCGCTGCCAGGTACCGTGGTGGGCCCTGCTCCCAAAACCAGCTCTGTCTGCAGGTGGTGGGAATGAACCACGTGTGTCAATGTGGTTCATATCCATTAGGCACCTCCCTGGAACTTTGTATCTTACCAACTGTGAGGAGCCCAAACAGCTTCGCAGCAGTGAAAGCTGAGTTAGGAGTTAGAAATCTGCTTCATTTCTGTATTCTTGGAGGTGTTTTGTTGTTTGATTTGTTTTGTTTTACTCTATTGAACTGTCAGTTGGTTTAAATTACACTCAGTGGTTTCCTGGAGCTTTAAGTACTATTTAGATCTCCTGAGAGCTGCAGGAAAGCTGATTGTAACCCTGTGCTGCAGGAAGAAATAGCGAATCAGAAGGAAGGAGAGAAGCCAAAAGAGGGGCTGCCTTTTTTCCACTGGATCTGCCAGCCATACATCAGGCCAGGGTGAGTTACCTACATTAATGCAGCCAGGTGCTGCCCATACTGTCACCACTCAGTCCTGGTTTTGGAGCTTACGTGCACTTGAAAACAAATGAAAACTCCAGGTTATTTTTCTTGTGTTTTCCTTTATTCCTGGTTATGCTTTTGGTCATGGGGATGTTGCTTTTCGTATGTATCGTCTCCTTCAGATTCTCCTCAGGTTTCTCTCCCTTTAGAAAGTAAAGAACAAGAATTCCACTTTCTGAACCTGGTGTAACTTCACATCTAAAAGCACTATCACCTCCTTGTCATTCAGCTATGATAGAAATCCTCTCAGTTCCCTATAGGCTGGCAGTGTCCAGGGAACACCTATTGCTTCCCTTCAGCCAACTTGAGCTTATATCCACCATTTCAGGCCAAAGGAGAGATGCAAAGAGAACGGAACCAAGGGGACAGAAAAAGGTGTGCGGGGGAAACGTTCTCTGGAAGAGGAAGAAGATGGAAATGCTGAGCTGCTGTCAAAGAACAAGCAAAAAAAGAAGTTAAGAAATCCAAATAAAACCTTTGACCCGTCTTTAAAACGTAAGTTCCATCTGTTGGTGTATTTGCACCACTGCTGCATGAGCTGCCACTCCTTCCTTGGTCGTGTTTATGTAGATGTAGGAACGTCTTTCAAATAGGATTGTTGGGCAGTTTGGTGGTAGGCAACACGATTCAATTTGTGTTCATTTGGAAAGAAATCTCGTCACCATGCAAGTAGGTCAGTAGTCCACACTAAGCAACTTCTGAAGGCTCAAAATGCTTTAGAGACAAAGCAGTATCAGTTACTGGTGTTTGAAATTGAAATTTCATACGTGTTTCAAGCAGATTTCCACCTCTTCTGCTCTGGAATTGAAATCAGTTTCTTTATATTTGCATCTAACTTAAACATGCTGAAAAACTCAATGCATCTTTACCTGCTTGGCACTGTTTGTTGTGGTACTGTCCCTTAGAAAAGAGCCCCCCTGTGGCTCTGACAGCTCCTGTGCTTTGTCTGGCACTGAAGTTTAAAGTGCACTTTTTCCATATGGAACACCATTGCTGAAGTCACTTCTCTGTCTTTTCCAGCTAAATATGCAAAGTGTGATCAATGTGGAAACCCGAAGGTAAGTCAGTGTCCAGGGAAGCATTTTCATGAGGTGGGGCCACATCAGCATCCAGCAATGTGTGCATGCAAAGCTCTAGGGGTGGTGGCAGGGGATGCAGCTCTGTTCTGGAGCACTGCTGTTATGAACAGCATTCAGCTGGGACTCGGTTCTGAGCTGCTGCAACAGAGGGACTTGTTGCTGTGTTCACTAATGGGAAAACATTGAGCTTTTGGGTGGTCTGGTTCTGAAGCCACCATTTCATTGCTGGACCAGTTAACAGCATGGGACTTCAAGCAGGATTGTTGAAAATGGGCACTTGTTCTCATGTTGGTGTTTGATTTGCATCGTTGTGATGTTGCAGGCAGCTCTTGAAGTGTTTAGAATGAGCCTAGAATGAGAACTTTCTAGAGGCTGTGAAGCTGTGTTGTGTAGGGGCTAATAAGGAGCAAGGAGAACAAAGCAGAGCCCAGACATTAAGGTGTTTTTCATCGAGGTGGGGGAAATCAATCACTGAAAGCTCACAGAGTTCATGTGAGCATCAGAGACACCCAGCCAAGCTGTAGAACAGACAGATTTGCTGCCGTCCCCTGGAGAAGGGTCTGGCTTTATATTAAAATGGATACTTTGGGTATATTGTAAGCTGCAAAAATGGAAGAAATGGATGCAGTCAGATCGATTGATTTTAGGCACAGTTATAAGACAGTTACAAGCATCTGCCAAGTACCTTGTTGCATATGGTACTAATATAGAGAAATACAGCAAGCTCAGCTGTAACAAACGTCATCACTTGTGTTCCAAAGCACTCACAGCATTTCCTATGCGTGGTTCTGTGATCCAGGCTGCCCATGGAGCGGTGCTGCTGGCAAAGTGCTCTCTGGGTTTGTGGGTTGGTTTTGGCTCTGCGAGGTTTATTCCACGTTGGTTCTCTGTACACAATTGATAGCTGCCCTCTCTGCCCTCTGTGACATCAGCTCTGTCAGCTTCATTAGCATGAGGTGTGAATTTTGTTAATGATATAAGCTTCTTTACACCCCCACACAGGGCAATAAATGCGTGTTTAACATGTGCCGAGGCTGCTGCAAGAAAAGAGCGTTCAAAGAGACAGCAGACTGCCCAGGTAAGCACAGCTGTTGGTGTTCTGTCCTTGGAGGTCATTGAGCAAACACCTTATCTCATGTCGTGGGTTGTGTCTGTTAAAATTTGCACCCAGTGCACCTTCAGGAGCATTTCTTTTCATTCCAAGGCTTTGGGCTGGGTTCTTTCCAGACCCATTTGTTGCAGTTACAGGGAATGATGGCTCCATTTTTCCACTGTGTTCCCCTCCTTTCAGTTTCTCTTTTTTCTTTGCTTTTAATTTCTTTTCCCTCCTCGTTTCTTTAGGTCATGGATTACTTTTTAAGACCAAATATGAAAAATCCCTTTTGTGGCAGAGCAGTCAAAGAACGATTCCAAACCCAGAGCTCAGTCGGAAAGGAGACGTGGATGGGAAGGAGACTGCTGTACTGAAGGAGACTGATGACAATGCAGTGTGAAGCTTTGGAAATGAATCGAGAGCTTCTGCCAGGCCTTTGCTTCCCTGGGCCAAAGAACCTGCCATCTCCAGAGCACCATGGGCTGTAGGAACCTGTTCCACAGGTTTATTTCAAGTCCTGGCCAAGTGTTATTTAAGTACAAAACTGCTTACTCAGGGAATTCTCCTGCATTTGAAATAAAAAGAATGCAACTCATTTTCTCCTGCTGTGTTTCAAAGACTGAGAATACGCCGCATTGAGGTGAGTGAGTCAGGCAGCCTCTGTCTGCTGCCATCCCAGTTGGCATCATTACATTTATTAATCCCTTGGGTCCTGTTTTTAATATTGGGGAATAAATTTCATACGGTAGAATGGCCTTTTGGAGTGTTAAAAGCATTATCTGGCTGATATAACAGCCCATTTCTGCTCCCTATGTAATCCATTTCAGCCAATCAAGTTATCCTACAAAACAATCTACACCAGTCCCTAAACAGGAATACAGAAGTCAAACAAGGACCAGCTGAAGCACAAATCCCACTGGCAATGCAGGGTGCTTCATCTCCAACTTTATACAGGCACAAACTCTTACACACAACAGCTAATGACAAAATACTTACTTGTATTACCAACAACTCTCACAAGGGGGAACCAAATCATCCCGGAGCACTGCTGCCCTGCTGCCATCCACACAGTGACAGCAGAGATGGCTTAAGAACCTCCAGCTGCCAAATTAAGCTGGCTGAGACTTTATAGTGGTTTACGTGAATAAATGAATAAATAAATGCCTGAACAGCACTGAATCTGAAGACAGCCCTGACATACATACAAGGCCCCAGAGCTACTTTCAGAGGCTGAAAGTTCCAAGCCAGCAGCTCCACACCAAAGCACACACTGAGTTTGAGCAGTGCCATTGAATTAAGCAATCGTAGCTAAATGCTCCGTCAGTCCAAAAGAGGCTGTAAACGTTTTTATCTGGAGAGAAGAAACTCATCATCTCTGCCCTGGTTATGAGCTGAATTGGGCCCCAGCAAGTCCGAAACTGCTGTTGCCACCTAGTGGGGCCAGTGCTGCCGGCAAAGGGACACTCGCTCTCAAGACAACATACTGAAGAGGCAGAAGGTTTATATTTACAATGCAGGATTCACCAGAAGAAGCTCTGCTCATAAAGGAAGCAGAAGTAGCTTTAATGTGATACACCTGATTGAATTGCAAAACCAGCCTTTCCAAGAGCAGGGCATGAGATCTTTTCATCAGAAATGGTACCAAGGTTCCACTTCAGAAACAGGAACATTCAGGCAGTGATAACCCTGAATGGATTTCCTCTTTCCTTCAGCATTAGAATTACTTTCCCAGAATTACTGCAGAGATGAACAGCAATTTACCTCAGCAGCCAATTAACCAAAGACATCACACAAACTATTGCTTCCACTTTCAATATCCGAGTCATAAAAAGCACAAAGAGAAAGAGCACTGCTGTTATTTTGCAGCCTCACACAAACAGACCAGCATTTCTGTTGTTAGAACATTCCCTCAAGCAGCACGTCCTTCATATTTCATCCAAGCTCCATCTCCAACCAGACCAGAAGGCAACACAAAGCAGCCTATAAAACACCTCCAAGCTGAGCAGAACTTTGGTACCTTGAGATCAGGACACCTAGAAATCGATTTTAAACACAAAATTCCAAATACCCCCAAAAATAAACTTTTCAACCCTGCTGTTTAATGCACCGTTATAACAACATTTATTATTATTATTAAGAAAAAAAAAGATGAACAATAACATCTGTAGTCAGTTACCGGACCAGTCAGGGCTGGACCTAGATTCTCAGCTTACCTTATGGATAAGATGAATGCAAAGCTGCAGTGACTTCAGATTCAGTGCATGTCTCCTTGCATTAACACCACACACACAGACACACCTGGGCTGCCAACTTTAACCCCTTTATAAAAGGAAAATGGGAATAAATGCACCTGCAGAGCAGCACCTGGATTGACTGTTGCTCTGCTCCAGGACTTGCATGGTTTTCTATAGCATTTATCTGTGCTGCCAGAACTGACTGCTGCACGTGTTGGGAAACCATCACACACGATGGCAGTACAAGCAGAGCAGCATTTACAGAAGGAAGAGATTGACTGCTGTGATAAGGGAGGATCCCAAAGCCAGGTCATGCACAAGTGGAAGCACATCAGGAAACAGTCTTTGAAAACAGAGACCAAAGAGAAGGAAAACCAACACAGATCTACATACAAATAACAACCTAACATAAAGGCCTGAGACCGAATGCATGGAAACAGTGCCACGTGTTTAGGTGCAGGTAAAACAAACAAAACACTAAGAGTTTCTCAAAAGAATCACATCTCCAACCAGAACTCCAGTTGCGTAACTGAGAGCAACGCACTTCAAAGGGTTTATTTGAAATAAAGAGAAAGCACAGCATTGCTCAGAAACAAAGCAATACTTTCCTACCAGTGAAACTCATCTTAGAGCGATCCTGCTGGTTCAGCTGAACACTACCTGTTTTTGCAGCTCAGAAACAAGAAAACTAACGGCAGCTGAACCAACCTCAAATCAGCATCTGTATAAATAATCTGCCAACACTCTATGGAGTGACTGGTGAAGGAGAAGGAGGGGAGAATCCTACTAAACCTGAAATGATGACCCATTGCAGGGACGCCGTTTTGAGAAAGAATTTCTTTTCAAGGAGAACTGAAGTGACTGGAATATTCCTATTATCCATCATCAGCCCTGACCCTCTCAATCCGAGCACAAAGTGAGGGAGGCAGGAACAGTTTGTGAAGCTCAGCAGTTTGTGGGTGTGACACTGGGCAGAGTCCCAGAGGGACCATTTCTTTTGGTAACGCATGAAGTTTATCATCACATGTTGGTGCTCATTCTGGACTGGCTGTTAGCTGGCGTAAGCTCCCCTTGGCTACCTTCTCTTGGAGGAGACTGCAACAAAAAGACCAAAACACATCCCAGTTAGTGATACCCCTCAGTGTGCTTCCAAAGAGACCAAAGGAAACACAGGTGACGACAAGCAGGACAACAGCAGCAGAAGAGCACACCTCCAAATTCATAATGACAAATATGCAAAAGCTTTGTGTTTACTATTTCTACAGTTCAAGTGCACCATTCCTATGCAAGCTGAACCAGAAGCTTTAAGCCACACTTTGTTTCCTACATAATTAAAGAATTAATACTAACTGTCTCACTGCCCTGCATCCTATATAACGTGGCCATACCTTGACGTGGATCTGGTTGCGCAGCACTGCAGCTCGCAGGATCATCGCTTTGGCACGTCGCTGGAACTCTTTGCCCATCAGTAAAGACTTCTCAAAAGTTGTGCTGCGCTGGTCTACATCCCGAGCATAAAGAATCTGCAAGCAATACAGAAACTCTATGCAGGAGCTATGACAGGGCTCCATAGCAGAAAGCCCTTTCTGCACTATGGAATAAAGCTGGTGTATCAAAGTGCCTGGAGATCAGCCCTACCGAAAACACCATTCACAGTAGATGAATGCAATTTCAAAGCAGCCTGGGAACAGAGAATTCTTCAATCTTAGGACAGCTGTTCAATCCACAGTCTGTGACTCAGATGCACCCACCTTACTGTGCGAGTCTATTCGGGCATTGATCAGTCCCTCCAAAATCAGCTGAGTAAGTTCATCTTCCAGAGCAGCCACTGTGGTATTAAAAGCAGTCGCCATCTTGTGCATATCTGCTGACACATAGGGGCTGAAGTACTAGGAATAAGAAAACATTCAGTTACCAAGAAGATCCCCATCCTCTGAATCACTATAGAAAAACAATGACAGAGAGATGGCCTCTCTCAGTGCTTATCCACCTCTTAGGATTACAGCAACAATTACCTGAATTAGGGCACGATTTCGAATTTGAGTATAAAGTGTCCTGACGTGAGGTGCAAGGTACATATCCAGCAGCAGGTTGTCCTGTGCAAAAATACACATCAGAATCTCAGGCACAGCATAGTAAAATATACATTAATCCTATGTTCTTAAAAAACATAAATATACTTAACCCTAAAGGATATTAATATCCACTACAGCAAGGCAAAAAAAAAACTAAGAATGAATGAGAGAAGTTGCAATCTACTAAAGAACTCAATCCATGTTTAAAAAACTGCATAATTTCTCCTCACCACCTGCACCAAAACTACTCTCTGTTTCCACCTACCATGTCAGGAGGTAGAAGACACCACAGAAAAGATGAACAAGAAACATAGTTCCTCACAAAAGGCATTGGGAAGGAAACCTCTTCTTGCACCACTCTCCAGCAACTCACCTTCATCTCATCCAGCATCTTCAGGCATGAAGCATATTTAGATTCATAGAACTTGAAGATGATGTCACGAACCTGTGGCTCCAGCTCCAAAAACAATTTGAAGGAACTACAAATAAACATGGCAGCGATCAGAGCCTGAAACCCACCACTTCACACCCCACAACCTTGTCACTCCAAAGTGCAAGACTACAAACTCCAGCTATCATCTGGACATTCCAGGAACTGACTCCGTAACAGACCAGAGCCCACGTGCAAGAGGGCTGGGAGCCTGGAACATCTAGTGCTACTAGTCCTTCCAGAATCCATACTCAAAGTGCCATACCTACAAAGGATGCCCCATGCCATACAAACTCCTGACAAAGCATCACCTACCTGCTGGAGATCACATTCCGCTGCAGTTCCTGACGATCAAACGTAGCCAAGGCACAGAGACCACCATACACAGCTACATTGCTAGGAGATAACAGCTGGAGAGAGAGATTGAGAGAGCACTGAATGGCAACATTGTGACTGACTATGAAATGGCGGAAGGTTGTAATTAAGTATTCTACTCTAGGCCTTTCCTAAACCCACTAATGAGATCAGTCTTTATCAAACGCAGTGCAAACCACAGCACGCTCTCAGGTATTCACCTGAGCAGAAGTCAATTCCAGCAGCCAGTCTTTTGACCAGGCATGTCTGGTACACAGATTTCACAGACATGCCTACGTGACCTAAAGCATTCAGAGAACTCGAGGCCAGAGTTATTTGTCCAGTTGTGGGTTTTTTGGGGTTGTTTTGCTTTTGTAAGACATGGCTCACAGAACCACCAAACCATACAGGAGTGCTGTGAGGGTAACTACAGCACCTGAATTTTACAAACTAGTATTTATTAGAATTATATCCCCTCCAAGCCCACGCAGCTCCCTCATGGCCCTCACCTCAGGGAAATCACAGTGATCAAATGATGCCAACAAGAAGCACTTTGCTGCCTGTTTGTATTTCCGTGCAGCAAGTTCAGCCAAGCCTGGAAATCAGGAAAAGACAGTCCTCTGTTTATGACAGAATATGAGTGAGGGGGAAAAGTGTGAAATCTCTCATTGTAAAAACTGTAACAGGGAGTAGAACATGCACCCCCCTAAAGTTGCTAATGCCTTCTCTACTGAAGTGAAGCATGATTCTCAGACAGTAACCAGCATCCTTTAAAATACACCGATGAGAGTTCCATCTCATTAAGCTTCACTAAATTCTGCATTTCTGGTGAGAAAATCAAGTTTGTCAGATATGAGAGAATAAAATAAATCCAGTATATTCTATTGTCTGGGATTCCTGTGGACAGATAAGAAGAAAACCAGGTATTAAAAAAATAGAAGCTAAAGGACTCACCTGCTGCACATTTCAGTTTAGTGAGAATTGCTTGTGTCTGGCTGTCTCTTTCTCCTCTTTGCTACAGGATGAGAAAAAGCAGCAGTGAACAAACAGTTTGAAAACCATATCCCAAATCCTTGGGATATTTCACCCTAATAACTGACTTGCAAATCTCAACAGCAAGATAACTTCACCTATCAATCTCAGGAAACAAAGCACAAACTGAGGACAAGAAGTCTCTTTGCTTTTACCATGAGTATGATTTCCTACATGCATATCATGGGAGACAATTAACAATGAATCTCAAATGGAATAGTATAGGAGACAGGGAGTGACTGGATTAGAGGAAGAATAGACTGTAAGATGAAGGAAGTCTTAGAGGGAGTTTGTAAAAAGGGGGAATTGAATAAATTATTTTACAAACTTTGGAGACAGAAAACAAAGGGAAAATTCATGCAAATTAAAAAGCAGGACCTTACTTCTGCAATTTCTGGCGTAGACTCAGCCTTGCTTACATAGCTCAGAACATGAGACCAGTTTTGGAGGTAGACACTGACCTGCAAAGAGCCAGGAACAGCATAGAATAGACATGAATAAATGGTGTTTATCAACAAGTAATACAACTGTGGACACAAAAGGTGCAACCAGAGCAAAATATAGGTGGCATCCATGGTAGATGTCAGGACACCACATACCACACTCCCTGCAGGCCTTCCTACCTTGATGACATTGAGACACATGTTGATCACATGCTTAGCACTGGTGCAGTAATCACGGGCTCGTGAGTAACACTTGAGAGCGTTGCTGAGGTCCCCACAGTCAAGGTAATGATCACCCAAGTCATCGTGGCCTCTCCTGCAGGATAGGAATTAAAACAGTAACAAACTGCATGCTTAGAAAGAGCAGGGGAAGAAGGGATACCGAGTTTGTTCTGAACAAGTAACTCAGCCCACTGACCTCAGGCACTGAATGCAGCTGACATTCTGTGTTAGGTGCCTGGAGGAGCAAAATGCTCTTCCTTGCTCCAGCAGAACCTTCTGCATCTCACCTGATACTCTCTTTGATGGAGTTCCCTTTGTAATTTTTCAGATCTGTGTCAAGTTTCTCCAGTTTAAGAAGAGCTTTTTTGCGTGTAGCTTCAACCCAGGCTGTGTCGAGAGGAGGAGGTTCAATTCCACTATCAGGGACAGCATCAGGTGTATTCTGCAGCTCCCTGAAAGAGTTGGATCTGATTGATACCCTGCAAACTTTTCTGAACAAATACAAAACAAAAACAGTACCACCACATGCACCAAACAGAGCAAAGAGAAAAGAAAGGGAAGGGAAGGAGAGGAAGGGGAGGAAGAGGCAGGCAAATATTTAGATGAGGTGTTAATTCACTAATTCAAGAGCATCTAGAATAACCTTTAACTTCATAATTTACCTAGGGAGTGCTCATTAATACCTGGAGCGGTTGCAAGGATTAAGCTTCTCTCTGTATCTACCTGTAGCCCTTTAAAACACTATGACTTAAGAATGAGATAAGATGTCTAAGGAACATTTTGGCATTACAGATGTAAAGTTCCCTGCAATGGAACACCTGTATTCAAGGAAAAAGAGCAACACAGGCCTGCCATGCTCTCAGTACCTGGTGGCCTCAGACAGCTTCCTGTGGATTTCTTCATACACATCAACATTGAAAGTTCTCTGGACAAACGACAGAGCCATCTTGAGAGCTTCCACCCGCAGCTGTGGGCAGTGGTCAGCAATAAACTGCAGCCGCTCAATCCGCATCAGACCGCTGTAACTAGATGCATATTGCTCCAAGTCCTGCAAACAGAGCTCAGGCTTAGAAAGCAAAGATGGCAACAGCATCAAATTAAGACACCACACCACGAGCCACACGGGATTTCCTGCAGCCTTTGCTCCTTACCCCACTATGTATAAAGAAAATGAAGTCAGCTTTAAATAACAAGAAGCAAAATGAAGTTGCTCAGAGAACTGAAAGGACAAAGCTATGGTAGCAATGCAGCCCTGCCCGCAACCAGCACGTACCAGAGTGGGGTTTTCCACCACGTAGTTGATATCGGGCGCGTTTTGTTGGTCTTCTTGAGGATCCACATCGATCTGCATGGGCTCCACTGCACCCTACAACAGCAGAACGTGGTCAGACCTGGATGTTTCCTGCTCAAAAGTAAAGTACTTTTGATTTACCATCAAAAGTAAAGTAACTGTGACTCCATGGATTAAGGACTTGGTGAAATAAGAACCAAATTTTAGTAATAAAAAGAAGAAAAGCAAACCCTACAACCTCAGCTCAGCTCAGCAACTCTCTGTATCCCGGTGCGGTCACAGCCGCCCCCAGCCGCCCTCATTCCCCCGGTGTCTCTCGGCTCCTCCGGCCTCTCACGCCCCCCCCGGTGCCGCCTCCAACGCCACAAACCGCCGCCCGGTTGGAGCCGCCGGGTAATGCAGGCCGCACCGCGCCGCCCCGAGGCCACAACGAGACAGGACCGGGCTCGGCCGCCGAGCACAGCGCAGCGACGGCACCGAACGCAACGCAACGGAAATACCGGGAGATACCGGGAAATACCGGGCGATACCGGTACTGCCGGGCTCGGTCCGTGCGGTACCTGCAGGTTAAAGACCTGGACGGGCAGCGGCATCCTTCCCTCACACCGACACTTCCGGCCGACCGCCCCGCCCCCACCGCCAGCCCGGCTTTCACTTCCGGGTCGCTCTGTGCGGCCGGCCCGTACCCGACAGGTGAAGCTCTTAAAGGGGCCGCGTCCCGCCGCTCCCCCGTTCGGTCCGGCCTAAGGTCGGGGCGGCTCCTCGCTGCAGCGGCTCGGCCCGGAGCTCCCGGGCGCTGCCCTCCGTGTTCTGCGCCGCGTCCCGGTGCCGCGTGCTGGGGCTCCCGGGGCCATGAGGCGGCCGCACGGCGCGGCGGGGGCCGCAACATGAGCAGCTGCTGCCTGGGGCTCCGCAGAAGCTGCTTCCTGCTGTCCGTCACCGCCGCCGCCGTCCTCCTGCTGCTGTTACCCCGGGGGCAGCCCCCCGCCGCTCCCCGCCGCCGCCCGCCGCCCGCCGGGCCCAGCGGAACAGCCCCGAAACGGGAGGAGCCGCCCGCGGGGAGCGACGTGACCGGGGAGCGCGGCGGGTCGGGGGCGGCGGGGGGCGGCCGGGACATCGCTGCGAGCCCATGGACCGACAGGAGGAGCCGCGTGGGGCCGCACGGAGGATCGGCCAGGGAGAGCCTGGAGCTGAAGGACATCTTCATCGCCGTGAAAACCACCAGGAAGTATCACAAGAGCCGCATGGAGCTGCTGTTCCAAACCTGGATCTCACGAGCGAGAGGACAGGTGAGCGACCGGCCGGGATTCACACGGCTCACACCGACACGGTTTGGAAAACGGCCCCAAGAGCTTCATCGCAATGTGTGGCTCAGTTCAGGCTCAATTGAGCCACTTTCTCACCGAGCCCACACACAAACCGCGCTTTGAGGACTGGGAAAAGCACTCCGTGGTGGCCTGAGGTTTTTAGTGCTGATGTTGGCTTCGATGCTGATGTTTTGGATGAAGTAGTTCAGTAATAGAGGTTTTTATGAAGACTGACATAGAACCCGTTCCCTTACTTAGGGATTTCATTACATTTTAGCATCTTAGTGTAGTTTTACCCAGCAGTTTGGTCACCTCTTAGCTTGCTTAAGAGTTGTGGATGGCTCACACACACACATGAAATTGAAGAGGAAAACAATCTCCAATAAGATGGTAATTCATATTTGGAAGCTCTTTATCTGTAGCCTGGGATAAGGAGTCCAACATGTCAGGTGTTCTGAAATGATTTCTTATAGTTTGTAGTGTTGGAACACTTATCCAGTAAGGCAAGAGCTGAAGGTGCTGGGGTTCCCCTATAATGGCTAACATGAAATTAATCAATAAGATAAAATACTGTTCTGACAGGGAACTGAGCAAAGTAGATGCTCGTTTTGGAAGTCCTTAATTACAGACACACCTTTCTCCTGACCCATTTTTGTCTTCTGCAGACATTTATATTCACAGACTGGGAGGATCGAGAGCTGCGCCTGAAAGCAGGTGAGCTGTGTGGTGCAGAAGGGTGTTATCTATTATAACTGAGTTCTGTATTGGTCATGCTTTTCCTAGAAGCCCTTATTTCATGCTGTACAAGCAATTAGGGACACTAAGATAGCAGAAAATGCTGTGCCTATTTACTGCCTGGACAAAAGGCTTGGAGCTTCCTGCATTCACCTTTGCATATGCTTCCTTCCTGTTTGTAAGCTTCAGTCTCTCTGGTCCAAAGCTATATTAGGTGCTTCCTTTGCATACAATCTCCTGGCCATACCCTGCAGTCAAACCATATCTCTAAAGATATTCAGAACTCACCTGAATGCTTTCCTGTGCAACGTATGTTAGAGAACCTGCTGGTTCCAGATGATCTCCCTTCCAGCCCCTTCAATTCTGTGCTTTTTATGTTCTTGACATTATTCCATTTGCGTGGCCTGTGAGCCCTGCTTGTCTTGGCATTTACTCTCCATGCAATACACAGTATCACAGTATGCAGTCTCACTGTACTGTAATAGTGCCAAATGTATACTTGGTCTTTTTTGGACCATTCATTCTTCCCAAACTTGATGGGGCTGATTTTATTTCTTTCTTCCCTCCAGGGGATCATATGATCAACACCAACTGTTCTGCTGTCCACACCCGACAAGCTCTATGCTGCAAGATGTCTGTGGAATATGATAAATTCCTAGAATCCGGACAAAAGTAAGTGTTGTGATCGGCTTTGTTTCTTTCAGCTGCATTAGTTAAAACAGTGATGAGCTTAAGGACGATAGTACAGCAGGAAGCAGTGTCTGTAAACAAGGATCATTTGAAACCTAGCAAGGATTCAGCATCTGCATATTTAAAGTCTGTAGGTGGTTTCATTCTCCAAGTTATGTTCTGCAGGATGGTAGGATATGCTGTTTCCTCTAAGGACCACAACTCAGCTGTAAAACTGTAACTTGTTTCTTTGTCACGGCTCTGCAGTAACTTTGTTGTTGTTGTTTTTGTTTATTTGAAGGTGGTTTTGCCATGTGGACGACGACAACTATGTGAATCCACGGACTCTGTTGCGTCTCTTATCTGCCTTCTCACCTAGCCAGGATGTCTATGTGGGACGACCGAGTCTGGACCATCCCATTGAAGCAGCTGACCATATCCAAAGTGATGGATCAGTAAGCAGCTTTATAGTTAGGCTGAGAATCATCCTGAGCCTTTTACATTTTTAAAACCATATGAGAGTTCATAGGTCCACCATAAAAACAAATGATTTAATGTGCAAGTAATGGCCATTGTCAGAGTGCCAGGTTAAATGTACTTTTGATCTGACCTCACGTGCTTATGTACAATAGAGTTGTCTCCTGGGTTGGTGTCTGCTTCTCTTCCTTTGCTCATTTATGTTGGTGATCTCACACTGAGGTGAGTAGGGCCTCTCCACCTTGACTCTTCCTTTTGTTTTAATAGTTTTGGGGGCTGATACTTGTTGCTTTGTTGTGGTGGAGTTGTGGATTTGTTTTATTTTTGAAGGGTGAGGCTGCTGAGAGCAGTATCCCACTGTTATCAGCTTGAACTAAGCTCAGATGGGTGATACATTCTCTGGCACTGAAGGCCTAGAGTTTGCAGTATTGCTTGGCTACTGTGTTTCAACAATGTAGAAGAAAAGGTGTCTCAGTTCCAAGGTTCATGAGCTGAAATACAAGTTTTCAGAGGTCCTCTCTGCTAACAGGACTGAAAATAAATCAATTCACTAGCCAGAAAGTCAGTTATAAAGCACATTGTTAGGAAAAACTGCATAACATAGCAGCCTTACTGGATTCAAACATCCAGCAAAACAGCTGTGATTTCCTCAGGGAGACTGAACTGACAGGAGATGTCTGAAATTCTTTAAAAGTGGCGTTGTAGTTTCCCACTTCACGTGTGCTCTCTCAGTTGTGTAAACCTGATGGTGTGCCTGGTGTCATTTCCAAGGTGGGATTTAATTAGAGAGAGCAGCTAACCAGGTTTTCATCAGCCTGCAGAAGTAGGATTAGCCTGTAGTCTTGTTCTGACTCAGGTGCAGTTTGATATCCAGTAGAGTCTCAAGTCCTCCTCCTTACCCAGCCAAGCAGAGAAAATTTGATTATCAGTAACTAGTGTGTGTTTTTTGTGTTTTTTTCCTTGTTGCTTCTTCAGAAGACAAGCGTGAAATTCTGGTTTGCCACAGGTGGAGCAGGATTCTGTATCAGCAGAGGTCTTGCTCTGAAGATGAGTCCCTGGGCCAGGTAAACACTCCTCCTAGCTGAGCTCCATTAATCTGCATTTGGTAAACTTTAAAGTGTGTTTGATTTTTTTGTCTCACAGCCTGGGTAACTTCATCAGTACTGCAGAAAGGGTGCGTCTTCCTGATGACTGCACGATTGGCTACATCATTGAAGGGCTGCTGGAAGTAAAGCTGCTGCACAGCCCGTTGTTCCATTCCCATCTGGAAAATCTGCAGAGACTACAAGGCGAGTCTGTGCTGCAACAGGTAGGGCTAAACCTTGTGTCCTCTTCCTCTAATTGTGCCTGAGATGATCAGAAAGCAGCCTGTGAATGGACTTAGTACATTTTGGCAAAAATATGATGTCTATAGAGTAACTCAGCCATGTCCTGTCAAACTCCTTCATTTAGGTACAAAGCGTGCTTCCACCCTAGACATTTTGGCCATGTAGATGTCCTTTCTTTCAGGGATATGTTCTGCTTTATTCTACTTTTTCATCTAAATATTGTTGTCCATTTTTGTCACCTTTGAGTTTCCAAGAGACGCAGTAGCAGCAGTTGATGAAGGTAACATTTAGTTTGCCTGCTGCGTGAGAAAGTATTGTTGTCTAACAAATTCTGTCTTCATTCATGCTGTTTAACAATACCAGAATCAGAGCTATAGCAAGTACCTCTTCAATAACTAAGGCATAACTAAGTGCTTGATCATTTTTAAGGCTGACTTCAAGGAATTTAATCAGGATAAATGAGACTCAGGTTTGTTTGCTTCATTTCTTAAATTACTGGGATAGCAGCAGTAGATGGAGCTATGAGGCTGTCCTGGTGCTTTGTCTGCCTCTTACAGATTGACAGCTATGAACAAACAAAAGTGTAGTTTTGCCCCTATGAAATGCTTGCTTGTGTTTTCCTGGCAATATTATTAGGCAGTGCAGATGTGAGTGCTCTCTTTGTACCTCATTCATAACCATGCTATCCTTATTCTGTTTTTCTGCAGTAGTATCTCAGCTTCTGAGTTTTTATTTGCTTTTCCAGGTAACCCTAAGTTATGGGGACCCTGAGAACAAACACAATGTTGTGAGTGTGGGAGGAGTGTTTGGACTTCAGCAAGACCCAACCAGGTAAGTGTCTACTTTCAAAACAAGATCTCCCTGTCTTGTTCATGTTTTTCAAGTGCAAGATGATCAAATTCACTCATGGGATTATTTTCTCATGCCAGATCTTATCACAGTTATAGATGGGTAGAGCCGCCTTCTCTGCTGTATTAGGCTGCCGCACATTCAGTGCTAGCATGTTCCTGGTCTGGAGACTTTCAATTTCACTTTTATTTATTTTTTTTTCCCTTCATAGGTTTAAATC
This sequence comes from Coturnix japonica, assembly GCF_054131305.1. Classification (NCBI taxonomy): domain Eukaryota; kingdom Metazoa; phylum Chordata; class Aves; order Galliformes; family Phasianidae; genus Coturnix; species Coturnix japonica. The sequence continues at coordinate 5,161,810 of NC_140685.1, forward strand.
TGTCCATTGTCTTCTCTATCCTGACACTATTTGGTGCCCCAATAAGAAGATGTCATAACTTCTAACCAGCTGTTGACACCTTTATCCTACCTACTTTGCATAAAGCAAGAGTTGTGATGGGCTTTTTTTCTTCTGGGACACAAACAGACGTATCTACAAAGGAGGCAGACATTGTACAGAAGCAAAACTGACTGGGTAATTATGGCAACAAGGCATTTGTTCAGCTGCAGCCTGGGACATTGCAGAGAAGAAAACCTGTTTCTTGTTCTTTGGTCCAGTGGCTCTTCATATGATGGCTCTGATCATAGCTGTACAAGTCACCTTATGCTTTCATCTCTTGTCACGTGAGCCCTGCCTATCATGTGAATCTGTGCTCAGATGCATCCTAGGTGAATGCAGTACTTAGAATGATAGCATTCTTACTACTGTCAGCAGCTTTCAGAGGCTGTCGTCTTGAAGCTGGAATACTGGAGCAGACTGCAGTCCCCATGGTCGTGGGGGGATGAAGTTTTTGCTTGTCTTTTTTGCAAACAAGACTTAGGAACTTCTGTGGCCTGCCATATTATACCTCTTCCACCTGTGAGCTGAAACATGGTCTGTCTGTAAACACCAGAAGTCCAGGAATTGCTGGGGTAGGACAAGGGTGAAAGCCTTTGTCACGAGAAAAACCCTGTATAAGGGTAAACTGACTCAGGACTGCACAAGAGTTGCTTACAGCGCACATTCTTCCCAGCAGTCTTTGTGTACCTCCCATGGAGGTGATTGTCAGACTTGGCAGTCTTACCGCTGAATGGCAGTGGCTGTTGATTATGATGGTGGTCTGCTAGGTCCAAGACTATTCCCTTGGCATTTGATACTGAAGAAGTATTTGCCAGACTAGTTGGTAACTGTTTCTCCTCCTTGGCCCTCGGCAGGTTATATGACTAGAGCAATGCCCATTGGCAGATGAAACACCCTGTTTCTGAAGTCGTGCTGTATCCTTTACTGCCTGTGAGGGAGGAGGAATGCTAGATGGCTGTAGAGCCAAGAAAGTTTTTGATGATAACATTTGAGGTCTTTTAATGTGTTTGTGGTTACCCCACTTCAACTTCTTAAGTTAACCTTTTGAGATCAGTGTTTCTTTTTACTCTACATCTTAATGTTTCAGTAAGTAACTCCAGCACTTGGTAAAAGGAAACTGTATGCTGATATAAAAGCAGGAGTCCAGTGCTGTAGCAATATCACCTGCTGCTGCATTAGGAATTAAATAAGCTTAGTTTTGAAAGTGGAGGAATTAAGACTCCATATGTTTAGTTCTGTTACTCCCAGCTTTGCCTTTGTGCAATCTATACTAGACCTGAAGAACAGCATGAAAAATGATTTTGTAAAACCACTGTTTACTCTCCAACTCTTCAGAACAGACTTGCAAGCTTAGTACTAGAGGCTGGGGCTGAATTAAGTGGAGAATAATAGCATGATGTTGTATAACCTGGAACTATGACTAATGGCTAGAGTTCGGACCTAGTAAGCTTCAGATTCCTATCAGCTGTGCTGAGCGGTGTATTTCAGCTGGCTGCTTAACTTCTTCCCATTCAAAAAGCGGTACCATGTAGGCAAACACCTGCAGCACATTCAAGTATGAAATGTAGCGTAGGTGTCAGCCTCCTGTAACATATTCTTCTCTGCTTTCTGTTTTTAAAGCAAACCTTTCAACAACTGGATACATTGGCCTCTTTGCATGATTTTCTTTTCTTTAATTGTACAGAGGAGCAAACAAGCTGACTGCTTGCTAAAGTCCACAGCTTGTTAAATTTCTTTTCCTTTATCTGCTAAGGCAGTGATTCCACCATGAGGCACAGGAACAGGAGTGCTGCAGGCAATTGGATCAAAGTCCAGCTAGCACAGGGGCTGTTTTGAAGCAGGAACAGCTGTGATACTGACAGTCTGCTACAGAGCACGGAGGACTCGTGGCAGGGTAGGTTGTGGGATGTTGTACCTCTCCATTGGGTGTTCTGCTCGCTAGAACTGAGATGTCCTGTGGTTCAATGATATGTCATTAATGGCTCTGGAGGTTACTGGCATCTACAGAAACACTTTTTTAAAAACATTTGGTGAGTTCTTGTTTTCAGCCTCCTCATAGCAAGAAGTTGTGAAGCTGCTTAAGCACTTAATGAGATGCCATCCTCAGTGACCTCTGTTTTCTGCTGGAGCTTTTCTTCCTCTCTATTAAGAGCAGCCTCCTGTCAGATAGTGCAGACAGCACAACTGGGTAGTGGTTATGCAGCAAACTGGAGTTTAAAAGTGACAACACTTTATACTGATGGCAGCAGAACTGAGTACAAGTCCCATACTGCAGTCACTTCCCACCCGAAATGGAGTTTGCTGCCTCTTTATCATGCCTAATGCTGGTAGGGTGCTTATGGAGCTGAAAAAGGGCTGTGTTCTTCTGTATGTCAACGCAGGATTGTTTTTGCTCAAGCTTCTTTTAAGGTTTCTCCTGTTCACGTTACAGTAGGCTCTGTAGATATGCTGGGATGCAGCTTCTTAAACTACTGTGTCATACATAAAATGATTCTATGGAATAAATATTTAAGAATGTCAAAGGGTGTGTTTTGTCTTTTAAACCATTAAACCCTGTAATCCAGAAAACTAGCCTCCTATCAGCCTCGTGCTGCCATGTGGACGAAAAGCATATGAGAATTAGATGACTGGGATGTGCGGAGGCTGAAATGTGGATGAGAAGAATCACTGCAGTTAATTATTTAGAGCAGTTGTGAATGCCCCATCCCTGGATGCACCTTTGAGCTGCTCCGAGCTGTGCCCTCTCCAGGCACCGTTGTCTCCCCGAGCGATGCCGGTCCCGCCTCCTGGCCCCAACACCGCCCAGATCCCGGCGCTGCGGGGCCGCCCACCGCTGTAGCCCGCCCGCATCATGGAGCCGGAGCTCGGCTTCCGCGGCCGCCGCGCCCTGGTCACCGGGGCCGGCAAAGGTTGGTCGGGGGTCGGGGGAGCGGGCGGGGGCGAGCGGGGCCGGCGCTGACGGCGTCTCCCCCCGCAGGGATCGGACGAGCCGTGGCCGTGGCGCTGTGCAAGGCCGGAGCGCGAGTAACGGCGCTGAGCCGCACCGCGACGGACCTGGAGAGCCTCGTACGAGAGGTAGGGACGGCCCCGACCCCCCGCACCCCGCCCGCACCGCCGGGCGCTGCTGAGCCGGACCCCCGTCGCAGTGCCCCGGGATCGAGCCGCTGTGCCTGGACTTGGCCGACTGGGACGCTACGGAGGCGGCGGTGGGTGCGGCGGGGCCCTTCGAGCTGCTGGTGAACAACGCGGCCGTGGCGATGCTGCAGCCCTTCCTGCAGGTGACCCGGGACGCCGTGGAGCGGTGAGTGCCGCCTTGTCTCTCACGCTCTTTAAACATCGAGAGGAGCAAAGCGCTGACACAGCCTGAACAGCGGAGCAGAAGGCAGATGTGTTCCATGCAGATCATTCTGCAGTGCTATAGCTGGGGGAAACCTCACCAAGGAAGAACTGCTTCAAAGAAGGGCTGCTTCTACCTCTCTTACAGCAAATGTACTGTTTCAAAGCCTCATGAAGGCCGGATTGCATAAGAGGAGCCACGGGCTGAGGCCCAGGGATCACTGATTAAACTTTAATAGAAGTTCTGTGTGAGTCTGCCAAAGAAAAGTCCTGCTAGAAATGGGAAGATGCATGAGTGCACTTTCCCCTCTGCATGTGCTGAATGACCACATGGTTGACCATTGCTGCTGTAGCTCATCAGCCTGGTGTGTCTGTGTTTAACTATCACCAGTGCTCCCAAAGCAACAGCAGCGTTCGGCCTCTGCTGCCTCTCAGAACAATCCCTCTCTGGCCTGGCCTGCAGCCACCGTGTAACTTTTAAATCTGATTTATTTGTAGGTCTTTTGATGTCAATTTCCGGGCCGTGCTTCACGTTTCTCAGGTGAGGATGAACTGTCACTGCAGTTGTCTCCACGAGCACCAACACCTCAGTTGCTCTATACAGCAGAGACACATCCTGGCAGGGGGCAGCTACGGGGACCAGAGTTTAAATCAATCCAACATTTAGTGCATACAGGGTCAGAGAAGAGAGTGCAGGTCCAGGTCTCTTGCAGTGTGGAGGCACTGAGGACATCCCGTGGCTGTTTTGCCCTTTTGCCTACCACAAGAAGATCCCAACCAAATGAAATGAAGCTCCTTCCTGTCCACATTCTGACATCCTTCTGTTCCTTTTTCCCCCCTCCTCCTCAGATTGTTGCTCGGCAGATGATCGCACAGGGGCTCCCAGGTGCAATTGTGAATGTCTCTAGCCAGGCATCTCAGCGTGCCCTGCGGGATCATGCTGTTTACTGTAAGTGCCCCTTTGAGACCCACAGACACAAAGGTTCGGGCTGCTAGTTCTGGACAGAGTAAAGTACCTCTCTGTGATCCAGACCGAGTGCTGTGCACTTAAATGCTTCCCATTCTTCCTTCCTATTTTAAGGTTCTACCAAAAGTGCTTTGGATATGCTGAGCAAGGTGATGGCAATGGAACTGGGACCCCACAAGGTAGGATTCCTTCTGTAAGAGAAGTGTGAAAGCATTTCTTCTCGGAGCAGTTTGGTACATGGTGTGTTTGTTGCTCTTGGTCTCAGATAAGGGTGAACACTGTGAATCCCACAGTAGTTATGACTGACATGGGGAGAATTAACTGGAGCGATCCTCAGAAATCTGCTGCCATGATTAACCGGATTCCACTAGGAAAGTTTGCAGGTCAGTCAAGATCCATCACCAGGCTGAGCTCCTTCTAATATCCAGGCTTTCCTCCTAAGTGACATTGCAGCCACAGCTACCTTGCCTTTTTCTTGTGAGCAAAGTCATAACCCTGCTGAGTGGCTGTGGCTGAATTCCCATCTGATGACAGGGCACAATTAGTTCCCTGCTCTCGAGCCCTGTCATCTCTGCACAAGCAGAATGAACTTACTCTGTAATTCATGAACATGACTTGCAGGGAGCACCAGTGGTTGCTGTGAATTAAGTATAACATTTGGTCACGATGATGATTTTTGGTTGTCTTGCTCTCAGCCACACTGTCCTGTATGTCACACCAAGCACAGCCCGGGGAGCATAGATATTTCCCTGCTCCCATTACACATAGAGGCCAAAGGCACTGTTTGGAATGCTTGTTTTTCTGATACAACTTGAGGGGTGCACTGGATGTCCTCTGTTTGATTCCAGAGGTGGATGATGTGGTGAACAGCATTCTTTTCCTGCTCAGTGACAAGAGTGCTATGACAACTGGCAGCTCACTGATGGTCGATGGGGGATTTCTCGTGTCCTAAGATATCTGCATTTCATACCCACTCTAATTTTCATACTAGTATTGCATAGATCTAAAGGAATAGTAAACAGTGACAAAGACCCAGTGTTGCTGGACAAGAGGGGCAGCAGAGCTGGAACCTGTTTGAGAACTGAGGCAGAAAGTTACCTTTAGAAGGCTGCTATATAATAAAGATCACATATGCTGTCATGGAGAATGTTTATTGCACCAAATAAGGTTTTATCTTATCACTCTACATGATGATTAGAAATTGGATCTGTCTTTCTTCCAACCCTATTCCCCCCTACAAACACAACCCTTCAGAAGCTTTCCCTGTTCCATCCAAACCCATAAAGCCTGCCTGCATTTTCCTTGGGAAGGGAAAGAAGAAGTTAGCAGACACCTCATTGCTTCCTTTGCTCTCTTTAGTAGAAAAAAACAAAACAGAGGCAACAACCTCAGCCCTGCACTGCAGAGACTGGATTGTGGGGGGAGGCCCTGCTAAAGACTGATTGGGGGGAGCAGCACCATGCTGTCCTAGGGTGTGCACACAAAAAGGCAAATACATTGATTGCACAAGGCTGTTTCACTCACTGAGTTTGGCTAGTATCCAATTAAGCACCTAATAATTAGTTCTTCAGCTTCACATTTCATTTACTTTGACCCCTTTTGGGGCTGGTAATGATTCCTTCAACAGTCTCAGGCACGTATCTGATAGAGCACCAATTTGTTAACTGTTAGCCACAGTAGGCTGGGCAAGGAGACCCTTCTACTCTTCCAGCTGCTCTTGTCATTCACCACCACTTATAGCAGCTTCTTTCCCACTCCCACAAGGATCTTCAGCACATGTTACACCTGTAGATGAAACAGGTGTTTCCAGCAGGATGGATGTCTCAGCCCTTTCAGCTTGGAGTTCAGGAGAGCCAAAACAGCCTGTTGCCCCAAGGAGCTATCTTGCCTTCCCCATTGTACTTTCCTGAGGGCTGTACAGCCCCCAGCTAGTCTCCTGCCCCCACTGCCCCTTCACATCAACACTGACGTTAAATCAAAGAGACATTTAAAAAACACTGACTTCGTACATGATGAAGGGCCCTACACATCCCAGCCCCCTCCAGAAACACCCAGCTAATATGCAATCTGTCGGAGGACAACAGCATGCTGAGCCAGCACCCAGGCCACAGCCCTCAGAACACGGTGCACTTCTTGCCAGGCTTCTTCACGGGCGGCGGGCAGAGCACAGCCCGGATGGCTTCATCAAACACCGTCTTCAAGCCCCGCTGTGTCAGGGCAGAGCACTCAAGGTACTTTACCGAGCCTAGGGGAAAGAGAGCTCCAGCTCAAGCACTTCAGTCCTACCAGGAGGCAGCATCCCTCACCCACTCCAAAACAAAAAGCTAAACGCCATCAAGACTTTCCAGCACGTCACTCACCAATCTCCCGAGCCATAGCCAAACCTTGGGGGTAGGTGATGGGAGCCAGTTTCTTATCACGTAACCTTTCAATGGTGTCCTTATCATCCCTTAAGTCCAGCTTGGTGCCCACCAAGATGATAGGGGTGTTTGGGCAGTGGTGTCGGACCTCAGGGTACCACTGAAACAGAGAAGTATGATGAGAAAATTAGCCATAGCAGCAGGCACTGCCAAGAGGCTGCACTTAATAGTAAGAACAAGGTTTTTACTAATATCTGACGTGGTATAAATGCCTGGACAGGATTCTTCTACCTACATACTGGGTATGCTCTGCAGAAAGAGACTGGTGCAGATGTACTAAGTCACTGAAACATGGAACTGTGGCAGATGACACCAGCCAGCTCTGCACATAATACTTCAACTCCATTTCAGTTTCTAGGATATCCTTCATCTTAACACAGGTTTCAAAAGGCAACAACTTAGCCAAAGAAGTCACGAATAAAGACTAGGTCCCTCTTAAAACCAAGCAACTATTGCTTTTGTCTCTCAAAATACGACTGCTAGAAATGTGGGGCTTGGAGGTGCCACAGGGTTGGCTCAGGCAGTGAACTGCACTGGTTCCTCCCTTCCACCAAGAAGAAGAATACAGTACCTTGGCTCTGACATTCTCAAAGGAGGCTGGACTCACGAGGGAGAAGCAGATCAAGAAAACGTCCTGTGGAGGAAACAAGAGGATCAACCATGTAGAAAGGAACAAATAGAGATAATGGGGGGAGGGTGAGAAAGGGAGCCTCACCAAAAAGAACAACCCTCAACAGCAAGGACTGGGGGCTGTAAGAAGCCCTTCCCCGCGAAGGTTAATTCAGAGGGAGAAGGAATGGACTTTGGGTGTATGACTTCATTTCGATTTACAATACTAGACTCAATGTGTTAAGAGCCCGTGACCATAAATACCTTAACAGTGCTACAGTCTTCATCCCTGGTTGTGGGGGGCCACATAGCAATCACTACAGTCAGGAAAGCAACACTAGCAAAGCCCAACAGTGAACTGTGCCAAAACAGTGGGAATATGAAACACAACCCAGCTTCACAGCAGCTCCACGCCATTCCTTGCACCTGAGCTTACCTACAACATGCATAACTGTTCAAACACCATTATGAAGTAGGAACGAGAACATGACTATCCATTAGTAGAGCAGTCATAAGCCAGCCCAGGCCCAGTACTCACTGTTTGTGGATAGGAAAGAGGCCGCAGTCGGTCATAATCCTCTTGTCCTGCTGTATCCCAGAGGCCTAGATTCACTGGCTTTCCATCTACCATGACATTGGCAGAATAGTTATCAAACCTGCAAGAAGAATCCCCATCAATGACAATCTTGTTCTGAACCACGTGATGTTATATGAAATCCAAGGGGCAGTGAATCATGAGGAGTCACTGTGCAATGCAGTTCCCATGAGGGTACTTTGCTTTCCTCCCATACACAGCCATACTCCTCACATACAGAGTTCGCAGCCCCCTCACCCACCAAACCAACTTATACACACACACACACACACACACACACACACAGGGAAGAGCAGCTGATGTGCATTACTCACACAGTGGGGATGTACTCTCCAGGAAAGGCATTTGTGGTGTAACTGATCAGCAAGCAGGTCTTTCCTACAGCTCTGCAAAGAATGAGAGTGACAAGTGTAAAGGAGGGTAGAACAGAAAGCGCTGGGGCAGGGAAATTTACCCTTTCCCACCCCAAAAATGGAGTTAGTTGAAAAGCTAATGGGAGGAAACAGAGCTGCAGCAGGCTAGAATCTTCTGTCAGGGACCAGGCCTGAACTCATCCCATCTCAGCATGCATCTGATACTGCTCTCTTCTACTCCTTTTCTCCATACCTTTGACCTCAGCAAAACACCAGGCAGAATGTATTTGTTCCAAGGCCAAGAGGGGAAATAAATTAGGGTTATGTGCTGGGTGTGCTCTCCCTCAACACATAATAATCTAACAAATTGGGCAAACAGCAGGTGAGAAAACATGGAACGGCACACAGTTAGTTATTCAGGCTCTTCAGACATAGGGATTGAATGTGAAGATATACAAAGGATGAATAAATAAGTATCCATAAAGAAAAGTGAACTTCCAAGTGAGGGCTGACAGTTTGGAAGGAGATTATGGCACCAAGGTAGATCACTAAAACATCAGCTCAGAGCTTTGGCAAAGGCAGGTGGGACTGGTCAACTCAGGGGCAGCAGCTGGTAGACGACTATGTAAGGATATGAAGGGCTGTTAGTCCTGCAGAGGAAGGGAGAAGCTTAGTTCTAAGAACAGAGCAGAAATGACTTATTTATTACTGTAAAAGTTGTGAGCAGAAATGACTTATTTATTACTGTAAAAGTTGTGAGCTGTAGAGAACCTTCAAGGGAAACCAATATTCAGTGCCAGGAACAGTTGTTAGAGCTTACAGAACCACTGCACCAACCCACCCTGCTTCTCCTCTGCACTACATCCCCTGCCCAGACCAGGCTGCATCAGGAGCTGCAATGCTCCTCTACACTCTCACGTCCAACTTAGATCCCAATTCAGCACCTTCCTCCCACAGCACTTGGAAACCACTCAATTCATAACATATACTCCTATCTGTGACTTGTTTTGGTGCCCAAGTTCATTAAGTCAAGTTCATTCAAAGCTCACCACCAGCTGCAGACCTGGAGCCCACTTCCAGCAGGCCCCACTCACAGCACAGCTGTTGTTGGTTTCTTTATAACAGGGCTGTGCTCCTACCGGCCTCTTTGGGTCCTCCAGCAGAAACTCAAAGACCTCACTCCAAACACACACTTGTGTGTGCGGGATGCACAGGAAGGTGGAAGGACCAGCTGCTCCCTAAGACCATTCACAGTGCCTTCCCTGCACCTTTGCCCTGTGTTTGCTGAAATGCAAACAGCATTGGGAATAAAGAGGGAAAATACATAAGACAAGCTAGGAAAAGTTAAGAAGCACCAGGAGTCCATTGCACGCCTGTATGTTGAATCCAGGCGTGTTCTCAGCCAAAGTCCCGCAGAAGGAGCCTAGAGAACAGAGCAGGGAGGCCGACAAGCCGCGCGGTGAGGCCAGAAGCAGCGACGTGTTTCACTTTGGAACGCGAACAACAAAAGGAGACGTGAGAAAAACCTGCGAGCGCCCAGATGGGGCGGGATAGAGGCTGTGCACGGCAACCCCGAGATCGGAACCGAGCACCGGTACGAGCGCGAGACGGGCCCGGCAGCTTCACAGACGAAGCCCCGAGTTGAAGCGGAGCCGCAGCGAAGGCCCCGGGCTGCCGACACCGGCACCGGCACAGCTCCGGGAACGGCCCCGCGTGTTCCCGCTCAGCGCCCAGCGCGATGGCGGCCCGGCCCCGCGGCTCCACCCGCCTCACGTTCGCCGCTCCCGGCCCGTTGCCTCCCGCCCGCCGAGCCGCCGAGCCTGGGCCGCGGGGCGGGGCCGCGCTGGGCCGTCCCTCCCTCTCGTCGGCTCCGCCGGGCTCCGACCCGCTTTGTGCGGAGCCGCGACGGCCGAGACGCAGACGGACGGACCGACACCGACACCGCCAACGTCCCGCGGCCGCCGCGCACTCACCCGTCGCCCACCACCACACACTTGATCGCCTGCATCTGAGCGCGATGGCGGCGCCGCCGCGACTCCGCCGCAGTGACAGCCCGCGCGGGCGGGGCGGGGCGAGCAGAGCCGAGCGGAGCCGAATAGAGCCGAATAGAACCGAACAGAGCCGAGCGGAGCAGAGCCGAATAGAACCGAACAGAGCCGAACGGAGCAGAGCCGAATAGAACCGAACAGAGCCGAGCGGAGCAGAGCCGAATAGAACCGAACAGAGCCGAGCCGAACAGAGCCGAACGCCGCCGAGCTGAGCCGAACGGAGCCGAGCGCTGCACCGGGGGCGGGGCGGAAGGACCCTCGTGTCGGTGCCGGGGCTGAGCGGCCGCCGCCGCCTCGTGCCGTGACAGCGGAAGGCGGAGTCCCGTTGTGCAGCCCCTCCGCAGGCAGCAGCCTGAGGACCAGACGCAGAGCGGCACAGGGACGTGGGGACCTTAAAGTCGTCGGGTTCCAACCCCGGTGCTGGGGGGTGGCTGCTCGGAGCCCGTCCAGCCTGGCATAGAACGCCTCCATAGGAACCCCTGGAGGGATGGGGCAGCCCAGCTCCGTTCAGTCCCGCAGCAGAACCCCCTGCAGCCCCTTCCAGCCCTCCATGTATCCGGCAGAGCAGTCTATGGAGCCGCAGTGCTCCCCGTCCCAGCACAGACCCTCTGCTGGCACCCACAGCACAGTCCCAGCTCACACCACAGGCTGCCGTGCATTGCAGAGCTTTCAGCTCCAGGGCAGTGCGATGGGATCCCCTTGAGAACAGCACAGCATCAATGGGATCCCCCTGAGAGCAGCACAGCATCAATGGGATCCCCCTGAGAGCAGCACAGCATCAATGGGATCCCCCTGAGAGCAGCACACCATCTATGCCCTCCGCTGCAGCCATCAGCCAGCTGGGCACTGCCCCGTGTTATGGAAAGTGTAAAAAAGTCTTTATTAAAACAGCACAGCAAAACGATTTAAAAATAAAACTAAAAATGTCAAACACACAAACCATGCAAAGGTCTGTTGTCCAGCCAGCTCTTAAACACTGATTTTTCCCATAGACTCATTGCAGAAAGCAGCAGGAGGATCTCAACCTGTGCTATTCTCTGTGCCACCTGATGGACTTCTGCTACCAAGGAAAGGAAACAACTCCTCCCCAGCCAGTCAGAAGCACCGCTCACCTCTAAGGCCCCAAAAGTCATGGTGGAATTAAATCCTGTTGCGTTTTTGCCATAAAAACTAACAAAGGGCTGAATTCCACAACAAGGAGGAAAACAGACTCGTCTCTTTCTGTGTCATTTGGTATAGAGGTGTGAACCATGGCCCAATCCCAGCTGTCCAACAAGGATACGGATTGACACTGCACAGCAGTCCATCTCCACACAGCTGTGTTAGAAATGTTCCTGTGCTGCCCATCACTACAGCCAGGGTCATAGAGGGACAAGGCAAAAAGTCAAAGTGAGCTGCCAGCCACTGCTTGCATCCGTAACCACTGGGCATCCGTAACCACTGGGCACACAAAGATTTGTCTTTCCAGCAGCTCCTGGACCTTGTGGATTCAAGTAAATGGCTCCCACATCCAGGGACCCATAAACACTGCTCCCCATCATTTACAAGGCTTCATTGTGAACAGCCCTGGTATCCAAACAAGCGCTTCAGAACAACTGCTTTTCAGGAAACATGAGATCTCACTGGTTATAATAAAGCACGCTGGCAGATTGGCACCGTAAATAGCACAGAAACAGCTTCAAATGCTGTATGAGTGCAGGGTAAGGACTTTACATCACAAATTCAGACCCATAAGCCTCTATGTGAGCTGAATATAGATCCTTCCTCCTCTCCTTTATGCTGCTGGGAGCAAAATTTCTCAAGAGGGGTTTTCTCCTTGCAAACCTTCAGGTCACCCCACTGACAAAAGTGTCTCACTTACAAAAAAGGGGCTGCACCTGAGTAGTTTTTATCCTCTCCCTGACAGCAGGTACCTGGATTCTTTAAGCCACAGTTTCATTTCCTCAAACTGTGGGTTCCCAAGGAGGATCCCTGCACATACGCCATGATGGCATTCTGCAATATACTTGCTCGCTGGGCTTCTTCTTCCCTCATCCTGGAGATGTCAGCCTCTTTCATTCTCAGCTTCTCCATCAACATAGAGATTTCACCTTCTTTGTCCAGCAGTGCCTCTCGATGATTACTTGACAAGACTGTGAAAGAAAAGCAGCATTGGTATATAAAATGTGGGCACCCCTAGAACAAACAGGAACAAGATGCTGTAGGCACAGCCAAGGGCAGCACAAACAGGGTGAGCAACAAGTACAATACAAGCTGCAAGAAACCTTCAGCTGCACAAGACCGTGGGAGAGGTTATGCAAAGATGTTACACATCACCACGCAGGAAGTCCAAACATTCTGCTTGCAGTGAAGCTTTGGACAGTTTATTTCTAAGTCACGGCCTCTATAAAATGAGGATAAGAATCCCTGCAAAAACAGCAGGACAGAGGGTAGATTTGTATTCAAAGTAGGAAGCATCTCTGTCACCTGTAAGCACAGCCCAGTGTAGGCTACTACACATTACCACTCGAAAAGCACGGAAGGATCCATCACCTTTCAGCTGCCTCTCCAGGGCTGCAATCTTCTCTCTCAGCCCTTCCTGTGCTGTACGTTCAGCCTGAAGGTGTCCAATCTGCTCCTGTAATTCCACTTTCACTTTATTTACTTCTGTCACTTTTTCCTGTTCCTTACTGTTCAGCTCCTGACACACAAAGACAAATCCACAATTAACCAAACAACTGCAATTTGTTCTGCCCCCACAGTGACTCTCCCTTTGCTCCAGATGATATTACCTGCTGAAGTTCCTCTATTCTCCTTTTGAGTCCATCAGCGTGCAGGTTCAACTGATTGGCCTTGACTTGGGCCTCACTGACCATTTGTTTTTGTTTGAGGCAGCAGTTCTGAGCTTCATCACGTGCTTCAGTCATCAGCCGCAGCTTCTCTTCAAGGTGTTCCAGTCGTTGCTGCTGTAAGATACAAAGGAAAAAGAAAATACATCAGTTCTATTCCATTCCAGTGAAGGGATATTCCCATTTTTGTTCCCAACACAGTCAAGCCTTGGTTCAACCAGCTGGTACTGAAGAACAAGCAAGCACAGGAAGTATCTATAACAGATAAAGCACAACTCCCTTGCATTCAGGAGACAATCTACGTTGCTTTCTGCTACCAGTGTCACCTCTGGCATTCACATCTAATGACACTTCTTAACCTCTGCTGTACTGCTGTATCCTGAATGGCTCTGAAGCACTGCTGTACACAGCCAACCTACTGCTGTTCTAACACAAACTACATCTTTTCTATGTTTTAACTCTGTAAAGCATTTTCTTCCATGTTGTTGTGTACATGCAAAAATTTTAACCGTTTTTGCTGTATTTTCCTCATTCTCTTTAACACGGTGTTGACTTTATTGCTATTCCAACAAAGCTCAGCTCTGCAGGGCCTCTTCATCCAGCAGCAGCAGCTGCCATTTGGGGAAATTCTTCTGAGTCCGGAGATACAGAACAGCACAGGAAAGTTGCTGGTAAACTGCATTTACACCTGGCTGCCAGATCCACAACTTGGTAATTTAGATATCTAAGTTCTGCTTTGACAATATCCACATCAGTTCTGACATGACTGGAAAGCACAGAACAGATCAGGATGCTCTGGAGACAATTCAGACTTCTCAGAACTCCTTCCTTAGAAATCAAACTATTTGCTGGACAATGATGAGTAATTCCCTTCTCTGGGCATCACCTCCCTACAGCAAAAACAAGCTAGGCAGCGAAATTCACTCCTTCCCAGAGTCGGGCCCATAGGCAGTCCTTACCTCATCCAACCGTGCCTGAGTCCGAACCTTTATTAACTCTTCTTCTGCATGGCCTCGCTCAGTGAGTGCAGCTGCTTTGACGTGGCTCAGCTCCTGCCACAGAAACAGGAATGATCCTTCTGGATAGAGAAGCTGCATCATTGAAACACTGACCATAAAACATCAGCAGCTTCCTAGTTGCAGGCTACAAAGTGACACAATTGCCCCTGTCACTCAGGGACAACCAGGGTGAACTCAGAATGAACAAGAGCACCCACTCTCACCTCCTCCAGGGCTATCCTGATGGACTCCAGCCTTTGGACTCTGTCTTGCATAGAACGTTCGCTGGCCTCCATGTGCTGTGTTAAGTGATCCACCTGCACAGCAGCAGGAAACATTTAAACGAGTGCCAGAAAATCACTCACATCTCCAAGCACAACACCATGGCCACTGAGCATGAAAAAGAACATCCCTTCCAGGCAAAGCTTAGTGAGCTCTTGTCTTCAAGTGGTACAAAAGGCCAGAGAATCATTTGCTAGTTGTAGCATGGATAACATCCTCCTGCCCTACGTCTTTTCTTACACGATTTCCAAGTCTATGGATATATTGTTATTTCTAAGGGATTTAGTACCTCCATACATATTCCAAACAGAGCCAATAACAGCCTCTTGTCCTCTCCATCCCTCAGAAACATGACAGAGAAGATAGGAGTGGGTTGAGTTGCCTTAGAGGACTGTTTGCATAGAGCATGTACATCTTAATTAGTTCTAATAATGTATCTTGATTTCACTTCCAGGACAAGACTGCTTATTCATACTTAATACTATGCCTAGCAAGACTGACACAAGCACGTGTCTTTGTCTTATGCCTTTTAGGCAGTCACATACCATGCTGGCTTATATCCTTACAAGCTACAAAACTTGCCAGCAGGTAGAATGCCTTGTGATCTCCTCAGTTAAGCTCTTGTAGAAACGTTCTATTATTCACATAGTAAGTCTAAATCCACTATTCTTAAAATTGAAGTGCAAATAATGGCCTCCAATGGGCAGGATCAAAGAGAGACGAACCTCCAGAAGCTACTGATATCCTACAGAAATGTCTTTCAATCACCTCTTTTAAGCGAAGTGATTCCACGTCTTCGAGACTTTGTTTAAATCTTCTTTTTTCCATTTCTAGGCGCTCTGCAGATGAAAAACAGGCACATCAGAACTAAGGCACTCCTGCCACGTAGGCTGTATTTACACCACACCATGAGCTTTCTCTTTCCCTGTCCTGCACACTGACTCACTGATGGTAATGATACTCCATGGGTGCCCAGAAGCTGCTTTTAATCTTCCACTTACCCTCAGCCTGCACGGCCCGCAGCTTTAGCTCTGCTGTTGTGTTGGTCAAGTCTTGTTTTAGCTGGAATAACTGATCCTGCTGCACTTTGCACTTCTTCTCCAACTCATCCACCTAACAGGAAATCACTGTCACGAAGGAATTTCTTCTCCTATTAGCAGAGCATGTTAGCTGTACAGAATGATCAGCAGAGACAAACAGGAGCCAAAGCAGAGGACATACACAGAGCAAAGGCAAACACCACCCAGGTCCCACCTCCCAACACTAGTTGTCCTTTCCTACCTGGTTTCTTAGAAACAAGTTCTTCTCATTGCTGGCAGATAAGTCACGGAAAAGCTTGCCTTCCCGGTCAGCACCTTCCTGCAAACAGCAGAACTCACCTTAGTTCTCTGCACTACCAAGTCAGCACAACCAACACGGCACCCAACTAAATCCAACCCTCCCACAGCTCCTCTCCACCCTCACACTCACCTGCCTCATTTCCATAGGAACGTCTGTCACAGTAGCTGTGGCAGACCCACTAACGGCAGGAGTCATGCTTGCCTAACCCAACCAGCACCCTCAAACCCACACAAAGCAGGTTATGACCCAGAGCTCAATTCTCAAACCTAACTAGGATTGACCCAGCTCACCTGCTTTTGCTGCTGGAGCTCTGCAAAGTGGCGCTCAGCCATGTTGGCTTGTTCCTGTTTCATGGCACTCAGCAGCTCTCCCAGGTTGTGCACCTTTTGCTCAGACAGAGCCAGGGCAGCTTCAGTCATCTGCAGCCTGCACAGAGAAACACTTTCCAGAGCCCTTCCTAAGGGAGCCATTCCAAGAGAGCACCAACCACTACACGGTACAACATGCTAACATACATGAGCCCATCTTCAATGAAGTGATTTCCATACCTGGACCCCTCCAGGATTTGCCCACTGTCAGGGGAGAATAAAGCTGGCTCTTTTACATTACTGCAAAACCCTTTAAAATTAGGGATAGAATTTGAACGTGGGCAGTGAAAGCCATCTGCTTACTCTACATGAGGACAGGTCCACCCTGAGGCACCATGTAATGAATCTACTTTTAGCTGAACTAGTCGGTGTCATCAGTGTTTGAAGTCCAACTACTGTCACATGCACACAGCTCTACACATTCTAAGAGCACTGTTAGGCAGTTCCAGCTTGCTGCTCCTGAATACAAAGCCTTGTTGGGTCATGTTCCCCCAACAGTGGCTCTCAGAGAATAATGACAACTGCCAGGGAAAGCAGCTACAGACTCACCAGGTTGCAAACTGTGGAAGGAAATTATCCCCCCCATCCCCACAATCCCTTTTGTTCACTCTGTAATTCACTTGCTCTTACAGCAGTGCACTGTGTTTTTACTCAAAGCCTGATCTGGCCATAATTAGTTATCCAAAAGCCTGACCTGGCCATCATTTCTAGATAATACTGCAGATATTATTATGTGAAATACTAAGCCAGCCATTCTAGCTTAGCCCCTTAACAGCTCTGCTCAGCACCACCTATACAGCACAGAAGATTGGGAAGGTTAAGGCTTTCCTCCTCCATACTTGGCTTTCAGTGAATTCATAATAGAGTGCTGCTCATTCAGCGCTTCCTGCAGCTGGCTGACACGGCCTGCAGATATCCTGGATTTGGGGAAGAAAAAAAAAGGGTAGTTAGTTTCTGTTAGGAAATGGGAAGGGCCCGATGCTGCTATGCAACAGCAGAAAGCACTCAAATCCAACTCACCTGCCACTCCTGGCTATTTCTTCTCTCTGTTTGTCTATAGTGTCCATCAGATCCAAGAACTGTGAACAAGGCACACACCCGTGAAAAAAATGAACTGAATCAGCTCAAAGCATTTATATTTATCAGCTTTCTCTTCCTAACGACAGCAGGAGATTGCTCAAGCTACTCTCTTCAAAGAAACCAAACTGTGGGTTTGAAGGGGTTCATCGACATGTCTG
Source organism: Coturnix japonica (assembly GCF_054131305.1). Classification (NCBI taxonomy): domain Eukaryota; kingdom Metazoa; phylum Chordata; class Aves; order Galliformes; family Phasianidae; genus Coturnix; species Coturnix japonica. The sequence goes on from NC_140685.1 coordinate 5,179,253, forward strand.
ACTGAGGTCATTAACTGCAGGGCTCTGCACCTTTGAGGGCCAGAAGGAAAACTAAGTGATATTTCTATGTTTTCACTGCTCAGAAAACATCAAACCAGTTACTAAAGAAGGAGAAGTATGAATATGGGTGAAGAAAATCACCAAAACTCCTCCAGAATCCAGAGTGAAGACACCCAGCAGTGTATTCACTATGTCAGTACCTGCCATGGATTCAATTCCTGGGCAGTTTAGCTCAGAGGAAGGAGCCCATTTACAGAACAGTGCTGTGTACTGCTCATAAACACATCCAGGCATCTTTAGGTGCACAATGGGGACAACGAGGGAAGGCACTGGATTCCAGCTGACAGTTTGAAGTGCTGTTGTAGGACTGCTGACCTGCTTGGCCTTCTCATCCTTCAGATTCAATATCTCCTTGCTGAGCACAGAAGTTCGGTTCTGTGACTCACTGAGGATAGTCTGTCGGTCCCGGTTGTGATCCATGGCTTGTTCTGATGGAGAGAGAACAAGAGAGCAACAAAATCACACTGAGCACTGTGTATAGGCTGCTTAGAAACAGAGAGGAGGAAGGACAGCTGTCTTCTGGAGCAGCAAGTACCCTATACAACCCAAGTGCTGAGACTGGAGAGGAGTTACTGATTCTCTCCTGTGCACTTCTGGACATGGTTTAGTGGTACACTAAGTAGAGTAAGGTTGATAAGTGGGCCTGATGATATGAAGGGTCTTTTCCTGTCTATATAATTCTCTAATTCAAAGTCCTACTTACCCACAGCTTTCAGGATGTCACTGGGAACATTGTTCCCAGCCAGTTCCAGCTTCTTCAGGGTCTTGTTGCTCTGCAGGCAGTTCAGCAAAGCTCGGCCTCCCAGCAGCCCAATGTTATTCCAACGCAAATCTATACAGAAAGCAATCTTTCACCCCAGTAGCCACAAATCTGCTGAAACACACAAGGTTCAAGAGAAGCCCTGCTCTTTATACCTCTACACGCACAGCCAACCAATACCATGAGCTTTCAGCACAAGCACAGCAATGGCTACAATGAACCCACGTGCATGTGGACACGTGTAGGTGGATGACAACCAGCCACTTACCCAGCTCCTGAAGGCTGGAGTTTCGTTTCAGTGCCACGGCCAGCTCTCCTGCCCCATGATGGTTGATCTGGTTATTGCGCAGGTCCAACCGCTGCAGGAAGTTGTTTGCTCCCAGTCCCTGGCAGAAAAAGGAGAAGCCTTCCTCCCATACACCCAGGCTGTTCCATTCTAGGATTAGGCTAAGGAAAAATCAGACAAAATTGAAGCTTGTAAAGAGAGAGCTGCAAGAGCCTGAATGAAACCTGGATCACAGCACCCAGCCACCCTAACACAGCCTCATCCCTCATTCTTTTCCAGTGTTCCATCTGGTTGGAAGAACAGTGAGAGAGACAGATCATTTCTTACCTCCTGATGCATTTGTTCTGCCTCAGAAGTTTTCCCAGCGCCTCGGCTCCTGTGGCTCGCAGGTTATTGCCCTGAAACAGAAGCGCAGAGTGCTCAGTGTACAACACCCTGCCCCAACCCAGCCATCCCATCTGACACCACCAGCTATACTCCGGCTGTGATACTGATTTCAGATGGTTAAAGCAGATATACACCAGCTCAAGTCAAGCTGCTATGAATGCACTAATGAACACAGAAAGCCTCCAACGGACCATGCAGCAACAGAGCAATGATCCACAGCGACAGCTTCCAACCAAAACAGAACAGTAGAACCAATGATGAGCTGTAGGTAATTGTAGGGAGCTGCAGCAAAGACAGAGGCACAGGAGAGCAGGACGTGCACACAGCTGTGTTGTGGGGATGTTTCTAACTCCGGCTGAGCTCGTGTTCCTATTTCCCCCCCCATCCCACTGTCTTTGCTTTACTCTTAACAAACTCACCTTCAAGTCCAATGATGTGACGGTGGTGTTGGAGCACAGCCCGTGCAGGAGGAGCTTCACACCTGGGTACGAGAACACAACACCGTTTATTCACTCGCTGCTGGATGTAACGCCGTCCGTTAGTAACGGGTTCGGCTCCAGATCAGCAGCACAGACGCCGCCCCCCCGGCCGCTCCCGTTCCCACCGTCCTCGCTCAGGCCGCAGTCTCCGAGCGCCACCTCAGCCAGGTGAGCGTTGCCGGGCAGCAGCCGGCCCAGCGCCCCGCACGTCTCCAGCGACAGACTCTGCTCCGCCAGGTCCAGTCGGGCCCGGCCCGGCTCCCCGCCGCTGTCCCGCATCCTCCTCAGCACGGCGTCCTGCGGCGCCGCGCACAGCCGCGCGTAGGCCCGGCGGAGCTCGTCCATGGCCGCGGGGCGGTACCGGCCGTCACCGAGGGCGGCGCTGCCGACACGGAGCCGCCGCACTGAGCCCCGCCCCGCGTGCGGCCCCGAGGTGGAGGCGGGCGGCGCCATGGAGGAGCGGGAAAGCGGCTTCAGGAAGGTGCGGAGCGGGACGGAGCGGCCCCGGCCCCACCGGCCCCGGCCCACAGACCGACCGGCGGTGTGTTCTCTCCGCGCAGGACACGGTGGAGCGGCTGCTGCGGCTGCATTTCCGCGACGGGAGGACGCGAGGTGCGGGGCGGCGGGGCGGCGGGGCGGGCGCTGCCGGGGCCTCCCGGCCGTTCCCCCTTAGCGCTCAGCGCTCTGTGTTCGCAGTTAACGGCGACGCGCTGCAGCTGATGGCGGAGCTGCTCAAGGTCTTCGTGCGAGGTGAGCGACCCGAAACCCCCCCCTCAAATCCCTGGGCCGCCCTGACCCCCACCCTGCCCCCCTCCCGGCCCGGGGGGATGCTCCGCTCCCGTCCCGTTGTACCGCAGAAGCGGCGGCGCGAGCGGTGAGACAGGCACAGGGCGAGGAGCTGGAGAAGGTGGACATCGAGCACGTGGAGAAGGTGCTGCCCCAGCTGGTGAGCGAGGCGGCTCCGGTACCTCGGGCTGTGCTGGGGGGGTTCCTGCCTTGAGCTGCTCTTCTCTTTCCTTACAGCTTCTGGATTTCTAGAGACGTGGTAACGCAGAATTGACCTGGCACAAGATCCTGACCTGATGCTCAGTCCAGCTCTTGGAAGAGCAGTGTCACCTCCTTCCTCCACCCTCTTGCTTCTCCTTCCCATCTCCTTTACCAAGGCTCTGACGGCAGATGCTGTTTTTGAACAGAGGCCGCCACTCACTGGGTTTAGGCTGTAACTGGTTTCCCTCTCGCTGCCTTCCTTCTCTAACGTGGTGCCTAACAGCGCTGTCAAAGCTGCCGTTGCTTTCTCAGCTAATGTGAGAAACAGGTGCTGCTTCGCACGATGAGAGGCATGGAAAGACTTAATGGCTGGAAATGTCATCCAAACATCAGGCTCTCCTCATCTCAGTGGGCGGCAGTGGCAGAAACTTCAGGTCCGGCTCCAAGCCTGGCTAATGAATAGGTTGTTAACAGCAGCTCCGTTACAGGCTCTTGCCAAAAGCAGGTATCTGATCTTTATTTTATAAATAAACAGCGTCTGTCCTTCACTACCTTCCAGTATTTCTGCAGGGCTGTGACATCAAAGAGAGCTCAGAAACCTTTTAACCATTTGATATTCTCCTCAGAAGCTGCTTCCCCCTCTGCTATAAATTTGTTCTCACAAAGAAACATCAATAAATCAAAACCGAGGCTCCCTCCCTCGTGCAGGCTCATTGCTGCAATTAATCATCAAAAGTCAAGTTGCTTCAAAGACTTGCACGGTTTTTCCCCCCCCCCCTTCACCCACCCTTCTTCTTTCAATCTTTGTAGAACGAAAGGAAAAAGGGACAGAATAACAAACAGCATGTGTGAGAATCCCACATCATGGGACAGCTCGGCCCCTGGGCCGGCAGGGGGGCAGGATGGGGGGAGCTGTGAAATAAGAAACCTCGCACATGGAGGGAAGGACCCACACAACTGAACGGCTTTGTTGGGAAGCGCAGAGCTGGCTGCATGAAAAGCAGCTGAGGGTTGTGTGTCCAAAGGGCCGTGCTGTGCTGCTGCCTGCAGCCTTTGGTTGGTAATAGCGAGCAGTTTTCTTTCTTTCCAGTCTGACAGCCTGTAACGGGCACAGCTCAATAAGACACCATGGTGCCTCAGCTGAGAACTATCAAGGTCATCACTGTGGATGTGAGCCACGTGGAAATTTCAACCAAAACCACAATTTAATACACATTCTTGTTGGTGACGGTACCAGGCGAAGCAGTGCCCCAACCCTCTGAGCTGCGGCCTCTCTGCCAACAGAGCTGTTTGTGCAGCTGTACAATGAAACCAGTGAAATAATTGACCTAGTTCGGCTTTCAGCCCCACGACCAGACGGTAAAAAGGGCAGCAGCAAAAAAATGCAGATAATGCTACCTCTGAATGCCCAGCGCCCCAAGGGATGAGTTAGATACTACAGCAGAAGAGAGCCAAACCAAAGCTGGGATCTACACACAGCATGGTAGGAATCTCTGTAGCAAGTACCTTAGTGAAGAGCCTGCACACACCACAGGCCCATTAAAAGAATCCACCCCTATTTTTTTGGCTTTTTTTAGCCTTATCTGGATTCCAAATCATCTCCCCCCCCCCCCAATTCTGACTCACAAATAGACCTAAAAATGCTCAACTTTCACTTCCCCTGCCCATACCACCAGCATTCCTGACTGGAGAGGACTGCAGATCTGGATGTTAGTGGTAAAGTGGCATTTTAACAGCAGCAGCTATGATTTTTTTTTTGCATAGGGGAATAAGACCTGATGTAGTTGTTGGAGATACCCATTTTGCACTCTCTTATGACAGCAGTAGATTAAACTGTTTGATGCATTGCTGTGTTACACGGGGGGGGTGTAAGCAGAAGCACAAAGCTGCATGGGCTCAGCCCAATCCTCACCAGAAACCTGTTCTGACTGGCACAGCCACTATTAGGGTATATTATGGTAAACCAGTTGTATCTTGATTTTAATGATTAGAAAGTTAACTCTGGGGATCTGCTTAAACCCAGTACTGGTTCTGCAGCTGCTGCTCATCCCAGATACAGAGAAGAAACTGGGCCGGGATGCGTTCATGCCTCTGTCAGATTGAATCATGCCAAACTCTGTGAGCAGCAGTTGGGTCAAGACAGACCAGATATTAACCTTCTAATGCTCATTCCTGTACTTAACCCAAGAAACTGCCCCAGTAGTACTGACAGTGCTGTGCATGTCTCCAGACATTTCCTTCTCTTTGCCCATACCATGTATTCACAAGTGACAAAACATGAAATCAAAACAGATAAGGCGCTCCACGTTGCCTGTGCTCTTCAAAAACAAAGAGTAGCACACCTGAAACCCAGTGCAGCTTCCTGCTGCCAGAACACTCCTATTTACTCTTAATCCAGTGATTCAAACACAAGCACGAGTACATCAGTGCCTGTGCTGGGAGCCAACCTATAGCTCTCTTGGTGGACCTGCAATACATCCTGCACAAACTCAGCACAGCAGCTGTAGCTGCAGCATAACTTGTAACTTCTGTGAAAGGAATCAGCAGGACAGAGCACCAGAAGTAAGGAACAGACAGCAAGCTCAGCCCACACAACCATCTGAAGTAGTAAGCTTTACACATCATTTTATTTTGGCCTTGTTTTGCTATAATACACCTTTTATAGACATCAAGCACCACAAGAGCTTGCCTTTCAAAGGAAGAACTTAGAGCAGCATGTCTGCACACAGCGCTCTTGCATTCTCTCACTGCCAGTGGCCGCACACATTCCTTGTTTATGTTTGGGTGTCATATAAGGAATCAATCAACATTTTTGTTGAAGCATTCTGCTCCCTCTGCTTTAAGTCTCCTTTTTCCTCTTCCACCTTTCATGCTTCTCCCTCCCTTCAAGTTTCTTCAAAGCATCTAAGAGCATTTGGAAGTAATTAGACCTGAAGGGAAATGTTGGCCAGGCTGGGAGACAATGACAAGTGCCAGGAACCCTGGGTGCCCTTTCTAGCTACTTTGAAGTTCATTCAGATGGTACAAAGCTCTGTTTTGCTTTGTTGGGGGAAAAAAAAGAAATGGGAGGAAGGGAATGAGGCATGACAGGCCCATTGAAAAGAGAGCAGGTTCCTGTGAACTGACAGAGAAACAGAGCACTGGGGGAAGGAACACATTATCAAAGAGACCGACAAAAAGGCCTCCTCTGGCCACTGTGCTTTATTACATCTCAAAGTTGTGCAGATGCACACATAGTTTAGAGAACAATTGTCTGTACAGGGAAAATGGAAAATATGCTGTTACCATAACATGGAACCCCAGCTCGCCCAATATGAATCACCGATCCATGGAGAAGACTTAAAAAAAAGAATGATAATAAAGCACCATGGCTACTGTGGCACTATAATCTCCAGTGTAAGCACAGCTCTAAACGGTAACACTCATCCCACTGCAGCATCTGCAGGAGGCAAATTCAGGACCAGCACTTCCCTCTGTACACCAACTGCAATGCAGGGAACAGCTCACTCTGCTGTGGAAGCTTTCAGACCACAGAAGACACTTGTGGACTGTTGGTCACACAAAGAGATTCACATAGGACTATTTGTTTCACCTGCATTATATCCACAGTTGCTGGCATAAATTATGTGCAGAGAAAGTTCCATTAACAGATACCTGTGTTTTAGGGCAAATGAAAACAATGTAAGTGCAGTAGACCAAGAGTTTCATAGGAAAATGCAATTTGAACTGTTGTAAGCAATGTGCTTCCCTTAAACCCACTTTCTAGCCATCCATGCCCAGAATCACCAGCAAAAAGCAGAGAGGTCTTGTTCTAGTCAGCACTAAACTACAGGTAAAATTGAATTGGACTTTGCTGCTTGAGTTCAAGCAACCAGACTGAAGTTATCTTTGAGAACAGAAAGGCAAAATACAGGAGGATTTGAATTTAAAAACATGGGTGGAATCACAGGCCTTCACAGACATTACCTAGGAATTATTTTCCCTTCCTTTCTCCATTCATATTATTTGCATGCAGGAAATGTTACATTTAACCTTTAATCTTGCTTCTGTAGTCACAAAGCCCACAAACACGCCTTTCAAAAAGGCCTCCAAAAGGTGAAGCTGGCAGCTGAAAGTAATAGCAATTTTCTGGATATAATTAATGTTCATATGTGTTAAATCTCTCCAGGGCCACCAACAATTTCTTACAAATTCTGAAGTAGTTCATCAGGAAAGAGGCACAACTGGATGCTCACTGCAGCTCAGGATGCCTCATCTCTTCCCACCTACAACACAAACATAAGGCCATTAAAACACTTAACCACACAGTTCACACCGCATCATTTCTCAATAGCACGATCTTGTTCTATGTGCTGCTGTGTTCCATGGAATTCCAAATAACATTTCATACTTTTACTTCCTTACGAAATCAGTATTCAGGCACCTCTCCAGTGAAGGCTGAGGTTTAAGGCACAAAATGATTTGTAACTGACAAGCACTGATACACGTCCTATCAGCCTCCTGCTGACATCTTCAAGAGCAGTGTCAACACTGAAAGCGTTTCTGTGGAGTTCAATGGGTGAACTCTCCCTTGACTTTGTGTTACCTGGCAGCTTCAGCCACTTGGGTATTTTCCCAGGGGGCCTTCTCAGCACCTGTGGAGCTTCATGCATTCTTGCTGCTTCTGGTCGTTCAGTCTTTTTGTCACTGCCCACTTCTGGTTCAGGTAGGGCTGGAACTATTGATTCTAAAGTTGATGAGGCAGAAGGAGCTAATGGTTTGGACAGACATCTAAGGAAGAAAACAAACAAGTAAAATTAAACTTCCTTTTTTCATGCTAGCCCCATGTATCACTGCATTTAAGCTTTCTAAGTCAGACTGACAAGGCTTTTCTCCATGATAAAGACCCTAAGATTTACTTGATTTAGTCACTGAAATCCTGCTTTACAAAGGACTCATCAAGATACAAATTCAGATATGATTGTATGAAGGAGTAACTGGAGTTCTAGCATCTTCAGATCATTTTTCTTTTTAGAAAGGCACTTCATGCCCCCAGCCCTCCCTGAAATACTCAACTGCAACTCTATTCAGTCCCAACATACCTGGCCATTAATAAATCAGCTGCAGAAGGGGAAACTGCAGAGCTCAGCAGGTCCGATTTCAGGTAACAATCTGTTTAAAATGAAACAATGAAATCCAATCACTTGTTTGGTAACAAAAATACATCAATCACAGAATCACATATCCCAGTGCTCAACAAGTATCTGCTGTATGCTACAGCAAATTTCCTATCAGCTGAGAAATAGAACACTTTGAAACTATGACTGTTTCTTACACAACTCAAGGTGCCTTACTTTGTCATTCATTCAAAACCTTGAGAGGTTGAGAGCAGGAGGTCTGTATGAGCATCTCACAGCTGTCTAGCTAACGTTTTCTACCATGAAATTTCCTTCTATAGAATCATTCTTCTTTCATTTTTTGTCCTCACAGTAGATAATGCCTGCTCCACAGCCCAGAAAATCTCACAAGAAATGTACCATATTTATATTTGTGCTTAAACTAACTATAGTCAAATCCACTTCTAGTGAGACCGACCCAATTCTGATGAGCTTCAGCTATTCTGAAGGGGAACAGTTACCAGCACTGGCAAGGACTGCATTATCTTTTGTTGGAAGAAATCTGAACATACTGACACAGTCTATACAGCGCTATACAGTCAGCTGAAGAAGAGAGGAAGCTCACTCACCCCTGCGCTCCTCAGATCCAAAATGAATGACAGCAGCTGGAAAGAGTTTAGCCTGCAAAGGGGAAAAAGAAGAGGTTACTAATCGTAGGAGCTTTCACACTCTGCTGTGAACATTAGAGAGTGGCTAGACAGCTATGGACTAATTCATAGAGCTAAAGATCAGGTCACTGAACCATCTATTACTCAGAAAAGCCTCAACTTACATAGAGCACGGGGCACTCATGGTAAATATGAAGCAAAACTCAAGCTGTTCTCCTACACACAGACGTTCAGCAACACACTCATTGTGCCAACAACCTATTTGTTTTCAATCCAGTCTGAACTGCTAGTTCCTACTTGTTTGGATAGCTGTATTCAAACTGTTTTTTCATTCATTTAGCTCATCATAGCAACTGTAGGTCTGCCTTCTTCACATCTGCATTTATCATCCCAATGAACCTCATTTCATCTGCAAATAGCATTATTTTGTATTTATGTATTTACCTCCAAAAGAGATAATAACAAGCAGAGCATGCCCAGAACTGAACCCAGGACACCACTGTTTTTCAACAATTCCTCAGTGAGTGTTATTTGAGCTGCCCATCACCCAAAGCATAATTAACTTAGTATGCATTTTAATTACACTGTGGCACGCCTTAAATATATATATATATATATGAATCAAAGAATGAATCAAATGAAAGCATGTTACAGTATGTAAATTGATCGAGTCTGATCTCCAGAGTATCCCCTCCATATAAAAATGGTTCAGTATGTCACAGCTGACTACATCAGAGGAAAGATGGGAAACGCTGCCTGTCCCACTGATGATGGTCCCAGAAAGGTGTGCACCTCAACACCTTGAACCTCTCTGCAGACCCCTTCAGCAGTCCACATACACAGAGAACACACATTAAGGAGCACATGGTCAGTATCACTCCTCCTCTGCCAGCACAGAAGCGCAATAAAACCAGACTTGGACTTTTCCCTGCTGTCAGGGTGACAGAAAATGTTGACTAATGGTCTACATTTACTCTGGCAAAATAACACAACTCAATTTCTTTTCTTGAGCAAAACAAACCAATAAGTCCTGTCAGCACCAACTGCCCCTCTTCCTACTACCAAGGCATATCCAGGCACTGCACAGGGCAGGCTGCCTGCTCTCGAGTTTTCTTGAGCCTCTGTTGCCACCATCAGCACAGTCAGGATACTGGAACTGATGCTTCACCCAGCAAAGCAACTATCACATCTCAAAAAACAAAACAAAAGAAAACACACAGATCTCTACAGGGGAGCCTTTGGACTCCCACCTAATACAGACGTAGATTAACCAAGATGGATGTAGGAGGTGAGATGAATCAGTTTCATCGATCTTCCTGGTACAAATAATGCCAACAAGTACATGGCATTGCAAGTTAATCCAAAAGGTGCTGTAGACTTTCCTAAGTAGCATGGCCTGAATGTTAGACTAAAGCAGAAGAGGCATCCATTTGTCTACTTCACGCTCCTGCCTAGCGACCAGGGATCTTCATATCCTCCATGTATCATCTTAGCAGAAATCATTATTTACTGGGTCTTTTTAACATGTTAGTCCTCAATCAACAGCGCCTGAGATTGCCTGCTCCAGTCACAAAGACAGCTCTCCATAAACTTTTTAATTAAAAAGTACCAGCCACAGTTTAGAAACCCCAGAGAAAATTCTTCCAAGAGCTTTGATGTTTCCGCTGCATTCGTCTGAAGGGATCCCTCTATTTAGGAAATGGGTGGCTTAAAAGGGAGCCCCCCCCAGCACCCCCTCCCCAAACACACACACTCGAGCCCTTTTGCACACAACATCCTTTTCATGCCAGCTGCAAGTTGGAAAATGAGGTTTTTGTAGCGTGTTAGTGTTGGAATTTTTTAATAACCTCCCCTCTCTGTTTTTCCCCTCCTGCCCAATTATCTTGGTAAATAATTAACATTCTGAAGGAGATAAGTAAGCACAACATCTCAGAACTCAAAGCCTTTTAGTTCAAAGCCCTGCCCTCCTCTCTCCCCACTGCCACCACCAAAACTTTCTTGTCAATCAGGCTCTGGGCACACACATCAAAGCTCCATGCGGGAATGGCCCCAAGGGGTCAGAGAAAATTCATGGCAGGGCCAATGTGAGGCACAACAAGAGAGAGAAGCACAGGCTGAGAGCCACAGAAACACACAAACAGAATGTGCCCCCAGTATAAACCTCTACCCTATTTACTCACAAGTTGACAAATAATCTTAGTTTCGAATTTCAGGCTCCACCACCACAACCGTTTCCCACTGCTGGCAAAATATCAATCCAAAATCTTTTAACTGAAAGTCAATGGACAGCAGTTCACAGGCACGCACAAGGCAACCTCCTTCCTAAGGCAGAGCAATTCCCTCCACCACTACCCCTTCCTAATGCTCAGCCAACAGGGCTCTGTTGCCAAATTTATATCTGACGAGTTTCTCTATTCAAATCTTTCTCCAATATAACAGTTCATTCACACCATCCCTCATCCAACTTCCTCGCTGCAGAATTCTCAGGTGTCACCCCCTATTTCAGGGCTCACTGTGGATTCAGTACAGGAAACAGCCAGCTGCATCTCGCTGATACCCCACGAGTTCTCCAGCCAGTCACCAGCAGGACACACTGCCTGAGAGCTTTCTGCAACACTACATATATACATAGAAACATGAACACAGAGTTGAATAACCTCACTTGTCAAAGAATGCCTTGGCATAAAGGTGAGAAGGCATTAGCATCCTCAGGACAGGAAAATATACAACCATAAAGCTGAAGCCTGTTGTATTCCCCAACATTGCTTTGGAAGCAAAAGCCACACATTGGGCAGAGGTTATTTGAAACACATACTTTTAGGTCAGTTATTTCTTCATTTATGTGCCCCTAGATGTTGAAACTTACAGTTCTTAAATTCATTGCACAGGATTCTTTTAAGACTATCATTGAGCCAAGAGAGATTTAGGAACCTCTTAGAGTCACACTGGGTGCAGCAGACCAACCAAACCAATCACAGGCTGCTTAAAACAAACATTCAAAGAACTCCACTCAGTTATATGTGAAGAAATACTACAATATAAGTCAACACTGCAGTCACCACACTGCAATATCCAGCATTTATTTCCAGCCAAAGGTACAATGCTACTTTAATTGGGAAAATTAAAATTATTAAACTATGGAATTTTAACATTCAAATCACACTGTGCGAGGTCTATTTGCAAGATATTTAGATTTTTACTGCAATATATACTGTGTATGTGTGCACAATGAAAAGCAACAGGCAGTGTAAATTAAAGATGTAAGAAACTACCATTTTTTGTACCAATGAAAAACTGAGATCTAACGAGAATAAGTAACTTACTCAAGGCCACACAGAATGGCAGCAGCAGGAATGACAATTAAATACATATTTCCAGTGTACCAACCAGGGTCATGGCCACAGTCACCAATGAGGCAAGAAGAACTGTTGTCCTGCTTACCACCCTCTGTATGTAAGGAGGGCCATTCCTAACTAACAATCCTTTGGGTTTGAAAATGTCTCGGCTTCATCAATTAGCTTCATTACAGGTTTAGATTCCCACTTTCTGTTTTTGCTGTCTGAAGAGCAGCCTGTTACTCACACAGCCACATTCAAACCCTATAGCTACAGTAACCCAAAATTCTATTTCAGACAACCCCAGTGAAGTTACTCAGATACCGCAGTGGCGAGTATGGTTTATGACAGCAGGGCATCCTGGTTGTAGAGTGGTATATTGGGTCATGATAAAAATATCTACCCTAGAACAAAATTCCACTGCGAATCCAACTGTGACGCACGGGAGAAATATTTCTGATTTTTTTTTATTGCATGTTTTAGTCATTTGTTCTCTAAAGCACAAAAGCTATTTCAGACGGAACCCTCCCCCAACCCCATCTCTATACTTCTTCCTTCAGTGGGCACTTCTAGATGCACGCATACCAAAAGTCCTACAACTGAGTACCACAAAAATATGTCCATTATTACCATGCAGTTATTCTGCTCACAGAAAGAATGATGCTTTCAAATCAGGCAGGGGCTGTTGTCTAAGGGGAGCTCGCAGCTGCCAGAATGAGAAGCATTCTTTCCGTTACATGATCTGAAAAGATTAGAGTGCCACAGGTCTGCTGTTAGTTTGATGTTAAAAGATGAATAAGAAAATAAGCACTTCAAAGGAACACGCGCATGGAAGGAGAAACCCAAGCTACCAACATGAAATACTGCATAGTACACACACCCCAAACACATAAACTAGCCCTTGGAAAATTCAACCGGAAAGCCGGTGGATCAAAAGCTTCCTCTAGCAAGACTGCAAAGCATTGCTGAAACAGAAATAAACACCACAGCCATGGTGAAAGGGGCAAAGTGACTAAGTGGTTCTTGTTTATAACCTGAGAACAAAGCTTCTCAATGTGGACTGCAACTGCAAAAGAAGATGGATATTCTGCAGCCAATACGGGGGAAATCTGATCCAGCTTGAACAGGGGCCCTTTAAAATTCATAAGGCAAAGATAAGACTTGAAAGCACTATTTTGAGAAGGCTACTTAAGAAGGAATCCAGGTATAAAGAGTATTCATTGAGCCCTTGAGCTGAGATCAGAAAGATTTGGCCTCCGAAATTAATAGTAGAAGAGGGAATATTTTTGGCAGAATTTCCACTCTGAACTAAGCCGTGCAAGAAAGGCCTCATCCTTACTGCACTGCCCTAATCCAAGCCAGCACAAGAAGCAAGTATGTACAGCCGTGACGAGTTACCAGAACTAGCATGACAAATAGGAGGTAAGATCCCTACCAAAACCTACTTAGATGAGAAAATCCTGAATGGGTTGCAAAGGGCTGAGGCTTCACACGGGACAGTGAATGTCATGTCTGGGAGAATTTCACTATTAATTGTGATTTTCCTTGTTAGTGAGTGGAGTAGCACCAAGACCAGCCACTGGAAGTACCTCTGGTGGAAAGGCTCTTGTGAAGAAGTTTCTTCTGAAATCACATTCAGACTCTTGTGCCAAAGCCAGGAAGCCTCACACTGCCCGAGCCAGTCAGCTTCGGGGAATGGAAATGCCAGCCGTGTTGCCCAAGATGGCATTAATGAATAGGATATGGAAACAGAACTGAAAGCAAAGAAAGGAACAAACAGCTCCTCTGCACTCCTGCCCTGCTGTACGTGCCAGAGGAAACACTTGGTGCACTCTAAGATCTGATTAAAAAAACTAAATATTTACATGGAAGAGAGTGGATTCCTTCAGCTCCTCTGAAGAGGGAATATGGCCTCCTGCCCTCTTTGCTGCCTTGACCTTCCCAGTGGCTGGTACTCTTACCTTCTGCTAACTCTTTCCTAGTATTAACTCAGCATTTAATTGCTTTTTCTACTAATGCCCTCCAGACACACGCTACTCAAGTGCCTGGTTCTGGGAGGAGCAAGAAAGGGAAAAGCAACTCTGAGAAGTTTGGCTAGCCTAGGGAAGCACAAACAGGCAACCAGCGCTGTAAGAAACTCAAGGCCAAGTGCTACACCAGGGAAGCCTGCGGTTGTTCAGTTCTGGAGAGCAGAACATTATAAAATACTTCAAGGGACGTGAGGATAAGGCAGCCAGCAAAAACAACAATAACAAAAATAAAACAGAAAAATCAAAGCAATGTCTTGAAGTCTACACGGGTTCCAGAATACCTTGTTGCCAATCTGTGTTCTCACTATAGTGTAAGTACACCCATTTCAGGAGAATTCACTTCAGACAGTTCTTTCAGCCCAAATACCCTGGCAAACAAGCTGACAATATTTGTCATTTTCCCAGGTTTTGCTTATATCACGAATGTTCTCCCTTCACCGTAAGCTATCAGATTTAATAAACGTGGTTCCAATCTTATCAGCTTGAATGCACCGAGAGAGCGTAGAGAAGAGAAATATTGATAATAGCATAGTACACCATCTGCAGTGACTCCTGGGACTGGCTTCAACACAAATTACACTCACATAATTGTTTGAACACTCAAATGTGCCCATGCTACTACCTCAGACACCATCTACTTTTTCCTTACAGACAGTAACACAGAAGCCTGAAACCCACTGTTAGCAGAAATCCTGGGCAACCAAGGTGCAGCTCTGTGATCTGTGCCTGGCACTGGATAGGCATTCCCAACCAAGCCATACCACACAGAAAGGAGCACCACCACAGTACATTCCTAAAGCATCCAGGCTGGCAGTTGATACATAGAATGTTTCATGTTGGTGGTCAAGCAGCCTCTGCCTCTGAAAGTCTCAGTGATAACCACAGGTACATAGAAAATCCTTGAAAGGCAATTTCAAGGTGATAAGGACAGGTACACAAGCAAACAGGGTGCTTTCCAACACTGAAAAAATGCAACAGAAAGCAGTGTCAGAAATTGAAGTAATTGGAGCAGCAAAATATCCAAGAGATAAGAAGCAAGAAGAGGGAAAAGGTTAATTACAGAGGCAAATTCTGAATCTTCAGCATCTTGGAGGTACTTAAAAGTCATCTTAAAGAAAAAATAGTGTCAAAACTCAAAGCCCATTGGATTCTAGGGGAAATGTGGCATATGGAAAAGAAATCACTGCAGAGACACTGAAAAGAAGCCGTATATTTTGTAGGAACACAAGAGAAGCTGGAGGCTGAGACAGGAAAGCTTGGAAGGCATCCCAGCCAAATCTCAGAACGACAAACGCTCATTTTATGCAGGAGACATCTGCTGTCGAGAGCTGCAGAGAGACCTTGGAACTATGGAAAAGAAAGCTTTCCAATAAGCATGTTAGAATCCGTGTGTAAAGGAACTCTAGGTGAGGGATGTGATCAGACACAACAGCTTAAGACAAAGACAGGAGAAGGTGTGGGGGCAGTGAGCAGAGTGTGTGTGCCATTTCAAACAGGCCTCCTTCCTTTGCTTCAGAACAGCTAACAAGTGGATAACATTTTTTATTATCTGCTTCTCCTCCGAATGTTTTCCAAATGTATTATTAGCAATGCAACTAGAACCGGTTTCCTTTTCCTGGAGTTTCTCGGAAATCTGAAGACAAAATTTGTCTTCTGCATTTCCCATCATGGTTACCATGTGGGACTTGAGACAGTGTTTTGGATGGCAGATGTGGATGAGATGGCACAAGTCAGAGGAAGCTGGGAGAAACTGCCTTCATGCCTGAGTGGAAAAGTCTCCCGTTTCAAAGAAACAAAGTGTTTTCCACTGGTATTTTTGTTACTGATTAAATCATACAAAAATGGCTTTGAAAAGAAAATCATTTGTCACCCCACTTGCCATGGTATTACTTCTTACCGAGACATACGTGTTCACATTCCTGTCTGGTAGGAGAAGCACAGTCTTCTGAACAGCACATTCAAAGAGATGACACACTTAAGCAGAGTATAGGAAGTCTGATAGAAGCAGAGTAGTCCTCAGGCTGTGCAGCTGGGCAGAGGCCAAGAGCTACTGCACAGCACCTCCTGAACCATGAAACCAAATGAGGCTGTGATCCCCAAGAAGCTCAGAACTCTCTAGGAATCTATACCTGCCATAAGTACTGTGACAATACAAAGAATGCTGACGTAACAAAAACCACTCCCAAAAAAGCAAATTTCAGCGATGAATCTTTAACAGCTTACAGGAAGAAGAGATTTCTCCCTGTGAACACAGGGATACACACTTTGCCTCTCTGAATGTTCAGTAGCCTACGAGCAGCTGCACTTGTATCATATCCACATGGCCTGGTCGTGAAGTTGTGGAATTTGGAAAGCTCCATCACAAACAACTTCAGAGAGATGCTAATGCCTACCTGACTCACCACACTGCCTGAAAGGTCCCTTTTTCTCTCCTGCCACTGCACCATTCTGCTCTCCCTGATGCATGAAGCTAAAACCTTCACTGCAGTCTGCTTGACTCTTCTCTCCAAGTCCACCAGTGCATAAAGGCATGAATCTCTGAAGGACACCACATTTTAAACATCATTACGTGGGGTAAAATGACTGGTAAAATCTTTTCGGCCTTTAAACACTCAGACAGTAGCATCAAAATGGTCAGATTTGTAACTAATATTGCCTCTACTTCTTGCCATAAAAATGGGAAACAGCCACCTATCCCAATCCGGCATCACATCTCCTACTATATTATGCCAGCTACAAACACAATTAACTGCTCATGCCTTTTTTGAAAGTTAAATACAGCTTTAAATTTTTTAAGGTTAAATACAGTACAGACCTTGCAAGGCACTGATTGATTTATACAACAATATGAAGCCCCTACCCCTGCTGCAAAAAAAAAGTCCATATTGCTGCACAAGGTGGACCTCTTCTGGTGAGGAGCTTGTGCTCTGAAGCACCTGGTACCATTAGTTGTGGCTAAGCAGAGGTCTACAGGGATCACAGCAGCACATAGCTTCATTTGAAAGCAACTAAAGCATATAAAGGTGGCAAAGGGGAGCAGCAAGTCAGAGAGAGCACACGTGTGTCCTTACCTCAGAGAGCGTCAAACTTTCATCGTTCAGGATGACTCTGGGAGGTGCAATAACTGAAGTTAAAAAACAAGTTACAAAACAGGGCCACCCAGCAACCAAAACAATAAATACAGCAGGTATGGGCTACTGCTTTTTTTTATTTAAATAAAATGAGTAATACTTCCACACAGCCTTATTAGGTAGAATCATAACATGGCTAAGAGCTGATAGTACCTCCTTTGCATTCTGATGCCGTATTTAGGCATATATATATCCCCCCCCAGATGATATGTCATGGCATCACAAGATCTCATATGCATCACGATTAGAAACAGGCTTTACAAAGTAAGGTCAAATGTTAGCAACAGCACACTCACACAAGTAAAATGGTAAATCTGGATCTGCAAGGTGGCTTCTGATGAAATCTCTCACAATGCCAACTGTGAAAAAAGGAAGACAGAAGTTCATTGTGTTACATCTGTTTCCCCAGTCACCCACAGCAGAAGAGCTAACACCTCCAGAATGACCCTATGCAACGTCTGCAGGCTGCCTTTTGACCAAAGGAACACTACTACACCTGTTATTATAAGAAACCTCTTGGAGAAAATGCTTAGACTTGATAGATCCCTGGCAAAAATCAAAGGATGCTGTCAAGTTCTTCCACAGAAATCCAATAGCAGCTCCAAGATTTGCAGACAGAAGCCAGGTGAGATGATAGTAACTAATTATTAGTTTTCCCTTCCATATATAAGTATCAAAATAGCTTTGCTGCCAACTCAAAATAAGATCTAAATTAATAATAGCAAGGGTTGCTCTGCACACAGTCCAACCTTCTATCTTTTGTGAACTGACAGAGGCAGGAATATCCAGCTCCTGTTATCATTATTACAGTAGGCATAGCTTGCTCCTTTTTTCCCACCCCACCACAAATGGGAAGTGTGTTACTCCCCTGGACAGCAGAAAGATCATCCCGGAGACAACCCTCTTTTGGCATGCAACTAACCATGCAACTAACCAGTGCTGAGGGTGGTGAGCTGCAGGCACACCTGAAGCAGAGGCTGCTCTTACCAGTTTCAGTAGGTCGGAAGAAGCCCTGCAGGATATGGCGGTCAGGGAAATGGACCCTCAGCACCACCTGGTCAGAGGCAAAGTATCACAGGTCAGTTGTGCACAGACATTTGGAAAGGCCTGACCTTGGCTTCAAATCTGTATCTTCCTTTTTAAACAGGCACAGAAAAATATACAGGTTGGTAATTACTGTGCAGCTCCTGAGAGGACACACACAGGCTGCCTGGCTCCCCAGGGCCATAAGAGAACTGATCTTTACAAACACTATCTCTTACAATGCAGCAGCACTGTCAATTAGCTCCCTGTACTAAGTGATGCTCAAAAGACATTGCTATCTCCTAAATATGGACAGGCACAGACAGTGAATCAGTACCTTGAAGCACCTGTGATAGCAGGAATCTGCCAGTCACACAGATCCCAGGCAGTATAACTGAAATAACTTGTACCATTCTATTTGCAATGTTGGCCAGACAGCACTTCACTTGAGAAATTAATCTCTTATTTCTTTGCAACAAACCAAAGACAAAAGCTGCAACAAGATCATATTTACAGAAAGAAGTATCTCCAGTCTGTAACACTGTATTTTGGGGCCATAACATTGTATTTTGGGGCCATAACATTGTATTTTGGGGCCATAACATTGTATTTTGGGGCCATAACATTGTATTTTGGGGCTCTGCTCACTCTTCAAGCCCGTTATGAGATATTATTGAAACTCAGGAGTTTACAGAGGAGAGGTGGATAGAACAGTTCTGTCGAGTAGAACATGCACGTAAGGGGGTTTTGAACCATCATGTGGAACAAAGCAAAAGGAGTTATACTGCGTGGCACTCAACCGCATCATTCCATGTGAGATGATTTTAATTGATACAGCTATTATGCAAGTCCCACAATTAACAAGGAAGGAATTTACAACATCCCCCTGTAAGAAGCTGAAGATCTTGTTCTCATCTGGCTCACAAAGCTACTGACCCCCACATGTGGACTATGCAGAAGGACTGGGCAAAGCACAAGTGCTACCTTTGGGTAACGTTCCAGCTTTTCTTTCAGCTGAGCCTCCCTTAAGGATCTGGTCAGCAGTGGAGCTTCTTCCAGGCGTTTCCTGGATACGTGGGAAAACAAACTGTCAGTTCTGTAAATTTAAGATACACTTTGATTTTAATGAGGAAGTATAAAGTCAAAGCAAAGCTGATGAGAACTGCTCAGTTTCTCCATGTATCTCTCCCAGCAGTATATCTGAGATCAATCAGTGCATTCACAAAAATATATACATATTTTTTTCCTGTAAGTAAAGAAATAAGCTTAGATCCAACAGATCCCTTTCAATCCCATGTTCAGCTTCAGATCTTTCCCTCGTTTCTGGATATCCTGTTTACCAGAAGCCATTTTGGTGATGCACAGCTATTTGTAAGGTATCTCCTACACCCACCCAGTGTGAAGGGCCTCTTTATTTTTGAGAATCACAAGGTGCCGCAGGAACAACAGCCGCTAAACAAAACCACTGCAGCCTTAATTCACCTACTGGACTCAGAACTGTCAGTTCACCACTGAAATGCTCTGACAGTATCACTCACAAACATGAAATTAACCTGCGCTGTGTCTTCTTTGTGTGCTGATTTTTGATACCAATTCTTGTCTCCTCACAAAATCAGAATTAAATTCTAATTGTATATAAAACACTGCCCTGAATGCATCTAGTCCTTACTGAGATTCAGCCGCTCAGATCAGAAGCCAACTGATATCACTTTCATGTGGAACTTGTCTTTATATTTATCCCTGGCTGTGAGGGGGGGAAGGATGACAAGCATCAGCAACTTTGGAAATGAGGGAATTTCTGAGGGGGCTGAATTCCAGTAACCCCCAACCAAATGACCCCACATTTGTACCACTAACTGCTCCAGGCCCACAAGTGGCAGAGCAATTTTCAAGCCCATCTGTGGACTCATGTGGATTTCAGAGGCCTATGGGGAGAAAAACCAGCTCCAACTCATCTTGGCTATAGTGTAGTTTCATGGATTGCTTGCAGAGTTTAAAGGAATGTTGAGATGCTCTTAAAAATAAACACACTGATGAAATTAATTTATTTGAGAGCATACAGACAGCCGAATGCTGTTGTGATGGGGAGGATACCTTCCCTTAAGGTAAGCTTTTATTCAGAACTAGAATTTAAGTACAATAAAGTTACAAATAATCAACAAGTTACTTAAACAGTGAGGTGCTTTGTTAGCTCAGCTTCCTATAGGTCCAACTCTAGAGCCCTCACTCTGCCCCCCAAGTCCATTCATCGCATCCTGCCCCCCAAGTCCAGAGCCGTCATTCTGCCCAAGTCCATTCAGCTCATCCTGCCCCCCAAGTCCATTGATCCAGTTCTGCCCCCCAAGTCCAACTCCAGTACCCCCATTCTGCCCCCCAAGCGCCTGCCCTCAAACATTCTCATGTCTTGATTTGTGGTTACATTTGTATTCGCATTATTTCAATTTGGACTTTATTACCAAGGTCTAATAAAAGGTTAATTCTGCTTCATAGAACATAAGGCTTTTCTCTCTAGCTGAAAAAGCCAGTTATTGCTAATGAAGTCACAGAATCGTTTGGTTTGGAAAGGACCTTCAAGATCATCTAGTTCCAACCTCTCTGCCATGGGCTCAAAGCTCCATCCAACCTGGTCTTAACACTTTCAGGGATGGAGCATCCACAATTTCTCTTTGCAACCTGTTCCAGTGTCTCACCACTGTCAAAAGCAGATAACTGCCTCTCAAAGTCTAATCTAAATCCACCTTCTTCCCATTTAAAGCCACTGCCTTGTCCTGCCCTTACACTCCCTAACAGAATCCATTCCCAGATTTGCTGTAGGTTCCTTTAGGTACTGGAGGGCTGTTGGAAGATCTCCCCAGAGCTTTTTCTTCTCTAGACTAAACAACCCCATCTCTCTTATCCTTTGTTCACAGGAAAAGTGCCTCAGCCCTGTGATCATCCTCAAGACCCCACCATGGTCCTTCTCCAGCAGAAGTACATCTTTCATACATTGAGGGCCCCAAAGCTAAACACAATAGCCCAACATAGGGCCTCACAAAAGCAGAGCTGAGAGAGAATCCTCTCCCTTGCCATGCTTGTCATGCTGCTTTTGATACTTACTTAGTGGGAGCTCTTCCTAAGAAGCTGTAGCAATGTGCTCATACATTTGTCCATTACAAGTTACTGATTCCAGCCATTTAATTTCTAGTAGTTTATGTGAAGTCGGATCAAAACAGAAAGCAGGGCTTCAACACTGCTGTGAGCCTCCAGCAAATAATAGCACATGGAATATAAAAGACAGTGGCTTATCTTACAGAAGAAAAGGAAGAAAAAAAGAAACCGAGATGGGGCGTTAAGTGGCTTTGATGAACTCTTTGAAGTGTAGAAGACAGGAAGGAACCTTTCTTTTACTCCTTTTTTTAGTGAGGGACTGGCCCTGACTAGCTCGAGGTTCTCAGATAAACTTATCACCACCCACCCCGGCATCACAGACTTCACCATGAAACTTTCAAGTGAAGCAATTCACCCAAACACAGTGAACTAAGCTCACACACAATGGTTCTTTAAACAGAAACATGGCATAGCCTGTGAAATCAAACTGCACAAAGAGATTTCCATTGCTTATCATTAATTCCAAGCTCCATACTTACCTACAACCCTTACCCCAGAACCCAGCAACAGGGGCACGGTGTGAGTGTGCTCAGCAACAGGATACGAGACAAACACAGTCATCAGTAGAAATGGAACTTGCCTCTCACTCTGCAGTTGTGCCAAACGTTTCCGTACATCATCCACTGTGACTTCAAAGAATTCATCAGGAAGCTCTTCCAGGTCAGCAGGAATTGGTTCCAGCAGGTCTGGGTGGCACAGAAGAGGCTCTCGTTCTACAAGCTGGAGAATAAAAGCAAGTGTGGGTTAGTTTTAAATGCACTGCACTGCTTACACTGTAAGGTACGTGAATGAGTGTTTGCAAACTGAACCTCCAACCACCAGTGGAGAATTCACGACACTAAGGAGGTACTCTGCTGTCCCACCATCCCACAGGCGCCACACAATGAGTGCAGGTGTTATTCTAAGTACCAGAGCTACAAACTGCCCTTTCAATCTGTCTATATGCGACATTCCTGCCTGTCATCACCTTCCATTCTCTTTGCTTCGCATTCTCTTGCCATAGAGCCAAGGGCACCAGTTCCCAGTCAGGTCTCAGCCCATCTTTTCTTACTCTAGAGGCAGCCTTTTACCTGTTGAGTTCCTTCAACTCAGTCACTGTGGGGTTTTATCAAACATATTTCGACTTTCTTAACCTGGTTTCGGGTACGTATCACTTCTCATCCAACAGAGAGAACTCCCTTAGACAGCAAAACCCTTTTGCTTTGCACTTAAAGTATTTGACACTGATTATGAACATAACCACTGTAAGGGTCACACACACATAAGGCTGTTATACATCTACTCACTCTTGAACAATCCAAACGTTTTAAGCCCTAGACATCTTTAAATGCCCAATGCTTTAAAGCAGTGCACCATACTACAGGCAGCAGGATCGGCAGGGGAAGCAGTCAATGACTGAGGAGACCCAAGAGAATAAAAGTTTTGATAGTTAATACAGCATTTCTTCCCAGTCAGCCTAACACAGCTCTAAGCTCTGTGAACAAATCTGTTTCCCATTTCTCCCCCCTATATTCCCTTATATATTCTTTCCAATCCAAATGAATGCCTGAACGTCTGCCCTCCATCTCCCTTCCCCCAGGCACGGGCCCCTTGGGAACAGAAGGAGTCTCCTTCAATTGTCAAAAGAGACAACAAATTACAAGGCAACATCCACTCCATTTGCGGGCACTAAAGGGTAATTTGAGAAATTAGAAGAGCGAGGTTGTATGGGTGGGACCCTTGGCTACATTTAGAAAGCTGAGCAGAGCCCGCTGTAACTAGAGGGTGAAGGACCCTGATTGCAGCTTTCTTTCCCTGGGCGCAGGGAGGAACGCGGGGCTGCAGGGAGCGATGCTGAGCAGTACAGTGGGAATCAGTGCTGCAAGAAGGGGCTGGGAAGGCCAGGCTGGCATCAGGGTTGGCCCAGCCTCCCCACGCATCAGGCACATCTCATTTCACTCTGAAAGCACGTGTATAGAGAAAAGACTTCTGGAACGTCCCCCCCACAGCCAATCTCCAGCCTATTGGAACTGCACACATGCTGACACAAAACATACTACTTCCCATACATAAATGCCCCATTCAAGATGTCTCCATTTAACTCTGCAGCACACCTATACCAGCACAGACACGGATGGGAGCTGAAACACAGCCGTGTCATTTTCTCCTGTTTCCCAGCCAACCCTGAACGCTGCTGACATCAACTTCCAAACTGACACAGCACTGCAGCACCTTCACATGAAGAAACAGAAAGTTTGCTGTGCAGAAGAGCAGAGATGTGAACACCTTGCGAGACTGCAAGCACACAGCACTGCAGCAAGAACTTCCTAGGATGACAATCTCAGCTCAGACCCAACAACGAGAGTTATGGAGAGAGCTGCAATGAGTGAAAGATGAGCCAAATGTTGTGAGCTTGTTTTTCAAAGCTTCTGCAGTTTGATTTCAGAATTGTGTGGCAGCCTGATTCCCATCAAAGAGCAGCATGAGGGATCTATAAGGCACCGCTCAGCAGACGTGACTGTTCTGCCCCCAAAGATGCAAAGGCTGCCACACCATCACATCTCTTCTGCGGCACATTTCACACCCACTGGAATCAACCATATATGTTGCCTCTTTAAGGGCATGAGAAACACTATTCAGAGACAAAGGGTTCTGCTGGTGCTCCATCAATTCTCTCCTTGCCCAAAGTCCAGTAACCAACCATCCTATCCCCATTTCCTTATCCATTACCATTTACTCACTTAGCTATTCCCATCAGGTGCCTTTCAATCTGAGTACTTTCAATACAGCTTTAATGCAAGGCATCACCCACCAGCCTGAGGTACAGGCAGAATCCAAGGGACATTTTGGAAATAGAACACACCAGGCCAACCAAATTACTTCTCAGCCCCACACGTGGTACTCTCTGCACAACAGAATGCAATGGAAGCTGACTGTAAGGCAGTTTCTACCTTCCATTATCTAATTCAGAAGAATTATGCACTTGCCGCCATCTTTCTGCAGTGATACCTGCATTATGGTTTGTCACCTTCCCTAACAGCAGTTCTTCAAAGTCTCTGATTCTACTACTAAAGCCACAACATCACACGTTTCCCAACAGCGGGCTGAAGTCATCTATTCACAGCAGTGTCTGCTACACAGCCTATGTAACTGCAGTCTATGCCATACCACCAACTGCTAACAAAGCAATTCACTCCAAGGTCACTGCTCCGGCCCTAAGAAGGTGAGCTGAGGAAAACCTTTCTCCAGCTGTAAGGATAGTGAAGGCTGTTGTGCTTTCCAGAGCTGTAAGATCTCCTTGGAGAACCACCTCCTCCCCAGCACCTCAGGGAGCTCTAATCTCCAGGGGAATCTGGTGTAAAGTTACCTTCTAATAATTAATGTTCTGACATCAAAGTCAGCACGCAGCTGTCTGTAAACCATCTTTAGCCTAAGAAACGAAGGGACGCCAGCACAGATTTTATCCAGCCTCTCTTCGGCTCCAAAAACCACACACAGGCAAAGCATTAATGGGAAGATTCTTTTACAAAAATGGACCTTTGATGTTTAAAAATAATTTGTTTTGTTTTGTTTTTTTTTTTCCCCCTCAGGACTGAAAAGGGACAAAAAGCAGATGCCATGTGGCCAGCCCCGCTCTGCTGTTGCTGCTGAGAGCAGAGGATGGCAGGAATGGAGGAGGAACAAAATGTAATCAATCAGCTGCAAAAGCAGCAGAGATCAAAGGGCTTGAAAACAGCAGTCAAAAATCACATGCTGTTTAACACAAGGGCAGAGCCCCCCCCCGACAGAATCTGCAGCTGCTCCCTGGGCTGCTCTCAAACTGGAGGGGAAGCCGGTTCCCAAAGTGCCTCCGAGTGGATTGAACTGGGCTGCACTTCTGAACAAGATGCTGGATCTCACACAAGAGATCACCGCAGCTCAGCTCTGCGCCCATCAGCACAGCTTCCCATTAAGCTGTAACCAGGAAAGTTATAAAATTAGCTCTGTGTCTCCCGTCAGCGTGTGGAGAAGCACAGACGGCAGATGGAGAAGAACAGCAGCAAACCCTCGTGTTCTTCCTTCCTTTTCAGACACAACTGAAACTCCTCCTTTCTAAAATCCCTCTCATAGGTGAGAGTGTCACTGAAGCAAGCAATGCATTACATTAGACAAATTACACAGCCTACTGTTTAGTTCGCCATGCTCAGAGCCTGTTCCAAAAGGTTAAATAACACTGATTAAAAGGACCCAAACATGTTTCTAATATACTAAAACATTCACCACTGGGTTGGCAAGGCTTCTTCCTGCTACATTTGTAACTGCTCCAGAGTCCTTCCAGGGTCTGGCTTCTCCTAAACAACTCTGAAACTCATCAAGAATGGACTGCAACCACAAAGAAGTCAACCAAGGTAGAATCTCTACATCAGTGTGAGGGCAATATGCACAGCCTTGTTAAACTCTTCCTGGACCAAGATCCCTTGGAACAGTGACAGGCATCTTTTCTTCCTACACATGGCTTTCCTTTGTTTAATCCCTTGGCTGGTTCACAACCAAAGATAAACACCAAACTCCAACTCTAAGAGGTACTAAAAACTGGGAAACAACAAAGGAGACCTCTAAAGATTAAATCCAGCCATCCTGATGACGTGTGGAGTGAAGGGACAAAGGAAGGACCCGGTCACAGAGAACAGGGGACATGAAACCCCTAACACACAACTTCATATGGAAATACTGCTAACACCCCTCATACTATGCTACTTATCAGACATATCCAAGCCTTCTGAAGGCATCCAATTCCATATTGCTGCCCTACTGAAAGTATACTTGACGTGATTCAAAGACCATCCTGTAATGACAACGTAGCATTCTTGAATCCTCGAGTTTTGGTATCACTATATGGATTACAGCACTTTTAACCAATACATTTCTAACTCAGGGACACCAACAACGCAGATAGATGCACAATTTGTATTTGTGGAAACAGAATTAAAGAGAGGTAGGTTTTATCAAAGGATATTTTAAAGCAAGACAGAATACATCTTTATATGAGAGACTGAAAGGAAGAGGCCCAGACCTCATTTTTCAGATATTTAGAGTTCAGCAAGACTGATGCAACTGTAGCTGGAGCATCTCCCCTACAAGGACAGGCTGAGGGAGCTTGAAGTCCCTTCCAACCCAGGCCATTCTGTGATTCTGTAGCTGAAAGCTTCCTTTCCTGTATCTGTGGCCCTTACAATTTACCATGTCATCAACAGAAACTACAAGTCTAAGTGACTACAGACAGAAGACCTGAGGAAGCAAATATTAACGACCACCAGCATGGGATACTGCTTTTATAATCACATTACTTCACCATAGAGTTCAGTGCAACATACTTGTTAAGACCACTTCCACTTCTAGGACATGAACATATAATGAGCTAGAAAAGTTACCACTTTCAATATGGGGAAAAATGTACCAGGCATGTATCTGTTGGATCACACAGAAGGTAAGTCAGCCACATGTAGCAGCAAACATCTCCAGAGAGCTACAAAACACAAGTCTGGCCAAACTCTGCTCATTTGTAGTATAACTACACAGGAGGGAGCAGCCAAACAGGGCTCAGGTGACAAAGCAGGCATTGGTTACAGAAATTTAGCTTTTTATGAAATTTAAAGCAGAAATAAAAGCTCTTCTGGACTACATTTCTAAGGCATTGCCTCCATTAGAACCAATCATTTAAAAAATACCTCAAGGTTCAAAGATTTTCTTACTTCTGAACAGCACGTAAATTCATAAACACCCAATCCAGCCTTCCTAAGTCCTATAGTAAAAATGCAGCACTTTCTTGGCAGAACTGTACGTATGACATCATGGCATCTAACACAAATATTAAAACATCTTTCCTCTTTCAGGAGCTCAGCTAAGGGCAAGGGAGAACACAAAGACTGACTGCAAACAAATTATTTTACCTGCTCTTGTTCCTTCTGCAGTTCTTGGCTGTTCTTTGACTTCTTTGGCTTAGAAGGGCCTCCAGGGCTAGAAAAAGTTGTTGGCAGCTCTGAAGATGGCATATCTAACTCAAGAGGTTCTGCAGACACAGAGTCCCCCAGACGTTGTCCACCTCCAATAAAAGGGACAAATGGGGAAGACTTGGGCTCTGAGGGAGGACACAGCTCCTCCGTGCTGGCATGTGATTCTCTAATCGAGTCTTGCTTGTCAGTGCAGTTGTTTAAAGACAAGGCCTCATCCCCGTGGTCCAAGACAGTCGGGAATGTCTGTGTCTGAGGTAGGGGCACATCCACTGCTCCTTCAGTAGAGCCTGGTCTCACTACAGGCTCATCACACTGTGTTGTGGTATCCACTGCTTCCTCCTGACCAGGCAAACTGCATTTCTTCACGACAACCCTTAAAAGGAGACACACACACACACAATCATTTTTAGTAACGGTACTGTTCTTCCCATTCTCAACACGACCAAGATGCAACGAAGACGACTAGATTATATTTTAATAAACTGCTTGTTTTGATTGTTCTGAAATTAGGAAGGGGGCAAAAACAGAACAGGAACTGCTCTCTCCACAGGAAGAGAAGAAAATTAAAGGAAAAAAAACAAACAACAGTCAAATGTAAAGCACAGTTTTTAGTCATTTCTGCCTTCCACCTATATTATAAGGAACAGAAGGAATGAGCTAGTGGATTGCACTAAGCCAATCATTGACTCCCACCTCATCAACCCAGACAGCAGGAGGCACTGCAGGGTTTGGGAGCTTAAAATAATAAATAAACAAATAAAGGCAGAAAATTAGAGAGGGAAAAAAAAAATAAAGATAGAAAAGAAGAAAAAAAACACACACAACAAAAAGTCAAGAAGAAAAAACAAGAAGGAAACAAGCCCCTTTAATCCTTACAACTGGTTGGTGCCAGCATCTGCAGCTGTGGGAAGCACATCTGGGCAGCAGTTTCAGATAAACAGGCAAATACAATAATTACTGAGTGCAGTGATGTTTGTCTTTTTGAACTTTTTCATGCTTTTTTTTCCCTGATACTTGAACAAAACAAATTCACTGGAGTGAAAATACAAAACAAAGAGCTCAAACTTGCTCCTCCCAACCTGACAATAGCACTGCCTCCTGTTAAGCCAAGTGACTTCAGCGTTGTCTTCTCCAGTGCATCTTTTCCTGAGATCTGTAATAAAAGCAGAGGAGAAATTACAACAACTGCCTACCTGAGAGCTTGTAAAGAGGTCTCTGTGGAAAGAAGTCTGCATTAAAACAACCAACACATAGCACCAGAAACAACTCAAAACACTCTTTGCACAGTTAGAAGTGAAACCTGAATCCATTTGTATTCACCTGTATTGCTTTACTAAACTCACTATTCAATTATCTTCATAGAACATAACCTGTACATTTCTTTCCCATGCATACAATCAAACCTAATCCAGCCACAGCAAAGCACGATTTTTATGTCAGCAAGTTAAACCAGGCAACATCTCTGATCTAGGAGATGGCTGATTTCGTTACACACACCTCCCATCTGCTTGTAATGACCTGTTCTAGAATAAAGACAGTATGTCCACAGAGGTCAGTGGGAAGTAAATGGGACAGCTAGGGAGAGCAAATTCCATAATACACACATACAAAATTTTAAACAAAACATTAATAGCAAAAGATCAAAACAGGGAGAAAAGCAAATATTTATTAAAATGAAACCACTGTTTTGACTCGAGCTTTAAAAGATGTTGGAAAGAAAAACACAAACAGGTCACTGAGCTCATTTTATGGGCTCAGAGGTCTAACTGGCCCAGGGTTACGTTCCAAGAGAACTTTTTTCCATACAGACTTGTCAGGCTTTGAAAAGATCAACATTTTTCTACTTCCCCTCTCAAGAAAGTTCAAAAGAAACACTTTCCAGGTTGGAAAAGTTTTCCTTATATTTTAGGGGTAGAAGAAAAGATGGTTAAGAAGGTTTTGCTGCCTTACCTCATCTCGCATGTAAATACAGACCAGGCAGAATTCACCATGTTGTTCCAGAAACTCCCTGCAATAAAGAACAAAATACTGCAGCATCTGTAAAGAAGTCTATTTCTTCCAAGACCAATGTAGAGAAATAGTGAAATTAGCTAGAAACACTCTTCTCCATATTAGTCCAGGAACAGCCATTACCCAGCTTCTTTATTACATATTCATCTGATCAGATGTAGAAAACAGAAAAAGACAATCATTGTCCATCACAGCAAGTCTCAGCTCTCACTCATCCAAGACTATTCATGCAATCAGCAGTGCCCACTGCATGCAGAGTCATGTGTGCTCTTGTACTGCCAAGACGTAAAGGTGCATATATATATCTTCAGGATATTACTCGGAATCCTATCAGAGATCAGTTATTCTGCATCAATGTAAAGTTAATTAATGGAAAAAAAGGAAAAAAAAGCCTCTTTACATTCTACTGAGATAACTGCCACACATTTTCTGCACCTTTCATTTCTGGAGAAGCCTCCATTGTAAACACAAATAAGTCACTGAGCAGAATTTTGGACAGACAGCTAATAAGAGTCTTAGTGCTTAACTGAGAACCAAGTTTGGTTCTAATAGTCTCAGCATTCAAGCTAAGAAAGAATCATTGCAGATGCTAACCTCCAGCAGTGGAACTGCTTTGGCCCAGCACAGTTAGGAGGGTGCACTGTGTCACATTGATGTACACTGCGTGATCACTTTGAGCGACTGGTTTAACTCCTCCCTTGCACTGTAGAGAAGAATCATTTCACACCAGTACTTGACTTTATGTTCCCATGTGTCCTAATTGGAGGCATCTCCCAGCTTCACTGAGGAGCACCCTATCTGTGCACAGCAGGAGATGAGTCTGTGTACCCAAATGCAACATACTGTTTTTTCAGTGCAGTGATTCCAATAACTTTAAGTGCCATCATAATGTTCAACTGGAGTAACATAACAGCAATAACTTTGTCAGTGTCTTACTGTTGTGTCCAAAAATACATCACAGTTTAACAGCTTAGAAGAATACATATGTAATCAATGTTTTGCCAAATATGAATTTATTTACTCTGGTACAAAGTGAAAAAACAAATGGAGCAGGGGAGGAGTCAGCCAGTCTACAGAGCAGAAAAAACCAAGGGGGAAATAGGCATTAAACTGTGGGAAAATTCAACAAGGACACTCACATTTAAGACTCAAAGCACAGCTTCAGAGGAACACAAGTGGAGTAGATGCAATGAGGAGTCGCTCAGAATTGGGAGTGCCATCTGGGAACCTACAGTACTCAATGCTTGTGTAATCCTCAAAAGTAAGAGCACATCAAAGAGCTCCAGATGGAGGATGTGGGGGAGCAAACCAGTTAAGCACCAACAAGAATTCAGATTTCTGTTTGCTTTAATTGTAGCTGCCTATCTCCAGCCTTGATCTGAAGGTTTAAACCCTTCTAAATAAAGCATGCAGCAGCACAGGGATACAGGATAAGGTGAGTCACAACCAAACTGATGAGCCCCACTTTCTAGACTCAACAAATCCATAAGCAGCAATATGTAAAACTAGCCCTGAGAGACAAGTTCTGTTCAGGGAAGCAACAGGCTGAGAACTGCAATCAGATCTACTGCAACAGATCAGAATGGGTTCATAGTACTGAGGTACCTCTTCTTTTTTGAGGGGGGAGGGAAGGGAAAACACTTCTCCCAGCCAATGTACCAAATGCCATCAAGCAGGAAGTAGGTGACAGACATGCCCACAGCATCTTAATTACAGACAAGCTTCAGCTTATGAAAAACAATTAAGTTTGTAGTTCAAAGGGGGAAAAAAAAAAAAAAGCCAACACCAAAACAACCTAAAATAGGTCGCAACCACGTGCAGTTCTGCAATCACTTATACTCAGCCAAGCACAAAAAGCCATACATGATGCTCCACAGGAACCAATCTGTAGCAGATGAACAGCTTTCTGCTCCACTATGACTATTCCTATGTGACCCCTTTTCTTCTGTTACTCAGAAACTGGAGTCACTGCAATCACCACCAGTGCTGGAAGGAGAGATGCTTCTATGACTGCAGGCATTCTCCCATTTACCAGGAAGACCCTACTTGCAGTCGTGTTTATAAATCCTGCAGCTGTTAGAGTATTTGAAGCAATGGCAGCAAAACATCAGCATCCAGGACATGCTCAAGCTGTCAGAAGCCTCGGAGTTAGGCTGGTCTCAAGAGGAATTCTGCAGCTGCCACTTTGCCTCTTCCCAATCCCATGATGGGGGGAAGCAAGTCTGCAATAAGGGGTGGATTCTGCTTACACTTTGTATAGAAAGCAAACCTTGATGATTTAAGGCAAAAAAACAAAGCAACCAACCGCACAATTCATCTTCTGCTTGGAAGTTTGGAACAAAATAGCACCTAAGAGGCTGTCTTTAGCCCAACCTCACAGGCCATGCATGCTCAGACTTTTCCAGGTGACCCAGAATAGAAAGTGGATTTTATTTTGCTTTTAACAATTTTGCTTCCAGCCAGGATCCCCTGTACCCCTACAGAAATCCCTCAGCAAAACATGTAAAAGTAAAGTGCTGTTGAAATATGGAAGAAACAGTAAAGACTTTATATGCTGCAGTTTCTCCCTGGAACCACAGAAAATGGCAGGCAAAAACAGCTCAGGGGAATAAAAGTGTAAATCTTGGGTCATCTACCAGAAAATGGTGATAATCATCATTTAGGAGGAGAGAAGCTACGATGCAATGGAACACACATCTTCACCAAACAGTCCAAGAAGAGAGGAAACTAATTTGAGTTACACAACCTAGTTCCATTCACCTTTTCAAAACCTCTTTCCACTTTAAGCCAAGGAACTCTTTGACTGAAGAGCCACCTAAAGACGTGCAAAAAAATATCTGAACTGAAGTAATGATACCACAAAAGGTAGCAAAGAGTCACTGTCATAGTCAGAACGGCCTTCAAGCATCCAGACTGCAAT
Source organism: Coturnix japonica (assembly GCF_054131305.1). Taxonomy (NCBI): domain Eukaryota; kingdom Metazoa; phylum Chordata; class Aves; order Galliformes; family Phasianidae; genus Coturnix; species Coturnix japonica. The sequence goes on from NC_140685.1 coordinate 5,211,544, forward strand.
CATTTCCATGTAAAACAATCAACAGAGTTACTGAAGCTGCCATAGGGTCGAGAGTGGGAGACTGCAAAGCAACAGCTCTCCCATGCCTGATGCTAAAAGGGCATCCACCACTCATGCCCTCAGCTGGTCTCTGAAGAACAGACTCCAAGCAAAGATCCCAGGGAGACTTATTTTTGTATAACTCTGGTAAGCCAACAGGCTCCTCCTCCAGCTGCTGTTAATCCATTACATTCATTCACTGAGGCAAGCACATACATCAAACACATTGTCATTTCTTTGATGTGCTGTTCTTCAGAAGGGGAACGGCAAGCAGATTAGATTCCTCCATGTAGTGATCTGACAGGGCCTGTAAACATCTTGTGCAAGGACTGCCGCATGCTGAGAGGAGGAGCAGCCTGACAATAGCTTCCAGACCTTCTTCAGACCCAATTAGCCAAGATGGATGCTGGAGACCTGGGGGAAATTCCAGTGGATTTAGAATACTTCCCCTCACGCACTTACAGAGGCCGAGCATTCCAGGAAAACGTCTCCAGTTGGAAACTGGAAGGGAGGATTCAGCAGAAGTCACAAATTAGTTGACTGGTTAGTCAACTGCGTCAGCACACACTGGAAAACAGCACAGCCCACAAAACCTGAATGCATGGCTATAGATCCAGCTTGCTGTGCAAGTCACACACACCACCTTTGCTGCTTTTTGACTTAAATCCGAAGTCTAAAAGTCCACCCAAGCATCTGAGCTCTGCTTCCAGGGGGCAGAAGAGAACAGCTGTGCCTTGTGAACTGAAGTTAATAACACTCAGAACACAGTGGCAGCCATAACCTCAAAAAGACCATTATGCATATTAACTATTAGTGTTACAACGAGCTGTAACAAATAAAAGCTCCTATGATCTAGCAGCTCCTGAATGACAACAGGCACCCGTCCCCTCCCAGAGGCACCAAGGATTTAGTAAGGTTCAAGAGAGGCCTTAAAACACCCAGAACACATGGTCTTTGTTTCCCCATTCCTCTCTTGCCCATCTCTTTCCTCTATCAGAAAATAAAAGTAATTATTTTCTGTCTAGCATTTACATTCAGACTGTCCCTTTTGACTTAAGAGTAAATGCCAGACAGTGGACCTCACCATCAGTGAGAAGAGTGAGTAACACTCACTGTACCACTTTAGACTACCTCAAGCATTTCCTCAAGCTATTGTTTGGTGATACAAAACGCTGAGTAGAGCAACTGACATAAACCATTCCTACCCATCTGTCTCCCCCCCTGGATCTTTATTTCTGACATCTTACGCTTCTTGTCGTAACCGTCTGCGAGACGGCTCTTAACTGGATTAGGAAACTGACCTAAGGAAAATACTGTTTTTCAGCTGAATCAACTACATAAGATTCCCCACAAAGCTGCACAAATGCTAGGGGGAGAGTTAGATGGGAGTGCAGGAAATAAGCAGCAACTACTATGGTGATGTTTTTGACGGACCCCATGATCCCATCTCCCTCCCTCAGGCCAACACACGGTTCTCGTTTGATCTTTCTGTGGGGCAGTGGGGGATTTAAGCTGACAGAAAACCAACAGCACGTCACTGGGAGGTCCAAAGAATTAGTTCTTTTACCCAGGCAACAGCTCCAAAGCAACTCAAGTCACACAACACAATTGTGCCACTTTGACATACTGAAGTAACATTGGCCAATTCAACTCCAGAACTGTTTCTTTAGAGCAGTTCAGAATAAGCAACTTTAACTTCAGTTGAAGTCGTTCCTGTGGGTACGTGTTAGTCTTATAGCTAACACATGCCCACCATTGGGCAACCACTACAACTCAGTGTGCATGACAGTCCATCACTTTGCATCCTCTAAGGCTACACTAAAAGGTTGAGCTTCACTGAATGCAACTTCATCGTCCCCATTCCTTTCCCAGTGACCACTCTGCAACTTTTCTAGCACCACAGCCTCAGAGACATAAGAACATTCCAGATAGAGGCCACCACCCTCTTTAGATTGATCAACATTTGAGTGTTCTGGGAAATTAATAAAAAATACTTCCTGGTTGCACAACACCGTAATACAGCATCTGTTCAGAGGAGCAAGAAATTAATAGGCAACAGAAGCAAGAAGTTCTGCAGTCACATTAGAAAAAGCCAAGAGCAACTGGCAGAAGGCAAGGAATGCAAGAGGAAAAACAAGATAGAAATGCAGGTCCTGAAGAGACACATTATCAAGAGAAAGGTGAATCCAACTACAGTAGAAAAAACAACTAGATTTGGAAATTCTATTTGGAATAGAATGGCTGCCACATCTTCCAAGCCACAAAAAAAAGAACTGTCCATAGAGAAACGTTTATTAGCTTGGCATCTTGAAACAATACAGCATCCTTAAGTCAAAACTAAAGACAAAAGAAAGCACTGAATGAAAACTAGACTCAAGCAGTAAGGTTTCTAACTCTTGTACATACTTAATAATCATAAGACCAGATTTTCTTCCACTTAAGCAGGATTTAATCAGTCTTATGGAGATTCCATATTGCTTGCTGAGATCAATATTTCCTTGAACATCTGCATGACAGCAAGTCCCAAAAGTAACAGCCCACTGGGGACCAACGGGAAGAGAGCCAGCAGCTGCCTACTTGAGGTTAAAGCAGAAAGCTCTGTAACTGCAGCTACAGTCTGTCACACAGAGATCTACTCAAACATGTATTTTTTTCCACTGTGTTGCTCACCTGGTCTTTGCAAAATGGTTCAGAAGTTCCCACAAAGTCTGTTGACAGAGAAAGGTATCTTGCAAACGGGAGCCATCATCTAACTGCAGTGCAATCCGAACCTACAGGAAAAACATGCTGGATTATGAACACTGAATGAAAACCCTTTTCTTTGGCAACTATCTTCAGCATTTCAATGACCTCTAGAACCTTCTATCCAAAAAAAGGCAACTTCCTTCTAAGCACTTGCTGCAAGTGATTAGGTTAGATACTGTACGGTGACAATAATGAAAAGATGGTAGTAAATACCCAAAAGGTTATTTACAGGAAAAACTCGCCCATATGGAAGCCTTTGGTCTGCTGGGAACCGCTGAGGCAATCTCCACCGAGGAGCAATCTCCAAGAGATGCTGCCTTAGTGGTGGTCAGCCCTTAAATGAGGTCTAGAGGAGGTGGAATCAAGCTCCACTCCTTCCAGGAGCACAGCTACATGACTCTTACCTGTGCTCCCACAGCTGACCCAACACTTACCTCAGCTGATTAATCAGAGGTTCAGTCTGTGATTACCAATTTCCCATACTGATATGGATGTTGATTGAAGTATCTTAGAAGTTATCATTTGTAACAAATTATTCCTGCTACAAATGTAATCATTTTAATTCTCCAGCAAATAGATCCGTTTGGGCGATTCATTAGTGCTGCAGCATCCTCTCACATCACTTAAAATTGAACGTGACTGTATGACTTCAGTTTGAAAAGATTTGCTGAATGCAATCAGCAGCTTTGCTTTCACAGTCCAAGCTCACAGCACACACTCAGTGCAGCTAGGAAATTACCATTACAATAATCTGACATCAATCTGTCCTGTTCCTCTCAGCTGCACAACCTGTAATGTATTCTCACACAGTAAGCATGCACAGCATGATACCAGCTATTGTTACTACCTCTGTCTACAGAAACAGCAGGACAACAGATCTGATTCTGTCATCCAGACGTCCACCAGCCCAACCAGTATCACTCTCCAAGGACTTCTCTGGACTCCAGACTTTGCTTCTCCATTAAATATTGTCCCAAACTCTAGAGGGCATCTATTTGGTTATGAAATGTTCTAACACAAGGAATATGCCCGGCTTTCCAATAGCCCTGAAGTGACAGTGAAACTGAGAAAAAATAAAATGGAGCCCTTATTAAAAGAAATCTCCTCTTGATTCAGAGGATGGAAAAAAGAGAAGTCAAACTGTTCTCCAAACACTGCCATGTTTGCACAGCTATGAGCTCACTGCAGTTGATCCTCACTACCACGACTGCGTATCTACTCACAGTCAAAAAGAAATGACTTTGAAGGAAACAGATCTGCCAGCCAGAGCCAGAAGATGCAGGTAGAGGGGAGAGAGAAGGAGCTCAGGCCAAAGCCTAGAGAAACTGAAGTGGAGCTTTTGAACAAGCAATTGGAAGGAACTGAACAGGAAAAAGGGAGAAGAGAAGCCAAAAGAAGAGACTTAGACAGATATGCTCAACAGCACTGATTGGAACGTTGTATCAACATGAACTGAAACAGTGACAGAGAAAGGATGCGAGAGTCCCAAATGATGTGCCACCACAAGCAGCTGAAATGCTCCGTTTCATGCTAGCTGAAACTGTACAGCAAGAAGCTTCACAGCTCTATTCAATGAATTCCAATGGCTCAGACAGAACTGATACAGCTGCACAAGGTGTGATACCCTCACAACACAAAGCTCTGTTGACTTAAGCACCAACATGCAAAAAGCCTTCCCAAAGCCAACAACAGAACTTGCACAGCCACACAGAGGAACAACAAGCACAGTTCAAAACTGTCTTTAAGATACTGGAGACCAAACCAAGTATTACCAACTCCAAAAAGACCATCTGTGCAACTTGCAATTCACGAAGTTTTCCTAACCACCACATTGTAATGCATAACTTCAGAGCACATTAACCAAAAACCCCAAAAGTAATTCTGCGTATTCAGTTATTGAGTCCTTAAACACCTGCATGTGGTATTAGAAGGAAGAAAAAAGGAACAGGTGTTTTCCAACCTGGAACGTGAACATCTACACTTATTAGCTCATGAAGCATCCTTCATACACTATAGAAAATTTCTATTGGAAAATCAATAAATAAAGGACGATTCCAAAATGAATAAGCTGAGGAACAGCCCCAGAGAAAAGGCTGAACAGCCAAACAATCACATTATATACTGCAATTTCTTTGGAGGAGTGCATTTATCATCTGCTGCAGCTCCCACCAGCCTTTACAGGACTGCAGATCTTGATCTGCTGGAGATGGGAATCACGGTGGCATCACCAACAACCAGCCAACAGAAGGTAGTAGTTTCAGCCCACCATTACCACAACCTCCTGGTTTCTTCCATGCTGAAGACAAGCCTGAGATTACCCTCAGCTACAAACTGATGACAGCTGACATCATTCTACCAGAATCTGGCCCTGAAATTCAGACTGCCAGTTGCATCAGTCTCTTGGGCAACAGTTCAAAGCTAAGTATGTCAAGAAAGTCACAGTCAGTCAATTGCAAAAGTCCTTTAAAAAATCCCAGTCCCAGAACAGCATCAGTTCAATCCCCAGAACCATCTAGTTGTTTCAAACTTCCTACTGAACGTGATGCTCTTTCTCAGAGACAAGGAATTCTTTTGGACAACTGTATTTACTCTTACAAAGTATTTTCTTATATCCTCCATAAAGTGAAGTGTCTGTTCTTAGTTTACAGGACAGCAGTTCTGGTCAGACTGCACCATTTGCAAGTATGTTTGCTCTGCCTTCTCAGCTCCTTCGAACACCAACAAGCTCTCCAAGGGAACTCCTATTCCTGTGGATTATTTTGTTGAAATACAACTCAATAACAATTTTAATGACCTTTAACAAGGACCCCACCTTGTAAGTTTTACTGGTAACTGATAATGGTAACAATGGTTTTAATGGTAACTTTTAGTGATACTTAAAGCTATAAAACACACCCACAGCAAACCGGAGTGGAGATCCCAAAGTCTTCCAATAAAGCACTGTTCAAATTCCAATGTATGTATGAGTTTATTCATGTGACAGCCAAACTAACCACCTACAACATAACACCACTGTCACAGTTTGGCAGGCAGGCATTAAGAGAGCAACAGACCTGAAGATTTTCACTTAATCCGAGAAGCTCCTTATTAAGCACATCAGTAAAAGAAGAGATTACTTTAAGCGACAGACACATTCTCATTTCCAGACTGCTTAAATAAGATTTTACCACATAAAATGTTTACGCTCAGTAACACATATCCATTGAGTTGTGCCTCCAGCTGTTAGGATGACAAGCATATAAAGATTTAGGTCTCCTTGAAGATGACAATAACTCCTACAGAACAAAGCACCCATAAGCCTTTTGCTAGCAGTAAATAGGGGCATTAGGCCACTGCTAGACACTGCATGTCAGAGAAAGCTGTGTGAATACACCATGAATTCTGTACAAAACTGAGATTTTAGTTGAGACTCAGAGGCAAACTACAGTAACTGAAATAGAAACTGGGAAAGAAAACTCACTCAGCTTTTGAGCAAAGTCATCAGCGATCTTTAAGGTCATATATATTTTTGACTGTTAAGTCTATCAGCTCTTCAAAAGAACCCCCTATTCCCTCCATGACCATATGGACTGTAAGCAAAGACTTCCAGCTACCAAACTGTTTTCCATCACACCTCCACTGTGGTCCTCCACTCAGGTACTGGGCAGCCTTTAACACACTCTTACTCATTAGATCTGACAGGATCGTATCCAGCAGGGTTGAAAATTGAACAAATCAGGTCACTATTTGTAATGAACGTACCGTGTTTCCAGTTCCCACTTTATTACAAGAGACTGGCACCATCTCCAGCTTGGCATTGTTGGGCAGTCTGGCAAATCTCCACTGTAAAGTGAGATCCAAAACATTTCTCTGAAACCTAAAGAAAAACACAGCAGGTGAAGATATCAGGGAACCATCACAGAGCACCATCACATCACTTCAGGGACGTAACATCCAGAGCTGGAACAAGAGAACACTCCATGGGCAGGCTGTAAGGCATATAATGTGATGGTGCAGCATACTGAAAACTACAGTTTGTAGAAGTTACAGATAAAATCTTCAACATGTGCTCTAATGAGAGCAATGTCAGAGAAACGCCAGCTGAATCGCATATAAGCTGAGCATTCAATGATAACTAACAAGGTATGTTACTGCTGTCAGAACACCAGGAAACAGAGGGGTCCTGCAGGGAACTACAGAAAGTGTATGAGGGGGAGAAGCAGGGGCATGCCGTTATGAAAGGATTTCAGTATCTGCCTCAAAACTGAATGGACTTTGACACTGGAAAATCCACTGAGATTGAAGAAAATAACCTTCTGAAGGATCATCAGAATTGTGCAACATGGACCTCTCTCCCCAGTGCTAACTACGAACTGTATCCCCGTGTATTATCACACAACACCTGTATTTCTATGGCAGTAACACCAGCCCCAGGCTCAGCACACGGCTCCGGGACACCCAGCAGCCAGGCGGCTGCTCCCACCCGGCCTTCCCGGGCCCAGCAGGGCGGGCAGCTCGGGGCGTGAGGGCCGCGACACCGGGCGTTATGGTGCAGGGCCCAGCCCTGGGCCTAGGCCTCGGCCCGGCTCGGAGCTGAAGCGGAGCGGGCGACCCGGCGCAGGGACTCACTTGAGGCCGTACTCGGCGGGACTGCCGCCCTGCTTCCTGCAGACCTCCTCGAGGATCTGCGGAGAGAACGGAGACGTCACGGCCCGGCTCCGAGCCCAACTCCAAGCCCGGCCCCGCCGCGCGCCGCCCCCGGCCCGGACCCACCTGGAGCAGCACCGTGCCGGGCCCCACCCGCACCGTGACCCGCCGCCCGCTGGGGGCCAACACCGACACCGCCGCACCCCCCCCGCCCGCCGCCGCCATCTTCCCTCCCGGGGAGGAGCCGCGCTGCGCCCGCCCCGCTCCGCCCCCGATGCCAGTACGAGCGGGGCCTGCTGCGGGTGCGGGCAGTGCGGGGTGCGGGGCGATATCTCAGCCGGTACAACGAGCTCGAAGGAAGCTCGGTGGGCAGAGCAGGGCTCCGGGCTCAGCTCTCTCTGGGCCCGGCAGCACCGCCATCCCCGTGGTTCCGAGCCGACGCTCCCAGCGGCTGCCCGTGAGACAGCGCGGAACAGACCGAACCTCCATCAGCGCTACGAGCCGATCCGATCAGATGATGCTCCGGGAGCCAGGATCCGTCACATCTCGTGCCCTCAGAGCGGCCAGAGCTTCCCCTCGCTCCCAGCACCGGCCCTGCTGTGCTGAACGCCCTCCCGAAGAGTCAGCTGCAGACGGGGCTCTGGTTGCTCCTGTCGTTAAGAAAGGGAGCCTGGGTTGGCCACTGGAATTCCTTTAGCTGAAGCTTTCCCCCGCTGCCTCCATCCAGCTCTGTTCTGCCCGGCTTATAAAAGAAAAGAGCCCTATTAAATATAACACCCGATCTTCTTAAGCACGGCAAAGAAGGGATGAAACGAGGCAGTGGGAAGTGACTGATGCAGACGTCTCCTGGCTGCTGAGCACAGCTCCCCAAATCCAACACCAGCACTGCTCCATAGGATGTGGTGACAGCAGTAAGGCATGTCGCAGTGTACAACACGTTGTTTAGTACTCAACAGTGTCTTTAATTCACTATTGTTCTCTCTGTTCTGTTGGGAAGGGCTGCTGTCACACCATGCCTACAAATGGGGCAACAAATACCACAAGGTGCTTGGGTGATAAGGGAGCAACCCAAGTATCAAACACAAATCAAGGCACCCTGCCCTCCCATTGGCGAATGCCTTCACAGAAGGTATGAAGAAACAATTAAGATGGCTGTGTTAATGACAGCTGCTGAGATGGAGCAACAACTAAGTGTTAAAAGATACATTTCAGTTTTCATAGAGCCTGAAAACAGTACCTGGATGGGAGGGGGTGGCTCTTATTTAATGTCAGAAAAAGGCAGCTGGTTCCTATTTTGCATCTGAAAGTGACACAACCTGTACAGAAAAGTTGCTCCTGTTGAATAAGGGGTAAAAAACATGGATGTAATTCCAGCTGAGAATCTTCATGTTGCAGGAATAGGGATGGACGGAGCTTTTAATGGCAAGTCAGAGTCAGACACGGAGGTTAAGGGTCATGTTATGTATCCAGAGCTACTTCTCATCTTAAATATTCATCTCAAATGAGAAGCGCCAGGAGAGAAAGGAGGGAGAGGAAAAATCAACCTGGAGCTCATTAAAGTGCAACAAGGAAAGAGGGACTCATTGGGGAACAGCTGAAAATATCTTCAACAAGGCAGATTGCTGCTGCTGTCGGGGTGAAGATGCCTGCAGTGCTACCAGTGAGTGCAGCAAAACACCCATTGCATTACCAACTGCTTTTCAGGAGTGATTACAGCAAAGAAAGTGTAGAAGAATCATCATAGGATGGCTTGGATGGGAAGGGACCTCATCAAGCTCCAAGTCCTTGCCATAATCCTTCCCCACAGTCACCTTTCAGGCTGTCTGGCATTAAATGCATGTTCCTGAAGTCATGTACGTTTGCATTCAGCCACACACCCACATGGAATAATGCATGATTTGTATTGCTTGAAAACACACACACACACCAAAAAAATACCCAACAACCTTTTTATTTTCTTTCAAATAGGCAAGAAATGAACTGGGAACATCTAGAAATACATCGTAACCAAAACATCACGCAGAACAGCAGTCGCTTATCCCAGTAAGGAGGATTTCTGGATGGCATTTCCTCCTGCTGAGTCCTGGGGTTCCCAGCACAGCATCACACAGAGCTCTGTGCTGTGGGTACGGCCTGGATGCTCCATCCCACTAAAGCAACTTTATCTTCCCCAGTGCCAGTGGTAGGAGAGATGGTGATGAAGCAGCGGGACCAAGAGAAGGGGGATTTTAGCTGCTGGTGAGTGCTGCCTGTGGGGTGATTTGTATCTCCCCCCCCCACCACAGCTTTTGTTCAATTCAAGACTTAGGAAATGAGCTGGGGAACTCGGGCAGAGCTGTCTCATTTCTGTCTCATTTCCTACACTACAGGAAAGTCCAAGGAACTCCAATGTACTGAACTGCACTAGCACATACTGTAACATATATAGGCTATTTCATTTGGAGAGATACTTAATCAAAAAGCATCTCCCTTTATGTTACTCCCAATGGTTAAATGGTGGCCTCCTACATACCTTACTCCCACCAATAACAAATCCAGACCTTCAGCTTGCAGCTGTCTGTGTTTCACAGCTCTCATTGAACCTCCTGCCATGCCGGGCACAATCTGCTCAGCACAGGGTGGTTCTTATCGAAGGCGAAGTTCTCACACTGACAGATAGCATTCAATAACTGACATGTGTGAAGTTGGATGTTCCCCCAAGCTCAGTGTGTCACTATACCAAAGGGAAATGTCCAGAAGGAAGCTCTTCCCATACCGTCAGAGCCACAAACCCTCCCAACAGCCCCTGCTCCTTGCAACAGAGGCCATATAGGTGATGGAAGGATGAGTAAGAGTGCTCTGAGAAAAGCCCTGAGTTACAGCAGAGCAGGAGGGAGCCACATACAGGCAGGACAGGCATTATTTGAACTTCTCTGCTTCACTTTGGACAAAAGCCCAGAGATCAACATTAACATACTCTCTTCTTTGCCCTAAGGCTCCCCAATGTCCCCCAGTGAGCACAGCAGCTGGTGCAGAGCCCAACTCCAGAGCTCCCCAAAGAGACAGAACACAACAGCAGAACACAAGCCAGTCAGACTGATGGCAGACATCCTTTTCTCTAAGGAAACAGGATGAGTCTCAGTGATGCTACTTGTCCCATTTCCTTGCAACTAGTGGGATAACAGCTCCTGGAGCTGCCTGTGCCCACCATGCCAGCGATCCCAGAGCACAGAGGCCTCACACAGCGATGTGTTCCCCAGCCCTGCAGCCCCACAAAGCCCCACAGGAGCTCCCAGCAGCCATGCAGGAGGAAGGAATGGCGCTGCAGTAAGATGCAATGGTGCAGCACCGTGATGGGCCCAAAAATGTATCAGGGTGTGAGTGCAGGGCTACGTTCAGCTCAGCAGCTTTCCTGGCTTGAAGTACCATTGGTGCCATCAGCATTTGACTAAATGCAAACATTAACAAAGAAAAACCAGACTGGGGTATAAGAGTAACCAGACAAAGCATGATGATCAGGTTGTGAAGGCACCTTCTTTGGCTGTAGGATGGTCAGTGCTGAGGATACACTTTAAGAGTCCAAACAGGCTGAGGATAAAATGCAGCTGCAGCGGATGAACAGCCTTCATTTGTGCCCAGCAAAAAAACCCTCCACTCAGTATTTCTGGATTCTGCTATTTCCACCTTTTCGATCCCAGGCAGATTTCCCAATGAGCACAGCCTCCTGGGGCTGCTGAAGCATGGGAGCTGCCCTTTCTGCTACCGAACAGAGCCAGACATGTGCCAAGAGCAGCATTTTCTTTGCACGTCCATGGTTTGTAACGCTGAATTTTGAGATCATTCCATTTCTGGGACATGCCTCGCTCTTATGGTTGACAGGCAGCCCACTAACAGATCCTTACCAGTGCCTTTGAACCAGAACTCCTTAAAAAGTACCGTAAATGTCACAACAGCACAGAACAACCAGGCAGAGCTGCCGGCAGATCCCTCAGCCCGTGCAGGTAATTGCGGGGAGCGGCAGGAAAAGTCCTTCGGAGCGCCGAGGCAGGAGGGCGGCGGGGGAGCGACCCCCACACCCTGCGGGCAGCCCCCTCCGAGCAGAGCCGGGCCCCTCCGCTCCCCTTTGTTCCCCGGCTCGCAGCCGCCCGTTCCCGCAGCCCACACGGAGCGGAGCGCCGCTCGCTCGGGAGATACGGCCGCCTCCCGCTCCTCCTGCGCTCCGCTCGGGCCGGCACCGGGAGCGGCCGCGGCGGATACGGGAACGCGCCGGGCTCGGGGCCGGCTCCTCCCGGGGCGGGGGGCGGGAAGAACCACCCGGCCGGGCCGGGGCGGAGCCGCCGCCGGGTTACGGGGGGCCGGGAGGGGGCGCGGGCCGGGGGGCGCCGCCGGCGGGGCCGACACGTGCGGGGCCTCGCGGCGCCGTCGGGGCCTCCGAGCGGCCCGGCCCCGCCCGAAGGGGCCGCCCCGCGGGCGATTTGCTCCGGAGGCGCCGCCGTTCCGCGGTCCCGGCGCCGGCCCGAGGGGCGGCGATGGCGGCGAGGCGCGGGGGGGACGGGCCCTGCGGAGCGGCGGCGGCTCGCGGTGCCGGTGCGGCGGGCGCGGCGCAGACCCCCCGCTCCCTCCGCCTCGCTCCGAGGGGGCGGAGGGCAGGGCAGGGCGGGGGCTGGCCGGCTGCTGCCCCACGCGGCGCCCGGGCTGGCGGCGCCCCCGGCGCGCTCCCCGCGCACTCCGTGCCCCTCTGTCATGCTCGCCGCCTGGGAGCGGCCGGCGGGCTCCTGCGCCGGCAGCCGCCCCGCAGAGCCCGCGCCGTCGGCGCTGCCCTCGCCGCCCGCCGCCGACCCCCTGCCCCGCGGACGGCTCGGCGGGGCGCGGCGGAGCGCGGCCGGGGTCGCCCGGCACCGGGGGCTGGCGGCAGCCGCGGCGCGGGGCGGGTGGCGGCGGGCGGCGATGGGCACGGCGGCCGTGCACCTCCTGCTGCTGCTGGGGCTGCTGCACGCCGGACCCGGCGGCGAGGGCAGGAAGGGCTGGAGGCGAAGGGGCCCGGCGGCCCGAGAGCGCGGAGAGGCGGCGGCGGCGGCGGCCGAGAGCTTCCCGCTGGACTTCACCGCCGTGGAGGGCAACATGGACAGCTTCATGGCGCAGGTCAAGAGCCTGGCCCAGTCGCTGTACCCCTGCTCGGCACAGGCGCTGCCGCACGACCTGCGCCTGCACCTCCTGCACAACGCCTCGGTCACCTGCAACGACGGCAGCCCGGCCGGGTGAGTCCCCGCGCCGCCCCCCCGCGTCCAGCCCGGCCCGGACAGCGGCTCCCCCCGGCCGCCCGGTCCCGGCGCGGCCCCGAGGCCAACGGCGCCACCTCGCGGCCGCGCTCCGCCCACGGCGGCGACAGGTGCAGCGCCCGCAGCGCCTCCAGCGCCTCCCGGTCTCGCCCCGCTCGCGGCTCCGGGCGCGGAGCGAACACCGAGCGCAGCGCCGACGCTCCGGCGGGGCGGCCATCAAAGCGCTGCGGTCGGGCGCAGCTCCACGCTCAGGCCGCGCCGCCTCGTGTTTGTTTGTCCGCAGCTACTACCTCAAAGAGTCCAAGGGCAGCCGGCGGTGGCTGCTGTTCCTGGAAGGTGAGAAGCCTCCGGCGCCGCCTCGCCCGGGCGCGGCTCGGGGCGGCCCCGCTCTGGCCGCCTGCCCTCGGCTGTGGGCGGCGCGGCGTGACCCGCGGTGCCCCGCAGGGGGCTGGTACTGCTTCAACAGGGAGAACTGCGACACGCGCTACGACACCATGCGGAGGCTGATGAGCTCCAAGGAGTGGCCCGCGACCAGAGTGGGTGAGCGTCGTGCGGGGCCGGGGCCGCGGGACGCACGTGGGGGAGCGGCGGAACGGCCGTGGGCAGCGCGGAGCTCCGCGTCCGCTCTTAATTGTAATCCCAGACCCGCCGGGATCTTGTAAAGCTTTGGTTTGGTCGCTTGTTTTGAAGCGCGTTCGTCCTTCTCTCAATACACCCCTTCCCCAACTCGGTCGCAGCGCTCACCGCCGTGCTGTGCACATCGGGGCACGGCAAAAAACCTTCGGCTTTTCTAAGGTCACCCATAAGCTGAATTGACACCCGGAGCTGCGGGGCTCCGTGGCTGGCAGAGCATTTCCGCATTTGCAGGTGCATGTGCTGTCACTCACCTGTGGGCATTTGGGAAGTGCTTATCTCAATGCCATGGAGCCTTTCTGTGCTGTAGGAGCTGTATGGATGGGGCTGTCCAGGCAGGCTCCAGCCCTAACACAAACCACGTTCTGAAGCTCGCATAGAAATCAGTGTCACTGAACGTTCCCTCTTTCTGTCCACATGCAGGAACAGGAATCCTGTCATCGCAGCCGGAGGAAAACCCCCACTGGTGGAACGCCAACATGGTGTAAGGACAGACTGCACGGGGAGATGGGTTCTGCTGTCACAGCTCCTCCTGCTTTGGGGCAGCAGAAATGCTGCAGGGACAGGTTAAGGCCAATGGCCACATGAGGTGCAACACACATCTGGGTGAAGTTGTGCCTGCCTGGACTGGAGAACTCCAAGTCCTCTCTATGAGGAGCTGTGGGGTGATGGAGAGGGACTTGGGGTAGTTGAGAGCCTTCTCAAGTAGATGAAGTGGCACATCCCATGGCTGGCTGGTGGCGTGTTGTGTGTCATCTACCGGTGTTAGGAGGAAATGGGTGTAGGTGTCACTGGGCGTGCAGGACGGTGTGAAGGTGCACTGGGGGGCTGTGGGGACAAGAAGCCGTTCCCTTCTCCCATCCCCAGGGTTTAATTGTCTTCAGTCGTGTGACCCCATCGTCACCCCGCAGGAACGCAGCGCTCACACAACTCTTTTACAGATTCATCCCCTATTGCTCAAGTGATGTTTGGAGCGGCGCCTCTTCCAAGTCTGAGAAAAGTGAGTGTTGCTGACGGGCTGTTGCTGCCGCAGACGTTGCGCTTTGAAGGCCACGGCCAGACTTCTGTGAAACGCACGCACGGGGAACAGGCTTTTCTCACTGAAGGGCAGGAAAGAATATCGAGCTACTTCCAGATAAAACATCCTGATCTCTTTAGCGCAGTCTGTTTTGACATAGTTCAGAGCCACTGCTTGCGGAGATGTTACTGATGCAGTAGGCGAGGATTAGAGGAACTGAATTCCTTTTGGATGACTCCCCGGCTTCCAGCGCACAGCAAATTAAACGGTGCAGCTGAGGAACCATGGTTTGTTGCATGTGACTTCGGCTTTGCTGATGTGAGAGGAGAGTGAACTTAACTTCAGACTTGTCCCGGGGAGGTGTCTGTCCTTGGAAAGGAGCCGTTGTGTGTCACTCTAAAGCTATCTGCAGAATTCTTTGCAAAAAAGAATCATTGCTTTGCATACGTGCCCGCTTTGTATCAGCCATCCTTTTGGTAATGCCAGAACTCAGCATCTGCCTGCTGGAGTCCTCTCCCACATGGAGCTACGTTTCAATCCAGTGATCTGTTTCACCTCGTGTGGCTCTGGGTGCTCGCTGAGTTAAGATATTACAAGAGGGGATACCTATGGAAACAGTCTGCTTTGCTCTCATTTTCCTTCTCTTAGCTCACTAATTCCCGAGCACCATGTAGGATGGCCTGCTGGCGTTACCTTGTATTCTGTTCATTGCTTATTCACTTCTTTCAGGGAGGTTTAACACTGGGGGATCATGCAGGTGGGGGGAACAGGCCAGTGTTTAGACCTGTAATCCTTCTGTAAAGTTCTTAGGCATTTCTGGAGAGGAAGTGAAAGTCTTTACCCTGGGTAAGAAACAGCTTTGTTGACACTGAGGTCTCTGTTTCAGATGAATATGCCTTCATGGGAGCGCTGATCATCCAGGAGGTCATCAAGGAGCTCGTGGGAAAAGGTCTTAGCACTGCGAAAGTGCTGCTGCTGGCAGGGAGCAGGTATGTGTCTGCAGGGCTCCCACAGCAGAAAGCTCTTTGTAAGAGGTCTCAGCAGCAATCCCTGCACTTGTTCTCCACGGGGTTGTCCTGTGGATAAATGAAGTTGTTTAAGGAGTGTCGCTGCTGTGAGAGATGTTTGCTAGCAGCCGTGCCATAGCTGTGCCTGCGTCGTCACTGCAGTACTAAAATTGCTGTTGCAGTGCTGGAGGAACAGGAGTGCTGCTGAACGTGGATCGTGTGGCAGAGCAGCTGGAGGAGATGGGGTATCAAGGGATCCAGGTTCGCGGCTTGGCAGACTCCGGGTGGTTCCTGGACAATAAGCAGTATCGCAGAACTGACTGTATCGATACCATAACGTGTGCTCCAACAGAAGCCATCAGAAGAGGAATAAGGTACAATCATGTGAAGTGTGCTTTTGCAAAGGTCGGTGTGGGAGGATGCTCTGCTTCTCTGTCTTGCTGCATTTTGACACCCGAGGAGTATTTATTACATAACATCAGTGGTCTCTTCAGACACGTGAACAAAAGTGTTCACTTAGCTGCTCTAAAATGCATTGACTGTATAGTGCAGTCAAAAAAGAGCTTTGCTTCTAGTAAGTTGGCACTTTAACAGAGCAGAACTAGACCAGCATATGGGAAGATCACTGTTAAGGTGTTATTATGACATTCGTTCTGTTGTTGCGTTGCCTTCCAGGTATTGGAATGGTATCGTCCCTGAACGCTGTAAGCTGCAGTTTAAAGAGGGAGAAGAATGGAATTGTTTTTTTGGGTATAAGATTTACCCCACTCTTCGATGTAAGTATTGGAGGAGGGAGAGAGGAAAATGGATTCTGGCTTTTTCTCTGCAGATAACTTACAGCAACCTTTTCTTCCTTCTTTTTTTGTCTTCCCAGGTCCGGTCTTTGTTGTCCAGTGGCTGTTTGATGAGGCCCAGCTCACTGTAGACAATGTACACCTCACTGGGCAGCCTGTTCAGGAGGGGCAGTGGCTTTACATCCAGAATCTGGGTAGGGAGCTGAGAAACACCTTGAAGGACGTGACGTAAGTCTTTGAGAAAAAGCAACCTGTGTACTTCCAAGAAAAGCCCCTTATCCACTATTCTGACACCATTTATCTGATCTCTGCAGAAACTGGTGTCATACATTGATAACTGTACTTAGTCTATGCCAAGACTCTTGACTGTTTCATTTCTGAATGAGCACACAGTAACTCCCAGGCTCACCATTACCTGCTGTCCTTTGTTATTGATAAGAATATGTTGGTGCTGGTTGGGTTGGCTTTTTACCAACCTCCATCGTGAGACCCCTTGCCATTGCACAGCCATCCACCCCACGGGGTTGTTGTGGAAAGTACTGATCATAAAACACTGAGATGGTTCTTCATTGTCTCATCAGCTGTTAATGTACTTCAGTTGCTGTACGCAACAGGAGTCTCTTGTAGAAGATCCCACCTTCTGCCTCATTGAGAAGGTTCTATTCAGTGGGAGTTAATTTGTCCTCCCAAGACCTAATCTGTGTTTCTGTTTTCTCCTTTAGTGCTAGCTTCGCTCCTGCCTGTTTGTCTCATGAGATCATTACACGCAAGTGAGTGATTTTACAGCTTCTATGAAAGGTCAACATGAAAACAGCAGGGGAAATAACCGGTGCTGATAGCCCGAGCTCTCTGACACGAGCTGTCTGGTTTGTCTTTTCAGCCATTGGACAGACATCCAGGTGAAGGGGACGTCGTTACCCCGCGCCCTGCACTGCTGGGATCGGAGCCTACATGAGAGCAACAAAAACGGGAAGACCCCTCTGAAAGGTTGCCCAATTCATCTGATTGACAGCTGTCCGTGGCCCCACTGCAACCCCTCGTGCCCCACTATCAGGGACCAGTTCACAGGGCAGGAGATGAACGTGATCCAGTTCCTCATGCACATGGGTTTTGATGTGCAGAAGATGGCACAGCAACAGGGCCTGGAGCCCAGTAAACTCCTGGGGATGCTCAGCAGTGGTAACTAGGAGGGGGATCTTCCCAGGGGCAGAGAGATTAGATCAGGAGGAAACTCGGAGCCCTTCTCCCATACTCTCTCATCTTCCTTACGCTCATGCAGGCTGCTGCACGCTCACCCCCTTGCAGGCTGAAACCTGCACACCCCCACACGCTCCCACACTCTTGCACACTTAGGATGTGTTAAGAAAAAAAAGAAAAAGAAAACAAAAAAAAAAAATTACACAAAAAAAGCAATTTCTTGCTTACACCGTTTGACTGGGACGTGTTACCTCCTCACTCCAGGGCTCGGCCATTCACATCCTCTTCTGTGTTACACAAGGCAATCTGACGCAGGGAGTAGAGAAGCCATAAATAGCACAATGAGAACCTTCCCCAGGTCTAGGACTTCCACCCTTGCCATGAATTTGACATCACAGACTTATACAAGTGGTGGGGGAAAAAAAGAACAAAAAGCAAGCACTGGATTTCTTTTGTCCAACTAGAAGTGAAGAAATGATTACGTGACTTCCTAGAGGCCAGCATCTCACCATGTATCGCAGTGCACAACCCAAGGGCACGTGCTAGGGATGGACGCTCTTGTAATCAACTTACTTTCATCTTATTTTATAAATGACTTTTTTTTATTACTTTTTTTTTAAAAACTAAGCAAGAAATATAAATGATATTGTTTTGTAACATATTATTATTATTTTTTTTTTAAATAACGAAGAAACCTCTTGCTACTTTGGCAATGTGGACGTATTTATTTTAATATGTAAAATGCTATTTATGAGAGCTGAGCAGAGGAACCGTTTGTCTGGCTTTGTCAAGTTGTGGATGCTGCTCGTTTGGATGGGATTTCCTTACGATCGCTGAGCCTGGCAGTGGGCTGGGAGTGGTGTTGTCGTCTTATATGATGAGACTCTGGTGTTCCCCTCGCAGTGTGCTTTGTCATTCTCTCTAAAGAAGGCATTATAGTGTATGAAGATGGAGACATTCACCCAGCATCTGCTGTTTGCATCTTTAAACGGCGTTTTCAGCTTGAGGATTGGGATATGTCAGGTATTGCAGGGTGTTGCTTTAAGATCTGTTTTTACAGCGGTTAAGAAATGTTTGATTCGAGCAGGCCTGTCTCAAAAGGCAAAGCGTTTCCAACATAAAAGCACGAGACAAGAAACAACATATTTCCATTCCTCTCATTTGTGAACACACCCTCCTCTTTGAAATGGGAAGGGAGCAGGGGAGGGAACAGGAGCGTGGCTGGAGCTGGAGGCAGCAAGAGGCCGTTCCTTAGAGCAGAAAGCTTGTGCAAAAGCTTCACTGCAGCGTGTTGTGTCAGTGCAGGCAAACCTGTGCACAGAGCACAACTTCCATCCTTGCTGTGGAGGTCTTTAACACCTCCTTTGCGTTCCCTCGCACTGTGTGTGGTTACACAGTGCATAAGCAACAGAAGTTTAGGGCCGAATGAAAATTCCATGTGCTTTCAAGAGAGCTTCCCAGGTTAAAGGCGGCGCTGCCTGTAAGGTCCCAACCTTATCTGTATGGACTGCAGCAAACACTCAGGCAGTACCATGATGGGAAGCAGCCCTGCTGTGTAAGATGGGGCTTAAAACCCAGCTTATGTGAAGTGCTAAGGAGAAAATGGATGGTGCTCCCAGCAGAACTGAGATGCAAGAAAGCTACCAGCGGAGTTTCCATATTATTTGTGTAGGAATTACTAATATTTTGTATGCTTTAATAACTGATGTAACAGTAACGTTGTTCTGACTATACTTTTCATGGCACTCAGCTGAGAGGCTTCCTCAATACAGGGGATGTTTGAAAGCATGCTGAGAGTGGGATTCCTTTGAGGGCCAGAGTTGCTTAGGGTCGATCAGTGCAGAGCTCTGGTACCTCAATAGCAGCCAACATTGCTGCCATACACTTGTTCTTCTCTTGGGAGCATCGAGGGAAACTGCTGCATCCATCAGCTGATTTCTGAATGGTTGGACACGGGGTGATGCATTTTGATGGCAAGTGCCCTGCTCTGTGTCCAGCAAAGCTTCTGCCAGGAAATGTATAAATGCCACTGTTCAAGTTTGCAATATTTTCCATGGAGCTGGTTGCCCATATTTCTAAAACACGAATTCAAAGGCTGATTTCTAAGAGGCAAGGAATGTTCACAGAGCTTATATGACGTCTATTTTTTATTCCAAACAGGAAAATATTCCCTGGAAGTCAGCAATCTCTAGTTCAGTGTGGCTCTGCAATAGTCTTTTGAAAGACAGAACAGAGCAGAAGCCCTCAGAAATATTGCTAAGGGGGGAATTTGGCTAATTTATTAGAAAAAACATATGATGGGGTTGCCAGCTTTATCTGGTAACCAGAATCTGTAACCCAGGGGGTGATTTCCAGTTCTATATTTCTTCTTGTACTTGTGCAATAAATATAATTTTTCCAAGCCTTTGTGAAGCTGACACTTCTGAGTTTGTCACCAGGGATATTTGCTACGTGGAAGCCAACAGCAAGAGGGGTGAGACTGGAAGAATTCCGTACCATGTGTTTGTACCCTCAGATCTCATGACTGGATGAGATGCTTTCTATTAGAACCTCATCACTGACAAATTGTCCCCAATAGGATCATGTGATTGAGCTAAAATTAAAACGCAATTAAGAAATCAAAGGCTGACAGTGGATGTAAGTATGTGCACGGCATGGCTGTAGTTCCAGACTCAGCGTAGCCAGCATGGGACAGCTTCAGCCAAACACTTTGGTGGGAAGGCATGAGGAGTAAGGAGCAGCACTCAGCAATGAACCATGGAATCACGGGATGGTTGGAGTCAGAAGGGACCCTAAAGACCATCTGGTGCCAGCCCTGCATTAAGCAGGGACACCCACAGCTCCATCAGTGCTCACAGCCCATCCCTGACCTTGGCTGTATGCAGGGATGGGGCACCAGCTCCCATATGGATTAGCATCACGGGGTTAGGAGGGGCAGGTATCAGTGACAGCAAACCTTCCCCCCCCGCAGCCCCTCAGCCCTTTCAGTGCATTTCCTGGTTGTTGTGATGTTAACCGTGCCAACTCCACCCCCAGCTCACAGCAGCACTGTGTGGGTGCAGCAGGGTGCCTGCGGGCCCCACACACAGTGTGGCAGGACCAGGGGCAGCCCCACCTGCACACACCCGGACCCCTCCCAACAGCACACCAGGATCATGAACGGATGGAAGCAGCGATTCTGTGTTTCCACCTCAGCCTGGTGTGCAGTTTGAGGTTGGGGGTGATCCCGGGTGCTGGAGCATGGCAGTGGCCTGGTGCCATGCTGAGGCCCAGTGCCATGAGTGGGCTGCATGAGGAATCCCTTCTGTGGCGTTTTTTGCATTCTGAAGCCTCAGCAAGCCATCTTATTTCACTTTTATAGTTGAAATGAGACTTTCCAGCTGCGAAGAAGCTTTAGCAAACGTACACCGTAAATGGCGATGGGGAAAGCTGTGATCCAACTGCGGGGTTTGACCATTCCTATTGGAATCCAAAGCAGAGCGAAGGATATCAAAGCCATTTTTTTTGTTAATTGCATTTGGGTTTGGCACTCAGAAAGATAAGAATGAGCAGTTCCCACATTAGTAAAACAGGGAAGAGCTTAAGGAGACGGCGAGGATTGGTGTCCAAAGCACAGCGGGGCCTTTCACAGCATGCAAATATATCACTGCTCCAGATCAAAAGGAGCGAAGTGAGTCAGCTTCTATCGCTTCTATGGGCTCTCACGGTGCCCCTGGTGCCTCCAGGCCTGTCCCCTCCCTCCCCCAAAGGGCTGTGCATGGGGCTGTGCAGCTGCAGGGAGAGCAGCACTGACCAATGCATGTCCAGAGGAGCAGGAGGGCAGCCCAGAGCTGTGATGGAGCTCAGGGTGTCAGTGTTAAATAACACCACTCACGGCAGTTGAGGGGGGCAGGACTCGTTCCAGCACTATTAATATAGCCCCTATTTATATTCCTGGGTTCCTGCAAACGCCACAGCAGAGCTACAGCTGCAGAGCTAAAATGGAATAAATGTCAGCCCCCGGGGAGAACGTGATCCTTTCAGCCATCGCGAGGGAAAGCAGGCAGCGAAAGGACAGAATAAGGGACAGTATTCAGAGCTGGGAACTGATTGCAGCACCCCGAGAGAGCAGCCGGTGGGCAGAGCCAGCACTGACCTCCTGCAGCAGCACTCGGTGCCAGAGACGCACGCTCAGCGTCAGCACAGCACCTACGGATACCGGCAGAGACAGGCAGGGATTGGAGCTGCTGTCCGCAGATCCGGAGCCAGGTGTGACTCAGGACAAAGGGTAAAAGCCTGGAAGGAAGTTTGGATGTTCGTTTTTTAATTGCATTGTCTGCAGGGCTGGAAAGATGATGGAGAGCACAGGAGGGCCGTATCTGAACACCGCGGCTGTGACATCCCCGGTGGGAATAGTTCGTTTGCTGCAGATGATGTTTGGATGCACCACGTTCAGCCTGGTGGCCCATCAGGGGGGATTCAGCGCAGCCTACGGCACCTTCTGCATGTTTGTCTGGACCTTCTGCTTTGCTGTCACAGTCTTTATCACTACCTGCGAGTTCACGCACCTGCACAGCTGTCTGAGCATCTCCTGGGGGAACTTCACAGCGGCGTTCGCCATGCTGGCCACGCTCATGTCGGTCACGGCAGCAGTGATCTACCCGCTGTACTTTGTGCAGCTCGGCTGCTACCCCATCACCTGCGAGGTGAGAGACTTCCGCATAGCGGCCAGCGTCTTCGCCGGCCTCGTGTTCATTGTGTACGGCGTGGAGGTGTTCTTGACCAGAGCCAAACCAGGACAGGTCACCAGCTACATGGCCACCGTCTCTGGGCTCCTGAAGATCGTACAGGCCTTTGTGGCTTGCATCATCTTTGGGGCGCTGGTGAATGACAGCCAGTACAGCAAATACGTGGCCACGCAGTGGTGTGTGGCCGTCTACAGCTTCTGCTTTATGGTCACGGTGGTGGTGGTCGCCTTCAGTGTCACAGGTAAGACCGCCCAGCTGTGCTTCCCCTTTGAGCGCTCTGTGGTTGTCTACACGTTCGGGGCTGTCCTGCTGTATGTGAGCGCGGCCGTCATCTGGCCGGTGTTCTGCTTTGACAGCAAGTACGGCTCCCCGCAGCGCCCCAGCGCCTGTGCCAAGGGCAGGTGTCCATGGGACAGCCAGCTGGTGGTGGCCATCTTCACCTACATCAACCTGCTGCTCTACGTGGTGGACCTGGCGTACTCCCAGCGCATCCGCTTCGTATCCCACATCTGAGGCCCGGCTCCAGCAGCAGCAGCAGGAGATGGGATGCATCGAGGACAGGCACAGACTGGGCCAGGAACCAGAGCCCATGGCCAGGGCTGAGTGGGCCCACAGTCACAGCCCACAGCGGATCAGCTGCCCACCCCCATCAGTCGGCATCTGCTTCAGCCACCTGGTGCCAGGGTGAAGAAATCCTGCAGTCCAAAGTATGCAAAATGGCCTCTCATCTCCAGAAGTCAAAACTAAAATGCTTGCTGCAATAGTGGGTCTGTGAGCTGCTGGAAATGCTGAGCCAAATATTAGGAAAGACACCAAAGATTTTGAAACTGTTACCAACACTTAACTATAATCAAGTGACTACCCAGGAAGTGGGAAAGTTAAAAGCTGCATCAAGGAACAGCAGTTCCAGAGATGAAAAACAATGTTGGGAGTTTGGGTTAGTCTGGGCTGTGTGGTGAGACATGAAATACTTGCAAATGTGGGAAATTCCAGTCGGGATGTTTCTGAGAAGAACATCATAGCTGTGATATTATTGTGATGGTTTCCTTTCCCTCCGCTCCCCTGTTTAGCACAGCAAAGGAATAACCCAAGAATGCACCTTGAGGGGGAGCACAGGGTGTCCTATTTAACACCAAGCCTTTATAGGAATGAACGTTTGTGTAACTGGAGTTCTATTGCCAAGAAATGGTGCAGAATGGACCCAAACTGCAAAGAAACTGCAGTCAGACGTCCTTGCTTGGACAAAGCAGAGGGTCTTGTTCTATCTAACACCTGCGTTGTTCGTAGGCCATTGCTTCTTCATACTGATTTTATTTACTGATATTATTTTCCTGGAAGCTTAAAGATAAGTTTTGGGGTTGGAGGTGGGGATGAAGGGAATGCAAAGATGAATGGATGTCACAGCCCTGCACAATGAGCAAACCTATATGAAAAAGCCTTGCATGTCATGGTAACGAACAGGGAGTGCTGGCTGGGAGCAGATCAGGTTGTGGGATTCCTGAGCTCTCTGTGTCACAGCAGCTGTGCTCCCCGGGCCCATCCCTGACAAAACACCCATAAAAGTCCCACATAGCACAGCTCAGATTCCCAGCTTAGCTGAACAACTCCTCACTTACAGTCAGGCAGACACTAAAGCAGCCCGAGTTCTCATGCAGGGCAGATAGATTGGATCCAAACCCAGAAGAAGCTGATACTGACAGGAGTGAGATTCATTTCTTAAGCAAATTAAAATAAAGTGAATGGCCGCCTTGCAATCTGCACCTACGGAGGTTTGCATCCTTTTCCTTTGCTCACTGTGCAGCTTTTATCTCGGCAAGCTGCAGCCCTTCTGCTTTCCAGTTCATGTTGATGCACAGCTCCTGCATGGCCTGGGCTGCCAGCACTTTGGGATGACCTTCTTTGTAGCAGATTCAGGATTAAAAGGAAGGAAATAGACTTTTCATTATTGCCTTGTGTGGGGTTGGAAAAGCAAAGGAAAAAGGTCCATTGGGAGGGGCTGCGTTGCACAATACTACAGCCCTAAGGAGCGTCCTTTAGCTGGAACCATTAGCCTGAGAAACAAGAGCTGGTATCTATTGGAAGGAGAATGTGCCATGCAGCCCTCCAAGGGCTTTTTCCTCTTCCACAAGCTGCCATTAAGGCAGGAGATTTGGAAGATGAGGCCGATGGCTTCTCCAAGGGCAGAGCATTGAGGGGGGGAGGTTGGTATAACATGAGGCCAAAGGGAAACAAAGCATGGGGGCAACATTTGGTGCCTGAAGGATGGGGAGGATGGGGTGGAAATGGGCTGTAACATGGAAATGATGATAGCAAGGGGTGGAGGATGGACCGAGGAGCATTGCCAAGGACAGCCCGTTCATCCAGCCCTTCATCCGCCAGCCAAGGGCTGAGCACACAGTGCTCGCATGGTCACAATGGCAGCAAATGGAGGGTGTGAGGATGACGAGCTGCTCCTGGAGGAAAACAAGCCAAACCTCGTGTTTTGGTGGTTACAAACCCTCAAACCATTGGAAAGAATGAGATTGCCCAACACAGGGCACACACACAGCCCCTATCTGCACACACAGCCCCTATGTGCGCCATGGGGCTGAACGAGCAGCACTGTGTTAATTAAAAGCCCTTTATTAGCAGAGCTCATCCTCCTTAATTAGTGAGTGGTGACCGGGAGCCCCGCACACCCCGCCCCCATCCCGGGGCGGGGCCCGAACCTTCCAGAACGGAGCGGGATCCGAGCGCGGCTGCGGCGGAACCACAGCGCCCCCTGGCGGCTCGGAGCTGAACTGCAGCTGGCGCCCCCGGGCTGTTGGCGTTGAATGATGCAACACCCGGAGCGAGTTGCACCAATCGCTGGCGAGGGATCAGCCCGAAGCCCCGCCCCTCAACCTTGAGAGGCGGAGAGCCGGCGTGGCCCCGCCCCCTCAGAGCGATGATTGGCTGCGCCACTTCGCCCCGCCCCAAAGTGCCGCGTCACCGTGTCTGTGAGCGGAGCGCGGCCACGTGGACGGCGGCGCGGTTACAGGTGGGCTGGGACTGCTCTGCACCGTATCGTACCGCACCGTATTGTATCGTACCGCACCGTATTGTACCGCACCGTATTGTATTGTACAGCACCGTATTGTACCGCACCGTACAGCACCGCACCATGAGCGTGGGGTTCATCGGGGCCGGGCAGCTCGCCTTCGCCCTGGCCCGGGGCTTCACGGCGGCAGGTGAGTGCGGGGGGTGAGTGAGTGTAATGTGCCCTGGTGAGGCCCCATCTGGAATATCGTGTCCAGTTCTGGGCTCCCCAGTACAAACAGACAGGGATCTATTGGAGAGTCCAGCGGAGGGACACTAAGATGGTGAAGGGCCTGGAGCATCTCCACTGTGAGGAGAGACTGAGGGAACTGGGTCTGTTTAGCCTTGAGAAAAGAAGGCTGAGAGGGGACTGGATCCAGGTCTATAAATACCTGAGGTGTGGGAGCCATAGTGGTGAGTCTGGTCTGTTTTCAGTAGTGTGTGGGGATAGGACTAGGGGTAATGGGATGAAATACAGCATAGGAAGTTCCTTAATAAGAACTTCTTTACATGAGAGTGACGGAGCACTGGAACAGGCTGCCCAGGGAGGTGGTGGAGTCTCCTTCTCTGGAGATATTCAAGTCCCGCCTGGACGCCTACCTGTGTGACATGGTGTAGGAGCCTGCTTTGGCAGGGGGTTGGACTCGATGATCTCTAGAGGTCCCTTCCAACCCCTACAATTCTGTGATTCTGTGGGGCCGGGGGGTGTATCGAGATGCCCTGCGAGGTGGCCGAGCTGACTCTGTCTGTCCTTAGGGGTCCTGGCAGCGCACAAGATCACGGCGAGCTCCCCGGACACCGAGCTGCCCACCGTCACCGGGCTGCGGGTGAGTGCGGGCGGCCGGGAGCTGCTCCGGGTCGGCAGCCCCGAGTCACAGCCGTGGTTTGTCTGTATCGCTGCAGAAAATGGGAGTGAACTTCACCGTGAGCAATAAGGACACGGTGAAGAGCAGCGACGTCCTGTTCCTGGCCGTGAAGCCCCCCATCATCCCCTTCATCCTGGATGAGGTGGGGCCTGACATCGAGGAGCGGCACATCGTGGTCTCCTGCGCTGCCGGTGTCACCATCAGCTCCATCGAGAAGGTGAGGGCTGGGCAGGGCCAGCAGGACAGCAGAGCAATGGAAGTGGCCTCAAGCCAGACCCCAGCATTGCCTGTGGCCCCCAGCACAGCACGGTGCTATGCCCAGCTGGGTGCTTTGGGCCGCCTTTGCCTTATAGGAATAAGCTGCAGTGCTGCCCATGGCAGCTCTTTTATGACATGAAATGCTCTCAGATCGCTTTTTCTCTCCTCAGAGGTGGGTCTTGTCCCCCGAATTTCTGCAGACTTTGTGCTCGGTGTCTGTAGAAGCTGTTTTGGAGCCAATGGGGGCAGCTGTGGAGGATATTGTACCCCACAGCAGCTCTGCTCTGTGTTGTTTGGTGCTGCAACTAAAGATTTCACATTTAAGTTTTGCCCACTTTGACTTAAAGGGGGGAATTTGGTGCACAGGAATCTCTCTGTTCCTCTGCTCGTGCTGCTCTTGGGATCCCCTTCCTGTTTAAAATGCCAGATATGCACTAAAGCTCTTGATTGATTGATTGATTTTCCCTTCTTTCTTTCTTTCTCTCTATCTTTAATGATTTTCTACCCTAAGAAACTCTCTGCCTTCTGCCCCACACCTAAAGTGATCAGATGTATGACCAACACCCCTGTGATTGTCCGAGAAGGTGCCACAGTCTACGCCACCGGGACTCACGCAGACGTGGAGGATGGGAAGCTCTTGGAACAACTAATGGCCAGCGTGGGCTTCTGCACGGAGGTGGAAGAGGACCTGATAGATGCTGTGACGGGGCTCAGTGGCAGTGGCCCTGCGTATGTAAGTGCTGCATTCTCAGCTCATGGAATTGCTGGGGACACTGGTGGGTTCTGCGTGCACTGAAAGTCTGTGCATGTTCAGTGCGTGGGTTTTTTATCTCATCGCTGATGTTCTTGATGGAACATGTAATCCAGGTATCCAGTTTATGACCGCTGTGGGTCAACAACAAAAGCCTATTACCAGTTGGATGGGTCTGAAGTCCATAACCAGTGTGCAGTGTCCACATCTGTGTTGCAAAATCTGGGCCTGTTGTTAGGATGATCTAGAAGCTGAATTTCTTCCATTCTCCCTACATCTCAGCTGGAGCTGGTGGGAGAGAAGCATGGCATGGCAGCAGTGCAGTAAAGGGGCTGACTTTTGTCAAGTCTTTGTAAGTGACAGGAGTCACAGTGTGATCCTAGAGCTGTGGATTCTGCCTTCTGTAAGAACACCGGTCTCAGAATAGAGACTTTCAGTCCCTTTTTTCCTCTGTCTGATCTCAGGCTTTCACTGCCCTGGATGCTCTGGCTGATGGAGGTGTGAAAATGGGGCTTCCCCGTAGGCTGGCTGTTCGGCTCGGAGCCCAGGCTTTGCTGGTTAGTATTTCTTCCTCCAAAATGCTCTTGAGACTCCTTCTAGTTTTATAGTCTTATAGTTTAAAATGATTTCAGTTCCCTTACTGAATATATTTCAACAAACATACGGTCTGAATGCACACAGGTTCCTAGTGAGGGGAAATAGGAAGTGCCTGCAGCAATCTACTGGTGCTGGTGGTGTGGTGGGACTTGGGCCTGTGGAGCCACATCTCCTCCATGGGCTTTTACAGCTCTAAAAAGTGTTTTGGCAGCCTGCTAATGGTCCTCAGGGAGGAGACCAGTTTTGCCCTTTGTGAGCATTTAGGTGCTGCTCTAAGCAATGAAGAGCAGGAGTATCTGGCACAGGGTTTCCTCAGTCAGAGTTCTGATTGTTGTTTTCTATTCCTCGCCACAGGGCGCTGCCAAAATGCTGTTGGAATCAGAGCAGCACCCAGGTCAGCTGAAGGACAACGTCTGCTCCCCTGGGGGAGCCACCATTCATGCCCTGCACTTCCTGGAGAGCGGAGGCTTTCGCTCCCTGCTCATCAATGCTGTGGAGGCTTCCTGTATCCGAACAAGGTGGGCACTGAGAAATCCTTAAGAGCCATCAACACTCGTCTCTTTCTATTTCTTACCATCTCTCTCTTCTACCACCCCATGGCAGGCAGCTGCAGCATTTGGCAGACAAGGAGAAGATCTCCCCGGCAGCCATAAAGAAGACTTTGTTGGATAAGGTGAAGCTGGAGTCTCCTTCTCTTTCTGTGGCATCTACCAACAAAGTCAGTCTGTTCAACAGTAAGAACCCCAGCAGCAAGAAGAACTGAGCAGGCTGCCGTCCTGCTGTACTCTGGCTGCACTGACCATCACTTCCCTTCATGCCCTTTCTTTTTTGACCAAGGAAAACATTCACGCTGAATGTTGGTGTTTTCCATACCCGACTCTCAGCTTGCAGCAGCCGTGGGGCAGCGCAGAGCTGCTCAGTGTGGGCATGGGGAGCACCATACTCAGAGCTTTGTCAAGGGCACCATTTGCCAGAAGCCTTTGATGCTTCAGAACTGAGGTAGCATTTATTGTGTCCCGTGTAGAAACAGTTGGTAGCAGAATCTTTAAGAACTTTCCAACTGCTTTTCAGTCTCAAAGGTTTGAGGTCTGGATCCCTCTTTCCCCATCTTCCATCTGCTTTCAGAGCTCATCTCTTGTTTTTTCTTAGCTAGAGCAGCTGCTGTCACACCAATGCAGTGCTGTGCGCTGAGGCTGGGTTCTAATATGCTTCTCACCAGGGACCAAAGTGCCTCTGCCTCATTTCCCATCCGCTTTGACTTTAAATAGAGGGTCAATGCGAACCCCTCAGCCACACTGATTCATTCAGGGTGCATTCTTGGCAGTCATCCCCACAACAGCAGCTTTCTATGGCTTCTTTATAGCCACCATCACCATAGAGTTCCCTCTTCTTCCAGAGCCCTGTCCTGTACCAGGAAGCAGCACCCAGTGTTCATGCTGCTGCTGGGCTGCAGTGGGAGCTGTGGGCTGGGGAGGATGGAAGGGATTTGGGTGGATCTCAGTGTCGTCCTGTTCTACCTTGATGTACACTGAGGTTCCTCCTTAGGAACCCAGAGCATCGATGTGTGTGGTGCAAGAAAAGCATTTGGGGATCAATGCAGAGAACTCCACAGGTGCTGGCAGTGTCAGTGCGGTGCTGTGTCAGTTGGTACTGGGACAAGGCCGTGTAGGTGTGACGTGGCTGCTGCTCTTTCTGCTCCTTGAATAAACCGTTTCTCTATCCGACCCGTGGCGGCTCCTGGTTGTGTTGGGTGGACGCAGCTCCGTGTCCCTGCCATCCCACAGCCCGGCACAGAGCGCTCACCCGGCCCAGCTCCATTGTCCCCTCAGTCCTGCGGTGGTTGGAGCTGCGGACGCCCCGGAGCCGTGTCTGTACAAACGAGAACTGACGGGGCCGAAGCGGCGTTGTAACAAAGGCCTGATGGCAGCGGAGCTCCCATTGCTGCCCATTGCTGCCCATTGCTGCCCATTGCTGCCCATCCATTGCTATCCATTGCTGCCCATTGCTGCCCATTGCTGCCCATCCATTGCTATCCATTGCTATCCATTGCTGCCCATTGCTATCCATCCATTGCTATCCATTGCTGTCGGTGCTCCGGCCGCTGCTCCTCCGGACCGCGCTTTGCTCGGTGCTGCCGCCCTGCTGGGCTCACACCGCGGCCGTTCCCATCCCCGCGGTCCCTTTAAGTCCCGGTCCCGTTCCATTCCCGGTCCCGCCCCGTTTCCCGCCCTCCCGGCGCGTCCCCTTTAAGGCGCGGGGCGGTTGCGCCGGGCGCTTCATGAATGGAGCCACGTGACCCAAACATCACGTGACGCGTCCGTGAGCGGCGGCGGCTCGCGGTCCCGGTCCCGGTTCGTGCAGCGCGGCCTGCCCGCCCCGCCCCGCCCCGCCCGGTCCAACGGCTCCGTCAGGACGTGACCGCAGCGAGCGCGGCCGGTGAGGGGCGGGCGGCGGCGGCGGCACCGAAGGGAGGAGGCGCGGCGCGGGCGGCGGGCGCGGCCCTGGCACCGGGCGGGGCGAGGCGGGGCGGCGGGGCGCGGCGGGCCGGTCCCCGGGGGCGGGGCGGGAGCGGCCGGCGCTGACTCACGGCGGGGGCTCCGTGGCCGCCGGTCACCGCCCGGTTGGCGGCGCGCACGGCCCGGTCCCCGCCGCGGCCGAGCAACAGGTGCGCGGGGCCCCGCCGCTCCGCCCGCCCCGCCCCGCACCGGGTCCGCCCGGCGCTCAGCCCTCGGTCGGTCACACGGTGCCCGGTGGAGCTGGCCAGGCCGGAGGCGCAGCGCGGCGCTTCCCGAGGGTTCACCCGCCGCGGGGCTCGGGCCGCTCCGCTCCTCCCGGCAGCGCCGTGGGGTCACCGGGATCCCGCGGGACGGGCGGCGGCGGAGCCGCTTTAACGGGGGAAAGTGCGGGGTGTGTGAGCGGCGGGACGGGCCGCGTGGGGTCAGGGAAAAATAACAACACGGATAAACGGGAACGGGATCCCGCACCGGGGGGGAGGGGAAGGAGAGCTCCGCGCCACGGCGACGTCACCGTGTTTACAGTGCGCGCGTGGCGAGGCGCCGCGATGGGGAACGGGGAGGGAACGGAGAGACAACGGGGAGAGAACGGGGAAACGGCTCCGCGCCGGGGGGGAATTGGCTGCGGCCGTGCTGAGCTCAGGGCTTTTGAGCGCCGGGCAATGTGTTGAGGCGGCATTTTGTTGCTGCAGTCAAAGCGTTGGGCACTTTGCAGTGCGATCTGCGGGGACCTCTAAAAAGCCGAGCAATGAACGGGCTGCACAGCTGGGATGAGGCTGGTTCGGTGTGTGCCCCCCTCACACATAACAGCCCCGTGCTGTCCGTGCTCTGCTGTGTCTCTGGAAGGGGATGGAGGGTCCAAACGTGCTGTGTTCAGGCACAGCCCCGTCCCAGAGCCGCCCCCAGCACACAACATGCACTGCCCACTCCCTCGGATACAGACACTGCAGCCTCGTGTCCTGCAGCAGCGATGCTGTGGCTCAGGATGGGGAGCACTCCCTGACCCCCATCACAGCTCTGTGTCCCTGCACTCATCCCAGCCGTGTCCCCCCATCAAGCTCCTCTCATTTCTGTTCTCTCTCAGCACAGCAGCCCTGGTTGGACCGTCCTTTAGTGCCTCTGTCTGTGGGTTTATCAATTTCTCTCAGCAGAATTGACAGCATGAGGTGCAAAGTGAGCACAGGCTCTGAGCTCAGGGCTGTGTGAGTGCCCTGCCCTGCACCCTGAGCTGCTCTACCTGTGCCCAGCCCCATCCAGTGTTTGTTTTTCCCAGCTCTGCTACAATGAAGGAAGTTTGAGTGTTTCCCGGTAGCAGGGAACCATTCAGCCCTGCAGGCACACATTACTGCAGCCATACTGACCCCAGTGTGCGGTCAGAGGGTTCCTCAGGGCCGGTGTTAGGCCTCCCCCCAGTTATTCTCTTCCATCTGCCCCTTTTTCCAGCAGCCATTTTGTTTGCTAGGGTGGGGGGTAGGAAACAGAGCAAAGAAAGAGAAATAACAGCACGGGAAAGCACAGAACTGATTGCAGGAGGCTGCAGTCTGCATGTGCTCCCCTCAATGCAGCCGCCTCCCTTGGTGGCAAAGTGACCCTTACGGCCACGCTGTCGGGTTGTCACGGCCGTCGTGCTGCAAGGAACATTGTCCTCTGGGTATAAATAGCTGCCTCCTGGCAGGCTCCGGCCTTGGGGGAACATCTGAATTGTGCTGGTGTGCTCCGTGTCCTGCAGGACGCTGATCCCGCTCACCTCTAGCAGTCAGCGCCGGGCGCATTGCGGGAGCCTGAGCTGCAGCTGCTGGAGGAGCAGAAAGCCATATTTGCTGACTGTACAGCTGGGTCTTGGCTGCAGCTCTGCCTCTTACGTCTAGCAAACAAAAGAGCAGCAAACGGAATTGCTGTTGGCTGGCACGGAAGGTACAAAGGTACTCATGGACTGCACCTGCACACAGACAGCGCTCGCCTTGCTGCAGGAAGCAGCGCTGGGCTGTGTGGGACAGACGTGGCTGCTGAGGATTCAGTTTGTTGGGGTGCAGTGGAATTCTGACCTGAGGTGTGAGGGGAGGAGGTGCATAGGGACAGGAGCAGGAGCCCAGGTATGTCTCTGTATGAAGACAGCCCCAGGAGCTGCTGTTATAGACCTGGAATGCTGTCCTCCCTGGCAGTGAAGGAGTCTGCTCCCCTCTGGTTTTGGCCTCCCTCGATCTTTGTTTTCTTATCTCTCAGCTCTGAAGATAAAGAGGGGAGAAGCTGGTGCAGCCCTGGCTTTGCTGGGGCTGATAGGGACTGCCCAGTGGGAAGGGTGTATGGCTGTAGGTCGGCTTTGGGTGACAAGAGCAGGGAGGGCTGCTGAGGAATCCCCAGATCAACCATGGGCTTCCTGTGTGCCCCAGCATCAAGCCATGGGTTCGGGCTGCCCATCCTCCCCACGGGAAGGGTCAGGTGCAGAACTCAGACTGTAACCCAGCCGTGCTGGCTTTGCTGGGGAGCACCAGCATTTTGGATAGGAGCAGTGGTGTTCAGCACCAAGCAGGTGCACCGTGATGGTGAGGCCGTCCCCTCCACTCACCAGCAGCGTTGTGCTCCTGGACCGTGCCAGGCTGTGTCCTCAGGAGCATCGTGGGTCTGGCAGGACTCGCTGTGGGCAGCTCTGTGCTGGGCAGCGGGTGCACAGCGTGGGGCTGTGCTGCTGTGCAATGCTCAGGGGCTGTGAGGATGCAGCTGGGAGCAGAGGCGCGGGCTGCTGCCGTGCTGAGTCAGCGTGACTGGCCCTGAGCAGGCGTGCTCCGGACCTGGCTGCTGCTGCCAGGCTATTTTTAATAATGTGGCTTCCGTGTATTCTGGCTCCTCCTAGTTTTTTAATTTTCTCCCCCCCCACACCCCAAACAAAAAAGCAGCATTGCTACAAGGCTCCGTGGTCATAGGGCTGGGGGAGGGCAGCAGGTTGTGCTCAGGGATAGAATCTGTTGCTGTGCTGTGAGTTCGGTGCAGTCAGGCTGAGTGCTGCCTGGGGAGGGCAGTGGGAGTGCCCCAGTGCGGGGTGTTGCTGCGGGGCTCCGTGCGGCTGCTCTGGCCCTGCTGAGAACCAACCCAGGGACTAACCTGACCTCCTTCCCTTCCAGAGCCTGACTGACGTGGCTGCCGTGTTATGACGACCCCCAACAAAGGAAACAAGGCCTTGAAGGTAAAGCAGCAGGTGGAGGATGGGGGTGTGGGCGGCTGCTCGAGGCTTCAGACCGCACACACCACCTTCTCTTCTCACAGGTGAAGCGGGAGCCAGGCGAGAATGGGACCAGCCTGACAGACGAGGAGCTGGTGACCATGTCCGTGCGGGAGCTGAACCAGCATCTGCGGGGCCTGTCCAAGGAGGAGATCATCCAGCTGAAGCAGCGTCGGCGCACGCTGAAGAACCGAGGCTACGCGGCCAGCTGCAGGGTCAAACGCGTTACCCAGAAGGAGGAACTGGAGAAGCAGAAGGCAGAGCTGCAACAGGAGGTGGAGAAGTTGGCCTCTGAGAACGCCAGCATGAAAATGGAACTCGATGCTCTCCGTTCCAAATACGAGGCACTCCAGAACTTCGCCAGAACCGTGGCCCGGAGCCCCGTCACCCCTGTGCGGGGCCCTCTCACCTCCAGCATGGGGCCCCTCGTCCCTGGCAAGGTCGCTACCACTAGTGTCATCACAATAGTGAAATCCAAAACGGACGCCCGTTCTTAGTGAAGCGAGTGTTGCCTGAGCTTGTCTGTGCAGGGCAATTAGGCACAAAACCAGCCTGGAATCCCCAAAGCACAAACCCTCCCCACACGGGTCAGGGTTCCTTCTACTTGGCCCAGGACTGGCCTGCTGATCGCTCTGGTTTTGTTTTGTTGTGTTCAGATTGGTATGAGCAGTGGTGATGCATCCCTTGTCCTGTGCAGACAGCACCTCCCACCCAACGGTCTGTAGCCCTCAGCAGCCCTTGGGACAGGCTGTAAGATCTCGGTGTTCTAGCCAAAGGAAGTCTGCGCTGCGCAGCGAGCGGCCCGGAGGGAGGCTTTCTTCCTGGAACCCCAGTTTTCAGTCACTTCCAAAGGCTTTATTTCATTACTCTTCCAGGTGGTGTATCCAGGTGCCTGACTGCCCGGCACCTGAACCTGCTGCTTTTGTCTCATCCGGTACCTGTAGTTGCAGCTGGGGTGTTCTGTGTAATAGATGTGGTATTCATTTCTAGGTGCGCCTCTGTGCTCGAGCAGTGAGTTTCCTTCAGGCTTCCATGGCAGTAGAGTGCAGATAGCAGCGGGAGACGGGAAGATGCTGGTGCGCCCCACTGCCTCTGCCCCAGAGCAGGGCATGGGATGGGATGGGGTCTGTGTGGGGCCCAGCACCTTGGGGTTGGGGGGGTCGGGGGGAGGGAGGTACCTTGCTGACTGCAGGCCGGTTTTGTGCCTAATGCGTTGCACTGAACAAGACCAAAATCACTAGTTGTTCCCGTGTTTTGAGGGTATCAAGTGTCTCTAGTGTGATGGTTTACACGACCAGTTTATGTGGTTAAATAGCCCTTTTATTTAAAGAGAAACATCGTTTTAAGAGTTATTAAATTATCTAAGTTTAAAATGAAAATCAAGACAGAAGAGAGAGCGTATTTATAGTCAGCTTTTTTTATCCGAGAGGGTGAGAATATTTGGCCATAGGAATGGGGAAATATTCTCGGAGACTTTGCTAGTTAAAAGTTAATAAAGAAATAATTTTAAAGTTTCTCATGAAACCTCCCGCAAACTGTTTGTGGCTCCGAGGTTAGTTTTTATAAAGAGTTATCAGACTTTATTTATAAAAGGTAGAAAAAAGAAAAAAAAAGACAAAAAAAAGACAAAACGACAAAAAAAGACAAAAAAAGAGGCAAATCCTGTTTGATATCTTTTTGCAATTGTACCAAAAGTGACTTATTCTCGATCTTGCTGGCTTCCGTTGCGTCCCCTCGTGTTGCTCTCTCTGTGCTCTCCCAGCTCCGCCGTGCTGTGCTGGTGTCAGTGGCTGCCTTTGCAGTGTGCTGTCGTTCTCATGCTTCTGTTGTTATCCCTGAGCTCGAGGTTCACTTGGAACCTCTCTGAATTCTCCAGGATTCTGGCGCACAGGCAAAGATGCTGCTTTTCTTAGAGGTGAAAATGAATGGCTGCCCAGAAAATACTGCTCTGCAGAGGGGTTTTGCAGGACATCTGCTTCTCTCTCTGGGTGTTGTAGCTGTGGCTTCTGCACAAGCAGCTCAGGCATCTCACTGCCCAGCCAGTGCTGATCTCGGAGTTACCTGCATGGGGGATGCGTTCCCAGTGGAACTGCTCTCCTCTGGCTGAGAAGTAACACAAGGGAGAGCTATATAAGTTCAGAAGGAGACTGAAGGGGTTGAATGCTGGAGCTGGATGTGGATCTTGTGGTCAGAGCTCACGCTGTGCTCTTGGCTCCTCTGATAAGAGGCAGGGCTGATGGTGTTATAGGCGGTGCAGGACCTGCACTTGTCCTGAAGCTGCAGTCTCTTGTGCTGAGCATCGGCGTATTACTGCAAAGTGAGCAATGTCTTGGTTGTTATTTTTCCTGCTGCAGCTTCTGGCTGTAGGTGCTGGTAAAGGTACTTAAACTGACAGCTGTGTGACACAGCTGAGAACGATTTGTGGTGAGGCTCCATTTTCACACTAGGACAGCTGCTGGTTACCGAGTTGTTGTGGAGAAGCAGGGCATGGGGATGAAGTCCGTTTGATCTTTTGGCTGTCAAAAATCACCTGAGCACAGGAGACAGATAAGGATGGCACAAGTGAAGTTTGCTGTACTGGATGTGTTTTGGTGATGAGTTTCTCACATGGCTGAAATGATGTGCTTTTCTCTGGGCTGAAAAGCAGGCAAACCTAAAGAGAGCTGCAGCACAGCAGGAGAGGAGCTGATGGGATTTCTTGTTGAAAGAGATCAGCTTTGCACTGACTAATTGCAGGCTTAGGGAGAAGCTGCTTGGAACTCTTTTCCCTGTGAGCATTATGAGTAAGGAGTAGGTTAGAACATCACCTTCAGGCTTCCCCCATCCAGCTCATGAGTTTTCTCCTCTCTGAACTGAGGTGTTTGTTTTGCTGCTTCCTTGCCATGCACCGGATGGGCTACTTGCTGTGCAACACTTGGCACAGGCTTCTAGGCTCGAGCCTTTGTCTTCCAGCTGGTGGATGTGGATGGTGTGAGGAGGGGATGGGACACAGCACAGAGTCCTTTGGCTGGCTCAGGGTTTAAAATCCAACTGTGTCCCTGCTGGAGTCAGCCTGAGATCTGACCTGGCAGGAGAGCTTTCCTGACCCCAGCTGGAGACCTGACCTCTGCAGAGCGAGCAGACAAGGTTTTGTGCGCAAAACTGTCTCCATTTACTGGAGATTGTTTTGAGGAGGGCTCCATCAACAGAGCAGGCAATGACAGGCAGTCCCACAGCTCCCACAAACTCATTTCCATTGTATTCTGCACCCGATCCTTCTCTGCCTTCTGGATGGCAATTGCTGCTGCCATAAGAGCCTGTGATTTCCTGGAGCAAGTGAGGAGGACAGAGCAGTGGTCAGCGCTGACTCCACCAGCCATGAGTGCTGTCATTTCTCCTCCTCTGCGCTGTGCTTTAGCTTGTGGTCCCAGTTTGCTTTGAGTGAATGCATTCAGTGAGGACACATCTCTTTAGGGACATATGGGCACAAAGCTGCTGCCACAGGGTGAACCTGCAGCTGAGATGGTTCCCTGCTCACCAAGCTCTGCCTGGCTCCATCCTAGAGGTGCTGGGGTGGCTGTGCTCCTCTGCCGGGTGCTGCTTCCCCGTATGGCGTGGTGTGTTTTGGTTTTGTTCTCAGTGAAGTATTGCAATCTGACTCATGTATTTCTGCCGTGTCTGAGGAACCTCCCGTCACGCTCGGGGCAGCCTGTCCTCATCACCCGGTACTGTGAGGCCGTCCTGCCCCGAGCCCATCGCTCTGCTCTCTCTCTCTCTCGTATATAGCGTTCTGGAGTGTGGCAGTTCTTGTTCCTGAGGTGCTCGTCCGTTCGGTTTCCTGCTGTGAAGGGTGTTGTGTTTTCTTTCTCCTTTCCCGGTACATTTTTGATGCAGTGGTTGTGGAGGTTGGGCCCGACCCCAACCGCCCTCAAAGGAACCACGCAGTGTGTCCGTGCAGCGGCCGGGCGGGGTTTGTGTATCGTGTGGTGAATCGTGTCAGTGAGTCCCGCCTTGTCCCGGGGCAGCGGGGCGGGGGAGGCCCGAGCTCGGATCGGCCCGGACGGACCCGCCGTGCCGTGGGCCGGGGCTGCAGCGCTGCCGGGCCCGTCCCGGCCCCGCACCCGTCCGCTGTGGAGGGGGGCGGTATTTATTGCTAAGTTATTGCCCCGCGCGGCGACGGCGGGCGTTATTTATTGCTGTACATAGTGTTCGTCTGCCGGCGCGGCCGCCGTTGTTTTGTACATGACAATAAACAGCTTTCAAACACCACGGCCCGGCGCTTCCTTGCGGCTCGGTCCTCCGCCGCTCTAGGGGGCGCTGTTACGCACCGCGGGGTGGGAGGAGACGGAAGCGGCGCTCGGCCGCTCCCCGAGAGGAAGCTCATAGCGGAAGTGCGGCGCTTCCGGGGCGATGGCGGCCGGCGGCAGCCTCAGCCGCACGGAGCGGAAGGCGGCGGCGAGAGCAGAGATCCTACAGCAGGAGGAGCAGCGGGACCGGCGGAGACAGGTACGGTACGGCACTGTACAGCACGGTACGGTACGGTACGGTACGGCCTGGCCTGGCCTGGCCGCCGTGACGCGCTGTGTGTGCCGGGCAGGTTTCCCGTATCTGGAGGAAGCCGCCGTCGGAGCGGAGCCCCGAGGAGTGTCAGGTGCTGAGCGAGAGCGACGACATCGTGCGGGAGCTGGAGCGGCGCCGCAAGAGGCGGGACAGGCTGCGACGGCGGCAGGAGGAGGTGGGAGCCGGGCGGGGCCCGAGGGTTGCGGCTGGAGAGCGGCGAGGAGCCGCTGTGCGATGTGACCCGGGGGAGCTGGTGGGCGCTGAGCTGCTGCTGTGACAGCAGAACTGATGGTGCCGCCCTCCCAGCAGTGCCCCCATCCCTCAGGGCTGTGTCCTGCTGTGCCGGTCTCGGCTGATTCCCCCGCCCCAGCCTTGTTGCTTCTTGCGGCTGCCAACCTCTTCTGAAGCGTGTTTGGTTTTCTGAGTGGGCGTTCCCCCATGGAGGGGTGTATCTGCATGTGCTGCTGTCCAGAAGCCCTTTGTTCCTCCATAGATAATACAGACACCAAACACCCACATTCTTCTAGTTAAAAATTGCTTCTGATAATATTTGTGTGATGCGTTCCCTGGCTGGCATGGACCCATATGGCCAAGGGGCTCTCTGTTCTTTCAGGTTCAGTGACATGCTGAAACTGCCCATTTGCATTTCCTAGGTATGTGATGAGCCAGAGGAGCTGAAGAGAAAGGTTGTTGAGCTGGCTGCTGCTATCCGGAATGCCAAGCACCTTGTCATCTACACAGGAGCAGGGATCAGTACGGTAGGATTCTTTGGGGGTGAGTGGCTGGAGCTTTGGGAGCTCCTTCAGGAGTGTTGCAATGTTTGAACTCTGTTTTCTGTAGATTCCAAATGACCGTGGGGATATCACAGAATCATAGAATGGCCTGGGTTGAAAAGGACCATAATGGTCATCCAGTTTCAACCCCCTCACTACATGCAGGGTCACCAACCACCAGACCAGGCTGCCCAGAGGATATCTGGGATTCTATATTAACACTGTTGAACTACAAACCATGACCAAGGTGTTAACTAATTTGCATCTTGGGATATTCCTGCTGGCTAAGAGATTCTGAGACTGCATTGCCTCTATGCAAAGAATGAGCTTCTAAAATAAGACCAGTAGGCTGTCTTCATTCAAGGCTCTTCAGCTACTTTTGCTGCTAAAGCTAAAAGAAGTTAACTGCTCAGTGCAGCCTGCATTAATAAACAATTTGGAAATAACAAGTGCTTACTAGAAGTTAGAAATTATGGTTCAGAAATGGTTTCTGTGGCCTCTTACGAGAACGGCAATCTGGAGCTGCCTCTTTGCATGGCACATTTGTCACTTCTGTCTGAGCTCTGAGATGGGAACCTTATTGTTCTTCCCCTTTTCTGCAGTCTCAGCTGATAGGGAGCATGGAGCAGGGCAGAGCGTATGAGAAAGTGTTCATGTCATAGGTGCTTCTTTTGATGAACACTGAGTACGATCTACCTGAAATCAGTAGAGTGTAAAGAATTAAAGGTTCAAGAAATGGGTTCTGTGTGGGGAAATGGGAAGTAATTGAGGGAAGAGAGTGTTCTGGAGAGATTTCATAGTGGTAAAGCTGGAGAAAATAAACACTGCACAGGAAAATGAGAACTGTAGGGTACGAAAAGAGCTCTCTATAATTAGGAAAACACGAGAAAACTTGGAGTGAACAAAAAAGCAGCAGTGAATGCAGTATCTCACTGTCCAGGGTGAGGCCAGGTTGATGTGGTGGTGGACAAGAGGTCTGAACTTTCCCGTCAGGCTGCGCTTTGTCTCTCTCCATAACGCAGGCAGCTTCGATCCCAGATTACCGAGGCCCCAATGGCATTTGGACATTGCTGCAGAAGGGCAGGAGCATCAGGTAAGGTGACTGGAGTGAATTTTTCCTTTCTCTTTCCTGGAAGGACAGTTCTACAGCTACTCAGGAGATGAATTTTGAGCTGCCCAACAAACAGCTGATACTGAAAGAGAGTTTGAATGGCAATTTCTAACTTCTTTTTTCTTTTTGCCCCTTGTCAGTGCTACAGATCTGAGTGAGGC
This sequence comes from Coturnix japonica, assembly GCF_054131305.1. Taxonomy (NCBI): domain Eukaryota; kingdom Metazoa; phylum Chordata; class Aves; order Galliformes; family Phasianidae; genus Coturnix; species Coturnix japonica. Next base: position 5,251,431 of record NC_140685.1, read on the forward strand.
AGAGCCCACGCTCACCCATATGAGCATTGCTTGTCTACACAAGCATAACCTGGTAAGATTTTTCTCTCCGTACATCACTTGTGCTCCTCTGTCACAGTACAATAAATCAGCTCAAAAAGGAAAACAGAAACTCACGACGTTGCCTAACTGTTGTCCTTAGTGAGGTGGCAATTGTGTTTCTGTACAGCTGAGCCTTCATCAGGCCATTTCCAGACTGGCTCCAGCAGTTTTTCCCTTGTGCCTTTTTTCATTAGCTTGTGTTTGCTTCCTGGCAAAGCTGTGGTCTGGGGATGTGGCTACAGAATCTGCCAGGCCTAACAGAGCTGTATTTAGCAGGAGCCTCTTTGTTTAGCTTCCACAGAGTTCTACTCTGTGCTTTTCTTCTCTTAGCTCAGTATATTGAAGTAGAACTATTTATTGCACATTGAGATATATGTGTTACCTGCACTGGAATAACACTTTCTCGAGCCTTCTCTGTGTGTGCTATTTCAGTGTTTTGTTCTCTTCCAGGTGCAGCACGTGGTATCTCAAAACTGTGATGGGCTGCACCTGCGCAGTGGGTTACCTCGATCAGCAATATCTGAGCTTCATGGAAACATGTACATAGAGGTGAGCAGCTAGAAAAGGACAAAGGTGCTGCCAGTACTGGCCTTGTAAAAAGCTAATGTTAATTATTTATCCCTTCCTGACTCAGGAATTAGTACAAGAGCTAGTTGTGGCTTAGTTGGTATCTGCAGGTTGTCAGTTTTGGGGTGAACTAGTTAGCAGGCCCCATGGTTAAGTTTTCTGGACAACCTGGCAGGTTTATTGTCCCCAAAAGGTGCTTTTTGAGGTGTGGCTGTATCTCTGGGCTCTTAACAGACCAGATGCTGACAATACAACATCTTTTCTTCCTGTGCTATAGGTCTGCACTTCATGTACCCCCAACAGAGAGTATGTGCGAGTATTCGATGTGACCGAACGCACAGCCCTGCACAAGCACCACACGGGCAGGATGTGCCACAAATGCGGGGCTCAATTGAGAGACACAATCGTCCACTTTGGGGAGAAGGGGACACTGACACAGCCCCTGAACTGGGAAGCAGCAACAGAAGCTGCAAGCAAAGCAGATGTGATTCTTTGTCTGGGTTCCAGCTTAAAGGTAACTTTAGAGACTCGGTGAAGATTGTTAGCAGCATTCCCTCTTGGTGATACACCTTGGTGCTGAGCAGTCTCCTCCCAAACAGACAACTGTAAACTCTGGTGTCAGGATTCGCCCACCATCTGTGTGATAGTCTCACTTCCTCCCTCTTTCCCTTCCTGGTAATACATTCCTTTTCCTCTCGCTGCTCTGGTTCACGGTTACTCGTGCCTTTGGCCGTGCTGATCATTGCTGGGTTTTTTTCTGGCAGGTTTTGAAGAAATACCCCCGGCTTTGGTGCATGAGCAAACCTCCCCCTCGTCGTCCAAAGCTGTACATCGTGAACCTACAGGTGAGAGCCTCCCCTGGGCTGGGTCATTGGGTGCAGCAGTGGCAGCGGGTGCTGCAGCACGTGTCCTGCTGTCACCTCGCAGTGGACGCCCAAGGACGACCTGGCGGCCCTGAAGCTGCACGGCCGCTGTGACGATGTCATGCGGCTGCTGATGGAGGAGCTGGGCCTGCACATCCCCAGCTACGAGCGGTGAGCGGGCACGGACCGGCCGCGGGGGGCGGGACGGGCCGCAGTGGATCCCCGCGCTCACCCCGTTCTCTCGGCAGGGCTCGGGATCCCATCTTCGCGCTGGCCGAGCCGCTGCGGCCCGAGGAGGAGGGCACGCACTCCCGGAAGCCGGTGGCCCCGCCGCAGGGCGCCGAACCGGCCCCGGCACCGCGGGACGAGCCGCCATCCCGGCCCGGCGGCTGGTTGGGCCGCGGCTGCGCTAAAGGAACACGGCGCAGGAAGAACAACTGACGGCGGGGGGCGGGGCGACACGGAGCGCGGGGGGCGGACCCGCCCCGGCCGCCGGTGCTGACGCGCCCCAAGATGGCGGCGGGGGCGGGGCGGGGCGGGCGGGACGTCCCGCTCGGCGGCGGCGCCGCCGGTGACAGCGCGGCCATGATGCGCAACGGGGCGGCGGGGGGCGGCGCGGCGGCACCGCGACCTGTGCGTGTGTGGTGCGACGGATGGTGAGTGCGGGAATAAAGTGTCGGTGCGCTGCGGGACCAGCCTCTGTCAGTGTCTATTGGGGGAGCGGGCGGAGCGGCGGGACGGGGGGGACGGACGGGCGGCGGGACGGGGCCGCGGGCGCGTTACCGGCTGCGGCGGGGCCGTCCCGTCCCGTCTCGTGCCCGTCCCGGGGCGCAGTGCGGGCGGATGGCGGCGGGGCGCTGCCCCGGGGATCCGCCGTTAATCGCGGCGGAGACGTGAAGCCCCCGGTTGCTGCCCGGGGCAGGTCGCCGCCCGCAGCCCCCGGCGCTGAGCGCCTTTGTCTTTGCAGCTACGACATGGTGCACTACGGCCACTCCAACCAGCTGCGCCAGGCTCGGGCCATGGGCGATTACCTGATCGTGGGGGTGCACACGGACGGTAAGAGCTCGCTCGGCTTTGCGCGTCCCGGTGCAGCCCGCGGTGTGACCCGTTACACCGGCAGCCCGAGTCCCACGGGGCCCCGGGAGCGGCGGCTGCGGACGCGCCGTCGGGCGGTGCCGCTCTGCTCCTTGCTCGGCTGTGTTTGCTGCTCTCGGAGCTGCGATCTGTTCTGTCGATGCCATGGGACTGGTGAGGGTCGGCCAGTGTCTGGTTTATGGATGCAGTGTAGGGTGAAGCTGTTCAGACGTTCTGCCGGGGGCTGCAGGGCCGGGCAGTGCCCTTGGGAAGCGATATTTGGGTGTGAGGAGTCACCACCGCCCTGTGCCTATAGAGGGAACCCCAACGCCTTTAGGCTTAGAAACGTGATGGAATTAAAACGTTCCCTGAGCTCACCGGGCCTTCCTCGCGTGCTATAAACACCTTCTAACTGGGTTTTCTCCCTCTCTCACCCAGAGGAGATCGCCAAGCATAAGGGCCCCCCCGTCTTCACGCAGGAGGAGAGGTACAAGATGGTGCAAGCCATCAAGTGGGTGGATGAGATTGCGCCCGGGGCTCCTTATGTCACCACCCTGGAAACCTTGGACAAATACAACTGTGACTTCTGCGTGCACGGTGGTGAGTGATGCTCTGAGGTGGATTGGTACGAAGAAGGGCCCCGTAGGGCTCGCGTGCTTGTGGTTTTCTGGCTGCAAAGCAAGGAGGTGGCTGCCTTGTGTGAAGGATAAGTCGTGCGTAAGGACTCTGTGTCACAGTGCCTGCCCTGCTCTGTACAGCTGCTCCCATTCAGGGGTTATAGAGAAATGGGTTGGTGTGCTGGGTGTTGGGACAGCACTTTGATTCCTTGGCTTTGAGCACCCATTTCAGTTCCCAAGATTAAATGCACTGTCTGACAGTTGTCCTGAGGTCACCCTTAAAACAAGCAAGAGCTGTGCGTGGAAGGAATACGTGTTTACTGGATCTACATGTGAAACACAGTCGTTTATGTCTGCTTATCCTGAGATGAGATCAGATCTGAAAAGCTGTGGTCTCTTGATCTAGCTGATAAGCTCCTAAAGCTCTTAGCTGACCCTGTGCTCGCTCCTGCTTCTGCTTAGGAACATTAGGAACAGCAAACAGTCACTGAAGGGAGGCAGTGTTCTGGGGAAACATTCCTGCTTTTGTACTCTGTCCCTTCCTTGGACTATTCATGCTTGTTCAGTTTCAGCCCCTCCTCCCAGCCCTTCCAAAGGTATTTAGTTAATTTCATCCAGCACAATCTTTGCACTCTTATCCTTCCTCATTTGATCCCAGCAGCCTCCTATTGATAAGGCAAGCGTTTCATTAAATGCAAATAAATTATTAATCTTCATTAAGATAGATGTGGGTTTGTTTGTATTTTTCCACTTGGATGAGGTGATTATTGCACTCCTTGTTAACTTAATTGCCTGTCCTGAAAGTGTGTTTGGTGTTGGTGACCCTTTGCTAGGCCTGCTGAGAGATCAGCAGAGCAGAGGAGTGCTGGTGGCCTTTGCTCCAGATTTGCTGCTTTGATCCCCTCTGCCAGTCATTCTGTCCTTCCACCTGGATAGAATTCCTGGATGCTGCCTTCTGCCTGCACTGTCAACAAGGGATTGCTGTAAACAAGGCTGAATGAAGGCAGCGTAGGTTTTCACTTGTTAAGTCTTTATACTGTCATTAAAAGGAGGAGAGAAGTGGTTTCTGTAGAATGAGTTGGGATTTGTGCCAAAGCTGAACCAGAGTTGATTCTGGAGGAGCTGAAGGGATATATTAATATCTTTGTAGAAGTGCCATCACTGAGGGACTGAGCAGCAAAGCACTGTTTGACTGACTGGGGAAATGTGAACTGACAGCTCAACACTGTGCTGGAGAAGTCAGTTCAGGTGCTTTTAGCACAGGCTGATGGTGGCTGTTTGTTGTCACTCGAATAATTCAGTCGTGCCTGCGGTTGGATTTGCTCGCAGGGCAATGAGCTCTCATTTCCTGGGGTATCTAATGAGCAACAGGCCAGACTGCTCCCAGTGCTAAAGCCTGCTAGCATACTTGTCCCTACAGTCAGGTGTATCTTTCAAGCCCATGACATTTCCATGGTGGTGTGGGACGTACTCATGTGCTGTGGTGCAGGCTGTAGGGGTTCTAGGCTGCCTTACATGGCCGATGTATTCCACTGCAGCCACAATTCTAACACAGCTGCTGTGCGAGGAGGTTTGGAGCACAGCTCTGAGGCTTTCCTCTTTCTGCAGATGACATCACCTTAACGATAGACGGCAAGGACACCTATGAGGAAGTGAAGACAGCCGGGCGATACAGGTACTGCTGTGCAGCTTCCTACCCTGTGCTGGGCAGAGTTTCTGGGAGTTCCCATCCTGGAGGGAGCTCAGATGAAGACAGCTGTCTTCAGGTCACACTTCAGTTTTGCTGTGAGGTGTGTCAGAGCTTTAGCTGCTTCCAGAAGGTGATGCAGTCAAGCAGCTGTTCTTGGTCAGCTCTGGGGTGTTTAGCTCTGCTGGGATGTCTGTGCCAGGTAGGTTTTCCTCATGTCACTGATTGCTGTGGAGGCCCAGCAGGCGAGTGGTGTACTTTATGTCAATAGCAGGTAGTAGGAAGATGTCCCTCAGGATGAGTGCTGGTTTGGATTGATCAGATTTCACAGGTGTAACAGTGGGGAGAGAAAGAGGCACGTGCTTCTGTGGCATCTGCTTTATCCTTTGCTTATCTCCCTGCAGGGAATGCAAACGCACTCAAGGTGTGTCCACTACCGACCTCGTTGGCCGCATGCTGCTCATGACTAAGGCTCACCACAGCAACATAGTGAGTCACAGGGCTTTGGGTGGGAGTTTGGAGTCCAGGCCAAACGTTGGCTCTTGCCTTCCACTGCTCCAAAATGGCAGTGGGGCTCCTGGGCCTGGCTCCCATATCCATGGAGAACTGGCAAGCTGGCTGTGGGCAAAACACTCTTTGTATTTACTTAAGCCTGCCTGAAATCGCAGCGTACAGCCTACGGTGCTTTGGGAAGATGTATGGAAATAAAACTTTGATTCTCCCGTGATTGGCGCGAGCTTCGGGAATGAAAATGCTGCCTAGCCTATGGCTTCTGTGATTGTGGAGGTACAGAGTGCAGCCGCGTTGATCTAACAGCTCAGTGCTGCCAGAATTGGAAGTTCTTCCTTCTCACTGAGCTGCACGCTTCTGCCTTTTGCTGTCTCTGAATCAGACCTTTCTTGAGTCTCCTCAGCTCTCTACCTGGTAGATATCTAATGTAACCAAAGCCAAAACAAGGAAGCGGTGTTCTGTAGGTTAATGAATTGAATAGGCTCAGTAAATGAGCAGTGCTCTGAATGGATTCACAGAGAGATAGCAGGGACAAGACAACATGGATATGACAACTTGAGGGTAGAGGGAGATCTTTCCTTTAGTGTGCTGAGCTGTTAGATTGGCTGAGCTGTAATAATGCAACTTCACACCACGGTTTGACACGTCGCTGTCTGCAGAGATCAGAGTCCATCCCTGGTGGAGTGTTTTTGGAAGAAGAAAGGACACAGTCCTGCTAGGGGCTGGAATAGTCAAGAGAAGACACAGCTGTGCAGTGCAATGCAGCTGTGCAATGCAATGCAGCTGTGCAGGTTGAGCAAGAACCACTGTCACTGTGATGCCAGGCTGAGGTCAGATAAGGAAGTTTCATCTGACTCATGCTGGGACACGACCCTGGTTTAGATATTAACTCCTTTGTTGGTATCTAGTGGCAGAGATCACGCCGTCTAAGCGTGGACTTCCCAGCACTTCTGCCACACACAAGCGTATCTTTGATGGGATGAGCTATGTGAGTGCTTAAACATTTTGATTCTTTATCTCCCTTCAGGATGAGGACCTAGACTATCGGAAGCACACTGACAACTTTGGGAAGGTAATGTGAGTTCTGGTCTGAGACATCTGGTCGTTGGCCTGTCTGAGAAGGATTCCAAATGTGCTTTTTGGCCTGTATTGCAGGCTTGGTTTTTCCTCTGCGTTTGATAGTAACCTCAGTAAATCTCTGCCACCCCCATAAAGTAGCTGCTGTTGGCAGTGAGATAGGCAGGTGTGGCTGCACAAGCCCTGCAATCCTCCTGTTGTGAATGATGTTTAGTGGCACCACAGAGCTCCACCTGTTGAGGCTTTGCTGTTTGGCTGGCTTGCTTGTAGTCTTTATTGCCACTTCCTTTGCAATGCAATTGCCCAGAGTACCAGCAGAGGAACAGGTTCTGTGGATTCTGCTTTTAGTACTTATGTTTTCACAGGTGTTACCATAGGTCTGGGAAGCATTTACGTAGCAGCACGTAGTTAGCATTCCATGCAGCCTGGTCTTAAGCAGCAGAGCTTTCCTGCTGGGGCTCTGTGCTGTCATGTTCAGCTCATACCCGGGGCTACTTCTAAAGAGCTGTCCTTTTTTTTTGCCTTTATATTGTTTTTTTCCTTCCTGGGTGTTGTGTTGTTCCTCATTAACAACCACCTGTGCCTAAAGCCTGAGCAGGTTTTCTGCTCGTCGTGGTTTTGCTGACCTCACTGAATTGTTCTCATCATGTTACCTGTTTTAAGCAGGATTTTGGGGGCCTGTTGATGTACTGTAGCTGTTTCCTGGTTCTTGGATTTAGAGAAACACATCTGGTCACTAAGCACTCTGCATGACCCCTGCCAGAAGTATACCATCTTCTGCACACTGTTGTTTGTGTGGCTTGCCCTGGTCTTGGCTGAATTGCGTTTGTTCATTCAAGTCTTTTAGATCTGTTCACATTAGGGGAGCAAAGCAGAGGCTGAGGCCAGCAACCAGAAGTGCTTCATGGTGGGGCTCAGCCTCCACTTTTTGGTTTTGCTGTGGCTGGGCTCTGGCTGCTGGAGCTGGGGTGGTTGCACTCCCATTTAGCATACTGCCCTGCCAGGTAAATGGGTAGGCTGCCCTGCAGCTTGGAAAGAGCATATGCATAGAAGGATGTTGGTAGTTTGTGTGTTGTGCACCTGTTCTGTGAGTAACCCTGCTTCTCCTGGAAGTCCTGGTCTGCCCTTTTGCCTTTCTCCTTCCTAAGCTTTCAGAGTCTCCTTAGCTGACTGTTGAGGGGATGATTTAGGCTACATTTGACAGAGAAAAAGGGGGCTTTGGTGAGATCAAACATCTGGTGCTGGGAACATGCACAGTGCAAGCTAAGAGCTGTGATGTTTGCTCGCAAATTAAGACACAATCATGCCTGCTGCTGCGTTCTGGTGCTGTGTGTGTTTTTTTTCCAAATCCCCTCCTGAAGCCTGAAAAAGAAACATGTACGGTGTGTGCTTTCCTAGGGACCAAAGGGTCATAGTCCTTGGACCGGTGTCTCACAATTCCTGCAGACATCTCAGAAGATCATCCAGTTCGCATCAGGGAAGGAACCACAGCCAGGTGACACTATCATCTACGTGGCTGGAGCCTTTGACCTGTTCCGTATCCTTGACTCTGTTTTGTCAGGAAAATAGTGTCAATCTGTTTGATGTTCTTGTATTTAAGGCTCCAGAAGAGAGAGGATATGTTAAGGTCTGGATGTCTTAGTCCAAGTGACTGCTGTTAGAAAGCACAAGGCTTGTGGAGCAGACACTTCAACCCTAGGATGTTGTTGGAGGCATTTTACTAAACACAAAAAATGGGTGAAAATTCTGGGTGGGGTGAAGTTGTGTCCATGTAAAGTAGAGCTGGAAAGATGGCTGGCTTTTGCCCAGAACCTGAGAGCCAGGAGGGGAAGCGGGCAAATGTTACTAGCGCAAAGGCAAAAAGCAATGGAGAAATAACCCCCTTGGGATTAATGTATTCTGCTATTCCTAATGCAGCTGTTTCTGGCTTCCTTTCCCCATTTTCTGTGTGAGCTTCAATTCCTTAAATGGTTCTCCAGATATTGGGCATGTAGATTTCCTGGAGAAAGTTCACCAGCTGGCAGAGAGACCCTACATCATTGCCGGGCTGCACTTTGACCAGGTCTGTAATGTTCAAAGGCAGAACAGCTTGGCTGCTTTTCCTTCTGAAACAAGCAGGCTGTGCTTTGGGAGACAGGGAAGGGTTGTATTGGCCAGAACCAAATGCTTGAATTGGGAGTGAAAAAGAAGAGGATCACATTGTGTTGCTTCTAATTTTGACTGATGCTTTGCCTTAGGAAGTAAATCGTTACAAAGGGAAGAACTATCCCATCATGAACATCCATGAGAGGACGCTCAGTGTCTTGGCCTGTAGGGTAAGTGCCTGCAGCTCTGTCACTTTGTGCTGTTCCAGAAGTTGCTTAGGAGATGATGTTCTCATAGCTAACAGTCCTGCATGAATTCTTTAGAATGTGCTGAGGAAGCAAAGACAGGACTGATTGCTTCCGGCTATGAGAGCTGTGCTCCCAATGGGAGTCATTTGGCTTAGCTGACATCCCAGCTAACTCGAGTCAGTGAATCCATCCACCTCTTCCACCAGCAGTGAAAAGGCAGCGGACTGCTCTGCTCTATGTAAAGACATGCATTATTGCAGAAAACCATCTCCTTTCTGCAGCAGGAAAGAAACTTCCTTGGAAAGAAGCAGGGAGGCCCAGAAATGTGTGCTCTGAGCAGTTAATATGAGGATTTGCTGAATAAACCCTGCCAGAAAGCGTCATCCTTAGTGGATCAAAAAGATGCTGTGTGACAAGTAGCAGCTGCTGAACTCACCTTCTCTTTGGGGTCATTACTATAACCAGATAACCTGCTCAAGTGCCTTGTTTTGTTTAAAAACAAACAAAAAAAACAATAATAATCCAAACTCTTAATCTGTTTTCTAGTATGTCTCAGAAGTGGTGATTGGAGCCCCCTATGCTGTCACTGCTGATCTGCTGGATCACTTCAAGGTGAGTCTTTGTGTGTGGATGTACACAGAGATGTTGGGTTTCGGTGTGCATAGGGAGCTAAAATAGCACTGGAGAGCAGCAGAGCAGTGAGGGGTCCTGCTCAGTGTGTGTAGGGGAGCTCTGGATGGAGGCTCAGCCTCCAGGTTGTGGCTGTTGGTATTCCTCATGTCCTGGCTCTGCTCAGTGAGTGCAGTGGCAGAGTTACCATCACCTGGAGGGTATGTGACGGTGACAGTGACTTTGTACCTCTCTCTAGGTAACTGTTGTGTGTCATGGGATGACTGAGGTGGTTCCAGACAAGGATGGTTCTGATCCATATCAGGTAAGGTGCCAACTACCACAGTCTGTGCTTCTTTGTTGTGATCTATGATAGATGTGGTTCAGTTCATGCTCCTGGGCTGAGACGTGAACGGCAGTGGTTGCTACCAGCACATCCTGGGCAGCTGGCTCTGTTTTTATCCATCCCTCAGGGAGCTACTTATATCATCCGCAACAGCCCCATTCTTTTAATTGCTATTTGTTTTACCTGTTTCCTTTGCTTCAGAATAAGAAATCTATTAATCTTTGCTCTATGTCAATCCCTCACTCAGCTCCTGAGTGCGTTAGGTTTTGCTTCTGGCCATAATTCAGCCTGCATCTGAGGAGATCACTTTGTGCTGTGCCTGGCTGAGCACCCACAGGCCCTTCTGGACCCTCTGCTTAGCTGTCATTTATGGAGCTGTAAATTGGAGGTCCTGTGTGTTCATTGCAGATAAATCTGCTGTGTTTGTTCACAGGAACCGAAGAGACGCGGCATTTTCCAGCTCGTGGACAGCGGCAGCAATCTCACCACAGATTTAATTGTGCAAAGAATCATCAAGAACAGGTTGGTTTTCTTCATCTCCTAGTTCTGTTCAGTCCTGCTTGTCTGAGGGCTGATTGATGGGATGGAGCAGGAAGAAGGGAGTATTTAAGGCACAGAGAAGGGAATCAATAAACTCGGTCCTTCCTCTTCCATAGCTTTGTTTTGGACCTGTTGGCAGGCTGCTTCAATGTGAGTTTACCAGATTACAGGAAAAGGAATAGCTGAACTGTTCTGCTTAAGAATGTGCTTCACAGCATGTTTTCTTGCTTTTCCTCTTCTATCAATGAGGAGATTTCAGTGCTGTCTTCTTGTGGATTCAGCATACCTCTTCTTTGCAAGCTTTGCTCTTCTAAGCTTGAGCCCTTCACCTCCAGTGACCCCAGTTCAGATCAGTTGTCAGTTTGAATTTGGTGTTGCAGCATTAGGAGGTCTGCCCAGGGCGAACCAAGCATGGAATAGCATCATCTATTAATTAAGTGTCTGAATTAAGTGTGGTGTGAGCGGTGAGAGAGCCTCAGATTTGAGTGACTGTGACACCCCCAGGAATCACTCAGTGCTGGCTCTGCAAGTGGAGGGCGGTGGGTTGTGATGAGGCTTCTGAAATACACTCAGAACAAAACTGCTGAGGAGAGGGCAGTGCTCTCCTCTTCCAGGTGGTTTTAGTCTCCTAAAGATAAGGTCTGGGTAAGACTGATGGTGTTTTATGATTGATGCAGGCTGGAGTTTGAAGCCAGGAACCAGAAGAAGGAAGCCAAAGAGTTGGCGGTATTGGAGGCCATGAAGAGACTGGAGGAGAAGAAGCATTAGAGCAGCAGAGCTGATGCGTTGCTCACAGAACGACACAGCGTCGCCTTCTGGAGGAGCGAGGAGCTCTTCAAGGGAGGACCGAGCGAGGGCAGCGCTGTCGGTGTGCTCAGGATGTGCTGTCCTAGCCTCTCCTGCACTAATTATGCAGACGTAATGAGTTGGGATCTTGTTGCCTAGTTCTTCCTCTGTTAATCAGCCACTGTTCCCTTTCCCGGGAGAAGATTTGACAAAAAGAGGGGGGAAAAAAAAACAAAACAAAAAGAAACAAAAAAAGGTTTTTAATGATAACTAATATTTTAACATGTTGATGTGCTTTTACTTTCTGCCATTTCTGGCTTTTAGAAGATTGGAAATGAAGCAGCTGCTCAGGTCCCTCCTGCCCCCATCCATGTTCTGCTGCCCTCTGATATCAGTCTGCATTTCAGAGCAGCTGTGCAGACTGGAGGGGTCCCATGGGAACGGACACAGCCCAGCAGTTCTGTGAGCTTTGGGCTGGGGGTGTCAGGCCCATCGCTGTGTCTGCTGCTGGTGGTGCTTCTTGGCTGCTGCCTCTACACAAACTCCAGACCCAAACTGCTGCTGGTTTAACTGGATAAAGCCTTTCTCCAGCTGTGCCTGGTGCTGGAGAAATTTGAGAGAAATTTGAGAGCATTTGGAGAAATGCTGAATCATTTGCTTCACCAGTGCAAGGCAGCAGGTTGGTGTCTGCTGAGGCGGGGAGGCACAGAGCCCCTCAGACCTGGTGTTTTCCCTGGTGAGATGCGGAGTTTCTCTTGCACGAGGCGGGAGCACAGAGAGGGCTCTTACCAACATCCTTCGCTGCAGTGAGATGTGCAGGACTCAGTGCTCCCCATGGACCTCCCCAACCTGGGGCTGTGTTTGCTGCTGCCACCAGAGTGCACCTTGTGCCTGACAGATGTTACTGGGAGGAGTGACCCTGTGGGCTGGAATTTCACTGCTATTTTATGAGGTTGAAGTGCAGCACTTTGCCTCCTGCCGGGCTCTGTGGGGCCTGAGGAGGTTTGGGAAGAGCCGGGCACTGGGCTGAGCCCTTCTCTGCCTCGTACATTCCAGGGTGCTGTGCTCGGCCTCCCCACACACTGTGCTGTACGATCCCTCCATGCCCATTCTTTTGTCCTCTGTTGTAAACTTCTGTTGCTGATCATTAATAAAATATTGAAGAGTTGTCTGTTGGTCTCTTTGGGCCTCAAGTCTGGGTGCCGGTGTAATATCAGGCCTATAGATTCTTCTGCTGGGGCTTTTCTCTGGAAGCTCTGATCAGAATGGACCAGATCTCACTGGCTGCATGGAGACAAAGTGCAGTGGGCAGTGCTGAGCTCCGTGGGAATACCAGATTTGTTTTGGCACAGGGTTAGGGGTCACTCTGTCTAGAAGCTGTTCTTTTTTCTCTCATCACTTTGGCAGCTGTATAAGATAGATGTGCAGTTGGGATTCTGTGGTGTGCAGGGAGACCTGCAGGGTCCATCCTGTCACAAGGTGCTGCTGAGAGCCAACCATCCACATGTGTGGGAGCGCTCAGCCTCCCCATGGGGTGGGAATGGGAGAACTGTGGGGCTCCTGTCCTCTCCCAGAGCTCATAGGGTGCATCTGATGGGAGCAGTGGGTTCACTCCAGTCCCCAGTGTTGGGCCTGACCCACTCCAGTGAGTCTCTGCTGCCTGTGCTGCTCTCAGAGTAGGGGCTTCTGCCTCACTGACCCCTGTGTCCCCACAGCTCAGCCATCATCACAACCACCTCCACCTCAATGACAAACTGACTCCAGGCTGAGAGCATCTATATGCAATGAGCCGCCCCCAGCACCAACACAAGTACTGCTGTTATTAAAAACTGACAGAACCATTCCATTTCTGATCCTGGCGCTCGGTTACGTGCCTCTTGGTGTCATTTAATTACCAAAGAAGCTTCAGCTTTGCCTGCTCAGATGGGTGCGTGGTGGAGCAGTGTTCTGTGCAGCTGCCCACTGCTATTTCTATGCACAAAACATTTGCACATGACATCTCCCGCTTTGGGTGCCTGTGGGCCCTTTTAATTCTCATTTCAAGTCTGTATCTGCTCACATCCTGAGAGTCCCAGAGGGCAAAAATGAGCGTGGAGTCAAAATGAGGAAATAAATTAAATGAATTTAAAGTCTGTGAATAAGTATTTTTGTGGGTTTTTTTTTTGTTTGTTGTTTTATTTGGTTTTTTTCCTTCCTTTCCCAAGCACAGCTCAGGGCTTTGGCTCCAGCACCAATCCCAAAGTAGCCACCCCTGTGAAGTGCATTGCTGTGAGCGGTGGCAGCAGTGCTGGATATGTGGGGCTGTGCTGGGCCCTGAGTGGGGGCACGATGGGGTGGGGGCACCTTCACAGCATGGGGCTGGATCAGTCTGCCATCTATTCAGACCTATCCCTTGTTCAAGGGCCCCAGGGCCTGGGTCTGTCTGGGTGTGTCTGCTCGGGTGCTGGGTGCTGCCCTGTCTGGGGGTGCACCCTGGGGCTGGGCCTTTGCCTGCTGCAGGCAAAGATGGGGGCAGCAGGACAGGGATGTGAACAGCCATGGGCAACCAAAAGCACCATCCCTGTCCCACCAGGACAGTTGGACTGCAGCGCTGAGGCTGTGTCAGTGCTGATATGAGTTCCTGTAGATGTGCGAACCTGGAGGCTGAGTCTCAGCAGTGGCAGTGCTGGTGTTGCTGGGGGTGAGTGTGTGACTTCCCCTGACCTCAGCCCAGAGCATCTCCCACCCCAGGGTAAAATCCTTCCTCAGCTCAGCTTGGTGTGACCTGTACAACACCCCCCAGCTTCAGATTTGTCTCCTGTATTCTCAGAGAACTGCAGACATGGCAGGGAGGGGTAGGGGATTCATCAGCCATGTGGAAGACTTTCCCACTGCAGCAGCTCTGCTCACAGGCACTGTGCTCAGAGCTGGGCTGCTCCAAGCACTGGAAGATCAATTTCAATGGATTCCTTCTCCTTGCACTGTTTTTTTTTCACCTTAAGCTCAGCAGTGGGGCCCCAAGCTGTGCTCCATCCCCCAGTGCCTGTGGCACTACCCAAACTCCCACCCATTCCAGAGGGCACACAGCTCTGGGTGGGCACTGCTGCTCAGGGCACCCCTGTGTGCCCCAGATCCTGGTGGGCTCCCCCCAACCCCGAAGGCTTCCCTCCCCTTAAGGACAGACAACATCTTTCCATTCCACGTGCATTTATTGTCACTATAGTCACCGTGCCACCTCAGGCCCCCGCACACTCTGTGGAGCCCAAGGACACGGTTACAGCCACACTGCACTGCAGAGCACCAGGGACTCCCGATAGCAGCCGACAGCTCCGTAGCTTGGGGTCCACATCCGTCACACACGGCACCTGTGGGGAAAGAATCACAGAGATTCCTGGGTGGGAACTTTGGAGCGGGGCTGCCCGCAGAGCCGGGCAGGTATCAGGCATTGCTGGGATCAGGGCATTGCTGGGATCAGGGCATTGCTGGGATCAGGGCATTGCTGGGATCAGGGCATTGCTGGGATCAGGGCATTGCTGGGATCAGGGCATTGCTGGGATCAGGGCATTGCTGGGATCAGGGCATTGCTGGGATCAGGGCATTGCTGGGATCAGGGCATTGCTGGGGTCAGGGCATTCCTGGTACCAGCCCGTTCCTGGAGCGGAGTATCTCGGTACTCACCGCGGTGCGGAGCGGAGCAGCGGCACCTCTGCTGTCGGAGCGGCGGCTGTAGGGCAGGCGGCGGAGACCGGAGAGCAGCCCCGAGGCTCTGCCCACCGGGTACGAGAGCGGGGCGGCCGCCTGCCGGTACCAGGGCGCGGCGGGGCGGCACAGCAGCATCACGGCTACAGCCAGAGTCAGGCAGCGGGCGGCTCGCATCGTGCCGGTGGGAGCACAACGCTGCGGAACTGCCGCTCCGGGTCTTTATGGCCGCGGCCGCCCCCGCCGCGCAGCACGAGGGAAAGCGCCGCTCCCCGCCCACGGAACCGGGACCGGAGCGGCGGGAGGAGGCGGGGAGGATCATTCCTTGAACTTCCACTCCTGGCGGCACATGGGGCAGTGCTGCTGGACCTGCTGCGAGTGCAGCCACTTGAGGATGCAGTGCATGTGGAAACAGTGCGAGCACTGCCCCCACACCAGCGGGCAGTCGTCCCCGGGCACTTTGCCTGCGGCGTGGACACAAAGTCAGGAAGGGCCTGGTCGTACCGGACCGGGTACCATACCGGGTACGGGACCGGGTACCATACCGAGTACCATACCGGGTACCGGACCGGGTACCATACCGGGTACCAGACCGGGTACAGGACCGGATACGGGACCGGGTACCATACCCGGTACCGTACCGGGTACCGTGCCGGGCCCCGCCGCACTCACAGTCGGGGCAGCAGCCGTTGAAGGCCATGCGGCAGATCCCGCAGTTCTCGTCGTTCGCCACCCACAGCCACGAGGCGACTCCGCTCCAGCTCCGCACCTTCACCCTCATCGCCGCCGGAAGTGCCGCTCTCCGGCCCGCGCCGCCCCGCCGGAAGTACCGCCCGCCGCCCCCACGAGGCCCCTCCAATCTGAACGCGCGCCTCCGCCCGCCGGTCCCGCCTCTTCCGCTTCCGGCGTCGGCGCAGCGCGGCCGGAAGCGCAGGCCCCGGAGCGGAGCCGCCATCATGGCCGACAAGATGGACATGTCCCTGGACGATATCATTAAGCTCAACCGAAGCCAACGCGGCGGCGGTCGGGGCGGCGGCCGGGGAGGCCGGGGCCGAGGCGGCGTCACCCGCGGGGGCGGGCCCGGCCGGGGCGGCGTGGGAGCCGGGCGAGCGGGCGGCGGCCCCGTGAGGAACAGGCCGGTGATGGCCCGGGGCGGCGGCAGGAATCGGCCCGCGCCGTACAGCCGGGTACGGGCCGGGGGCGGGGGCGGAGCCCGGTCGGCGGGGCCCGGAGGGAGGGGACCGGTGTGCGGGGCGGGGGGCGGCGGTTCGTGGACGGGGCGGGGGCGGTGGGACGGGCGGCCCTTTGTCCGTTGCCGGCGGTCGAGCCGTCCCGGCGGGACCCGGCGCCGCTCAGCGAAACGTCCGTGTCGTTCCAGCCGAAGCAGCTCCCCGAGAAGTGGCAGCACGATCTGTTCGACAGCGGCTTCGGGGCCGGCGCCGGGGTGGAGACCGGCGGGAAGCTGCTCGTCTCCAACTTGGACTTCGGCGTCTCAGATGCGGATATCCAGGTACGGGCTCGGCGCTGTTCCCGGGGGGTTTCATTCATTCCATCGGTGCTGGGTGCTGGGGGTGGCCATAGAGCATTGCTGGCCCTGCTCCCATTGGAAGGGCCCTTCACACGGTGCCTGGCCCTTTGCTTCACACGCTGCTGGGGCTCTGAGCTGAGCAGTTGGAGTGGCTGGATTCAGAAGAGTCCCAGTCTTTATGGAGCTGTAGGTAATCACATATGAAATATCTCTACCACGATGCTGTGGGGGGGATGTTGCCTTCTCTCAGTCCTGCTGTGATTGCAGAGCTTAGCACAGGCTGTGTGAGCTTTTAAGGTCTGTGTAATTCCAGACGTTCAGTAGCTCTATATATACATCTATTGGCGCTGTTTTCATAGTACCTGTTTATGTACTTTTTGTTAAAGTTTTGTTCAGTCTCAAGGTGTTTTTATAGAAGCACCAGTGATATTGAGAAGTCTGGTCTGTGAGGGGGTACCTGCTCGCTCATGCTGTCATTTCCACAATTACCACATGTATCTTATGACAGATAAATGTTCTAGCTGAGTTACCAGCTGCAGCTCAATCCCTTGTTCCAGCTGTGCCCTGGGTGCAGGCTGTTTGCAGTCACTGTGCCTGCACAGCTGTGGGGCTGTTCTTACCCGTGGGCAACAAGTTGTGCAGAAACATCTGCAGATCCAAGGAGCGTCCAATCTGAAGGGTTTTACTGACTTAGTCACATTGCAAAGAGCTTTGGATGGTTTCTGGTCTTTGCGTCTCCTCTAGAAAAAAAATAAATCACTTCTATGTTTTCTTCTGTTAATTCATTCCTGTTCAACCTGTCTGCATCAGGAGTATTGGAAATGAGCTTTTTTAGGTCACCTAGTTATTGAGCGATGCACTTAAAACCACTGTTTTTTCCTCAAGTGAGTTTAGTTTCAGTTGATATACATTTCCTGTTTGCTGTAATCAGGCCCAAACGTGTAAAAGTGAATCTGTAAAGTTATCTCAACATAAGGAATGAATGTGTTTTATGTGGCAGTTCAGTGTTTCCTTTTCACAGTTGGCTTGAACTGCAGGAGGAGACAAACATCTGTGTATATTATATGTAGCAGCAAAGCTGACTTAATGGGTTTGTACCTCTTTGTTACTGCCCATCCCGTAATTTTCCACTAAGCTGCACTGATTGTTTTCTTGGTTTCTGTGCTGATTGTGTCATTAATATGGTTCTGCTCAGCTCAGTGCTGCAGGAGTGAGGGGCTGGAGGGAGCCTGGTACAGGTTGCTCTTGTAGGAGGTTGTGTGGTGCTGTGGCTCCAGCTTCTCTGCAGGACCGGGATGTGATGGAGCACCTCTCCTCCCATGTGGTGCTGTCTTCCAGAAAGCTTGTTGGGTGCTGTATGTTCATGTTTAGTAAATGGACACAGTAGAGAAACTCACTGACAGACTTGCATAAAGTGCAGCTGGCTTAAGAAGTGAAAATATTTATATGCTCCTTTCAAATGCTTGGATAGGAATTATAGAGATGGCTGGAATAGTGTTCGGGCTCTGCTGCAGGTGATATGGAAGGCAGCCTGTGGTGTCTGCTTTGGACACCTGACAATTCTGTGTGCTTCAAACATTTGAAGAGTGGGGTGTAGGTATAAACTTGCAAAGTAGTGAGATGTCCCCAGATGTACATCTTAGATGTAGCCTCTGTGAAACAAAATGGGTGGCTCCACTGTCGCAGCCTTCCATCGCTCGTGATGGTAAACGATGCTCTTCAGTAGAAGATTTCCTGCTTTCAGTTTATACAGACTGTCAGTGTCCCTGGGAAGAGGAGCAGGTCAGCATTCCTTGGGGCTGCTTTGTTGGCTGTATACAAGCACCCTTCAAGTGGTGGATATGAAATCCTGTTTGTTTCTGCCACCTGTGGCTGCTTTCTGGAAGTCTTTAGTTTCCTGTGTTCCTTCTTTCATTGGTGCTATTTGTGTGGTGTCAGGGAATGTACATGATATTGCTGAAAGCAGGAGCTGCCTGCACCTTCTCTGGGCTGCTCGGTGTTTGCAGAGCTGACTGAAGCATATTCACTTCTCCCTCTGTTTCTCAGGAACTCTTTGCAGAATTTGGGACCTTGAAGAAGGCAGCAGTGCACTACGACAGATCTGGACGCAGTCTAGGAACAGCAGATGTGCATTTTGAAAGGAAAGCAGATGCTCTGAAAGCTATGAAGCAGTACAACGGAGTCCCCTTGGATGGTGAGTCTCTGTGGCTGTCGTGTGCTTCTCTGCACGGCTGATGGCATCTGTGTGCCTGCCACACTCACAGGGTAACTGGCTGCTTTTCCTGCAGGGCGCCCCATGAACATTCAGCTGGTTACATCACAGATAGATACACAGAGGAGACCAGCACAGAGGTGAGAAGCCGCGGGAGTCGCTGTGCCAGTCAGCACGGGGAGTGAACTGGCCTGTGTAGGAAGCATGGAATCCTCCTCGTGTCCTGCAACCTTCTGAGTGCCTGTTGGGGTTAACCAGGATGCACTATAACAGTTGCTTTTTAAAAATCACAGTGTAAACAGAGGTGGAATGACCAGAAACCGTGGTGGTACAGGAGGATTTGGTGGTGGAGGTACCAGGCGAGGTAGTCGTGGTGGGAGCAGAGGGAGAGGCAGAGGGGCTGGAAGAACTTCCAAACAGCAGCTCTCTGCAGAAGAACTAGATGCACAGCTGGATGCTTACAATGCCAGGGTAAGTGCTGCTCACATGATGGTCACGGGTACCTACAGCATCCTTTTGATAAACACTGGCAGCTGGCTGGAAAGAGAAATTGTTTTTCAGGTCATTTGACTTAAATAGCCTCCCTCTAAAGCTGAGCATTGCCCTGTTCCTTCAGCTGCCTTAGCTCTCCACATCTACTGTTACTCATGAGTAAAAAATAGCCCCTTTTCCAACTTCTCCTGGCTTGTTGAAGCCTGTGTCAACCAGAATTGGCAGTAATCAAGATGTGTGATGAACGAAAGCTATGAACCAAAGCCCAAAGGGATAATAGGCTGGAAAAATGAAAAGCAAAAAGAAAAAACACATAAAATAACCAGCTTGGTGCTAAGAAAGGAAAAAAAGTCAATGATGCTGATCACCCTAATACAGATGGATGAGCAGAGCAGTGCACATGGTTTCTTTCACTCAGAATGAGCTTAGATGTGCCACAAGACTAAAGTCTTAACTGAGAATCAGTTAAGAAGTGATGCAGGGACTTGGCCCAAGCACTGAGGTGCAGTTCAGGTCTGCTCAATGTGTGCTGTGGAGCCGGTGGTCGGGCTGCATCTCCGCCATTGAGGCAGCAGCATCCTGGGGTTGGCAGGCAGGGCTGGAGGGGGGGGGGTCAGGGTTGGGGATGGAGCTGGGGGGGTTGTGGGGCCGTGGTGGGTTGTGGGGCCGTGGTGGGTTGTGGGGCCGTGGTGGGTTGTGGGGCCGTGGTGGGTTATGGGGTCATGGTGGCTGCTGACGCTCCTCTCTGCTCTTCCAGATGGACACCAGCTAAAGCGTTGAGCGGCGCATGGAAGGACTGCAGACATCTCATTCCATGCTGTGTGGCGGGAGGGGTGTGCGACTGTGGCTACTAATATCAAGGATGGGATTTGTTTTACTTTTATGTTTTGGAATAGGTTTTAAACTCATGTAAAGGTTTTTTTTAATTCTGAAGCCAGACCCGTTTTGTACCGAGTTATTTTTGGGATAAATTTTACTGGTTGCCTGTTGGGCCGAGGTGGCTTTTTCACCTTTGCCGTAATAAAATAGAACCGTGTCTAGAGCTCCGCCTGCTCCCTGCCGCGCGCTCCTTTCCCGCGCCCGCGCTGCGCGGCGAACGCGCGCGTACTCCCTGAGCCAATCAGAACGCAGCGTTGAAGCAGGAAGTGAGGAGCGGGACACGCCCTCGTATAACGGGAAGTGACGGGCGTGTCCCGGAAGTGCGGGGGTGCGCGGGCGGCTGGGCGGATCCCGGCGGCGTTGGACCGCGGCGCGGACGGTGAGAGCGGCCGGGACGGCGGGACCGGGCGGGGCGGGGCCAAGGGAGCGGGGCGGGGGGCGCCGGGATCCGCCATGTGCGCTGCGGCCGGGCCGGGTCCCGCGGGCTCAGCGCCACGGCCGGTGTCCGGGGCGCGGCCGAGGGGGCAGCGGGCGCCGTCCGGGTGTGCGGCGGGGAGCGGAGCGAAGAGCGGCGCCTTCGTGCCCTGAGGCCGCCGCTGTCGGACCGGAGCCGGGTGGGGACCCGCTGGCTTCAAATAGATTCTCCATAAATGGTTTCGAGCTTTGAAAGGAGGAACTTGACGGCGACTTCCCCACGGTTGGGTTCGTTTGGCGTTAGAGCCGAGACGTCGGTGCAGCACCGGGTGCAGGATGGAGCGGCAGTGAGCGCTGTCCGGGCTGCGGGGCCTCATGGCCGTGCCGGAAGGATGGTGCCGTTTCCCTGCCTGGGCGGGCGCGTTGCGTGAAGCCGTGACTTCCTTCTCTTAAAGAGCTCTCGGTTGTAGCACTCAATTATCGCTGTGAGAGCTTCAGGTCCCGGCCGTAGTGCTCTATATAGTGCTCTATGGGCTCGGTTCTCTTGCAGTGGTCCCGTTCTTGTCCCAGAGATGCTGAGTGGCGGCCGCTTCCACGTGGTGCGTAGGAGACATTTGCAGCTCCTGCAGTGTGGTCGTGCTGTAGCTCTGCAGTCGTTGTACTTACAGGTGCATAGTGCTCACCATGCAGCTTGTTTGAGTACGAGGCTGCAAGGGCTTCTTAAATCCGATAAGCAGTGGGAGCTGTCTGCTCGTTCTCGGGTGATGCTCGTGGCAGGTGATACCTGCAGGTGTTGTGCAGTGCAGGGCAGTGTCACCAGCACGGTGCACAACTGCGGATCTGGCTGCAGAGCACCTGGCAGCAGCTGCTGTGCGACCCACAGCTCCTCCCCACGCCTGGAGCTGTGGCAGGGATCAGCCTTAGGGCAAGGTGGGAGATCTCCATGCTCATAAAGCAGCTCAGCAATGGAGCACCCAGCACTGTGCTCCTGAGGCTAAACCTGCCTGCAGGCAGCACTGGGGGGGGTCACTGCTCTGCTGCTGCCACACAATTAGACCTGGCTCTGGGCAAGCTCACGTCTGGCCCCTCGAGCTGCCATCATACGGGGTGTCTGTGCTGCTTGAACTGGTTTTAGCAGCTCTTGTTTCCTGTTTCTGCAGCACAGCAGCTTGTGCAGCCCTGAGATGAACCGGGGTGGTTGAACCGACCTGTGTGGGAAGTAACCTTGCAGAAAGCCGCATTGGATTCCAAGTGGCTTTGCTGTGCAGCTTCATCAGCTTTCCCTTGTGCTGCAGGGAAAAAAGGAAGGGTGGGGACTGCTTGAATTGGCGCTGTGTGTGTCCGTGGCTGAGCTGAGGCCTGACGGATGTCCGAAGCCAATTAGGTCATCTGTAAAGGCTCTGACCACTCTTATGTCACTGCACAAGTACCTTGGGATCGTGGCCCTGGCATGTAAAGAAATCACTGCTCATCCCTGCCTGATAACGGTGTTCTTTTCCTAGCAGTGTTTCTATCTGGCAGAAGGTGGGGCTCGTGTGTTCACTGCTGTTCGCTCCTTGGTATCGCACTAAAAATACTGAGAGAACTCAGGAGAAACTGCTGACTTCAGGAAGCGGCGCAGGCAGCTGAGTGCAGATCTGCAGATGGGAAGTAATTTGGTTTCTGCTGCTTTCTGCAGGCCCCAGTAACCAGCAGAGCTTCCATTTCCAGACATTCTGGGACATCCCTGAGGCCGCAGTGCTCTCCTGTGGTTGAGTGCAGGGTGGCACAGAGGCAGCAGCTGCACTGTTCTGTGAGCCAGGTGTGTCTGCAGTCAGAGCCATGGGATCGGGCGGTGCCGCACAGGGTGCGCAGGTGCCTTCCGGGTTTCAAAGTTGCTGAGGGGGAATTCTTTGCAGAGGCCTTGGGGTGGTGCCTGGGTATGAGGCTCAGGGCTGAAGGTGCCATTGCTGCTGGAGGTTGGTGTTCTGGGAGGTTTCAGTCACGAGGCTGAGCCCTCTGAAGGGGTTGTGGCCTCAGGTCCCCATTCCTCTGCCCCCACCTCTGCAGCAGCATGTGCTGGAGCCATGATCCTACAGGACGTTGGGCATGGCATGAGATGGATGCCCGACCCAGTGTTCCAGTGTGTTGAGTCCCTCAGCTCTGCTGTGCCTAGCAGTACGACAGCTCCTCCTGCATGCACCCGACCAGCTCTGTTCTACTCATTCTAGGCTGTAGGAAATGCATTGTCGTAGAAGCACGGAGCAGCCTGATGCTGCTGGGAGCCTCCTTTCTCCCTGGCAGAATACTCAGGGCAGCAGCTGAGCACTGTGATGTGAGGCTGCACAATGCTGTGTGCTGGGAGCAGGGTCAGCCGGGTGCAATGGGAGCACGATGCCATCAGAACGCTGCAGCAGAGGGGCTGTGGTGCAGCCAGCTCCATGAGGCTCCTCCAGGCCTCGCTGCACGTTTTTCCTGTGCTTCCTTGCAGAGCTGAGACCCAGCCTGCCTTGAGCTCCTGTTTGGAACATTGCTTGCTGTTTCTGGTAACTTTGGGTCAGTTTGAAGAGCCACTTTTCACCCATGGACTTCCATGGGGTGCTCGTGGGGGAGGGAGGGGAGGGGTGAAGTCTGGCTTGGAGCTGAAACTGAGGGCAAAATGAGATTAAGCACTGGAACAAATGCTTGAGTGAGTGTTTGTTGAACACTTTTGGGAGCCTTCAAGCTTTCTTGGATGGGAGCCTAAAGGAAATGACTGGTTTCGATATGGATTTTCTAGGGTGAGAGCTACTCGGTTGCTCATGTATGGCATAAGATTTGAATGTAAATTTCCATGGCAGTCAGTGCCAGGGACCTGGAGAATCCCTGTCTGCTGGTAGAGCTCAGTCAGGTTTTGATGCCCGCTGCAAGTTCCCTATCCTTTGTGCACCCATGTTGGTGTCCCAGCCTCCCTGGGAGATGCTGCCAGCCCAGGGCAGCTCAGATTTACTCTTGTGTTTGGCTGGGGGTTCACCCACATGGGATCTGGCAGCACCTCATCTCAGTGCCAGCATTGAGCTACAGCCCTGGTGCTGTGCTGGAGGCCGCTCTCATACCCTGGATCAGCCATAGTCATCAGGCAGAGATGTGCAACGTATCGCTCTAATTTGTCTCCTTGGCAGAACATTCCTAATATTTATGGCTAAAAACACCATCTACACATACCTCTGCTGTGGTGCTCTTGCAGCTGTCGCCAGGCTCAAGATGGAGGCAGACACAACTTGTCTTGTGTCACTGCACAATGTGCTCTGTGAGCTGTGTGTGCTCAGTGCCAGCGCTCAGGTTTTTCTCTCCCTGTCTGGGTGACACATTGGGTAGGAATGAAGTCGTTGAGTTAAGGGCTGTTATGTCAGCTAGTTCCAAGAGGAGAAGAGCAAATAGCAGTTGGCTTATGTAGTATAGCCTGTGCTGCAGACTTTGGGTTTTCCTTTACAAGTCAGCATTTCTGGATGTATCCTGGTCTTCTGTGGGGGCACGTGGAGATCAGAATTAAGATCATAGTGTTGATTTATTTGGAAACTGGATGGCAGAGCAAAGAATGCAGTTTTCCAGTCTGAGTCATGTGTGCTGATACACGACTCCAGACAGGAATGCAGAATGGGACGTGGAAATGCCAGGTAATAACGGGAATACCTGCATCCATCTGCACGTCATTTGTGGAGGATTTTGTCTGAGAAGCCTTTCAAAAGTTGTCAGCTGAGTGTTTTTTAAGCCCTCAGAGCAGTCCAAGCTGATGTTTGCTGTAGGATCACCCGTAGGGCAGCACTCCTTGTGATGCATCAGGAATTACTGACACTTTTTCCTGGTGTTTTGATGGCTGTTGGACCAACTCTCAGCTGGGTGTTTCCTGGTTACACTGTGCTCTGGAGCTTACAAAGCAGTGCCAAGCTGCACGCCGGTCTTCAACCCATGTGTTTGCCCAGCTCTGTGACACATATCTTTGGAAAGGATCAGGATGAGGTCAGCTGAGCCAGGTGTCTCCTTCCATTGTAGATTCTGATTGAATTACAAACTGTGAGCTCCAGATTGCAGCTGAGGCTTCTGGCATTTGGGCCAGCGATGGGGCTGGGCCTGTTCTTCTCCTCACCAGGTTGTACTGTGGAGAAGCAGAACTGAGCTGGGTTTATTCTGGGCTCAAGCTGATTGCAAGTGAAAGCATCACTGAGCTGTTCATGTGGAGGAGTTGTTTTTTTCTATGGCGTGGGCTATTTCTCTGTTGCAGCTGCTGAACAAAGCACAGAGGCTGATTATTTTTCTCAATCCTCTTGTAAGGGCTGAAAATGGGATCTTGGCTGCTGAGGGAGTCTGGGCAGGCTGGGGGGGGCACAGGTCCTTGACAGCAATGTACCTCTGGAGTGGGGAACCTGGTGGGTGAAGGACCTGTGGAGTCAGGGCTGTTTTTGGATGGCTGGTTTATGCCAATATGCAGCAGATAGCTACAGTTAAACGTCTCCTCCCTGCTTCAGTGTAACTCGCGTGTGTGAAGATGGCAGAGCAGGAGCCAACAGCAGAGCAGCTGGCCCAAATCGCAGCTGAGAATGAGGAGGATGAACACTCCGTCAACTATAAGCCACCTGCCCAGAAGAGCATCCAGGAGATCCAGGAGTTGGACAAGGATGATGAGAGTCTGCGCAAGTACAAGGAGGCACTGCTCGGTGCTGTCACCGTGACTGCAGGTGAGCTCCACTTCTGGCTCCCCGGCCTCAGCTCTGCTCCTGTCTGGGAGCTGTTCTCTCCCCAGCTCTTTGTGACTTGGTGTGAGTATAGCCAGGAGCACAAGGGGCAGTGTCTGCCACTATTCAGTGGCCCCTGGAATAAAGCAGTGGGACTGAGGGGTTGTTTTCTGACCTCTGAGGGAGATGTTCTGGGAGAGAGTGTGGGCTGGGTGTAAATCACACAGGTTGGAGCCCTCACTGGTTTTCTCACTCTTTCAAGAACTTCCTTGGAAGGGGAAACGAGTTGCTTGGTACAAGGGCTAGTTGTTTAACAGCCTTTTATTTTTGTCTTCTAGATCCCAATGCTCCAAATGTGGTGGTGACCAAACTGACGTTGGTCTGTACTACTGCTCCTGGCCCTCTGGAGCTGGACCTGACAGGTAGGCTGGGAAACAAAAGCAGCCCTTCTCTGAGTCAATGCTGGTTAATGTGGGGTCTTCAGGGAGGTGTTGCCAAGGCACTGATGCTGTGGTGGGCAGCTCACCTGCATGTCCAAAATGCCTCTTTGCTGGATGCAGAGCCAGGTGCCGTGGTCAAGAGGATTTCCCACCTCAGCTTGCATCTCAGCAACCCTATCTCAGCAAAGGCCTTTCAGCTTTCTCTATATTGCATACCTTAGTTTTATAAATGTCTGAGCTGCCAGCTGGGGGAGCCAGCCGTCCTCCAGCCTGCACAGCCGCACTAATAGCAGCTTCAAGATGGTGACAGCTTTGGAGCAGACATTTACAAAGGAACATCCTTGAGTTAAGTGCACTGTTATGCTGCAGTTCCCTTTCTTGGGGGAGCACTTGGCCACCTCAAGTAGCACAAGCAGCATATCAAGGAGAGTCCTGAATTGCAAGAATAAAAGGATAAAATGCATACTTACAAGCAGTAAGGGTCCAGTCCCCTGTTGTTGCAGATACTATCCATTTTGCCTTTTATAGATGAAATCCTTTCCAAAGCACGATGCAAATGGACTCAGAGCAATTGTTTACTTTCTATGTAGGTGACCTGGAGAGCTATAAGAAACAAGCTTTTGTGCTGAAAGAAGGTGTGGAATACCGGATAAAAATCTCCTTTAGGGTAAGGATTCAGATCTGCAAACTGAACAACTGGTGAAAATTGGAGCACTTGATCACTGCAATTCCATCATAGGGCCCCCAAATAGGTGTGATGGAGGAAATATTTCCCTGCAGTGGGTGGGGTGGGCAGCGTGTGGAGATATGTCTTTGACAGTCTATGCTTGTCTCTGCAGGTTAACAGGGAGATTGTGTCAGGGTTGAAGTATATTCAGCACACATTCCGGAAAGGAGTGAAAAGTAAGTGCTTCTCTGTGTTTTAGGTAGTGCTTTTTGTGAGGGCTTCCTGCTCTTTCTGTTGCCGTGATGGATGCTTTTGTGTGGGTACCCCAGCAACTCAAAGTGGAAAGAGATGTTCTTTAGCAAACTCTCTGCTGTGGCAAGGTGTGGAGGTTTCTGGCTGCGCTGCAGGGAGCCACCTGTTGTGCTGGCTCTGCCTGTGCTTGAGCTTGGTGTGCACTCACTGCTGGAGACTGGAGTTGAACAGATTGCTGCTGTGTGGACAGCAGTACGAGTGCTGGGTTTTGCTCCTTCTGGAAGGAGCTGTTTCTGGAATGAGTGGAGCTGTTAATGTGGGTGATGTTCTTACAGCTGCTTTTGCTGTTTGTGAATTGTAGTGATCGTAGACCTTTCATTTGCTTTAGCCTCGCCCCAAATACATTGGAAGCTTTTAAATAGCTTCCTTCTTCCTCTTTTTTTCGTAGTTGACAAGACTGAATACATGGTTGGGAGCTATGGGCCCCGAGCAGAGGAATACGAGTTTCTGACCCCCATGGAAGAAGCTCCTAAGGGCATGCTGGCCCGGGGCAGCTACAACATCAAATCCAAATTCACAGATGATGATAAGACTGACCATCTGTCCTGGGAGTGGAACCTGACCATCAAGAAGGAATGGAAGGACTAGCCCTTCCCAAAGCTAATCCCCAGAGAGCGTGAATCAGACAAGTGGCTACCGTAGAAATCCCTCCCTGTACCAAAGTGCTGACATTGGAACCCCCCTTACCTTTCATCCCCTGTTAAAATTTGATCAGAGTTTTGTAATGTGCCCCCTCCCGAGAGAATCACTGAATCCAGTTGACCAAACCGTGCTGTCTGCATCTGATCTCCAGCTGCCCGTCCTGGGGCCATTCTGTCCCAGCACTGAGGTGGGAGCACTTGCTCCTTTCCCAGGCCCTTTGCTGCTTCTCACCTTCCTTTATTCTGGTTGGTGCTGAAGAGGAGATTTCTATATTCTGTGTAGGATTTTGTGCTTAGCTTTCCTGTGCACAGCTCAGGGTAGCTACTGCCTCCAAGTAGCTGAAGAACTTTGATGCCAGGCAGCTATTTGAATTTCTTTGTTGGCTAAAATCATGTTCAGCCCGCCCCTACCATCCATTTGGTGTCCTGAGAATGCTGGCACCTTCATTTGTGGATGTTCCCCGTAACCATGATGCCTTAATGTGTAACACGTATCCTCTAGGGAGGGGGCCCTGCCCCTGTTACACTTTTTAAATGCCACCGACCCTCCCCATGTCTGTTGACATAGCACTCATTTTGGTCACGCCCCTCATGGAATATTAGGAAAGATTCACAACTTCCCGCTTTGCTGCTGGTCCATTCTTCACTCAAGACTGGACATCTCCAGAAGGGAGGGCAGTGTGACATCCCAGGTGACATCTAGCCCTTTCCCCAGGCCGTCCCTCCCACTGCCCAGAGAGCTGCCCTGGCCTGGTATGCAGAGCTCCGGACTCTCTGGGCAGCCCCGATGCCTCCAAGGCACAGAGGGGGTTGCGAGGCAGGTAGGTGCGGGAGTCACCAGTGTTGCCATCACCTCAGACTTCTCATTGCAGCCAAAGTAGCTGCAAAGCACTGAAATACCAGGATAGCACCTGCCCTCCCAGCTGTTTTGGGCTGAGGATGGACTAGTCTGTTTCTGCAGCTGCTCTCCTGATGCGATCAACAAAGAGCTTGCAATGGTCAAGTATTCAGAAGCGGTTAATGCCTTATGTATCTGTTCTGCCTTTAAAATCTGTGCCTGGCGTGTCAGTATTTATTGCCTTGACACTCTACTCCCTCCTCCCTCGTGCCCATAGCAGACCCTGCAGCAGTACAGCCTGCTGTCCGCAGCTGTGCTGATGTGGCACTTAGGGGTGACGGGGGCCTCTGGGGCCTGCGACCCCCCGACCACTGGGCAGGCATGTTCCAGCTCCACAGCCCTCTTATTTCGATCCTCCCACATTGAGGTTGTATTAGAACTGGGACCAAGTACATGTGGCTTTCTCGTAGCTACGTCTTTGCCTCTAACTCTCCTCTGCCCTGCCCCTAGAGAGATTTTTGTTCATTTGATTTGGTGCATATTGTCTGTAAATCCTAGACCCAGGTTAACAGGTTTGGAATCATCGTCTGCTTCTCCTTTTATGACAGTTAAATAAAATCTTTGAACTGACTGTTCTGGATCTGGTCTGGGTCTTTGACAGGAAGTGGTAGAACTTCTCTTCCAGAAGTGATTTCCACAAGTGCCACAGGTGGGGAGGAGAGCAGAATCTCTGGGTTCTCTCTGTCATGTAACAGGGGATGGGGAAGTCCTTGCCAGAGCAGAAAAAACAAGAGGCCTCCCACTGATGTTTCCCCTTTGCTGCTCTCAAGAGCTTCAGTTTGAGATCGATCTTATGCTGCTCAGCAGTTCTGTATGGCCTGCAGCATGAAGGGTGAGAAGGAGGGACGTGGACATGGTGGGTCTTAGAGACTGTGAGGTCAGGGGCATTTCCTGCCAGCTGGGAGCAGGTGGGTTCTGAGCCCCGGCCTGTGCCAGCATGCAGGTATGAAGTGAAATTCCTGTGCAGTCAGGAGAACAGAGGAAGCATTTGGAGGGACAACAGAACCTAGGAGAGGTGGTGTGTGATAAGAGCCTGCGGATGTTTACAGAGCTGGTTTGTGATAAGGATAAGAAACTTCACAGCGTAGCTGCGAAATGCTGAAGAATGTAGGAGTTGTAAAATGGGCTCAGCCCTGCTCCTGCTCTTGTGAGCTTGTAATGGGAACTAAGAACTGAGTACAAGAGGGAACCTGCTGTGCTGACAGCAAAGGCCTCCTTTCTTCTCAGTCCCCTGACAGTTGCCACACTTGTCAGAGGCTGCAGCTGAAGGAAAGGACACGACTCAGAACCTGTGAGTGAAAGGGCTCCTGTGAAGTGTGCTCAGCAGGGCAGGAGCTGTCTGCACAGCTGGAGAAATGCTGTCAGCACCTGCGAGATCCTGCACTCACAAGTCACGCTTTGCTGGTGTTGCTCCTTCCATCAGCTGTGCCCAGCAGTGTTCTCCTGTGTTCCTCTCTGCTGTGGTGCAGGGATGTGAGAGGCAGAACAGGAGCAGGATCTTGAGCAGATGTCACCCGAGTGTCAGTTAGAGCCCAGATGTGCTGATAAAAACCAACAAAGGCTCTCCTTGTGCTGGCCCCTAACAGCCGCTGTGCGGGCAGTTAGTGTCACAGTTAGATCCTGTCTGATGCAATCTTCATCTCCCTGGCAAATCTTTCCAAACTCTGGACGTTAGTATTTCTGACAGCTCATTCTTGTGGTAGTGGGGTGTGGTGAGGTATGATGTCAGGGTGGGGGGGGACAGGGATGGAAACACAGGAGGGCTGCAGCTCAGAGGTTGGACTGCCTGTGTATCCACCAGAGTGTGGGACCAGCTGCAGGGTAGCAGGCTGAGCACTGCCTGCAGGCAGCAGAACCACATGGAGGCATAGGCAGCCCAGGGCATGCATGGCTTTGCTCATAGACTGAGCAGCACATGGTGGTTGGGAGGACCAGGGGATTGTCACTGCTTGTGGTTTCCAAGCAGAAGCTTCAGCTCTTTCTGGGTAATGCATATCACGAATCTTTGCACAACAGTGGGCTGGGCTGCTTTTCTAGTTCGGTAGCTGTGTGTGTTGCAGCAGCTTTGACGGTTGCCACTGCAAAGCAGGAGAGCTGAGTGCTGCAGGTGTGGCTGGGTTCACATGCATCTGCTCCAATGGCAGCCTGAGATACCTGAAGGAAATGGAACTTATTAATTAATGTCTCAGCAGTGCTGGAAAGCCGTGGTGCTGCCTGGTTCAGGGAGCATTCAGTTCCAGATTACAGTCCCAGCAGTAACAAGACATCAGAGGAAACATGCTGCCATGTGTACAGACAGTGCCCTATCTGTGCAACCTTATTTCTGTAGGCATTGTAGGACAGGGACATTTAAACAGATTTTTTTCAACTGAGAGGAACGGACTGTTTGTAGAAAGCTCGAAGGTGGGTGTAAGGACAGGATGCTGCATTGCATGAGGAAAGATCCCCACTGAGAACAAGAGGGCTGCAGCACCTTCAAGATGTCAGCGTTGCTTTGCCTCGTCAGCACAGCTCAGCAAACACTGCATCTGCACATGGGCCCCGCTGGCACAGCTGACGTGTGG
Organism: Coturnix japonica; assembly: GCF_054131305.1. Taxonomy (NCBI): domain Eukaryota; kingdom Metazoa; phylum Chordata; class Aves; order Galliformes; family Phasianidae; genus Coturnix; species Coturnix japonica. Next base: position 5,281,916 of record NC_140685.1, read on the forward strand.
CAACATGGTGGTGGCTCAGTGCCTCGTGCCCAAAGACGACTGGCAGCAGAACTGCTGCTTCTCCTTGGCTGCTGCACAACTCGCCCCTGCCAGCACCAGGTGATGATGCTCTGGCAGGAGTTGGCTCAGTTCACAGCCCGGCCCCTGCAGCAGAAGCATCCCCATAGAGCCCTGCTTGTCGATAATGAGCCCATAGAGCCCTGCTTGTAGACAATGAGCCGTTTGCTCAGGTCAGGGGCTGCCAAACGCTCTCTTGCACATGGAAGCAGCCAGGCTCTGAGGCAGCCAAGTATGAGCAGGTGTGGGATTGTTTTCTGCTGCAGCCCATTCCCCACCCTGGCTGCTTGGCATGTCCGTACCTGCAGCCCTGTGAGCTGCTGCCAGGTGCCAACAGAACCATGGGGTTGGATGTGATGTGTGCAGGTCCAGCCCCTTCCTAAGGCAGGTTCCCTACAGCAGGTTGCACAAAGAACATCCAGGTGGGTTTGAACAGCTCCAAACGGACCCTACAACCTGCTGCACCCACATCAGGCATTTCTCCCGTTAATGTGGAACATTCCGGGTTTCCTTCTGCCCGTTGCCCCTTGTCCCGTTGCAGGGCACAGCTGATGGCAGCGCTGCCCTTTAGATCCCGATAAGCACCGAGCAGCTCGTCATCCAGCTCCGGCCGTTATCAGCGGGCAGCCCCGCTGCCAACACCGCAGCCAAAGGCCGCTCACGTTCTCCACGGGGCCGGGCGTGGCAGCCGAGCTCCGTGCTGAGCCGAGGAGCTCCTGGCTCCTGCCCACCGGGGCTGCCCCTCGTGCTCCCGACACCCGTCGGGTCCCCGCTCGTAACGCGGCCTACACACGACACCAGGCCCAGCCCCCACCCGCCCGCGCTGCGTCACGTGCCGCACGCAGCCCCACCCGGGGAGGCGCGCACAGGAAGAGGCGCTTCCACTTCCGGTTCGCGGCGGACGCGGCCCAGTCAGAATCCACCACGCTCTGTTCCCGTTGCGCATGCGCACTGTCCCCCACCCGGACCGCCCAACTGCCACGTTCGACGGCAAACGGCCGCGCGAGACAGAGCCGCCAGCCAATGGCGTGCGACGCTACGGAGAAGAAGACCAATAGCAGACCGAGGGAACGAAGTGAGGCCGACGGCCAATCCGCGACTGCGGGCGGGGGGCGAGCCCGACACGCCGACCAATAGGAGCCGCGCGGCCTCCAAGGCGCCGCACCCAGCCAATGACAAGCGGCGGCGGCGCCAGAGCGGCGCGACCAATGGGGCGCGGCGGCGGCGGGAGGCGGGTTTATAAGGGAGGCGGCGCCGGTCACCGCACGCCCGTCGCGGCCCGTCCCGTGTGTGTCCGCCATGGCCGTGCTGCGGCTCGGCGCCATCATCGCGCTGCTCTGCATCGTGCCGCCGCTCGGCAGCGCCGAGTCCATTGAGGAGGAGGACGGCGTCCTGGTGCTGCGGGCCGCCAACTTCGAGCAGGCCTTGGCGGCTCATCGGCACCTGCTCGTGGAGTTCTGTGAGTGCGGGACGGGACGGGACGGGTGGGCCCTGAGGTGGGTTGTGAGGTGGGTTGTGAGGTGGGCTGGGCCGGGCCGTGCGCTAGGCCGTGCCCGCAGCCCGACTGACTGACTGACCGCCCCGCAGACGCTCCGTGGTGCGGGCACTGCAAGGCCTTGGCCCCCGAGTACGCGAAGGCGGCGGCGCAGCTGAAGGCGGAGGGTTCCGAGATCCGGCTGGCCAAGGTGGACGCCACGGAGGAGGCGGAGCTGGCGCAGCAGTTCGGTGTGCGCGGGTACCCCACCATCAAGTTCTTCCGTAACGGGGATAAGGCCGCGCCCCGCGAGTACACAGGTGAGCGGCCACGGCGGCGACGTGGCAGCGGCCCTTGCTCCGTTCACTCGTGCACGTGGCGCCGCGGCACCGCGACGGGGGCGGACAAAGGTCCGTGGGGCCGGGCGGGGCGGCCGGGGGGGGAAGCGGACACGGGGGGTGGGGGCCGGTACGAGGCTTCATGGCACAGGCTTGAAAAGTGGGAGTGAGGGGGAGGTGGGTGAGGGGCTGAACGGAGCGGGTGACAAAGGGGTGACTGCGGTGGGAGTTATGGCAATACTGAGCTGTACGTATCTGGTATCTGAGGGTGTGGGGAGCTCAGAAGAAGGTGCGTGTCTTTGTGCTGGGCTCATGGAGGAGAGCTGTGCTGCTGCTCGGAGCTTAAAACATGCTGGGACTGGAGCAGCTGTGGGAACAATAGGCTCCTGAGAGGCCTTGCCCCTTGACTTCACACTAATGGGGGGACTTGATTACGCTGGGAGTGAAAGGAGCAGTTGTGTAAATGGTGTCTCAGCTCTTTGCGAGCTGTCAGCCTAATGCTGGGAACTTACAGGGTTGTGTGCTTGGAATCTGAGGCAGAAGTGAATCGGTGTTTCTTATCTTTGTGCTGTAGCTGGCAGAGAAGCAGATGATATTGTCAGCTGGCTGAAGAAGCGCACGGGACCAGCTGCCACTACCCTGACAGATGTTGCTGCAGCAGAGACATTGGTTGATTCCAGTGAAGTGGTTGTGATTGGTTTCTTTAAGGTAGGGTTTGTTTCCATTCAAGAGGCTCTCATGTATTCTTGAGACCTTCCCTACTTTCTGCCCTCGACAGCTGAGGAAGGCTCATAAGTTGTGAAATGTTTCTGTCCTGCATTACTTGATCTTCAAGTTCTCTGGCTGTTGAGCTCTGGGATGTTTACGCTGTAGCTCAACACGTTCTGTATGAAACACCTTCCTTTATTCTCCAGGATGTGACATCAGATGCTGCGAAGGAGTTTTTGTTGGCAGCAGAATCCGTGGATGACATTCCTTTTGGGATTTCTTCCAGCGCTGACGTCTTCTCCAAGTACCAGCTTAGCCAAGATGGAGTGGTCCTTTTCAAGAAGGTACCCAATAGCTCATACACCACAGTATTTAATCTAAATAGAGTTTGATCCAAATCAGGATGCTCCTGAATGAACCTGAAAGATTTTCTGCTGTTTGTTGAGCCACTTCCAGATTTCAGAGCCTGGGTGGAGGATGAGGGGCAGATCCTTCAGCCATGTTCTGGGGTAGTAGAGCCCTGAGTCCCTTGGCAGGGCACAGTAGTCGGGGTGAGGTCCTCGCTCGGTAGAGGGCAGCCTTATCAGTCCCCTGGCCATGTGTTACCTTCAGGAAGCTGCTGGACTTTGCATCCAAAAGATTTCTTCACTCTCACTTTTGTTTCTGGAGTATCTGGATTTGGTGCAGGAATGAGCAACAGGATGAGCAACATGATCTTTAATATGTTTATAGCTATAGCTGTTACAGTGCCCTGTGTCCCCCACCCTTCACTGAACTTTGGTGGCTTTTAAGCAGGGTGACAAGCAAGATTTGGTGACTTGCCACAGTATCTTGTTTGATTATGGCTTAGAGTTGCTTTAAACACACCTGTTATTGATCCCTGCTGCTTCCAAGACTTGTTCTCTTTGGTTGCTGCAAATTTCACTGCATGGTGATTATGGTGAAGTTCCTAAGAGGATTTACAGTTTCAGCTGATGAGGTTGGAGCCATTGGATTATATCAAGGGGATACTGGTAGTCTGTGGGGTGAGAAATAAATTTATTGATATCTTTCACCAATGAAAATCCAAGTCATGGGGATAAAATTCTAAGTCTGAGAAGACAAGTTGAGGTTCCTTAGATGTGGTGGCATTACATGCTTGGATACAGCAAGGTAGGATGGAAAGCTGCTTTGGCTTCAGACTGATTAAATCTGTAACCTAATCACAGTTGTCACTCTGACCTGTTTGACTGAAGCCAGGCTGAGGGATTTAATGAGCCTTTTTTTCTTCAGCTGGAATAGGATGTTTCATTGCACTGTAAATGTGAAATTGTAGTTATTACCGTTACGGTATTAGAAGCCTGTACTCTCTAAGCCAGAGTTTCCTCGGATTGGTGTGGCACTGAAGGTGTATTCAGCAGCTGGGATGCAACCAGCACTTCCAGCAAGGAAATGGATTGGTGCAGATTTGATTTGGTGTTATTTTTCTAACACTTAGCTTCTGAGTTCTGTTACGGCTTCTAATACTTTCATGAGATTCCCAGGTAGCAGCACCATTTTAAAAGGAAAGAAATTCTCAAGCTGTATTTCACATCGGTATAGTTAAATTGGGTATGTGTGAAACTCTGCTTGTGGCAGCTTCTACGTTGTGTGTTGGGAGAGGGAGGAACCTTGTTCTGAAAGGCAGCTCCTGAGGCAGCATAAGCCCCAGGTGCTGCAAAATCCAAACTCTAAAAGACCCTCAGCTGTTCTAAAGGTGTCAAGGCATACAGTGCTCTGGGAAGTAACTTCATACTAATTAAAGTGTTTTGTGCTTTTCACCTGTGGTTGTAATTCCTTCAACAGAACTTTCTCTCAGCCCCTCTGTCTTGTTTCTGCCAGTAACTTGAGAGCTATTTTTTGCTGTTCTGCACACCTTCTTTAACCTTGATGCTGTTCTAAAGCTGTTCCATTTTCAGGTTGCCAGAGCAAGTTCTGAGAATCCTGGGCAGGCATACAGGTGTTGTCCTAATATAAAAAAAGAATTTGGCACCTGTAGTGCAATGCATGTATTAAACATGTGTTGCTGTCTCTAACAATAGAGGCTGAACCTCCCCTGCAGAGCTGAGTAAACTGCTATTGCTGAGTAAACTGCTATTTAATTCCACAGCACGGTGGGTTTTGCTGTCAGCCTTGTCATAGCGCTGTCTGGTTAATGTGTACTCTTAACTCCAAAGCTGAATGCTGTCCCAGCTCTGGTAGCTCCTCACTGGTTTGCCTAATGCCTTCAGCAATGCTTTAAGGCAGCTATTAAGAGTTCTTAGTGACCTGTCTCACAAATAGTTTCGTGACTGTGTAAAACAGTGTGAAGGTAAAGGTTAAATGTCTTGTTGCTGCTCACTTGGAGGTGATGTGGGACTTTATGTGCTGGGAGGAAGAGTGTGTTGATCCAGACACTGTAAGTGTGGTGACATTAAGAGACAGAAAGCTGCTCCAGTGCAGCCGAGATCATTGAGGTAGCAATTCTGATGTGAATGTATTCATTTCTTGAAAGAGGATGTACAGAATATAGAAGTGTTCTAATGTAAGAATATCTGTTTTTCAGTTCGATGAAGGACGTAACAACTTTGAAGGTGATCTTACAAAAGATAATTTGCTGACCTTCATCAAGTCTAATCAGTTGCCTCTGGTCATAGAGTTCACTGAACAGGTGGGTGTTTGGATGTGAGACCTTTCCGTAGCCATGAAACTCACTGTGACATTAGAAATATGGGTTGTGTGCTGTTTTATCCTGGAGCTGGTGCTTGTTTGAGAGGTGTAACTGCTTATGGTAAAACTGAGTTGAGTGAGGGAAGAATGCAGGGAAAGGAGGTATGAGCTTGCCATTCAAAGCAGTCCTGTAGTACTTGTATGACCTAGTAGGGCCAAGCTTTGTTTTCAGATCAGTGTTTTATTCCCTAGACTGCTCCTAAAATCTTTGGAGGAGAGATCAAGACTCACATTCTGCTGTTCTTACCAAAAAGCGTGTCTGATTATGAAGGGAAATTGGACAACTTTAAGGCTGCAGCAGGAAACTTCAAAGGGAAGGTAAGATGGATTTCTTGGACTATGTGTTGACTGTATTGCAGGTGTGTGCACGAGTGATGAATGTATGTGAGTGGGAAGTGTAATTAATCAAAAGGTCTTTACCACTTTGCCTTTTTTTCCCTCCAAAGATCCTGTTCATCTTCATAGACAGCGACCATAGTGATAATCAAAGGATTCTGGAGTTTTTTGGCCTGAAGAAAGAAGAATGTCCAGCTGTACGTTTGATAACACTAGAAGAAGAAATGACCAAATACAAACCTGAGTCAGATGAACTCACAGCTGACAAGATCAAGGAATTCTGTAATAAATTCCTGGAGGGCAAGATCAAGGTAAGAAGAATGCTGCTGGTGCTAAACGTACTGGCCAGGCAAGCACTGAAAAAATGCTATCTGTGAAGAGTTACATAGAGGAGATCTTTCCAACTAACATGTAGAATATCTAGCAGGCTTTAAACTAGGAAGCAGGGTCAAACAGCTGGACCATGAAGACTTATAGGGGGTTACATATGGTGCCTAGTACAAGTGCTATCTGCTCTTCCTGCTTCTTAGGGCAGTTGGGTTTTTTATCTGGCTGTTCCTTCTGCCAACAGACCTCAGTGCTGTGAGAATAACACTAACAGCAATATTCTATCAGAGCTAATCTGCAGTTCTCCCCATGCGTAAGCACCAATTCCCCCATTTATTAAGGGAGGGAAGTAAAATTTCTATAACCGAAACAGAAAGCTTCATCTGATTTAGAGTCTGAGGCACTTTGGGGTATGGTTAGACTCAGGTTTTCCTGTCTGTGAGATATATATATATATATATATTTATGCATTTCTAGTAGCTGTACAGCAGACTGAGTCACTAAATTTTACTTCTTACTCCAGCCTCACCTGATGAGCCAGGATCTCCCTGAAGACTGGGACAAGCAGCCTGTCAAAGTTCTTGTTGGGAAGAATTTTGAGGAAGTTGCTTTTGATGAGAATAAGAATGTCTTTGTGGAGTTCTGTAAGTAGTTTTCATTATCTGTTTGCAAGTAAATGGAACGAAAGGAGTTGTAAAATTCTCCATGACTGGGAAGAATGGTGCAGAATCCAAACCACAGAGGCATCAGTTGATAAATACATGTGTGAACTTGGTTGTCTGTTGTGGGGTTTAAGTGATGTTAACTCATCAGATTGTTGGTGCTAGCAGTATCTTTTGTTAATTAACAGATGCCCCCTGGTGTGGTCACTGTAAGCAGCTGGCTCCTATCTGGGACAAGCTGGGAGAGACCTACAAGGACCATGAGAACATTGTCATTGCCAAGATGGATTCCACAGCCAATGAAGTAGAGGCAGTGAAAATTCACAGCTTTCCCACACTCAAGTTCTTCCCTGCAGGCTCTGGCAGAAATGTAAGAAGGCAGCTGACCTTACTACTGATGGAATAACAAGGGAGCACTAGAAATGCTTAGTTGTCTGCTTGTGTTCATTTCTGGGCAAAAGCTTGTGGGAGGGCTTTCCCTTCTGTAGAGGTGGAATGCATCAAGTCTACAGAACATATGAGACTCTCTGTGGGAGGGTGGGTTGCAGAAAACAGTTGGTGGGGATGGGAAGTGGGAACTGGGGTGAAAAAAGAGGAAGTACAGCAGAGGACAGTGTGCTCATCTGCAGGCTATTCTCTCCTCGCAGTGATCTCTGAAGTCTAGTGGCTGAGCTGTTTTCCTTCGTCTCATATGGGTGAAGGTGAATTTTTAAATTCCCTTTTGCTTGGCATGTTAACTGTTGCTCAGAAAGAGATTTCTCCACTCCAGGGATGTGGTTCTGTGGGTGCCCGTAACAATTATCTTGATATGTTTTCCTGTGTAGGTAATTGACTATAATGGAGAGAGGACACTAGAAGGCTTCAAAAAGTTCCTGGAGAGTGGAGGCCAGGATGGAGCAGCAGCTGATGATGTGAGTAATGTAAATTAATCATTATCCTCTAAATACAGTTCTCTAGAACACAGAGTATGCATTATGTGCAGGAAAGCATTGCTGGTAAGCCAGAGTGTCCCACAAAATGTGACTGGTCTGTTCACTTGAAGCCTGGCTAACTGCTGGCCTGTAATGGACTGCTTTTATGGAAAATGCTTGAGTTGGGTGTCTTAAAATGAGAAAGCCTTTCTGGGATGTTTAAGTACAAGTGCACATAAACCAATACTAAGAGCTTTAAACTTGAAAAAGCAGTCTCTATAGCTGGGGTGCAGACTGCTGGAGTACTTGGGCCTTAAAGAAGCCTGCTGAGTGGCTTGAACTTGAGCGCTCTAATGGACATCACACATTCTGTATATTGGGATAGCAGCTCATCAGTTGTCTGGGCAGAGGGTATTACAAATGCAGGTAGTAGCTTTCAGTGTTCTAAGGTGTGATCTCTGTGAAGAGTTCTGAATTCGGGAAGTTTAAGGATACCTTGTTGAGATGGCAGCAACAGAACAAGTTCTCTAATTTCACTGTATTTGGTTTTGAATCTGCCAATTAGGCCAGAAACAAATAGCTGTCTTCTGTGTGCTATACAGGATCTGGAGGATCTGGAGACAGATGAAGAAACAGACCTAGAGGAAGGTGATGATGATGAGCAAAAAATCCAGAAGGATGAATTGTAAAGAGATGACTGATCCACATCACCCAAAAATCAGACACTAAATCGGTTGCTGTTACGCAGCCCAATGAGTCAGAAACCCATTAAGATTTAAAGCAGAAGGTGAATGACTGGAAATCCAGGGATTGGCTCTTAAAGTAACCCTTTACCCTCACTTGTCTTTACACTTCACTATCTCTTTCTTTCTTTTCACTTACAAGAAGGGATCTATCACTTGGTAGCCAGCCCAGCCAGCTGGGTTCATTATTTTTTTTTTATTGTGATGTACTTTTTTTGTACACAGTTTTGTTTCAAGTATTCTGTTCTCTTGGGTAGAAGCAAGTTGTGAAGTGGTAGCATGAAATTAATTGCCCGACATTCTGGAGCATTGCCACTAATACCTTCCAAGAAAGCTTTTTCTTTTTTTCTCCTTTGAAAAGCCTGTAGATTTCTCCACCTGTCAGGGTTCTTATTTGTTTAAGCTGTTCTTCCCTGGAATCAAAGTATGTAGGGGAAGAGGCGATAGGCTGACTGCATCAGTCCTGGTGGAAGGTGGAAGTGAAGGTGCTTCTCTTCATGCTCGCTACACATTTCATTTCCTTTCCCTTCTGCTTTAAGACACTTAAAGATGACTTCAAAATGTGGAAGGGTGGAATTCTGTGCACTGGCTGTGGCAGCCTCTGAGCGGGGAAGTCATTGCTGGCTCACCAGCTTAGATGTGCTGCCATCCTTTCGATCAAATGCGAGACCATTTTGCAGTCGCTTTCCGTGCATTATTTTGAATGGGTTGACCAGGAAGGTAGGTGGGTGGTAGGGGAGGGCCTGATAAAAACACATGAAACATGAAATTTGCAATTACTGGGTTTGGGGGAGGAACTTGAACAAGGGAGTGCCTCAAAGGCCTGACCTGCATCAGGCCTAGTTCTTAGCATTCCGCTTATAATAACATTGGAACTGAATTTGTTGGCCAAATAAAGTTGAGATTTTAATACTATTATATCTCTAAATATTTTCTGGAACCCTTAATGAATATTTGGACTTGATCTGACAGGATTAAACTTTTAGAGTGGTTCTTTCCTATGGTGCTGGGGGTGGAGGGGAACCCATAAGCTTTTTCGGGAGGTTACACTTCCTGGCTCATCCAATTCTGCAGGTGACACTTGATGCCTTAAACAGCCTGAAGCAATTTCTATTAACTGTACATGAAAACAGATAAACATTGTGCTCAATAAATGAGTTTATGCAGGCAGACGACTAGCTGCTCTATTAGCAGCATGCGTTGGCTGGAGCTCTGAGTGTAAGCTGCTCTGGCTGCCAGCTGGCTTGAGATGATGGGACCTCTTTGCTCTTGAGCAGTTAACCAAGGAATTTGCCTACAGGGAAACCTGGGGCTGCCTGAAGCTCCACTAGTCAGGCTCACATGATCTAGTTGAGCCTCATTGCTATTTCCACAGCACTCACTTACTGCTGGAAATATTTTTGTGGGGAAATTTGCTAAAAATGTCACAGCAAACCTAGAGGGCACCTCAGGAGGGTGCTGGGGCCAGTTGCTTAACTTTGCTGTACCGGAGTGGGGCAGTGCTGGGTTCTGATCACTGCTGGGTGCTGGTTTGTTATGCACCAACTTCAGAGCAGCAGCAGTACTGGGCCTGCTGACAGGTGATGCCACATGTTTGTAATGGCTCTGAATAAGAAAGCTGTGTTAAATTTGGGGGTGGAGGGGCAAAAGACCCTTAGGAAGTTCTATGGGAATGTTCCTGGCTAGGAATCAGTTCAGAAAGGTCAATTTTGGGGAGCCAGTAGAAGCGTAAACAAGGCCGAGCTCTGGAGTGGAGCTGGATTGCTTACAGATTTACTCAGGGCAAAGGGGCTTTCTCATGCACTTGGGCTGCTCTTGGCAGAGCAAGACTCTGTTGGAGTCATCTTGTGTATACAACTTGCTGCTGTTCTCAGACAGCAGGCTGAGAGCCTTCTGTCTACAGCAGATGGTTGGGCCTCCTGTTGTGTGGTGCAAAGCACTGCTGAGCAGAGATCAGTGTCTCAGCCAGAAGATGGCAGCTGCAGCAGAAGCTTCTCAGGTGTGAGACGGGCTGACCTGGCAGGAGTTTGGTAGAAGGTTGAGCTGCAGCAGTGCAGAATGAATGCTCTGTGACTCTTAAAGTGGGGCAGGAATCCATCCTGATGTGCTGCATAGCTGGGTTGTCTGGGCAGGCCACATCAAAAGCAGCACAAAATCACTGTAGTGTGATGGTAACAAGGATGGAGGAGCAGTTCTTTGAGCCCTTGGCTGATCTGAAAGATTTATCTCATCATCAATGTCCTGTTTCAGGCCTTTAATGACCATAGCAGCTGTGTGCTGGTGGTACTATTGTTCTGAAGCTGTTTAGTAGAAGCCCACTGTCACGTAGCAGCCAATTCCAGGTTTGAAGCTGGACCACAGGCTGTCACCATGCAGCTCTTGTTTGCATCACCAGCAGCACCTCAGTCCTCAGGTCACTCATGGCGCCCATATGCTGTTGGTGTTCTCCTGGCCTGGCTGTGCTCCGTGCTGCGATCGTGCTGGGAAGCACAGCTCATACTGCTCCCTTGCAGGTCAGCTGATGTAACTACAGGGAAGTGACTTAGCTCTGAGTGTACTTGGCACCATCACACACAAGCAGCTGGCTCCCTTCACCCAGTGATTGCATTTGTGTCCTACCCCTGGCATGCTGCTGTGTATGTGAGGACTTGCTGCTGGAAGTTCTGAGCTCCTCTGGAGGGCTGTTCATGCGGAGCAGCAGGTTTGACCCCTTGGATGGGCACATCAACAGGTGGGTGGTAAGACGAGACACCAACCACTGCCCAAAAGTGGGAAGCTCCAGCCTGGGCGGCTCAATTACCAAGTATCAGAGTAAGCAGCATGAGCTGCACATCCCCAAAATAGCCCGCAGAGCCTATATAACACCATGCACCCAGAGAACCCGCAGTCCTGGGTCCAGAGTGGCACAAGGCTGTTGCCACCTCCTGCAGGTTCAGTGGCTGCTGACAGCAGGGCCGGGATCCATCGCACCTCCCAGCAGAGACGGGACTGAGACGGAGAGAAGAAAGCGGTGCTGTGAGAGCAGCACGGGCTGAGCACTGCCCACACAGCTGTTGTGCAGCCTCCACATTCCTGCACAGCATCCCAGGGCTGCGGGCAGCATGAAGGACTATTTCCCATCCTCAATGCTCCGGTACAGTCGGTATCGTCAGAGACTGAGAGCTTCACGTACGGTTCACTTCCCCAACGACGTCGTCTTTCAGGACCACATCAGGCAGGGGGACCTGGAGCAGGTGGGGAGGTTCATACGTGCCAGGAAAGTGGCTCTGGACACCATCTACCCCTCTGGTGAGTGCTGGGAGCTGTGCACTGTCATAATGTGCTGGGAGCGGTGCGGACACAGCTTGGCTCCGGGCTGCCCATAGCAGCGTGCTGGTTGGAATCAAAGAGTTTTCCTTCCATTGTGAGCAGTTCTGCCCTTAACCATTGCCAGCAGGGCCTGAGAGAGCCCTGCATCACTGCCCCAGCATCTCCCCACAGCAGATCAGTGTGTGTTGTAGGAAGGGGGAAACAAGCCAGGCACAGCAGCGCACCCACACACCAATCAGTGGTGTGACCCAGAGCAGGAGCAGGAATGCAGGCAAAGAGCGAGTAGGTGGGTGGGCATGTGGAGTTCGGGGCCAGGCAGTGGGGCTCTCATCTTCTACCCTGGTTGTGGGGTAGGAGAGAGGAGAAGTGAGGCACTATTTTGTCCCTGGCTCCAGCTGTGGCTCACAAACACTGCTCTATCACAGGCACGGATCTGTGGCCTTGTGGAATTAATGTTTATGGGAAGGCACTGTGTTATGTTTGTGCCCAGCCTCGCTCAGAACTGTTTATGGAATGCCTTGAACCAAACAGGCTGGTGCAGAGCCCAGAATTTGTCTCTTTGGTGTGCTCGGCTTTGACATCTGCTGTCACATGGCCACAGAAGCATGATCTCAAATGACCCACGCTTCCCCCGTGTAACTGATTGCCTCATGCACTGCTCGGGAAGGAGCTTTGGGCAGCACAGGGTGGGTGTCCTGGGGGAGACAGGGCCAGGCCGTGGGCTCAGCGGGGCCTCAGATACAGGGGAGAGAGCTGCCGCACCTCCTCGTAGGGTAACATACGGTGTAAGAACAGGAACCTGTGGCAGCCACTCAGTTCCTCGGGCTTCTCCCCAATCCCGAGGCTTTATGGCCCCGCTCCTACCCAGTGCCAACCAACCCATCCCTCGCCCCGCAGGCATGGCCGCCCTGCACCAAGCGGTGCTCACGGGGAACCTGGACTGCGTCAAACTGCTGGTCAAGTACGGAGCCGACATCCAGCAGAGGGACGAGAACGGCTGGACGCCCCTACACATGGCGTGCAGCGACGGGCACGCCGACATCGCCAGGTGGGGGCGGCCGTGGGCACCGGGCCGGGTTCGGAGCCGCCCGGTTCGGGGCTGACGGTGTCGCTCCCGCAGGTACCTGCTGTCGCTGGGGGCCAGCATGGAGGCCACCACGGACGACGGGGAGAAGCCGTCGGACCTGATCGACCCCGAGTACAAGGAGCTGGTGGAGCTTCTCCAGGCCGCCACCATGGACTGATGGGGACGGGGCGGCACAGCGGGGCGGCACAGCGGGGCTGAGCGGGGCTCGGGCTGGACCCGGGCCGGGGGGGGGGGGTTGGAGGTGGGTTGGGGTCGTTGGTGCGAGCTTTGTACTTTTCCAATAAAGCTTTGGGACACGGAACGGCCGATAAGGGGTGGGGGGTAACGGGGTGTAATGGGGGGGATAATGGGGAGCAATGGGGGTAACGGGGGGCAATGGGGGGGAGGCGGGGAGGGGCTGCGACCACGTGACTTGGTGGGCGGAGCCGCCCCGCTGTGGAGGCGGTGTCGCGCATGCGCGCTGCGGCGCTTCCGTGGCGGCCCGAGGGCGAGCGGAGGCGGGAGTCGGGCCCAGGTGAGGGTCGCGCGCTGCCATGGCGGCGGGCTGAGGGCGGCACAAGGCCGAGCCCCGGCTGGCCGCCCTCTCGTTTCTCCCCGCAGCCGAGCCGAGCCGCCGCCGCACGCACCGCGCCATGGCCAGGTGAGCACCGACACCGGGCCCGGCCGCGGCCCTTTCCCCGTGTCCGCCCGCTCAGCCTCTCGCTGTGTCGCTTTCAGCTCCCCCGTGTCTCGCGTGGTTTATAACGGGAAGCGCAGCGGCGGCCCGCGTTCACCCGGCGCCGGCGGCGAGATCTTCACTCCGGCCCACGAGGAGAACGTGCGCTTCATCTACGAGGGTGAGCGGCGGGGGAGGGGCGGGGTTGGGGCCTTGGAGCGGCCGAGCCCCGCACGAACCGCCCGGTCCGTGTCCCCGCAGCCTGGCAGTGCGTGGAGCGGGACCTGCGCGGCCAGATGGGATCCGAGCGCGGCCTGGTCGAGGAGTACGTGGAGAAGATGCCGAACCCCAGCCTGAAAGGTGAGCAATAAGCACTGAGCAATGGGCAATGGGCAATGAGCACTGAGCGGCCCCGAGGGCCGGGAGCTGCGGCGAGGCCTGTGCCCCCAAATCCGCGCTCTGTGCTCTGTTCTCTGCAGCGTTTAAGCCCGTCGATCTGAGCGACCTGAAGCGAAGGAACACACAAGATGCCAAGAAGTCGTAAGGCAGGTCTCCGGCTTGTTGGCCAGTCTTTAAAGTCCTCAAGCAGATTTAAGTTGAGATTTTGTGTTGATTTCCTCCTCTGGTTACTGTACTCCACCTGTGGGAGAGCCGCTCGGCTCTGGGGCTGGCTTTGGAGCTACCTGAATTCCACGATGCTTAAGGGCTCAATGAAGCTACACAGAGCCCTCTGTAAAACATTGCGGCCCCTGACCCACAGCTTCCTCAGGCCTCCATGCTGCGCTCACCAGTCACTTGTTCTTCTTCCATCTCTGTCCCTGGTGTGCTGAGCATTCGGGCTTCCTGGGCTCTGGTGCAGAGCAGGGCAGAGCGCCTGTGCTGTTGGTAGAGGCAGTGCCGGCTCTCTGCTCCCTTCTGTGCATCAAGGGCTCACGGGTGCTGGAATGGACCAAGGGGAGAAAGAAGAAAACCTGGTGCCAAGGGACACACTGGCAGCCCCGGTTCAGCACCATCAGGCAGCTGAGTGCTGCCACTTTGGCACACTTTGCCTATTCTTTGCTCCCTGGTTGGAGGGCTTAATTTGTACCAAGTCTGCTAATGCCCAGGACTCATCAGTGTTACCAGAGCTCTTGGGTCTACATCCGATGCTGGATTTTCCCTGTGCTTAGATTGGGCCATATCCCTGTAGTGCTGGTAGTGGAGCTGCTCCTCTTTCCCTGAGCGGGGAGGGAGATCCCCAGACATTTTGGAGGTGCTCTGAGTAGGAGCGCTGAGTTATGCTCAGCCCCCTCCAGGAAGGTGGTGGTGGGGGAGTGGCTAACACCGACTTTGCATTAAAAAAAGCTCATTTGCATCCTTGCCTGAGCAACTTCTTCACTAACACCGCTTCCCAAACACGCACCCTTTGAAGAGACCTGATGTCCACAGCTGGCAATAACATTGTGTGCAGGCTGTGGTGGTCTGGTGTGATTCACCCTGGTTTCTCAGGACCCTTGCTCCTGTCTAAACCTTTCTGTGCAGGGAGAGTGACTGTGCCCTCATGCCTGTGAGGACATAAGCAGCTGTGGGGCTCCTGGGTGCCTCTGGGGGTGTGGGGAGCTGTGGGAGCAGCCTCCTTCCTGTGTTCAGAGCTGGCAGGGAGGGAGCTGCGGGGGCACTGCCCAGCACGTGGTGGATTCAGAGTGCAGGGGAGTTGTGGTTGCTGTTAACTTTCCTTTGTTCCGTCATTGAGCTGAACCGTTCCCTTTTCTTTGTTTGTTTATTTTCTGTTGTCTGTCACTTGAGGAGTGTTGTAAATAAAAACTGGTGTTCTTTTGAGTCTGCCTCTGCGTGGCTCTGCCTGCTCCTCCGTTGCACATCACAAGCATCAGCTCCAGGCTCACATCTGCCTGTTGTTGCTGTGTGCTGCTCACCACGGGGTTGTGCTGCCAGTGGAGCAGTACCATGGCATGGCCTGGCCGTGTGGGTGCCCAGTGCCCATGAGAGTCTCAGCCACACTGTGGACACTGGACACGGGCTGTGCTCTGCTGTGCCCTCACTTGGCCCCGCTGCCTTTGAGCTGTGTGTGTGCATTGCTCTGCTCTGCATCTGTCTGCAGCCTTTCTGGAGTAGTGCCCTCACTCTTTTTTTAGGCTTCCCAACTTGTTTTGTTGCTTAAACGCCGTGTTTCTTATTTTAGACTTTGGTGCTGACAATAACCATCAAAGTTTTCTGTACCTCTTCAGGCCTGGCCGAGCCCTAAGGACAAGGAACGCAAGGAGCAGAAGCCACCTCGATTATTGATTTATTCGTTTTCCGGAAGGGATCTTGCCCTTGCACTTGCTCTGGGCTCTTCATTTCACTGCAGGCACGTACAGCCTGGCACCGTGTGCTGGTAGCACAATGCCCTTGGGCTCTGGCAGCCCTCCTGCCAGCCAGCATCCTAGGAGCTGTTGCTGGACCAAAGATTGAAATGTTCAGACTATTAATACACTCGTATCCTTTTCCCTCTCCTGTATTTATGGCATTTAAACTATACTTAGCATTGCTAGAATTTCTCCTCAAGTGCACCTCTGTGCTGCGCCGTGACCCTGTTTGCCTCCCATCTCCAAAACACTGCTGTGAAACACAGGGGTGCTCTGCCACAGGATGGTGCCAGGGCAGAGCTGGGCTGCAGGAGGTGCCCTGTGTCTGGAGCAGCATTGAATGAATGACTGCTGCTGCCACTGCAGCTCGTCTCCGCCAGCCTTTCCCTCCAGGTGGGCCATTCCCTGCAGCTTTCAATGGCTGCATGTCCAGAATTTCCCAGGGGGAAATGCATGATGCACATGAAGCTGTATCCGTGTCCTGCAGCCTGGCAGCCGAGCAGCCAAGTCCCAGCAAGGAGCAGGGCACTGGGGTCTGAGCGTGGGGCTGCAGGGACCCCCACCAGCTGCATCCCACCACCACAGTGCAGTGGCAGAGCTCTGTGTGCTGCCCAGCAGCCTGGCCCTGGTGGCCTCTACCTTGTTTTTCTCTTGGCTCAGGTGCTGTGATGCTGGAGGCAAAGCGCTCACTCAGGCTCTAATGAAATGTCATATGGAAATGATTTTATAAACGGGCAGTTTTTATGAAGGCTAATAACAAACCACGGGGTGAGCGTGGTGAAGCAGCAGGAGGGAGGTGTGAGGTTCAGGTTGGGGGGGGGGGTGCCCTGTGTGGGGCTGAGACCGGAGGCCAAGGAAATCAGGCTGTTTACCTATCAAAGTCAGAGCTGGCCATGGCTTATTGTCACCGTGACTCGGCTATGGCTGTTATCATTAGATTAAGTGGTGGGAGGAGGAGAGGTATGTGTTGTATCATTGAATTAAGTAGTGGGAAGAGAGAATGGTAACAGGCAGAATCTACTTAGCAGACCAATTTGCAGTCTCCAATTACCTTGATGAAGCAGCAGTATCACTGCGGGGCCAGCGAGGCCTGGGGGGTGCCTGCCTTGACCTGTCAGCTCCCATTCCCAATGCGTCCCCTCGGTACAGCTCTGCTCCTCATCCCTGCAGGGTGGCACAGAGCTCTGCTCCCTTCTCAGCTCCAGGGGGGATGGAGATGGGAATGGGGACGTCATTGTGAGAGAGGGTGGCCACAGGTGGGCGCTGGGCACTGAACGTCCCCATCCAGCTGCTGCCATGGGAACTTGTGGGCGACGGCGGCCGCATCGCTGCGCTGCACTGCCCGCAAATGTCAGCCCTGCGCGTGGGTGTGAGCATAACATGCAGATATGATGGTGTACGGGGCACAAGTGTGTCCTCAAGAGCTGGGGTGTGCTATGCTGGTGTTGTTGGGGTGCTGTGCTGCTGGACCCCAGGGCTGCTGACTGCCAGCATGGTGCCAGCACAGCGGGGCCGGGGGTTCCCATGCCCCACCACCTTGGCCCCAACAGGGTGTTGTGGGTCTGCAGGGGGTTGACGGTGTGTTGTGGGGGGTTGGGGGGGGCGACAGTGCTGTGTTGCCGTGGATACACTGGAACAACAGGCACTGGGGCCGGCGCCGTGCATTGACCATATTTACCTTCCCAGAAACCGCCTCGTGCTTCAGCAATTTGCTCCAATTAGGCTCGTTACCGCATCAGGAGGCCGCGGTGACGGCAGTGCTGTGGGGACAAGTGGTGGCTGGCGCTGCAGCCCTAGGTCTGTCCCCATCCTCATCCCCATCCCTGTCCCTGTCTCAAGCCCTGTCCCTGCTTTCCCCCCTCCCATTTCACCCCCTGCCGTGGCACTACTGTCCCTGGGCTGTGGTCCCATGGGCTGAGCCACCCTCACCATCGCAGCCCTGGCCCCCGGCCCCATGGTCCCGGCTGCTGGCACAGGGCTGGCCCCATGGCGGGTGAGCGGAGCAGAGCAGAGCTTGGCTGGGCAGCCAGCGAGTTGTCACGTAAACAGAGGAAAATTACTGTGTGCTCGGCCAACACCACGCAGCTGGGATCAGTGCAGAGTGCCCTCCCCACATCTTGCTGGCTCCACTGATGCTGCTGCCCTCACTGCAGCCCCTCAGACTTGTGGCTGGTGCTGGGACAATGGGGGATGTGGCAGTGGGGCACTGCCAGGGCACAGCACTGCTCTCGTGTCATGTAGCACAGCTTGTACATGGAGAGCAGGTGTGCATGGTGTGTGCTGGGCCGTGTGTGGGTCCTGATGGTGTGCGTGGGGTCTGTGGGGGCATGGAGCCGTCCCGAGCTGTCTGTCCATCTGGGTGCACCCCGGGCACGGGGCAGTGTGCTAATCCCCACACAAAGCCATTGTGGTTCCTAAAGCCGTGGCATCCGGGCTTAGCACTCATGTGCACCGCACAAGCCTCTTAGGGTGCCAGCTCACCCCACCTCCCCCCCAGCCTGACCCATGGGACTGTGGGCACAGCCTGCCCAGCCTGAGGGTGACGGGAACCCCACGGTGCTCGGCACCAGCAGCAGCCACTGTCCATCCTCAGGAGAGCAGGGCTGAAGGGGCAGCTCCAAATGATTTAATTAAGGGCTCCTGGCAATGCTGATAGAGCTCATTAGTGGCTGGAGGAGAGCTGCAGCCCCCTCCCCCCCTTGCCTCTGCCCTGCTCACCTGTGCGAGGCCATAAGGACAGCAGTGCAGTGCAGGGTATCCCTGCTATGCGGCCCTATCCCCAGCTTGGGGTGATGTGCCCATCACCCACTGACAATTGGGGACACCGTGGGGTGGTGGTGTCACTGCTCCCCTTCCCAAGAACAGCCATTCCCCACAGACAGGCAAACTCGGAGCTGGCCCTGCAGCCCAGCACGGGCCCACACCTATTTACACAGTTACGACATAAATTACACCACCGTGCAGAGGGTCTCACGGGCGCACAAGGGCAGCACCACAGAATGAACCCCACCCCCCCCAATTCCCAGCCCCCACAGACCCCAGCCCCTGTTTGCCTTCTCCAACCCTGTCCGTGGGTCATTTTGCAGCCCCGCAGTGCCCGGGCTGAGGGCAGCGGCTGCCCCACGGCTCAGTCTGCTGCAGCCCTGCAGGTGCAGCTCAGAGGTGGCTCTCAGCCGTGGTCTCAGGGAACTCGTAGCAGTGGTGCTGCTCCCCCATGGCGAGCTGCTCGGCGGCTCCGTGGCCGCTGCTCTCGAGGTAGTGGGGGCTGGAGCACACAGCCATGCTGCGGCCCGTCCCGTTGGCGCAGCCGCCCACCAGCTGGTGCTTCTCGCAGCCTCCAGCGCCGTTGCGGGCGCTGGGTGCGTGGCTGTAGGTGTGCTTGTACTCCTCCGCCAGGTCCTTCCCCAGCTTCCAGCGCTGCCACCGCTTCAGCAGTTCCGCCTGTACCTGCGGGTGGCCGCCATCAGCATGGTCCCTCCACCCCGCGCCTGCTCCCAGCTGAGCCCAGCTGCTCACCTCCTTGTTGACGAAGCAGTAGAGAATGGCCACCAGCATCCCCTAAGCAGAGACAGGAGAGGCATGAGGGGCAGCGGCTGGTCCCAACCCCCAGTCCATCCCTCCCAGCACAATGTCCCTGTGGCCAGCCCGGCCCTACTGCACTCACCTGGAAGGAGCTGAGGAAGAGGTCGAAGAAGAGCTTGACGTAGCGCAGCGTGCCCTGGGCGTGCTCATCCGTGATGAAAGCGAAGACCACCTCGTGGATGCCCAGCAAAGGGATCAGCGTCAGCGTGGACTTGGCCAGCCTGCACGGAGCGGGCAGCCATAGCGCAGGGCCACGGCCATGGGCACCACTCCACCTGCATGTGGGCACGCAGGGCTGGGGCTGCGCCCACTGCCCACCTGAACTTGTAGTCAGTGTAACGCATCTGGTGCGCGCGGAGCTTGGAGACGAGGATCTGGATGATGCGGATGAAGATGAAGAAGTTGATCTGCAGTGGGGCAGAGAGAGACAGCGAAGGATATGTCAGCATGAAGCGGGCACAGCCCCAACCACGGCAGAGCCAGGGGAGGTGGTGGGCAAAGCCACGGGCTGAGGGCTCACCAGGATGGCCAGGAACACAGGGAAGCGGAGGATCCACCAGAAGCCCATGTTGTTGTTGGTGCTCCAGCACCTGCGGAGGAGAGGGATGGGGACCACGGGGCAGCCCTGTGTCAGGGTGGCTGCTGGAGCCTGGCACTGTGCCTGGCACTGCACTCCTTGCATGTGGATAGCAGAGCGGGGGCCTCTGCAGGGCTATCTCATGGGTTTCTCTACAATATATTACACACATACCCCCCGTGCCCCACACACCCCATGGCACAGGCTGATACTCACTGGATGTTTTCATAGAGAAACTTCACAACGACCCATGGGATGAGAAATAGCATAGGTGCCCCTGGAGTGGAGGCAGAGGGTGGGACAGGTGAGGCATGGCGCAGGCTCAGGTATGGGGATGGGAAGGGGATGGGATGCCGGCTGTGCTCACCCCAGCCTATGCACAGGTAGAGGGTGAAGTAGCTCCTCTCGGAGAAAACAGCCACCACCAGCAGGTTGTGCAGGTAGATGCCCTCCACCAGCAGCCAGCAGTAGTTGGCCACGATGCTGTACTGCATGAAGACCGTGGCCGCCCGGCAGCCAGCGGCAGCCTGTGGGTGGGGGTCAGGGCCTGCCGTGGTCCAGCTCCCCCAGCCCCCCACCCCACACTCACCTCATCACTCAGCCAGATGCGCACGTTGTAGTCATCGATCTTGTCGCTGTAGTGAGTCTTGAGCAGGGCATCGATGACCAGCACGGAGACGCCCTTCACGATGAAGGAGGCGAAGAGGTTCATGTGGATGTAGTTCCTCATGCAGTGCAGTTTGCTGGGGAGGCAGGAGGCTGCTGTCAGCGCTCGCTCCCCCACAGCCCCCTGGTTCAGCCCCTGTCTGTGCCCACCTGAAGCCCAGCAGCACGGCCAGGGCGAGCAGCAGCGCACACAGGGACACTGAGTAGCCCACAGTGTACATCACTTTGAAGCTGCCATAAGTCTTGGCGAATTTTTCCTGAAGAGTGAGGCAGGCGGTGAGGGTGAGGAGTGGCTCAGAGCAGCACATCCCTGGCAGCCCCCTGCCCGCTGCCCACCTGTGCTTCCAGGTCCTCGGCGTCGATCTGGCACTGCGTGGCATCCCGCAGGGACTGCCCCTTGGGACCTGTCACCCACTCCCCATCCGGCCCGCATGTCTTGAAGACGTATCTGTGCTTCACTGCACGGGGAGGAGGGAGATGGGGCAGCTGCAGGGACACAGCTGGGCTCTGCACACCAGCCCAGGGGACACGGAGCAGCACCTGCACAGAGGTGTGCATGCACACACCCCATGCCAGGCCATTACCTTTCTGGTACCAGGGCAGGAACCAGGGGCAGGAGACATTGACAGTGGTGTTGGGCAGTGCGTCGGGCCAGCAGGAGAACTTGTCAAAGGTCCGGTTACAAACCAGCTCTGTGGGGAGGCAGAATGGCGATGCGCTCTAACTCAGCCCACTGTCAGCTCTGGAGACCACACAGCACCCCATGCCCACCCTCAGAGGGTTCCTGTCCCACCAGGACACCAGGGCAGTGTGTGAGGTGCCCACTCTCACCTGTAGGTGCTGGCATCCGGCTCATGTTGCGTTGGCACTCCTCGCTGTAAGCCTTCCAGCTCTCAAAGAGGAAATTCGTGATCTGAGCAGAGGGTCCCTGAGAGCACCAGAGAGGTCAGCGGGGTCAGGCAGGGGCAGGCATTGATGGTGTGGAAGGATGGCCGTGGGCAGGCACAGATGGATGTACCACACTGTGCCGTGTGGACAGCAGGATTGGGCAGTGGCTTCTGTACAGTGTGGTGTAGCCATAGGCTGCTGCGGGTAGTGCCTCTGGGAGCCCGTCCTTACCTGGCAGCAGAGCAGCAGCAGCAGGAGGGTGAGGAGATGTGGCTGGGACATGCCTCCACCAGGCCACAAGCCGCATGGGGAGCAGGTCCTGGCTTCCTACCGGCCCTCAGCAGCTCCTCTGCCCTGGTGGTGAGGGCCCTGGCACACGGGTGACCCTGCATGAGAGGATGAGCTAAGCCCCCTGCAATCAATGCTGGTGTCTGATGTGCATCAGTGCTGATCTCCAGCAGCCCAGAACCCTGTGAGGCAGTCAGGTTGTCCATGGTGCCAGCACATCAGTGCACCCTATCTCTCACCCCATGGGTCTCCCAGCCCTGGCACACAGTGGGGATGGAGGTGGCTGTGGGGATGGAGGTGGCTGTTCAGACAGGGCTGCTGCCACCCTGGGATGGTTAACCATTAACCACAGGGATCCCCGGCTCGTGGGGCTGTGTGGCCCTGTGTTGGTTCTGCTGCTGGCTCCATTGCTCCCAGCAAAAGCAATGGGGAGCTTCATCCAACACGGCATCCGGGAGCTCGCTCACAAAGCCTGGCTCACGAGGAGCCATAACTCCCTCCATCCCCCTTAAGCCGGTTATGGGGCTCCTGAATGGGATTTCAGCTCTTCTGACAAGGGGGCAGTGTGGGAGCTGATGCTGTGGCATTACTGAGCCCCAGCCCCCCCACGGCCCCCCTCCATCCATCGCTCCCAGGGCTCGCTGCTCTGATCTGCCTATTTTTATCCCTGGGAAAGTCGTGTTTCCTCCATGCAGACCCACTCGCCATGTTGCAAGCGGCTGCCTGAGAAGCTCATTAATCAGCCCATGGCGCTGCAGATGTGGCTCACGGAGCGAGACCTACCAGCACATGCCTTATTTAGGCAGTCCCAGAGCAGGACACGGCCCTCGAGGACAGACAGATCTCACTGGGTGGGCTCTGGGACCTTCACTGATGGGCACCCTCCAGTCACCTGCCCACAGCAGCATCTCCATCCTTCTGCCTCCCTGTCCCTTCCTGCTGTCACCCATGGCACCCATGGGAACCTCCCAGTGCCCAGCCCTGCCCTCAGCATCCCTGCACCAGGGGGAAGCACTTCTCTGGGGCATGGCAGTGGATGTGCTGGCCTCCCCTCTCGGGCCAGGCAGGCTGCTCTGGGGCAGAGGCAGCACTATTTTTAGCTGCTGCAGTGGGATTTAGCACGGGGAGCCCTCTGCCCTAGACTCCCCTTTTGGCTGGCAGTGCTCCCCAGGCCCTGGGGCCGAGCTGCGGCCAAACTGGGCAGACTGCACTGGGTGAGGGGTCCTGGCTCGTGGGGCAGTCACGCTCCTCATCTTCAGCACAGAGCCTCCAACACACCCTGGCCCTGCAGCAGAGCCCTGCCCAGCCCTTTGCCCCAGCTGCCCATGGAGCTTTGTGACCCCCCTCCCCAGCAGTCTATAGAGTGGGGGACCCCACATTCTGGGAGATGCAGATGCCCCTATCCCCATCCACTGCCAGCAGAGGTGACACTACAAGATGGACCCAGCCCATACCACCATCTCCCTTTTGCTGGTTGGCTCCAGGCTCTACATTCCCCATTGTGCCGAGCCACGGGCACCGAGCCCCCCTAAGAGGATGGGTGCATCTGTTAGGACTGCAGGGAGCACAGGGGACTTTTGCCCCATGCTGCTGTTGGGCAATGCAGCATGTCCCTGTGTCATGTCTCTGAGGCTGCTGACCCCAGTGGAGGACGGGCTGCAAACACCGCACTGCAGCACCAGAACGGGGTCTGTGCAGGAAGGAGAGCAGGGAAGGGAAACAGTGCTGGGAAAGGGGACAGTGCCCAGCTCGGGGCTGGGCGTCACCATCCTTTGGGAGGCCACAGTGTGCCCTGCCCAGCCCTGCCTCATCCCTGCCCTGCAGCCCCAGCACACGGCATTGCAGCAAGGCGGGGGGATGGATGAGCACACGTTTATCCCCACACACGTGGCGGGATGTTGTCCCTGTGGGCACACAGCCCCTGCCCTGGCCTGGCACCATCCTGCCAACCCCCCTGCTTGGGGCTGCCTTCACATGGGGAGGGAACGAGCTCCACATCTGGGACTGCTGCAGCTCATTGCTACATGGATCAGTGGCTTGGGGAAGCCTCCATGGGGACACCCATGGGCATCTGCAACGTGACCTGTGAGCAGCCTGGTACAGCACAGCCCTGCACGGAGCCTGGTGCTGCCTGCAGAGCCCTGTCCCTCTGTGCAGCTCTCACCCCCCCGATCCCTGGGGCTGGGCTGGGAGCACACAGCTGAGAGCTCAGTGGTGGGAGCTGCCATCCTCCAGACCCCGGGATAAGCCCCCAGTGCACTACTGCAGCACTTTCCATGGCTGGCTTGGCTTTGCGCTTTGAGCTTCAAGGCAGCACAGCGGGGGCTTTGGCACTTGGCAGGGGAGGGGATGGTGGAGGGCCAGGGCTGATACAATGCCAGCGCTAGCCGGGCCCAGCAGACACTGCTCCTCTCTCCTCCCAGCACAGCAGTGGATCAGACAAGCAGTGCCCAGAGATGGCTGTGGTCGCCTGCACCCTGAGCTGCCTTCATCCGCACTGTCCCTGAGCTCTGGGATGCCTCCTGCTCCCCACTTGCAACCCCCACAGCTCCAACCCCCATCTGCCCTCTGCAAAGCGAGCGTGAGGAACTTGGGCTGCAGAGGAACAGCTGAGCTGCCTGGGGCGCCCCTCACACTGAACGACCACAGCTCATTTGCACAGAGCTACATGACGGTGGAAACATTGAGCAGCGGCACACGGAGAGCGGACGTCACGCGGCACCAACAACACCGGGTTCTGTGTCACTTTGGACCAAGAAAACCTAAACCAGCCCTGACAGCATTTTCGTCAACGGCAACAAAGGATGCAAACAAGCAGCAATTGCCCCCGTGCTGTCGGGACGAGGCTGTTTGCATCAACTCCAGAACTGCTGAAGGGGATGGGGATGGCATCTCCTGCAGCTGCCCCATACGAAGGGGAGTGCAGGGGTTGGATGGAGGCGATGTGGGGCACAGAGGGGTGCTGCACCCACAGCAGTGAGGCTCTGTCTGGGAGAAACGGGTTTGTTCATCACACTGCATGAACTGGGATGTGAAACGGGAGGAGAGCACAAAAGACACAGCAGGCAACACGTGTGGGCAGCGTGTCACAGGGGAAGCAGAAGAGTAGGAAAAGCTCAGGAAAAGGTCAGTGCAGACAGGCGTGTGTGCATGTGCACCCGCTCTGGGAGCTCAGCGTGCTTCTGCCCGGCCCAGCTCACACCACTGCTGAGCACTGGGGGCAGCTTCAGGGTACATCAGTGAGGAGCGAGCCGCAGGTGACCCTGCACACAGCTGCCCCATCCCAGAAGGGTGTCTTCATCTCAAATTGGTTCTGTGGGGCTGCGGGCAGAACCCAACACAGCCCTGTAGGGCACAAGGGCTTTCCATGCAGATGGGTAGGCAGAATGCAAAGGAAGAGTACAGGGGCTCCGTGCCTCCCCTGCTTCTACCCCCAAAGCCCCTGTCCCCGCCTGGCACAGTGAGGTGCATGGAGCTGAGCTGTGCTCCACAGCTGGTCTCAACACTGTGCTGCTGCTCAGAGCTTGCGGTCACATTTTTTCATTAACTATTTTTAATCCATATTTTGCCTCTTCTCCGCTCAGCCTTTTTTCTCTTTCCCTCTCCAGGCAACAGAACATGAAAAAAAAAATCTGCATCACAGTGCATGGAAAGGAGCAGGGATTGGTGGGAAGGACGGGAGCTCGCAGCTGGGGCGGCACTAACGTGGTGAGGAGGGGGACTGTGGGCCCAGAATTTTCCTGTGGATGCACAAATAAAGCTGAGAATATCGCAGGGGTAAGGACTGAACTTGGCACGGGTCAGGACACACACAGTGCACACGGTGGGCGCTGCATAGGGCACAGCAAGGTGCGGGGAGGACGCAGGGTGGGCAGCAGCCACTGCTTGTCTTCTGCTCTCTGTGAGCAGAGCTGGCTTGGCACTGGTGTGCGCTGCTCTCCCTGCACCACCTCGAGGGAGCAGCCGGGCTGGGAAGCGCCGTGCTGGGCAGAGGTGAGCTCTGCTGTTGCTTTGGGGATGCGCATGCAGCAGCCAGGCCGGCAAGGTCACATACCCAACATGTCCTCGTTAAACAAAGCCATTTACCAACACCGTGTTGACACAGCAGAGCTCGGGACAGAGTCACAAAGGGCACTTTCCGCGGGCCCCTGCGGCACCGGGGAGCCTGGGGAGCAGCGTAGAGGGTGGAAAAGTATCCTCTGCTTCTGTCCGGCATGAAACCACGGCTGTGCGCACAGCCAGAGCCCGGTGTGTGCTCCCCACCCAGGCGGGGGCACGTACGGGAGATGCTCTCGGCGCGCCCGAGCCCGGTTGGTGCCAATCACCCGGGGTGGGAGCACAGCGGGCACGGCAGCAGCGAGCGCCGAGATACCCGACGGCCGAACCCTTCCCCGGGGGCACCGAGGCAGACGGAGAGCGAGCCCAGAGCCGGGACCAGGGCCCTCCGCCCCGGGCTCAGCCCCGCCGGGGCTCGGGCCGTTCCCCGGAGCCGTTCCGCTGCTCCCCGAGCTCACCGACACGCGATGCACAGCGTCCGTCGGGGCTGTGCGGGCGCTCCCCTCCCTCCCTCCTTCCCGTACCTGTCGGGGTTGGGCTGGCGGCGACTCCCGGGCGCATCTCGGTGCTGGCGGAGACCGGGACCGGGACCGGCGCGCTCGACCGCTCCGGCGAAAACTTTTGCCGGATCCGCGGTGGCGGCGGCGGTGGCGGCTCGGGGGGGAGGGACCGTCACGGGGGGGAGGGATCGTGGGAGAGAAGCCTCTTCTCGCCGCCCCGCTCCTCCCGCTGGCACGGGGGGGATGGGGGGGGTGGAGGGGGCGCGGCCCGGTGCCCCCTCCCGGTGTTTGCACCGGCACAGGCGAAAGCTCCCGGGAACTGCGAGCGGCCGCGGTCACCGCCTGCGGTCCCGGTGCTGCCTCCTCCGCTCCGTTCCGTCCCGATGCTGAGCACCCCGGGGCCGCCCGGCGCAGCGGCGGGGACAGCCGGGAGAGCACCGGCCCCGTGCGGGAGGGATGCGGCCGAGCGCGGCTTTGCCGGGTCAACTCCGATCCCGATGCTGCTCCCCTCCTCCGGCGCTGCGGGTCCTCCCACCCCCCGCGCTACACCCCGGCTCCGTCTGTACGATGGTCCCGTCCCAGCCCCAGCATCGCGAGGTGAGGGGTCCCTGCCGGTGCCCGGAACCGGCGGCTCCTGACGGCGGTAACGGGGCTGACCCCGCGCCCGAACGGATCCTCGCGGGGCGGCCGGGAGCTGCGCCGACCCTCTCGTTCCGGCCTCCGCTGGTGGTGTCGGGTCTGTGTTTGCCGTGCGCTGTCCTGGCGGAGCGCGGCCAGGTAAACACGGCCCGGAGCGGCCGCGGCATCCCCCGAGCTCAGGTCGGGCCGAGCTCCCAGCGCGTTCACCTGGGGCCGCCCGAGGGGCTGCGGAAAACGGGGACGGGGAGCCGGGCTGAGGGGTACACAGCCCCCGCTGGCACAGGGCTGCCGAGCCCCGAGGGACGCGGTCGGGGCACGGGAGAGCGGGTCCGGCGGAAGGGAGGGCTGCTCCGATCCTCGGGGCGGTGGGTCCCCGCAGCCGCTCGGCTCCGGCCCCGGGGAGAAGCACCGCACCGCCCCGCACCTGCCCTGCGCTTCCCGCACGGCGCCGGGCACCGGAACAAAGCGGCGATGCCAGCCGGCATCATTAAGCTTCGTTAAGGTGACGAGCTTTCACTTCTGTGCTGTCCCGGGCTGGCTCCGTTCCGCCCGCCGCGGCCCAATTAGTATCGCGGCCCAATTAGTATCACGTCTAGGACGGAGCTGCAGCCAGCAGGCACGGGCCCTTGGCACGGCTCTGCACGGAACCCCGAGCGCGGCCCGGCCGAGGCCCCCCCGGCGCTGGGAGGTGCCATCGGGGCAGGGACAGCCCCGCTCCGTGCGGTGCTGAGTCCAGATCCCCCCATCACCTCCGGGGGTGCAGCTCCGGGGGAGTGGGGGAGAGAGAACCGCACTCCCCCCCCTCCCCACGCGATCAGGACGCCGCGGTTATTCGGCTGTTTATTTATTATACATTACGGTCACAGCTGTTCCAGTTCCTTGATCCCTCGGGGCCACCCTGCACAGCGCCGCGCGTGCAGAGGGCGATGCCCGCAGCCCCCGTGCTGGCACAGTAGGGCGGAGGGGGCTGCAAGGCGGATGGGGGGGTTGGGTACCTCAATGCGGGGAGCAGCGGGGCAGGACGGATGCTGCAGGGCTTGAGGACGGCGATGTGGGCAGCGGCAGAATCACAGCAAGGCAGCGCGGCTGCCCCCACCCCCCACCCCCACCAGGTCCTTTCTCTATCATTGGTATAAGGCACAATCCCTGATGAGCCCAGCTCCGATGGGCGCTGGGGAGTTTTGGCTGAGCAGGAGAGGAGGGTGGGGGGCAGCTGGGGGCTGCATGGGAGCAGCAGAGGAGGACACTAAGCCCACCTCCACCCTCACTCCACGTCCACCCTTGCTGCCGCAGGAGAGGTGGGAGCTGGGAGCCCCGTGCACGCAGTGCTGCCCTGCACAGCAAAACAGCCCCCGGCAGCCCCTCCCGCTGCGGGCTGAGCCCACGCAGAGGCACGAGGCAGCCACGGCAGGGGAAGGTGCAGTGCAGAGGGGACGAGGCCCAGGGGACGTCCCAGAGGTAACAGAAGTGCTGAGAATGGAGGAAGGTGAGGGATGGGGGCTGGGACCGGCCGACCCCGGGTGCAGGGATGTGGGGAGGGGACAACCCCGGCCCAGGGCGGTGGGGGGTTCTGCGGTCCCAGGGAGCAGGATCCGGCCCTCCTGCTCAGGTGATCACTTTGATCCCAAAGTATTTTCGCAGCTGTTCCAGGAAGACAAAGGTAAGGACGGTGTGAGGAATGAGGCGAATGGCAGCGGGAACGAAGCCCTGCAATGGGACAGTGAGAAGGGAGTCAGTGTGTGCTTCCACTAGTGCCTGCAGCCCGACCATGGGGAGCAGTGTGCTGGAAGGTGGGGATGGCCACGCATCTGGAACCCACTGCAGGCACAGCCAGGAGATGAGCACACGGGGTCTTCACCCATCCCCACACGTCAGACCCTGAGCTGACTGTGTCTGCAGTGACAGCCAGTGACTGCCAGAGCATCGCTGCCAGGACTGCCTTCCCATTTGGGATACCAGCAAAAGCCCACACGAAGGCAGCAAGCCCAGAGGAGCATCCTGCAGAGCTGCGGGGCCTGGCACAGGACCATGGCTACAGAGCCCTGAGAGCTCCATCCCAGCACCGCTATGGACACCGACCTCCATTCCTGCCCCACGTCCCCTTGCACTCACACACCTTGTAGAAGGCGAGTGGGCCGAGCTTGGCAGTCTCCATGGCACAGTGTACAACACCCTGCGGCAAGAGGGAGAGAGGTGATGAGACAGTGCAGGAAGGGGCTGGGAGCTGCAGGAGGGGTCACTCACCCGGTACTCGCCCTGGGAGTTCATGAGGCGCGTCTTCAGCACATCCAGGGGCTGGCACAGGAATGTGGCACATCCACCCTGCAGGAGACACTGGGATCATGGCTCTGCCATGCACGATGGTGGCTCCCAGGTATGACCCAGTGCAGGGAGCAGCACAGGAGCCTCTGTGCTCCATCCGAGCCCCGGAACAACCCTGAGCCCAGCTGCACAAAGCCCCATTCCCAGCGCTGCCCCCAGCCCTGCTCACAGCAATGAAGCTGGCCAGGAAGTGCGTGAAGATGTTGTCCGACAGCAGCCCGGTGGTGAGGACAAGCTGCTTGGCTTGGTCATAACAGGAGAGCTGCAGGGATAAGCTGTTAGTGGCACATCCTTCCCTGTTGTATCATGCACTGTCCCAGCCCTTGGCCCCACCATCCTACCTGCCCCACGGTGACCAGGGCCCCTCGGCTGGATGCCATCGTTGCTCCTGAGAACAGCTTCCTCAAGCCCTCTGCAGACAGGGGATGAGCACAGCCATGGGATGAGCACAGCCATGGGATGAGCACAGCCATGGGATGAGCACAGCCATGGGGCACTGCTCACACTCCCTCCCCCCCCAGGAGCCTCCTTCCCCAACCCCCTCTAGCATTTCATGTTAAGCACTGTGTGCCACAGCAGTGCATAAGCCAGGCCCACAGAAATGGGGTCCATTCAGATCAGCTCCATCCCCTCCTGCTGCCACTCATTTGGGATCCTGATCCAGCTTGTTCTTCCCAGCAGCTTCCAGACAGTGCCTCCCACTGCAGTGTGGGCGTGCTGCCATGCCCTGTGCCATAGCCAGGTGCTGCAGCAATGCCCCCAGCCCTGCAGGCCCACGGCTGCCCCATCCCTTCCCCTCTCCACTGCTGTCCCACAGGAGGCCCCCACAAAACTTCTGCAGGGCAGGGAACCCCGAGGGGCTCACCCCCCCACTGCCAACACAGCCTCACCTTCCCGCAGGACTCGGTACATGCCATCCAGGGCATGGGAATAACTGCAAGGAGCAAGAGGGGGAGGTGTCAGGGGCTGAGATTCCCCCATGTGCTGCCCCCACCCCCAGCCCTACAGCTCCCCACTCACTTCCGCCGCAGGTGGGCTGGCTGCTTGACATCGTTCTGCATCCTGCAAGGCAGAGCAGGGGGGTGTCACATCCTTTATGGGTGGCTGTGGTGGGGGAGACACCTGCCCCCCTGCAGCACTGAGCTGGGCACTGCAGCTCCTTCCCAAAGGACAAGAACCAGCCCTCCAGGGCCCTGCTTGGGGCCGTCCCACCGGAGCAGCTCTTGTCTTTCTAGACCTGGAGATCCCCACCAGGACCTGCTGTGACTGCAGGGGGGCAGGAGGGGCATCAGGAAGAAGGGGAACAGCGCAGCAGCACAGGCAGAACTGACCTGACGTTCACCATGTCTGCTGGGGTCCCCACGAAGCCACCGGTGAAGCCTGCAGCCAAAGCACAGCTGTGCTCAGGGTTCAACCAGCCTCAGGGAACCAGAGGGATCCCACCACCCTGCTCACCTCCCACTGCTCCCAGCAGCACTTTCTGATAGAAGGGGGGAGGCCCCTGGCTGCCACGGCCCAAATGGTCCCTCGCAGTCTCATAGATGGCGAAGCGGGTCAGGGAGTACGTCATCTGGGGGAGAGGGAGGGAGTCCCACCGGGCTGCCCAGCCTGCAGTGTGGGCACCCACCTGGCAGCACCCACCTGGCGGCACAGCGACGCACTCAGCCCGTTGTACAGTGCCAGGACGCCGTCGGTGCGGACCACGCGCAGCGCCATCCCCATCATCCGCATCTTCACCTCCTGCTGTGTCTGCAGGTGGACCTGGGGCAAAACCTGCCGGTGTCAGGGCACTGCCCCACAGCGGGCAGCTCCTGGAGCTCCTCAGCACCCTGTGAGCTGCCGCAGCTCTGGGCTGCCTGCATCTGAGGGACAATTGGAACCTTTCCTGGCCCAGGAGCACATGGATGGAGGTGCAGGAGGTGGAGCGCTGAGCTCTGCCCCTCCCATGTGGCTACCAACCCGAGTGGCTGCAGGAGCACAGCCCATGGCAGTGCCATGCTGTGCAGCCGACCAAAGAAAGCCTGGGTGTGCATCACCGGGGGGATGACCCAGAGGCACGTGAGAAAGTGAGCAGCCAGCACAGCTCTGGTCAGAAGGAACCAGGCAGCACTGCTGCTTTCATGACCTCCCGTCGCCCTGGGCACACGTGGCACCAGGCCTCCAGGAACTGCAGGAAGGGCACAAGCAGAAAGGCCTGCAGCACCACTCCTGTGCACTGCAGCCCTCCTGGAGCAGCACGGCAGGTCCAGCACCAGGAGCGAGGGCTGCCCTGGGCTGCTGCAGAGGGGCCGTCAATGTAGGAGCTGTATCATCCTCTGCCCGAGCGTGTCCCGAGTGCAGCGCAGCTCTGTGCTGTAGGTCAGAGCTCAGGGGACACCCCAGCGTGGGACGCACAGCGGGATGGTGGGAGAGTACAAACCCGGCTCCTGCCGTGCAGGAAGGGCTCGGCCTTTGATGCCGGCGCTCACTGCGTGCCACGGCAGCCGGGCCGTGCAGGGCACCCGGGGGCCGCGCACCTGCAGCCGGGCCGGGTGGGCTCCCCCGTGGTCCAAGGTCCGCACGCACAGAGCAGCGCCCTTGGCCCCCCGCCCGGCTCGGGGCCTCCCCGCCGCACTACGGTCCAAAGGCTCCGCCATCAGCGCCGGGCAGCCCACGGCTCGCTCACAAAACGCGGGGCAAAGGCCGACCCTTCCCCCCTCTGCCCCCCAGCGCTGCCGGCTCGGCGGGGCCGGACCGAGGTCGCAGCCCGCCGCCCTTCCCGGGAGCCCCGAGTCCCACGCGGGGCGCGGATCCGGGCAGCCCCGCCGGGCTCTCGGCCACCTGGCCGGGTCAGGGCTGGCAGCCGCCGCCACAAGCGGCCCCTTTGAGCGGCGCTGGGGATGCGATGCCAGGCGCTCAGCGCCCGGCTGACATCTTGGCCGGGGACGCGCAGCCCAGTGGGCCCGCGGCCAGCACCGAGGGCACGACGCCGCCGCCAACCCGGGCACGGCCCGGCCGGGGCAGCCCCTCGGCCCTCCCGCGGCTCCCGGCTGCGGTCACCCCCCGTTCCTCCGCGCCCCGAGCCCCGCAGCCGCCCCCGGCCGCCGTTCCGCCCGTCCGGCGCCGCGGCCGCACCTTGAGCAGGTCGAGCGGGTGGGTGCAGCACGCGGCTCCGCACGACGCGATCCCCCCGAAGTACCAACGCGACACGCGCTGCTCCGCCATCGGCTCCGTTCTGCGCCGCCGACCCGCGCCGCTCCGCCCCGAGCCCCGCCCCGCAACCCGCGCCGCTGCACCGGCAACAGGCCCCGAGCGGGGAGCTCCGCCCGGACCACGGCAATCAGTAACGAAGGTGGGAACCGGCTGTGATGGGATGGGGAGCGGGCAGAAGGAACGGACCGGAGAGGAGGAAGGAGAGGAGGAAGGGGAAGCGGCACGGCAGGACCCAGTGCTGCGCTATCGGCACTGCACACCGATCCCGTGCACACTGATATTGTGCACACCGATCCCGTGCACACCGATACCGTGCACACTGATATTGTGCACACCGAGCCGCTGTGCAATGCAGGTGATGAAGCAGCAGCTCTGCCCCAGCGCCGTGACCGTGTGAGCACGAGCAGAACCCGGGGGAAGCGGCCCCAGCTTTGACAGATGACGGTTCTACAGAGGTTTTGTCACTTGGCTTTTATGAATGTAGAGTTCATTGTGATGCCGGAACTAAACGGCAGCCCCACATAACCACACGCTGCCGCTGTACTGAACCATGCGGACAAAGCTTTCCCAGCACGCAGTGAGGGCATCTCGCACTCGGAGCTGCCCAGGGCCCGGCTCGGTCAGTGTGAGCACCACGGGCAGCAGCGGGAGCCGCTCCATGAGTCCCTATGGGTGACATGAGCTGCCTACTCCAGAACCACAGTCCCTCCTGCTGCCTCCAGCGCTGCTTTGATCTTCTCTGCTTCCTCCTTGGACGCGTTCGCCTTGATCTCCTGCGGAAGGGACTCCACCAGCTTCTTTGCCTGCGGAAGGTACAAAGCATGAGATCCGTAAACCAGCTTTCGCTAACCAGATTAACAGATTTAATGCCATGAGCCCGACCTGTGTGTGAACAGAGCAGAGAAGCCCAACTAATGCTCTAAAGCTCAACACTTCCACTTGGAAGACGCCTTCCCAATGGGCAGCAGCCTATTTCCTGCATGGTACATATGCGATGTGTGCTGTACTCTCAAGCATTCAGCCCTGGAAGGTGCCCAGGGCACAACCAACCATCTGCTAACGCAGCCACTGACCCGGCCAGGCTGTTTCTTCAGCGTGGATGTTTTAGTTTATATATGTGTGCCTGAAATATGGCCATCAGAGTGCAGGACATGGCTGTGCGAGTGATGTCACACAGCCCAATGTACTGGGACCAAAGAGTTCCAGCACAGACTCTGCTTTAGGCACAGTTTGGTACTTTCAGTACTTTATATACAAACCTCTAACGTGGAGGAGAACAGCAACAATTAAAGCACTTGAGTTTTGTAACTGATTTCCAACAGTACCACGCCTTGTTTAAGGGCAGTGAGCAAAGGCAATGGGGTAGGAGGGCACAGTCCTGCCAGCTGCTGCTCCCAAACCACACAGCAGCAACAAAACCTGGGGGGTTCCAGAGCCAGGAGCTGCCACCAGCTCATGTGCTGCGTAGAATTAAAACTGACCCTTGGTTTTATCAGCTCAGCACACGCCAAGCACAGTGAGGATGTATCAGCAGTGGCAGAAGATGCTTTGTTGCAAGGGACAAGGTGCTGCTGTGCAGATGAAGCTGTGCCTGCACTCACAAGGGCCCATGGCTGTGTGTGCACAGGACAGCCTGCTCTGGTTTGCTGCAGTGAGGACATGCAGAACAATTAAGGTTTTTCATCCTTGCTCCCTTAACACTGAACTTCTGTTCTAAAGCAGCCTCAGCCCTGGGCAGCAGCTGTTCACATCTCCTGGATGGAAGAACAGCATAGCCCCGGCTGCACACACACCAACAGCCCCTGGGCAGGGCACTGCTTGTTTCCAGCAGCGCTTTCTTCCAAACCATTAAAAAAACTTCACTTAAGGCCACCTTAAATCTTGTTTAAAGGCACCTCATCCAGATGAGGCACATAAACAGGAAGGGATATGACTTTTATGAGAGTGAACTGTGATCGGACAAGGGGGAATGGTTTTAAACCGAGACAGGGGAGGTTTAGGGTGGATATCAGGAGGAAGTTTTTCACCCAGAGGGTGGTGACACACTGGAACAGGTTGCCCAAGGAGGCTGTGGATGCCCCATCCCTGCAGGCATTGAAGGCCAGGCTGGATGTGGCTCTGGGCAGCCTGGGCTGCTGGTTGGTGACCCTGCACACAGCAGGGGGTTGGAACTGGATGATCATTGTGGTCCTTTTCAACCCAGCCCATTCTATGATCCTATGACAGCTCCTCACTTACAATAATGCTTTTTCAGCTACACATGAAACGCAACCTCTACAGGCAAAACCAGCCTTCAGCTGTATTTCTGTGTGCGTGTGTTTTAAATCAAAGTAACTTGTGGCTGCATCACAAGCGTAACCAGCTTGTTCTACAGGCTCCACGTGCCATGCTGACTTAGCATTGGCTCTCCAGACTGTTTTTAGTTGTCCACTGATCATATCTGTTGAGAGGGCTCCGGCATCTTAATTATTGCTGGGACATAACGTTCAGGCTGACCCAGCTGGCAGACAGTTATTTCCCAGAGGGCCAATGGAACTGACATCACTGAGAGCAGAGTGTCTCTGTTGTTATTTGTTTTACAATACATCGTTATGAATCATTTGGAGGAGGCACAGAGTGACATAATAAAGCGGATTTTACACTGCTTAGCATTGCTTCCTTGCAATCAGATAAATAGAAAGTGCTGCTATTATTATCCTCAAGACATGAAAGCATCACAGTACAGAATGGAAGCGTGTTGGAGGCTTCCACAGTGAGAAGCTTGGCCAAATCCAGCTGCAGTGACAAGTCCTGGCTGCCCCCAGGTTCTGTGGGAAGCTTCCTAGCACCTCTTGCATTGGGAGGAAAGGAAGCTGGCACAGAGGGCTGTGAGCTCTTTGCTCTGAGCCTCCCCCTTCACCCCTTCTGCTATGGGCTCAGCACTTCAGAGCTGGGAGGGACTGAAAGGTGCCTACTGGGCACAGTGAGTCCTGTGCTTCAGCCTGGTCTCATCTCTGCTCGGAGGGGCACAAAACCCTGGGCACCAGATGGGAACGCAGGCAGCCCTATGAGCAGAGCCTGCTTTGTGCTGGGGCAGCAGAGCCTGCTTTGTGCTGGGGCAGCAGAGCCTGCTTTGTGCTTTGTGCTTTGTGCCGGGGTGGCCCCATCCCATCCTCACCTGCACGAGGTTTATGCCGGGCACAAAGTTCTTCACCTCCTTAATGAGCTTCACTTTGTCAGTTGCTTTCAGCTCCGTCAGCCGCACTGAGAAATGCGTCTTCTCCTTCTTCATGGGGACGGCCTCCTCCTCGTCCTGCAAAGGGCCGCGGTGATGTGAAGGTGACACCGTGATGCTCCCACAGCCCCCACCCATCCATCCCACCCCCCGGTGCCGTTACCTGCGGGGCCGCCTGTGCGGGCAGGTGGGCGGCGGCGCCCGCGGGCATCACCCCCACATCCGGGATCTTCAGCGTCTCCTGTAGGAAGAGCGGCGGTGTCAGGAGTTGGGGTGGGCCGAACCGGGCCGGGCACAGCCGGACCGGGCATAGCGGGACCGGGCATAGCGGGACCGGGCATAGCGGACCGGGCATAACGGGACCCACCTTGAGCAGCGCGTTCAGGTCGGCGACCTCCAGCAGCGTGAGCCCCGCGATGTCCCGCACCAGCTGCCGCACCTTGGGCGAGTACTGCTTAGCGGCCGTGTCCAGCGGCGCCGTGTCCAGCGCCTCCCCGGCCAGCGCCTCCGAGCGCCTCCGAGCTCGGCCCGTGCCCAGCGGCCGCACCGCGCTCCAGCGCCACGACAGCGCGGGGCGGCGGGACACGAGCGGCGGCAGCGCCATGCGGGCGGCGGGCAGCATGGCGGCCGCAGAGGACACGGCGCCGCTCTACCCCGCGCTCGATGATCCCGGCGGCCCCCGCGGCGTGCGCCGGCCGCTCTAGCCGGCAGCGCCCCGTCTCGGTGGTGGAGCTGGAGCCGCCGGGTCCGCCGGCACTCGCTGGTTCCGGTAGGTGTCGCCCAGCACAGCACAACACGCCGGTTCGTTCCGCACACTTTATTATAGACACCGTTGTGGCTCGGGATCCTCCGGTAACAACCGGGGTGAGGGAAGGGAGGGTGAGGGGAGCAGAGCGGGGGGTGGATCCCTCCTGCCCCCGGCCGGGCACAGAGGGGGGAGGAAGCAGGGACGGGAGAAGGGGGGATGCGCCCCCAAGAACCAGCAGCAGCGCTGTAAGCCGGGCACCTTGTGGTCAGGGACGGACACAGGGAGGAGCTGAGGGACAGGACGAGGTGAAGTGATTCCGGATGAAGAGTAGTGTTCCGTTGCATCGCCTGCACTCCCCTGTGCAGTGCTCAGTCAAACGAGATGAGCTGGGCCTCTCCGCTGCCCTGTGTCTGCTGCACCGCTGCTGCCGTGGGCTGGGGCTGCTGCTGCTGCTGGGGGGGGGCTCCAGCCGGGGCCATCTGAAGAGAGGAGAGGAGGCAGCACCGTTATGCAGTGGCTGTACATAAACCCCCAGTGCCCCGCAGGCAGCACTCACCTGCTGGTACAGGGGCTGCTGCCCAGGCAGGTAGGACTGCTGTGCGGGCAGGCTGCTCAGTGCTGCTTCTTGGCCTGGCAGCGCCGACATGAGGCCCTAGAAGGAGCAAGGAAAAGGGGGTCAGGTTGGCTTCCAGGCTCAGCATTGTGGAGGAGAAAGCAAGCCCTGTACACGGGCAAGCCTGCTGACTCCTCACCTCCAAGCCTCTCCATTCCTGGCCCCAGCAGCACAGGCTCAGGAAGGCTCCAGTGGCTGGAGTCTCCCTCCCCCAGCACCCCCAGATGCTCACCTGCATGCCATAGGGCTGGTACCCCATGGAGACCGACTGGCTTCCCATGTAGCCCACAGCCCCTGACTGAGGAGCCTGTGAGATGGCAGGGATGCTCTGTGACTGCGATGCTGCATTCTGTGAAGGAGATGCTGCCAGTGAGAGGTTGTGCAAGCAGCTGCATCTCACATCACAGCTCTGCTGCAAGAGCTCTAGGACCAGCAGGGCTCTCCTCTAGAAGCAGGTAGGGTATGACTTCCCTCTGCACAGCAGGGAGCCCAGGGCTGGTCTCATCCCTGCCCACTCCCACAAGAAAAGCAGCAAAACAACTCTGAGACCAACCAGCTCCTCCTGCTGATTCAAGGTTTGAGAACCACTACTGAGGTTGGAGTACAGACACCAGCTCCACAAAACACCCCCAGCCCTGCCCCAGCTGCTCTGCAGCAGCTGCCCTCACTTACCTGGTAGCCCTGTGTTGCAGCTGGCTGATAGGACGAGTACGCTGGGGTCGTAGTGGGCACTGCCTGCCCCTGCTGAGCCGCCTGCCCGCTGCCTGCCCCTGGTTGGTACATGTAGGCATTCACCACATTGGGATCTGAAGTGAAGAGGGCAGAGATGGAAGCAACTGCCTTTTGTTCAGCCTCTGCCTGCACCGGATCAGCACGTTAACGTACCTGTCCCAGTGACAGGCATTGCTGTATATGGTCCTGTGCTCCCCTGTGCTGCCTGGTTCATGTATACACTGTGCATGGGAGAGCCCTCCACAGAGCCAGCGGGGCTGAAGGTGCCGGGGAAGCTAGTGGGCCCAGAGGGCTGGTAGATCACTCCACTGGCTGCTGGCATGGCCTGGAGCTATTGAGGGAAGAAAAGCAAGCTTTAGATCGTGGCCCCCAGGACCCAGCAGGAGGGTCTCTTGCCTAGCAGCCAGACCTGGGCATAAGGCAGTGAGAAAGCTGGCATCTGGGCTCTCATCTGGATGGTCTGCTTCTGCTGTTCCAGGCGCATCTGCCTCTCCTTCTCCTGCTCTTGCAGTCGCTGGATGGCCAACTGACGCTGCATCTCCAGGTACTCCTGTGGGAACAATACCAGTGCTGTGATGGCTGGAAGCTAGGACACAGCAGCACTCCCTCCTGTCATGACAGCTGTCCTTGCCAACTCTGGCTGGCCCACAGTGCATACAGGTGTGCAGGTAGATCCACCCTGGAAATGCTTCTCTGTCTCACCTGCTTTTTCTGTCTCATTATCTCCAGCTTCTGGGCCAGCTGGATCTGGCGCTGGCGTTCTGCTTCCTCTGCTGCACGCCGCACCTTCTCCCGATGCTCCTCCCGCAGTGCATTCAGAGCACCACGCGCATCCCGGATCTGAGCCAGTTTGTCCTGCAGGCTTTCATAGTACACTGGGGAAGGAAAGAGAGCCTCAGGGATCCTCTCAGTGCAGAACACTCAGGCCATCCCTGCACACAGCTCTGGCTTCCCTCCAGACAAGCTGTGTCATGGGAATGCCAAAGGCTGGCTCTGAGAGATGCCCTGGCAGCCACCTGCTCCTCCCCAGGACACCCAGCCCAGCTCCCACATACTTCTGCGCTCATCCAGCTGGTTGAGCAGCTCCAGCAGCTGGGGGTGCATGTTGTTAATGGACTGGAAGAGGGACAATACGGCAGAGTCGTTGGTGATGCTGCGGCCTCGCATGTGGTTACTCTTCATGCGGTTGACAAATGTGGTGACCGCATTTTGCAGAGCCTTCAGAAACTGCTCGTGGTTCTCCTCCGACTCACCATTCTGGTACTGCTGCTGGAAGGACAGGGCAAGCAGTCAGCCTCAGCTCAGCCATGCCAAGAGCCAGCAGCAGCTCTGTGGAGCTGGGCTACATGGGGGAGTCAGGCACTTTTCATCCCTCACAAGCTGCTGGACACAGGCTCAGGGCCCCTCTTACCTCAACAACACTGAGTGGGGCAGGGTGGGCTTCCCCAGGCTGAGCAACTGGCTCTGTGAGAGACAGAGGTGCTGATGGGGTGGGGCTCTTGCGAACTTCCTCTTGTTTCTTCTCCCAGTAGTTGCGGTTCAGGTACCGAGCCAGCTGCCAGGAACAGAGGGAAGATGAGCATCATGGCCCCGCTGGGAACAGCTCTGCACTATGGACTCATCGGTCCTGCATCCTTACCTCAGGCTCGATGTCCTCAGCCAGGGGAGCAGAAGAATTCTGGAAAGAGGTGAACAGATAATCCAGTTTAGAGAAACCAGAAAACTGCAGCTCACACAAGCTGTCCTGCCCATGCACAACTACCAGTGCTGAACACCAGAATGAGAGGGGTACCACCATCTCCTTCAACCAGGTACAGACTACAGCTCCTGTGCACCTGAGCGACATGCCAGCAGCAGAGGCATCTAAACACCAGCTGATTTTCCAGCCAAAAACATTTTGTGAAAAATCAATGGACTGACGGGGGCAAAACTGTTCTCTTTGGGATGAAATCTGACATAAGCAGGGCAGAGCTGGGCTGTGGAACTGGCCTGTGCCCAGCTACCTCATGCTCAGAGGCTCCTGTGAACGTACCACAGGTGGGGAATAGAGCGTGCCCACCGGCGGAGCTGACGATGTGACGGGTGTGGGCTCAGCCTTTGGGTACATGGAGTAACTTGTCTTCTGCCTCTGCAAAAAGGGTAGGGGAAAAAAGAAAAAAAGTGAGAAAATCCAAACAGAGACTGTCCAGATTCATCCCAGTCAGCAGCACACTGGGTGAATCTGGGCTGTATAGCAAAATACACTCCCAGATGCCAAGATACAAACCATCCTCTCCTTCTCCTCGGCCTCTGACTGAGACAAGGCAATGGCTAGCTGGAGCTCTTCCTCTTCTTGCAGAGCTGTCTCATCACGCTTTGGGGGCAGCTGCAAGTAGAGAGATGAGGAACTGGCCACTAAGGGGATCAACAAGTAGGCCACGATCACTAGTCAGCTAGTGAGGGGAGTCACTGACCTGGGACTGCTGAGAGAGGGGGCTAGTCAAGTACTCAGGGGGCAGTTCAGAGGCGGCAGCAGCTTTACCCTCAGCTTTCCTGTAGCCAGAAAGATGTGACAGTGCAGAATGAGCTTCTTTCTCGGCACTGGAGCCCCAGTTCTGCACAACATAACAGCTGTAAAACCCATTCCCAGAAGGAAAAAACCCAGACAGCCTGCACAGCTTGGGAAACCCTTTGCACTGCTCTTTGGAGAGACGGCTCCATGCCCAGTTTCTCTCCTCATAGTACCAGCTGTTGAAAGAAAAAAAACATGCCACAAAGGGTACTGACTTGTTGAGATGCTCATAACAGGGCTCACACACTCTCACTTCTTTCTCAATCCCGAACTTGGGGATGGTGGAATACTTGGAGGAACACTTGCCACAGAAGATCTGCCCACAGGCCCTGCAGTGATGCTGGAAAAGATGGGAGACATCAGTGTGGTAGTGAGACACTTCTTCATTGCTGGACAAGTTCACTCAGACAGGAACATGTTCCCACCCAGATACAATTCCACACAGGCTCAAGGAGTCTTGTACTTTCTGGAGGGGCTGCAAAAGACCAGGGAACCCAGAAAGGCAGGAATAGCACCCACCTTCCGTGTCACCACACCAAACTGCACTCGACACCTGTGACACTCCTCAGCATCCACCCAGTCTGGAGCCTGTTGGGTTTGAAGAAACTTGTGTGAGGAAAGGAGCAATGTCTCAAGGATGGTGGCTCCACAGAGCCTTTTCTCTGACTAACTAAAGCTGTCACAAATGAAACAGGAAGAAAGCATTTTCAGTTCTATGGAATATTGGTCCTTGCAAGTGGTCACCTCTCACGTTACTAGATTGTGACACTTTCCCAGTAAGCAGGATTTCAGCAATCACTTTAGCCACATCCTGCTACCAAGTTCAATCTGCCATACTGCTGGAAAGCCACTGAGTAGATCCTTTCTGTAAGGGTGCTGTATGGTAACTGGTGAGACATGGCCTGAACCACTGATTGAGCACCCCGGGGAAGGGACCCAGACAGCCCTGGGAGCACAAGTGAAGGCAATTCAGCTGTGTGACCAGAAGGGGTGAAGCCTGGCTGTACCTCTCTTACACCTCATTTAAAGGCTGACTGGCACTGGGGATGGATTTCTTCTTGGAGATCCCTCCCTGGTGAAGCTTTCCCCTGTGAACCTAGGATCTGATACAAGTGAGCTATCTTCTTCATTTTCTTTATAGCACCTCTATATAATGCCAGCCCTTTTGTCATCACACCTTTGTTATAATGCCTTTCCCATTGTACTGATCTGCCTAGTTGCTACAGGCACTTAGCAAGATGAGACTAATTGACCAGGACAGGGTCAACTGTCCCATTCCTCTGAGCCATCTTAGGCCAAATTGCCCAGGTGGAGCAATATGCACCCAGCAAGGTCTGCTCTGAGTGAAACAGAAGAAAGCAAGAACTGAAGATTTAGTATCTTTTGGGCTACAACAGGAGGGTCTGTCCTGCAGTGCCAGCTCCCTTCCCCAGCAGTGAAGCTCACCCTTTCTGCAGCAAACATGGCATCACTTTCCTTGAACTCTGGAAATACATGACCTGTAGGAGAATAGACAGTGTTTCATTGTGAAAGGCT
The DNA here is from genome assembly GCF_054131305.1 of Coturnix japonica. NCBI lineage: Eukaryota > Metazoa > Chordata > Aves > Galliformes > Phasianidae > Coturnix > Coturnix japonica. The sequence goes on from NC_140685.1 coordinate 5,323,699, forward strand.
TCTCCTGCACACAGAATCTCTTAAGTCCAGATTTCACCAACGCCAAGCTGAGACCCAAAGCCCACTCCTTCTGCAAAGCTTCTCTAAAGCAGATCTGCTTGGCAGCTGTCCACCCACCTTTTTCCCCAGCATCCTCACCTTCAACCTTCATTATCTGATAGGTGTCCTGCACCACCTTGTACTTGGGCTCATTGCGGAAGGCATGAGCCCAGGCCTGGATAAGGTTCAGAATCTTACTGCGGACACTTGTTTCCACTTGCCTCTGCACAGTAAAGGGGAAGAAAAAAAGAAATCTGAGAAAATGTCCCTGAAATGCAGAACATGCATCAAATTCTGTTTACAGAGAGAGGAACTTGGAGGACTTGTGCAAGCATGCTGCAATCAGAGCAATCTACAGCAAGGACTACACCTCCTTCAGCTTTCCCACTTCCTCACTTCAGCATAAGCACAAAGACATCCTTCAGAATGGCACAAGTCATCTTAAAAAGGGATGTAATCATAATGCTTTTGTTAAACATCTACAGAGGCTTGTATAGTTGCTCCCCAGGGGAAGTGTAAGCACTGGTCTGCCAACATTCTTGTTTACCTTCTCACAAAAACTGATCATCCTATACTCCAAAACCTGTATACCCAGCTGGGCAGGACAGCACAATCTGATTCACCCCACTTCTGATAGGACACCACAAACACAAAGCAAGAGGCTTTTTGTGCCTAGCTGTCAGCAGCTCCAGCTCAGAGACTCCTGCCTATTAGTATTCAAAGCTACCATGGATACGATGCAATAAGAACAGCTGGAAAGCCTGCCCTTTGGAAGCAGGGGCAGTTGTGTCACAGCTCAAGAACAGGAAACTTGGCAAGCCCACTCTTATCCCAGTCAGCCTTTAAGTGCACCCTGTCATCAGCTGACCGAGTCATGGCCTGCTCACATGACTGGTTTCTCCAGAAGTCATCCAGGAAGCAGACAGGCATTGCTAAGCTCCTATTTCAGCTGAGAACTCAGCCCACACAGTATGACTTAGTGATACTTCCCAGCGCTCCAAACTTGTAGAAGAACTGTCAAAATCCTGCTTTGCACAAATGGCACAGCCCCAAGCCTCACCAGAACAAAGGTCATGTTAAACAGGTGTTCACAAGCAGCAAAGGACCCAGTATAGGATGAAAATGGGTCTGCAACTGTTATGGAACTGCTGAGGTAGGTAAGGACTGGAGAGCATCACAAAATCTCTCAATCCAATCCAGTCTGATTTCTTCAGTGCCTGGAGTGGCTGCACTACTACACCTGGCCTTCACATCGCAGCAGCATTCCAAGTTTAATAGAAGATACTGCATAAAGACTGAGTCAGCCCCCAGCAGGAAAATGACAGAAGAGTGACGCTCTGCTACATTACATAAGATGACGGGACTAGCACAGCTCACTCCACAAATATCTGGGTCATCTGCTTGTCTATTTCTGGAAGAAGATAGGGACTGTAACAAAGTAACAGCATCACTCTAACAAGCTCCTGTCTGTGCATTGTTGTTCCTGGGACTGGGAACTGAAGACAAGTTCTTATTTGCACCTCACTTTTGGAAGTCTCCAGTCCTGAGACATAAGGAGCTCCTGCAGGCATCACATCTTATCAAACTGACAAGTGATACAGGTACAGGTTGTTTTTCTCTGCAAAAGATTTCCAGTTTCCCTTTTGTTCCTTACACACAGAAAACAAAATGTAGAACATGCACATTTTCTCCTTTCATTGCCTCTTTTGCAACTACATTCAAAAACTGAAGTAAAATAACATACATTTACCTTGAGTATTTCTTTCAGTTCCTCCATTGTTTGTTTGTTGGCTACCTCATCATGAACTGTTTGGCCACAGTTTTTAACCACAGACTCCATGACCTGTAAGTGCAAAGGAAAGCATTAGTCTGTCACTTTCCTCCTTCTCTGTTTATAAGGAATGAACAAAAGAGCTGCATTTCAGCACCAGTTACAGGCTCTTGCAGCAGGTGCACAAATGGGGCACTATTTAAGTAACAATTCAAGTTAAGGAAGCATCAATTTGGAGAAAACCACACCATGAGGCTGGAACATAGGCTATGTTTCAATTTCACAAGGTCATTTATACCACTACTATTTAATAACCAAGGGGCAAGCAGACAGATCGACAAAGTCAGTCTCTCAAAGGCTCATTCCAAGGCTGAATGAAAAACACAATCACTCCTGAAGCCTCCACACTAGAGCAGAAGGCAGGCTTAGAAGAGATGGGAAGATCCCTGGCCTGTGAACTGGGCCCTTAAGTCACAGGAGGTTTGGGCTGAAGTTACCTCCAACGCATAGAGCGCCACGTGGGGATTCTTGTCATTGACCTTCTTCTTGATGGCATTGACTGCGTATTTTGCTCTGGACAGAGAAGGAAAGCAGACACACCTACATAAAGAAGAATCTACCAACATAACCTATCACCCTCCCAGTAACAGAAGAGTAAAGTTAGCTCATGGTGCACCCAATTTCCCACAAGGAAAACTGGGAAGAGGAATGCACGTATTCAAGATCGAGCTTCTCTATTGATTTCAAGCCAGGTATAACCTGCAGTTACTAACATCGGGAAGGGTACTGCACAACACTGAGCTGTGCTGCCTCTTAATGCTTTTCTAATGGCACAGCGAGCAGCATCCTGCAGGCTGACAGTGTTTCACCTTATGCAGGCCATCAGAGCCGTGCTCACAGCTCAAACCGAAGCAGAGGGCGCTTACTGGGTGTCTCCCTGGCGGATCATGTCGCAGATCTGCAGGATGGATTCCCAGTCGGTCTCCAGCAGGAGCTGGCTCGTGGCCTTATCTGCAAAGAACCGCGACCCCCCTGAGACTGCAGCAAGCGGCGGCCGCAGGGCCCGAGTAAGGCGGCAGCCATGATGCCCCGCGGATTGAAGACAAAGCCCCGCTTACACCGGGGGAACCGCAACACCGGGCCCCGTCACGCCTCCCCCTCTCCCCTCCCACCGCCGCGGCCCAGCCGTAGCTCCCGGGCCCGGCCCGATACAGAGCACTGAGCTGCACGGGGCCGGCCCTGCCGGGCGGCGCATCGCACGGGCGGGCTGTGCCCTCACCCAACAGCCGCTCGAACGTTCCCCCGCCGCGCCCCATGCTGCTCGTCGCCGCCGCCGGGCCGCCCCTGTCCCTGCCCGCCGCCACTTCCGGCTTCGGCTACTTCCGCCTTCCGGCGTGGGGGCGCGCGCCGCTTCCGGCGGGGCCGTGATGGCGGGCGCGGTGCTGCCGGTAACCACGTGTCTGCTGCTGGGGGCCACGGGCGTCGGCAAGAGTCTGCTGGGGAAACGGCTCCGCAATATCCGGGCGAGCTGGGGGAGATGGGCTGGGTATGGGGGGGTGTGAGCTTCTACTCCTGTCTTTCCCTTAACACACCGGCACGGCTGTGCTCCCGGGACGGGGCCAAGGAGCTGGGCGAACCCCCGGCCACGCTGCCCACGGTGGGTACGAACCTGACCGACCTGACGCTGCACCGGAGGGTGACGCTGCGGGAGCTGGGCGGCTGCATGGGCCCCATCTGGCCCAGCTACTACGGGGAGTGCGGGGCCGTGATGGTGAGCACGGCCGGGATGCGGGATGGAGCCGCGCCCCTCACCGCCCCCCCAACACCCAGCGCCTGTTCCGTTCCTCTGTGCAGTTCGTGATCGATGCAGCCAACCCGACCCAGGTCTCCTCGTCCTGTGTCCAGCTGCTGTCCCTCCTCTCCTCAGAGCAGCTCGCGGCCGTGCCCGTGCTCATCCTCTTCAACAAGATGTAAGGAGGGCATCGGGGTGCCGTGGTTCCTGTGTTGTTGGGCCCTGATGGGCCCTGCTAATGTGGTGCTGCTGTGGGTGTGTTAATGCAGTGTGGTTAATGCGTGCCCCCTCCCATCATAGCGACCTGCCCTGCTACATGTCGCTGGTGGAGATGAAGTCGCTGTTCCGCATGCAGGACATCGTCTCCTGTGCCACGCAGCCCATCACCATCCTGGAAATCAGTGCACGCGATGGCACTGGTCTGGCTGATGTCCTGCAGTGGCTTCAGGCCACCCTCAGGGACTCGAGCTGACCTGGCCCCAGCACCTGTGTAGTGTGATGAGCTGATGGCAGGCGGCAGCACCTCGGTACGCCATGGTAAAACTGAAACATACACCCGAGCCATCTCTGTGTGCATCTGCAGCATCTCTGTCTCCAAGCAATCCTGCAGCACTTCTCAGTGTGCCTCGGAGTGCTATGGCCCTTCCCCCTACAGGCTGTGAGCCCCCAGCTGAAGGAGTGTCACCTGCATGGGCCCTGCTGGCTGCTTGCATCCAGAGCAAGATGGAGCTCTGCAAATGGATGGTCCCTGAAGGCGGGACTGTTGGCTTTGGAGCTGCACAGAGGTGAAAGGAGGGGGATTCATGATGTACAGGCATTGTTGCAAATCACCAGGTAAGTAATTGAAAATCAGAGATATGTTTATTTACGCAGGTGAAAAGCAAAGCTCTGTGTGCTGGAGTCTAGCAAGGGGCAAATGGGTATCCCACCACTGTGCTGTTTGCAGGACATGGAGCCAGGCTGCATCCTCACCCCATTTGAGCACAACCAGCTGGCACGAGCATGTAGCTGGGTTTGGAGGCAGCATAAAGGTGGAGTGAGAGGGCCCTCCTCCTTCCCACGCTGTTACCTTCTGGGGCTGGAGTGGTTGCAATGTTTGGGGCTCTCAGCTGCTCTGACCTCACATGCCCTGCACCATCCGTAGCTCAGTGGGGTGACCCATGGGAGTATGCAGGAATACAGCGGCTCAGGGGTGTTGTGCTGATACACAGCTCAGCATCTGCCTCTCCAGCACTCACTATGGTTCAAAGTACTGCAGATCACGAGGAAAACCCTTTTTCTGAAGTAGGCCTTTAAGCTGATTTCTAACATCTCCTTCTATGATGTCTGCAAACTCTTTCTCGATGGCCGTGTAGTCGTTTGGCTGTTGGGGACTGTGTGTCGTGGTGAGCCTCTCCTGCAGCCGTGGCACACCGAGCAGCAGCTTGCTCAGGCACTCATTCTCAGCACAGTTTCCATGCGGCCAACCAACTTTCTCCCTGTTGTCACCCTCATATGGCTGGAAGTCGACTCTATACATCGTTCTGCAGTTCACGCAAGGTGCCTTTTCCAAGAAGTCTCCATTCTTGTAGTAGAAGGCGCAGCACTGCACTTCCTCGGGAAAGACAATGGCCAGACTGTCCTTCCCGTGGTACACAGCGAACGCCACCGCTTTGTGCCACGTCCTTAGGCACAGGATGCTAATCATGATCATCTTCTCTATCCACCCTTTGCAGGAGAGAGATGCTCCATAAAAGAGTGGGAAGCCTGCTTCATTCTGAGGTTTTCCGGGTTCTCTGTAGGAGCTGTAAGCGACAACTGCAGCTTTGAAGGTGTAATTACTGAAGCTCAGGTCGGGTGTCCTGTTCACTGCATTTTCCACAGTTTTATTAAATTCACGCAAGAAAGACTCCATTTCATTTCTGGTGCGGCATCCTGCTACTTCACTGCCCTGGGAACAGACACAGATCTCAGTACAGACCCCTCCTTGTCTGTTTCACTCCCCAGGAATCAATATCTTGCAGGAAAGGGGGTGAGTGTGGTCTTGAAAGACAAAGTTAGAACTAGTTCTCTGTTCCCCTGAGTCCATTAGCACCAGCTGCTCTGTACTGCTTACGGTGACTTGAAAAGTACAAGAGAGAAGTCCTGCTGCCTGTCTTGCTGCCTGCTGGGCTGCACTGCCAGGATGTGCCCACAGCGTGCTGCATTTGTCACACACCTGCCCTACCCCAACCCCGCGCTCGGCTCTGGAGTACTCACAAATTGCAGCACGATGGAGTATGGTGTCAGGCTGGGCAGGTGGGTGCTGTACTGCTGGAATGACAGGGGGAACATCTTCTGCAGATGCTTGAAAGTGTCGTTGTCTAGGAACTCATTGGGTCTCATCTGCCTCTGATTCAGCCTTCCAAAGAAGAACACTGTGTGCAGCACCTGTTGGCAAGCAGAAACCCAGTGCTGAGCCATCCCTGAATGCACAGTAGATCCCCCTGTGATGGCCTCTGCTACAGCTGCTCGCTGCCCCAGAGCTGCTCCCTACTGCCGTGAGTGGCCCTTTTCTGCATCCTGTGCTCCATGCAGTCACTCCACACCATGCAGCAGCTCTCTGCACAAGTAGGGAACAGTGGGATCCGGGCTCCCACTCTGTTCCCTGCAGACCCTCACACCCACAATTGAGCCACTGCTGTGGGGATGATGCCACCAGAGTTTCCCCACCTCAGATGGGACACACAGCAGTGCAGAGGCCACAGAAGGGCCATCAGGTTGGTGGTGAAGCACAGGCTGACCTTTTCCATGTATTGCTTTTTGATGTTTTCGCATTGCTCTCTGATGTTTTCAGGTGGCTGCCACCTATCCAGCAAACCCAAGAACATTCTGATGAATATATTCCCACTCATCAGCAGCTGGAGTTTTTCCCTCTCTTCTTTAAGTGCCAGCAGCCTGTGGGAACAGAAAGGAGCGCATGGTGCCTGTGTTGGGATTACCCCAAGCAGCAGGACAAGCAGTCGTCCCATCGCCCTGCATGGCCAGGGAGAGGGGCACAAGGAGGTGTGAGGCTCCAACTTACCATGCAGGGTTCTTAAATCCAGAATGGCCAGGATTCTGTGGGAGGGAGAGGAAGCTCAGTAGTGCAGTGCTGAACAGACCCCCTGTTCCCAGCCCCACTGCACACTTGATGGCACTGCATGGGCTTGGGGTGTCCCTCAGCATCTCTACATGGCACCTCTGCTACCTGCTGGCCAAGCTGCTACAGAGTGACCAGCAGCAGTCCCCAAGTGAGAACACCTCTCCCTGTCTCCCAAGGAGAAGGGACAGGCTTCTTCACCCACCTGGTTTTGGTTCATTGTGTTCACAGAGCCTTGTGCTGCAGCTCTTGGATTCTGGTCTGTGGGGCTGTAGGAAAGCAGCGAGGTCAGAGCAGAAGCAAGGTGGGGATCACCAAAGCTGAGTGCCCTCAGTGCCACACACAGCTTGGAGCATCCAGCTTTGGGATGGGGCAGCTTTGCTGTGCACATCTTCCATTCCCAAGCCATCCCATTGCGCTCCTCCCAGCAAGCACAGACAAACCCATCAATGGAGATAGATACAAGCAATGGCACTTACTTGGCAGAGGCAAAGGGTCCTTAGAGTCTGCGCTGCCTTCAGCTCTTCAGCCACCGAACTCAACTTGAGGACACCGCTGTTAGCAAAACCGTGCAGTCCTGCACCACCGCAGTGCTTGGTGACACTCCTGCTGTAACACCCTCCTCTGGCTGATGGTCTGTGGTCACTGGTGTGCGGTGCAGCAGCTGCCCCAAGACCTTCCGCAGTGCTCTGGGAAAGCTCCAACTTCTGCTACCGCCGTGCTGTCCTTCTCCTGTGCTGTGAGCACTCCTCAGGGCACACGTAGGATGCGTGGAGAAAAGCACCAGCACCAACAGGAGGAACGCCACCGGGAGACACGACGTTGACTTTAACCCCGTGCTTGACCCGCTGCTGATATGGCGGCTCTGAAAGTGCCCTGCCCCACTAGCGTGCAATGGAAGAGCCGTGCAAAGGAGTGGCAAATCTCTGCACTTTCATTTCTCCATAAATGAAGCGCAAATCTAAGAGACACGTCACTGTCGGGACTAGCAGGGTGTGCCCTCTGCACCCTCCTGGTGCTGCTGTGCCAAGCCCTGGGTGCGGGTTTCTGTGGAAGTGGGTGTCACAGCCAGGACTACTGACCCTTAATGACCAAAGGGATATTCCGTGCCATGTGGCACCATGCTGGAGTAAGGAGAAAGGCCAGCAGGGCAAGGGAGGTGCTCCTCCTCTGTCCTGGGGAGACCAGGGAAATATCCAAACCCACTGATATGTGTTCATGCGTAGCCTACTCTGGGGAACCTGTTTTAGGGGGATCTGACCTACAGACACCCGCTTTGCATGGTAACTTGGCTTTATGTCAACTCTATTTCTTATGCTTGTTTCCTTCCAATTCTGCCCCTTGCACTACATGGGGAGAGTGAGTGATTGAGTTGCTGTGCCCACCCAGTAAGCAATGCTCAGGGGGCTTTAAATGAGGGAGTGCTCAGTGCTGGCAGCTGGAGCACGCTGACCCTGGTGTGGAGGCACTGCCCTGGCTCCCTGATTGTTACCTCTCCTGATACAATGACAGGTTCAGCTTCACTGTTTCTAACAGACTATCAGCCTGCACCAAGTAAATTTCCAAACAGATTTCAGAACAGAAACAAACTTCCCTTGTTTCACAGAACACTTTCTGTTCCCACTTAAATGGGGAAGCTGGAAAGACCCCTCGTGATATGACTAAAAGTTGGCTGACACCACCACAGAAAAAAACACGCTTCAAGATCCTGTATGTTTAACATCTTTAATGTTTGTGTAAAGCGAGTTTTTATTTGTGCAGGAAAGTACGCAGGCTTACAAAATGATTAACCATTAAAAGTGTAATTTTAAGGGCAAATTCACAAGGTTTTAATCTGGAAGAAGACCAAGGCGGATTTTCATTATATCCTTATCTCCATGAAAGGAGTTTCTAGTGAAATGGGAGTTATCTTCTCCTTCCAGTCAAAACCAATAGGATGAGAGGTGATGCCCTGAAGTGATTCCAGAACGAATATGAGGAAGAGTTTATCAGAAAGAACTATGATCTGTTAGAACAAGCTGCCCAGGGAGGTGGCAGAGTCACCACCCCTCAGGTGTTTACATGTTAAGACAGATATGAGTAAGACAGATAACGTATGCAGGTACATAGTTCACTTCTGCCCCAGCTACTTCCTTGTCACGCACACATTTAATGAGCAACAACAGATTTTTTCTCCAGCGAGCCCAGGACGTGCTGGAACTCCTTCTTCCCACTCTCAAGGAAGTGCTGAGCACTCTGCCTCAGCTGCTGGATTGTTGGGTCTCTGTCCCGTTCCCGTTCACTCTGTTGGGAGAGCAGCCAAGGAGCAGTTAGAAACTGGTGCAGGTAGGATCGGTGCCATAGCAGACCCAGGTGCCATAGCAGACCCAGGCACAACACCCCACTCAGGCTGCATCTGTCATTGGCTTTAACCCACACCCTCCAGCTCACCATTGCTTTTATGTTCTCTCCGCAGTGGTAGACTTCTTTCCCTAGGTTCTGCAGCCCAATCTCCATGAACTCTGTCATATTCTTGGCAACCTTGTGCAGCGTATCCTCCTCATAAGCATACACCTCCTTGGTCTCAGCAACAAGGATGACGAGCTGCTGCCCCGTGGCCAGGCAGGGCACGTCATCCACTGTGCCCACCACCTCCATCCTGGTGGGCTTCTTCAGGTAGAGCACCTCACAGTACTCCTTCAGCTCCTCCTGCCCTTCATAGAAGGAGCCCTCCAGCCCCCCGAGCCTCAGGCAGAACCTCTGCTGCTTTTTAAAGTTCATTATTGTGCCATGGAACTTCTGCACATACTCACGAATCTCACTCAGGCTGCAATCAGCAGGAAAACAGGAAGCTGAGTGTGGCAGTTGGCTTCTGTTCCGCGTTGCTGCCTGGAATGGAGCTGCCTGAGCCTGTATGGAGCCTGGAGTTGCCCGTGGGATTTCAAACTCGTGTCCAGCCTTTGCGGTGCTGTAGGAAGTCCCTGTGTTGTCATGGGGAAAGCACGCGAGAAGGGCCACAGTGGCCCAGGCGTCTCCCTGACCTGGCCATGTTCAATCTGGTCTCACAGCACTTAAAGCTGGTTCCTGGTCTCGTCACCCCCTCAGCCCACCCTGCTCTTGGATCCCCCAGCCCCAGCTGCCTGGTGTCTGTCTTGTTTCACCTTTCCCGTCCCCCCAATCCTGTCCCCCCTCTCAGCTCTTCTGCCTGAGAGCTTCCAGCCCTACCCCAGTCTTGTCGTACCCCCACCACCCTCAACCCACTCTCGGACCCCCTGGTCCCGTTCCCCACCCCCCTGCCCACATCCTCCCACCACCCATAATGTACCCGCGTCTCCCCTTGTTACCCCCAGCCCCATTCCCCCACAACCCAGTACCTCAGCGACATGTTGAAGGCTTGTGACTCCGCGGGTATAGCCCTGCCCACCCTCACTCTACCAGCTCACATCATACTCCACCCCGGGGAGGAGCTTTGGTTCCCTTATCTCCACGTAGTATCTCATGCAGTGGGTGTTAACCCAGGGGCTGCTGGTGCCATGGCACTACAACACACAGCGTCGTGTTGTGGCCCCAGACGGGGCATTTAATGGTTATTTCCGAGGTGATGGCCCCAAACAGCCTTTTTGTTCTCTGCCCACCCAGCGCTGGGGATGACGTGTTCTTTCTGAGCTCCTCCTGCCGCACAGCCCTGCTCACTGCACACAACATGGTTTCCTCCTCGAGGCAGAAAACTTCACTGCTTCCATTCCAACGGGCTGCAAGGTGCTGCTTTCCGGGCAGTTAGCATGAAAGAGAGTTGTTTGTAAACACAGCTATGTGTGCAAACCAGTCTCCACGGAGCTGTGCTGGGACAGGGCAGCAGGGCTGTGCTCCTGTGCTCCTTATCTCTGTGCTGCAGCACCTTCCAGCAGTTCTGGGCTGCTTTAAGAGAGCACTTGCAGGCTCAGCAGTTCTCTGCTCACAGGGCAATGCCACGCGGCTGCTGGCTCCGGTTCCTGCTGGTGAGCTGCCCCGTTCTGCCCTGCTCCTTCTTGGGTCCGTGGCACTGAAAGGAGAGAGTCCCTGTGAGCCCCCCAGGGGTCATTCACAGCGGGCACAGCACTGCTGCATGCTGACAGTGGGGATGATACTCTCCCTGTCCCCACCACCCCCCAGTTCCCTATCCCAGTTCCTCCCCTGTTAGCACTGTGCTACTCCCATCCCCCGTCTCCAGCACAGAGCAGGGGAGCACAGTGACTCCCCATCCCCGCTGACCCCCAGTACTCTCCCCTAAGTCTGGGTCTCACCTGGCATCAAGCACAGTGCACCTTATGGTCATAGATGGAGCGAATCTTCTGAATGAGGAATATTTTATCCGCCCCTTCCTGTAACGGCAGAGACACTGCGGTGAGCAGCCATGTGGGATGTGCTCTTCCCAGAGTCATTGGGGCTGGGAACTGCCCAGAGCTGCAGGGACAGGAGCTCAGAGCACACAGAGCTCACACACGTTGGCAATCTGCTCCTTCAGCAGGCGGATGATCCGGCGCTGCCCTTTCAACACCTGGATGTTGAGGTAGATGGCAGCTCTGCAATGACAGGTGAGCAGGGATGGTGTCAGTGGGGCTGAGGTCCCTGCTCAGGGCTTCTGAAGCAGCAGGGGAAACCCAAAAGGTGTGTGCAGGGTTCAGCTTCACACTCACAGCACCATCCCAGTGAGAAAGAACAGGAAGACGGTGTTCTCCACCAGGTACTGGGGGATCCAGCTGAACAAGGCGATGTTGGGGTTGGACTCCTCCAGCAGCTCCACCCAGACCTTCAGCGTCTGGTAGATGGTTTGAAGCCCCCGGAAGGGGCCACAGGTTTCTGATGGCTTCACCCTGAATAGGCAGAGGAAGTCAATGGGAGGCTGCTTTGGGGGTGGGCCACTGGGCACAGGGCAGTGCCCTGACATAGGGCATTGCCCTGGCTCCTATTTACAGGAATTACAAGGGCTGGGCTGGGGTCTCATCCCGCTGCTCTGCACCCTGACCCCTGCAGGCACTGCCCCTGGCAGCAGGTGGCTCTGTGCCCATGAGTACTCACGACCAGATGGTGTAAGAGACGAAGATCGCTGCACCCAAGAAGGACGGGAGGAAGAGGAGCGTGATGAAGACAGTACGCATATGAGATGCTTGCCAGGGTTTGCTGGGGGACTGGCAGTTCTGCATCAGGCTGGTCTGCAGGCAATAAGCAAATAACCTCCCAAAATGTGATCCCAGGGGTGAGCGCAAGAAGCTGCACCACCTCAAATCCCCATCCCATCCATCAGCCAGGAGCTGAAACCTGAGAGATCCCAGCAGCATCTCTGCCCCTCTGCAAGGAGAGCACTGCTCTCAGGCAGATGCAATCACCTTTTTGATGTAGAAGAGCAGCAGCAGCTTCAGCACTTGCACTGCTGGCAGGAGTGGTGCAAAGAGAACGCCCAGCCTGGGAGAGAGAGAGACAGACAGAGCTGTCTAGGAGGGTAATTTAGGGCTCTGGAGTGCCATGATAGTGGTGCCAGCTGCACTCAGTGTTTTGCAAAGCCCAGAGCAAGCACACAACGTCCTGTGCCAGGCTGGCTGCACAGCCAGTGACACAGCTCAGTGACTCATCCCATGTCAGGTCAGCCAGGAGAGGTTTCACTGACCCCTGGTGGATATACAGCCTCTGCAGCTGCCCACAGCAGGACCTGCTGGGTGGCACAAGGCAGGGCTCACAGCAACACCATGAGTGCTGGCTGGCACAGGATGAACCACATCAGGCTGGAGATGTCTCACCAGGTCAGGGTCTGCCCATAGATGAGCTCCAGCACGTTTCGGGCAATGTCAAACTCAGGCCTCTGCTTACTCTTTAGCTTCTTCTCCAGAATCAGCCTGGGGAGTGAAAAGAGCTCTGCTGACAGCTGCTGGGCACCCAATCGTCACACTTGGGCGGCTGCAGAGCCTGTGTGCTGAGGCAGAGCCACCCCAGCTGGAACAGGGAGTGAGGGGCCATGCTGGTGGGCCCTCCTGGGGCACATTACCTGCAAAGCAGCTCCCCAAAGCCAGTATCCAGCAGGGTGAATATGAAGTCCATCACCACAAAGCGATACAGGTCCTGCCCCACACACGTCTCCCAGCACTGGGGACAGAAGCGTGGCAGTGCCAGGTAAACAATGCAGCTGCTTGCCCCTATGGCTCTTTATGGGGAGTTCAAAGAGTGGGGGACTCCTTCTTTCCTTGGACCCCTTCCCCAGCTACCTATATCCTGCTCCTCACCACAGGTGCCAACTACACTGTCTAGCACAGCCCCCATTGCCAGACCCCTGCCCACGCCGCTGTCCCAGCTCTGCTCTGCACTCCCTGGGCCAGGGGCAGTGCAGGGCACACAGCCCCATCCCATCCTGCTCAGCCCTGCACTGTCAGTCGGCACCAACCTCCTTGGCAGAGCAGACCACTCTGCGGCTCAGCCACTGGTAGCAGAGCAAACCAAGGACCACCATCTTCAGCAGAAGGTTCCTGGGGAGCAGAAGGAAGGACAGGAGACCTGAGCCCCGGGTACAACAGGGCTGAGCCCCGAGGATGGGGAGTGCAGCAAACCTGGGGTGCAGGGGGCTCCCCACCCTACCTGCAGATGGCCACGTAGACCTCTGCCCCTGGGGAATCCTGCTTCTCCCATGCTGCCAGCAGGTTGTAGAAGTGGGGCATCAGTATATTGAGGAGTGACACGATGAGCGGCAGGGCCAGCAGGATGCCCTCCTGCTGCCATGCACTCCCTGCTGCAGCTCCCTGTTCCTGCTGCACCTGGTGAGCGGTGCTTGGCTCAGCACGGCTGCACGGCCCCCAGTGCTCAGCCCCGCTGTTCCCAGCAGCAAGTGCAACACTGACAGCAAGAGGGAGGTGCAGTGGGACTGGCATCACTGCTCTGCCTCACCCGGTGCCGTGCTTACCTTGTGCATGTGCTCTGAGAAGTAATACACAGCCACCACGCAGCCCAGCACGGTGCCCAGTGCGAGGAGCCAGGCCAGCAGGAGCACAGTGATGTGTCGCAGCCGCTGGGGGAGGCTCAGTGGGCAGGAGCGCAACCGCTGCTCTGCCAGCAGCTCCTGGAAGAGCAGCCAGAGAACATAAGCTGGGTCTGCATCTAAAGCGAGGATTTATCCTGCCTGCTCAGGTGGGACCTGGAGGGCAGCTGCACAAAGGTGCAGCACAGGGTTGGAATACATGCAGCACTGCAGCCCCCATCCTCACCTTCAGTTGAGTGCAGATGTTCTCGCTTTGCAGCTTCACCGAACGCCGCTGCACCACCTTGAAGTCCCACGCACAGAAGATTTTGATGGCCAGGACCCCCGTGGAGCTGCCCACGCGGTAGCTCTTCCCAAAGGAGTGGTACATGCTGCAGGAGGAAACAAGGCAGTCAGGGCAGCAGTGCTGAGCAGCCAGGCAGTGCCGGCAGCGCCGCTCACCTGTACATCAGCAGGATGCAGGTGGCAAAGAAGGAAGCCCCAACGGTGAACATGTAGGCCAGTGGCATGTTGTATGGGAGCTGGGTGGTTCTGGGGGGGCTTGTGCTGCTATTGGGGCTGGAGGTGGAGGGGTTGTTCAGGGTGGTGTTGCTGTAGTAGCCGTAGTACAGCAGCGAGTGAGTGAAGGAGCCCTGTGGAGAAATGCACAACCTGTGCTGACCTCAGCAGTGCCAGCAGCACTCTGCCCAGCCTGGTATGGGGTCAGCATCAGCCTGTATGGCACATATGGCACAGTGCCCCGGGCAGGGGCAGCACTGGGGGTATGGGGCTCCACCTGTGTAAGAGCAGGGACCAGGGCAGCCCCATGGCATGAGATGCATGGACACAGGGTGGGGTTCAGGCTGGGGGCAGCTCCTAAGCAGCAGGGCACCAACACTGAGGCACTTACCGCTCCGGTGAGGAGCTCAAGGCCGGTGAAGGGACGGGGGTTGGCTGCAGCGGGGGGATAGGCAGCCTGCAGGGCCACCACAAAAACCAGGAGGAGAAGGAAGGAGAAGAAGTTGAACAGCAAGAGTGTCTTGAGGAAGAGGAAATAGGAGAGCACGCTGGAACCAAAGCGGCCACCGATCTGCTTCAAGGCGTAGTGCCAAGGCTGTGCGGAGTGGACCAGTGCCAGGAACCTGTACCAGACAGTCCGGCAGCCCTGCAGAAGATGGGGACACAGTGAGGGCACCCCACAGCTGTACAGCCCCTGTCATCACCTGCTCCAGCCACTGTGCTGCAGACTTACAAGCACGATGCAGTCCTGGCACCAAGAACAGGGAGAGGTGAGGTCTGCAGAGCGGGCACGTAGCTCCGGGATGCTCGTCTTCTGGCTCAGCTGCCTCCTGCCCGGCACAAGGGGCATCAGGGGCAGCCCAGGCAGAGGGCAGACCCTCCCAAGGCCACAGGCACCTACCGGAGGCTGCGCTTCTCCCCCAGGCTGAGGGGCAGTTCCAGCAGCATGCGGCTGCGTTGTGCAGGTGTGAGGCTCAGCAGCTCCTTTGCCAGCAGGTTCCGCTTGTCTGAGGGCACATGGGCTCAGCGGGATGCATCACACCCAACCTGAGCCCCGCTGCAGGGGAACACTCACCTGCCAGTGTGGCATGGGCCGGGTCGCTCTCCAGGTCGTACTGACGCAGGCTGGGCCGTGCCGTACGGCTGAGCTGCTGCAGGGATGGGCGGCTGCTCCTCCGCCGCAGCCGTGCCGTGCGGTTGTAGTACTGAGAGATAATGGCCCCACGGCAGCGCCCTACGGCAGGAGCACAGCACTGGGGTGGGCAGCTGTGGGGAGAGCTCCTGGAGGGGCTCACAGCATGGCAAAGCCCGGGCAGGGGGGGCAGAGGGCTGGCACGGGGAGGGGGTGGCACTCACCAATGGTGCGGCTGGGCATGCTGGCCAGGATGCGCAGGGTGGTGGCATAGCCGGGGTGCTGCTCACCCTGCTCAGGCTCCAGCCCAGTAATGGCCATGGGGTCTGTGAGGGGCAGGAGAGCTGGGGGCTCTGGGGAGGAGAGACAGGATATGGGGTGAGAACCGAGGTGTACAGGACTGTCCCCACCCCACACAGCTGCAGTTCCGTGTTGTACCTCTGCCCCTCTCCTGCAGCTCCATTTCTATTGCCCCTGCCACCAGGCTGCTCTGCTCCTCGATGAGCTGGCAGAAGGAGCTGTGCAGGGCTCCCTCGTTGTCCGGGCTCGGCTCCTGCCTGCAAGAGAACAAAGCTGAAATCCCTGCTCGGCTGTAGGGGGGAGGGTGAAGCTCCGGGACAGCCCCGGGCCGGGTGGTTCTACCCGCGGTGCTGGGCCCGCACTCACCCATCGCTCTCGGTGCTCTCAGGGACTCGTAGAGTGACGGTGTGCAGCTGGGACATCCCGGGGCCGCGCTGTGTCCCGCACTGTGCCCCGCACGCCGCCTGCACAGCAAATACCGCCGTCAGCCCCGCGTCCCGCCCGTGGCACAGCCGGGGCTCACGGTCCTCGGGGGGTCCGCCGGGTCCCCGCCGGCTCCAGGGGGCGCGAGGTCCGGCACTGAGCGAGCAGCGAGACAGGAAGGAAGGGAGGGAGGGAGGAAGGGAGGGAGGAGCGCACGGAAGGATGCGGGGCGGCCGCTCGTCGAGGCGCTGCCATCGGGGGCCGAGAGGCCGCAGCGCCCGGCTCGGCTCGGGTCGGTGCAGCGGGACAGTCGCTCCCCGGTCCCGAGCCCGCGAGGCCGGAGCGCAGAGCTCGTTCCCCTCCTCGCGGATCCCGACCGCCGCCACCGACGGCCCCATGGAGCCGAGTGCCGTCCCCATCCTCGTCCCCCGTCCCCTCCCCGTCCCACACCGACAAAAGCTGCGGGCAGGAGGCGGCCCCGGCCCACGACCCGCCGCGCTCCTCCGGCACCCGCGGCAGCGCACCCGGTTCCAGCGGCCGCCGCAGACGCGTCCGCAGCTCCCCGCGGCGTCCCGGGACAGCGGGCGCGACACCGCGGCGTCTCGCGTGGGCGCCTCCCGGTGCCAGGCGCGGGGCGGCAACGAGCGGTGCGGGGCAGGGCCGCTCTGACGCTTCGTACCGACGGGACGGGACGGGACGGCCGCACACACCGCACCCGTGGGTTGGGTTCGGGTTAGGGCGAGCCGGGGGGCGCGGGGCGGTCACGAGGAGCGGGACCCTCGTGGTGCACACCGGGCCCCGGGAGCCGCCCCGCACACAGCCCAGCGCTGCGGGGCGAACTCGCGATACCGCGTGGATCAGCCCCGCCGCCCCGGCGCCGGTCGCTCCCCCCCCACGGAGCCCCTCCCAGCTCCGGCCGGGGCGGGGCGGGCCCAGCAGGTGGCGGCGACGGCAGCGCCCGGCCCGGCCCATCCCGGGGCGGTGCCGCGCAGGACCGGCCGTAACGCGATGGAGGGCGGCGGAGCGTACGGGGCGGCCAAGGCCGGCGGGGCGTTCGACCCGGTGCGCTTCGTGCAGCAGCCGCAGGTCCTGGCGCGTATCGCCAGCGCGGTGAGTGCGGCCGGGACGGGCCGGAGCTGCCGCGTGTTGTTGTGCGGCTGAGCCCGGCCGAGCCCGGCCTTCCTTTCTGTTTCTCTTTCCCCCCACCCCCCGGCTCCGAGGCCCAGCTCGGCCGGGCGCTGCTGTGCGCTCCCTTTCCCTTCCGTTCCGTTCCCGTCCTCCCTCCCTTCTATTCTCGCGGCCTTCCCCCCGCTCCCGGCCGTAGTCACGGGGCGCTCAGCTGAGTCCGGGCGGTGCGGGGCTCGGGCAGCCCCCGACGGGGCCCCCTGTGCTCGGGGCCGCCCCCTGACGCCGCCGCTGCCCCGCAGGTGTTTGCCCTGATCGTGTTCTCCTGCCTGGTCGGGGAGGGTTACATCAACCCGCCCAGCACCCAGAATCTCTACTGCGTCTTCAACCGCAACGAGGATGCCTGTCGCTACGGCATCGGCATCGGCGTGCTGGCCTTCCTGGCCTGTATCTTCTTCTTCATGGTGGACTTCTACTTCCCGCAGATCAGCAACGCCACCGACCGCAAGTACCTGGTGCTGGCCGACCTCGGCTTCTCGGGTACGGGCTGTGCTGTGCTCCCGGCAATGGCCGTGCCGTGACGTGGCCACACGGTGCCTGGCGCAGGGAGTCGCTGCTGGCACGGAGCCTGCAGGCCATGTGCTGCCAGCCCCGGGGAGCAGCAGGGCTCTGGGAGCGGCAGGATGCAGCCACCCCTCACACACATTTACCTCCCGCAGGGCTCTGGACCTTCCTTTGGTTCGTCGGCTTCTGCTTCCTGACCAACCAATGGGCCTGGACGCACGATGAGGACGTTCGCATCGTGGCTGACTCTGCGCGTGCTGCCATCACCTTCAGCTTCTTCTCCATCTTCTCATGGGTGAGTGCTGGGGGGGCTGCACGGGGGTCTTCTGCTCAGCACCAGGCCCTAACAGGCTCTGCCTCCTGCAGGGCCTCCTGATCACCTTCGCCTACAAGCGATATAAGATGGGGGTGGATGACTTTGCGCACAGCTACGTTGACCCCTCGCCGGAGGTCTCCACTCCGTACTCCAGTTACCCCAACATCAGCCATGACAGCTACCAGCAGCCGCCCTTCACCCAGACCGCGGATGCCACCGAGGGCTACCAGCCTCCTCCGGTGTATTGAGCCTGGCCTGCAGGGTTGGCTGTACAAGTGCAATTTTCTCTCGTGGGGTGGGAAGGGAGGGACCTATAGCTTGAATGGGGAAGGGGGGTAGGAGAGCGATGGTTGCTTTGTGTGAAGACCACTGGGGGTTGGGTGGGTGCTGGGGCAGAGGGCAGGGCCTGGTGCCTGCGGTGGGGCTGCGTGCTCCTTGCTGTGAAGCAGTGATGGCTGAGTAGGACCCGCTGTGCACAGCCAGCTCCTTTTGGGGTGGGGGTTGGTGCTCTGGGACGGCTGAGCCACAGTGCTGTGCCTCTGGGGGAGCAGTGCTGAGCACCCCTCGTTCCCTCCTGGTGCTGCTGCCTTGACCAGCTCTGCTGGCTGCAGTCCCCACGTGCCACCTTTAACTACTGTAGCATCTGTCCCAGCACAGCTGCACGGTGCAGTCCTGCTCCTGCCTGATACTGGGTTTGCGTGCCTTCCTCCCCTCCCTCAGCTGCTGCTGGCTGAGCTTGGTGCCAAAGCCTCATCTGCTGAATATACACCCTTGTGCTGTGCCTTCCCCCAGAGCCTGCATGGGAGCAGCCAGCACTCTATGGTTTGGGATCTGCGGGAGTGTTGGGTGCTGGGCAGGGCAGCTCCCTGCCATCTGCAGGCCTTATGGCTGCCTCCCACTGAACCCTATGGGGGTCCCACTGAACCCTTTGGGGGTCTCCCATACCCTGCTCACTGCTGTCCGAGCCATACCCTGCTCAGCAGCCTCTGTCCCCAGGCTGGGTGCCGTGCTGTGCCTGCATGGGCCGTGGCTTGTCTCAGGTTGTGTGCTGCTGTGTCTGTTGTGAAGCTGTTCCCAGCGGCAGTGTGAGGTATGTGAGCTGGAGCTGCTGGGGCTGGTATTCAACTATGCCTTTGTCACTGTAGAGATGGAATAAACTTTTTCACCTAGCCACCACCCGTGTTTCTTTGAAGAACAACTGGGTTCTTCCTTCTGCTTTGTGCTGGGGGGGCTCTAAGGGGGAGCTGTGGAGCTGGTGCCTGTTTTGCTATCAACAAACTCATGTCAGAGCCTATTTTTAGCAAAGCTTGCTGCTCCTTAGGACAGCCTGAGCAACATCAGCGCCGTGTGACCAGCAGCCAGTGCTGCCTCTTTGAGAACAGGAATGCCATACACCAGACTGCTTTCATTAAGACATTTATTAACCTAGAATACAAGCACTACTGCCTGTCCCCCAGCCCTAAGGGGAAAAGCTCAGGCCTGATGAGTATCTGTGAATGCCATAGCTGTAATTGCTTTAGTTAACACCAAGGAAGTGAGGTTTCAGTCTTGTAACAACCTGGGCAGCTCATTACAGTAGTAAACAAGTACTGAGAGAGCACTGTAATGAGGGGGGGTTGACCAAAGCCCAACCAGAACCAAGAGCTGCCTCTCAGAGCTCAAGGAATCTGATGAGAAGAAGCACTTTATACAAGTAGTAATAAAAATGCCTTCCAGAAGCTACGTCAAGGAGAGGACCCTTCAGGTGTTACAGCAAGGAAAGCAGCAGGCTCAAGAGTAACTGGAAGGCTGAGGAGGAAGCAGAACACAACTGGAGCTGAGAATCATCCTTTTCCAGGTAGCTGGATCTCCTCAGCAATGGTAGCCCAGCTCTCTAGTTTAATTCCTGATCCCCCAAGCCTTCCGTAGGTCATTAAGCCTCATGAAGTGGCTGCACCAAGAAAACCTTATTTAATTTCTCTTGAATGAGCCTAGGAGTCAGGCTGACAAGTCAAGCCTTCCTTCTCCCCTCCTCTATTTAAAAACAGAACAAACACTTATGTATTTACAGCAAATTTAACAGCAAGCTATTTGGCTATACACAATTAAGAGACTGCAGAGGGCCAGGCTGCTGCTGTTGTGCCACTGTCCTGCAACAAAGGAAGGGGCATTTCCTCAGGCTGTATTAAAAAGGAAGTGGCTTTTGGAAGCCAAGTTACCATACGGTGTCATAAGAAACCCAGAGTTTAGCAACAGCACAATAGAGAGAAATGGCTGTTTGCAGGCAGGTGAGCTGCCTACCAGTGGCAAGTCTGAATACGTGCCAGGAGCAGGAGAGCAGAGCTATGACAAGCTGTCAGTGCCCCACAGCTCACATTGGTGTGGTGGCTTTCCAGCACGTGTTTGTATGGCAGCACCAGTAATTAAACCGTTATTCCACGTTCTGGGAATGGAACTCCCTTTTAGTCAGACTCTGTTTTCAGCTCCCCCTGGCATCAGGTCCCAATGATCACCCTCACTTGGAGCAGTGAAAGAGCAGCTTGGTCTGGCATGTAGAGCTACAGCATTTGTCAGTTTTGATTAAGGGGGGGGAAAGCCAGATCTGAAGTCCAGGAGCTGCAACATTTATCTTCGTTCCTTATATCCTCCCCCCTCCTCCACACCAGTGCAAAGCAATCAAGAAGCAAAGATCTTCCTTGAGACTGCCATATCCAGCTGCTTCACCCCCAGGGGAACATTCTCTTTGTTTTCTGACCCGAGCTGCTGAGGTCTCTTCTGGAAGTAGCAAGCTCTGCAGACAGAGTGGTATTTGTCTGCTCCTCCAATCACTTCAACCTAACAAGGAAATCAAAAGAGTGACTGCAGGTATCAGCTTACCTGGGAAGATCCTTTCTAGGCTAGGAGAGCTGACAAGGTGGAGCTGCTGAAGCGCTTTGTGTTCCAAGGGAACTCACCTCCCTCTCTGCTCCCAGCCTCTTTGTGTAAGAGGCCTCTCGGTAGCACTCCATGCACACAGCATTCAGCTTCACCACGCTCTCAGCCAGCGGGACCAGGTTCAGGATGCTCCCAAAAGCCTGAATGGAGACAGTGGCTGTATTGAGTTTGGTGAGGCTCCCAGTGCAGCCGCTGGACTAAAACTGAAGTGTTTTACCTTTCTCTGGAACGTCCCATCGAGAGCAGCGACAATGACAGTTTTCCCAGCGTTGGCCATCTTTTCACAGAACTCCACGATGTCTGGGAACTACAAGAAGCACAGAAACAGCTTCAGGACAAGAAGGGGCAGTGCTCAGCTCAAGGACTAGCAGTGCCGCACCCCAGGCTCTGCCACAGCCACACACTTACAAACTGCCCCTCGTCGATGCCAATAACCGCAGAACCCAGCGCCTCCTGGTACACATCCTTAAGGGCACAGGCAGCATGGGCCTCCATGGTGTTCCTGAGGGGGTAAAAGGGGTTAATGGTGAGCCATGCAGCCCAACCACAGGTCTATGGGTGCAGACCCTCGTGCCCACAGCCCACCTGTCGTGTGTGGAGACTCCGGTGGTGCAGTACCGTGTATCCTTGGCGTATTTCACCAGCAGACACCGGTACTGAGCCAGCTGGAAGCGCCGCACCCGCCGCATCAGCTCCGTGCTGTAAGAGCAGGAATCAGCACGGCCGGCCACATCCCGCCCCAACCCAGCCCAGCCCAGCCGACCGTCCTCACCTCTTCCCGGAGAACATGGGCCCGAAGATCACCTGTGGGCAGAGCCGCACGGTCAGTGTCAGCTGTGGGACCATCACCCGAACCGAACCGGCACCAGCACAGCCAGCAGCGCCCAACCGGCACCATAAAGGCCGGTTATTAGCGATCCCACACCGCCCCGGCGCCCAGCATCCCCTCACAGCCGGCCCAGTACCACCCATCCCAGCGCCCAGCATCCCCTCACAGCCCACCCGGTGCCGCCCATCCCGGTGCCGCCCGGTACCTGTATCTGCCCCCGGGGCCGGCTGGGTGACCCCGGGTGCACCCCGGGCACGGTCAGACAGCTCATGTCGGCGGCTCCTCACAGACTGACTGACTGACTGACTGACTGACTGACTGACTGACTGACTGACTGACTGACTGACTGACTGACTGACTGACTGACTGACTGACTGACTGACTGACTGACTGACTGACTGACTGACTCACAGCCCGCGCGCGCGCCGCCAAACCGCCCAATCCGCGACGGCCTCGCCCCCACGTGCTGCTGCCGGCGACCAATCCGAGCAGAGTTATCCTCCCAGCGCTGACCAATCCCAGCGCTGGCGGGAGAATTCTTATTTCCCGCCGCCTTCCCGGCGCGGGGTTGTGACGTCACGGCCGTGCCCGCGGGGTCAATGGCCGCCGTGGTGCCGCGCTGCCGGTCGCGGCCCGTCGTGCCCCGGCGGCCAATGGGCCCGGCCCGGCCCGGCGTGACCCGACCCACAGCGGCCAATGGCCGAGGGGCGGCCACGCCCAGTGCCACGACCCGGCTCGGCCCGGCCGGCAGCAGCGAGAGCGGCTGTTTGGAGAGGACATGGGGCGATGGCAGGACATGGGCCTGGAGGTGCGGGGCCTGGGCCGGGATGAGGCTCCTCCGGTGCCCCGGGTCCGGCCCCGCTCTCCGTGCAGCCCCGTGTCCGTGTTTCCGTAGGAGCTGGAGCTGCAGTACTCGCCCAGCCGCTGGTCCCGCCGTATGGACAGCGAGAGCGTCATCCAGGCCCACATCGATGTGATGGCTGCAGGTGGGAGCGAGCTCTGCGAGACGGGCACAGCCCCAACCCTGACCCTAATCGGCACAGCCCCAACCCTGACCCTAATCGGCACAGCCCCAACCCGGCCTGCAGGGCTCCCCGCCGAGCTGTGGTGCTGTACAGCCCGGGGCTGATCGTCCCCCTGCCCTGCAGGAACGCAGAAGGCCCAGGCTGCTGCACGGACCTCGCTGCACGTCCCCTATGGAGATGGAGACAGGGAAAAGCTTGATATTTATTTCCCTGCCAGCTCTTCTGAAGGTGGGTGATGGGCACAACGGGCACGGGGACTGGAGGGATGAGGTCATGCCCCTGTGCTTACCTGTGTTGTGCTGTGCAGCCTTCCCAGTCTTTGTCTACATCCACGGTGGATACTGGCAGTGCTTGAGGTAAGACAGACTTCTGATACGGGCTCTCTTGAGAAGGGAGCTCCCAGGCCTCCTTTACATCTTCCCTCTCCAGAGAAGAATGCTAAACCCAGGCTTGAGTGTCCTGGACCCACTGGCCATCAGCAGCCAGCCTCATGAGGACATCTGTCCCCTGGAGCTCGGCAGCTTCTCTCTCCCCTCCCCAGTAAGGACGAGTCGGGTTTCGCAGCCCCTGCACTGCTGTCACAAGGCATTGCAGTTGTGGCCATGGGTTACGACATTGCTCCCAAAGGTAGGCAGGGTCCAATAGGGGTCATGACTTCCTTCGTTGGCTCGGTGCCTACCTGGCTTTGCACTCTGCCCAGGTCACATGGATGCGATGGTGCTCCAGGTGCGGCGCAGCCTTGCCTTCCTGGTGAAGCAATACCACAGGATCAGGTGGGCAGTGCACGGTGCTGGTGTCCCTGTCCCATGCACCAGCAGCCTCTACTGCTTCTGTCTGTTCTGTCAGGCACATTATGCCCCTGTTGCTCTGTGGTGCTTTAGTGCATGGGGGTGACTGTGACAGAAACAGGATGGGGTGGGGAAGCCCTGAGTTATGATAAAGACCTCATTGCAGCACCACTGACTGCACTTCTTTGTCACTGTACAGTGGCTCAGTTGATAGACTGGGAAATACAGCCAGGCTGTGGCCCTTGGGACACTGCAACTGGGATGTCCCCGGCACGTGCTGTGCTGTTTCTTCATGCATCTGCATATGACTCCTTCTCTTTAGGGGTATTTACTTGTGTGGACACTCGGCAGGGGCTCACCTGGCAGCCATGGTCTTGTCCACGGACTGGACAGAATTCGGAGTGGTTCCAGATATCAGAGGTATTGCCCTTACAAGGTTCTGGAGGGCTGGTGTTTAGCACCAAGGGGCTGCACCTGAGCATCTCCTGCTTTACTGTTGTGCAAGCTATAAAGCTGATCACTTGCTTCAGATGGCTGCAGTTTGTATGTACTGGGGGGAGAATAAGCTGAGCTCCTGGTGCAGCTCAGCAGCTTCCCTGTGTCCCTCTAGAGCCATGGGGAATTGGGCATGAGGAGGCATGAACCTTAGAGCCACTCACCTTCCCCATCTGCATTTGCAGGAGCTGTTCTGGTGAGCGGTGTGTATGACCTGGAGCCCCTTCTGCACACCTACGTGAATGATGCACTGAACATGAGCCTGTGAGTCCATCTGCTGTAGGGACAGCATGTGGAAAAGGGCATAGGCAGTTTGTGGCTTTGGTCAGTGCAGCCTGTGGGCAAACACCAGCAGCTTTGCAGCCTCCTCTGCCATGCATGCAGGCCTTGCACCTTCTGCCTTGCTGGTGCACGCCACTGAGGGCATGGGGATGTACACAGGCACACACTGTCTGTCACTGCAGTGTCTCGTCCCCAGGGAAGTGGCCCAGAGGAACAGCCCCATCCTGTGTGTCACACAAGCAGTGTCTGTGGCTGCATCCTGTGAGGTGCTTGTGGCTGTGGCCCAGCATGACTCCCCGGAGTTCCGCAGGCAGTCACAGGAGTACAGCCAGGTGAGCTATGCAGGGATGCTGTGTGGGCTGCCCTAATTAGACCTGCTCTGCCCCCTCTGCAAACCCTCAAGTGAATTGGGCTATGGCTTGGAGACTTCTGGGCTGGGAACACAGAGCTGCAAAGAGGAGTGTGGGGCTGGCTGCACTGCTGAATCCTTCTGCCTCCTGCTTTGGGAAGGTGCCTTTTCTTGCCATTGGGCTCAGCTCTTTCTTCCAGTCAGCTCTGGTGATGAAAAGCATGCATGCTGTATCAGAGTAGTATTTCTGCTGCTGGTGTGATAGCCATCTTCATCAGGGGAGAATGCTGGTTGCTGAACTGGAGCTTGTGCTGTGAGCTGGGACCTGGCTGGGGTACCCCCTGCCAACGCTGATCTCTCCACAGGCTCTGCGCTCAGCTGGTTGGTCTGTCTCTCTGTTGGATCTTGCCAGCGTGGATCACTTTGACATCATTGAGAAACTGTCAGAGGAAACTTATGTCCTCACTCAGGTAAGGGGAAAAGGCCCCGTCTCCTGCAGCCACCATTTTTTGCTGTCCTGAGTATGGCTCAGATCTGCCAGGCTGGGAGGGAGGGCAGTTGTAATGGGTGTTTTCCCCCAGCATGAGGCGCTGTGGGGCCAAGCACCATTCACAGCACTTTGTTCCTCATCTCAGGTGATCCTGAACATGATTGCAAGAGCTTGATGACGTGCTGGAACAAACTGGTGATGCAAACCGCAGCCCTGTGCAGTGACAGGCAGCCTTTGTGCACTCTGCCCTGTGCTTGTCCATGTTTCCTCTTTCCAGCCCATCCATTGTGGCACAGGGCAGTTGCTGCCCCAAGGTACCATTCTCAGTTCTGTAAAGGGCAAATGAGCCTCCATTGCACTTCCCAGCCTACCAACAGCAGGTGCTCACAGCACAGGAGAGTGTCAGTGATGATGTTCCATCACTGAGGTGTTCCTGTGCTTTGTGGATGTTCAGAGCTGGACCATCAGTGTTGTGCAGGGCTGCCTGCCTGCTGTGGGTCTGTCTGCTGACTGGGTGTTGAAGTTTGTTCCTTGAAGCTGCTTATTGCCAATACAAAATAAAATAGGAATAAGTGCTGCCTGGCTGGAAATCTTCTTGGGAACATGTAGCTGTGCTCAGCTATTGAGCATACTTAGCTGATGTATGGAGAAGGTGCTCTGGGGCAGAGCTTGGGTCTTGAGGAGAGCAGTTCTGTGCCAGGCATTAGGTAGAGCACTGCTCATAAGGGCTGAGCTCTTTGTGCACACAGAGCAGAGGGGCGCTGCAGCGACACAGCCACTGTCATAGGGAGTATTTACAGGAGCCATAAATGGGACAGCCCTGCTCAGACAGTTGTGCTGCTGGGAAGTGGCCCTGTTCCTGTGTCTGTGAGACACCTACCTGCATGTTCTCAGGAATGCTTCTCCTTCCATGGAGACCTCCAGGCCTTGGCAGTGTCCCTGCTGCAAAGCAAGGGGAGGAATGTCTTTGGGAGAAAAAAACTGTTCTGCATTGCCAAAACATATTTATTTAGACCCCAGTTGCCCCATTAGAACAGTAGGAACTGTGCTGAGCACAGCAGGCTGCAAAAACTTCCTGCCCTACTGTTGCTTGCAGCATGACCCAGTGGCCATGGATGCTGCTCGTCCTGCTTTGGCGTTGTGGTGTGAGCCATGGCAGCCTCAGCTGCTGTGGGCTGAGTCCTGGAGTGCTTGGGAATGGCACTTGGGAAGCAGCCTTGGCATGGCCAGGCTGGTGGTGTGAGCTGTGGGCACGTCTGGGAAGGAACTCGCCCCAGGAGGTGTGGTGCTCCTTTGGGAAGCTGTGAACTGTGGTCTCGCTAGGGTTGGGCTTGCATGTTGGCTTGCAGGGGTGGAGATGGTGCTGCAGCTGGTTGGGAACATGCCTGGAGCACACTGTGGGAGGTCCAGGTCCCTTTGCCAGCAACTGCCCCAGCCCACATGCTTGTCTGCCGCAGCCCAGCAGGGATGGTTCTCCCACGGGGCTGGGAGGAGACGCGCTCCTGCCTCCAGTCAGTGCTCTCCTGTGCTGCGAGGACTGCGGCCCTGGCCTTGGCCCAGCTTCTCCTGGCACTTTCTGGCCACAAAGCTCAGCTTGTTCAGAGCGAGCTCGGTGTCATGGGCTGAGACATCACAGTGCCAGACCGCACGGACAGTGCGCTCCGACCAGGGGAACAGCAGGACGCTGACGGCGTGGCCCGTCTCAGCCAGCTCCTCCTCGCTCACTGCCTGCAGGTACGTGCAGAGCTCTGCTGGGGACAACTCCTTCACTTCCACCATCACCATGTTTGTCTCTACAGCCGCCAGGCTGACGGAGCAGAGAGGCGAGTTGAGCTCCTTGATGCCTGTGAAGGTGCAGGTTGTCAGGCTGCCGCCCATCCACAAGTGCAGGACCCAGCTGTGCACCGAGCCTGCAGGGGAGCGACTTTATGCTGACAACACCAAATGTCCTGAGGAGGCAAAGTTACCTTGAGCAAAGTGGCGGGCGTTGTCATGGTCTCTGTGCAGTGTTTCCTCTGCCTGCTCCAACCCAATACGAGCAGCAGCTGCCAATACACCTGCCTGCCTCATCCCTCCTCCCAGCAGCTTCCGAACCCTCCAGGCCTCTGCCACAAACTCCCGGCATCCAGCAAGCACGGCCCCAGCTGGGGCACCCAGACCCTGCGGATGCAGGAGGGAGGTGTGAGCGCTGCCTGCAGCCTGAGCCTTGTGCCCCCGCCCCGGG
Source organism: Coturnix japonica (assembly GCF_054131305.1). Lineage (NCBI taxonomy): Eukaryota > Metazoa > Chordata > Aves > Galliformes > Phasianidae > Coturnix > Coturnix japonica. The sequence goes on from NC_140685.1 coordinate 5,351,133, forward strand.
CTCCCTGTATGAACACACCTTGGAGAAGCACAGGGACACGGAGTCGCAGTGCTGGGTGATGTGTGCTGGATCCACACCCTGAGCCACTGCTGCATTCATCAGCCGTGCTCCATCCATGTGCACCCGCAGCCCGTAGCGCTCAGCAAGGAGGTGTACCTGGGTGGGGGCACAGCTGCTGTGAGCTGAGCTGTACTGTACTGTGAGGACCCCTCAGCCCCCCAGCAGCTCCCACCTGCTGCAGGTAGGTGAGGGGCAGTGCCCGGCCGCCCGCTGAGCTGTGTGTGTTCTCCAGGCAGATGAGCTCAGGGCGGGGGTGGTAGCGGCTGCCGTGGGCCTCACGGATGGCCAGCTCCAGCTGCTCCAGGTCCAAGGTACCATCAGGCATGTCCTGCAGTGCCTGTGAGTGGACCCCTGCGACCTGCGTGGGCAGCAGAGCTGGAGGGAGGCTGCCCTGCTGTCCCTTGTCCCTCAGTCTCTGGTCCATCAGCCCCATTCATGGCTCAGGTGATGCTGTCACAGACCCGGAGGGGACCTTCCTGCAGCCAGAGGAGGGCAGCAACAAGCTGCTGTCTGCCCCCGGGTACACCCCCCCAGCAGCACAGCACCCACCTGTGCAGCCCCGCCGTGCTCATAGACGTGCATGTGGGCCTGGGCACCCAGCAGCAGCTGAGCCCCTCTGCGCTGGCAGTGGCACATCACTGGGGGGAGAGGGCAGTGAGCACAATGTGTGACTGTGGGGGTGGGTGCCCCCCCAGAGCTGCTCCCCCAGCCCTCCTCTGTGGCCATAAGTTGGAAAGCACAGCAGCTTTTTGAGCAGAACCAGGACTCACAGAGAGGAGTGGGGCTGCCTGTGCCTTCTTCTCCATCCTTTGATATGGGGCCATGAACCAACCCCCAGCTCATGCCCTGGGATTCAGGACAAGGAGAGCAGCACTAAGCACTGGGCACTCACCCGCGATGAGGTTTGCCATTGTGGCCGTGGGTACAAAAAGGGCATCCTCCATCCCTAAGATCCTTGCAGCCATCTGCTGCAGCTCTGCATAGAGGAAAGAGGGTGGGCAAGAGGTCTGCACCACAGCCCAACGTGCTCCTTAAGTGTCTCCTCCCCAGCACAGCCCTTGGCTCGGCCCAGGCAGTGTGTCAGTGCAGCAGGGGCTGCCGGCCCATCGCTCACCATTGACCGTGGGGTCCTCGCCGTAGTCGTCGTCCCCCACGGCGGCGCGGGCCATGGCGCCCCGCATGGCGGCGCTGGGCTGCGTGACGGTGTCGCTGCGCAAATCCACCACGTGCTGCGGGCGCCTGCGGGGACAGCGAGCGGGAGGGGGGTGGTTTGTGCTGCTGGGAAGGGGCTGCTCACCCCTGTCCATCCTCCCTCCCACCCCCGCCGAACCGAACCGAACCGCCACCGCTTCCTGCCCCGGGAACAGTCCCCCCCTGGGTGGGACCGAGCCCGGCCGCTTCCCCCGCACGCACCCGAGCGCCGCTCCAACCCGGAGCGACCCCGCGCCGCCCCCTCCCCCGCTGTTCCCCGCCATGGCCGCGCCGCCGCAGCTGGATCCCGCTCCGTGTAACAGCGCCCGGCGCAGCGCGGCGCCCATTGCCCGCATCGCCAGCATCGCCGGGACCGCGGGACCGCCCCGCCGCAAGGGATCCCGGGGCACGTAGTCCGGGACCGGCCGCACTGACCGCTGCCGTGCGCTCCCCCCGGCGGGGCCGCAGCGTGGCGACACACCGAACTGGCCCCGGGGTCCCCGTCCCAGCGCTCCCGTGGGCGGTGCCGAGCGCAGCCGGTCGCCCCGTTGCTGCCGCTCGGGACCCCGAAAGGACCCCGGGGCACCCGCCCCGCAGCACCCTCCCTATCCTGCACCTCTGACCCTGTGCCGGGGGCAGATGGGGCCGTGGGGAGGCCCCGCTCGGTGCGATGTGCTCACGGTGCCCCGGCCCCGTTGGCAGATCCCGGGGGGCACAGGGCTGCCAGCCCCTGCCCGGCCACGTGCTGCGACTCTGCACGTACACGGGGCAGCGAGTTCAATGGCGATGGCAGCTGCTGCACTGCTGGCAGGGAGGGCACGGAGTGACCTTTGCTGATGGGAATCGGCTCCAGCTTCTGGCTGCATCTGCCCCGCAAACAGCTGACACGGGGCCCTGTGGCACCGCCGGGTACTCGCTGCTCAGAGCTGTGCTGGTGTCAGCTGTGGGCAGTGCTTCAGTGCTCAGCACTTCCTTTATCACTGGGGAGGGGGACCTGGGGGGTGTCTGGCTGCTGGCATCAGCCCATACGGCACACAATGGGGCATGTGCATGGTGTATCAGCGAGACCCTCACCTCATCCCATGGGGCAGAAGGCCACACGTGGGATGCCAGCACTGTGGATTGGGTGCAGGTGTCCATCCCTCCCCTTGCACCTCCCTGTGCCATGTCCCCAATGCACTGCCCTCCTCCATCACCCAGCTCCATGCTCTGCACTGGAGCCCCCCCAGCTCACTGCAGCTGTCACCCGCCGATGAGCGAGCCATAAACAGTCCTTCACGGAGACGTTTTTCACACGCGGGGCCACATGTTAACAGTTTTTCTTTATTTACTGCCTCCATTTCCTCTTTGTTCCAGGAACTTGTCCTCCAACTTCAAGCCGCTCATGATTAGGCAAAAAGGCCTCTAATCTCCCCGATCTGATTTACCGGCACTGAGAGCAGGCGCTTCCCGTTACTGGCCCTGGACCTGGGAGTAGGGCCGGCCGGCTCCCCGCTCCTCTCCTCCCCGAGGCTCCCCTGCTGCACATGCTGCCTTCCCAGCAGCTTCCTCTTCCAGTAACCACGGGGCAACACGGGGCAACACGGGGAGCGCGGCTGTGGGCAGCGGCTGCATCGCGCCCTGCTGCTGCTGCTCCTGGCACGTGGAGCCGCTGCATGGCGAGGCTCCTTGGCAGTGCCCACATCCCCGAGCTCCTGGGGCTCTGCTTATGTTGCTCTGCGGCCCCTGGTACCCGGAGACCCCGTGAGGAGGGTTTATGGCTGCAGATGAGGGGATGAGCCAAGGCCACATGCACGCGTGCAGCAGGGGGAATGCTGAGGGCTGGCAGGTGGCCGGGGGGCTCGGTGGGGCTGGGCTGTGTGTGACCCCCACCTGGCAGCTCTGTCCCCGCAGCTCCCAGCCCCGCTGAGCGTGTGGCCGCTGCGGGCTGAGCTCATGCTGTGAAGGTGCCTCCCTGGGGCTAAAATTAGTTGCTGAGCCCTGGCTGAGGAACGGAGCCCGCATCCCGCTGGGGAGGATCGGGTTTCCCTACGCCTCCCCCTGCCACGGGAGCTGGCAGCCGCCGGGGCGATTCCCGGAGCCGGGCCGGGCTCCCCCTGTCCGGCCCCACAGGCAGCTCCGGGTGCAGCCGGTGCTCGGCGCCGTACCCGTGCCCACGGTGGTGCTGTCCCGGCCCCCACCAGCAGCTCTGGGAAGTTGGGGTCTGGGGGCCACGGCCTTGGCACATTGTCCCCCCCATCAGGTTTCTGAGGTGGGGGCTCCCCATCTGCTGAGCTGCTCCAACTGAGCCTCTTAGCAATGTGGCCAAGGATGGGTCCCACAGTGGGGCTGTTGTGGGGTTTTGGTGCCATGAGGTTCCGGTTTGGGATTGGTGCTGCTGCAGCTATGCAAGCTGTGGGATGTGCAATGCAGGGCTGCAAGGTGCTGGGCAAGGAGGGCTGGCCACAGCGCCTGGCAGGGACTCGAGCCCTGGCCATGTGCTTGGGGTGTTTTCCTTCAATGCTGCCTTGGCCCTGCGGCCTCACTGTGCACTCTGCAGGGTGTGATAACTCATCCCGAGTGCTGGAGCCCGCTGGCCTGGAGGGCCCTGCTTGGATCTGGTGGGCAGGGGGAGCACGAGTATCAATCATTCCCAAGCGGTGGGAACCATGGAGCCAAGTGATTTCCTACTGTCGGGAACTGCAGAGCAGTGCCTGGAAGTGCTGGGACGTGCTGGGCTCCTGGCTCAGCTGGGCTCGGGGACAGCCAGGCCTTGGGCATGCAGTGCTGCGCTGTGCCGTGCTGTGCCATGCTGCACTGTGCCATGTGGCGTGCCATACGGTGTTGTGTGATGCCATGCTGTGCCATGCTGCACCATGTGATGCCGTGCCATATGGTGCCATGCCATATGGTGCTGTGCCATACCGCACTGTGCTGTGTTGCACCACGCCATGGAGGGCTGTGCTGCCACCTATGCCAGGTCGATTCAAGCTCTTTGGGGTGCTCCAGCAGCTCCTTACACCTGCAGCACCCAACGAACCCGAGCACACATCCAACCTCGCGCTGGGGGGCGCCCGGCAGCACCCATCCCGTCCCGGCAGAGCGCGACCGTTCGTCCCCAGCGCTCTCCCCGGGGCAGCCCTGCCGTGCCGGGGCCGGTTCGTCCCGGCGGAGCGGTCCCAAGGCCGGGCGGCGGTAGCCCCGAGCCGCTGCGGACGGGGAGCCGTGCCCAGCGGGGGCTGCGAGGGAGGGGACGGGGAGGGCTCCAGCGATGCCTCGTTCCGCCGCACGCCGGGCTGCAGCCGCCCCACGCCGGGCGCCCCATCCAACCTGCCGGTCGCGGGGCCGCCCGGTGACCCCTCCCTCCGCCGGCAACAACTTTTCCAGTAAAACCACTGCAGAAATCCCGGCTTCCCGACAGGCCCGCCCCTTGGCTGCCTTGGGGGGGTGGGGGCCGCGCTGCGCTTAACCCTTCCCGGGCGGGTGCAGGTGGGAGCGCCGCGGGCGGCGGGCGGGGGGCCCGGGTCGGGCACAAGCTCTGCATCGAGCGGGGAGCTCCGAAGCGGCTCCGGTGCCCTCCGGTCCCAGCCGTGGTGTGTTGGGAGAGAAAAGGCAACGGTGTCACAGCGGGAGGAGCCCACGGGCACGGCCCCGGGGAGAACTTCGAGTCCCATCCGTGGGTTCTCGGGGAGCAGAGGGATGGCAGTGCCCCTGCGGGTGATGTAGCTGTGCACTGCGATCGCTGCACGCGGATCCCGGCTGCCCTTGCAGCGCTGTGTTTGCACGGCGATGTATTTCCCTTCACAAGATGTTGCTGACACGGCGGGAGGAGGGACTCAGCCCCACGCGGGGCAGCATGAGATGGGCACGGGCTGGGACCCAAGCACGGCCCCTTCCCGTGGGATGCAGGGCAGCCAGTGCTCCCCAGCACTGCTCCCTGGGGTGCAGCCTGAACTGCTGCAGTTCGGGAGGTGTGGGGCAGATGAGTGAAGATGGGAAGAGGAGCCCGCTGCAGGGTGGGCACAAAGTGCTGCCTCAGTCCTGGAGGAGAGGATGCAGTGGGAACTGGAAGCAGGAGGGTGGATTTGGGATGTGCCCTATGGTGATGAGCAGCGCAGGCAGCATCGATTCCCCTCGCAGCTGATCCCTGCTGCTGCGAGCAGCGGGCAAGCGTGAGCCGTGTGGATGGGCAGGCAACATGGCTGGCACTTCAGCCCCGGTGTCCTGGGCAGCTTGTTCAGCTGGTGAGGGGCTGGCACTCAAGAAAGCAGGGTGCTGCATGGGGCTGGGTGCCATGTAGTGCTGGCTGCCCGCTGTGTCCTTCCTACTGCCAGCCCCAGCCCTGTGCCGGCTGCTATGCCGGCCCCGCCAGGGCTGAGGTAAGCGCTGTAATTGTTTTCTCTGTGGCCCAAGATGAATAATTGAGAGGTCTTTGAGGAGAATTAATTAGCCCGTTTATTGGCAGTAAATGCTTTTCTCCAGATGATGAAATAGATCCCGCGCCACACATGGGGCAGGCGGATGCAGGCTGCTGAGGCTGCTTGGCAGAGTGCTGGTGCCAGGGCCATGGGATGGCCGTGCTGCTGCCCCGTGCCTGCCCCCCAGGCCAGTGGTGGCACCAGTGCTTCCTCTTGTAGACCTTCATGCCCAGTGCCTGCTGTGCTCTGTGTGGGATCACCAAAGGGATGGGAGGCTCTGTCTGGAAGCTCCATCCATGCTGCTCTGCACCAGAGACTGGAGACACAGTGCAATGAGGCACAAGGGTGCAGAGGACAGGAGCCCTGTGCTGTGCCCGCATCGCTTTCCACTGCTTCCAGTCCTCCTGGGGGCTCCCACCCTGCACAGCCCGTGCTGCGTTCCCTGCTGCCTCCTTCCTTGTGGCCACCCCAGGCAGTGCCAGCCGGGCCTGAGGCTTGCATCTCCTCCACCTCTTTTCTTCCCCAGGGTGTGAGGGGAAGGGCCATGCATGGCCAGAAATGCTTAAACAAGGATTTCCTTGTTGCTGCATGAGCTGTTTGCCTTGCTCCCAGGCCAGCCGTTAATGAGGTTTGGCAGGAGGCACTGGCAGCCCCAGCCATTGGATTTCTATAAATCAACCTGGTGCTAATGCATGGGGCTGGCTGGGGCTGCTCAGCCTTAGGGCACAGTTTAGCAGCCCATGGGCTGTTGGGTGCTACCTGCTGGGAGGGGATCTGTGCACAGCTGGTGGGACCAGGGCTGCTCTGCTGTGTGAGGGTCGGTGCTGTCTGTCTCAGGACAGCTGGATGAGCCCTTCTGGGTCTGGGAGAGGTTTGAATCAGCAGCCCCAGAGGTGGCTGTGGGGTCTATCTGGGTTGTGAGCAGCTCCTGGGAGAGATGTAGGCAGTCCCTGGGCATGGAGCATCCCGGAAAGGCAGATGGGGAGGGAACCGTGGCTTCCCAGCAAGGCAACAGGAGCGGCCCCTTCAGCTGTTCATTTCCAGGAAAGCATAAAACAAAATAAAGCAGTTCCCTATGGCCAAAGTCCTGCCTTGTCCTGATCCTCGTCCCTCACCTCTTTTCTTGCAGAGACCGGAGACGTTGCTGTGTGCTCAGTGCCACTGGGGCAGGGGGACATCACAGGGATGGCTCAGCTCCACGTGAGCCCTGTTGTGGGGTCAGGGCCATGGGGTTGCTGTGGTGGCAGTGCACTGCTCATACACCCCATACATGATGCATGCTTAACATCCCCCTGCCCCTGGGTACGTCAGACATGCAAAGCAGGGCAGGCAAATCACCAGCCCTCCGGGAAGCAGTGCTGCAGCTGTGGCTGGTGGCCACTGCCCATGACCACTGCTGGGAAGCACCACCGTGCCCACAGGGCCCTGTACATAAGCCACTTGCACTGGGCCTGCCTGCAGCAGATGTGCTGTTGTAGCAGCCAGTGCAGAGTGGAACTGGGGATGCAAGTCTGCAGCACTGGGCTGTGTCCCCAGCACGGCAGGGATGCTGCAAGCAGGCCTTGCTGGAGCTGATCTGTATGGAATGGGGCACTTGGGAAGGTGCCTCCCTATGCAGGTTGCTCCTGGAGCATGTCACCCTCCAGCAGCTTTAGTCCAGGAAGGGAGATGCCAGGAAGCAGGACGTTATCTCTGCTTCCCCGCAGCAACGTGCTCAGCTCAGGTTCTGGATAATGGAGATGGGGCCATGCATGGTGGTCACAGGGCTGGGGGCAGCTGTGTTGCTCCTGCAGCCCTGTTACTGTAAAGCTGCCGGGCGGCTGTCTTAGAGGAAGAGCCGCCAGTCTCAAAGGTGATGTTTCAGTTCCTGCTCTGAGTGTATTTCCCTCTTTATCAAGAAACCCCTCCGCTCTCATGGGAAGGAGTTTCTGCAACGTGTAGAAACTGAGGGAAACCCACATCCACGCGGCCCTGCCGCCCACCCGGGCTCGATGCATCAGCTCCTGTGGGGACACTCAGTGGTGTACCCCGGGGTTCTGCAGGGAGCAGCCCCGGACTGCAGCCTCCACTGCTCCCATCACCCACAGTGCCGCAAGCTGGGTGAAGGGGGAATGCTGCTGGGACCGCGTCTGTGCTGCAGCTGGGGCTGAACGCTTCCCCTCCTCTCAGCACCTGCTTGTGGGTGTAAGAGCAGATGGGGGGCCCTGAACCGTGTCTGTCTGCTGAGATGACAGCAAACAGCAGCAGTGCGATGCTGAGCATGGGCAGCGCCGGTGAGCACAGGACTCCGCCTGCGGCTGGGGCAGCCGGGGACCCAGTGCACCACACTGAGAAACCAGGCCCTCGGGACTCCAAGGACCCCTCTCCTTTGGCAGGGGGCGCCCACGGAGGGGTCTGCGCCCCGCAATAGCGCTGCAGATGCGGCTACAGGAGCAGGGGAGCATCGCACGTGTGGGCGGTGGGAACAGGAACCTCCTGCATGGGCGGTTGTGCAAGGAGCAGGGACACACTCCGCGTGTTGGTTCGCACACACCCAGGGAGGGCACGGGCTGTGACTTCCCTCTGGCCGTTTCGAAATTCCACCGCTCTTACAGAAAAGCCCCTGGGCAGAATTCCTGCAATGTGTGATTCATCCCGCCAGGCTGGAAGCAATGACTGCGCCTCTCCAGTAAACCCACTTCAGCAAAGCAGATGAAAGAGGCAGCGGGTGCTGCTGTGCCCTTGTTATCACCACAACCAGATGTGGGGTGATGGGGCTGCCCTCTGCCCCCCGCTGGCATCGCTGCATTGGCACAGCTGGGGACATTGGGGACAGCAGCCGGGGTGCTGGGGTCCATAGGTGCTGAGCATTGGGCTCCCTTCTGTTCTCATCCCCCTGCAGTGCAGCTGCGTGTCCCATCCACCACGGCAAGGAATGCACCAGGTGCTTCGGTGGGACCGAGAGGGCACTCGGGACAGCCCCTTCCAGGAAGCGTGTGCAAGGGCAGCCAGACTGCAGAGTTCCCGACAGCAGCTCTGGTTTTAATAACAGCAAATCAATGGATGCCCGATTCCGGCCAGAGCAAACCCCTGCTGCCTCCTTCCCAGGGTCTCCCAGGCAGGTGGGCTGCTGCAGGGATGGGGACATGGGATGGGAGTACAGACCCTGCACACTGCTCCTCTATGTTTCCTGATGCCCGAAGGCCCCATGTTCCTCAACCCCCAGCACTCACAGCTCCCCAGCTCTGCCTGGTGCAGCTTCATTGATTGTGAGGGTCCTGGCAGCTCCCGTGCCCACCTTGTGCCCGTGCAGGTGCTGCTCACGGGTGCTGCTCTGCCCCAGGCACGTCCAGCTGCTCCCAGCTGCTCTCCAGTCTCCAGCCCGGAGCTGTGATTCAGCCCTCCTTCCCCGCGGGGTTTGCACAAACCTTTCTGCTCTCTTTGTGCTTGTTTTGAGAACAGATTAGTCATGGTTCTTAACTGGCTTCCAGCAAACTGCACAACGGCACCATGGAAAAATGAGAACAGCAAAGTGATGACTCAGCAGGGCCCGTGCTCCTGTGTCCCCTTGGTGCCAACCGCCCCCTGCTACTGCATGGCCCTGGGGATGGCAGGGGAGCACCCAAGGGGCACAGCTGGGTGGGCAGCACAGGAAGGGCAGCTTGGGGGGCATCCTTGAGCCCCCCTCTGAGCCCTGTGTATGTGGGCTCCCTGCTGGTGTCTCGCTGCCCTCCATGGGGCCGCTGCAGTACCCTGCTCTCCTGGAGCACCCTGCAGGGCCACGGACCCTCCTGGCTGGCACCTGTGCACCAATATTGGGTGGGTGACAGGAACTCCTGGGGCGGGCCCTTACCGTACCTCACACCTCTCTCTGCAGCCCTTTATTGCCCAGCCTTGGCCGGCTGCCTGGAGGCACGGCGTGCTGCCAAGTCTCTGTGCCAGGTGGCTTATTGTGATCCCATGGCACTGGACACCAACTGGTGTCGGCTGCCAAGGATGAACAATATAATTGCTGGAATTACAGTAAAGTGCTCCCATTCCCACTCATTAACTGCTGAGATGGGGCCCCTGGGTCCTTCCAGGGAACATCTGCTCCAGCTGTGACCTCTATCAGCTGCACACCCGTCTTTGCCCAGCATGGAGGAGCCCCCAGCCCAGCTGGTGCCAGGTAGGGATGGGGGCTGTTATCCCCAGGCCTGCTATGTGTAGAACATGGCCCCAGGCAACAGGACACACCTTCTGGTTCTGCACTGTGCCCAGCTGTAGGTTTAATGATGCTCTTCTCAACTCAGCGTGGCAGCACTGCACAGCACCTCACCTGGAGCACAGAGAGCAGCCATTGGGCTCCTGCTTAGACTCTGGATAACAGCACACAGTGGTTGCTGCTCCCTGGCCAGACTGGCTGTGGGCATCCTGCTGCTCCAGCTCATCTTACAGCCTTCTCTGAGCACTGAAATGGGGGCACAGTGATGGGGCAAAGTTCCTGTGCCTCAGCCAGGAGCACCTCTCCAGCCCTTTGCTCCGTTCTCCAGGCTGTTACCTGGCATGGATTCAGACTGGAGCTGCCCTCTGCCCATGTATTCTGGAGCCATAGGAATGGTGTGGAGGACCCCAGGGCATTCTGTACCAGTGGGAGTGGGCAAGTGAGCAGGGCTGGGCAAGGGAGCAGCAGTGCCAGGCTCACAGATGCTGGGTCCACATGCAGTTGCCCAGTCCCAGGCTGTGTGCGAGAATCACAGCTGCCGGCTCCTGTGACAGGGAGGAGGCCAGGGCTGATGTGAGGCCAAGGGATGCTCCAGGGCTGGGGTTTGGCACCTGCCCACGGCTGCTCTGCCAGGGTCATCCGAGGACGTCGCACTGTGCTCGGCAAACACACACCCAGGGCGGCCGGCTGCCCACTGCCTGGAGCCCTGCGGGGAGCTCCCGTGCTGTGCCATCTTGGTGCCTGTGCCCAGAGACACTGCAGCCACCAGCAGACACTGAGCCACAGCTCTCCCTGCCATGATGGTGCAGGAGCAGCGTGGCCCAGACTGAGGTCACTGCTGGGGAGAGGGGGAGGGAGCAGGACTGGCACAGAGAAAGCACAGAAAAGTGGGATGGGATCTTCTTGCACTCTGGGACCCTCAGCTCACCCTGGGCACAGCTGTCCCATGGCAGCACCCATCACTGGGCCCCCGGTATGGGCAGGAGTGGGGCTGGCAGGGACGTGTCCCACAGCACCTCTGGTGCTGGGCTGCTGCTCCTCATCCCTGGCCGTGGCCCCAGCCTCGTCCTGCGGCTTCCATCGCCACAGCAACGTGGCTTTGTTTGAAACGTTCCTCTGAAATGTCAGAACTTTCTTGGGCCTCCAGCTGCTGCGGCCGGGATGAAAACTTCCTCTATCGCTCCGGAGATGCACGGGGGGGGGGCAGAGGGAAAGGGGGGTTTCACCCCCATAGCCTGCCCTGAGGGCAGTGGGATCTCTGCCTGTGTAGCTGAGGTGCCCCATGCCCACCCTGTGCTCTGAGCCCTGGTAGGACATGGTGGCCCTGGTGTCATTACTCTGTGTTTGTGCCCCCCTGGGAGCATGGCAGCATCTCAGGGCACTGTATGATACAGCATGTGGGTATCAGGACCCCTCTGTACCCCTGCAGGACTGGGAGCCAGTGCCGTGCATGGCTTCAGGCGCACATCACTTGCCAGCATGGGCTGCACCGATTCCTCATGGCACAGAACCACCAGCCTGGCATTGCCCTCAGGGATGGGGGCACTGTGTGCTGCCCGGGGGTAGCTGGATGGGGGGCACGGCACGGCCCTGCAGCCCCATGCAGCAGCAGGGTCCAGTGGGTGTTGCTGGCAGGAGGCAGCCTGGGCAGTGCAGCTTTGCCAGCAGCAGTGCTGATGGAAGAAGTGAGGAATCTGCAGCTGCTGGCTCCCTCCACCAGTTTACTGCGGGTCTCGATGGAGATACAGCAACAGAGAGGGGTTTCCATGGTGACTTACACAGGCTTCTCTGTTAACTTCTGCAACCCAAAACATGGCCTGGCCCAGCACAAGGTCCCGCTGCTGCCACGCACTGCCTGCAGCCTGGAGCAGCTGGGGATGCTATGGGGCACAAAGCATCCACGAGCCTCAGGAATACCAAAGTGCAGAGCTGCTCCTTGGCAGCACAGTGACCCACCGCTGCCCCGAACCCACAGCCAGCCCCACAGCACTGCACCATGGCTGAGATCCAGCTTCCCAACAGCACGTGCCAAGGAGCAGATGTCTCAGTCCCTGTTCCCAACTGTCCCCACGGCCCTGGCCCCACAGGAGGAATTGCCATGTAAGGAGCAGGTGGTGCCATTTACAGTAAGTCCCCGGCTGCTGCACAGCCCTTTCCTGCATCCTACTGGGAAATGTGGCGGTGGATGTGGGAACGTCCTGGCGCTGCAGAGCATGGAGCAGAGCAGGAGGAAATGCGTGAGGGGTGTGCCGTGAGATCGGGGTTTGCTGCATAGCCCTGGTGGGCAACAGCCCTGCTGCTCACTGCCACTGACCCCGAGTGGCTGTGCATCCTGCCCTAGTGCAAGGAGAGGAGACACCAGTGGTAATTACCTGTCAGCCCAGGGGTGCTCCATGCAATGCTGACCTCTTTCTCCATCCCTCTTTCCTTCAATCCCTCCGAGATGCTGTGGGCTCTAGGTCCTGTCTGGCCCCAGGGTTGGCTTTTCTGTTGGGCTGTCTGATGGACCAGCACTGGGATAGTGCCTGCAGTGCAGCTTGGAGCCTTTGAGCCCACAGGCAGACAGCATGAGTAGAAGGGCCCCAAGCAGGGTGCTGCCCTCCTGTCCCAGCCACTGCTCCAGCGGAGGCACAGAGCTGCTGCCAGCACTCTGGTGGCTTGGGTGGGCTGTGCAGGGCTGCAATGCCCTGTGAGCCTTCCCTGCTCCCTGGGGGCAGCCTGCAATGTGCCTGGCTGGGCTTCAGTGCACTCTGGTTACCTATGGCAGATCTGTGTGCCCGGCAGAGCCCTCCCAGCAGCCTGCTTGGCTGGGGGCTGTCTGGCAGCCACAATCACAGGCTGCAGTTGTTTCCTGTTTTTGGGTCTGCAGATGTTGGTACGCACCATGGAGCAGGTTTCCTGCCACCCTCTGACCCTGGAGGGCTCAGATTTGCCATCCCTGTAGATGCTTCCTCCTGGTGCCAGTAATTCTGTCCCCAGGCCCCTCCATTCCAGCTGTGCTGCTGTGCAGGGCTGTGCCAGGGTGTCCCGTGGAGCTCAGTGCAGAGCTCAGCGTGGCAGGGGGGCTGCCTGCCTGCGACAAGCTTGAACAGCCACTTGCGTAAGTGGGGCCAAGTCCGTTTGGCTCCTTTGGGAAGGCGAGGGGGTTTGTGAAACCTTCAGCAGGGATTTGCCCGCTGGCCGCAGCGTCACCACCGCTGTGAGCTTGGGTGTGTTCCAAGAACCCCGCGGCACTCACAGGGCTTCCCGGACTCCCGGTTCAGCTGTGGGTTGCAGTGCTATGCACAGCGCGGGGCCCTTGCTGGGAAGTGCAGAGCTGGGACTGTTCTCATAGGGATGTGGTTTCATTGCCCTGCCCCGGCAGGATGCTGCCTGCCCCGTGCTAGGAGGCTGGGGGTGCTCATCCCTATGGGTTCCCCATGGCTCCCTTCTCTGCCGTGCCCATTTCCAGACCATGCAAGGCAGCTCTGTCCACCCCTGAGAGCAGGGATACTCGGTCCTGTCAGCACCTTGGGTAAAACAACTTAAAGATCCAGCTGCACGCGATGCTCCCGGTCCCTCTGCAGGGGGCTGCGGGCTGTGGCAGTGATGCTGTCCCACACCTCTCCCATGTAAGTCCTGGTGCTGCCAGGGGCTGAGGAGCAGCGGGGGAGCCCTGAGTGGGGATGTGCCTCAGCAGGGCCTGGCGGGCGGCCACCCGCGTGCATGGACATTCCTTGCATAGCTCCGGCGGGTGCCCAGGCAGGCTGCGAGGCTCTTCCTGGCAGCCCATGAGCTGTGGCCCTGCAGAGCAGCACCAAAATAGTCACTGAGACTGGTCCGTACCCGTGACCAAAGGGAGACACACTCCCCACCCCTCTGCTCCAGGGCAATTCCTAAGGGAAATCACTTTGCGTTGTGGCTGGGGGTTCCCCAGGCAGGAGCACGGGATGCAATGCCCAGCATGGAAATGCCCAGCACTGTGCATGTGGCCCTGGGGGTGTCGTGGAGAGGCTGCGTGGCACAGAGGATGCTTGGAGTGATCATTTCTACCTCTGTGCCTCTCAGTGCATTGCTGTGCCCACCGCATGGCTCCCAAAGCTCAGTGCAGGGTAGGATGCACATGGAGCACAGCACTGCTCCGGGGAGGATGCCTTCACTCAGGGCACTCCATGCCATGGCAATGAGCCCAGAGACAGGACCGTGTTCTGTATCCCAGGGGACCCTTCACAGCCGCACTGTGTGTGTGTCCACAGCCGGTCCTGTCGATGCGGTGGGCTCAGACATACCTGAACGATGGAGCAGCGCTTACGCACGCGGCCGGTGAGTCACTGTGGCAGGAATCACCCAGCGCCGCGGCTCCAGGAAGCCGGCACTTACGTGGTGTAAACACAATCCCGGCATCGCACACGAGGGCAGCGGCCGGGGGAGGGGACGTGCGTCACATGGGGGGGCCACGGCCTCGAAGATAGAACGGGAGGAAACAGACCAGATTGAGGGGAAAGGGAGGGGGGGGGTTCATTAAAAAATAGTGCTCTTTATTATAAATTATGGAAACATTTCCTTTCTGAATATAAATATAAATATGTGCAAAGTTTCATCTGAGTTTCGTTTTGGTTGAATTTCAAGCATGGTTTTGCTCAGCCCTCAAGGCTGGAGGTGAAGATGGAATCTTTATAAAAGACAGTGATTCACGTAGGCCTGTAAACATCCCTTCGGTTCAAAAAAAAAAAAGAAAGAAAAAAAGCCAAAAAAGCCAAAAAAAGACCAAACCAACCCCCAAACCAACCACCCAACTGCTTCTCCAGGCGGACGCAGATGAGGGGTGCACTCAGGGCATCCTCCTGCTGTGATCCCATAGGATCCGGTGCCCCATGGAGCAGTGTGCCATGCTCAGGAGTGACAGAGCAGTGCTGATACCACAGCCCTTCAGCTTCCACGCAGGTGTGAGCACGCAGGATTCCATCATGGCATCAGGACCGACTGTTTCCCTCTGGCTTCACGGTGTGCTACCAGGACCGTTACTTTCCAGCATCTCTGAACGATGTGCAGTAACCCAGACTGGGAGAATATTAAGGCTTAGTCTCCTGGATAATGGCAACGAGGGCAAAAAGGCAGCAACCTCCAAGCCTGGGGCCTGGTGTGAAAGGAGCTTCCACAAGGAGGCAGCAAGAGGTAAAGTACAGTATGGGCAAAAACCACTTTCCCCTTAAAACCGAGGAACAGCGTCAGGCACCAGCTGGACTCCGGTGCACGTCCTTCTCTTGGGCACAACTCCAGCACAACTCCAGCACAGTCCTAGCGGGTACATCCTGGGCTGCACTACAGCACCCACAGTCCGACCGGAGCGGCCCCATTGCCCCGGAGCATCCCCCACAACAAGGGCTGCAAGGCTCAGCCCCGGGTCCTCAGCAGCTCATCCCCTGCACTCCTCTCCTTGCATGGGGAGAGGCTGCTCGTGCCCTGCGTGTCCCTGCTGCCACGGGCATCGCGCCCGTCCCCTGCTCTTGTGCTTGTAGCGTGATCTCCCTCTGCCAGCCCCTTAGAGGGGGGCATCGTACTGGTCCAGAAACTCCTTGATAGGAGCTGGCAGCTGAGTCATCTTCTCATAGGAGTCCAGGTGCCCGTTGACAGTCTTGCGGCAGAGGTGCTGCAGAGTGGAGACGCTGGAGGAGAGCGGGCGGCTGAGCACCAGCGGGATCTTCTCTCCACCCGAATAAATGTAATAGGTGCGTTTGGGGTGCAGGGCCCCTCCGGGCTGCTCGGGTCCGGCACAGGGGGTGGGCGGCATGTAGTGGTGCACCAGCTTCAGCACGCAGTCAAAGCGGGGCACGGGTTGGTTGCTGCGGGGGTCGCTCTGCAGAGAGAAGCTGCCGCCCTCGCACTGGATGCGCAGGTTTTTAGTGCCCGACTCCGTCTTGACGCTGAGGGTGAAGAAGTGCCGCTGGTCCGAGCTGTCCCTGATGAGGAAGGTGCCGGCGGGCTCGGCGCTCAGCAGCACGTTGGCCTCGCCTCCCGTCACCGTGCTCCAGTAGAAGCCGCTCTCCTGCAGCTTGCGCACGGTGTTCACCACCAGCTGGTACTCGCTCTTGGAGCTGAACGTCTTGAGGCGCAGGCTGGTGTCCAGGGGGCGGCTCATCCCGGCGGCGGGGAACTTGCTGTGGGTGACCATGGCGCACGGAGCCAGCTTTGCGCGCTCGGGGTGCTGCTGCCGGGAGCAGCGGCCGCTACACCATCACCTGCGGCACAGACGGCGGTGAGACTCGGCAGCCCCGAACCGACCCCCCGCCTCTCGGGGCACCCCCGGCCCGACCTTCCCTCCTCCATCCCGGAATGTCTTCCCCCCCATCTCCACTCCCCAGGACACGTTACCGACATCCCTCCCGGGAGCAGCCCAAGTCCCGGCTTCTCCCCTCCATGGGGGTACCCTGCCCGCCTCCCCGCTCCCGTCCCGTGCCAGTACCTGGGGCGCAGTGCCGGTCTCGGTGGCGGCCGGGGCTCGGGCCGCGGCGGCGGACGGCGGTGAAGCTGCCGGGGCCGCCCGGGGAGGCCTCTTATAGCGGGCGGAGAGCCCGCCCTCGGGTTCTTCCTGGAACTGCGCGGCTTCTTGTAATGCTCCCCGGCGCCCTCCCCGCGCCCCGCCCGGCTCGGCTCGGCTCGGCTCAGCGCCAGGCACCGCCGGCCCATTCCGGGCAGCGCGGCCGCCCCCTCCCGCTCCCATTCATGCTCTTTTCCTTCTAAGAAGAGGTGAGTCCCCGGCCAGCCCGGGGACCGAGGCCCCCTGCCCGCTCTCCCCCCACTCCCGTCCCGAGGCTCACAGCAGCGGATCGGGGGTCCTGAACCCTCAGTGCTGCTCCGCGGGACCCCCGAACAGAGACTCTGAGGGACCCCCGGGTCCCCACCTCGGCTTCTTTCGCTGGGAGCAGCGAGACGCCCGGCCCGACCGCCCCCATCCCGGGGGTGCGGGGGGTCCTGCAGCCCCATCCCCGCGGGCAGCGGGTCGGGTGGGATCGGATGTCTGCGCTCGGCCGAGTTTATTTCAAGCACAACATTCCGTTCTGCCGCTGGCCTCGGCTGCACTTCCCAGCAGAACCGAAGGGGAGAACGAACGGCCTCGGACCGATTTGCTCATTTGGGAACTAGCGGGGATGGACTGATGGGGATGGACTGATGGGGATGGACTGATGGGGGCTCCGAGGGGCGGCTGGGTGCTGGGACGGGCAGTGCCCCAGAGCCGAGGGGACGAACTGGAGGTGCCGAAGTGGAGGTGCCCCCCGAGGGGCTCGGGCACAACGTTGTCTTTCCCTTCCAACACTCCGCGCTGTGTCCGTGCATTGATGTGACGGACCCGTTTGGGCCCGGTCCAGCCGGGAACCAACACGTTGCGATTCTGGGAACAGCGGCTGCGTTGGAGCCGACACGAGGCCGCTCCTGGAGCGTGTCCCGGGGGGGCGGGGCCGCCCGGCTCCATCTCCCCGCCCCGACCCCGCTCCGTGCAGCCCCGGGTTGGGGCGGGCCCGCTCATCCCGCAGTACCGGGGGGTGTCTGCGGGGCCGTGTCCGCTCCGTGTCCGCTCCGTGCTGCCCGCTGTGTTCTGCGGCCCGACCCGCACGACACAACCCCGCTCCGCTCCGTCCCTCCCACGAGCCCCCGCCGCCCCGGAAGCGGAAGTCGCGGCGCTGATGGCGGCTGCGGGGGGCGCGGCGCTGTGGCGGCGGTTGGCGGCCTGGCTGCCGCGGGGAGCTCCGGGCCTGGCCGCTCTGCTCGGCCGCCTGTCCGACCGCCTGGCCAGGGGCCGAGACCGCCGAGCCCGCAGGTAAGGAGCCCCCCCCTTCATGGGCTGCCGTGTGTCGTGACCCAGCCCGGCACAGACGCCGTGTGGGGGCGGGGAGCGGCTTTCCCCGCAGGGTGCTGCCTTCCTGGCCCTGCACAGCTCATATGGGCTGTGCCCATAAAGCACACCGAGCTCTCCTTCCTCTTCTTGTCTCCTTCGTTCCAGGTGCGCCCTGCAGCAGGGCTGGGTCCTGCCCCCGTTGGCACAAGCAGCCCCTGCAGCACAGCCGGGCCATGGGCGCTGCATGGAGCCCGGCTCGGAGCTGGAGGAATGGGGCTGGTGGTGCACAGTGTGTGTGTGCTGTGCTGTGCTGTGGGTGCCCAGGGGCAGGTGGTGTTGGAAACGGAGTGCTGTGATCCTCCCCTTCTGCCCTACCCATGCAGCAGAAAGGAGAAACCTGGGCAGCATCAGGGCTGGGGAGCAGCTGGTGGGTGGAGGGATCTGATGGCTCTATGTGAGCTGGGTAATCCATGCTGTGCTGTGTGGCTGTGGCCCTATGTGTGGACGCTCATGGTACTGTGTTGCTCTGGGGCAGTGCTGTGTTGCTCTGGGGCAGTGCTGTGTTGCTCTGGGGCAGTGCTGTGTTGCTCTGGGGCAGTGCTGTGTTGCTCTGGGGCAGTGCTGTGTTGCTCTGGGCAGTGCTGCACTCCCTGTGCCATGGTCCTGGCAGAACCTTTGGTTGTGTGCTTCTCCTTCTGTGGGCTGTGCAATTAGGAGTACAGCTCGTGCTAAAACTAAACTATTAGAACAGCAGAGGTGATTACAATTGCTTGGAGCCGCATGCTGGGTTCAGAGGTGATGAAACAAAAGCAGGTGGGTTGGAACTTCATGATCCTTGAGGTCCCTTCCAAGCCAGGTCATTCTGTGATTCTGTGATCTTAATAATGATGTTTCTCTAGTCTTTGGGCATCACTTCTTGCTGCGTTTGGCAAGAGAGCTCTGGTAGGGCCTTGTATTGTGCTGCAGTGAATGCAGCATCTCTCACACTCCCCTGCATGAGTGGGGCCTTGTCTTGAACAGCAATATCTGACACCACAGCACATCTGTATGTCCTCACACTCAACAGCCATTCTGTGCTTGAGCTTGCAGTCGTCTCAGAGCTCATTATCCCCAATGCTCTGCTGCTTGCCCTTGGTGTAATCTAGGGGCAGCTCTGCAGGCTCCACTTTTGGTTTCATTGGCATTTCTTGATGCATTACTAGACTGAGTCCTGGAAAGGCACAGCTGAATTCAAAGAGGAGCAGTTTGTGGATCCCCGCGTGGTGACGTGTGTGTGGGTGAAAGCACAGTGCCTTACCCCGCAGTTTCACTTCACCTCTCCTTTCTGCAGATGAGGTTTTTACACTGAAGAAGCGTTTCAGCTCTTTCATCAGTCTGTGCACCAAAACCACGACTTTTAAAAATAGAACGCATACAGAAAATCCCTCATTTATATTTAGGGGCCAACTTCTTATGCAGAAAAAGATTTGAGGTGGGTTCCTTTTAGATCTGTTTTCTCTTTCTGGTTAACTTGATGATGTGGAATACATGGGAAGGCTTCCCCCCCATCAGGCCCCTTCACCAGTTTCTATTTCTCTGAAAACTCCTTTGTTGAAGTGTGGAATTTTGATGATTTCTTCATAATGTTACATGGTTCCTAATTGTTGCATGTTGCACATGAAAGGATTTTGCTGCACCGACGTGGCTGCTTGAACTTTTTTGCTGTGTCTGTGGGCAGAAGGTGCTGGTTTGATAGCGGTTAATGTGCTGTCACTGCTGTTGGCCAGAGCAAAATCCTGATTTACTCTGTATATGTACAAGTCTTAGGCTCACAGCGTGAATATAGGCTGAAATTTCTGCTGTGAATTAAAAGATCAAACAGTGTAGGTGCGCTCTAAGCTGCAGAGGCAGTGAACAAACCCAGTGTGTGGTTAATGGCTATCAGTGCTGTGCGGAAGGGATCTGGGGGTTCCTCCTTCAGCAGTGGTGGGGGCTCTTGTCGAGCTGAACTGGATGTGAGGGTGTGTGTTGACCTGCAGTGCTCGATCCTTGCCAGAAAATGGCTGCTTGGAATTGTGCTTTGTGAAAGTGGATTCCTGGCTGCTGTGTAGTTGGTTCTGGAGGTATCGTTGGCTGGGTTTTACCCACAGAGTAATAAGGAAAATAGTTATCTCCTTTATTGATTAGTTCTTACTGTATAACGCCAAAAAGCCAACATAAAAGTGCTACTGAGTGACAACGTGGCATCTCGTATGTGCCTCTTGGGACGCAAGTTGAGCAAGATCCTGGGCAAGTTCTGTGAAGATGAACTTGAGAGTGCTTCAAAACCAGTATTTCTTGCCTTTCTTTCCTACTTTGAAAGGAGCACCCTTCCCTCCCCCCACATCTACTGTGAACCATTCCAGTTGTTTCCAGCAGCCATAAGTCGCTATCACTTCTGGATGTCAAGTCTGAGCATAGTCCCCATGATCTGCTGCAAGTCACCATCCCAGGAATTCTTGCACAAACTGACTCAGACTTGTGTTACAATGAGTAGTCAGTGACAAACTAGTGGATTTTCCAAGAAATGCAACTGAAAGCTGCCTGGCTTCTGCGTAAGGGTGTTCGGAAACCTTGTGAAGATCCAGTGTTTTATCATGAAGCAAAGGAGTGAAATCATCTTCCTGGAATCTGTGGTCATTTGGGCTTTGGGATTATGGTAAAACCTAAAAGTTCCTCGTAACAAATTCTGGTAAAGGTCGTAATCAAGTTTCTTGTTGGTTTGTGGTGATGGCAGAAGGCAGTGGGGTGGGATGCAGGCTGGTGGCTGCCCCCTATCCCTATGGGACTCAGTGTTCATTCCGGATGGGGCGGCCACCCCCACTCTGTCCTGGTTGGCATTGGTCTCTTGAGAGCGGGTTTTGCAGACCCGAGTGTTCTCTGTACAGTTTGGGGGATGTAGTTCGGTCACTCGCTCCTCGATTCCTGGATCTCATGAGAGTCACTGCTGCTAATTGTGTTGAAATGTGGTTTTGTCATGTGGACAAACTCCCACCAGGAGTTATTGTATGACTGGATGGTTTTGCATGCATGTTAAGCCTGCAGAGAAGAAAAAATGCCATTTACCTCTTGTCATCCCCTCAAGCACGACTCTCAGCAGTAAGTTGGTTTCTTTTCCAGATGACTTCAAAGCACTGAAATTTGTTCAGCAATTTCTTCTTAAAGAATGAGCTTCCTGCTGCTTCCCCTGTAGTTACTTTGAAGTTTGTCAGAGGAGCTTTGACCTTCTTTTAGTGCTTGTGCACAATGCAAGTGGAAGGAAACCTTGAGTTCCTCGGTTGTGATGCTTAGTTCACACTGTGTACCCCTCAGTTTGTACCCCTTGAAACACACATTGTCCTTGGGCGTGTTGTTGGGACTTCATTGCTTTCAGGCACTTTGCATGTTCTAGATCTCTTTGTTTCCTTGTTCTGTTTGTTTCATGAAAAAACTTACAAAGCATTGTGCCTTTTACAGTGTTTTTACTTGAAATGGAAACGTGTAACCTTTAGCTTGGCTGAGAACTAAGCTAGAAGTGGCAGTGACCATATATCATGGCAGAGCTGTAGCTTGTGTGGTTGGGATGGAGTTCAGAAGTGATTGATGGCAGAGAGAGCTGCACCGCGGCAGCACTGCCAGACACCTGGTTTGTGGGTGCTGGTAGGGTTGACATCTCAGTCTCTTCAGCTTCTAAGCTGTTTCTTCTCCTTCACTCTTGTGGTGAAGTTGTTTCTCACTGCCACTTGGGACAGGAGCTGATGATGTTAACATCTGTCACCTTTCGCATATGTTTTCCTATTTCTAGGTTTGGTTTCTGTGAAATATGGGAAGGGAAAAGGCCTTCTTGCCTTTGTGGATCCTTACAATGTACTGGCGCTGGTTGCAGCTCCTTCTTTGGAGGCTGTCTGTAAGTAGCAAAGGCTCTGCCACACAGAGTTCCTTCATCTCTTCACAGATCATCATGGCTTCTCCTGGCCCCACTGCTCACCCCGCCGGTTCCTGTGATCACATCCATGCCTTGCTCCCTTTGTTCAGAAGGAGCACACAGGTTCCAGTGGATCAGGAATCTGGTTCCAGAGTTTGGAATCTCCAGCTCACATGTCAAGGTGCTTTCTTCTCCAGCTGAATTCTATGAACTCTTGAAGGTAAGTTGTGGGTACCAAGTGTGAATGTTCTTTGGGAACAAGAATTTAGATCTAGCCAGGTTCTGAGTAGTTCACAGGGTGGGACACAGAGGTTTAAAGTGGAATGAAAGCTGGGGTTTCTAGTGTGATACAGATACAGCTCAGAGCTTGCAGCTAGTGTACTGTAACTTCCCTTGTGTTGAAGAGTTTTAGCAGGGAACGAGTTCCTCAGCTTTCCAGAGAACATTGGCTCTTCTTATTTCCTTAATTTTTGGGTGCAGCAGTGGAGCTGGTGTTGCTCTAGAAAGACCAGTGTGTTCTACATCCTTACTGTGCTCTTATTTCATTGTGCCTTTCCTCAGGTGCGAAGTGTTTCTGTGGTTTAACAGCTAGATCCTAGTGATCACAGTGACCATGGGCGAACCTGAATTTATTTTCTGCTACTCTCAGGTGCAGATCAAAACAGCCAAGCAGCGAGTGGTGATGGCTTCACTATACCTGGGAACAGGGCTCCTCGAACAGGAGCTGGTGAGTATGGAAGGGGATTGAGAAGTGGGGGTGAATGCAGAAAGAAGACACTTCCCTTTGCAAAAAGCATCGGTGTAAGAGCTGTATGTGAGATGCAGTTCATGAACTTGTAATTTCCTTAAAGCTTTCATGCAGATTTACTTTGTGTACATTTTCTCCTCACGTTGAGAGCTTTCTCATGATTCTTCACTGCATTTATGTACTTATACTTGGGATGGAGGAGGGAAGTGTATGCAGTTCTATTTTAAGCCTTCAGCAGAGCCTTGGAAATAGTGAACGTATTCATGAATGGATGAGCTCGGGAGGTTCTGACTGTCAGTGGTTACAGGCATGCGTAGTGCTCCAAGGGCTTTTGCAGGACTGGGGTATCATGCTTGATTTTATTTCCTCGTCTATATGTAGTCCTGTGTTTTGTCCTGCAGATGCAGTCTGCAGATTCAATACTAGCACTCTGCATTTAAGACAGAGGTCAGTTTTGCTTTGTGTTGTTTACCTTTTCTGTTTCCTGTCCTTCCAGAAACAAAAGCATTCTCTAAGTCCTTTAGGGAGAAGTCTGACCTTGGCCAAATTATTATGTTAGAATCAAATTCCATTGCAGGGTAAAGGTGGGCTGAGTCCTGCACAGCGATTTGTGTCTGGTTTTGTCAGGGCTTGTACATGAGACTGGAATTTGCATGTGACAGACAGCCTTGTAGCCAAGGAATAAAACTGCCTCTGTATAGTGTGTGCATTCCTGCCAAAGTTTTTTGTTGGTAATGAAAGTCTGTGATTTGGGAGTGATGCTGGAACTTTTTCTGCTGAAATGAATTGCTGTTCAGAGACTGGAAGAATGTATGCCTGTAAAACTGATGCCCTTTCATATGCTGCTTTAGGCTGATAGGGTAGGATGCCAGTCTGACAGATGCGGTGTCTAAACCAGCAGTGTTTTGCATGACTAGGAAATACTCGTACTAGAGTATGGAAACTTTCATGACCACTGACCTCCTGGTTTCTGAACACTTTCCTTATAAAGCTTGACTTGCTTTCCGTAATGAGTAGTACAATCTCTCTCTGCAGGTGAATTGCTTAGAAGAAACACTGGAGAAATCATTGCAAGCAAATGAATCACCAAACCTCAGAGTTTCCATTCTGCTTGACTACACCAGGGGATCTCGGGGTAGATATTATGATACATTACTTTCTTCAAAAGCTTATTTTAGTCAGACTGGACACGCTGTCGTTTTTGAGAGAGACTGTCTTGAATGACAGGACCTATAGGCTTAAATCACATACATTTCAAAACCTGTCCTGTTCTGTACCAGTAACTGTGTATTCCCAGAAAATTCTTGAGCTGAGCTGCTCTTCTTCAGAAAGTAATTGATAGGAGCCAGAAGATCACAGGGTCAGATGCTGCGCTCTGTGTGACTTGTGCTTTCTCGCTTGCCTAGTTCACTCGTCAGTACATTTGTCCTCATCCATCGTGCTCTTTTTTCCTTTCTAAAGGAAGAGTGGGGAAAGTGTTGGAAGTAGCAACACATTTAATCTTCTGCAATGACTTTTTGTAGCCTGTGTTGTCTTTAGGTGTGGAATGGTGTCCGTTCCAAGCCCATTCACCTATAGATGTATAATTCTAGATGTTGATAGTACTGTTGACGTAAGTGCAAATTAAAAGTGATTCAAAAGAAAAAATGCTAGTAGCTGCCTGATGTGCTGGCACTGTACTCTGTGAGCAGCCTCTAGCTGAGGAGCTGGTGTGCCATGTCATTCTGTTCCTCACACGTGGTGAAGCAGTGTATGAAAACTCTGTGTCTCCCAGGCAGGAAGAATTCTCGAACAATGCTAATTCCGCTGCTGCAGAGATTCCCTGAACAAGTGCGTGTCTCCCTTTTCCACACCCCAAATCTGCGTGGACTTCTCAAACTCCTGATTCCAGAGCGTTTTAATGAGACCATTGGCCTGCAGCACATCAAGGTCTATCTCTTTGATGATAATGTCATCCTGAGCGGGTGAGTCCTTTCCTCTTCAGGCCTTTCTGTGGTTGGTTTAGCTGAGTTTTTGATGCCACCAGGGTTATCTAAACTTCATTATTTGCACCTGGTCTTTCTATAATGATCATAATAATGCTTTTCTGTTATGGAAGAGCAACTATTGGTCTTTCATATGATGTTTTTATATGGAAAAGTCTTTCTCAAAAAAGAAAAACATATATCTTCAGGATCCAAAAGGAGATGTCCCATTTGTACTTTAGTCTTGTTATATCTGGAGTGAGATCTGCAACCTAGGCTGGAGTGTTCAAGTTTGTATACCTATACCCTGTTCTGGAACTTTTCTTTTCTCTCCTAGTGCAAACCTGAGTGATTTGTACTTCACCAATCGTCAGGACCGCTATGTTCTCCTGCAGGACTCTCCTGAGATTGCAGACTTCTTCACGGAGCTAGTGGATGCAATTGGAGACGTGTCTCTGCAGCTACAGCAAGATGATACAGTCCAGATGATGGAGGGGATGGTACACCCCTACCAAGGTAGGAGGGTGTCTCCTTACCTGGTTGGATGATATGATCCAGAGGAAGGGAGGGATTTGTAAACTGGTGTTAACGTCTGTAATTTTAGATGTGTGTACCCATACTGAAAGTTTTGTAAAAATAGTGCAATTTTTGGTAATTAGTATTTTGTAGTTCAGTCTGTTCTGGGAATCTGATGAGCACTGAATTAGGAAGAATACTGAGAACAATGGATTTTTCAAGCAGCTGCTAGTCAAGTTTCAACCCCTCTTTGAGCTGAATGTTTTTTTTCCTCTGCCATGTGGCTTTGCTGCTTTTGGAATGTGTTCAGCTTTGGAGAAGAGAGTTGTGTGGTCTTTGTCTGGACTCCTTGTTCTGATGTGATGTCTGGCTACTCAGTAGGCGAAGCATAGCTTTGTACCCTTAGGTCTCAGATGATCATTCTTGTTTTTTCTTGTAGGAGATAAGGTGAGATACTGTGAGATAGCAAATCGAAGAGTGATGGAAGTGATTGATTCTGCCAGGACACGACAAGAACTCCTTCATGCAAAGACTTTTCACAGCAGCCAGCAAGGCAGCTCCACGTTACCCCAGCATGACTCTGAAGTGCCTGGGGATCTGAAACCAGAACCTGACACGTGGATCTATCCCTTAATCCAAATGAAACCTTTTGGGATTCAAATAGATGAGATGGTCACAGAGACACTGCTGACAGAGGCTGAACGAGATGCCAGGGTATACCTCACCACAGGGTACTTCAACCTGACACAAGCTTACATGGACCTCATTCTGGGCACTAGGGCAGAGTATCGGATTCTTCTGGCCTCACCAGAGGTGAATGGTTTCTTCGGTGCCAAAGGGGTTGCAGGTGCCATCCCTTCTGCCTATGTTTACATAGAACACCAGTTTTACAATGAGGTCTGCTGCCTTCACCAGCAGGAGAGGATCCAGCTGCAGGAGTACTCAAGAGCTGGATGGACTTTCCATGCCAAAGGTAAGATGTCTGTTTCTCAGGAGGACTTGTTCAGAAAGGACGTGTGCTTTACATATATTTTGGTTGTGCAGCTGGTGAGGGGATGCTTGGATGCTGAGTCTAGATTCAGCCTCCAAAAGGTTTGAACATCCTGCTTGCTTAAGCCTGGAAGATTTGAATCACCCAGGAGGCAACTATGCCAAGTCATATCTTGCCTCTGGATTTCCAGTTTAAATGTAGTCCTAGGGGTTATACAAGAATCATCCTGATGGTGACAGTAAGATACTGCCTAGGCGTGAAATGAAAGAAGGCATCTGAATGGGTATTTATATATACATGTATTACTGTGGTGGCAATTGTGGTTCTTGTATCCCTCTGGATAGTTTGAGCAAAGAGAAGTGATGGCTGTGCTGTGGGCCCTGTGCTGTGGGCACGTTGTAGTCCTGGACTCTGGGTCTTCCTGGAAGCAGGACTTTGTGGGGTGACCCCACACTTCAGAGAATTTGTGCCATCTCCCCTTTATGGCACACGGTGAAGTGCAGGATACTGATTAGGTGCACCCTTGTGCCTTCTGGGAGCCAGAGGGGAAGTTGTTGAGAAATGGATGTTGCTTAACAAATGTAGATGGTAAAAATAAATAAATAAATAAATGTAGTACTGTCATCATAGCTCTTTGCAGAAGGTCCCAGGTTCTCTCTTGACAGAGCAGTCAGGCCATTCACAAGCCCAACTTGACTTGACTCTCCGTTTTCCTTCCAGAAAATCCAGATGCTGACTCTCCTCTTACATTATACACAGTAGAATGTAGTCATGCAAATAGCTGAGGACACTTGGCTGCTTACAGCAGGGGACGTATGGTATGCAAGCAATGCTCAGCCAATCTGAGGCAGTTCTGCTGTGCATGGCAGCACCTTCTGCTGCTCTGCTTTGGGAGCAGCATGCTGCTGTCACTGTGTCTCTTCCTGTAGTGGCTCAGCAGTCCCCCAGGGCAGCATGGTTCCTATGAGCAGTGCCCCATCTAACATAGCAGTTGCCCCAGGCTGTGCAGGGGGGCACTGTCGCTGTTTGCAGCACGTGTCTGGTGGGAAGGGTGGAAGGATGCGCCCTGAGCCAGCACATGCCTGTTCCAGGGCCCTGACCAGTAGTTCAGCTCAATTTGTTTGTTTGAGATTAGCTGCTAAGACTGTGGGAATGCCTCTATTTAACTGGCTTCCTGCAGGGCCGTTCGGAGGAAGGTTCAGAGGTGGCAGGGAGAGAAAGCTGCTGAGTAGGCATTCTCTTGTCTAAAGAAAATACACTTGTGTTACTGAGTTGCCTATGTATAGAAACTGTGAACCTTCCTGATGTGTGCTGTGCCCTGGTGGCAGTGACATCAGCCTCTGCAGCAGCAAAACCTTGCCTCACTGCCTTGTGGTGCCTGCCTGGCTGGAAGCACTGTGTGTGCTGCCTTCCAGGAAGCACCTACTTGAGGGCTCTGTGCTTTGTAGGTTGCTCCTCTTGCCGGGCACTGCTGGCTCCCAATGGGGTTTCCCTTGTTGGCCCTCACTGAGCATGGCAGCTCTCCCAGGATCCCAGAGGATACCTGCCCATCACCCTCTGTGCTGCAGCAGGAGGCTGTGGGCTGCCCCGTGCTCTGGGAGCAGTGTGAGGGGCTCAGCAGAAGGGGAAAAAGGAGGAAGCCCTGGGGCAAGTGAAGGGTAACTGCACCTGGAGTCTGGTTCCTGGACTGGAGCACGACACTTGGCAGTTCCTCTTACCGCTTTGTTCTCATGCTAAGATGAGGCTGCCTGCAGCAGTGTGGACCAGCAGGTTTCTGGGTGGGGTGATATGGGTGATGCAGGGCTATCTTTTGGGATTAGGGTCCCTTCCATGCAAGTGTCAGGTGACAGAATGCCAGGCAGGTGGCTGTTTGCTCTGAGATAAGCCTGCATTGCTGCTATTGAGTGGTGGCCGGGAAACTGCTCTTCCTCTTTCTGGAAAGGTGAGTCACTGTTTGAGCAGATTCTGCCAGGTAGCCATAAAGCAGGAGACGCAGTAAAGGGCTGCTGCGTGGCTGCTTAGAAGGAGCAAGATGGTGGCTGCTGTCTGGCATGGCTCTGTCTGCAGAGATCCTCCCAGCTTGGGCACCAGCAGGCCATGCAGCTGCCATGATCACTGGCACAGCCTGCAGGAGGTACACTGCTTCTTCCTGGGCTCCTTGCCTTCCTCTGCATCACTGTGGGGCAGCCACAGCACGGGCAGTGCCAGCTCAGGGCCTGGAGGTGCAGCTGAAAGCAGCAGTGAAGCTGCTGAGTGTGTGATGTGGGGGCGGGGAGGAGGTTACAGGAACCAGTGGTGAATCGGCAGCTTCTTACTCAAGGCATTCTTGGAACTGCTCTGGGGTTGAGTTAGGAAACCTGTTTCTATTTTAAGGCCTAGGTGGTTTTTATGGTATGGTTTCTTTGTTGTAGTCTCCATGTGACTGGCAGTGGGGATCAGCCATCTGTCAGGAGCCGCTGGGGCTGTGCCCCCCAGGGAGGGCAGAGCTGTGTGGTTGGCGGCCCTGTAAGCCTTCATCCTGGCAGGAACTGAACTCATCTTCTGGTGAAAATCACTCCTCAGGAAGCAAGTGGGCGTCGTAATTAGCACTTCTCTCACCAGTGCTTATTTCACGTGAATTCACCTGTCAGAGCAGGGAGATGCCTCTTCATGCCTCTGTCTTGTGAGGTCCCAGGAAGACAGTTGCTCACTGTTCTCTGCTCCTAGAACAGACAGCTCCAATGCTCATGTACCTGTGTGATGCTCCATCCCTTGGTGAAGGTTTTCTTTTTGCTGCAGAGTACTGATGCATCGTTTACCTTATGTCAATGCATCTGGGATATGTTGCAAAATGACCTCTAACTTAATGACTGTTACTCATTCAGAATTACTTTTGGGGCCCTCTGTGCAGCGTATTTACATTCTTCAGGGCACGTCCCAGCAGCCCCTGTGAAAAACATGCAAGTTTGGACAGTGCAGGCTGTGCAAGTGTACCCCAAGAATCACCCAAATTCAGGGAATTGTGTTTTTGAGTGTGTCGTTTTTTGTGTGTTTTTGTGTGTTTTTTGTGTCATGATCACTTCTAGTTGCTGTAAATCTCATATGTTTAATTCATTTCTTCCAAGTGAAGCAATTGTTTGAGGCCACCCCAGACATTTCCTTTGTCTGCCAAACTTCCTTTCTTCTCCTGTTTTTCCTGCAGGCCTCTGGCTGTACCTGGCAGGGAGCAGCCTTCCCTGCCTAACCTTGATTGGGTCTCCTAATTTTGGATATCGATCCGTTCATCGTGACTTGGAAGCTCAGGTTGCAATAGTGACAGAAAATAAAGCTTTGCAGCAGCAACTTCACCAGGTAAGCGGCTGTTTCTGGGGAGATGACATGGATGCTGTGCTTTTTGGTCGCATAGGGAATGCTGATGACGCAGTTGCAATAAAAACCCTACAGCCACAATAATTCAAAACCTTCTTGAGCATAGGAAGTCTCAAGGAGCTGTCAGTTAAGTGACTATTGATGAGATGCCTGCTACAAGTGCCTGTTTCTGGGAAATGGAGGCCATAATGGGAAAGAACATGTGTCCCCAGTGAACTCAAGTACCAGAGTGCACAGGCAGTGGATGCTGAGAGACACAGAGAGGATCTGCTGGCTCTGCTGCTCGTGCAGCACGTTCTCAGGCCTTATCCCCCAATATTTGGGCATTGCTAAGGTAGCAGCATGCTGAGCTGATGAGGTCAGGCCCTTGGAACCTCCCATCTCACACTTCTGTAGGACTTTGCTTCTCAGGCGTTTGGGAAATCCTTTGCAGGACTATGAGTGCCAAGCAGTTTAGCCCTTGGGTGGCTGCCCGTGGTCTGTGGAGGTGAATGAGGGCAGCAGATCTTAGCGTAATTTCTACGGTAAGAGCATTTCTGGGCTGGTCAGATTGCATTGCCCACAGAATTATGTGCAGCAGCTCTTAGTGTTGACACAAGCGTTTTTTCAGTGGCTTAATGTTCAGTGCCCAGGCTTTTTCTTTTCTCATTAGGCAGCTTGGACTGTTCAGCACTCTTGCTGCTTCTCCAACCTCTGTCAGTCTCGACTCTGAATCTTCTGTGGGAGCTGACATCGTCCCCTGTAATTTCTCTTGTAGTGCTCTGATGGGAGGTTTGGTGCCTCTGTGTGCCACTTAAAGATCAGAAAAATGCCTTGTATTAAGCTGAGTCTTGGCATAAAAAAGCACAGATCAATGGGAATTGCCCTATTGCATCAGGGCTCTTCCACAGAATGAGTCAGAGTATATCTAATCAAAAACAATTCTATTACTGGAAGAGTTGCTTGAATATTTCAATTCATATCTTGCCTCTACTTGTTTCTAATGGAAGGAGAGAATCAATGAAAACATGACAGAGGAATTTTCTCAAACATTGCGGCAGTGATCTGATTTAAAGGGCTCTGAATGATCCCCATTTGCTGGAAGCTGATTCTGAGATTGGCTGTTTACTGTTCTGTGATCTTTGTTCAGAGGACGTAATTTTATGCTGGGGTGACACAGCCTTAATGGAGTGCTCTCTCTCTCTGTGCAAATTACAACTCCATTCAGTGCTCCAGCCGAAATGTCATTTTCAGTTACATGAGCAAATGGAATTCTCAGTGCCCGTTTCTCAGGGAATCAGATGTGTTCCAGGCTTTTCTATTTCACATTTCTTTCTTTGACCCTTTAAACTTTCGGCCTTCTTAGTAATAACCTTCTTATTAATAACTGAGCTTTTAATATCGCAGCTGATGCGCAGCAGCCACCTCTTAACTTGCACAGTGCAGTGAAATCCCTTTGGTTGTGCAACATCCAGTTCCAAATATCACCAGCACTTTTAAAGCAGGGGGTCGGAAAGAAGAGGTGGGCTGGGTGTCTCCCTGAATGAGCTGAGCTTTTTTGTTCAAGTCTCTGGATTTCAATTCAGATAACTGCTCTCACTTCAGGGATCAGCTTACCTCGCTGTATCAGATGACCATGACACAGAGGCTTCTTAGCAGGACTGATGATAGCATTTTGGGTTTCTAAAATTAGACTGGTTTGGCGCACACACTTCTTCTGTCTGTTCCTGGTTCGTGTTTCTGTGCTCCTTTCCAACGCCTGGTTCCTGCTTTCTGCATTGCACTCTGTGTTCTTTCTGTTGTTTGTGACTACTAAACTAGTCAAAACATCAAGTGTGGACTTAGAGGAGATGATCTGCTCCTTGTTTGCCTGCAAATCTAGAAACCTAACT
Organism: Coturnix japonica; assembly: GCF_054131305.1. Classification (NCBI taxonomy): domain Eukaryota; kingdom Metazoa; phylum Chordata; class Aves; order Galliformes; family Phasianidae; genus Coturnix; species Coturnix japonica. The sequence continues at coordinate 5,382,137 of NC_140685.1, forward strand.
GGCTTTGGTAAGAAAACCACTTCTACATCTGCTAACACGTGTGACATAGGCACACATTATCATCATGATGGTTCATTTCCTCCTTCAGCAGCGTTGTGTACACAGTGAAGAAGCTTAAGTGTTTCTGGTAATGTAGTTGAAATCATGACTGCATATTCATTTGAAAACAGTGCTTGAGCTGCGTATAGAGAGGAGTGCGTAATCCAGTCTCTTGAGGTTATGATAAGGTTTCCTTTTCTGGCAATTACTGCAAGGGATCTAGGATTGTTCTGAACCTACAGCTGTAAGAGAGCTATGCTTCAAGGCACACAAAGGCAAAACCTTCTGCCTTTGCTCTTTGTAGAGTTGAATTGCTAATTCTTGAGGATGGCTTTGTTAGTGCAGTGGTAGTCACCCAGAGGTGGAGTGCTGTGGCAGGGGCTTGGGAAGGACAAATCCTATGCTATGTCCTTGGTGGGTTCATTGCTCTGTGAGCTGTGCTGCATGGAATGAGACTGTTATGCTCGGGCTTGTAAGAATCCTGGCAGGATCATGGCCAGTTTTCCACCTTGTCTTACAGGCTGTTGTATCTAATTTATCACTTACAAGTTGCTGGGATGATTTTTCTCTATGCAGGAGCAGGAGCAGCTTTACCTCTGCTCAGGTGTGGTGTCATCATCAACATTCGAGCAGCCAAGTCGACATGTGAAGCTGTGGGTGAAACTGGTAACGCCTCTGATCAAGAATTTCTTTTGAAAGAAGCAGAGTTGCAGCTTTGGGTGAGTTTTCTGCTGTGCTGATGGGGAATTTATGTGACACTGACTGTGTATTACTAGTGCAGTAACTCCTACCATGGAAACAGGGAGAGTTTGGGGGGGGGGGGGATAGTGCTTTATCAGAAACCACCCACTGAAAGCCAGTATCCATCATGAGAAACTGTGTGGATTGCAAGAATAGTCTCCACACAACAGCAGTTCCAGCACTGTCTTTATTAATACTTTGCTGAAATAGCTGTGGTGCAACCAACTTTAGACTAAGTTACGTAAGGGGTTTTGGGTAAGTAAAAGTGTTTGCTGCTTTCCATAGTCATGGGAGTTTAGGTCTGCAAAAGCAGAGCAACAGCAGCAAGGATCCACTTGGCGGCTTTTTCTTTTGTCTTTAGGTTAAAGGTCCAGACATAGGTGGGACCTCGCATCCGTGTCTTATAGACAGGACATTCATAGACGTTCTTGGTGTCCATGCGGTCCACGGGGATGGCTTTGATGAAGATGACTGGCATCATGGGCGTCAGCTCCTTCAGCCGAGCATCTGCGATAGCCCCAGAAGGGATATCCCATCGAGCTCCTGCACGAGTACAGAATTATCCTGGTACCAGCAGCCCAATAGCATTTTTCACTTCAAAAAGGCTGTTTTTTAAGTACTAATGGGTGGGCAGGGGTTGTTCTAGCAGCACAGTTGGAGAGGGTAAAGTCTGAAGGCTGGGTAGCCACGGTTTAGTAGTGGTTAGGGCTGACGTGTTGGTGTCTCACTGTGACTCATGAATACATTTTGCCTTGCCGTGTGTGCGATGTCTAAATAAACTGCCCCCACTCGTCCCTTCAGTGCAGGTTTGCATGGAAGCTGCCTTGGGGAAGGTAGAACTTGGCTGTGGTGTGAACTACAGTAGCTGCCTGACTTGCTCTGTGCCCTTGTTTAGGCTGGCCCTTTTGGTGCTCAGCTGATACTGCCATCTCATTCCCCCTCATTCATTTTAGCAATAATTGTTTTATGTTCTGAGTTTCCTGATTTGTCTTATTCACACGTTAAACAGTAGCGTAATGTATTTATTTGCTAGAACCATGCAGCTTAAAGCAGCTGAGGCCTCGGGTTCTCAATAGGCAGTCTGCCTTTAGTTTCTGGTTTGTGAAACTCTGCATGTAAACCGGGCTGCTGCTGCCCTCAGCTGGTTTGTGTCTGACATTGGCATGGGATAAAGGCTCCACTGCTGAGCTCTGCAAAAGCTGCTCCCAAATTTACTAAGTTAGTGAGTAACTCTTGCTATGTTTGCAAAAGTTATTAATTCTGACCCAGGCTTTCCCTGTGCCTGAAACCTCTCCTACAAGATGTAATAATCTTTTACCTTCCATGAATAATCCATGTACATAGGAGCCTTCTCTGGGTGGAGCTGTCATTTCCTCCCGGTATTTCTTGGTCACTTCCACTGCAAGGCACATCTTGTCCAGTGGCCATTCGTTTTTTCTAGCCATAGACTGCATGATAGCAGTGAGGAAAGACTGGGGATTGAAGAACCCTGCCAGCCACACCGTCACAGGCAGCACAAAGTCCGTTGTCCAGACTTCTAGTTCCTGGAAAATAAAACAGCAAAAGTGCTGTAGAGCAAAGTGTGGCCTTTGGACGGTGGAGCTCTGCTTTAACATCACAGAGCTGAGCTTGGGGTGCCAGGCAGGCTGGGGTGGTGGCATCAGTGATGAATAAGTATCAGATTGCACTGCAATTAAACTCCAACTGTTAATTTGGACTGTAGTAACTAACTGCTGTTGTTTTATTTTTAAATACATGGTTTTATTAAATACATCTCAGAAAAAAAATATATATATAAGTTATGTTAGGGTATCTCGTGTTCTTTCAAAACAGCATCATATACTGATGGTGAACTGGTCTCAACCTTGGGCTCTCATTCTTGGGATAACAGTTCAGGTACTTTAAACTGCTTAAACTAACATGGACAAATAAAACAGTCAACTACCAGTGAGTCCTGCTCTCCTGTGGTATCTACTTGTCCCACAAGCTTTAGTGTTCAAACGAAATCTGCTCACCCTGATGCGAAGGAGCAGGTCTGCGTACCAAGCTCCCAAGCTGAGAAGAGAGGGGTAGGCGTAACGTGTCCAAGATTCAGGCACGTTGTCATAGAAAAGAGCATTGGCCAGCTCTTCCATGTCTGCTGTAATCGTTAGTTCTCCCTTAAACAAGACAAAAGTTGGGGCAGGTTGGAGCTGGAAGAAGCAATGCTGATGGCAGTGTGTGCTTTCAGACCCTGTATAAAGCACAGGGCTTGGTGTAAAAGCATGAGCAAAGGCAGCAAAGTGGTTTGTACAAGATGGGCTTTGAAACAAGCAACAGCTATTTGCACGTCACAGGAAATGGTTGGGTAGGGAAAAGGTGCTTTCACCCCATTGCATTTACCTTTAGCCCCAGATCTAATTCTTTCAAAGAGCGCCTGATTTCCTGGGTCAGGATGTTCATTCTTTCACATTCCTGGAAGGCGACCACCACGTACGGTGTCTTATTCTCTGCTTTACCCATGATCTCTGCCATGTTGAACGGCTCCGGCAGCTTGTCGATGATATCGTCTAGGACTGACTTCACCTGGACAAAGCAGACCATCAAACTGTTATTTCTTAAGGAGAAATGCAGTGAGTTCACAGTTAAAAGGCAGTAAGGTTCTTTTTCTTTCTCTGCCTTTGTGCCTTTCCTGTTACTCATGTTCCACTCTTGGATCTTAAAAAGCTGCAGCTCGCTGTTAATAGCCAGGAAGCAAAGGGGACTGAAATACAAGTATAAAGGCCAAGGAGCCAAGAGGAAAGCTTTCATTTTTTTTAAATTAAAACAAAGTCTGTGTTTTTAGTATTCTCATGTGTGGAAATTACTAGGCCTGCTTTATCTACTGAGCACAGCATGTGACCTGCATTAAGCCACTGCACCTCTCTACCCAGCTCCAAGCACTGCTGCCTTTGGTAACTTCACCCTGTTCACACTGAGAGAAGCCAAACAGGTTGGGCAGCATTTCTACCCTTTGGGTTTCTCAGGGTGAGTGGAGGATTGCAGCTGATGGTGCTGGGTGAGCAAGGCCTGTATAGGTATGGGGATGTGGGACCAGGGGAGCCACAGCTCCAGGCTCTGCTTCCTCAGCAGCTGTAGGGGGTGAAGCTCCTGCTGGTGTTCACTTAGTGCCAGTACTAAATGGATCCCAGTGGAGCCTGGGCATGGGGCCCCAGTGCAAACACACTCCAATAGAACCTCCCTTTGTGTGCCCTTTGTGGAGCTTGCTGCTGTGCCAGTGTCCCCTCTGCATGCTGGCAGGGCTGGCTGTGACACTGAGCTGCGTTCCCTGCTCAGCTCTGTCCCCCCACCCTGCCCCACCAGCCACCCCCCAGCTAAAGCAGCAACATCTTCTCTTACCTTTTCCTCGCGGGAGGTACCTGAGCCACCTCCAGCATCAGATTCCTTGGGCTGCATTTCTAAAACTGTCCGAAAAAGCCTCTCAGAGGTGATGGTCAGGAAACCAATCTCGGCGTTGGGATGGAGGCCATACAGGTAAGGGCTCTCTGGTGGCAAGTTTTCATCGATGTACTCGTGGTAGCCCTGGGCACAAATTGAGCAGATACATACACGTAAGTGCAAATTTCCTTTCTGCCTTGAATAATGCACCCTCACTCTCTGCTCTTGGTGCTTGGCAGCTGCCTGCTGGTACTTACCCAGGCTGATTTTCCTCTTGTCTTACCTAAATCTGTTCCTTACCACCCCAACCACAGGAACTATTTTTTCCAGTGATGCTCCATGTTTCCACTGGATGGAAAAAGCACAGCTTCTTTTTTTTCCTACACTCCAGCTTGGGCTGAGTGAGGGAATTCTGACCAGCAGTGCTTTTCCACAGCAATTAACATTAAGTATTGCCTCCTGTGCTGAGAGAGCTCTTCCCTACCTTGTAATCCAGGCTGGGTGGGATCTGGAACCCCGGGGCCAGGTACAGCTCCCCATCCAGCATCTCCACACCGATGTATTCGCTCAGGTAGGTGCGGCACAGCCGCCGGTCCCAGTCATCTGTGATGTGCCCTCCATACATGATTTCACCAAAGAGGTACCGGAGATCATCCCACGGCACCTACCCAGAGACACTGCCATCAGCTGGCTGCAGTCCTTGCAGGGCTGCTCTGCTGTGTGTTATGGCCGCCATGTAGCCCCGTACCTTGGGGTTGGCCTCCAGGTAATTGAACAGGACGTTAATGGAGATGGTCAGGTCCCCGTTGTTGAAGGGGTAGGGGCGGTTCCAGCCCTGAGCTCCAAACTTGCGCCGCTCTGCCACCACCGCATGGAAGTAGCAGAGTGCAAACAGGATGCACTTGAACTCGATCTCTTTGCTGCACATCTCCAGTGTGTCCTGTGGGGGAACAGCAGTGAGGGGGGGGTTCACTGGTGACCTCATTGCAGCCTTTCAGTACCTGAAGGGAACTTACATCCAGGAGGGGAGTAAACTCTTCGAAAGGGCTGATAATAGCAGGACTAGGGGAAATGGTTTTAAGTTGAAGGAGGGAAGATTTAGGTTGGATGTTAGGGGTAAGTTCTTTACTAGAAGGGTGGTTAGGTCCTGGAACAGGCTGCCCAGTGAGGTTGTGGATGCCCCGTCCTTGGAGGTGTTCAAGACCAGGTTGGACGGGGCCCTGGGCAACCTGATCTAGTAAATGTGTATGTTTGGTGGCCCTGCTGGGCAGGGGGGTTGGAACTACATGATCCTTGAGGTCCCTTCCAACCCGGGTAATTCTGTGTGTGATTCTGTGTGTGATTCTGTGTGAAGAACAGAGGTTGCCATCCCCTCAGCCCTTGGGTAGCAGCAAAGGGGAACTGAGGAGTCTGTATTTCAAATAAAGAAGCAAACCCACATCTAATTCCATCTTTAAAAGGCTTTTTGGGTGGTTAACTATTGCCCTCATTTGGTTCATTAGAACACTAAGGATCCATACATGCTCCTATGACTCCTTTTATATGAGACTGGGAGGGAGCAGTGCAGAGAAGCAGTGCGGGTACCTGGGTGAAGAGGTCGAGAGCTTTGTGCAGGTTGGCGTGCATGCCGGTGGGCGGCTCGTTGGTGATCTTGATGGAATTTTCCAGCAGCCCCTGTGGGATGATGTGTGCCTCAGGATTGGATGCTGGCTCGGCGCTCATGAACACACGGTAGTCGGGGTGGCTGTCGGTGCTGTGCTGCTCCACGCGCTTGTCCAGCGTGCTCAGCCAGCGGGCCACCAGGTGGATGTTCTGCAACACAAACCCTGCATGTTCTGTGTGCTCTGAAATACGGTTTTCCCTTGGACCTCAGCACAAGGCAGCTGCACCTCAGGCTGAGGATGCTGCTAGGGCAGTCAGTGCCATGGGGTGATGGCTGTGCCCACCTGCAGGATGACCCAGTGCCCCTGTTCTGCTGCCACCTCCAGAGCCTGCTCTGCCACCACCTCCTGGCCCTGCCCCAGTGAGACGTTGTGGATCTTCCCGTTGTCGATGGTGAAGTCCAGCTTCTTGCCTGGAAGGGGAGGAATTGGCTCTTGCTGTTAGTGCTGATGGGAGCACAGAGCAGCTCCTGCCATGCAGGGCTTCACAAAGAGCACCGACCCATTGCCTGTGTGCTGCAGCGCAGCTGGGACTCAGCTTACCCAGTGCTTCCACATCCTTCAGAGGATCAACTCCAGGTGAGAGAATGAAAAACACAGGAGTGGAGGGGCTGCTCTCCTCATAGGACTTGGAGAACTCCACACTCCTGCCTTCCACATACTTGCTGCCCATCTTCTCCTCCACAAAGTTCCTGCAGGAAAGCAGCACCCACAAGTGAGCAGGGGACACGTGCTGGCTGCAGGCGGCTGTTGGTGCAGTGCGGGCACCTGACGGCGTAGGTCATCCTGTCTGGCCGCATGCAGCGCAGCATGCACAGCTTCTGCAGCGCTGTTTTGTTCTTCCACTCCTTGGGGAACACCTCCTTCTCAGGCACCTCGGACTCGACAAACTTTTTCCATCGCTTGGCAGAGCCCTCGATGTCACTGTCCAGGTTCTTGAACTCTTCCATCTCTGAGAGGGCCTGTGGACACAGCTCTTTGCTAGGCACTGCCCCCTATCCTGGGGGGGATTAACGCAGAGCTGTGTTCCATCTCCAGGCACTGCAGCTCAACCCCAATCCACTGCTGGGCCACACTTTAGGACCGTGCTGTGAGCTGGAACCAACCTTGATGCCACCCCAGCCCTGGTGCTGCAGGAAGTCCACAGGGGATGTGACACCAGCCTTGAAAGGGAAGCGCAAGAGGAAGTCCAGCTCTACTGGGCTCACTTCTTTCTTGAGGGCCAGCACCTGGTGAGCCGAGAGTGCAGGTTGGTGGCTGCTGCACAGGAGCCCCAACCAACAGCCCCAGCAAGAAGCTCGGAAGGAAGGTAGGGTAGCAAAGGAGTAAGATAATGTGTCTAAAATAACAAATCCACATCCAGTACCAAACATTGGAAACCCAACACATTCACTCACATTACCTGGAAGGCAACCTGGGCCAGGAAGATGAGTTTGTCCTGCTCAAAGAGCCCGCGGGCAGTGTACATGAAGACTGAGTAGGTGATCTCATCTGTCAGGTTGATCACCCGCTGCTTCACCTCCTCAGCCTCAGCTGTTCGTTGGATGGCTTTCTCGAAGACCACACTGAATGCCTAATAGAGAGCCAGGGTGGGCTCAGTGCTGTGCTTCTGAGGGCTTCGTTAGAGCAATTAATGATGAAATACCCAACCCCTGCTCCACAGAAAGCAACCGCCGCCTCGCCATATGCTTACCTTTAGGGAGAACTGGTAGATGGGGTTGATTTTGTTGAGGTCGCTCAGGATGAAGTACAGCAGGGATGCTCGTTCTGCTGCTGGCCGGTAGTTCTCCCTGGCCACGTTTATTTCTTTCTCTGTGACTCTGGCTTCCTTCACCTTGAGTCACACGAGTGCAGTGTTATGGTCATGCCACGCAGCATCACCTGCTGCCCACGCTGCCCACTTACCTTCTCCTCAATCTCCATGGCTGTGCGCTTCGTTGTCTCCAGGTTCTCCACCAGCGCTGTGTCACCCAGGAAGTCCCCCGAGGCGGCTGAGAGCCGGGCGAGCAGGGAGTCCTCCAGCTCCTTCAGGTTGATCTTGAACTCATTCTGGCTTTTCGTGAGGTTCGCCTGCACACAGCACCCAGGGAGGAGTGAGCCATGGCTGCGGCGACGCTGCTGCCACTGCTGGGGGCTCAATAGTCCCCATGTATGCAGGGATGCAGCAGGCAGGAGCAGCCCCTGCAGTGCCCAGCAGCTCCCACCTTCAGTGCCTCCAGGTCAGGGCGCTCCTTGGCCACCACAGCAGCCAGCAGTTGGTCCTCCAAGCCCTCCCGTGTCACCAAGAAGTTGATCAGCGTGCACTGTGCCTGCATCTCAGGCTTGTAGTGCGGGTTGAAGTACTTGGTGTGCAGGATGAGGCGGAACTGTGGGTGGTACTCCACTTCTTTGTCTCCTATCCTAATGTATCTGTTTGGGTAATTATATTAATTTCTCTGAATTTGGTAGTAACTCATGCCAGAGAGAACCTGATGGGGATGGGGAAGTGGCTGGGATTTACCCCATTTATCTGGATTCATCCTGCAGTTGTGCACAAGAACATGCCTCTCAAATGACCCAAATCCCATCACCTATAACATCCCCCCCCCCCCCCACTGGAAATGCCATGGGAACAGTGAAAAGTATGGGATATGGCCAAAGCACTTGTGTGAAAGGGGACAGGCCCCAGCTGCTGCTGTGCACAGATGGGCATCACAGAGCAGCAATGGGTCTGCAAGCCCACCTGCCCTTCTTGATGGTGTTCCTGCCCAGCAGGTGATCCAGCACTGGCTCCACTGTCTCACCGATGTCCTCAATCAGCAGCGTGTCCCCTTCAGAGACCGCCTGCTCGATGGTGTCCAGGTAGCTGTGAGCAGACAGGAGGGGGCTTACAGGGAGCTCAGGCAAACACACCCCAGCCACCCCATCCCACAGCATCCCACCCCCTCTGGCCCAGCCGGATGGCCTTCAGCCGCTCTCCGTATTTGTTCCTGATCCACTTGATGCCCTGCAGCTGAGCGTCCACCACCAGAGGCCACCGCGCCGTGTTGCAGAGGATGGTAGCGTTCTCCGTGGAGGTGCGGTCGCTGGGCAGCCCCTGGTTGTTCCATATGGCCACGTCGGCAGAGTCGGTGAGGAGGCTGAGGGGATCCAGCTCTGGTGTGGTGGGAATGGGCACCTGAAAGAGAGGGGACGTTGGGGCCCCAGCCTGGAGCAGCACAAACCCCTCAGTGCTGGAGCAGAGCCGGGGGACTCAGAGCCGCGCACCTTCAGCTCCTGCAGGTAGGGGATCCAGCACTTCTCCATCAGCTCAGCCCGGTACTTCTTGGTGAAATAGCCGACGTAGGACACGAAGGCACAGATGAGCAGCACATCCCCACACAGCGTCTTCTCCTGCTCCCTGAACATCTCCACCGACTCAGCCCAGCGCACGTTTTCAGATGCCAGCCCCCCGACCAGCCTGCAGGCATTAAGCATAGTGTGGGGGCAAGGCCGCTACCACCCCTATCTGCTGTGATGGGAAGGGGCCCACAGCACCACCCCCTGCAGTTCCTGGCCCACTCACGAGTGGGGATTTTTAGCCTAGGGGAGCAAGGGCCCTCATTCTTTGTGGGTCCCAGCACAGGGGGAGGCGGTGCAGAGCCCATCTGCAGGGTACCTGTTGGCTAACGAGATGACTCTGTTGGTTGCATCAGCCTCCTGCTGGCATTTGATTTTTTCAGCCGTCGCTTTCTCAAACTGTGCAGTCAGTGTTGCCAAATTGGCATTCAGGTCCTTCAAAAGAAAACATGCTCGCTGTTAGCTCCCACTCACACAGAGCAAGATGCCAGGAGAGAGCTCAGCAGGAGCTCAGAGCTCAGTGATGACTGAGAAGACACAGCTGCAGCCGGGCTGGGGCTGCACAAGTGATAACCATCTTTCATTCACCACTGGCTTCTCATCAGCTCATATAGCCATGGGGACTCAAGCTAAGGCACACAGCCACAGTCTTGCAGCCACCCAGCCTGGGGGGAACTCAAACTTACTGCAATTTTCTTCTTAATGAGGCTCAGTTTTTCTTGTGCCTCCGCCAGCTCCGCGTTGGCTTCCTCCAGTGCCAACCTCTTGGGCTCCACCTCGCAGTACACATTGTAGAAGCGGACGATGTTCAGGCACCAGGAGCACAGCCCCGCTGCCGCTGTCGACTTGGACATGATGAAATCTGGGTCGAAGGTGGGGTCTGTTTGGTAGCGCCTGTGGGGGGGAACACAGCCCTGCACCTCCTGCTCATGGGCACAGCCAGCGCTGGGTCCCACGGGTGGCACTGTGCCATAGGGGAAGCAGCCGTGTGCTCACTGGAACTCCTTGAGACACGGCTCTGGGATGTGCTCCTTGTCATACTTCTTCAGGGCATCGAGGAAAGTGTCCACTTTCCCCATCATGACCTTGGCCGCCTTCCAGCTCCTGTCCTTGGGAATCTTGCCTTGAGGAGCCGTCAGGACCATCACGGCCGCCGTCACGTTCACCACTGCTTGTGGGGGGGACCCAAAGGACTTCAGCTCCGTCAGGTTGTTCTGGGAAGGGATCACAGGGTGCTGAGCACTGCCAGGCACAGGGCACCCGTGGGACCACAGCTGCAGTGCTGTGCTCTCTTGTACCTTGTTGAGTGTGTCCAGGGCTTCCTGTGCGGCGATGAGCGCGGGCTCAGCCTTGGCCAGGTCGGTCTCGCAGGCTCGCTGCTTCTCAGACACGTTCTGGGAGGAGGGAAGGGGCAAGACGTGCTGAGCAGTGCTGGGTATGGAGCAGTCAGTGCTGCCAGCGGGTGCTGCCCAGGGTCACATACTATATTGATGGCCTGGACCTTCAGCTCCTCCTCATCAGCGATGGCTTTCTCCTTGCTGACCTTATCTGTTTCAACGCCCACCACATGGATCAGTTTATCTGCATCCTCGTTCTTCTGCTTCAGCTCTGCCTCCTGGACCGCCAGTGTGGCTTTCAGTTCATCCACCTGCACATGGAGGGGATGGGAGAGGTTGGGCACCATCAAACCCTGATGGGACCAGTGAGCTCCTTGTCTGGGGGCTGCATTGCCACTTGTGACACAGCAACCCATGTGGCCCATTGCCCAAACTGAGAGCTCTGTGTGGGGCCAAGCCCTGCTCTCATGCCCGCCATCCTGCCTCAGGATGGAGCCAGACCATGCTCACCTGCATGGCTGTGCTCTGCAGCTTGGTCAGGCCGTTCTCCAGCCTCTCAATCTTGGCAGTAAGCTCACTCCTCTTCTTAGCGAGCAGGTTTTGGTAGAGCTTTATCTGCTCCAGGAAGGTCTTTGGTGTGGTGTAGTTATAGCGTCGCTCCACAGCCAAGTAGGTCTGGGACATCTCCTTCACACTCATGTGGACATAGGACATGAACTGGCTGATGGAGACCTTGACCTCGGGCTGCAGCAGAACAGCACAGTGAGCTCTGTAACACTGTGCATGAATGTGAGGGGTGAAGCTGAGTGCTAGCTGCATGCACAGTGCTGCTCACCTCGATGTCCCCTGTCTCCTCCAGGAACCTGCTGCTGACAGACACCAGGGCATCCTCTGGCCACTCATGGAACCAGTCGATGGCTGTGCAGTTGACTATGGCGGGGAACCTCCTTGCCCGCACACGCAGAGTGGAGCCCACGGGAGAGAAGCACAGGATCACCTGGAACAGGCAGTGCTGGTGACAGGGTCGGCTGGTGGTTCCCACTGCCACACATGGAGATTTCTCCTCCTACCCACTGAAGCCCTGTCCTTGTGCCCAGGGGTGGTTGGCAGTGGTGTGTCCTGCTCTGCTGGTAGGGACAGGTCAGCCCCAGCTCCCTTTGGCCACAGCCCGGGTGGGCTGCATGCACACAGCCCTCCACTCAAGAGGGAAACCTGTGGGTGGCAGCAGCTGCAACTCTGGGCTTCAGGGCACGAGGTGCTGGGGATCCTTTGAACACACCTTTTGCTCACACTCATCACAGCATAATGAAACCGCAATCATCCACGTCATGTTTGCAAACAGCCTTTGGATTAAAGATGTCAGAAGCCCTCACAAACACTCCTGCGCACACACCTACCTTCAGCTGACTCCTGACTTTATCTATAAATAATTTCCAGCAGTTTTCCCTCGTGTCTGGCAATCCAAGGAACTTCAGTTGTGGCTTCATGGCACCCATAATTTCTTCCAGTTCATCATCCTGGAAAAGCCCCGGCACATCCCCGGATGCCAAGAAGTCATTGATCAGGACCAAGAATGATTCCTCTGCCACTTGGGAATCCGTCATCAGGAACACTGTAGGAACATTCTTTACGGCTGCCTTGATGTACTGCGAGGCGAGGTCCAGCTGGGGAAGCAAGGATTGTCAGGGCATGGATGAGCTGCACTGGGTTGGGGGGGATGCGGGGAGACCTGCTCTCACCTTCAGGTCTGGGATGCTGTATCCCTTCCTCAGTGTAATCTGAAACACGTCTAGAGAGCTGATGAAAGCAGCCAGCCGGGAAAGGCTCTGCTTCCCGCTGCCCCCCACCCCCACCAGCAGCGCGTTGCCTCGGGGGGACTCCAGGATCCGATTGATTCTGCAAACGTGAGACACTGCGTCCTCAAAGAGCACCTAAGGAAAATATGACAGAGGGATTACTGTCCTGAACCACAGTGCCAAAAGCAGTGGATGACCTAAATCACACAGAGCCGTGGCCGTCCTGCAGCGTGAGCTCACCAGGTTCATTGCTGCATTGACCTCATTGTAGCCGTCCAAGGCCTCTCCCAGCAGCTTGTTGAGTGATGGCCAGTTTGGCACTGGCATGTACTTGGGCTCCCTGATGCCCTCGGCGAAATGGCAGTACATGTTGGGCTTGGCAAACACTGTCTCTTCACTGATGTCCTGCAAGAGGAGTGGCAGCAGTGGGCATGTGGAAGGGACCCTGTCTTGGTGCACTGGCTCCTTGCATGGCTGCACTCAGCATCATTGCAGCCCCCAAATGTGTCACACCCTCTTTTTCCAGCATAGCTTACAGCAAAAAATTTCTTGCAGGTGTCAGATAGCATTTTCGCAAAGCTTTTCTGATCATTGTCATCAACGAGCTTGTCCCCGTAGACCCGCTCAGCTTCGTGCATCCAGAGCCTCACCAGGTCCACGGGGTTCTGCAGGCAGTCAGGGGTGGAGAACAACAGTCCCTGCAAACATGGGGACCCTCAGCTTATGGGGTTTGTTTGCTGCTGCTCAGTGCTGAGTTAAAGAGCAGGTTTGGGAAGAGGTCATGGCATGGGGGTGGGGACACGGTGGGCTACAAGGGTGCACAACAAAGGAAGGAAAGGAATAAATGTGCTTTATTGGGAACGACCTGCCTGATACCTGGAATATGTTGGAGAGGTCCCGGAGGTTGAAGAGGTAGTGGAACTTGATGGCAGTGGGTAGGAAGACAGCAGTGACCCGCTGGTGCAGGGCTGTGGGATGGGTGAGGGCTGAGCCTTACCTGGCACTGCCCTCCCTGTGCCCAGCGCTGCCCTTCCCATACCTGGCACTGCCCTCCCTGTGCCCAGCGCTGCCCTTCCCATACCTGGCACTGCCCTCCCCACACCCGGTAGTGGAGCTCACCCAGTGCAGCTGCCACCAGCTTCGCCTGCAGCTTCTGTACAGCTTGCGGCATCTTATGCAGGGCCAGGTGCTGGGACAGGATGGCGCTGTAGATGGTCAGCAGAGCGTCCTGGCCGGGGAAGCTCACAGCAAAGACGCAGAAGTGTCGCTGCAGCAAGGAGCAGAGATTCAGGGGGAGCAGCACCCTGCGGGGCTGATGGAGCCAGCCAGCACTGAGGAGCTCACTGGTTCTGTCTGTGTGCTGAGCCCAGACTGGGACATAACCCCCACCCCAGGAAAGTGGCACTATGAGCCCTGTGTACCTGCAGCCTGGAATCAATGGTGAAGGACCCAGCGGTCGGGTTCATGCAGGACACGTACTGACAGTTGTGGATGTCCTTCAGGGTCAGTTTGCTCCTATCGTACCTGCATGGAACAGGGATGTTTCCTTTGGGTGGGTTCCCCAGCCCTGTGCCCATGGACAGCCCTGGCCCTCAGCTGAGCATCACTGAGTGGCATGTGTGCCAGCAGCCACCTACCAGTGCCCGTGGTCCATGTGCTGCCGAATGAGAGTGTGCGGAGCCACAGTGCCATACTTGTCCACCTCGGGCATGTTCAAGTCATCAATGAAGTAAATAAGCCTCTTATTGCCTGGTGGGCCGTAGTTCCTTCCTGACTTCTTCTCTAAGGGCTTCTCCAAGATGGCTGCAAAAGGCAGAGAGCGTGAGCCATGGGGAAGCACAACAGAGCCCCCAGAGGAGCAGCTGTGAGCAGCCCTTACCCTGCAGCATGGCTGAGGTGGTGTAGAAATTAAAGGGCACAGACTGCACCAGGTACTCCTCTGTGCTGAGCGCTTCGAGCTTGTTCCACATCAGCACAGTTTTCCCTGTCCCTGCATTTCCCACCAGCATCAGCGGCCGCTGCGTCTCCATCAGCAGGTCCATGAAGTAACGGATGCGGACGGTCTCGGTGGTGTGCACCATGGAGGCCTGGGGAAGGCACACAGTTGGGATGAGCTCCATTGCAGTGTACCTGCAGCTGCCAGGCACTTCTCTGGGCACTATTGCTCTGAGCAAAGGCACGGCCTCACCACACCAGTCCAGGCCCTCTCTATAGCAAAAGGTTTCAGCACTTGGCTATCCTAAGGGCTTTCTGACCAACCACTGGAGCCACCAGACACATCAAAACAACATAGCATCATCCCTGAGACTTGTGCCGTGTCTCGTCTGGCCAACACATGGTGCAATCTAGCCCCAGTGCTTCCCCTTTTCCATCATGTCTTTGACGCAACCGCCCTCCCTCATTGCAGCATTTCAAACAGTGTATGCAAATAGTGTTTTCTATGAGAATCCAAAGCCAGGCATCACACTGGAACTAAAAAGAAGATTGGGAAATACCTGCAAGGGAACTTCGGGGTCAAGCCTGAATGTTGGCACTTTATCAGTCCAAGGCTTGAATTTCTTTGTTTCTGGATTGATGTAATAGTCGAAAATTGTCCCCTGAGCAGGAAACTTGACGGATTTGAACTCGCTCACCCACCACTTGCTGAACTCGGCGCGGTAATCCATGAGCTGGAGGGAACCAAAAGAGAAAAAACTCAGAACGTGGCCAATGTGGTCATTTGGTGCTCCCACAGCATCACAACCCAACCTGGTCCTGGAACAAGGCCCCACCAAAGGCCCAGGTGCAGGCAAAGACGAAGAAGAGCTCATAGAGCTCACGGGGAGAGTCTGGTGGCACGTTATGCGGTGTCAGGAGGCACTCAAGCAGGTACAGGATCATCTGTATCACCGTGATCTCAGGGATGGGGGTGATCCTCTTGAAGCCAGTCTTGAGCTTCTCCAGGCACATGGGCACGTATTTGTCAAACAGGATCATCAGATTGGCCTTCTCAGACTGCACGGTCCTCTTCTCGATCCAGCTGGCCACCACACTGTGGAGGGATGGGTGAGCAGGGCTGCATGGATCAGAGCCTTCCCCCCCCCAATCCCATCCCATCCCATCCCATCCCATCCCATCCCATCCCATCCCATCCCATCCCATCCCATCCCCATCCCCATCCCCATCCCCATCCCCATCCCCATCCCCATCCCCATCCCCATCCCCATCCCCATCCCCATCCCCATCCCCATCCCCATCCTCACGGGCTCCAGCCCAGGTCTGCAGGGTTGATGTAGAGGATCCCTGCCCGGGACACGGTGGCTGGCGTGGCGGTGCGCAGGTGGCTGATCTCAAAGACCAGCCGCATGGTGGGGTTGAGGGGGATGCGCTCATTGCTGGCCAAGGTGAGGACCTGGAGGAAGTGGCCTGATGTAGGGGTAGCCCCAGTTTTGGGGAGTGAGCACAAGGAGGTTTGTCATCCTCAGTTCACAAACCTAGTTCCTTGGGTGTGATGGCACTGACCTTATTGTCATCCATGACTGTGTTCAGGGACTCGATCCACATGGGGTCAATATCACCATCCAGGATGATCCATTTGGGTCCCTTATGTGTGATGTTGGCCAGGTCACGCATCGTTGTAGAAAATAGACCTGTCCATACAGAGACATGTGGGCTTTTCTTGCCCAGCTCTTCCCACTCAGAGCAGGTTTGCTGGGGCACACGTTGTGTTGGTGCTTCCCCTGCACACTCCTGTGCTCCTTCCTCTCCCCGTCATCCCAGTAAAAAGCCCCAAGGCTTCCCATCGCTACCATTGCATCACAGACAAGATGCTCACAAGGATGCATCCCATGAGAGCATTCCCCTGCGTGCCTGGTCCCTTCACGGAGCAGTGCCTGCCAGCTTTGACCTCTTACCATCCTTCCACTCTCTTGTAGATGGATGGATAATCCCAAAGAGCTCATCACAGGTCACAGCCTTAGGGTCGAGGTCCACAGTGACCGGCCTCCTCTTCATGTTGCGGTACGTCTTGTTGAGTGACTTCAGCACCTACGGGATGGCACTGCTGCAGTGGTGGTGGCAGCTCCTGTGATGCCCTGCAGCCTTCTCCTGACTCCCAGCCCCCTGGTTGTGTTCAGCTCTTACCTGGGACTTGCCACAGCCGGCATTGCCGATGACAAAGACAGAGTGCCGCACCTGCAGCAGCTCCTCCAGCTGCACCACCTTCAGCACAAAGCTGTCCTCCGCCTGCAGCTTCAGCTCCAGCACCGACTGCTTGATGATCTGGGAGAGAGCGGGCGCTGATCCCCCGCACCCCTTTTAGCCTCCCCCTGGCCCTCACCCCCAGCACGCTGAGTCACCTTCTCAAAGTTCAAATCCCTCTTCCTGGGGACATCCAGAGCAGGGAATAGGTCCCCAATCAGCCCCATGAACACGGGCAGGTCATCTGTCACGATCTTTGGGATGTTGAAGTCCCGCAAGGCTCTCATGAGGACCTGGTCCTCAGCACGGCTTGGGTCCCCCCTCTTCAAGGAGCCTGCTACCACCAGCACAGACTTGATAGCCCGCAGACCCCAGTCGTAGTGATCCTGCCAAGTAGGCGACAAATGTCATTTTGGTGAGAGAGCTGCTTGAAACAAAACCACAGAGGGATCTCCTCTCCTCCACCCCACTCTCAGCCATCCCCACAGACTGTCCCAGAGCCCAGGAATGGATGGCAGTCTGCCCCGCTTCCTGGGAAGCACATTTCTGTTGGCCTGCAAATCACTTCTGCTGAGATGCGGAACATCTGCACGCTCACATCTCAGCCAGCTGTATTCTATTCTATTTTGGAACTTCTTGATTTCTTCCAGAAGGCAGAAATACGCCGTATGAGTGTTGAGGTGGGATTTGTTCAGCCACAGAGCTGAACTTTGCAAGCCAGCACGTTGCCAGCTGAGGGGTTTCAAACTGTCAGGGCTGAAATTCAGGTTAACTCTTTCCCTTAAAGAACCAAGGATATCAACCCCGTTACCTGTTTAGACAGCAGCTCCTTGCAGAGTGTGTACAAAGTAATGAACTTCCTTGCCAAGAGCTTGGCATCAAGAAAACCTTCTGCGACAAGCATGATTTCACAGATGAGCTCAAAGTCCGGAACCACCATGGCACAGGGCCTGGGGAAGCAGAGCAGGTTAGCAGGGTGCATACACAGCCACAAGCCATCAAGATTTTCACCCTGTTTTTCCATTCAGATCACACGCTGCTGCTGCCAGAATGAGAAACAGGTGGCAAACTCATGCAACCCCCTGCCCGCCCCCATCACACAGCCAGGTGCTCTGAGCATCCCCCTGCAGCTGAGCAGCCCCACAGCTCTGAGATGAGTGCTCCAGGGGTGTGTGGGGTTTCTTACAGCAGGGCCACCAGCATGCACGAGTGTGCTCGTGTACATGAGCAAAGGCTTCAGTTCATGTCACAGCTGTGCCAGGTTAATGGTGACCCATCTGCCTGCCCGTACCTGAACAGAGCCTTTAAGTTTTCAGGTAGTTCTGTCCGTCCTGCGTAGCCAGGGTTCATCGTGATGAACAGCCCGACCGACGGCACCAGCGATATCGTCTCTCCAAGAAAATTGAATGTTTTCTTTTTGGCACGAATTGCATCTTGAACACATTTCACCTGGGCAGGGAGCAGAGGTATCAGCACTGCGGTGCTCGTGGGGCTGCCTCCAAGTGACAAGGAAAGGCACCCACCTGCACTGCAATCACTGACAGCACCTCCACTGCAATGCGATTGAACTCATCAAAGCAGCCCCAGGCTCCGGTCTGAGCGAGCCCCTTGTAGATATTGCCACAGGACTGGAGAGCAAAGCAAAGGGAAGAGGTTTCAGAGGCACCGAGCACCCCAAGCATTAGCTACAGAGCACGCTGTCTAGAGCTGCTCCTGTTTGGAGCTGGGAGCTGCTCCCTTGGGAAGCAGTGTGCAGCAATGCAGCAGCCCCCAGCTCCCAGAAGCTGCTGCCTGGCCCCACAGCTCTTGTGGGTTTGGGAGAGCAGAGCGAGGACCCAGCCCCATTCCAGGGGCTCCCCTCGAGCTCCACTCCCCTACCTTATAGTCCATCTGCTCAGAGCAGTTGAAGACGTAGACCATGATGCCCACGGCCCGGCCCAGGTCCTTGGTGGTCTCTGTTTTCCCAGTGCCCGCAGGGCCAGCAGGGGCTCCTCCCATGAAGAGGTGCAGGGACTGGGTCAGGGTGATGTAGCACCTGGGGGTGATGGTGGGGGCTGAGCATGGCTGTGTGGAGCTGAGCTGGGACACAGGGAGCTGAGCCCTACCGGTCAGTCAGTGGGGTGATGACGAGCCGTGGTGTGTTGCCCAGGTACTCATAGGAGTACCGCAGCTGTGCATCGCAGATGTTGGCGTAGCAGTGCTTATGACCATCATCCCAGCGGTGCCGCAGCTGCGACTGCCATGCAAACTCCTGTGCACTCTCCACCTGCAGGGCAACCATCACCGCCTGCTCCCACCCACACCTTTGGGGTGTCCTTTGGGGGGGGATGATCCTTGGGCTGTTCCAACCCAGAACCAGGTCTCCCCCAAAGGGATCTGGGTACCTTTGCTTCCCCTCTGACCTCCTCATGCATTTTGGCTACTTTGCAAACTTTAGAAAGGATAATAATGGGAGTAAAGCTCAGAGGTGCTGGGAAAGCAGTGAAAACATGACCTGATTTGTGACTTCTACCTTTGTGAGGATCATTTTGGCCACGACGTCTCTGGCGTGCACGTCAATGGTGCAGATTGTCATGATCTTCATTCTGTCTCCTGCAGACAAGCTGCCAATGAGCAGCGAGATCAGTGCGTTCAGCTGATTGATCTGAGGAAGGAAAGGAGTGAGAAAGAGAAAAATTACATCACGCTTTCCTGCCTGTCTGCACCACCTCACCCCGCTGACAGCAGCGGGAGACAAACCTGCTTTTTGTTATAATCCTTAATTGCATTTTCATAGCCCTCCTCCAGCCTCCCAAAGGCCATGCCGACTTCTGTGGTCCACCAGATCTGGGTGCCAGTCAGAGCAATCTGCAATCAATTAAACAACACATCCATCAGTGGGTCAGGCACTGGCCTCTCAGCCCAGCCCAGCCCAGTCCCGTGGCAGCCCCACCTGTGCCGGGTAGTCAAACAGCCATTGCTCCCGTGGCTTGTCCTCATAGCTGACCACAGCCTCGGGGATCAGGTGCTGCAGCGTGGAGCGCATGCTCTCCAACACACGGTTCAGCCACACCTCCACCTGTATGCGTGGAACTGTGAGCATTTCCCAGCCCTGTCTGCTTCTGGCCATGTGCAGATTAGGCTGCTGGCATGGAACTGCCCTCCTGCTGCAGGATCACAACAGCCCGCATGGCCACATCCATTCCTTGTTCTGCAAGGGGACTCCACTGCGCTGTGCCCTGAGGAGAGGACACTGGAGCAGAGAGCACCCACTAATGCATGCCTGATGCACACAGCTGCTCGCCCTGTACACCGAGGCACTGCTCAGCACTGCCCTCCCCACTTAATAAAAACTGCATGAAAGCCCCCAGTATGTGGCTCCACCTGACAATGCAAATTGCAGTTTATGTAGCACGAAGAGGGGATGAGCATTCGGACCGTGCTGCAGCAGCCTGAAGGGCTGCACAGCTCAAGTGCTTTTGCCTTCTCCATTGCTGCAGCTCTATTCTAGGTTTCATCTCAGCCTTAGAACCCCACAGCCCCCACCCC
Organism: Coturnix japonica; assembly: GCF_054131305.1. Classification (NCBI taxonomy): domain Eukaryota; kingdom Metazoa; phylum Chordata; class Aves; order Galliformes; family Phasianidae; genus Coturnix; species Coturnix japonica. The sequence continues at coordinate 5,402,153 of NC_140685.1, forward strand.
ATGGGTAGCAGCTCCCAGCCCCCTGCTGACCTGCCCAGAGAGATCACACTCTGCGTTCAGAGGCACATACTCGTCCTCTTTGCTGAACATCCCCAGGGCCACCTTCATTGGCTTGTCATCTGGGCCCATCTTGAACTTCAGCTTAGCCAGGCTGTCAAACAGCTTCGAGAGGTGACGGGACACCTGTGGGCAGCAGGGGAAGGAACCCCAACAGGTCAGAGATGCTGTTCAGTTTGGAGACTTTAATACATCTGCAATATGTCAGGACATAAGAGAGGTGGGATGTGCCTCTGGATTTGTGCTCAGCTCAGCCCATACCTCAGCTGGCTCGTTCCCATTAGACAGAATGTCAAGCAGATCAGCAGAGGAAATGAAGTAGAACCTGGGGAAGGCCAGTCGCTTTGTCTCCAGGTATTCGGCCAAAGCCTTCTCACAGACCGCCAGCCTGGCAAGAAGCAAGGAGTCAACAAACATATAGCTAACAAAGTGTACTCGTTTTTACCATTTGCAGAGTAAGGATGTTAAATAAGATGACACTTGGGCTGCTGGGGAAAGCAGACTTCTCCTCTGGCCTCAGAACAGACTGGGGGGGTTTCTGCACAATGCTTCATCAGGATGAGCCAAACCCACCTCTTCTGCAGTTCCTCCAGTTTGTCGAACAGACCCGGTTTGTTGGTTGCTTCAACGACATTGGGGGTTTTTACTGCGTCGGCCATTAGTTCCTGCAAGACAAAAAGGACTGGGCTGTACCTGAAGGATCAGTGCGTTCTGGGGCCCAGGAAGGGTCGGGCTTCTCACTTTGAAGTCCTTATCGATGGAATCAAACCGCCTTGAGTCCTCTGGCAGCTGGTTGCGGATGTCTTCAGAGCCGATGAAGATGCTCTCCAGGTGACACCATGTCCTCTGCACCTCAAACAAGATGCTGATCACAGCGTCGGCGGTCGACAGCTTCTGCTGCCAGTCCGACACCTCCTTGAGGAAGAAGGCGAGGTACTTGGAGGCCATCAGGTTCTGCAGCTGCGTTTGGTTGTCCTCCAGTGTCTCGATGAGTTCTTCGTCTGACTTGAGGAGCATGATGCCCGTCCTGGAGTGGAGCTCATGCTCAAACTCCATTGTGGACCAGGTACTGTCCAGGGCATTCAACACCTACAGTGTGAGACATGGGCACGAGTTGCAGGGGCCGCATGCCGCTGTGGATTGCAGGGGCTCTCCTTAAAGGGGGTGTATACAAGCAGGGATTAATTACTGTACCTTCTCCATCCCTGACTCCTTCACAGCTTTGTCCACGATGCCACGAACCTCATCCTCAAACTGGTGCAGGTTCAGCTGCAGCAGATCCGCCAGGGTTGTGTCCTCAGACATGGTGAATTTCACCTGTGGCAGAATTGGCATTATTGAGCATCAGCACACTACAGCCCCCCACCCCCCCATTGGCTTGGAGCACACCTTGGTTGCCTGCATGAGCTCACGCCAGTGCCGATCCCTGATGGCTGGGTTCTGCAGGTCATTCACTGCACGCAGGGACGTCATCATGTTCTTCATGCTGTTGTCCAGCCCTATGAATGCATCCCAGCTTTTCATCTCCTTATCCAGGCCCCGAATGTCTTTAGAAAACTTCTTGCAGTCGATATCCATCTGCTCCACGTTGATATCCTTCCATTTGGTGGTTTTCCAGTCATCGATGCTTGTGTTGACCTGCGGTCATGTGGACACTTTCAGAGGACATGTACACCCAGCCCAGTGCCCTCTGCACTGCACTGCCTCACAGACCACAGCACATACCAGCACAATCATGTCCCAGAGATGCTTCAGCAGACGCACATCCCTGCGGCACACTTTGAGCTGCTTATACTCTGGGACAGGCACTTCAAACAGCCCAGCTGACTCGGAAAGTGCAGCCATCTCTCTCTCCATGGCAGCAATGTTCCTCTCTTCCTGGAGGAGAGAAGGAAAAGGGCTCAGCAAGAGACTGAGTGCCTTGCCCTGGGGATGCATGTCCTGCCCTGGGGGCAGTACTGCGCCGTGGCTCTCCTATCTGGATCTGCCTAGCAGTGCAGCATGGCCAGGCATCACCCTCACTACCTTGCTGAGGGATCTGTAGGGATCTTGGGCAGTGTATAAGTAAGGGGCTTTTTCCCGGAACTTCTCCCTGAAGGCCTGCTGCCGGACCTGCAGGACACAGAGGGGTTGGTGTCCAAGGGGGCAGGGGGGGATCTGGAATCACCAGTTTATCCTCACTGCCTCCTGCCAGCACCTCGAACTGTTGGCATTTCTTGCGGATGATGTTGACCTCGTTTGCTTGTAGAGGTGCCACGTTCTGCTTTGCGAGGATGGAGACCTTCTTGGTGTTCTCCCAGTGCTCGGGCAGGTCCTGCATCACACACCGCATTACAGCCTGCCCCATGAGCCTGCACCTCACCCCGCACCCTGAACCACTCACATGGAGCTGCTGGTGCACCTCCTCAGGCATTTCCTCCCCATATGTGCTGAGCAGCGCAATGGTTTCCTTCAGGGGCCCAAACATGACATCGGTGGTTGCCTGTCGGTCCTTCACCCTCATCAGGTGCCCCATTGCCTCCACCAGCCCGTCATAGTCTCCCTCTTCCACTGGCTTGCTCAAGCCAGCAGTAACTTCCTTGATGAAGGCGTCCAGCTCCTGCAGGCTGGGTACAAGCAGGGGCTCAGAAGGGCTCAGGGTGCTGTGCCCATCCCCAGCAATACCATCCCCTATTACCTGTTGGTGACGTGGTCGGCGAGGTGCTGCTTCAGTGCCCGGACCCGGCTGCGTGCAGCATTCAGCAGCATCTGATTGAAGGGGCGACAGTCACTCTGCAGCCACCCCCCAAACACCACAGTGCTGGCAAAGCCCGACATCTCCTGGTACAGCTCTTCGAATGCATCGATCTGAGGGATGGATGGAGTCAGTCACAGCCTTCAGCTGGTGGTCCCTGGGCACCACATGTCCCACATCCTCCCCATACCTCCTCCTTGAAGAGCTGCAGGGATGGAGGCTCCTCACGTGGGATTTCCTCAGGCTGTTCAGGGTTGAAGGTGCTTTCGAAGGTAAGGAAGTGGTGCAGGAACTCCTCAGGGGTCTCCAGCCACAGACCCGAGTACTGCTCGAAGCTGGCGCAGTGCTCCATGCCTTCAGCCATGGCATCAGCCGCCAGCGACATCAACTTCTCCCGCGTCCTGCTGAGCTCCACCTCCTCCTCCAGCTCGGACTGTGGGGATGGCACAGCTCTAGGCACCACCTGGGGCTGCAGGGTTGCACCCACCCCTGGGAACCCACCTTGTAGCCCAGCTGCCCCTCCAGCAGCCGGGGCATGCATGCTGCACAGCCATAGATGTCGGCCATTAGGTTCTCCAGCAGCTTCAGGAAGCTCTTCTCATCTGTCACATCCAACGAGGGCTGGAAGCCCACTTCGCCATCACACAGCTCCATGGTCACCTCAAACAGTGGGGCCACGTGTGCCTGGAAGAGAATGGCACCTGATTGTTCCCATGAACCCCATGGCAGGGATGGAAAGGCTGCACCACTGAACAGAGCACCAGGAGGGATGAACAGTGCATGGGGGTGAATGTGGGCATGGAGTGGCAGAGGATCATACACCGGGGGCCATGTTGATGAGCAGCAGCTTCAAGGATTTGCGAACAAGTGTGAAGAGCCCATCCAACACTACTTTGTCAACGTATTTTACGTAGTCCTGCCATATCTGCGATGACGTATCAGCCTTGAACAGCTCTGCATTCTCCTGCAAGTCAAAGGAAACCAACCCAGTGTTTGTCAATCCATCAGCACACAGCAGGCACCCCAGCTCCCTGCACTTTGCAGATAGGTGCCCCCTGCTCAGCCGGTTCTGCTGGAAGCACCCTGAGCTGTGCACACCTGCACCATGTCCTCAATCTTGCTGCTCGCCTCCTGGATGGCCTCATAGCGCCGGGTCACGTTGCTCGCCCGCCCTTCCAGGTCCAGCAGTGCTGTATCTTTGTTGTCCTTCCTCTCAAACAGGGGGGTAGCTGAGCACTCCTGCATAGCACGTAGCCATAAGGTAAATCCCTGCAGCACGCACACACTGGGGACAGAGTAAGAACAGCAAGCAGCCAGAGCATCTACCTCCATGAGCTGGCTGATATTTTCCACATTTAGCTTTGTTTTCTGCACTCTGGTACTTAAGTCATACAAGACCTCTCTCATCTCCTGGATGTATTCCATCACACCTGGGAGGAAAATGCAGGTGATACCACCCAGGTAGATCTGGGTGGGAGTGAGCGGGGTAGGGGTGTGCTAGAGGAAGGGGAATGGCATTTTGGGCACAGAGATGGAGGAGGTGCACAGCTCCCATCTGCAGGGCCCTGCCTGTGTCACTCGTACCATCGTGATGCCAGCACAGGGTCTGCTCTGCAGTGCTCAGGCGGCTGTCGATGGCCTCCAGCTCTTCTGCCACCAGTGGGAGCTCCACGGGCAGTGCTGTCTTTTTCACCTGCAGGAGGTGGTCACTGGGTTATGGAGGGACCGCAGGCTCTTGGACCCATCCATAGGAACCCCCACCTCCCCAAGAGCTCCCCAGAGCCCTCCTGGCACTCAGCAGGGCAGCACCAACATCACCCACTTGCCTTGTTGTACCAGCCTGTTATGAGGTCCAGGTTGTCCACAAAATTCTGTAAGGTCAGCTTCTGTGCAAAGAGTTTCTCGGCACCTTCTGGGATGTCCTTCTGCTTCTGGAAGCCCAGGTACTTCACCTCCCGCAGGACAGCAATGAGCTGCAAGAACACACCATGGTGGGGACAGTGCTTGTTAGGGAAATGCAAAATGTTTGCTAAGACCACTCTGCATCCAAGTGCATCACTGCTGGCATCACCTTCCTGTTGAAGTTCACACTGATGAGGGAGGACTCGGGGTCCCTGTGGATCAGGGGCTGCTCCAGGTGGAAGACAGAGTCCTCGTTGGCCTTGCCTGTCCATGCTGCATACACCTGCTCACAGAAGCCCCGTAGAAGCTCCATCATTTCTTCATATTTCACAGTCACCAGTTTGGCCTCAGAGCTGCTCAGCACACTGTCAGAGGCAAAGCAGACACAGCTGCCATAGCTGGGACACATCCTGCCCCACATCCCCATGGTGCTGGTGCTGAGCCTCACGTACGGGTGGTTGATGCCAAAGAGCCCCTCGTGCATCTCCTGCAGCCTCCACTGCAGCTCCAATGCCCACTGCAGCCGCCCAGCCACTGGTGGCATGTTGGCATGCACAGGGACAGCAGCACCAGCACGTGTACATGAGTCAAAAAGCCTCTTCACATCATCCAGCTCATCACTGAATTTGGCCAGCATAGCCGAGTAGTGCGGGGACACGGCATCACGGAGCAGCGGGCGCTCCAGCAGGGAGGAGAACATGTGCTCCAGCTGAGGGGGGAGAACATGTGCTCCAGCTGCAGGGTGAGCAGTGTGCTCACCCCGTACCCACAGCACTGCTCTGGGTCTGAGTGCCAGCAGTCCACCCCCATCTGTGGGTTTCCCCATTGGGCTCCACGCACCTTCACGGCCGACCCCAGGCTGTTGCAGTCATCAAAGCCCTGGCACAGGATGGTGGCCATCCGCCTGTCCAGGTCCTGAATCTTGCTCTGGAACTCTGCAAAACTCTGGTTCAATTGCTGCCAAAGACAAGGTGGTGCTCAGAGCAGGTTCAGTGCCAGTAGCTCCGGGAGGGTTCACTCAGCCCCAGAGCTCCTGGTCAGCACCAGCACAAAGGTGGCCATGCTAATGATTTTACCTACAGCCCTCCAGCAAGAGGTGATGCAAACTTTCCATCCCAGCACCCACTTACCTCGTCCTCGGGATCCAAGGGATCATATTTGGATTCAGCGAATTCCTTGGTGATCTCGCAGACCTCCCCATAGATCTGCAGCACTTGAGTTCCCAGGATATTCCCCCTCACCCCACCCATGTCTGCTTTCTCCAGCTTCAGGAACTCCATGGACGTCTCATACAGCTCCTGCCAAGCAGAAGCAGTGCTGTGTTTCGCACCCCTGTTCCCACCTCTGTGCCCACAGCACTGCATCCCCACCTCAATGATCTTCAGCCGGTGCAGGAAGGCATCCATCCTCCTGAAGATGAGGGAGCGAGGGAACTCCCAGAGCTGTGGCTCCTTCTCCTGGGGAGGGACGGGGCTGTCAGCACAGTGGGGGTGGGGGAAAGTGGACCCACACCATCCCCACACATGCCATGAACAAGGAGGGCAGCACGTCAGAGCAGCAGTGGTCGTAGGACTGGAAGAGCTTCTCGATGGTGGAAATGCTCAACTTGATGTTCACCAAGGTCTCGTCGAGATCTCCTTGCAGCCCCTTCATCACCTCCTCAGGGGGCAGGAAATTTCGGGTCTGGGATGGAAAAAAGGCACTGTGAGCAGGGGGAGCCCCAGGAGCAGTTGATGGTTCCCTGCAGCCCAGCACACCAGGGACTGCTCTGCTCCTTGAGCCATCCCCGTACCAGCTCAATGAGGAGGTTACAGATCTCCTGCAGGATGACGATGATGCGGGACGGGGTGTTGTAGTGCTCGGAGTGCACCCAGGTGAGGCAGACAGTGTACAGCATCCTGTCAATGTAGGGCTGCAGCTGTGGGAGCAGAGCCCTGTCAGCATGGGGACACAGGGACACAGCAGGGCTGTGACAGGGGTGGGCACCATGCTGTTGTTCCTCTGCCTGTAACTCACCTCGGAGTACTCTGTCTGCTCCATCTCTTCCAGCAGGATCTGCAGTGGCTGCAGGTAGAGGCTGATGTTGTTGGCTTCCTGCAAACCTGGCACGGGTGAGAAATGGTGTGGGCACCTGGGATGCCTTGTGCAGGAGCAAACATTGGAGCCTACACATCACCCGGAGCCTCACCTGCACTGACATCCCTGAACATGGCCTGCAGCACCGGCCAGTAGCAGCTGTCAGCCTTCTCCAGGATCTCAGCCAGCGCCGTCACCCGTGGTGAGAGCAGCTGTGGGGGATGTATAGTTGGGTTCGGGTGGGGAACACAGCCCGGCCACCCCTGGCACAGCCGTACCTGCTCGTTGATGCACTGCAGGTGGAGGCCCCTGGTGCGCCAGAAGTCAAACTCTGCCCTGGGCAGAGGGTGCAGCCCATCCAGCAGCGGCTGTGCTGAGTCCTTGCTCAGGATTTCCCTGATCTGATGAGACCAGTCGATGACAACCGTCTCGATGGATTGCAGCACGGAATTGTCCACCGGCTCCGCCAGGCTGGAGGACAACTGGGTTATAGCCCTGAACAGCCCCAGGAGCCCCACGGTCACTCCCATTCATCCCCATCACCCACCACTCCATCACTGTGCGGGTCCCATCCTGGCTATCCAGATGTTCAGGCATTGGCAGCAGTGGTTTCCCCTGGATCTTGCCTCCCATCACAAACACGTCGTTCTTCAGCTTGTGTGCACGGCGTGCGATGTCCTCTGCCACCACATTAGGATAACTTGCCAGGTTCTCCTCACTCAGCAGCAGGGAGCACACGATCTGCAGGACAAAGTCGTGGTCCCTCTGAGCACTGCTCAGTGCAGGCACAGCTCTGAGGGATTCCTCCACTCCCAGCTCTGGGAGCAGAGCTTCCCATCTCCCCTCCTGCCCTGTGCTGGGCTTTGGGTTCGTGTGGTTTGTGGCCATGAATGCACAGAGTGGGGGTCAGTGCACTAATGAAGGGCATTGTTTGGGAAGAGGGATCCCATGGCTGTCCTGAGCCATTGCCTTCCAGTGCCCTGTGAGCAGCAACACTCAGAGGAAGCTCTGTAGAAATCCCCTCTGACAATTCCCAAGTGTGGGGAATTACAGTTTTAAGCAACACGGAGACCCAGGAGAGCCCCCTGCTCATGTCTGGCACCAGCTTTGTGTCCTGGTGGGGAACCCCGAGGTGAGCACAGAGGTTTTCATAGGCTCACAGAATGGCCTGGGTTGAAGGACCTCAAAGATCACCCAGTTTCAACCCCCCTTGTTGTGTGCAGGGTCATAAACCAGCAGCCCAGGCTGCCCAGAGCCACATCCAGCCTGGCCTTGAATGCCTGCAGGGATGGGGCACCCACAGCCTCCTTGGGCAACCTGTTCAGTGCATCACCACCCTCTGTGTGCTCCCATTAATGATCCCCCAGCTGCTTTCACATCCACCTCCAGGGCCACCCACCTCCTCCACCACGGTAATCAGCTGCTCCACCGGCGAGGGGCTGATGTCCCCCACCAGCAGCGCAGCCCTTAAGTTCTCCTGCGTGATGCCCTCCTGCTTCCCCCTCACAAGGTAGCTGCCCTTGGCTTTGATGGCAGAGGGGAAGCAGTTGGACGCCTGGAGCTGCCCGGCGGGGTTCAACGTCAGCACCAACTGCAGCATGTCCGGCTGCTTGAAGAACTCGTCCAGCGCGGCCATGGCCTCATCGTTGCTCTCGAACTTGTTCCACTTGTCCGGCCGGAGCTGCAGCAGATGCATGGCGAAGCTCTCCAAGAACTTGAACCGCTCATCCGGCGCTGCCATCCCGGCGGTACCGGGCTCGGCCGCGGAGCCCCAACGCCTGTAGGGCGCACAGCCCGGCTCAGTGGGACCGCCCGGACCCCCCGACCCTCCCAGCTGCCCTCAGCCTCCGATCGCCGCATCCCCGCAGGGAGCTGCCGACCCCTCCCCTCCCGGACCCTCCCCTCCTCTCCCCTCTCCTTCCCGGCCCATCGCCCCCCAGGCTCCCATTCTGCCCCAGCTCTCCCTATGCTGCCCCCCGCCCCGCCCCATCCCCCTCGCCCCCGCTGCTCCCCCTCCATCGCACCCACAGCCCTCCGGCAGCCTCCGGGCACCTTCTGCAGCCCTACGGGCACCGGCTCCAACTGACAACGGCTGCAGCCCCAACCGACGCCGGTATCAGCCCCGAAACCGACGTCAGGTGCAGCCCAACTGCCTCAAACTGCGGTTCTGCCCCAGCCATCCCCCGGCTGCCTTTAGGAGGGGCTGGTTGCTGTGCTACCCCAGCTGGAGGCATCACCTGTAAGCTGTGATAGGGACAAGGGGTCGCCTCACTGCCCACCACGGCCCCACTGCAGCCCCCCATCCACTGCCCCCCCAGACAACTGGGAGGAGCGAATACACGGCCCAGACCCCCACCCACAAAGCCCAGGAGGACACAAGTGAGCGCAGTTCGGTGTTTATTGGCTGCAGTTTACAAGGCCGTGGCAAAAAAAAAAACCAAATAACCCAAAGGAATATAAAATCCTGCCACACGGCGCCCTCCAGAGAAGCCTCTGCACAGAACCCCTACATACAAAATAATCTAAAAGGAGAAAACTATACAGGAATATTTACACCTCTGATAAATAGACTAATACTGATCCAGGTGCCTCTCCGGACCTGTGCGTGTGGCTGGGGAATGGGATGGCCGTGGTGTTTGTGGGGCAGAGGAGTGGGGCCACATCCTGATGGCAGCCATCCTTGGTGCAGTCCTGCCTGGGGACAGGAGCTCACAATGGCCGTCCCCACCCGGCACTGAGGGGCTCATGGCTGTAGGATGTGGCAGGGCAGCACCAGCCCAGTGCCATGGGACTGCAGCCTCCCCCAGCTCCAGCACCCCATGGCTGGGGAGGGCACCCCAAGCCCGCTACAACGAGGGCCAGGAGTGCTGCCACTGCCCCGGGGCTGCCCTGTGCCTCCAGCACCCCACAGCTGCCAGCCTTCTCCTCCAGGATGGGACACCTCAAGTGCTTCAGGACACGAGTGCTGGGGCCCAGAAGCCTGTCCCCAACATGGGGATGCTGGGTTCCCCTTGGCCAGGCTCTGATCCATCCCACTGGCTGCAGCTCACGCTGCCCAGGACTGGAAGCTGCTCAGTGGGAGCTCAGTGGGGGGATGCCGGGCAAGCACTGGGCTGCTAAGATGGGAGGGGAGGGCAATGTGCACAGGTGGCACTTCTCATCTCACAGCCAACCCCAGGACTGTGTGCAAGGGAGTCCCAGCTGCAGCCTGGAGCTGTCTGGAAGCGAGGTGGTGATGGCACTGAGATACCCTTGCTCCCTCCCTCCCCCCACGGTAAAGAAACTGCAAAGCTGAAGCTGGGTCCTGGCACCAGGGCCGTGCTGAGCCCCAGCCCCGCAGCCCTGGGGATGGAGGTATGGTGCTGCCAGGGGCATGGCGGCCTTGCCAGGCTGCTAGTGCCTCTTGGTGGAGGATACCTTCTTCTTCCTGGCAGCCAGCATCTCGTAGAATGGGTCCCGGCTGATGGCTGCCCTGGTGGGGAAGCAGAGAGTGTCAGCCAGCAGCTGTACCCTATGGGAAGCCCTTTCCCCCCATCACATGGCTCCCATGATGTGCTGCCCCCCACCCTGACAGCAGGGGATGGCCCGCAGAGCACTCACTTGATGCACTTGATCCATTCCTCCTTCTCCTCAGGTGTGGGGGCTGAGATGCGGTACACGGTGTGGTTCCCCTCCACTACCCGCCCGTCTGCCTCCGTTTTGCACGCCTTGATCACCTGGTCCTTGTTGTCAGGGATGTAGAGCTCAAAGCAGTTCTGCAGGGAGGAACCCCTTCAGACACAGCCCCCACCCCGAGGGCAGTGGGGCACCCCGGGCTGGGGGGGGATGGTGCAGAGCAGTGGGGCTGCACACCCAGCACAGCAGGATGGGGCCATGTTGTGACATCACCCCACAGCTGTGCCCTGCCACCACAGTGGGGCCCTCTGGCTTTCCCTATCCCACCCTCCAGCCTTGCAGGATCCTGCTGGACACTCACGGGCTTCTTGGAGTCCTCCACCTCACGGATGCTCAGGTTCTCCAAGGGGATGATGCCACGTGGCTCTTTATCCTGATGGGGCCAAGCAGAGCTTGTCATTACAGACACCTCCAAGCAGTGCCCCATAGGAAGGGCTGAGTGCTCCCAGCACTCTGTGCCACGTCTGCATCCCACACCCACAGGGCCATGGGACCCCCGAGGGTCCCCAGCCCACATCCAGCCCCCATGCAGGTCACTGACCGTCGTGTATTCGAAGTAGTAAAGGCAGTTGTCGGTCAGGATGAACCAGCGCCGCTTCCACGTCTTCACCCTTCCTCCTGGGAGCAGAGAGAGGCGGTTGGGGGCAGCCCTGGTGCTGCTGCATGGCACAGCATGGCACGGCACGGCACAGCAGTGCTGCAGCCCAGGCGGACGCACACAGACAAGCAGATGCAGGCAGCCCGCAGCGCAGAGCAGCAGGCAGCACACAGCACGCCGGCAGGGCGAGAGCATGAGCGGAAAGCAGACGGATGAGGATGGAGACAGAGGGAGGTGGGAGGACAGGGATGGGAGCGCTGCCGTGCCTGCTTACAAGCACTGATGTGCGGCAGAAGGAGCTGCAGCTCCAGCCCTGCAGCACAGCCCGATGCCAAGGCAAAGCAGAGCTCGGTGCTGCAGCATGCGAGCTGTGGCTGGAGGGAGCTCTACACCCAGCACTGCCATTGCACATTGCTCCCCCCCAGGCTCAGAGTGCTGCAGTGCTGGGCCTCGCTCTGCCCCCGCACCCCCACACGCTCCAAGCACCAGCTGCTCTGCTCAGTGCTGCTGTATGGGTGCCCAGGCCATGCTGCCCACAAAGAAGCAATGTGTGCAACGAGGGGAATGTGCTCATTTCCTCTCTCCCTGTCCGGCTCTGCAGGGAGATCCCTGCCTCATATCCCCCCCCATCCCACACCACTGCCCACCCATTAACCCGACCACAGTCAGTGCCCGCTCCTGGGAAAGGCTGCACACCCCATTCCCTGCCCCACAGCCAGGCAGGGCCGGCATTTCCCAGCAAAGCCCCCCCGCTCCTGCTCGCCCTGAGCCGAGCCCACCCCACAACCCAAGGAGGCTTGATGCCCTCCAGCCCCCACCAAACCCTCATTGCAGCCTACAGCCTCACCAGGTGACAACATGGCAGGGCTCTGGAGGAGGAACCGTGTGGCACCGAGAGCCAGCACAGCCCTGAGGCTGCCCAGAGTGTGCCCACAGGCTGAGCCAGGGCAGCACTTGCGCCCAGCACCAGGACAGCCATGAGCTGCAGCACTGCACAGAGCCCTGCACCCAGCCAGCTGCAGGTCCTTCCTGAATGCCCTGAAACACCACAATCCCAGCCCCATCCCTCACGGTACTGGAGGCCACGACCCGCTGCAGATGGGTCTGAGGACACACCAGTACCAATTGTCCCTATGATGGGACCGAGGGCAGCAGAGGGAACCGGGACACCTCGGGGAGCGTTCGGCATCAGAGGGACCAGCAGCCACGTCCCTGCCCTGGTGGCTGCGGGTGTGGGGCTGTCCCCTGCAGGCAAGGTCCCCCCGGGCGGTGCGGTGGTTAGCAGCAGCAGCAATGAGACTAATCGCCAGCGATTAAAAACGAAAAAGAAACGAAGCCCCCAGAGGCATGAGCAGAGCAGGGGATAAAAGGGGTACAGGGGATAGGGGTACGTACCTCCTGGAGTTGGGGGACAAGGAAAGGAAGAGCCAAAATCATGGAAACATACAAATGAGGGAGAAAAGAAAATTAAAACAAAAAGGAAAAAATAAAATAAATAAAATAAAAAAAAAAAGAGGAAACCCCGAAGAACCCCCCTCACCCCGCACAGAGCCGTGTGTGTCAGCAGGACAGGGCTGCAGATGGGGAGCTTTGAGGGGGGCCATGGCACCTCTCTGCTACACTATTGGTGTCCTTGGCTCTGAGCAGCCCCCACCCTCATGCTATGGGACCCTTCTACAAGCAGAGCTCCGGGCTCTATGGGGACACAAAGGCAGGGGTCTTAGGGTTCTTCATGGCCCCTCACACCCCCACCCCACAGCTAGGGAGCACCTTGTTCAGTGCCCAGGCAGGGCTCTGTGTTGGTCATTGAAAGGAAAGGGATAAGGTCCTGATCCCATCTCGCAGGGGTGGCAACAGAGCAAAAACTCCCCCCAGTGAGAGGACAGAGCCCCAACCTCAGCAAGAGCCCATAGAAAGGCCCTGCAGCCCCTGCTCCTGCCAGCACCCCCCCTCCTCAACCCGGGCAGAGGTCCCCAGGAGGTGCCGAGATGAGAAGCTGCAGGAGCCAGGGTGTGGGGCAGGGTGTGGGGCAGGGTGTGGGGCAGGGCAGGCTCGTGTCTGCAAGTGCCGGGCTGTGCAGCAGGGATGCCATGCACGCTGCCTGCATGTGGAGCCGGGATGCGGAGGTGATAATGCTGTGGGAAGGTGAGGCAGGGACAGCTCTGAGGCATGGAGGGGGACACGCAGCCCGGGGGCAGCTCGCCATTCACTCCTTGGGGCTCTGATGGGACCCTGCTGTGCCCCACCACTGTGCAGAGCACCCCCAGCTCTGTGATCTGACACCAGAGCCAGGTACCAGCTCAGCACAGCAGCCTCCAGGCAGAATCCCTCTGGGAGCCCACGTGGCTGCAGCAAAGGGCCTCTCCAATAGCAACTCTGCTCCTGCTGCTCAATGCGAGGCCGATGGAGGGACAGAGGTATGGACACTGTCCATGCGGGCTGTGCTCATGGCTGCAGCCCCTCATCTCTTGGCAGGGCTGTGCTCCACAGAGCCACGTGCAGGCAGTCTGTGGGCATCATACCCATGGCTCAGCCCAGACCCTGCCCAGGCTGCACCCATCCAGATGCCAGCACTTACCCAGCTTCAGCAGCCAGCCCTCCCGGTCAGGGTTGAAGAAGGTGTGTGTGAGGTCATTGCCATCATCCTCTGGGATTTTGAAGGGTTCATTCTTGATGCTCTCATAGAGATTCTGGTACAACCACACACGGTGTCACCTCTGTGAGCCCGCTGTGCCCCAGCCCTGAATCCTTGCATCCCATCCCTTACCCGCAGCAGCTCCTCAGGCAGGTCCCCCCCATCGTTGATGCCACGGTTCATGGCGATGAATCGCTCTGCTGTGGGTTTGTCCTTGACGTTGGGGTTGTGCAGGCTGGTGTTCAGCATGATGATAGCGAAGGAGAGCACATAGCAGGTGTCTGCGGGGACAGAGGGGACGGTCAGGTGCAAGGCAGGGCACAGAGCTGGGCACAGGGCTGGAGCTGTGCTCACCTGTGGACTGGAAGACGCCAGGGTTGCACTGGCAGTACCGCTGTGCGAAGGCCTCCATCATCCGATCGATCTTCTGTGCCTCTCCCGGCAGCCGAAAGCTCCACAGGAACTGCCTGAGGACAGCAGGCACAGCACTGCTTTGGTTGCATCCTCCAGCCCTCAGGGCCCTGCAGGGCACACAGCTCACAGCCCAGCCCGGCCCCGCTCGGCCCCCGGCTCACCGCAATGCCTGGACGAGGTTGAGGTCCGTGAACTCATGCAGCTCCACGAAGGCGTGCAGGACTTGGATGTTAAACTCGTCCCTGCAGGAACAAAGCCAGAGCACGAGGTGTGTGTGATCAGCCTGTCCTGTGACTGCCGCATGGCCCCCTGCCCCGCTCTGCTCTCTGCACTCAGGATAGGGAACCTATGGCTATGGGCCATCCTATGGCCAGGTTTGCACGCAGCAGCCTTTCCAAGAGCCCAGCCACAGACCCTGGCACTCAGCAAGGGGCTGGCGCAGCCACTTGAAGACCCAGAGCCTGATGTCCAGAGCTGGGGGCCCTGGAGCCAGCCCAGCCCAGCAGCAACCTGCAAGGGTTGCACCATCTCCTCCTGCACAGGGACCGAGTTGCTCCAGGCCTTGCGTACCTCTCACCCAGGTAGTCTCCAATGGCTGTCTTGTTGAGGCCCTCTCCCTTGTAGAGGAACTGAGCGATATCCTCACACGTGTTCTTCAGCAAGTCGTTCTCAATCAGGAACTGGATGCCCTGAAGCAGAGAAAGAGGCATTGATTCGGGTCACGCTTCCAACCTTCATGCTATTCCCTTCTCCTGGCTCTGCTCGGCTCAGTACCCGGACCATGGTATGCAGCACCCCCTGCAGAGCCTGATGCCAGCCCCCAGTACCTTCTTGGGATCCATGTTGAACTTCTTCCTGCCCATTGCCACCTGCTTGTTCCTCTGCATGTTTTTCCTGCAGGACATAAAACAGCTCTGAGCGTCAAAAAGAAAGTAATAGAAAGGTTTAAGTTGGAAAGGACATGAAAAATCACCCAGTTCCATTCCAGGCTGGAGTTGCTCCCCCCCCACCAGACGTAGCTACCTAGTGCCCCATGCAGCCTGGCCTTGGGCACCCACAACCTGTGCTAGAGAACTGCCCAGAGAAGTTCAGGAGCCCTGGATTCTTCCTCCCAGCCTCTTGTCCTGTGTGGATGTGATCAAGAGCAAAGCTCCTCAACCCCTGACAGGCTCCACAGCACCAAACTGGGCACAACCTGCATGAGGCAAATGCAGCACCTGGCACTCAGCTCCCCTCCTGCTTCACTCTGATGCTGCCAGGCCCTGAGTATGGAGCTGACCTGGGTTTGCACTGTGCAGACCACCCCAGCAGCCTCCTTTTGCCTGTGGGGAGGCAGCCTGGCATTGCATTGGGGCTCTGGGGACAATCTGAGGGCAATTGGAAGTGACACAGCAAGTCAGCTCCCACCAGGACCCCCTAATCCCATGCTGGCACTGCCTGTGCTGGCCCAGAATAACAAAGTCTGTCAGTCTCTGTGGCCAGACAGGGGATGAGCCTTGGAAAAACAGACTTCTGGAGGAACAATTCAGTCTGGGATCCTGCAACTGCACTGAGGAATTAAGAGTGTCTGGGAAAGCCAGGAGCAGCAGCACCCACGGGACAGGCCAGCAGCACAGCATGGCGCTCACCTCTCCTCCGTGGAGCCCAGGTTCTCGATCTCATTCGTCACTTCTGCGATCTCATCTTTCAGCCTCTGAGTGGAGAGAGCACACAATGAGCCAATGGTGAATGCAGGGCACCCCACAGACTGAGCTGGGATTGTGACAGCCCTAGAACTACTCCCCCCAGAGGCCCCAGGCCCCCACAGCTCCCCCCGAGTGCTGTCCTGGGGTTGAAGCAGCTCCTGGGGCACCACCACACTCTGCGTGCAGGAAGCAAGAGATTCAAAAAGGTTAACAAAATTACCCCTAATCCCTTTAGATCATGCCCAGCATATGGCAGTAATTAGCCTCTGCTGCCTTAATCAGGGACATGACGGATGAGCGTCCCAGATGAGCGCTGACCTCACAGCCACTCGCCAGGGCAATGCCCCGGCCCAGAAGCACAGTCTCTGCCTGTGCCAGGGGGGTGGCACAGGAGATGTTAATGCCTGGGCCACAGGCTAAAGTGTAATCTGGAGCTCTTCCCTGAAGGGCTGCCCCTGCCAGGGATGGGGCAGCACATCACGGGGTCCTGCAGCAGCTGCTGACCCCCTGGGCCCAGCTCTCCCTGCCCTGCATTCCCAGCAGCTCCAATTTTCTGCCCCAGAAATTCCACAAGAGTCTTTGCAGGCAGAAAGGAGCAGGAGCTGGCAAGGAAAGGGGACAGGGGATGGGAGCACAGTGCCAGACCACAGCTCCTGCATGGACACTTCAGCTGTGGGGCAGCCCCATCCAAAGCAGCCTCTCTTCCTTCCTCCCCTCCTGCCAGGAGTGAGGTGAGGGTCCTTGGATGGGGTTGGGCTCAAGCAAGAGGCCTCACCTGGGACAGCCAGGGATGGGGATGTGGGTGTGCATGCAGCAGCCCTGAATGCTGTACCTGAATGTCAGCCAGCAGCTCCTGCTTGCGGCGGCGGATGTTCTCCAGCTCCTGGCACTCCTCTGGGGTCAGGTCACTGGGCACTGTAAGGGACAGGGACAGCACAAGGAATCACTCACTCCAGGCTCCTGCCAGCAGCTGGCACGTGGTGCTGCTGGAGGATCCAGTGAGCCCCAGCCTTGCACACAGCCCAGCACCCCCAGCAGCACGCAAGGAATGCAATGGACACTGTGCTCCCCGGCTGGGGGGAGCCTGGCCCCACAGATTCCTGCTGATATAAGCTGAGGAAGCGAGTTCTGGCCCAGCCCCTGGTGCCACTGCAGACCCTGGCCCCTATTCTCACCGGGGCCATGGCACCACAATGGGACTTAGAGCCACCCAAGCAATGCTCAGCCACAATGGGTAAACCCTGGAGAGAGCTGGCTCCAGGCCACCCTTGGTGCCTACTCTGTGCTGGAACAGGGGTGAACCAATGCACCCCAACACACATCACTGCACGGGGGGACACCTGGCTGCCCTGCTTGGCCCACAGCAGCCGGGGCTGAGCCGCACGCTCCCATTGTCCCCCCCTCACACTGCAGCTCATGGGTGACATTCCTGCAGCTCTCCAGCCCGTGACCTCCCGCTCTGCGGTTACGTGGCACCCGCTGCTCCTGTTCCCAAGGTCACCCCCACAGCCCCCGCCTACCCCTGCCATCACCTTCCAGCTCACATCCTACAACAAGGCCATGACCAAGGCTCCAAGATCAGTGCCCGCACCACAAAGCAGCCCACACCATCCTCCCCCCACCCGTCCCCAGGTGCCCACTGCCCCCTCCATCCCACCCTGCATTGCCCCAGGTCCACCTCAGTCTGTCACTCCTTGGAAACCCAACAGCCAGGACCCTCCATCCCCTCTCTCACACCCCAGCACCGTCTGCTCTCCGTTCCCAGCGCCGTTCCCCCCTCCTCTCCAGGGCTCACGGTGCCTCTGGGGTGGCTGCGCTCACACGGACCGAATGTCCCAGCTCAGCACTTTCCTCATTCCACTCGCCTTCTCTGCTGAGGTTCCTCCTTTAGAGAAATCCCCTCTGCAAAGGTCAGCAGCAGCCTCGGCTTGCGACACGATCCCTCTGGACTCGATGGAACACTTCCCGATATTACAGCACCAGGTTCTGAACTCTATCTATGCCAACAATGCCAGAAGCATTGCTCCGTAGGCTGCACAAACCCTCCCCAGCACTGGAATGGAGTCGGTCCCACCGGAGCACGGCCTCCCCGGTCCAGTTGTGTCCAGCACCCTGCAGGATGCAGCTTGCTGGGAGCTGCAGCGTGGGGCTGCGTGGGAGGTGAAATTCCATGCCAGACCGCAGCCCTCCCAGGCCCACAGAGGGTGGGTGGATGGGTGGGAGGCTGCAGCAGCGACAGAGCGGTGCTGGCACACGGTGGGTGCACAGAGCCCTGGGGGAACGCAGCCTCTGCCCACCCCCGGGCAGTGTGGGCAAGGGGCTCGGAGGGACTCATAGCAGCCACAAAGCCCAGCCCCCCCCCCCCCCCCAGCCTGCCTGATGCTGTGCTGGGAGAGCACTCGTGACATGGCCCAGCCGTGTCAGCAGCAGCAGGAGGAAGAGAAACCCCAGACGCAGAGCTTTTCTCAGCGAAGGACGCAGGCGTTAACCCTTCCATAGCACCGAGTGGAGCTGCAGCAACCTCTGAGCCTGCACAAGGCTGCAAGAGGGGGCTGGAGCAGAACACCAAATCCAGCAGCCATGCCAGGCTAACATCCCATGCCAGGCTATCATCCCATGCCAGGCTATCATCCCATGCCAGGCTATCATCCCATGCCAGGCTATCATCCCAGGCCGCCATGCTGGGTGCAAGGATTCTCAGCACAAACCACAGAGCACCAATACTCTGAGCCATCCCCCCAACCTCTGCAGAGCAATGCAGGGGAGCTGCTGCCTCACCCCCAGGGCAGCGAGGAGCATGGCAAGGCTCCATCCTGGCTGCAAGGAGCAAATACCCCGCTCACACCATGCCTTGAACAGACACAAAGCCCCTCTGCATCGCATTCAGCCCCACGTGCCTCCTTCCCACCCACTGCCCCACGCAGGCCCGTCTGCTCACCGCTGCCCTGCACCCCGAGGACCATCCTGCTGGGCTGTGTCCCGCTGCCCACGTCCGCACAGTGCTGCAGAGGTGCTGCTCTTTGGGGTGCCAACAGCTGCCCCCTCCCAGAGCTTCCTGGGTGAGTCAGGGCAGCTCCAGGCCAATGAGCTCAGCGCTGTGCCAGGCGTCATCGCAGCCCGGCTGAGAACTGGCACCAGCAACACCCGGTTCCTGTGCAGCCAGAGCCCCGCGCCCCCTCCTCGGCCCCCAGGGTCACTGCCGCCCACCCATCCTTGCAGGCACTGGAGCTGGCCCGGCCCTTCCTTCCTCGGGGGCTGCCAGGATGCATGCGGCTCAGCACGTCCCAAGCTCAGGGCGGTGACACCAGGGACCCCTCTCCCACCCCATCCAGAGCCCCAACCCTGCCCTGAAGATCTGGCACTGTCCAGCCATATCCCCCCCCAGCTGTGGGTTCAGGGCCTGTGTAGGCTGTAAGGACCACCTGCTCTCATTCCCTGTAATGGGGCCATGCCTGCAGCAGCACAGCCCTCAGCAAGGTCCTGTCCCGCTGCAGCTGCCCGGGGAGACCACAAGAGCTCCAGCACATTGACTCAGCTAAATCCTGCTCCACAGCGTGTGATGGAAAAACAGCATCCAGAGCATCTCCCAGGAAAGCTCAGGGAAGAAGGGGCTAAAAAGAGGCTCATATTGGCCTTCCAGCTGAACGCTGTGCTGCGGGGACACAGCCCTCCTGCTGCACAGCTCCATCCACAAGCAGAGCTGAACAGACCACAGGGATGCCCCAGCCCAGGGCAGGGGCTGCTGACCACAGGGCATTGCTTGTGGGTTCCACCATGGGGCTCCTGCTGCACCCCACTGCTGGGGGGGGGGTTGCTGAGGGGCCCCAAGAAACTTCCTGCCCTGCCCCTGCCCCAGTGCACCACATCCTGTTTTCACTGTGCTGTGTGCACATCCTGGGTTGCGTCAGCCCTGTTCTTCCCCACAGACAGATGAGGTGCGTCAGGAGCACGGCATAGGGCGGCTCCAAGATAGAATCCCCCAACCCCACCCCATAGCTGAGGGCTGCCCGGGGTTCTCAGCCCCTTGGAGCAGCCCTGCCCCCAGCAAGGAACCCAGCCCACCAGTTCCAGGCTCCTGCACCCCCTAAGCACAGAGCCCAGCCTGGCTGCGGGGCTGGAGTACAGCAGGGGCACACAACGGAGCCACATCCATCCTCACTGCGCTATGCCTTCCTACAGCCCCACATCCTGCAAGGGTGCCAGGAGTGCACCCCATGTGCTCTTTGCTTACTCTCTATTCCCAGGTCTCAGCTCGGGAGCAGGAGCCTGCAGACAGACAACAGCAGCTCACAGGCACTGCCAGCCCACGGTGGCAGCTGTGACACAGCAGGCGTCAGGGTGCCCCAGCCAGGTTTTGTCTGGAGGACGTGGGCTGGAGCTGTGCTCACAGCCACGCATGCTCCTTCCTGCTCCGAGTAGGGCAGCAGTGAGGGCATCACCCACAGCAGCGCTGGGGTAAGAGAGCAAGGAGCTGCTGAACACATCTCACTGTGCCACGTGAACCCACTGTGCTCCCATGGGCTTCCCATCCCAGCAATGTGGTGCAATACAAGCTGCACCCAGAGCCCAGGGGGGCCCAAGCCTGGCAGCGCACGGTGGAAGAAGACAGCAAGATGACTGGGACTGTGTGCTGCTGTCAGCGTGAGCCATATGGAGCCAGAGCTACGGGCACCTCGTCTGCTGGGGGGGACAGGGATGGGGCACAAAGCACCTACCTGCCGTGGCGGCCACAGAGGGGCAGAGGAAGGCCTGGAAGCTGGAGGCGCAGAGCTCGCTGACCGTCCCCATGCTGCGCAGTGCCGGCTCCCCCGGGGCAGGCTGAGGGCAGGAGGGCACCGCACAGCAGCTCCCTGCAGCTGGGGCTGCCCCGGGTGTCCCTGCTCCTCCTGGAGCAGGGGAAGGCAGCTCTGGCAGCGGGAGGCTCCAGCAGCAGGAGCCCACGCGCCGGTCGCAGCCAATCCCGCTCCGTGCCGGCACCGAACGCTGCTGTGTTCCTGGGCACTCAAAGCCACTTGGAGGACGCAGAGTAGGGAAGTTCCCAACAGCACCCCTGGCATCAGGCTGCCTGGCCCCCCCCTGCCCCCCTGCCTGCCCCGGCCCCTGGGTGGCTGACGGCGGGGGTATTTTTAGAGCGGTTTTATCCCACCGTATTAGAGCTTTAAGCATCAAGAGCCGCTGGTTGCGTAGCAACCTTCCCTGCATAAAAGGAAGGTGCATAAAGAAACACAACGGGCTGGAGCAGGCGTGGGGAGCCCCCAGTTGTGGGGAACAGGGGAACGCTGCTCCCCAGTATGGCCACAATGGATTCAGGCACCTGGGAATGCAGAGCGGGCAGCCTGGAGCTGGCACATCACGGCTGTGATGGAGATGATTCTCCAGGCCCTGGCAGCCGGGATGCTCCTACAGCAGGAGCTGGGGCTCTGCCCGAGCTATGGGCCTCCAGCAGGGCTGGGGGCAGCACTCAGCCCCACCGCACCCGGCCCCCAACCTGCCAGCCCCACAGGCAGCGAGGGAGCCCAAACCGGACAGACAGCTCCTTCCCTTCCTCCGAGCAGGAGTGATTCCCCAGCGTGGGGCACGTCCGTGAGTAACAGACTGCAGAGCCTGTCGGGGCACGAGGCCGTGTCCTGCAGACGGCACCTGGTACTGGGTCCTGACTGCTGCTGGGAGCCTGCTGCAATGGGCTGAGTTGAGTTGGGAGAACCCCAAGGTGGGCAGATAGCATCCAGATGGGGAAGGGCTATGGGAATGGGCACAGGACCTTGGGGGCATGGCTGGGCACAGGCAAGAGTTACCCTGGTGTTGGGAGCAGCTGTGGATGGATGGGAAGGAGATGGGAACAGCTGCTCACAGGCGCTCATCACCTCCATGACTGAGTTGTGCTGCTTCCCCTTCCCTTGGAAGCAAAGCAGCTTCTGCCTCCTCCTCACTGCAGAGGTGAAAGGTGTGAGGAGCTGCAGGGACACAGGGCCGGGCCAGGGGGAGCCTGTGCAGGGAGGGCAGCCACGGGCACTTGAAATGGGCTGCAATAATCACAGCTGCACCAACTGTGGCTCAGTCTCTGCTTCCACATTGCAGCCCCAGCTCAGGGCACTGTGCTGTGCACCCAGAGCCATGGGTGGGCTGAAACAACAGCTCAGGGATGTGTGGCTCTGCTTGAGCCTCCATGCAATTTCTGTGTGTCAGCAGTGCTGCTCGTCATGCTCTGCTCTGCTCTACCTTGGCTAATAGCCTTTCTCACAGCACTGCATGCTCTGCAGCCCCACTATCCCCACCCCCTGAGCTCAGTCTGCCCCCAGTCCCACACTACCTGCTGCTCACCCCAGCCCCACTATGCACAGAGCTTCACCCCCTCGTGTCCCCACAGCCCCCGCTGCGCTCTGCAGGGCTGCACCACCTCCAAAGCGCATCACTGACCCCATACCAAGGTACCTGCCGCGTCCTACCCAGACAGCAGGGCTGGCAATGGGCTGCCCACCCCCAGCCCACCCCGGCGCTGCCCCAGCCGCGGGCCCCCAGCACAAGCCGCTTTGCAGAGCCCGCATCAACCCCGCTTAGAGAAATCCCTTAATCCTCCAGGGCAGCGCCAGCCGTAATCCCTCGGTGCTGTGGGATTACCCTTGGGCCGGGCACAGTCCGGGACGCAGCGCTGGGACAACCGGGGCGCCCCGACGGGCCGATCCCGGACAGCCGCCCCGTGCCGGGGATGGGGTGACACGGGGGGACACAGCTGTGCCACCAGCCGGGATTTACTCCCTACCGACACACGGTGCTGGTGGTGGGGCCGCCACCTGCACGACTCCGAATCAACGCGGTCATTGACGCTGCCCAACGCCGGGAACGAGTCGGGCCGAGCCCCGGAGAAACGCCGAGGCCGAACGGCAGCGGCCGGTCCCGGAGCAGCCCGGGGTGGTTCCGAGGGGCGGCATCACGGCGGCCGAGCCCCAGTTCCGCACACCCCGCCCCGGGAGGAGCCGCCTTATCGCCGCCCGCAGCCCCGCACCACCGCCCCGCGGCCCGACGGCGGCAGCCCCGGTGCTACAGCCGTCCCGCAGCCCCCCCCCCGCCCCGCCCGTTGCTCCCGCAGCCCCTCCCACCGCTCCCCCGGTGCCGACCCCACCCTCCCCCGTCCCGGTGCCCCCCGCGCCCCCCCGCACTGACCGTAGCCGCCCTCCTCGTCCATGCCGCCTCCGTCGCTCCGGCCCCGCCCGCGTGACGGCGGCACCGAGGCCGCAGAGGGCGATGACACGTGACGCGAGTGGGCGTGGGCAGCGCAGACCCCTCCCACTCCCATACGTCTCTACCCCCCCCCACCGGCCCCTCCCGCGGACACTCCGTTCACAAACGCGCGTGGTTTTATTGCCCGCCCGGACCCGACGGCTGCACTGCGACTCGCACAGCGGGGATGGGGCTGGGGGGGGGGGCGCAGTGCTGATAGCACAGGGTCAGTGACCCCCTCCCCAGGAAGAGAGGAGGGGGGCACGCAGCCTGCAGGCACAGCAGGGGCTTCCAGGCTCCAGCCAAGATGGAAGTGATGGAGGTGGGGTGTTGGGGTGCAGCCCCCCAGGCTGGCTGATACAGCAGCACTGGAAGGCAAGGGAGCACAGCCCTGCTGGGGAGCTCAAGCAGTGACTTGGGACAAAGAACAGCCCAAACCTCCAGGAGGGCAGAGGCAGCAGCTCAGGGTCCACTGACCCTCCATCCCCTGCAGGGCAGAGCAGAGGGGAGCAGCCACATCCCGCTCCTAAGGGAACCCAGGGGATGTGAGCATCTCCACAGGGCTGCATCCATGGGTAGGGATCCTGCAGCCCCCATCAGGCACCTCAGTGATGGCACAGCAGCAGCTCCAAAGAAGCACGGCTCCTTCTCCATCCCCAGCGCTGCAGATTCCACCTGGGGGGCAAGGTGTGATGTTAACACCCCAAAGGGCCGGCTGCCCCCATTGCCCCCAGGCTTACACCCACCTCACAGCCGGTAACTCAGGCTGGCCACCTTGGCAGGATGGGTCACCGACCAGAAGTTGCGCTTGCTCTGCAGCTGCTGGAAAGGATTGAAGTGTCTCCTCCGCTCACGCTTCAGCTTTTTAACCTTTTTCACCTGTACAGAGAGAGGAGGAACACATTGAGGTCACGGTTCAGCCCATCACCCTGCACCCATTTCAGGATACAGCCAGCACCCACCTTCCCTCGGTCGAACTCCTCGTCCCACTCATCAATGACAGTCTCGCTCCGGGCCCACGCTGCATCCCGCATGGCATCACGGCTGACGGCCGACACCTTACCCTCCCAGGTCAGGACTGTGAAGTGCCAATGTCAGCACGGCACAAAGAGCCCCTGCAGGGCTGGGGAGGGGGGATGTGGTTGTACATCCCCCCTGATCGGTATTCAGTGCTGTACCTTGCTTGCCATAAGCCTTATCCAAGGAGTTCCTGAGCAGCTCCTCCACTACACTGCGCTCTGGGCTGCAGGGCTCCACACCAGCCCCAGTGCTTGGGGCAGCCGCACGGTGTTTGCATCCATCTTTGGCTGGGATATCCCATGTACACACTGCTGCTGTGGGGAAAGCAGGTGAGGAGAGGCCAGAGGGATGTTCCTCATCACCCCCCCCCCCCCCCCGTCCCCAAGGCAGATTTCACCCCAATGGACACTGTTGGGATTAGGAAGGTCTGAAGCCTGAAGCCCAGATGGATGACACAGTTGTTTGGGCATAAAGAACCTGGGAGGAATCCTTCCCAAGAGAAGATTAAGCCATAAACATGGAAAGGAAAAGCCCTTACCGGGCACAGTGGGCAGCATGGCATCGTACCTGGGGCACTGATGGCAGCTGGCTGCTCTGAGCTCACATTGCTCAGACTTTCCCTCTGCTTGCACTTCCGATGCTCACTCTCTCCCTCACTGGGCTCGGGGCTCTGCTGCCGCTTTGTCCACAAGGGATCTGTGTCAGCCCTCCTGGAGCTAAGGAAGGCAGCAAGCATTAGGACTAGGCAATAGGCTCAGTGGGTTGGCAACCCCAAGCACCCCTGGAGCCTCACCTGCCCAAGGGTTGTGCCCCAGAGGAGCGCTCCTCCGTTTCCTGCAGCCTTCTCTTCTTCTTCTTCTTCTTGATGGGAGAAATGGGCTCCATGCTGGAGGAACCACCGGGGTCCCGCTCCTCCCTGCCTGTGCCAGCCGCCTCCTTCCCTGGAATAGAGCCCTCTGGAGCGATGTTCCTCCTCTTCCTTGGGGGGCTGCAGCCTTCATCACAGCCATTCACAGCCATAGCGTGCGAGCTGCCTCCCACTTTTGACTGCTGCTGCTTTCGCCGCTTCTTTTTGGTGGTCATAGGGCTGGGCCCGTGCTCCCCACTGAGGGTTGGATGGTGGTGAGAGGAGTGGGTCCCATTGGTTAGGGGGGAGGCTGGGAGCCGGGAGGCTGCGCTGGGGGTGAAGCTGAAGGCTGGTGTGTCAGGGCTGGGCAGGGGGAGAGCAGAGGGCAGCCTGCAGGACAGGAACAGAGGCTGAAACAAGCTAAAAGCTGGACTAACAGCAGGAACACCTCTTTCCCTCCCTACCCAGGGTGCAGGATCACAGCCCACATCTGGCTCCATCCCAAACACAAGCCAAGAAAGCACAACCAGGCCCTGCTCCAAGAGCTGCCTGGCCACTGGGCACACACTGCCCATGGGTGCTGCTACAGCACAGGCACAGCAGAGACCTGGAACAAGAGGCAGACCTGTCCAGAGCCTCCTGCTGCCAGGAGATGCTAATGCACATCCAGAGCCTGCACAATGCCAACAGTCAGAGCCATGGCTGCAGAACCTGGGCTGAGTCCTGCCAGCATCCCAGCAATACCAGCTCCAGGGCTGCCACTAAGCAGGAGGCTGGGGACCCCTCACTGCTTACCTGGGCCTGCCGCAGGGCCAGGGCTGGGCAGTGGCCGTGGGGGAGGCGAGGCCAGCAGGCTGCGGGCGGCCGTCACTTCCGCTCACCCTCCGCGGGGTGCTGCCCTGCAGTTATCGACATAAATAAAAACTTGGTGGTCTAACAGAAAGGGTTCCGTGAGCAGAGAGAAGGAAAATAAAAAGAGGGGAGCCCAGAGAAAGGGGAAAGGGGAACAGACACAGAGGGGGAAGAGGGAAGGTGGGGGGGGGGGGGGGGTAGAAGAAGAATCAGAAGTGTTCTCAGTTAGAAGCACAAAGGAAAAAAGGAAGGAAGGAAATTTAAAGCATGGAAAGCACACGGCGCAGCACGGCTGCCGGCAGGGGCAGCACACAGCTCTCCAGCTGCAGCAGCACCACTGCTGGCTCCCCCCAAAGCACCCACCGTGGGGATGCAAAAACCCACCCAGAATAGCTGGGCTTGGCCCCACAGCTCACCCAGCACGGGGGTTCTCCCAGCCCAGCTCCACGAGCACCACCCGCTGCCCCTTCCCCGCATGCACCCGCTGACACAGAGCAGCAGCGTGGGCTCACCTTCTTGGCAGACAGTGCCAGCTTCTTGGCTGGGGGTGGTGACGTGGTGCTGCCCGGCTCCAGCGCAGCGGATTTCAGCTTTGCCAGCCTGGAGCCCTCGGGGAGATCCACAGCACAGTCTGTGTCCTGAGAGGAGTTGAGGCCGCCCGCCCCGCTCTTGGCCTTTGGAGCTGCTTTGGCTGCATCCCCTGCTGCGGTGTGTGCGGGGCTGGGGGCTGCGCTGCTGCAGGAGCTGCGCTGTGGGGTGCTGGGCGAGGTGGGGGACTGCGTGCTGTCCCCAGGGCTCTGCTGGGGTGGATCTGCGGTGCTGGAGCTGCATGGACCCGAAGATGCTTTTGGTGCCAGAGGCTGCTGTGGGGATGGCGGTTTCTTGGGTCTTCGGGCTGTGTCATCACTTGGTGTCACCTGGGCGGCTCTGAGGGGCAGTTTGGGTGATGGGGATCCATTGGGTGGCTTCGGTGGTGCAGAGCCATTGGGCAGCTTTGGCCCCACACCCAGCGTGCTGCGGGACACCGGCACCCCGATCTCCTCCGGCCCCGACAGCTTCCTGCCCGGCAGCACCTCAGGGCTCTAGGCAAGGAGAAACAGTGAGGGTCAGCAATGGGAGGCCCTGGGGACAGAACCATGCTGCCCACATGCCCCTGGCTGCTGTGGGGACCATGGGCACAGCCCCCACATCCCCCCTGTCTCACCCGGCCCAGAAGTGGTGCTGGCAGGGGCCCGTTGGTTGTGGTTCTCTTGGTCTGATCAGATACAACAGGTGAGTGGCTGGGGGTGGCTTTGGCAATGGGCCCTTCTGAGCCCTTCCTAGGGCCAGGGATCCTGGGGAAAGCAAAGCACACGTCAGCCAGGAGGGTTGGAGACAGCAAACCCCATAGCATCCATGTCCTTCTGCCAACCACCCGGACTGATGCTGCCAGCCTCAGAATGCACAGGAGCTGCTGAAGGGCAGGGAATGCAGGGCACCTCACCTCAAGTAGAACAGCACATAGGCCTGCTGATTGAGGACCACCTTGATGTTGCTGCAGTGCACAAGGGAGTCATTCATCTGGTACCACTGCCCATTGCTGGCCTAGGAGCAGAGCTTGAGGTCAGGCCCTGCCCTGAGCAGCACCAGCACCCCAAGAAGGTGCTACTAGGGCTCACCTTCACGTAGCAATAGTAGTGTCCTGCATGGCAGCTGTACCCCGAGTGCACCAGCACTGCATAGAGTCCATACATGACCGGATCACCATTGTTCTGAGACATGTAGGGGCGGATGTTCAGGAACTCAGGGTACCCCACGTCCTGCGGGGAGAGGATGGCTCAGGGGTCTTCACCACTAGAGCAAAAGCAGCTCCAGCCACCCACCCTATGATCCCTCTCCAGAGGGCACCCAGCTCAGCCCTGGCTAGGACTGCAGCAAGGAAGGTGCTGGCCCTGCAGCACAGCCTGGGGAAGGCTACCAGGCTGCAGCAGACCTTATGCTGCAATGGAACCCTGTGAGCCATGGCACAGCCCCAGCCCTGCACTGCCCAGTTCTTACCTTTGTGATTTTGCCTCCGCTGAAGTTGGCAAAACGCTTCAATGAGAGCGTGAGGACGTTGGAGGCTCGGTGGATGGTGAAGCGTTTGCTGGCTGGTACCTTCTTCTTGCACCTGCACAGAAGAGCTCCAGCTATCCAAGCTGCTCCACAGCCAGGTGACTGCCCTCAGCTGGGACACACCTCATGGAATCCATTGCACTGAATGAAAGCATCAGCTCATGGCCACCATCTGCTGCTGCCCAGGCCTTTCCCTCCCAGCCATACAGCTGGAATGGGGTCGGCTCTATCACAGCCACACGTCCCAGCTGGGGCTGCATCTGTACCATCTTACTTTCTGCTACTCCACACCATGGGACCCCCCTCACCTGGCACACATGTAGGCGTTCTCCCCACTCAGCACATCTGATTTCACAAACAGCTCCAGCGCCCGCACGATGTTTGCAGCTTGCTGCAAGGACAGGGCAGAGCTCAGGGCATGTGTGACCTGTCCACACTACACCATAACACAATGCCCACTGACATACCCTGATCTCCAAGGACACATCCAGGAAGGGGTCGTAGGTATCTGAGACACTCTTACACACGGAGCATTTCACTGCAAAAGAAAGAGCAGTGAGTGCACCCTGCCACATCTGCACCTGCCATTCAGCAGCTGCAGCGCTGCCCCTCTATGGGTCTGGGCTCTGGGATGCCAGCACCAACATTCCTGCTGGGCATTTGCAGCTTGGCAGGGAGGAAGGCTGCTGGCATAGCAATTGTTGCTCAACAGCTGCAAGCGTTGGTTCCTTCAATGAGAGACAAAGAGCCAAGGACCCGCAGCCAACAGCTTTCTGTGTTGCCACAACAGGAGCCAAGACCCGCAGGCATGGCAGTAGTGGCAAAGCACAGCTTTGGGTGATTTACACATGCTTGGCCATTTTCCCAAATGATTTTTAGTGCAGAGCTGTTGGGGTATCAGCAGCCCAGCAGCAGCACTCACCACGGGACCGCAGGTAGCCACCAAAGATCTGGTGAACCAGTGTGGTGGCCTGGGTCTGGCGATCCAGCCTGGAAGAGAAACATCACATCTATCACTGCTCTTCCACATCACAATGCAAAGGCCACCCCTGTGTCCTGCACCAACCACAGACTGTGATAAGGACAGGGAAGTTGCAGTGCTTCTGCTGTTTTGTGGATCCCAGTGCCTGAGCTCAGGGGGGCATCAGGCTGTGTGCACTCAATGCTCTCCAAGCATGGTTGCTCCCAGCTGCAGCTTGGAGCCTTGCACTGAAGGTGGATGCAGTGCTGGTGCCCTGGGTCTCAGCCCCACAGCAGGGCACAGCCCAGGGCTGTATCATGGAGCAGAGATGGCCTCAGTGCCCCAGTACTCAGAGCTGTGTGTACCTGGTGCAGCCGCTCAGGCAGGCCTTCTGCATGGCATCGATGGTGTAACGCAGGAACTCGTGTGCATCCTCCTGGCTGCCAAAGCGAAAGTGCCGGGCAATCTCTGCAGGGAAAAAAGGGCTCAAATCCTGCATACAGAGCCTCTATGCCCCCCCCCAAAGCCAAGCTGTAGGGCAGCCCCATGTGGTCCTGTGGCAGCTCAGCCTCCATGAATCAGCCCTGAGCCACTCACTGCCAGGACCTGCCCCAGCCTCGTGAGTCACAGCAGGGGAGCACAGCGTGGAAGGACCCATCCTTACTCTTGAGGTCTCGGATGAAGGACACCGGCTTGATGGCGTTGCCGCTGTTGGCAAAAGCCTGGATCATGTGGTTCTGCATAACGCACATCATGCAGAAACCTCCCTGGTGACCTGCAGAAGGAGAGAAGAAAGGACGCTGGGGACAAAGGCAGGAGGGATGGAGGGGGTGAGGGAGAAGGGGAACCCCTGCGGCCACGCAGCACAGCCCTCCCCATGAGCTCAATGCTATAGCACAGTGCAGCCCAGGGAACAAGGACAAGCATATGACACACCAGCTGGCAGTGCCTAGGTCACAGATAACGCTGCAGATGAGAACACCCATCTGTAAGGGTGGCACACAGGGCACCAGCACCTCCCAGACAAGCCAGCAGGTCTGTATATAGGGCAGAGCTGAGCTCTATGAATGGGGCACTGACGACAGGCTGTGGGCCGTGCCACCAGGAACCACCCCAGGCAGTTCTGCAGCCATTGGGGGCCAACCCAGCCCAGGGCAGCGCCCCCCCCCCCCATATATAACCCCCTCCAGCCCTACAGCACTATCCCACACCCCACTCACAGGCACGGCTGTGCTCCTTGGACAGCAGGTAGCAGGCGAGGGGCGGCGTGTAGGTGAGGCACTGCAGGGTGGCGTTGAGGAAGCAGGTATTGCCCAGGTTGTGCAGCCCGGCACCCACCCGCTGGACACGCTCCCACTTCAAGGAGAGCCGCTCTGCGGGGAACAGCACCTTCTGCGGGGCGGGGACACCATCCCCGGGTCCGTGATCGCCTCCTGAGGGATGGAGGGCGGTGAGCGGAGGGCTTCACCGGGACCCCCCCATATACACACCCGGCCCGGCACGCACCGTGCTTCCTGCTGGGCCCCTCCGGTGGGGGCGGGCGGGGCGCGTTGGTCCCGGTGCTGGCGTTGAGCGGGCGGTACTTGCCCCGCAGCAGCTCCAGCTGCCCGGACAGCCCACGGCTCGCAGGCTCGAACTCGATCCTTTGCAGCAGCACCTTCTTGGCCGAGGCGGCCAGCAGCCGGCCCAGCTCCCCGTCCTCGCTCGGCTCCTTGCGGCCCGGCTTCAGCGCCTCCCGCAGCTTCTCCACGATCGGCATCGCGGGGCCGGGCTGGGGGATGGGCGGGGGGGGGGTGAGCGGGGGGCGCCACGAGGAGCAGCCGAATCCGGCCCCATTCAGCCCCATTCAGCCCCATTTAGCTCCGTTCTCCCCCATCCCCGGCCCCCACCGCCACCCGCGACCTTGAGCCCCGCCACCACGTGCCGCCCCGCCCGGTACCGTCGCTCCGCAGCGGCCCCACGCAGCGCAGAGATGCGGCACAGACCACGCGGGCTCCGACCCCCCCCCCCCGAACCACCCGCCGTACACCCAGCCCCGTCCCCCCGGCCCGGCCCGGTCCACACGCACCATCCGGGTCCCGTCCACGCACGTGTCACCGCCTTCAATGGGCGGCTCCCGCGTGGCGCCGCCGACACGAACCACTTCCGCACCACCCCCTTTATGGGGGCAGGGTCTAACGCAAAGCACGCCCCCATAGTCACATGGCCACGCCCCCCCCCCCAAAAACACGAAACCCCCCCCCCCCCCAAGCCCAGCTTTAAATCACGGCAGCACGTTAGATACATCTGACTTTAATACTTATCAAGCAGAGATCTGAAAATAACTATACGTAAACTTTTTTGTCTCTTTTTTTTTAACCTCTTTTTTTTCCCCTCCTTTTTTTAAACACCACATCGAGCTGCTGACCCCAAAGCAGAGCCACGGCCATAAATTAAAGCGGCTCCAAGGGGGGGCTTTAGGGGGGGCCGGGGGTTGGGGCCTGCCCCAGCGCTGCCCCACAGCCCCTCCATCATTCCCACCCCCCCCCCCACAACCCCCCCCTTTTTGCCCCACTGTGGAGCCCCTTTAGAAAAATAAGTGCAATTCTAACGCCTAAAGGAGGAAATAAAACCCCGAAATCAAACCCAAAAACCCCCGACAAAAATAAACGATAAACCAAACAAACGACAAAATAATCACAGCACGGGAATGATAGAGCTGATGGCAGAACAGTGGGGGGTATTAAACTCAGAGACAGGCTACCAGCAGAGACAGGAGTAAATGGCACATATGATATAACCATACAGAAGCGAACGGGAGTCCTATATGGGACTGATTAGAGGCTGGGTGGGGTTGGTTGGGGTTGTTTTTTTTCTTTTTTTTTTTCTTTTTTTTCTTGTTTTTTTTTTTTTTTTTTCCTTTCTTTCACTGTTTCTTTTAACACCTTCAAGTTGCCCAGACTGGTCCAGAGCCACATCGTCACCCTATGGGGATGTACAGCATGAAATACCCCAAGCTGGGGCCGGCCGTGTGTATGGGGAAATGGCTCAGAGAGGGGGGGTGTGGGGTCGGTGTCCTGCAGCCATCCCCCTCCCCTCCGAGGGGTGAACCCCATCCGGCCCCTAAGGGCTACAGTGGGCAAGAGCCCCATGGCTCCTGCAGGTGGGAGCAGCTGGTGCCAAGCTGCACCCTTCTGGCACCCCACAGCAAGGGATGGGATGGAGGACGGCACGGTGCTGGTGCTGGGTAGCTCCAGTTGGCAGCTGTGCCCCTGCAGACCGAGGGCAGCTCATCAGCATTCAGCCTGCAGGGAATGGGGTCGCAGGGTGCAGGTATTGCAGGGTATGCACGGTTGCAGTGAGCCCCCCCCCGCCCCATGCACACACGGCAGCTCCGTGCCCTGATACCCCTCGGGGCTGTGTGGGTTTTCATGCTGTCTCCAGGCCCCGATGTCGGCATGGACCAGTCTAACATCTCGCTGGGCTTTCCTACTGGCTACTGGAATGCACTCGGTTGGCTTAGGGGTCCTCGATGTCGAGAAACTCCTGCTTGGGGGGGGCCATGCCGCGGTACCAGGCGCATGAGCCGTCGCTCCTCTTGATGCAGGCGTAGTGCTTGGCCTGCCGCCCGCCCACAATCTTCTCCATTGCCCAGTCTGTCCAGAGGCACTCATCCGAGGAGGAGACGAAGCACGGGATGGAGAGGCAGCGTGAGATCTGCACAGGGTAGAGCTGGTCAGCACCCATCCCTACAGCCCCCCACCTACCCATAGGGATGCCCCAGGTGTGGGTCCTGGGTCAGGGCACTCACCTTGCACTCACAGCCCATCTGGTACCTCTGGTTGAGGCTCTTCTTCTGGGTAGGGCTCAGTGAGTCCCAGGTGGCAACCAGGTCACACAGCGTGATGTGCATCTTGCCATCGCCCTCCGATTTGCCTGGGGAGAGGCCACATAAAGCCACTCACACACACACACCTGGGGGCTGCTGGGTCCAACCCCCCCTTGGATGTGGGTCAGTGCCCATTCCTACCTGCAATCAGGTACTCCTTCTTGCCTCCTGTGTCCAGTGGCTGCCCACACACTGCTGTGGATGGCGCCGTGTAGATGAATTCGATGTCCTGGTCGGGGCCCTTAAACATCTGAGGACAGAGTGCAGGTGTGAGCAGCAACACCCAACCCCCACCCACCCCACGGTGTCCATCCCAAAGGTGCCCACCCCATACCTTGATCTGCTTCACTTCATACTGGATTCGCTTGATGGGGTTCCCATAAATGTCATTCCCCGAATCCACCTCCTTTGCAGAGACGGCCTTTGCTCGGATCACTGCAAGGGAAAGGCATGGAGATGGGCAGGCGCTGGGGGCAAGAGCACAGCCCCCCTCAGCGACATATCTCCCCAGCTGGTAGCCTAACCCTCAGAGGGACAGCATGGCCAACCCCCATTATCAGCATCCTGGGAGCACTATTTGTCCACCACCATTAATTAATTCACATCCCAGCCCAGTGCCTGCAAGGCCCAGCACAATGGAGAGACCCAAGGGCAGTGGAGCTCACCTCTGGGTATAGAAAGGAGCCCCCAGTACCCAGTACAGGGCCGACCTACCCGGTGCCCACTGCCTTTGCACCATACAGTCACAGAGGTGCCCGGCCACAGCTCCCTGCCAGCCACTGGCTATTGGCACACGGAGCCTCCACATCATGCAGGCACAAAAGCTGTGTCACCCCACCAGCACAGCACAAGGACACGGAGCCACACGTGAGTGCCCGGCACGTGGCACTGACCTCACCGGTGGGAGCTTCATCCTGACCCACAGCTGCACAGGTCACAGCCACCCCTATGCCCAGAGGTGGGGATGGCAGTTGTGTCCCTATAGAGAGGTGCTGGGGGTGCAGTGGGGACACATGCAGGGCCAGCCCTGCTGCCTGCTATCACCTGGCACAGCACAAGAGCTGATCAGGTTGCGCTCTATAAATACAGCAGGGTAAGTGGTGGGCACACAGTGAGACTGTTTGGGCTGAAGGTCAGCAGCTGCATCGCACCACGTGGGCACCCGGCAGCACTGACTCAGTTTACTCTGGAAAGGAGAAGGTGATGGGATGGAGGCAGGCAGGTCAGGGCTGGGTGCCCACAGCCAAAGCTGCTGCTCCTGCCACCCCTCTGCAATAGAGATGAGCCCCAACTGGAGCAGCTCAGCCCCTTCTTGTGCCACCATAGGTGGGGATTGACCCACAGAGCCCCATAGCTCTGCTCTGTGCACAGAGCCGGAGCTGAGCGCTGCCCGCGGTGCGGTGCAGGCGTGGGGGCCGGCTGCTGGTTCAGTGGGCTCCAGCCGTTTCCATTCACGTGCTGATGAATCACTTGACAAAAATGCAGCCCAATTCTAGGCGGATTTGTTCTGAACAGTGCGGCTTTGTGGAGGGGACGGCTGCGCTGTGCTGCGCTGTGCTTTCCCCGCCAAGACCCCAGCAGTGCAGCCAAGCTCCTCAGCGGGCCAGAAACCAGAGCTGGGAGAGGGAGGGACATGGGGAGACGCCCAGGTGGGGACACATGGGCCGAGGTGCCCCCCGAGGTGACGGCAGCACATGCTGTGGGTGCTGCCCATGGGCCTCCCCAGGTCTCTGTGCAGCTCAAAGAACCAACCCAGATGCTCCTGCACATCCCCAGGCACAGTGTGACACCAGCATGTCCCTCACCATCCCATCACCATCTGCCAAAGCCCTTCCTCAGCACGGGCAGGAGTTGTGGTGTCTGCCTTTAACTCTGCACAAAAGCTGCTGTACAAGCACAGCTGAGCTGTGCCCTCACAGCGCCCCGGCCCCCACCTGCTGGCAGCCCCCCCCCCCAACCCGCTGCCCTGGGGCACACAGGGCTGAGCCAAGAGACCGTGATAACACTGTGCTGACCTCACGGTGCTGACTCAGCATGGCCCGCAGCCCCAGCACAGCGGGAGCAGGCACTGGGATAGAGAGCTGTGCCTGCAGCCCTATAGCACAGCTCTGCACAGGCTCCCCCCCCCCGATTCCCCAGCCCCACATAACAGCAGCAAGCAGCAGGGCAAGTCACAGGATGCTGAGCATTGGTGATCAGTCTTCACTGCCCACAGACCCCCCAGGAACGTGTTGGCATGCGAGCAGTGGGTGTTCACTGGGAGCCAGTGGGCAGTGGCAGCTTTCCACGCTGACCAGGCTGGGCTGGACACGGCCCAAGGCCCAGAGCAGGGCTTGCAAGGCACAGGGCATCCCTCAGCACTGCAGTCCCCATGCAACATGCAGTGAGGAATGGTCCTGTGCCAGAACACATCTAACCCTGCACAGCTCTGCCCTGCATGCAACCACTCACAACAAAGCGGGGCTGCAGGCATAGGGTGGCATCCATCAGCACAGAACATCCACTGAGACAACGCAGGGAGATGCAGCAGCCCCAGGTGTCCTCGGCACCTCAGTCCCCCAGGACTCCCCTCCCATCCTGGCACACAGCAAGCAGAGCCCCTTCCCAGGACGTCCCACCCCAAGCCCCAGAGTGCGGCCCCCGCCTGCGGCCGCCTGGGAAGCATCAGTGCCCACAGAGCACGGGAAGCGTTCCCAGCTGAATGGCCAAGGAACAAAGCTCCCTTCTCGGGGCTGCTGGCAGCTACTGGAGCACAGGGGCTGAGTGCCAGTGCCAGCAATGCCCGCTGCCACCCAGCCCCATTGCAGGCACAACCCTAGGGTCACCCCAGCACGGCACAGCACCAACAGAGGGAGGACGCAGCAAGACATCCTCAGGAGGATCTTCCTCCCAGCACCGGGCA
The DNA here is from genome assembly GCF_054131305.1 of Coturnix japonica. Taxonomy (NCBI): domain Eukaryota; kingdom Metazoa; phylum Chordata; class Aves; order Galliformes; family Phasianidae; genus Coturnix; species Coturnix japonica. The sequence continues at coordinate 5,437,691 of NC_140685.1, forward strand.
CCTGAGCCCCCAGAACACAGCAGGGCATTGCCACTTGAGTATGATGAGCCAGGGAGCTTTGGGCAGGCAAAGGCTGCGGGGATGCAGGAGCAGCTCGGGCATGAAGATGAAGCTGTGGCCGTGCTCTGGCAATGGTGTGTGTGTGGGGCTCAGCCCCAGCAGCCCCACAGGGCTGTGCCTGCAGGAGGAAGCACCCGCGCCAGGCCCTGCTCATCCCCTGCTCATCCCCAGCCTGCGCGGCTGCTCCAAGCACAGCACTCCCCATCGCGGCGTGCGTCATCCCGGCCTCTGACGGTGTGCAATGGGACCCAATCAGCAGCAGCCCTGAGCAGTCAGCCCACGGCCCTGCTGCATCGGCTGCACGGGGTGGGCAGGCATCGGCTCTGAGAGCAGCAGGGCGGCACTGGGGGCTGGCAGCCCCCCACCCACATAGGGCACAGCAAGGTGCACCAGGTGCCATCCAAAGAGAGAGTTCTCAGCTCTGCCCCAAAGCCAGCTCCTTGCTCCAGACCCTGCCCAGCCACCACCAGCCCCATCCCAAGGCAACATGGCTCAGGACTGCTGGGATTGGCACAGTGCTGCCAGGGCCTGGACCCAAGGGTCACCTATGCCCGGTACCAAACACCCATCCTATACTGTCCCATCACCCTCGGCACTGCCAAACACTGCTCCTGGGGGCTTCACTGCTGCATGGGGCCAAAGACAGCCCAAGTATCACCTCCCTCACCCTCAGCATCCCCATGCTGCAGACAAGAAGCAAAGCAGGAGATGGTCTGCTGCTGCAGCCCCAGCCCAGCCACATCCCTACTAGGGAGCTGAGCAGCATGGGCAGAACAAACCCCAGCAGCCACACAGGGACACTGCCACCCCTCACACACATAAACCCAGTGAGCCTTCAAGTCCTATAGAAAACTGCTGCCCATCTCTCAGGCCGGAAAGCATGAGCACAGAGGCTGGATCACCAGCCCCAGGTCACCAGCCACGGTGACATGACCCTCAGCCCAAGGCAGAGCCATATTTCACCCTACTGTGGCGCTGCCTGTGAGCACAGCCCTGGGCTCCAGCCCCACTCTGGATCACAGAATGGTGCCTCACCAGTGGCTGCCAGGTGTGAGCAAAAGCAGATGAGCCCTGGGATGGCACAGGCAGATGTGGCTGCATGGAAGGACCCATGTGGCAGCAGCAGCCTGGCCCCAAGGCAGCTAGCAGCAGGAGAGGAGCAGCCCTGGCACAGCAAGCAGCAGCAGCAGCTCCCAGGCCCAGGCTGGCTCCATGCTGGGGAGGAGCTGGCCTTGAGCCTCCTAGCACAGAGGGAAGAAAGGAGCCAAAGGGCAGGGATCAGAGGCAGCAGGACGGGCTCCTGTTGCATGGGAGGCTGTGAGCTCCTGCCAGGATCAAACCCTGCTGCCAGCCAGCACCCAGCACCATCCCCAGCTGGGATCAGAGCGGACAAATCCCATCCACGTCATCTGAGAGGAAGACACAGGCTGGAAGTGGGGGTGATGGCACCGGGGATGGCACAGACGGGACCAGACAGCTTAGGAACTGACACCTGCTGGGCAGCCACAACCAGCCCCCGCTTGGCTCTTCCTGGGACTGCTGAGACAGCCGGGAATGCCGAGACAGCAGTGACTCAGCAGCTGAGTCAAGGGTGAGCCGGCACCCCGGGACGGCAGCGTGAGTCACGAGTGGCCCGGAAGGATGACCCCGACGTGAGCGTGATGGAGGCTCAGCCTCTCTGTCTGCGGGAGATCCGCTGCTCTGGGCTCAGCAGCAGCTCTGGAAATCCAGCTCTCCATTTTGTGTGGGCACCTCCCCGTCCCCAGTACATCCCTCAGTGCTCTGAGCTGCGTGGGGATGGCAGCAATGGGGCACTACGGGATTTACCCTCACGTCACAAGCAGGGTGGAAAGGGTTGGGGGAAGGGGGGAAAGAGGGTCTGCCAGCACATCCTGGATCCAGAGCAGGGGACCAGGCAGGGAGAGGGCTGCATAAGTGCTTGGGAATGTTACCTCTCCAGCTGGGCCTGGGAACGGCCCCGCCAAGGAGGGCGGCAGGAACTGGGGCCGGTCTGTTTGTTTAATATGCTAAAATTTAATAAGGGCATTATTCATCGAAAGAGGAATCCAGATCCCGGCGCTGCCAAGCCCTCCCTTTCAGCAGCATCCAAGCCGAACAAAGTGGGACGGGGGAAAGGAAATGCCTGGAAATAAGGAACAGACGGGAGGTGACCGAGCCCGGCGCTGCTCTGGGCCGGCTGCTGGCTGAGCGCTCCAGGCCGCTGCCCTACGGCAAAGCTCCGCTTTGTGAGCGGAACCGGAGCGCTCCGCTCCCCCGGGGCCGCCAGCTCCCCGCGCTGCCACGTACCGTCCCGCTCCCACCCGACGTGCCGCGGCCGGGCCCATCACCGTGGGACGCGGGGAAGGAACCGAGCTCCGCTCCCGGCCCTGGGGCACGGCGATGGGCCGGGAGAGGCGGGCACACACCGGGCGGACACACACACACCGGCCGCCGACACACCGACACACCCCCGGGCCCCGCACACGTGCAGGTGCTGCGGTGCTCGGCCGGGCCCGGTGCGACAGCCCCGTCCGTCCATCCATCCATCCATCCATCCATCCATCCATCCATCCATCCATCCATCCATCCATCCATCCATCCATCCGTTCTCCCCTCCGACCCGCCGCCCCGCGCCAACTTTCCGCCCGCCGCCCCCACGTCGAAGTTTACGCGGCGCTGCCCCACGTCGGGGGGCTGAGCGCTGCGCGCTGTGCGGGGCCGGGCGGGGCTCCGCGGGGACAAAGCGCTCACCTACGTCTGCGTTGCAGAAGGCCTGCTGCGGGTGGATGGGCGAGCAGCTGCACGCGTCGGTCGGGCGGGCCCTGCCGAGCAGCAGCACCGCCAGCCAGGCCAGCAGGCTGGGCAGCGCGGCTCCGGGCATCGTGCGGCGGCTGCGGCTCAACGACGCGCCCCAAAAAGCTTCATCCACCGCCGGCCCGGCCGAGCCGCCCACCCCCCCCCGCCCCGATCCGCCGCTGGAAAGTTTGGATCCGCCGCCGCGGCCCCCCGAGCGGCTTCGAGGGCGCTGCTGCAGCCGCCGCTCTCCGCTGCCTTCTATGGAGGTGTTTTCTTCCCCTGGCTGCCGCTAAGCTTCGCTTTTTAATGTGCTCCGGGGATTCGCTGCTCCTCCTCTGCATGGCACGGGGCCAGCCCGGCTCTGCTCCCGCCCCTCGCTGGATACGGCTCCGCGCCGAGCTCAGCCCCCCCGGCCCGGCCCGGCCCCGCCCGCGCATCCCGGCACGGCCCCGGCTCCTCCGCCGTTCATCCCGGGCGGGGCCTCGGAGCGGGACGGAGCGGGGCAGCGCCGGTGACCGGGCGGGATCCTGCTCCGGGCGCTGGGCGGCGATACGGGACCCCGGCCCGGCTCACAGCGCTGGCAGCCGGCCCGATCCGAGCGGAGCGGCAAATTGCAGGGAGGGCCGCATTATGTCTGTGCCCAAGCATTTCCTCTCCTTCCTGCTCCTCCAGCTCATCTCCTCCCGCCGCCCCTACCCACCCCCCCCGCCCACCCCGTCTGGCTTCCCCCCGCTCCCCCTCGGCCTCTCGCTGGGCTCTGCATCCCTGCGATGCCCCGCTGCCCTCGGGTCTCTGCCTGGTGCCCCCAAAATCTGCCCATCTGCTGCCGGTATCGCTGGACCTGTCGCACAGCTGCAGCTCTGCATTGCCATCATCCCAGCCAGGGCAGCCCCAGCTCTGTCCCTGAGGCTGTGTTGGTGTGGACAGCAGTGCTGTGGCAATGCCAGCCGCTCCTGAGCCACATCTGAGTGTCTGCCCTGCTCACACCTGGTGGAGGTGTCAGAGCTTTCACCCTTTAGGGTGAGAACCAACTGAAACGTGAGCAGTTGAGCCCGGTCCAAGCCCTGCACGAGCCTGCAGGGTGTGGGAGGTGAGCACACAAACACGGCAGGGTGGTGGCATGAAAGATGCCAATGGGCTCTAGGCTGTGGCAGTGGGTATCTGCTCCAAGTGCTCATTGGGGCTGGTTGGGGGGGCACAGGGATGCTGCAACCTGGCCCTGGTTGTGCCATGAGACCCCAGCAGCCCCCCAGGGCTGGGATGGAGAGCACAAGGGCCTGCGATGTGTGGGATGAGGAGGGGATAGGTGCTGTAAAGCCAGTCCCCAGGCTGGGCTGAGCATAGTGCAGGTGAGGGCAGAGCAGCGTAACAGCAGCTGGTGTGGGCAGGGAGCAGCGGCAGCCCAGGGTCTGCAGAACGAGGCCAAGCAGCGGGGTCAGGGCTGTGCTGGTCAGGGCTGTGCTGCAGGGCAGACAAACGTGTGTGCTCAGGGCACAGTGCCCTGCAGTGAGTCACTGTTGTTGGGGCTAAGCAGAAACACATGTCCAGCTGCGTGCGCTCCTTCCGCACAGCTCCAGAGATGCTGGACACTAAACCAGGGGCAGAGCAGGGGGATGGGAGAAAGCAGCCCCACTGAGCTCACAGCAGACCCCAGCCCACAGCAAGATCCCCCCAGAGCTGGGCCATTGGTCCCTGAGCACCATCAGTCCTTGACCAGTGCTGGGGCAGGCAGGGGTGGCACAGGGGGGCTGACACCAATGGACCCCTTGGTCCAGACCCAGCTGTCCAGAACCAGGCTCTGAGCTGCCCCCAGTGCCTGGAGCTCCTAGGTGGCTGCTCAGCCTGGTGCACTGAGGGCACTGCAGTGTGGTTTGCAAGAAGGCTGCACCCAGCACCACTGCGGGGAGCAGCCAGGCAGGTTCTGGTGTGTTTGTCTTCTCACGTCCCCTATGACCCTGCTTAGGATGGTGGCTGTGAGGCCTCCACCTGCCCTGGTGAGCCAGGCTGGGAGCATACAGCACATAGTATCTCCCAAGGGACCCTCCCCATGAGGCCTTCCCCTAAACATGATGACCAAGCAGCCAGTTACCGACACATCTGCTGCACCATTTATGCAAAAGGGGAAGGAAAACCAGCTAACACAGTGAGAAACATCCTGATGAAATCCCCTGCAGCTGTGACGTCTCAGCTCACCCTGCCCTGGCTGTCACGGCCCCAGTGAACACCCTGACCCCAAGAGGGCCCAGAAACAGGGTAGGCCCCAGCCTCCCTCAAATACACTCCTCTCCTGATATGTGTCTCACACACATACACTGTGTGCTCCCACTAAAGTGCTGGGGACACAGAGCAGAGCCTCTCCTCCCAGGACACACTGTGAGTGTGAAGGGGCCCCAGGGCTCAGGTCAGAGCCCACCCCTAGGCAGGTCAGGAAAGGTTCCACAGCTGCAGCATCACAGCTCAGCATTGCAGGGATATGAGGACGGTGCCCTGGGCATCAGGCTGGCACAGGGGCAGAGGAGCTGAGCTCCCTCCTTGGTTGCAGATCCAGAACGTGGCTGTCACCAGAGCCAATGACTCCCTGCTGAGGCTCTGGGCACCAACATTTGCAGTGCAGGGAAACCTCATTGCCTTGTCTGCTTCAGCAGCCAAGCCTGGGCTGGTGGCAGGGAGCAGCACCCTGTGGTGGCAGTCCTTTGCCACCAGGTGCCACTGCCGAAACACTCGCACCATGCAGGCTGCAGCAAAGCCAGTGCTTTACATGGGATGCCAACTACAGAGCTCGGAGTGCTTCATGTGTCCCTGGGCCGGGAGGCACATCATGTGCTTCTGAGCACACCAACAAGGCCCAGCCCGCACCCCCCCATCCTCCCTCACCCCTCCGGTTTCAAGTCTGTTAAATAAACTCAATGCCCTCGTATTTCACGCTCCCAATCCTGGTTTCAGGCAGGAGGAATCGCCCATCCAGCGTGAAGGCCATGATGTAACTGGCGATCTTGCCATTGTCCTCCTCTGATTTCAGTGCCACGATGATCTGATCATCCGTATCTGGGATGAACTTGAAAGAGGAGAAGCCGTGAGTGGGAACCACGTCACCCACACGTCCTACTGTGATGTCCCCAAAGTCCTGGCTGGAGCTGAGCAGCAGGTTGGTGCCACGTCGCTCATCTGCCTTCTCGTTGTAGCGCTCGTGGCTGGCACGGCGAGGCAGGAAGAACCAGCGCTGCAGCGTGTCGCTCCAGGAGGCCGACTCGTGGATCAGGTAACCTGCAGCAGGGAGCAGGGGCTGTCAGTGTAGGGCATACAGGACCCTGCCACGCTGCAGGGGCAACCCCCTACACCAACCCCACCATCCTTGCTTCAAAAGATGCTGCAGAACTGGACAGATATAGGAAAGGCCAAAGCTGTGAATGTTTCCACTTCCTACCCCCCATGGCAGGGCAGGGGCACCCCTGGTCCAGGAGACACAGCTGTTGGACCTGGCTCCAGCCATAGCACCCTCCAGAAACTGGTCCCAATGACTGTGAGGAGAACCCAGGCAGGGCAAGGGGCACACAGCAACAAGAGAGAGCTCCATACCTGGGGGTCGGATCCCAGCCGCAGCCCGCAGTGCGTTGTAGTTCGCCACCCAGTTCTCGTGCCTCACATCGCCCTTGTAGCCAATAACCTTCACCCACTCAGGGTTCTCGTTCACCACCTCACCCGTGGTGGTTGTCCACTCCTTGCCCAGGCCCCCCACGTACAGGTGTTCATCTTTCACTGCCAGCCACTCTGCCTTGAAGCCTGCAGTGGAAAGAGCAGCATGGGCCGCACATGGATGTTAGGTTGCTCTGCAGTCCACACAGCCCCCTCAGCAGCACACAGTACTGCACACAGCCCCCCAAACCCTGCAGGATGACAAAAAGGTGCCAAGAGACAAAGCTCCCCCACCCTGTGTGTGCAAGTCAGGCAGCAAACAGGGAATTACAGGGCTCACCTTTCCCCACAGTGCCATCCCCATCCGACAGGATCACCCAGGGCACCGCCTTGTTGCCCTCGATCTGATAGACCACCCCAGTCCGGTCATCCACGGAGTACAGCTTCCCATTGAAGACAACCAGCTCCGACAGCTCCATGCCCCTGCCCTTTTCCGCCAGGTGGGACTGCAGCACACTCTCCTCTTTGTCCCACTCCACCGTCACACTGTCCCCGCTGGCCGACAGCACCAGATAACCCTTCTTCAAGTAACTGAACCAGGTGTGCTCCTCAGAGCCCCGGGACTGAGTGTCCAGGTCCGCAATGACCCCGATTCGATAACGCACGCCCTCGGGGTTCCTTTGGGGTGGGGACAGCGGGTAGGTGTCATTATAGCGATCCTCTGCCTGCAGCCAGAGGTGCCGGCTGTGGGGGTTGGGTGGGACGGGCCGTGCTGGAGGGGAGCGATGCAGGCAGAAGAGCAGCAGCACGAAGCCCACGCAGGCGGAGGACAACACAATGGCCCTCCAGCGCAGGCGGAACCGGGGGTCGGCACCTTTGGTCATGGACGCGAGGACGGGCAGGCTACCCACGCTGATCCGCAGCGGGCTCATAGACTCATGGCAGGGCGGCACGGGCATCAGCCTGCGGGCGAGGAGAGCCTGGCAGTGAGAAGAGAGCGGGTGAGAGCTGCAGCCCAGCGCTGTGCTTGGGGATAATAGCGAAGCAGTGGCCCTCAGAGGGCTGCTTTGCTGCAGGAGCCCTTCTGCCATGCTCGTTCCCTATTGACCCCAGATAGGAGCAGGCCCATGGTGTCCTGATATGCTGGGCGTCCTGATAGCAGCATCCTCACCCAGGAGGAGGAGGGCGCTGCCTTATGGCTGCACACGTGGCAGCCCCGCCCGAGCAGGATGCTGACACCTGAGCAGGAAGTGCAGTGCCCGGCTGTGCGGGATTACAGCCATACCAACCCCAACCCCAACCCCATAACTCCATGATGCACCAGCCGCTGCTTCCCGGTCACATCTACCCCTGGATAAAGCTGCACTGTCCCACCGTACCCATCACCGCGTGCCCCCACACTGTCCAGCCCCGAAGATACCGGTTGCCCCCCGGTCCATGCCGTGCCCCCCCCGCAGTGCAGCGCTCCCTTAGTCCCTCTCAGCCCCTTTTGGGCGGCCCTGGGGGGCGGACAGAGCCGGCATTGAACGAGCCGGCATTGAACGGGGAGACCCGACAGCTCCGCACCCCCCTGCGGCCTCCAGCCGTGCCCAGCCCCCCGGGCAGCCCCCTCCCCATTACCGGCCACCCCGGGCAGCACCGTTCGGGACCGCACAGCCGTCACCCCGTCAGTCACCCCGTCACCCCGCGGTCTCTCCCCCGCTCCCCGCCGCCCCCGGCCCCGTCTCTCACCGCGCCGCCTCCCGAGCGCAGCCGCCTCCACCCCGGCCAACAGCCACCGCCTACAGCTCCCTGCACCCCCAGCGCTTCGCTACGGCACATGATAGAGGCCAAAATAACGCTGTATGAGCAGTGAGAACTACAGCTCCCTGCAGCCTCCGCGCTCTGCGCTCGCTCTCATTGCTCTATGGGGTGATGTGGGTCCATGCTGTAGGACAGACACACAGACCCCACTATAGAGCACAGCTGCATCCCCCATGCACTGCCCTGCACGCTGCCTCTCACATCTGCAGCTGCTTTATGGCACAGCCCCCCACGTCCCCCCGAGGCCGGTGCTGGTTGTGGGGCTGCTGCTGGCAGGCATGGGGTGCACACATGGTTAATGCTGTCTGCTGCTGGGCCCACATCTGGCAGGGAGGGGGGGGAGGGCTGCTCCTCTCTCCTCCTTTGCTTTCCAGAAGTGCATTTCCGCCCGGCCATAGGAGGAGAGGAGGCTGTCACAGGGGCAGGCTCTGCCCCACAACGAGGGGGCAGGCAGCGCAGCACCACGCAATGCCCTAAGCAGCAAAGGAAGCACGGGGAGAGAGCGGCCCTGCCCCGGAGGTAGGTGTGGGGCAGGGCTGGGGGTCACCTCTGGACACAGAGATAAGCGCTGTTGTGTGCACATCTGTGTGTGCCACTGGGCGCAGTGTGGGCTCCCAATGTGCAGAGTGCCCGGGGGCCTGGACCCCCACCCTCACTGTGGGTAGTCAGGCTTGCACCCTGCCCCACATGCAGGAGGGTGGTGGGGATTGTAGGGTTAAAACCTCACGTGTTGTTGGAGGGGCACAGCTCAACCTGCAGCAGCACTGGGGGGGGGGGAGTTAGTGCCGTAGCTCCAGCTTTGAGCCCTGCAACCAAAACACCCCATGGACACATCAGACTCAGCACTGGGCCACCCCAGGGCAGCTCTGCAGGGACTGGCGGCTGCTGGTGGGAGCACAACTTCTCATCGGTGCTGCTGGGTGCAGTGGGAGCTGGAGGGTTGCGACCTCTCTGTCATTCTTTGGCTGCTCCATGCAGCTCCCACCCTGCTGCCTGCTGGGGCTGGGCTGCTCCTCTTCTGCAGGCAGCTCCACAGATGTCCCAGCTGTTATGGCAAAAAGGAGGGGGGTGGTGGGGGGCTTATCTCCAGATGTCAGAGGAATCCTGGCTGCAGCCACAGCTCAAGGAGGACCGTACCCATAGCTGGTGAGCAGGAAAGCAAGGTGGGCATGCTGGTCCTGCTGCCTCTGGACCCCCCTGTGTGCCCAGCCCCTTTGCTCCTCCCCCAGCATTTACTCTTCTTTCATCCTCGCCTTTAATGCTGCCTGGAATGTTTTCAGGATGTTTTGACTTGCAATCCCAAGGCTTTAAGCAGCCACTGAATTTCAGTCTCCAAACCACTCCTGGACAGCATCCAACCCCTGACAGGAAAAAACAGAGTCCCTTCAGCAAGGCTCTGTATATGCCTTTGCAGATACGCGTGCTGCCTGCCCGGCGTGCCTGCGGGGTGCAGAAACAGACGTGCTCAGGGTCTGGGAACTCTGCATGCTGCCCACGGGTACACCACGCTGCTGGCAGCACTGTGTGTGCATGGCACGCTCGCCTCCATTTCCAGCCCTGAGACAGCCTGGAAACGAGCTGCTTTTCTAAGTAGGAACATCCTGGCTAAGGATTTCTTCTCCCTGCTGAGCAGTCTCCTGTGAAGCTTTGCTTTCCCTGGGGCTAAGCCCACTCAGGGTCCCAGGGAACAGTCTGGCTCCATAGGAGCCCGGCACAATGTGGGCCCAGGGCAGGGGAAAAGCTGTGGGTTCCCAGCAGCACAGCAGGTTGTAAGCTGTGCTCACCAGCATATGGCTGACACAGCTGGAGCAGAGCAGGGAGAAGAGAGCCAGGGCTGAGCTCCCACAACGGTATCTGCTCACAAGCCCTGGGCTGGCCTGTTTGTGCTGCTTCTCTCCGGCACACAGAGCTGAGTGTGGGCAGGTGGCAGGCCATGGTGATTAGGCTTTGGTGCCAGGTTGCCCTCGGTGCCACACGGTCCATGGTGCCACCAGCCCTGCTGCCAGCAGTGGGCAGCAAGCTGGGGACAGCCCTGCTCCAAGACTTCTTTGGGACAGAGCGGGTGTGGGGGGAAGTATGTGAAGGGATGGGCCCTTTGCAGAGGGCTGGCGCAGAGGGAAAGCCCTTTGGAGCTTTTCCCCATCCCTCCGCCCTTTCCCTGTTCCTTGAACATGACTCATGAGCCAGGCATCCTGGCCTTGAACGCCCTCTGCTCCCGCTTCTGGAGCATGCCTGTCCTGGTCCGCACAGCCCACAGACCCCAAGGGAGTCCCACCCTGACCATCGCTAACCCAGGACCCAGGCACTGAAAGCAGCATTCATCAAACTGTTGGGTTCTGCCTCAAAGTCCAGCAGGACCCCCCTGCCCAGCTCACACCCAGGACACGGACTGAGGCACAAGGGGCCCTTTGTAGACTTGGGCACATGAAGCTGTGCCCTGGCATGAGCTTGCCATGCTGCCATGGGTGTCCAGCAGCAGGGAGGTGCCACTTGTTCTCCTGGCACCTTTGGAGCCATAGGGCGCGGTGCAGTGTGCTTGCACCATGCCTCAGAGCTGATATGATAGTGATAAGGCGAGGAAGGGCTGGGCTGCACTGCCACCTGCTATCACTGATGTTAGCTTTGGCCCCAAACAGGATGTGGGCTCCTGGCTGCCAGGGGCTGGCTTGTGGACAGAGCCACCAGCAGCACTTGAGGCTCAGGAGAAGCAGCTCAGGTTCCCTTGCAAAACCCACAGAGAACCAAGGCATAAGGACTGGCAGGGAGCCCCATAGCCGGTCTACTCCTCTGCTCCCATTCTGTCTTTCCCCACCAGCCCAACCCAGCTGTAGCACCCTGATCCCCACCTGCTCCCTGCCCCCTCTGGACACTGCTGGGCTTTGCCATCCCCCTCAATCACTCTGGTGTCTCGCAGGGTGCTGCTGCAGCATGGAGGGCCTTTGGGCACTCAGAGTCCTGCTGCTCTCCTGCCTGCTGCTGCCCAAACCTGTGTGCAGCCAGACCAGCCCCAACCCTGATCCAGCAGAGCCTGAGGAGTCCCCATCCAACCATCAGACAGCCAGGTGAGGGGGCCCTGGGGACAGAGGTACTGCCATTGGGATGGGGCAGCCCCTGGCACCACGAGGGGCCCAGCCCCCATGTGCAGCTCCTGTTGTGCTTTGCTTTCTGCCCCCCCAGGGCCATGCAGGAGCAGAAGGACAGCGGTGCCCAGGAGGGGCTGCCCCCACAGCCCCACTGCGTCCGCTGCTGCGAGCCACCCAAGCACCACTTCTCCTACCCCCAGTACCAGCCCCAGATCAACATGACCATCTTGAAAGGTGAGGGCTGTGGGGCACTGCCCCCAACCAGACCTACAGCCCGGCACCTGTCCCACTCCCAGTGCTGGCTGGGAGACGACACTGGTGCCAAACCATCCCCTCTGCTCTGCCAGGTGAGAAGGGGGAACGTGGAGAGCGGGGCATGCAGGGGAAGTATGGCAAGACGGGGGTGGCCGGCAGCAGGGGCCACACGGGGCCCAAAGGACAGAAGGGCAGTGCTGGTGCCCCAGGGGAGCGCTGCAAGAACCACTACGCCGCCTTCTCGGTGGGCCGCAAGAAACCCCTGCACAGCAACGACTACTACCAAACCCTCATCTTCGACACGGAGTTTGTCAACCTCTACGACCACTTCAACATGTTCACGGGGAAGTTTTACTGCTACGTCCCCGGGATCTACTACTTCAGCCTGAACGTGCACACCTGGAACCAGAAGGAGACCTACCTGCACATCATGCGCAATGGGGCCGAGGTGGTGATCCTCTACGCACAGGTGAGCGACCGCAGCATCATGCAGAGCCAGAGCGTCATGCTGGAGCTGCAGGAGCAGGACGAGGTCTGGGTGAGGCTCTACAAGGGGGAACGTGAGAACGCTGTCTTCAGTGATGAATATGACACTTACATCACCTTCAGTGGGCACCTCATCAAGTACAGCGGGGACCCCTGAGTGCCTACACTCCAATCTTGCTCCCTGGGCTGGGGGCCTGCAGAGCCGCTGCTGCTCCCCTCCCTGGGCACACCACTCTCCTTCCAGCTCTCCTTCTATGTACCACTACCCCCAGCTCTATGAATACCAACCCCCTCCTCCCCCAGCTCCTGGGGGCTGATTGTGTGCACCTGGAGGAGATGCAGCTGTTTGTAACCTCTGCTGCATCCCTGACCCAGGGGCTGGCTGCTCACCTGGAGCACACAGGGATGTTGTCCATACCTGTACCCGGCTCAGGGCTGGGTGTGCTGGGTGTCACTGGCTGTGAGCTGGCACCTGCTGGAGTGATGTGAGCACCTCCACTGCACAACCCCCACCAACACACCCGATGAGCAGGGGGAGCAGTAATAAAGCCACTGAACATCACTTCTGCAGAGCTGTGTCCCCTGGGCTGGTGCTTCCCCGGGGCAGAGCCACCATCAGATGGGTGCAGCAGCCCCATTCCCTCACTGTGCCCCATGCCACAGCCACATCTTGATGCCAGCACCCACCGGGAGGAGCTGCCTGACGTGCAGTGCCTTCAGCCTCAGCCCCGTCCTCCTCAGTTTGGGATCTGCTGGGCAGGCTTCTTGTTTTAGCAGATGCACAGGCAGAGCAGGGCCCGGGGCAGCACTCCGCCTCCTGCTCCATGCACTTGTGACTGCATTAAACATCCCACGGGTTCGGTTTCTACTCACACTTCCATCTCAATTCACTTTGTGTGCGGGTGCAGTTGAGCGGCTCAGGGGCACCCCGAGAGCTGGGAGGAGCCCCACGGGGAGTGACTGAGCCCCACGAGGGTCGGTGTGTCTGTGGGGCAGGGTGGGGATGGCGGGGCTCACCCAGGTCACGCAGCGATCGGCGGTAGCAATCAGGGCAGTGCTGAGCTCAGGGCAGGATTCCTGCGGGGTGGGACGGGATGTGGGGCACGGAGGGGGGGGGGCAGGTGAGGCCAGCAGAGCCAGAGCGTGTCCCGTCCCATCTCGGCGCTGCCCCCGCCCTCGGGACGCGGTGAGGGCGGAGCTGGTCGGGCCGCCCCTCCCGCAGACAGGCCGGGCCCGGCGCACGCTGCCGGCAGTGCGGGCGGAGCGGTGGATGCGTGATGGCGGAGGCGGCGGTGCGGGACGGGACCGAGCGGCGTGGGAAGAGAGCGGCGGAGGAGGAGGAGGAGGAGGAGCGGGGCGGGCGGCGGCGGCGGAGGTTGGTCCGGGGCTGGGAGCCGGGACCGGGGCGCAGAACGCTCGGAACGAGGCCCGGTGCGGCGGGCGCTGGCCGCGGTGCTGCCCGGCCCGGGGCGCGGGGTGCCGGGCGGCCCCGGGGCTCACCCTTCTCCCCGGGCAGCTTCCAGCCGGCGGCGGAGCCCCTGGGAACCACCGTGCTGCACACAGCGATCAGCTCCCGCCCGCAGCCCCTGCCAGGTGAGGAGCCGGGATGGACCACCCTGAGCCCCCCCACGCACCCCGACCCCATTAACCCCGGCCCGGCCCATTGCCTCCCCAGCGCGGTACTTCGACACCAACACCACGGAGCCCATCAGCTTCTTCCTGTCCGGCCTGGAGGAGCTGCTGGCCTGGCAGCCCAACAGCGATGATGACTTCAACATCTGTGCGGTACCGCTGGCCCAGCGGCAGCCCCCACTGCACAGCCGGAGACCCCGCACCCTGCTGTGCCATGACATGCGCGGTGGATACCTGGAGGACAGGTGTGTGGTACCTGGGGACAGGTCCCAGGTACATCCATACATCTCCCAGCACACTCCCAACCCGCTGCTGCCCTTTCTCCAGCCTTCGTTTCAATGCCTGCTCTGTTTCCTGCTGTTGGCCTCTCCAGGTGTGGCCAGAAGGGTTTATCTCTGGCTCTGGAGCTCCATGGATGGGGCCGGCCCTGCTGGGAATGCAGGAGTGACACAGTGCCACTGCTCTGCCCAACTCATGGGCTGACTCAGGTCCTGCCTGGCCCCATGGCGTTGCTCCAGCGTTACCCAGTGCTTCCCTCTGCTCTGACACAGGTTCATCCAGGGCTCGGCCACACGCAACCCGTACGTCTTCTACCACTGGCGCTACATCGACATCTTCGTCTACTTCAGCCACCACACTGTCACCATCCCTCCCGTGTGCTGGACCAACGCGGCACACAGGAACGGCGTCCCGGTGCTGGGTGAGAATAGAACCGGTGCTGTGCGGTGCTGGGAACCAGCTGGGACACACAGCAACGCTGCTCCCATCTCTCCCCAGGCACATTCATCACGGAGTGGACGGATGGGGAGAAGCTGTGCGAGTCATTCCTGGCGGGTGGGGAGGATGCATACCGTGCTGTGAGCCACCAGCTGGCCCGCATCGCCCAGCACTACCGCTTTGATGGCTGGCTGATCAACATGGAGAATGCACTGAGTGTGAGCAGCCCATTCCCTGCCTGCACACAGGGGGCTCAGCCCCCAGCCCCAGCTGTGGGTCCCTGTGGATGAGGCTGCCCTGTGCCCAGCTGCTCTCTGCTCTCTCCTGGCAGGCGGTGGCAGTGGGGAACTTGTCCCCCTTCCTGCGGCATCTGACTGCAGAGGTGCACAGCGCGGTGCCGGGGGGGCTGGTGATTTGGTATGACAGCATCCTGGAGAATGGCACACTGAGGTGGCAGAACGAGCTGAATGAGCAGAATAGGTGAGCGGTGGGGCAGGTGCCTGCCTGAGCAAAACCAGCCCTCGTAAGCACAAGTCCATCCCATACGTTGGCGCTTGGGGGGCTTCCTCCTGCACTGACCCTCATCCCCAGGGTGTTCTTTGATGCCTGTGATGGGCTGTTTGTCAACTACAACTGGAAGGAGGAGCACCTGGAGCGCACACGTGAGCTGGCTGGGCAGCGCCATGCTGATGTCTACATTGGTGTGGATGTCTTTGCTCGCGGGGACGTGATTGGCGGTGGCTTTGACACCAACAAGGTGTGTGTGGCTGGAGCAGGATCGTGGGTCTGCCCCTAGTGTGTGGCTCTCAGCTCACTCCAATGGCTCATCCACACTGTGCTGGGGTAACTCAGCTGGTGAGAGCTGAGGAAGCCTGGGATCCGCACCATCCTGGCACCCTATGGGACCAGTGGGACCTGGGGGAGAGAGGACATGGCAGGGGACGGGGTGACCACCCAGCCTGCACCAAGCTCAGTGATTCTCACCATTTATCTCTGCAGTCACTGAGGCTGATCCGCAAGCACGGCCTGTCTGCAGCCATCTTCGCCCCTGGCTGGGTCTACGAACACCTGGGAGAGGAAAACTTCCTGCAGAACGAGGACAAGTGAGCACAACACGCCCCCATGCTTTGGCTGATGTGGCTGCAGCAAAGGTCTCTGCTTTGATGCCCACCCTTTCCCCCAGGTTCTGGGGCTTGCTGGAAGGCTACCTGCCCACACACAGCATCTGCACGCTGCCCCTCGCCACCTCCTTCAGCGTGGGAATGGGCACCGGCATGTTCCTTGCTGGGAAGGTGGGTGCAGGGGGCAGCCTGGCTGCAGCCCTTAGGGCTGGTTGGGGGCACTGGGTTCTGCTCCTGGCTCCCTGCTGCCCAGCATTCCCTGTCCTGTAGGAGGAAGAGGCCGGGCCATGGTACAACCTGAGCGCCCAGGAGATCCAGCCCCTCTATCCAGAGCACCGGGGCCGGCTGAGCACCAGCTGCTGCCTGCAGGATGCCTGGTGTGGGGGCAGCTCCCTGCGGGTGCAGGGCACCATCCCTCCTGGAGAGGAGCGTGTGGCCATCCGGTGAGTTGGGTGCCAACTTCCCACTCCCATGGCTGGCACTGTGCTGGCAGGGCATGGCTGCAGGACGCCCTGGCAGAGCTGTGCCAGCCCTGTGCTGAGTGCCATGGCGAGTGCTGCCCAACAGACCTAACCCAGTGTACCCTCTCTTTCTCTCTTCTCTCTCTGTCTCTCTCTGGGTGGATCTGGGGTCATCAGCCTTTTCTCTTTCCAGATGCATGCACCCCCCAAGCTCTTCCTGAACCTGCTCTACAAGATGGAGGGGCCACACAGGGATGACTTCACGGTTGCCCTGGAGCTCACTACCTGGCACTCGAGCAGATGCCATGATAGCACTGTCACTGTGCTGCCGAGTGAGGATGGTGAGAACCCTGTGCCCTCTGTGCTGCCCACACTGAACACTCACTGCAGGGCACAGCACTGACTCAACCTATTTTACCTTCCCCAGAGCCCCATGGCCGCCACCACCCCCGTCTGCTCCCAGCCCCACCACCTGCCCTCTCCAGGCTGCTTGCTGCCTGCAGTCATGGTGCCCAGGGCTGGACCAGCCGGTGAGTGCCCTGCCAGCACCCTGCAGCCTGGGCATGGGGGGATCCCCAGCCCTGCTCCAGCTCTGTCCCTCTGCCTCCAGGTGTTATGAGCAGGAGCTGCGGGGCTGCAACCTGCGTGACCTCTCCCTGCTGGTGTCCCGTCAGCAGGCCAGCCCACAGGAGACAAGCTTCAGCTGCCTCCTGGGCGAGCTCCGGGTGGGTGCCCTGCACATCCTCGCTGCATGGTGGGCTGCAAACCCAGCCACGTCTATGCCTGGTGCTGATGGTGCCGCATTCCCCTCTGCAGGTGCTGGATGCGGGCAGCGTGGCAGCCTCACCACCACAAGTGCAAAGCCTGACAGCCTCACAGCTCTGGTGGAAGGATGGTCCCAACGTTGAGCAGCTCTCCCTCAGCCTCACACTGCGCTGGACCTTTCCTCCTGGACGGGCTGCCTGCTTCCGTGTGCTCAGCCAGGGCACACGATGCCACCGGGCACAGCAACCGCAGCCGCAGCTCCTGGGGCTGGCACATGGCTGCCAGTACCGCGTGGTGGGGCTGGCGGTGCCACGACCTGCACCGGGGCAGTCGTGCCAGCTGGAGCTGCTGGTGGAGCCGGTGCTGCCCAGTGAGCTGCCTGTGGGCCGGGAGCAATGGGGCCGGCTGCTGCTGGTGTACTCTGATCCAGCTGGTGGCAGCAGCTGAGCCGGGCATTAAAGGTGAACGTGGCACAGCTCCATGCGTCCCCTGCACTGTGTGGGGTGGGAGATATGGGGATATTACCGCTCAGGGCTGAGTTTTAGGGTTCCACTCACAGCCCTGAGGATCCTCACCCTTCATGGCTCTGCCCCCCCCCCCCCCTCTTAGGGCTGGCAGCCGGCGCTTCCACCCACAGCATCTCCCCTGGATATCTTGTGCGGAGAAGGAGAGAAAATTTATAGCAGCAATTATTTTATCACAGTCTGGTGAGCAAGCAATTAGCAGGCAGGGATGTAGCCGAGCGTGCCGCACAGCAGGGTCGCACAGCCCCATCTCCCTTGGAGCACCAGCCCCGGTCCTACAGACAATACTGGCTCCCATTCAGGCAAATTAATATGTCAGCATTGAAGCTGCTGCTCCTCCGGTGGGTGAATTGCTGTGAAATAAATGATAGGGTGGGTTGGAAAAGGAAGGGCTGAGCACAGCTGGGATCCCTCTCCCTGCTGCTGGACCCCCAGCCCCACACCCCAATCAAAACTGGAGTCGCCCTGGTTGAAGAAAGAAATCTTTATTAATAATTTCCATAATAATAATAATAATAATCCTTGTAGTAATAATAATAATAATAATAATAATACTGTTTATTAGAATGGTCACACCTTTGAAGCATACAGGACGGGCCGGCGCCAGCCTGCAGCCGGGGCCGGCGCGGGGCGTTGCTGTAAGGAAGAAGCCAGTACAGCGATGGGGGTTTGTACAGGGTCGGCCGGGCGGGGCTATGTACACGGGGAATAGAAAAGGGGGAGCTCGTTGCTGGAGCGTCGGGGGGGGCGTCTGCAGACTATAAAGTGAGGTTCGACGAGTGGCGGAGCCACGCGGGGGGCGGCTGAGCCGAGCACACCCCGACGTGGGACGGGGCTGCACCGGGGGGAACGAGGGGGGGGGCCGCGTCCCCACCGGGATCCCTGCGGTGGGCGGGGGGTGACCGTGACGTCCCGTCCGTCCCCATCCCAGCTCAGCGCAGGGAGCGCCGCGGTAGGTGCGAGCCGTGGGGTGCGATAGGGACGGGCGGGAGGGGAACGCAAGCGAGTTGCAAGCTCCTCTTAACAAAATTCCCTTTAAAACGCAGAGGCGCGTCCCCTGCAGCGCCCGGCACAACCACGAAGGGGCTGAGCCTCGCACCCCGACGTGCCGGCGATCAGCCCGGAGCCGCGGCGCGCTGCAGGCGGGGAGCTGAACCCAGACGGGGAGCGGAGCCCAAACGGGCTGGACCGCGCACCGGCACCGCGCCGGGCGCTAAGGAAGACGTGGGGCCCGGGCCGGGCCGTGGGGCAGCGGGTTGGCGGCTCTGGGTACGTCCCAGCGCTCCGCGGTCTCCTCCGGGACTCGCTCGGTGCGTGTGTGTGGACAGATGGGACGTTCACTTGGTTGTTGCCTCTTGGTTGGTTGGTTGCTTTTGCTTTTCATCTCTTTTTTTTGTATTTTTTTTTTGTTTTTTTTTTTGTTTTGTATTTTTTTTTTTGAGTTTTTGAACCGTGTGTGCATGTGTGTGTGTGTGTGTTTTGTTTTGCCCTTCCTGGTCCCAGAAGGAAAACGGCTGCGTGTTCACTACAACAGAAACAAAAAGGCAGAGCTTTCGTGGGAGCCGCCAACCCGGCCCCACAGCACCCAACACAACCAACCCCCACCCCTGCCTCACCTACGGGGCCAAGCCCTCGCCCCCAAGCAGGGCAGCACCCCCAGCCCCATAGCCCCCCACTCCCAGCCGCCCCCCAGCAGCGCAATGCCCGGGGCTGGGTGGGATGGAGGCTGCGGCGGAGTGGCTCGAGGTGAACCTATCGCGGGGCAGAGCCCGCAGGCAGGGCTCGGTTCCTCCGGGAGGTTCTGCCTCTGCTTAGTCTGCCTGGTTTGGTTTCTAGTGAGCAGTCAGTGTTAGTGCTGTGAGGGGCTGGGTCTGTCTTGCTAGTAGGGAGTGAAGCGGCTGTACCCTCCTCGGTATAGACTAGCCTGCAACATCAAAGATGAAAAAACAAAAAAGCCAATCAGTATTCAAGAGAGAGGCAAAGCCCATTTCTTCCCTTTTCTTTTTTTCCTATTTGTTTTTTCTCTTTTTAAGTGACACCAAAATCACCTCTGTCCTTGGGGTGCACAGGGTGGGCTCACCCGGGGCACCCAGTGCTGCCATTGGGGATGTGTGGGGTTGTGGGCTGATGGGGTAGTGGGGCTGGGGGACGTGGGAGGGTGAAAAATAAATACAAGTTTAAAAAGGAAGAAAAAAAGGCCGTTTTGGTTTGAGATCCCGCCCACAAATGGCATTTTTCATCTTTGATGCTGGTTGCAAGGCTAGCTTAGAGTGCTCCCTGCACGCTGCCTGGGTCCTGCTGGGGACGGTGCCATGTAGGGGCTGTGATGCTCTGCATCCCTCCCGCAGCCCTCGACCCCCCCGGGCCGGCTCGGGATGCAAAGAAAGGCCACGGGGGCTGCTCTTACCATGGTGCCGATGCTGTACGTGGCGGCGGGGCCGATGGTGTGGTGGTAGGGGTCTGCGGCTGCGTACACTCGGCCGTAACTAGGAGCAAACAGCAGCGGGGTGTTAAAGGCCTGGGGAAGGGTCCTCTGCTGCCCCCCCACC
This sequence comes from Coturnix japonica, assembly GCF_054131305.1. Lineage (NCBI taxonomy): Eukaryota > Metazoa > Chordata > Aves > Galliformes > Phasianidae > Coturnix > Coturnix japonica. The sequence continues at coordinate 5,457,576 of NC_140685.1, forward strand.
AACCCCACTACAGCCCAGGGAGCTCCAATCTGAGGGTACCACGCTGTGCTCGGCCCCATCCTCACGCTGCAGGGTGCAGGAGCCGGGCTGTACTGTGCCATATGGTGCCAATATGGGGCACCCCAACCCCTCACCCCCCCTCCTTCACCCCCACATGAATTCTGGTGCTGCTTACCTGTCGCTGTATGCTGCTGCTGCGGCCGCAGGCTGCGCGTATCTGTAGGCAGCATAGCCCCCCTGCAGCAGAGGGAGGACAGAGAGAGGTGGCTGTGAGGGGGAGGCCCTGTCGAGGTGTGTGTGTGGGGGGGGTTGGGATCAAGGTGGCCACCCTCCCCCCCCAGTGGTGCCCCAGGGGCTGTGGAGCAGCAGTGGGACCCTGCGGGCAGCTGAACCTGCGGGCACACAGCAGCCTCATTACCATTCCCCAGGGGCTTTCACAAACATTAACCTTAAAAAATTAAATTTCCAGAGGAGAGAAATGTCACCTCCCTGATCGCTTTAATGAGGTGTCACGTTAGATAAATCCTTCAGCCGCCCGCCTGAAATATCGCCAATGGCTTTTTAAATATGGAGGTTAAACGCTGGTGTAAGACAGCGCAGCGACACGCGCCGAGGACATCAATCCCACGGGGCTGGGGGCATAACCCCACACTGTGCCACCCCCACAGCACCACAGCCCCCCCCCAGGTCCCCAGCATCATGTCAGGCACAATGGTGTGCAGAAGAAGCAGCACCCCATGGGCAGCACCCCCATCCCTGCAGGCTGCACTTACGTAGATTTCTGCTCCGTAGAACCCGTCCTGGTAGACAACCCTGCAAACGGGGCACAGGAGTCAGAGCTGCGGGCACCGGGTGCCCAATGGAGCTGCTGCAGGCACTGTGCTTGGACACAACCCAGCTGTGCCCACAGTCACGCCAAGGGGACATGAGGAGGTTGGGGCTGCTGGGCCTGGTGCACCCAGCCCCATTTAGGTATCCTTGGGCAGTGCTCAGCCTGAGGTGGCTGCATGGAGCAGGGAGAGCAGCAGGGAAACCTGGAGACAGGCACCTGGGGACACGGAGCCCTGCAGCCACATAGAAGCTGTGCTGGGCTCTGTTTGCAATCTGCACCTTGGCTTAAAGCTTTGATAAATGCACCCTGCTCTGTGTGGACAGCTGGTGCTGCCAGGTAGGATGACACCAGTGACCTGCAAGGAGTTGGGAATGGAGGGATGAGAAGTAGCTGTCACGGCAGCTCGAGGTGCTGGGGGTGCGGGATGCAGGCATGGCCCTGGGCTGGGGCTCCTGGAAGGGTGGGCAGGGACATGGGGGATAGCAGAGAATTGGGCTGAATCGATGCAGGAGCATCTCAGAAGTGGAGGCCAGGCAGGCGCCAGGGAGCTGCAGCCCGCTCCCCAACACCTCCCTGCTGTGCAGGAGCCAGCAGTGCAGACACTGACAGCAGCAGAATTGAGGCAATTCAGCACCAAATGGAAAACCAAACAGAAGGCGCCTTCTTGGGGCACCCCTGAGGGCCGAGTCAGCAGCAGGGCTGGCCAAGAGGCAGCTGCTGCAGTGAGCATGGAGTAAGATGGGAAGGGCCTGAGCCCCCCAGCTGTGCTGGGCTGCAGAGCAACGTGGGACCCCCCACCCCTTAGGGTCCAATAGGCACCAGCCCCCCACCAGCTCTGGTACTCACGCGCCGTAGGTGGGGATGGGTGGTGGTGGGGGTGCAGCCCGGAACGTGTTGTAGACGGCGCGTCCTCGTCCCCGTAGATGTGCCCCTCGGTAGGCGACAGCCGTCCCCGTGGCAGGGTATGGGAACCCCGTTACTGCAGGAGAGAGGGGACAAACATGGGATTCCTGCAGCAGTGCCCACCTGGGACCCTCCAGTCACTGCAGCACATCCCATGCTGGAACATCCATCTGTGTCCACAGTGCTGCCCCAGGGATGAGGCTGCTGGGACGTGGCACTGGGGCAAATGGGGTGTGAGGGGAGTGTGCATGCTGGGGAGCAGGGAGGAGGGGAAGAGGGGCATGCTTGGAGGAGCCGTGGGGTGGAACACAGCACAGCCCTGGGGCAGAGCTGAGCTTTTACCTGCGTAGAACTCGGGGCCGTAGACAGCTCCCACCACTGGGTTCAGCTTCCAGCCTGCAAGCAGGGAAGGCTGGTGAGCTGGGGGGGGGGGGGACATGGGGCTCTGTGCACCCATCCTGGCATCCCACTGGGCTCCCATCCCCGGCTGGTGCAGAAACACACTGCCAGGTTCAGCAGGGTGCAGCCACCGCTGCTTCTGGCCAAGGGCACAGAGCACACACGCTGCAGCTCAGCCTTGCAGCAATGGAAACTGTGCCCAGCACTGCTCAGCACCCCAGCCGTACCCACTCGGTCTCACTTTGCATTGGTCCCTACCGTTAGTGTAGGGGTTTGCAGTCTTCTTGTTTGTCATCACCCGGGCCGTGGCGTTGTTCACCTGCAGAGAGATGGGTTGGGAGCTGAGTGCTGGCTGGCACAGTGCTGGGGAGGCAGAACTCCAGGCCTGCTCTGTGTGCATCACTGCTGAGAGAAACACCAGAGGGCAGAACAGGGCGAGCAAGGAGCCATGGGATGAGGCTGTGCTGCAGCTGTGACACCGCCGTGCCATGCCGATGGGGCTCTAACTCTGTGCTGAAGGTGCCAGGCTCAGATGCCTTCCTGTCCCAACCTCACAGGATGCTCCTGTGCCACCAGCACCTGCCCAGCTCAGCAGGGCCCTGTCCATGGGTACCGCTGTGCTCTGCCAGGGGGGATTCAGCACTGCAGGGATGCTCATGCCCAGCTCATCCACGTGCTGCCCTGCACACACTGCTCCTGCAGCTCTGCACAGTGCCGCACAGCACACAGACAGTATCACTGCTGGGGCTGGAGGGCACAGCAGCTGCTCACACATCAGGTGCAGAGCTCCACTGAGCCTTCTCCTCCTGTGTGCTCCTCCATCACCAGCAGGACACTGCCAGAGCCCAGCACACAGCCCCCAGCTCTCCCTGCCCCTTGGGATGTTTCCCTTTCAGCCTCTCCCTGTTGCTGTAGGTGACGGGTTCCCTGCAGCGCACACGCATGCTTCCCGTGCTGCATTCACGGACGCATGCACACACTGGGCAAGCACCCCCGGGACATGCACATGGCAGGGCAGGCAGGGCACTAGCACACTTATCTGAGCACCTCAATCTTCCGGCCCTCTACGATCGTGCCATTCAGCTTCTCTCGTGCCCGGTCGGCATCTGTGCTAGTTTCAAAAGTTACAAACCCAAAACCCTGTGAGCAGAGGAGAAAAGGAGAAAGAAAGAGACAGAGAGAGACAGAGAGAGAGGGTGCGGGGACAGAGAGAGAGAGAGGGGTGAATCAGGAGAGCTGGCAGAGGAGATAGCGGCCATTGTATGGACCAAGTACGTGGGCCAGGTCCCGGTGGAGGCCCCAGTGTCACCCACGAGCTGGGAGAAGAGTCTGGGAGAGGGGCACAGAAAGCGGGGAAGATACAGCAGAGACACCCACACACAGAGGGACACGAGCCGCCCCACCAGGCACAGATTGCCCCCTCCCCCTTTAACACTTGGTGCACAGGCACCCACACATCCCCACAGCTGGCACAGAGCTGTGGGAGGTGCCCCCTGGGATGGGGCAGCAGTGGGGCAGCTGGCACATGGCCCCCAGAGCTGTGCACCCAGCCGGGCTGTGCTGAAATGGTGGCACCCACCTTGGAGCCCCGCTCATTGAAAATGATCTCCACATCGAGGATCTTCCCGAATTGCTGCAAGTGGAGAGAGCAGAGGGTGAGAGCCTGCACAGCCCCCGGGCTGTCAGCACAGGGCTCATCCTGGGGTCCCTCAGTGCAATCATCCCACCTGCCACACTCTCCCTTCCAGGACCTAGAGAGGTCACTTCAAAGGTAATGAGCCCCCAGTGCCCCTAATCATAATGAAGGATGGGAGAGGCGAAGGGAGGGGGACAAGAGCTGAGAGCTCAGCTGCTAACCAGAGCAGAAACCCCACTAACCAGCAGAAGGGGGAGGCATGGTGGGCTCAGGAGAAGGACTGTAGCAAAGCCCTGCGGTGACATGAGGACAGGGAGCCTGAACTGAGCCATGGGACACAGGGGGCTGCACGGGACCGCACTCACCCCGAACATTTGCCGCAGGTCAGGGTCCCGGAATCGGAAGGGGATGTTGGAGACGTGTAACCTCTTGGGCTGCTGCTTGTCTGTGTTGTCTGAGGAATGTAGCTGCTGGCTGTCTGTCTGTGCCGCCTCATCTGTCTGCTGCAGGAGCACAGCCGCCTCATCAGCCGAGATCCCCCTCACCAGCACCACAAAACCCAACTTAGGGACTGTGTCCCTCTCCTCTGTGCCCAGGGACACCCTTGGCCCCACACTCCCCCCTCTCCAGGCAGCACTGCACTACCCTTCCAGGTCTCTGCCAGCAGCAGCAGCATCTGGGTCCCAGGCAGGAGGGGGCGAGGATGGGAGTGATAGCAGAGAGCATCAGGTGGCACACAGGCACAGTCAGGGAGGGGGGGGAGGGAAGTGAGGAAGGCAGACCCTCCACACAAGGCTGCAGTGGCCAGGCTAGGAAGTGCTCAGCTCAGCACTTTTCCCCCCAGAGCTGCCTTACAACCACATAATTGAAGCTATCTGATTGGAAAGCAGCCAAGCAGGTAGATTACAAGTGATTAGAAATGACGGGGATGGGGAGGGGGGGGGGTTAGCTATGAGGCAGTGAGCTGATCGCTGCAGGCTCCTGCTCCTCTGGGCATAGTGGGGGCATCTGGCATCCCAAGGGACTGCAAGCACCCCCTCCCCCATAGCCTTCCCTTACCGGTACTGTCTGTGTCCCTGCTATGGACTGTGTGCTGGCGTCGGAGCCCGGCTGCTCGGCGTGGCTCTGTGCTGGTGTGTAGAGGGTCATGGCGTGCTCCGGTACTGTGCTTTGCCCCGAGTAATCCTGCGTGGGGTGGGGATGTGGCGGCGCGTACTCTGCGGGGATGCCGTTCTGAGGGGGCGGGGGGTACTGGGCCGGGGGGTAGGGCTGTGCCATCGCGTCAGGCGGAGCCGTGGCGTCCTGGTTACCCTGCGAGACAGCGGGCGCCGAACCGTCACCTCTAAGACAACGACCCCGGAGTGTCAGGGTCTGCAGCCCCCCTGCCCCATCCCAGCCTTCAGTCCCCGCCCCACAGCCTGCGCTATCCCTGTGCCTCGCCACTCCTGCCCCACGACCGCAGCTGAGCCCTCATCCGCTCCTCTCTCCGAGCCTCACTTACCCCCTTTGCTGAGGCTCAGGCAATGGGGGACTGGAGCACACGGCATGGCAGGGACCGAGGCCGTGCTGCAGCGGGGATGGGCAGGGGACCTCATGCATCACCTCGCGGTGATGGGAGCCAGGGCAGCCCTCGGGTTGGAGGGTAACATGGGGTAAAGAGCAGCCAAAGCCCTACAGAGAAAGCTGCGCACGTCGGGTAGCAGGGCAGCATCCTGCGTGCTTGGAGCCCAGCCGGGAGGGCACCACAGAGAGGGCTGGAGGGCAGGAGTGTCAGCTGCCCTTGGCAAACAGCAGGCAGGCATCAATTAACTGCTAAATGTTTGATTAGGCTTTTTGCTGTAACACAGCTGGCCCGGCCAACCCGGTCAGATGAGGTGAGCTGCACCTGTGCCATGGGCTGCCATGGGGTGGGGGGGCTTCTCCTACCCACAGCCCTCTGCAAACTCCCCATAACCTCCCTCACACACACGTGTACCCTGTGCAGGCAGCCGAGCACAGCGCTGGCAGCCCCCGCGGATGCTTTACAACCACCTCTCGCCCATGAAATACATCTGTGGCTCAGACCGTGCAGACAAGCTCCTTAATTGTGTGTGCGGCCGATTTATGGTGCGGAGGGACACTGGGAAAGGGGGGGGGGAGCCGCAATCCCCCACCTGCTTTGCTTCCCCACCTGCATGGAGAGCGGTGCCTGCGCCCGGGGGTTACGGTGGGGACCACATGCAAACGCAGCCAAGCAGCCCCGCACATAACTGCAAGTCATTCACAGCCTCACATCGCCCTCCCGTGCTGACTCAGCTGCTCGAGGACGCGCCAGCCAGATGCGCTGCCAGCATCAGCCAGGACGGCGGTACTGCAGGACAGCAGGGCCACGGCACTGCCCCCATGGCACCCATGGGGCTCTGGTCCCATTCTCTGTCTGCTCCCCTAACACCCCAGCACTGAATTCCCCCCAGCAGCATGCAGGTCCTCAACAGCCCCATGGCTACACTCCCCATGCCCAACCCTCCTGCCTGTATGTCCAGCTCGGAGCTGGAAGCATCCCACAGCACTTCAGTGTTCCCCTGCACTACACACTCATCCTTGCTGCCACTATAACCAGGATCAGCCCTCAACAGGGCACGGATTGAGCTGTTGCTCATCAGTGCTCGGCTTGCTTCCTCCTCCAAGGCTTTACCAGGGAGGTTTTCACTTTAGATATGAAAATCAAGGAGAGGGCACTTTGGACTGGTAAACCTAACCCAGCAGTGTGTCCCAACCAGACAGAGGCAGCCCCTGCCATGGTCTGTGCCCCAGAAGTGGGGCACTCTGTGGGACCAACAGCCCTGAGACAGCCAATGCAAATGGAGCCATGGGGCACGGGGTGGGCAGGGTATGCAGACAGGTGCCTACACCACCTATGTGAATTTTGGACCCCAGTGGCTCCTTGCCAGCCTTTGTTGACAGCCACGTTCATATCTGTTATTAATTAGGGCTGTCGCAGTGCTTGTCTGCCCAAGTATTATTTCATTCAGGGACCATTAGGTTCCCCTGTTTTGCTGCTCGCTGTCTCCAGGGCTGCTGGTGCTGCATAGGCACAGATCTATGGCTCCTGCATGCCACCCCCAACAGGTTGGCAGCGGTGGGGCAGGGCCCTGCGAGGGGATGAGGATCTGAGGGGTTTGGCTGAGCAGTGCCTGCTGACAACTGCTGCTGCTCAGCTTCACGCCCCACACTGCCCACCCCTCCCTGTGCCACATACAGCCCAGGAAACCCCAGCCCAGTGCAGAGCCCCATGGCACAGCTGCTGTCAGCACCCGGTTTGTGCTCACATAGCCCTGGGGTGAGGGTGATGGAAGCCCTGCATCCAGGTGCCTGCAGCTCGGTGAGCTCAGAGCACGATGCTGTGCTCCGACGGGTGTCCATGCGCCGCAGTTCCCTGCCGGGAGCTCAGGGGATGTTCCTGCATGGCACTTTGTAGGGCGGCTTTCCGCATTTTCATTAAAAGATGTTCTGGTTATTAATGGCCCGTGGCCCTCATTTAGCAAATGAGACAGGAGATTAGCGCGGTGCCCGAGACCGAGCAGAGCAAAACAGGCAGAGTTGGGGCACGAGCAGAGCCAGCCACCTCCCTGCACTGCCCAGCAGGACAGAGCTCCCTGAGCACAGCCATAACCCACCCCTGTCCCCATCCCCTGTCCTGTCTCCATCTCCTGCCCCATATCCATCCCTGTCCCCATCCGTAGCCCCCGCCGCAGCAGGCCGGCTATCCCTGCACCATAGCAGGCAGGGGGCGGATATCATCTTTAGCTGATTAAATGTCCCTCATTAACGAGTTTCTTTAATTAATGAAGTTTTTTGTTGTTGTTGTTGTTGTTGCTTGCTCCACTTGCTTTCTCCCCACCGCACTCTGCCTCCTCAGCACAATCCAGGCCATTTCCTTTCAAGTCATTTAACGCGTGGGGCCGGTTCCTGCCGACGCCGCACTTTGGTGATTGTGCCTGTCAGCTCAGGGGCTGACGACGCCATTTTTTTCACATTTTTTCTCCTTTTTAAGTCAAATAATGCACTGGAAACCCCACCAACACAGAGGAAGCGTCGGTGCACCTGGCAGAGCATGGTGCTAATGAGAGGTACCAGCGGCACACGGCACATCCCCATGCTTTGCCTTCAGAAGGGGTCCTGACATGGGACAGCCTGCAGCTCCACCTGCATTGGGGCAGCTGCAATGGGGCTGCAATGCATTGCAGGAGGCAGAGAGTGCTGCACCCACCTGCGCAATGCTGGAGCTGGGGGGAAGCCTGGGAAAGGCTGAGGCTGCTTGTGGCCTCTGCAGAGTGCTCTGCTCCTGTGTGCAAGGATGCATTGGGAGCATCTGCAACTGCTGCTCCAGAGCAGGGCAGTGCAAGCAGGGCTGCAGCAAAGGGAATGTCCCAGCCATGGTGCCATGAGGGTCCCTGCACAGCCATCTGCGGAGAGCCACACGTCCCCTCTTCGATCCAGCCGCTCTCTCATGCTAATGACTGTCAACATGAAACAGAGGCCGTGAAGGGGAAGAAAATTACTCCCTGAAAAGGAATTGACTGATCCCCGTCATTTCTCAAGGAATCACTGACCTGTGAATATTTCATTACCCAAAATGCTGCGCCATCCATACAAAGCAGTGCTCCCGGCCCTGGGGCAGCACAGCCGCAGATCCAGGCTTGGGGGGAGGTCACGAGGCCCCACTTGTGGGGGGCTGATGGTGAGGATGTCCCATTGCTGGGGGCAATCCCTGCCCACCCTGTGCTGGTGGCACAGCCCACGGTGCTTCAGGACAAGGAGTGGGGAAGGAGCAGTGAAAGGAGGCGAGGAGCTGGAGGTGGCAGCCACGTCTGTAATGTCTTCATTAAGGATGTGGCAGGGGAGGGGGGAAGAGCCCGCTAATGGCATCTGCTCAATGGATGCTCAACTGGGAGCTTTGCAGAGAGCGGGGAGGATGCAGGGCTGCAGGAGGGGACTCACAGCACAAAGCTCAGCCAGGGCAGCATGGTGCAGGAGCAGGAGGGGACAGAATGCAGCTCCGGTGAGTGGCAATGGGGATGCCCTTCTGTAGAGTGCTATGAGCTGGGAGATGGGTGGCACCATTGGTTGGTGGCACCATTGGTTGGTGGCACCTGGAGCTGCCCTGGCTGTGCATTACTGTCACCTCCAGCACAGGACTGACAGGGACGGGGTCCAGCATGGGCTCCTGCCTCCATCAGCCGGAAACTTCGGAGCTGAGGCTGCATGAAATATTCATGAAGTAAATGGTGCAATTTCATCTGCATTCAGCCAACTTCATGTATATTTCAGAGTATTATGAAATGATAATGTTGTGTAACTGAGGCGAGACGGGGGTGCTTGGTGGGGGCTCCAGGATGCCGCCACCTCCCAACCCCCCCCTACATGCCTGGGACATTTCCTGGGCTCACACGGACCTGCGCAGGGATGGATAGTGCTGTGTCTGTGCTGGAGATGGGCCAGGCTGTGGTGTGTTGGGCTGCAGCAAGTGGCAGCCTGGTTGCTGTGGGATGTGGAGCCCTGCCCTGCCCGGTGGAGCAGCGCAGACATGGATGTTTGCATGCATTCTGCCAGGATTTCCAGGAGTGTTCATTCTGTATCAGCCACCAAAGGGCCTGGGCTGCTGGTCATGGAAGAGACATAAGCATGGATGTGTCAAGCATGAAAATGGGATAGAAAAGGAGCCACGTCCCCAGCAGTGCCCACCAAAGCTGCACTACCTGCTCCTGCTGAGCCCCTGCAGGCATTCCTGCCTTGGGGCATCCCTTAGCTCTGCTTTCCTGCCTGCTCTTGCAGTGTGGGCTGCAGCCTGCAAGCCTTGCAGCCCTGCTCTGCCTTACCCACCATGCTCAGTGCCCAGCACAAGGAGCCCTGCATCCCACAGCCCAACAGTGACAGTGCCCTCATGGACTCTGGATGCAGCCACATCCCCTGGCAGAGCCCATCACTGCCACCCACCACCACGGGCTCAGGCACAGCTGCATCCAGCACTTCCCCACGTGCACACTCGTGACAGCACGCACACTCGTGGGTGCTCAGCAGCCACGTAGCCGCCTGTGCACGGAGCTGGGCTCACACACGAACCTCTTCTAATAGGCAGTCAGGAGCATAATTTTTCCTCTAATTACATATTCAGCACTTCTGAGAAAATGAGATTTTGGTAATTCAATTGGACTGAGAAGCAGGGCTATAATAAAATGAAATTTGTAACAATCGTGCAGTTAAATTAGTTAAATGGAGAGGAAGGAGCTGTGGAAAATTGACCCCTCGATCTCCTAAAGACTAATCAGACATTTGAACCAAGTTGTGCTAACAAAGCCCCTGGGGTGTTGCAGCACAGAGAGAGGGGAGGAGACCAGAGATGTGAGAGGGAGGAGTGGGCACAGGGTGCACCCTCGTCCTGGTGCTGGGGGTCACAGGGAGGACCCTGGTGGGCATCCTGCAAACCAAAGGGGCTCTGCAGCAGGTACAGAGCAGCCTCGGTCCCGGTCCTGTCGTTCAGCTTTTTATTTGTATTTGATTTTTTCCTCTTGTAAAAGAAAAGGAGAAAAAGACGAGTTTCTCATTTGCAAGTTAATTAGCCTAATTAGCTCTAATTAAGAGCTCCCCACACAATGCAGATCACAAATAAGCTGCCACCGTCGCCTGCCTCTCACTCTTCTCTCCCTGTTTTTGATTTCAGACAGGAGCCTGCAGGATGCTATGGCCAGCACTGAGCTGACTGTGGGGACACGAGGAGGGGATGGTGGCAGAGCTCAGTGCAGCCCCTGCAGCTGGTCACCTGCACATAGATGCCCCCAAGCAGCACGAGGCTCTGGGAAGAGACAGAGAGAAATAGAGAACAGGTCTGCAAAACATGGAAGGTTCAGGACACGCTGCTTCAGGCTCCTGTCCAGCTGTGGGTTGCGTGCAGGAGGCAATAGGGACATTATGGGGACACAGCGTTCCCAGCACAGCGCAGGACAGGGCATGTGGGCAGCCAAGTGCAGCTCCTCCTGCTGCTTCCCCACTGCCATCCTGCACCGCCCCAGCACTTCCAGCTGCCCTCAGCTCCCAGCTCTGTTGCAGCGCGGCTGGAGGAGGCACGGCGGCAGGATGGGAGCAAAGGGTGAGAAGCTGGGGGGCCGTGTGGCACGTCACAGCCCCTGCCCACCTTCCCCCTCACCGCCAAGGGAACAGATGTTGCGTGGCACTGAGAAACAGCAGCAATCATGTCAGTTTATGTGTCATTTTCTACTTGGGTAATGCGAGCAGTGAAGGATTGCTGCTCGGAGATGAGATGAAAATCATGACAAAGTGCTGCAAGCCCAGCACTTCGGCGAGGGGGAGCGAGCAGCCAGCCCTGCCTGGTGCAGTCTGCAGTGAGCCCCACCAGCACAACATGAGCTGCTGGGACAGGGGTGGGCACCCAGCTTGGCACCTCAGCCACACTCCAACTCCAGCACCCACCACGAAGGACTGGAGGAAGCGATTTCAACAGCGGGCACAGCAGCTCTGATGGAGGGGGTGGATGAGATGCTGAGCCCCCCCACAGCCCCAGGCAGTGGCACCCACGTGTCCCCAGTGCTGAGGCTGGGGCTGCCTGCACACCACTCTCAACACCATCTCTATGGAGTCCCTCCTCCCCGCGGGTCTCCTTCCAGCGCTCGTCTCACTCTGTGTAATCGCTTCCCGGTGCCAGGGATCGCATCTCAGCAGCGCTGCTTACACAGAGGCTGGAGCAAATCCTGCTGATGCTGTGCAAAGCCAATTTCTAAGCTCGGCACGGCGCAGACAGGACGTGGGGGTGGTGGTGGGGGGGCTGCACTCTGGGGGTGCAGGAGCTGATGGAACCAGCTGTGTGCTGAGCAAGTATGGGAGCAGCAAAGCCAGAACTCGGCACACAGACACTGGTCAGGGGAGCAGGGCTTGCCAGGGGATATGGGAACTGTAGGGTAGATGCTTGCCCTGTGCCAGACACCACAGCCCCCTGGCACAGCTGTGCTGCAGGATGCAGCTGCCCAGCGTGTGGGAAATGCAACCCCCATTGCCTCCACTTGGCATCAGTGTGAGGTGTGGGCAGCACGGGGGCACCCAGGGGGTGGGTGTGGGGAACACGGGGCGGCTGAGCCTAATTACACCTCATCCCTGCAACGACCGCCTGTAACGCTTTAAAGAATGATAGATACTAAATCTAATTTAATCTACTCATTCACCCATCACTATAGCACTAAAATAAGAATATACCTATAAAAAGAGCATCGCCAGGCAGGGTAGGCCTAAATTACAGCTATTGTGGGAAAACCGGCTTCACAAAAGCTAAAATTAATGCTGGTGCTTTCAATATATTTAAAAGAAAGAGAAAAAGCAAACAGATTTGTTGCAGCTCCAAAGCCACCTTTCCTGTGCAGGGATGGGGTCCGGGCTCCCACCCCATGCAATGTGCACGCAGGGGATGGAACCAGCATTTAAACAAACCCGCTGCTGCAACAGCTACAACACTGCTAGGAATAGACTTGCTCCCTAAAAATATAATCTGCTAAACTTGGCAGCGGCCCTTTAGGAGAGGAATTTTCCAAGCAGCCTTTTGCAGAGGCTGTTCCCCAGCAGCCGGGTGCTGCTTGGATCAGCCCATAGCGCTGGTGCTGGGCAGTGCTGGGGGCTGCATGGACACCCCAATGTGCTGAGCCCACCCACAGCTGCCCTCACATCCAGCCCCACTGTGCCCATGAGCATAGGATACTACAGCCGGGTTCCTCTGCTCTAACACTGATGCTGAGTCTCAATGCCCAGGGCTGTTCCGGGTCAGCAGTGTGTCTCTTCCTGGAGTGATTAGCTGCTCTTATATAATTATAGCAGAGACACTTCAAGCAGTGACTGATTCCTCTGTTAACTAAATGCAACCACCAAGGTCTCGCTGCATGTGAGGCCCTGCCCGAGCACAGCACCGCGCTACAGCTTTGGGTATAGAAGGAGCATTCCCATCCCCTCTGGCCACCAGCACTGCTCCCAACCTCATGTCCCCTCCAGGGGTCCCACGTTGCCGGGCTCTGCAGCACACACAGAGCTGCGGCATGGTGCAGCACCAGGCAGGAGCTGAGCTCCAGTGAGCTGCCACAGCCAGGCTGCCCGCGGTGCCTGCCTAGCCAACAGACAGCTCCATTTCTTGGTCATTCCCTCCAACACCATCAAGATCAAAACCACCGCTGCTAGGGAGCAACACCGACAGAGCTGCCTCTGCAGGAATGGGTAAAGCAGTGGGGACTGCTGAGCACACTGCTGTTCTCCAGGTCCCACTACCCCCAGCAGAACCCAGCACCAGCACTGAGTACCACCAGTACACACACCTGCACCAGCTGTGTGCCACCCGTCCTGCTGTGTGGATGCCAGGCTTGTACCCTAACCCTGAGCTGAACTTCCCACAGCGCATTTGGAAGTTTCTTGAACTCTCCCAGGTGTTTCCAGCTGTGTGAAGCAGCCCAGGCTGGTGTGAGGTGAGCTCTGGGGCCACATACACTCAGCACTGCTGCCCTGTGGGCTTTGGTGCATGGGCGCATTGACGTGGTCGCATCCAAAATGCAGTGAGTCCATGGACAGAGCACTGCGCAGTGAGCGGGATAGGGCTGATGTGTCTGCTGCTCAGATGGACAGGGCAAGGAGCTCTGCCCTGTGCCATTCAGCTCCCCGTGCCATTCCCCACGTGGCCACTGCCAGCCCCGTCCTGCGCCTGACATCTTGCTGCAACTTGCACCAGAAACATCATCTCCCAATGCAGAGCAGACCCTCAGCAACAGACAGGATAGAGGCTTTGGCCTCCACCTCAGTCACCGCTGGGTGAAAACCTGACTCTAAATCTCTCCATAAAACCCTCTTCTCTTGCTTGTGAGGCCAAACCTGCAGCTGAGGAGCAGAAAGCATCACGGAGAGCAAGAGGACGGGCATAACACCACCTCCAAATTACAGCAAACGGGGCAGCAAAGGTCCCAGAAACTGCTGGGCGCAATCAGGGCTGAGCTGCACTGAGACAAGCACTTTTCCTTCCGCAGACCACTGGTCTCCAGGACCACGTCCTCAGCTGGCTCCAATTGCTGCCATCCCCCACAGCCTCCAACACCGGCACCAGCACCAGCACAGCCCGGGAGTTGAGGGCAATGCAGCCGCTCTGCGCCGGGTGCTGCAACGCATGGAGCAGCCGCCTTGAAGCATCTGCTGCTCTCCCTGCAGACACACATTACCCCCCCCCAGGGATGGGTGGGGGCCTGAGGATGATTCCTGCTCAGTGTCAGAGGCCCTGAGCCTCCCCGGTGCACCAGGACAGCCGAGCAGCGGCTGCGGATGAGCTGCTGTGCTCTGCGCAGCCCAGGGAAGCACAGATCAAAATTCAGCCCAACCCCAGTTCGCCCACAGCCTCTGCCTGCAGGAAGGTGGAATAAATCACGCACCGTTCTGGCCAGCCTCTGCAGCAGCCCCGCGAGCTCCAGACCCCTGCACATGCAGCAGCTCCGCACACTTGTGTAACCAGCAGCGGCTGCACCAGCCCGGCCCTGATGCACTGCATGGAGCAGCCCAGGCCTTGCTGTCCCCAACCCCAGCCCAGCTGCGTGCTGGCTGCAAGCAGACACGGGCTCAGGGAAGCGATGCACAGCCCCCATCCCCTGCCCAGGCCGTGGGGCTGCACCGCGCCGGCCGCTGTCCCCAGCTGCCAGGTGAGTGTGCGGACCAGGCAGGGCGCAGTAGGATGCTATGAATTTTTAAAGTCCTGAAAGCACAAATGGAGCAGTTTAGCCCGGCTGGGAGGCTGGGATTTCCGATGCAGCAAAGAGGCTTTTGAAGAAAACACTGCCTCTCTCGAGCCGTGCGTCCCCTGGGATGGCAAGCCTGGAACTCTGCGTGTGGGATCGAGCAGCACCCAGGAGCTGCGAGCCCTGACGGGAAGTTGGGAGCGAAGCTGAGGGGCACATAGACCTGCTGGTGCCTGCAGGGCAGCGCTGGCTGCACGAGCTCCGGCCCAGCACCCTCCTGGGATGCACCTGCAGCACCCCACGCCTGCAGCCGGGCAGCCCCATCCACCCCTACGTGACCACACACAGCACACAGACGCACACCCAGGTGCACACGCACTCATGCAGCTCCTCGCTTCCCCTTGTGCATGGGCCGGAGCAGCGCGGTCCCCATGCACGGAGCAGCGAGCGCTCCATGCTGTGCTGAGCAGCAGGAGCTGGAGCCGTGCCTGCTCACCCGCCTGCAGCACCCGGCCATAAACCCACCACCAAACAGAGCAGCAGAACCAAAGGGACCCCACAGCCAACCCAACTCGCAGCCGAGGAGCAGGAGCTGCCAACGCGACGCAGAAGGATGCACCGGGGAGGAAGAGGTTAAACTCTGACCCTTCGCTTAGAGAAAGCACGTGTGAGCCACAAAGCAGAAAAAAGCCCCAGAAGAGGGTCACTTACCTGTTGGAGGTAGAGGAAGGCTGGAGGACAGGGGAGAGAGTGAGGAAGCATGCCTGAGTTGGAGACAAGGAGGCAGCCCGAGTTAGCCATGGAGCACAGCATGTGTTGACAGGTAGCCGTGAAGCTGCTCGCAGTTTCGTCCTCTTCTACACACTGCTTATCCTCTGTCTTCCTGGCTCTCCCCTCTGGCTCTCCCCCTCCTCTTCCGTCCCCTCCCGTCCCCCTCGGGCGCTATTTAGGAGGAATTCATCTGAGGAAGGCTGGCCCCGCTCTGCTCTGACACTGCCGGAACAATGCTCGGCTATTTACTTCGGTGCCATTAGACACTGGCACTGAATGAACGGTCTGCAAAGGGTGTGCGTGTGAGAGAGAGAGAAGGAGAAGGGGGAGAGAGAGAAAGGAAGGGGAGGAGGAAGGGAGAGAGGGTGAGGGAGTGAAATAAAAGGGGTGGGAGTTGGAGGAGGAGGGGGAGTCCCCTGTGCATTCAGACATCAAACAGAGCTCTGTGTAAAATGAAGAGAATCCGTAATGACATGAGAACAGCTGATCCCGCACTTAACCCCTCCGCCGCTGCCTCTCGCTCTCGGTTGGCTTCCCCGGCCCCGGGCGGCCCCGGGCACGCGCGTTGCGGGGCGGGGGCGGCGCTGCGGCGGCTGCGGGGCTGCCCCGGTGCTCGGCGGAGCTCCGCGATGCTCCGCGATGCGGCGGCACCGGGAGCCGGGACCGCACCGGGAGCCCCGCAACCGCCGCTCCCCCCCCTTCCTCCGCCTCCCCCCGCACCCAGCCGGCGGCCCCGGGATCCCCCCACGCACACACAGCGGGACACGTGCACACGCACCACGCTCTCCCCCGGGAGACACGCACGCAGACGCGCGTGGAGCCGCGCACCGCACCCGGCTCCTCCTCCCGCAGCCGCAGCCCCGCGGCAACGCCGGTGTGTTTGGGGGGGGATCGGCCCCGACACGGGTGTGCGGCCCCTCCCCGAGTCGCGGCCCCCCGCGACGGCCCCGGCCACGCACTCCGGGGGGCACTGCGGGGATGCTGCCCTGACGAATCAATACCACGCACACCTTTGTCACAGCTGCCATGGCAATAACCTACGTGCCCGCACCCGCGAGGGACAGCCCCGTGTGCTCGGCCCGCCCCCACCCCGCTGCATCCCGCCTCGGACCCCCGGGTGCCCCACAGCCGGGTATTGCTAAGGGGGGTCACGGCCCTTCGCCCCGCGCTGCCCACCCGCACGTGGGGGCTGACACCGCAGCGCTGCCGGGATGGCTTTGTCCTGGGGTATGTGGGTAATGAAACCTGGGTGCCGTTCAGTTTCCATCTTGGCCAAATGTGATGCACAAAGGCAGGTCTGTGCCAGCAGCTGCTGATGCTCTGTCTCCTCTGAAGCCTCCAGCACATGAACGGCCCTATTTGGAGGCTGGGATTTTCCACAGTATCCCTAGACATAGCGACATGCTGCAGTGTCCTGGTACACTCACAATGATTCCAGTTTCTGCTGCAGATGCTCATCAGATGAGGTGTATTGCATGGCCACCAGGGCCACCAGGCAGAACCTTGTGGAAACAACTGCTCCAGGAAAAGCCATCCCTGAACAGAGGGCAGCTGGGGGCCAGGGGCATCTCAACCCTGTATGGGTTCCTGCTGTTGTGCAGAATGCACTGCTGAGGGACACAGGGTGATGAATTGGGGAGGGGGACCTCAGACTGGGGGTTGTTCTCACCACCATCATTCCTCACTGCCAAAAACAGAAGGATCCAGGCAGCAGCATCCACTGCCAGCAGCACCCTCAGCTGCTATGGGACCATGAGGGACCCCAGACCCTCAGGAACCACAGTGCTCAGACCCTGTGCTCCCTTAGCTCCAGACCCTACAGCCTCCATGCTGCTCTCCCCTGCATGCTCCAGTGCCTGGGGCAGCTGCGCAAGGGCAGAGGAGCACATCCCCAAAGCCCCTTGTGCAGCCGTGGTGAGTGGTCTGCACCACACAACCCTGACACACGGTGAGGATGCCCTGCCCAGCAGCCACCCCCGCTGCTCTTAACGCAGAGGTGAAAAGGGAAGGAAATGGCCCACAGCATCCAACCAAAGCAAACCACATGAGGTGAGAGCTGAGGATGAGCAGCTCCAGGATGAGGTCATCTGCCCGTCCTCCCCCTTCCCGGAGCCTGGCTCCAGGCAGGGTGACTCAAACACACTCCTGGCGGGTGGCAGCGCTGCAAGTCCTGGCACTGCCCTGTGCCAGCAGGGCCAGCACCGAGGGGTGAGGAGAGGTGGGAGGAGAGGTGGTGTTCCAACAGGGAGCAGGGTGCTGGCAGCCGTGCCCAGCTCCATCCCCAATAGGCTGCAGGCACTCCATCCAGGAGCCCTCTGCACCATCAGCAGCAGGAATTTGCCACATACACCCTGTGCTCCTATCCACAACACAGCAGTGGTTATCTCTGTGCTCCTGCACATGATGTAAAATTCCATAGGATGGAGGAACCAGGTGTGGCTCAAGGATTTGAGGAGTGCTTGCATCTCCTCTCTCCCTCCTGCAGCCATCCCCAGTGTCTGCTTGACTGCAGTGGGGAGCATCCATGGGGTACAAGCATAGAAGGGATGTTTGGGGTAGGAACAGGTCCATGGCCCATTTCTCTTACCCTGCTGCTTCCCCCCACCCCAGTTGATGCCACAGCCGTGATGGGGAGTCCTGACCGGAGCTGTGCAGCCCCGCAGAGCTGCAGCCCCAGAGGAACCCCTCCGAAACTCCAAGTCTCCAGGAAGGAAAGTTTATTTATCTGTTTAATTAAGAAGTGTTCACCAGGCACACAGACCCCGTTCCATCTGTCTCACTTAGAGCCGTGTCCCAGTAAAATTAAACCTAATAAATATCAGAAGAGGGAAAGCAAAGGGCACATGTAAGATATATGATCAAAGGCGGAAGTTGCACAGGGCTGCAGTTCTAAGCACATCTTTCTCTCTGCCCTTCGGGGTTGGGTTGGCGATGCACTCCCATGCACAGGATGGGGCTGGCTTTCCTTCAAATCAACACTATTTTCATTTTTTATTTATATTAAATGAACCCTTGAGGGCTCGTCGGTTTTGTTTTCTGGAAGAGGGAGAACAGCGTGGCACCAGGGTGGGAGCAGCCCCGGACAGCAGCTCAGAGCCCAGCAGAGTGCTGGAGCCTGGCAGCTGATGCTGTGCCAGGAGGGGTGGAAGGAGGGACCTGCCTGCAGTAAAGCCAAACCTTGTGCTGCCCCTGGGATGTACAGGGTGTTTGTAATGATGGTGGCCCAGCGCAGCTGCGCGGTGCCTGGAGATGCGTGGTCACATCTGCCATGTGCTCAGCTCCTCTTTTCAGTGCAAAACTTCACCCAAGGTGGCAATCAGGATGACATCCATCCAGAGCGCAGCTCAGAGCTCTGCCTCAAGCACCGGGGTACCACCAGACTGCAGCTGCAAGTAAAGCACCCTGCAAGCACAGCACACACCTGGTCCTCTCCTCCAACCCAGCCCACAGTGCCCTCAAGCTGAGGCACTCATTAATTAAAAGCTCATTAGTTGCTAGTCATAGACATAAAGCGATTAGATGAAGATGTTGATGGATCTGGTGTGATCGAGGGGAGCTCCAGGGCTGGGGTGAGGGCACAAGCCCACACACCCACTGTCCTCAAGGAGCACACAGTGCTGCATGTGGACCAGAGGACAGATAAGGGACAGATGGGTGCCAGGGGCTCTGCAGCACTGCAGGAAAGTCTCTGCCCAAACATCAGCCTGCTCCATGTCATCGCTGTACATGCACCTGGATCTGCTGCCCAAGCTTCCCCCTACCCACCTTGTCCTGTCCGCTACCGAGCAGCAGCATCAGGCTTCAGTGGGCCAACAGCACCCTGCACAGACAGCACACAAACTGAAGAACTTTCTCCTGTTCCAGCACCACCATCACTTTCTGCACTGCAGCTCCCAGCCTTGGAGCAGCAGCAACCAGGGGCTGCCCTGAGCCCCAGCACGCTCTCTGCCTCCTGCACAGCCATCCACAGATTTCTAGTTTACTGCTCCTTGTCTGAAAGGCAGATTCAAATTGACCACAAGTGAAATTGAATCCAATACGGCCATTACAGACCATCCCTAGAGGGTGTGGAGACATCACAGGGAGCACAGGTGGGATGCTTAGGAGGATGCTGCAGCCCAAGGGAGCTGGGGGAATTGGCTCTCACCGAGAGCAGCCACCAGCTCCAGGTCCCAATTGGCCTTGGGTGCTTCCTGACATCTCTTAAGGAGATGGGAACCATGGGCTGCAGGGAGCCCTGGCAGCAGGCTGCAAGCAGAGAAACCCAACAGCCACAGACAGGGGCTCAGCAGTGAGTGTGTGTATAACCACAGCAGCGAGGCTCACACAGGGGCTGCACATGGTGCCAGCAATGGGCAATGCAGTGAAAATACAGCCCTAAGAGGCTCACCCTGCCACCAGGCACCCCAATGGCTGTGCAGCCAAAACACAGGGGGGGAGAGAGGACTGGGGAGGAGGAAGAGCTCCAGCAAGTCGCTGGGGAGAGGGAACGTGGGGCTGCAGAGCATGCAGCAGCAGGGAAGCGAGCGGTGAGCACTGTGGGACGCTGCCACATGGGACTCCTGCGTCCAGCATCGCTCCATTGGGACACCTGGGGGAGCCCCCTCTGCAAGCAATTAAGCCTTCTTCCTGTGTTCCCCCCATGCGCTGGTGGCTCTCAGGGGGTTGGTGAAGCCGCTGTCTGCTCTAAAATCCAAAACAAGGCAGAGATTTCCACTGCAAGGAATCCTTGGCTCTGCACTGATCCCAGTGGGAGCCGCACCTGCGGCTGCTGACCCACATAACAGCCCTGATGCTGATCCAGGCTCCCAGCACCGGTCACAGCACCACGGTCCCGGTCCCCAGGCAGTGGTGGTGATGTCACCGGCACCAAACATGACCTCATCGGATAAGGAGACGATCACAACAGACAGCAGCTATCTGGGACAGCAGCTGGAACAGCCGGGAAGGGAGCAGAAATGCAGAGAAAGCACATGAAAGTTTAATGGGAACCAGGGAGAAATATCAGCTTGCTGAAACTTTGCTCACCCACAGCGAGGAAGGAAGAAGGGATGGGGCTCTGAGACGCTCCTCCATCCACCTGGTGCTGCTGCAGGCAAACAGAGAACACCAGGGCAGTGGGGTGGTGGGCACTGCACTGCCCAGTGGTCACACACAGCTCCAGGCTGACTGAGCACGGAGCAGCTGCCCACACTGGAGCACAGGTCAGGCTTTAATGAGGGAAAGCAGGCACAACCTTGCTACTGCACCTGTGAGAAAGCCTGGCTTTTCCCCTTCCATCAGCACAGCCCTTCCTAAAGCCCTCTCACTTGACAAAATATTTACATGAAAAGCCAATTGGGCTCCCCAGATTTAATGAGAATTAACATGCAGGCAACAGAACCGTGGCAGAGCAGATGCTGCTGAGCACCCTGGGCTCACAGCCGGGTATCTCCAGCAGCAGGGAGCCCTGCACCAGCCCATGGCCAGCAGCAGACAGGAGGGATGCGGGGCCTCCCCACAGCTCGCTCCAATCTCAGCTCTCCCATCGCATCTCTCCAAGGGGCTGTGGACCCTTCAGGGCCTGGACAGATTTGGGACCTCCTCCCATGAGACAGGGACACATTGCCAGGATAGGAGCCACCAGGACTTGCTCTCCTGGGGCAGGCACTCAGTGTCGTGCCCTCCGGAGGTGGGAGCAGTCCTGCTGGATGAGGGTGGTCATGTTCAATACCATGAACAGCAAAGCACTGTGAGAAACCAGAGCCTTAACACAGTGCCTTCCCAGAGCTTCCCCTTCCTTGGAACAAATCCCTGTGGGTACCCAGGAGAACTCACACCTCCAGCAGGGCCGTGTGCTGGGCTGACACCTGCACTGCGGAGCTGCAGCACGGGGCAGGAGGGGCACTGCAGGCTGTGAGGCACGGAGCAGCCCCAGCAATGGGGTGGTATAGGGATTGCTGCACCACACTGGGATGTGATGGGTGAGGTGGGCAGCGTGGGAGCGCGAGGCAGGAGGTGCTGGGGAAGCAGATACTCCGTCCTCATTATAAGGCTTTTTAAATGCACAGACAGGATATTAGCGTTTAAACAGTCTCTAGGACTCCAGGGCAAACTTTAAAAATCATAATATTTATAGAACCCTCCCTCCACTCGCCCCGCATGCTCTTTATTTCTCCTGCAATTACGGCTAATTTGAAGACGTTTTGCTTTGGCATCTCAGCCTGTTGCGGTGTCGATTACTGAGCCGCCCGCTGCCGATTGCCACCGCAGAGCTCCTGCAGTGCTCCCAGCCATGCTCCCATCCAGGCAGCATTAATACCCCAGCAGGATCAGCTCCTTCAGCCCCACTGATCGATGTGTCCCTTCCCCTTTGCTCCAAGTCCCAGGTACACCAGCAGCAAGCTTGCACCCATATCCACACTCAGCATCCCATCCTTGGGCATGGTTGCTGCAGAGCACCTGCACAGCTCCAGCCCCCCACTCTGAGCTCACAGGGAGGGCAGGGATTTCTGCAGAGATCCCTTCCCCACTCTCAGGCTGGATCCAGCCCCACAGCTGGGCTGCAGCGCTGACCCCACACAAAGGCCTCTGTATGAGCACAGCCGAACTCACACTATCATGGACAGAGTTGTTGGAGAGGTGCAGGGACCTCTTGGGATGAGGGAAGGGCTGGGATCATCCCATCCCACAAAGCACAGATCACACCACCTCTCCCAACACAGATATCCATGGGGCAGCCAACAGAGCCCACCCCATCTAAGCAGCACTTCCAGCAGGAGCTGTGCCTGCATTGCTGTACACTGATCCCACACACCCACATGGGGCACCAGAAAAGGGGGGAATACTTCTAGGCAGGACAGGGCTGGGTGAGGGACTGCCAGCCATGGGATCTGCTTTTGCTCAGCTCCTCCACGGCACCACAACCACACACTGCCTGCACCAGGCTGGAAGAGCACATCACTCCCTTGGCAGGCAGCACTGCTGGAAAGCGATACCGGCATGGAACAACTCAAAACCCCACGCAAAGCCCCAGCAAAGATGGAGGGGAAGCAGCCCTGGTAGCGGTACCTACCCAAAAATACATCATCATGTTGGCAATGGGTGCAGCGCAGCTCTGCGGATCGGCGGGGGGCAGCGGGCAGCTCTGGGTGCTGCTTCTCGGTGGGCTCCGTCCCCTCTGTCCAGCTGCAGCCCTCAATGCACGGAGTGGGTGCTTAGGGCTGGGTGCCTGGCATGATGCTGTGGGGATACAGGGGGGGCTGCAGCCGTGGGAATGTGCCCGGATGGGCAGCGGGGAGCTCCGGTGTGAGGAGCCAGAGGGGAATTAGTTCATCATAAAGGAAAAGCAAAAATGGGAGAGAGCAAAGGATGAAAAATAAATCCTCTCTGGCGTCTTGAAGAGCAAAGGGAAGGGCAAGAGGCTGAGCAGGAGGCTGCACAAGGTGCGGGTGGGGGTCCAGCAGCGGCAGCGTGTGCACTCACAGGAGAAGCGTGGGCTCCGCACGGACACGCGGAGCGGCAGATGTCCAACCTCAGCATTTTCCAAGCTCCCCTGTCAATAAGGCTCTTGCCATTAACCTGCGAGCTGCCAGCCGGCTCCCAGTACCCGCCTGTGGGAGGGGGCCACCCAGAGCCCTCAGTGACAGCAGGACCCTCAGCAGCAGCCATACAGCCCTGCAGCACAGTGTGTCCTGCACAGCCCCAATGCAGAGCTCCCATGCTGTGCAGGGCAGCAGGCAGAGTGGGACCCCTGGGGTCAGTGGGACCGGTGGTGTAAGGACAGCCCCCCATTTGCCTGCAGTGGGACCCCAGGTAGGAGAGCCCTGCTCGCACAGGGCAGCTCTGCATGCGCTGCGTGGCTGCTACTAAATCAACTGTCCCTGTGGGGCTCTGCACCGCAGAGGAGAGCAAAGGGACCGTGTGCGCTGAACCAGACGCAGGAGCAAGGGAATAAATAAGAGTAAGGGAAGGCAAAGGAGCGAGAGGGGTGGCAGATTGGTCTCTGGGGCCCTGCTGGCTCTGACATCTCCAGGCCCGTAATCATATTCAAAGCAGAGCCAGGCTGAGGCATTGCTTCTCCAGCACAGCAATAAAAGAAAGCAACACTCTCAATAATTCAGCACCGGGAGAGGGTGATAAAGCAGAGGAGCCACCACTGCAGGCAGCAGGAGCTGGGGGCTTCCCGCTCCCCTCTTATGTCTTGGTGATAACACCCTCCCCTCTTTCCTTCCACCCTACAAGCACAGCCCCAGTCACAGCAGCCAGACCCTACACTGCTGGTGGGACAGGCAGGATGCTGTCCTCTTAGGGCAGAGGATTCCTGCTGCATTTCTACACAAGCTTCCAAATAAAACCACAGTCACCACAACAGCTGAGACCCCACAGACAGCCTGTGTCAAAACAAGGCTCCAAGGGCTGCATCCACAGGACAGCAACCCCACTGCTGTGTCCCCAGTGCTGCAGGGGAGATCTCCTCTCTGAGCACTCAGCCATGCAGGCTCGGGGCAGGCTGTACCCCAGCCCATGCTGTTTATGAGCTCATCCCTAAAGGTTTCTCCCAGAATGGCAGCACAGGGGTGTATGGACACACGGCTCCATCCCGGGCATGCAGAGCTGTGCTGCACCCAGAGCACAGCCCTGAGTGCTGACACAACAGGTGCCCAGGACCTGCGTGCTCCCCACAGTGACTGCAGCAGGGAACATGCAGCCCACATGCTGTACTCCATTGCCTGCACCATACATCTGCTGCCAGCTCCTGGTGCCCAGGGCCCTTTGATGCCCCCAGCTCTTCTGTACTCCCTCTGGCAGACTCACAGTCCCTCTCAGCCCGCAGAGCAGATCACCATCAGGCACACCTGAGCCATCCTCACCCCACCATGACCAGAACTCTCCTCCCCATGCAGCTTTCTGCTCCATCAGCACCACCCTGGGGCTCAGCGAGCTGCAGAGCAGCCAGGCTGTGTTACCCCATGAACCAGCAGCATCCCTCTGGGGTATCATCCTGGGTATGGCATCACCCAGGTGAGAACACATCCTTTCATAGATGGCCATAAGGAGTGCTCCCGGAGCCTCACAGCACACAGATAACACTGCCAGCACACACAAACACCCCACAGACACCACAGCTCGGCTGGTGCTGCCTGGACTCACTCCATTCATGCCACTCTGAACCAGGTTTGGTGCCGGGGGTGGGAGCCCAGGGCCTGAGCAGCCCTCCCTGCAGCTCTGTGCCCTCCCACCCCACACAGCCCAATGCTTCCTGCCCCACACATGCAGCTCTCAGCTCCCATTCCCTGCCTTCCTGGGGGGACCCTGGGGCAGGGTTTGGGCAGTGGGGCACATGAGCACTGAGGGCTCATCAGAAGGGAACAGCTCTGTACCTTTATGCAGCCAAGTTCCTCCCACGGTGCTCGCGCTGGGCTCTCTAAGAAAAGACAAGAAAGAGGAGGAAGAATTAAAATCAATGATTGCTATTGCTAAACCTGCCTACAGGCAATGCTATTCGCTCAGTGACCAGCAAAATTTTTACAACACGAGGATAAACATGAATGCTACCATCCAGGAGCCTTGATAACACTCCCTGTTAGCAGCAGGCAGCCAGGCTGGGTGGCATCAGGCACAGCTTTGGCTCTATAGGGTGCAGTGTCACCCAGTGACACCCCATGTCAGACCCCATCCCCTCCTGCCCCTCCAGCACTGCTGTCCCAGCACTGGGTACTTCTTGGAGATGATCACGGAATTTCAAAGAAAACTTCCTGAAAGCTGCACTTCAGCTAATTGGCTTTGGCAACGGTGCCAACCCGAATGTTCATCAATCATGTCAGACCCTCAGAAATAATGAGAGCAGCTCATATGGCACGGGATTTTTTGTGTGAGAGGGAGCAGATGAGGATTGCTTCTGTTTGCTCACCGCTTCTTTGCAGACCTCAAAGCTCAAACACCCCACAGCCTCTCCCCACCTGAAGATCTCTGCTAGGAGAACACCCCAGAGCTACTGTCCCTTTATATCCCCTTCTGTTCCCCTGACCCCATAGTGGTGCAGCCCCACACACAGCCTTGGGGCTGTTCCGGAGCCCCATGTGAGCAATACCCAAAGGCACAACCCCAATGTTGGAAGCACAGAGTGGGTTCCCAGGCACTTCTGTTAGCAAACACCGCTCTCAGCCGCACAGCAGGATAATCAATTATGGTAATTCCTGCCTCAATGAATCAGATTCATGGAGGAACACAGCTCATTAGGCTGGTGCTGACTTCCATTAGTGCTCTTATGATAAAAACCCTCCAGAAAGCTCCAGCCTGGCTAGACACGTTCTCCAGCTCAGCACATAGAGGTGGGAAGCCCCTGGTTCTCAATGCAGGGACATCCCCACCCCAGTGGCAAACCACTGCGTGCTCCCACCCACAGACACTCTCTCCTCTGATCCAGGATCCCTTTGAGCCATCCTGACCCCAGCTGGTGGGATGGAGGAGCAGGGGGAGCCCTGAGTGGGCACCCAGGGAGGACCCCCCACCCTCAGCCCCATCACTGTGCCTTCCCAGGGAACTTCTTAGCAGAACTTTCCCAAAGAACATCCTGCCCCCACCCCCCCAACAATTCCCTTCACCAAAAAATCCTAAATTAATTTTTTCTTTTAATTAAATTCATTAGCAAAGATTATCTGGCTGAGGAAAAATAATAACCTGCCCCTCCCCCAGCAGCCCTCTCTATTTATATCCCCTATATACATAAGCAGCAGCGAATATTTCTTTATGGGCCATTAAAGGTTTAATGTTTAATTTATAACCACGTTCTCTGGCGGGCGGGATGGCCAGGCACAATGTCAACACTTTTAATTAAATGAGAAGGATCTTTTTTTTTTTTATCCTTAAACTCAGAAGGATGGAACGCCCCATTCCCAGCACTGATGCAGGCAGCAGAGAGGAGAGGGCTGCAGCCCAGAGGCAGGTCCCTGTGTTAGCAGGGATGTATGCAATGGGATGCTCTGACCTATAGGGCAGCTCTGAAGGAACCCAGCACCCCATCATCTCTTGCTCTGCTGCAATATGGGCAGCAGCCATGCAAGCCCATGTAGGTTTTGTTGCAGTGGGAACAGAGCCACAGCACCAGGATGGGCACAGGGATGGGCAGTGGGACAGCTTCAAGGCTGAGTGACTGTTTGGGACAGTCGCCCAACTGCCAGCTCTGATCCAAAGAGTGCAGTCACTTCTTGGCTGCCACTGACAGCCCAGCACTGCTCTTCTCCTGTACCCTCCTCTCAGATATTGTCAGCAGATGCCTCTTGCCTGGACAGAGCAGACCTGCTCTGCTTTGCTGCACAATGCTGGCTGGCATACACCCGACACAAGGTTAGAACATGGCAGGCACATGACTGGATCACAGCTAGCATTAGCCAACACGTAGCTAATGATTATTGAGATCCCTTCCAACTCAAGCCGTTCTAAGGTTCTATGGCTCATCGTGGCTAGGACATGGCTAGCACACGGCTCAATCACAGCTCACACAGATAGCACTAGGCTCATCATAGCTAGCACATGGCTGGCACACAGCTGGCATGTGGCTCATTGTGGCTAACATATGGCTAGATCATGGCTATAACACAGCTTAATCATGGCTGTCACACAAATAATCACATCTGATACATGGCATCACAGCTAGCACGTGGCAGGCACACTGCTGACACACAGCCAGATCATGGCTGGCACACAGCTGGCACACCTCTGGCTCACAGCTGTCACACAGCTGGCACTTGGCTGGGCACCCGTGGACGTGGAGTGCCCTGGAACAGTGCTGACCTTCAGCTCCAGCTGCATTGCAACTGCCTTTCCCAGACAACGCTACCCTGAGAAGGAGGAGAAAGAGGGAAGAGGAAGAGCTTCCTGTGCCCAAATCCACAGCACAGCAGTAGTGAGGCACAAAGTGCAGTGTGCCCACATTGTGCTGCTGGGTGCACACCCAGCTCCTGTGTTGGCACTGGGATAGAGGCAGCCAGGGGCAGGTGGGCTCCTATGAACAGAGTATTTTCTCTTACAGGAGAGATTAAATCTCCACTGAGCGGCGTGAAAGAGATGAGTCAGCAGCTGGCACAGGGCAGGCAGGCGCAGCCATCAGCGTTTGGCCGTGGAGCAGCACTTCACCCTCCTGCAGCC
Source organism: Coturnix japonica (assembly GCF_054131305.1). Classification (NCBI taxonomy): domain Eukaryota; kingdom Metazoa; phylum Chordata; class Aves; order Galliformes; family Phasianidae; genus Coturnix; species Coturnix japonica. The sequence continues at coordinate 5,484,985 of NC_140685.1, forward strand.
CCACATGTTGGGGGACATCCAGCTGTACGCCCAGAGCCAGGCTCACACGGGGAGGGACGGGCACACAGCCGCACACGCGTGCGTGCAAGGAGGGAGTGTGTGAGGGCCGGCCATGGAGAGCCAGGGAACGGAGCGGTGATGGCACGGTGCCGCTCACTAAAAGCATGAGTGTCACTAAATCAATAATTCATTTACTTTAATGAGATAAGTACTTTGAAAACTAATTGCAAACCTGCTCCATTTACTCCAAGCCGGTGCAGCCCTTAATGTAAATGGCAGAAACACCGCTGGAGGAAGGGGAAAAGCTTCAGTGGAAGATCGTGTGTCATCTTTTCCCCCTTCTTCTAAGAAAGAGAAATATCGCTCATAAACAGGAACAGTGGAAACCCGAGCAGCCACACGATCGATGCTGCAGTGAGCAGAGTGCCCACCACCCCCAGGGCCACTACAGCCCCTGTGCCCACAGCCACCACCCTGTAGATAAATGTCACCTGCAGCCAGAAGGTGATGCTGCTTGAAGGAGAGGTGGCTCCATCCCAGGGCTGCATAGGGATGGGTGGTGGAGGGCAGGAGGTGTGCAGAGCACAGGGCAGCATGGCACGCTGCTGGATGCTGTTAGCCCAGGGCTGGGATGAGCCCAGTGCCCGCTGGCCATGGTTGTGTTCCTCAAAAGGAGCTCACAGCAGCAATGCCCACATGCTCCCGATGGCAGCAGGATGCCAAGAGCTCTCTCCTTGCTTGCTGGAGCAAATGGCAGGTCATAAAAAGGAACCGTGACAGAAGAGAAAATGTTCCAGAGTCCACAAGGACCAGTCCAGGGTAAATCCATCTGCTCAGCAATTTAAGTAGAAAATCCTTTCCAATCATCCATGCTGCAGGTCCTTCAGGTCACAAGAGCAGCTCTGGGCACAGTGCTGCCCACCCTGATGGCTGTGGGCAGCTCACATGGAGGGGGGACCCTGATGCTGCTCACCCCCATCCCACAGGGATGCTCGGGGCAGGGGGTCCCAGCTCCCCCCAGGGCTGCTATGCTGAGACTTTCCCATAGCAATGGGAGATTGAAACCATGCAGAGGCAGGCAGGAGCGCACTGTGCTGTGGAGGGGTCCAGGAGTGGAACTGGGAGGTGCAGGCAGGGGAGCACAAGGCCCTGTCCTTCCACCTTCAGCTCTGCCAAGGGAAAACAGCAGCAGGGTGCTTTACTGCCTGCAATAATTGACCAAAGCACCGAATCCCCCAGCACATAACTCATCCCACACAGCAGCCATCAGCTCTGCAGGGCTCTGCAGCACAGACACACAATATGCCCCGTCCTCCTGCTCCCTCCATACCCACCCCAGTCCCATGTTCACAGAGTCCTTCCCATACCCCAGTACCCAACCACACAGCAGTACGCCCTGTTACCCTTCTGCAAACAGAAGAAGGAGGCAGAACTGTGCTGGCAGCCAACAGCAAGACCCAAAGCTTCAATGAAGGGATACCCCTGTCCTGCACAGGGCTCAACAACTCACCACCACTGCTCCACCACCAGCACTGAGCTCTCCCCACAACCATCCCTGCAAATCCCACCTCCACCGCTCCTCCTGTCTCAAGGAAAATCAATGGCGAGCATCTCAATTAATCACACCGGGGGCAAATTGATTAGGAGCCTAAATAAGGTCAAACATGGTTGTCTGCTTATAGGGTAGGACCCCTTAATCATCATTTTATCTGCAGCAGGCCACAGGACCTGCAATCACACCATCTTTGGGAACTTGGGGGGATTTTTCACTTACCTCCCACATTTGCTGGGGCAAGCAGAACAGAAGCTGGGGCAATGCTGAAAAGCAACTGAATTCCAGCAGGCACACAGTTGTGAGCCCTGGGCACAGCCCCAGGTCCACCCAGCCCAGCTGTCTGCTTTGATTCAGGGGAAGACAAAAGCAATTAAGCACCCCCGTGCAAGGTGTGGTGCATTCCCTCCTGACCCCACAAGCCACAGCTTATGCCTGAGATTTGATTAGCCCTGTCATTACCTTAGATTGCACACCTGAAATACTGTTAGTGGTCTCAACAGTACTGAACCTTTGCAGACTCCAGCCATAGGTCCTGTCTCAGTGCCTTCTGCAGATAGAAATCCCACTGTCCCTGCTGCCCTGTGCCAGAGCCCTATGAGGGACATTGCCCCCATTATCCATTCAGCCCCCAAGGGCTGGTGCTGCCAACCTGTTCTCATGGAGAGAAAGCATTTGGAGCTGACAGAGCCTAAGGAACACAGGGTGTGTGGATGCAAACGCAGCCAACTGCCTCCCTTTGCTATGTCCATGGTGGGAATGCAGAGCACCCCACAGTGAGGGGAGCAGATGGGTCAGTGGGGTCCCACACCACACAGCACAGACCCCAGTGCACTCCTCAGCAGAGCACATCACTCACCTCATTTCAGGTTGATAACACAGTTTGTTTGGCCAATAGATTTTCCAATTGCAAATGAAATCAATTCAATGGGGTGTTTTGCTCAGCCCGTTTCCCTGCTGATGGTATCCATTGGCCGTGCCAGGGCTGATGGCTTCTCCCATCCCTACTGGGGTGCTGTGGGGTTGGTGGGACCCCAACATGCCCAGCACTGGGAGGGCTGTGGCCCTGGCCATGTCCCACCCACCCCAGGTCCCCCACTGGCACCTAGAACAGCAGATCCACATCCCCAGCTCAGTGTGTGCCACCAATACCACTCTGCACCCTCCTGGCAGCGCCCAGCTCTGGGCAAAGTCATTCAGGGCAGCTCTGCTCCTCGTGTCCCAGATGTGTGAGCTGTGGCATGGCCAGAGTGGGGACCCTGGGACCCTTGGATTGGGTGCAGCCCCACCTGCTTGCACAGCCCTGCCCCAGTGCGCACCGCTCCCTTTTGTTGGAAATATGGTTATAAATATTATAATTTGGTTTAATATTTAATATAGTCAGGTTAAATAAGCATTCCCAACCCCATAAATAATCATTAACGGAGGGTTCTAATTGTGCTGTTGGGATCCTGCTTCATGACTTATTTAGAGGGCAGACGCTATTCCCATCCCCGGTTCCCTCGCACACCGTAAATTAACCTGAGCTCTCCCTCCTTGCTGAGAACCGATGGGACACAGCACAGCCCACAGCTCTGCTCCGAGGGGTGACAGCAAGAGGACAGCACTGAGGAGCCCAGTGGGGTCCGGGGATGCATGGAGCTGTGGCTGCAGGGTGCTCAGCATCACCAGGCTGCAGGTAGGAGATGGAGGAGAGGGGGGGTCGTGGAGCACAGTAGGGCAAGCCGGAGGGGGGTGGGCTTTTTGCAGATCTACCGTAACATCAATTGGGAACAACAGTAAAAACAGTCGTTTTTTTATTGTTATTATTTTTAAAGAAACCAATCCTGAGCGCAGAGGGAATGGCCGGGGGGCAAAGAGCTCTGAAAGTGCAGAACGGAGGCGCTGAGGACAGAGAGAGTGCAGGAAAACCTTGGTGTGAGAGTGCTTTACCCTGAAGGGATGCGCTGATGCGTTGCTTTAAAAAGAGGTCTGGGTTCTGCGTTCTTGCTCTCTAAATGAAAAACCACAAAGGTAAATGGTAAAAGCCCTCTCAAACAGGCCTGGGATTCACTCAAGCCCTAGGCTGATGTGGTGGAAATGCTGGGGGGGGGCTCTCTCCTTTGTGCCCCCTCTTGCTGTGCTGGGGACAGCTGAGTGCCACGCTGCAGACAGACGCACGGACACTCTGTGCCCTCGTGTCATGTGGGGGCAGCCCTTGGGGGGACCCTCCTGACCCTAAACCACCCCCAGCGGGCGCAGTACGGGCAGTAAGCGGGTTAGCATCGATCCCCTCTGCAGGGATTGAGATTCCATCGGGTGAATGAGACCACGCTGCAAGGAGCGTGGGGTTTACATTTCATCTCAGCACCGAGGTTCTCTGCTCAAGTCAGCACATTAATCACTGAGATTGGCCAAGTCATAATGCTAATGAGGCAGCAGCAGCACGATGTGTGGGAGCCCCTCTGGCAGCACTGGGTCTGGGGGCAGCGGGGGGAGTCCCCAGCACCAGGATGTGGGGCCAACGCTCCTGGGTTGGCAGGGAGCAGGGCAGAGCCCCACAATGGGAGGCTTGGCTGAATCCTTCAGCCCATGGGAGCGAAGCAGCACAGCCCACAGTGATGCTCAATGCTCACTGCCCCTGCCCCCCTGGAGGACCCCTCCCCATGGCCACGTGTGCGCGGGGCTGCCCTGACTCAGCACCAACCCATCCTCGTGTCCGGGCTGTGGCTCAACAGAAAGCAACGTATTTTATCTTTATGTGTCAGGATTTATATAAAAGGGGGATAGTTCAGCTCTAAATGTAATGAGTTGGAAGAACAGCCCTCCAGTGGCTTCCTCCAGCTCACACGGCATCAATAACATCGATTGCTAAAAATAACGAATAACCCCGACCTCGCAGCAGGGAATGCTCTGTGTGGGGGGCACACGGTGCACCACAGCCCCAGTGCTGAGCCTGGGCTGCCCACATCCCCTCACCTGGAGACACAGAAAAGGAAGATATTAAGCTATATTTGATGGTAGCTGTGTGTGTGTTCTTACACACGCTGGAGTCAGCACTCAGGAGGGTGGATGCACATTGCCATGCACCAAAAAATGAGGTTCCAGCCCACAAGGATGGAACCAGAGCTTCCTGAGCAGTGCTCCATCCCCAGTACCAAGCATGGTTTGGATGCAGAGCATCAGTGCTGCAAACACACCATGCAGAATGCAGAGTGGGGAAACATGCACTGTGCCCCAAAAGCGATCCTAAAGGTACCCAGAACCGGGCAGAGCCACTGGCAGGAGTGGCACTGAAAAGCAATGAGGTCATAGAGCGGAGTGGAGAGCAATTATTGGTAAATAATACCTAATTAATGAGATCCTGGCGATAGGCAGCACAGTGCTGCTCCAGGCAAGGGTGATGGCAACCACCATCCTTCCACTTCTCAATTACGACTTCAAGGAGGGAAGCAAAAAGTGGCCGGGGTGAACAAGAGAGACTTTTGTCACGTTTAATATCAATTCATTTCTCAGCCTGCTGACGCAGCGGGATTTCAACGCTCGGAATTTATGGCTCTTTGGAGAGACTCGTGCTAATAAATGGAGGGTGGGGGGGGGAGGTAAAAAAGAAAACAAACAGAACCCCACCGTGCCATCAGCATAAAGGCACAAACACCATTGGGAAGGAGCTGGAGGGGTCCTGGGAACCTCCTGGTCCTGTTGGTTCCATCATGCCACCAGGGCCACTGGCACATGGCTGGAGCCCCACGGTTCCGGGTAGAGGCACTGCTAATAACACAGCCATTATTACACAGCGCAATTCAGCCCCAAGGGGGTTTTATGCAAAATGACACACAATATAAATGACTGTTGTAAACAGAGAGTTTAATAAAGGGCTGTGTGCGAATTTACAGCCTCCCCAAGGATAATTAAAATTATTTATCTACTTACCTAGCTAGCCGCTGGAGCAGTCTATTAATTATTATCTATTATACGCGGCTGCTTTGCATGCTGCCAGTGCATCGCCCTACACCACTGTGCAACAAGGGGACACTGGGGGCTGGGTGAGGGGATGCTCTGCCCACTGGGTGCAGCACAGCACAGCACTGCTGTGTGCATGGAGGTGGCACTGCCACCCCACAGAGCTGAGCACTGCACTGGGGCTGCAATGGTGCTGGTTCAAGGAGCAGATGGGGTCCAGCTGAGGGCACAGTGCTGGTGGAGGAACAGTGCCTGGCGCAGTGCTACCTGCTCTGCTATCTATTAGTGTGACAGAGCAATCATCAGTTCGGAGGCGCTGGGATCCCTCGGGTCCTCTCTGCACATAAAAAGACCTCAGGGGGCTCCAGTGTGCGGATACTTAACATTGTTTTATTAGCTTAATAAACCCAGCTGATGGCTCCTGAATCTGCAAAGCAGCCCCACTCCCTCCTCACTGCGGGGACGGCTCTGCAGGGCACGGGGTAGGGGCACACTGGGGGCCTACAGAGATGCAGAGCCTGTGCAGGGTTTGCCCCCGGCCCCAGCAGCCCATGGAGCAGCTCGTTGGGAGCGCAGCATCCAGCTGCTCATGGCATTGCAGGCTCAGTGAGCTGTCAGCTCCCTCCAGCACAGCCATTAATTACTGCTGCAATTGCTCTCCATGCCCCATGCTGCCCTCAGCAGCCCCAGCACAGGTGGGCACGGGGCTGCTATGCCCCCAGTGAGGAGCCCCAGGGCCACCAAAGCATTGAGCCCTGGGGTCAGCCACCAGCTCAATGCCTTCAGCCCTACAGCCCTGCCCATAGGCCAGGTGACATTGACCCACAGAAAGATTTCTTGCTGGAGCATGGCAGCAGCTCTTGCATCAGGAGCACAGAACCCTTCCCTGGATCCTGGGTTGGTTGTTTGTTTGCCAGAAAAAAGGCTGCTCCCCCCCAGTTCTGTGGTGCTCAGCCTGCTTTGCTTTGATCCTGAACAGCTCTCACTATCTAATAAACGCAGCATGATCCAATTCCAGGTCATTACTCAGGGAAATAGACCCCTCCATGGCCGCAGTGAGAGCTCCAACCCAATTTGAGTGAGCCCAGTGCTTCCAGAGCTGCCGCTGCTGCCACATCGGAGTCCCAGCGGGCCTGGGCTCACAGTAAGCACGATGCAAAAATCATAATGGAAGCGCTTAAAGGCAATGCCAGAGGGATGCTCGTAAATAAGGGCACTCGGTAAAGTGGGGCCGTGCCAACAGAAGACAGCACAGAGCTCTGCAATCCCTCCAGGACAGCTCCTGGGGGGAAAGTTTGCACATTTGTTCCTAAATCTGTGGTTGTGAGCAAGCAGGTCCTGCAGGGATGGGTGCAGGGGACAGAGCAGGGACCCTATGGGGACCCCTCGGTGAGAGCAACCACACAAGGAGGTCATGCAACATACATGGCCCAGAGATGGCCACGCAGCAGCACAGTGATGGCGTGCACCAGGAGCGAGCCACAGTGCCGTCCCTCCCACCACAACCTGCGGGATATTTACTGCCCGTTCCCCCCTAAATCACAGCTGACGGTGGAGCAGCTCGTGCTCCATTACTGAGAGCTCACGCTGAGCTGCAGTTCCGTTGAGCTTGCAGAAACGTGGCCTCAGAGGAGCAGCCCACCCCGGGCTGTCCGGCGCTCGCTCGGGATGATGGACGGTTATGGACCATCTGCACTTCCAGCAGGGGAGAGATTTATGGGAGGCACAGACAGGCAGAAGAGTGTCCATTACTATAACTCACGGTGCCCTCTTCAGAGATATTGTAATCAGGGCCCTCTGCTGCTGCAGCGGGAAAGTCCGGGTTAAGCACTGGCAGGAAGGAAAATCAATTATGTTTTTTTAATACACTGCTGGCAGTGGGTGGGGGTGGGGAAGGGAGCAGGGCTGGCCCCACTGTGCAGATATTGGGGGGGGTGTCAGTGGCACCGGAACCCCCATTGCTTTCAATGGGATGCTTCAGTGGGGGTGCTTCCCTACATCCACAGTGCTGGGCCCTCTGCAGCTGAGCCCCCACCTTCTGGTCTCATTATTGCCATCACCTTGATTAAGCTTTGATAGAGCCCAGGATTCACAACAAGAAGCACCGGAGGGCACCATGAAGCCTTCCTGGCTGGAGCCTGGGAGAGGCAGCAGCAATGCCTGCACCTCACTCATGCCATAAGCATCACAGCTGATGCTGCTCCATGGCCACCCCATACACTCCAACCTCTTTGCACAGAGCTCCCTTCATTAATTCCTCCATGCTCCACCCATGGGGCAGCTCCGTGGCCCCAGAGCTGCACCCACCATGGATGCTTTGGTGCTGATCGTGGTGGATCAGACCATAAGGCAGCAATCAAACCATGCAATAAAAAGCAAGGTGCTCTCATTTCAAGGCCTGCCTCCTGCAAAGGGGAGGTGTGGGGCCGAGGATGCTCCAGGATAGGGAGCAAAGGAACTTCTAGAGGATCTGCACACAGAATTTGCTGAATGTGGGATTGCAGAGCATCCACCTGTGCAAACTTCGTCCTGCATTGGAATGCAATGCTTCTTATTTCTTTGTGGCTCACCATTCAGAGACACAGGGACACCATCACAACGACACAGCTGCCCTGGGAGCTTAAATTGGGTGGAGAGAAGGAAAGGCAAACGTTCCTGAAAGTTCAAGGTGGATGAAGCCAGCAGGAGCCTTGAGCTGCACAGTGCAAACCCTCAGTAAAACACATGGGGACAGCTGCCCCAGCCCCACTCACCCCCACCCATACAGACACAGGTGAGCAGTGCTGGGCTCAGCCCATTCCCCCTTTGATGCTTTCCCCTTCTCCCAGAGCATCATGCAGGATCAGAGGTGACAACAGCCACGTGCTTCCCCAACCTCACTGTGTCTGGGGCTCTTGCTTTATCAGTTTTTATCCCGTGTAATATTCATCACGCTGGTTTATTTATGGGCCCCCTCTTCGGGAAGGTATTTTTCAGGGCTGGTGAATAAAACATGAGCCTGTGCTGCTTGTCAGAGCGAGCGCGGCTCCTCTGATGTCAGCCTGACGAACGGCCTTTGGTTTTCTCCAACGACTGCACTTTGAGAGAAATTTATTTGTATTTGGGTTCACGTTGCTTGGGAAGATGCAAACGCTTTTCCCTCCAGAATAAATGAAAACTTCAGCTGCGCAACAGCAGCGAGGTGGCACCAGGACGGGCACTGAGTATTGCAAGCAAAGCCCCATTGCAAGCAACCCCCTGCTGCAAGCAAAGCCCCATTGCAAGCAACCCCCTGCTGCAAGCAAAGCCCCATTGCAAGCAACCCCCTGCTGCAAGCAAAGCCCCATTGCAAGCAACCCCAGCACCAGGCAGCATCCCCCAGGAGGTGCTGAGCATCCCAGGATGGTGGTGCATGGAGAGCATGAGGACCCGGTGCTGCACCATGGGCAAAGCCTTCCCTTCACCAGTTAAAGAACGCCTGGCTGTAACCCAAAACTCCTATTAACAAATCAAACTATAAAACCAACAGAAGCAGCCGGGAGATTTCCCTCCATCATCTGTTAATTTATAGGGTTAGTGGTGTCAGCAGTTGGAAAGGAGCAGAATTCTATCAAAGAGGCACTAAAACCCGACGCCGCGCGCTTTAAAACAATCACAAACGCTCATTGGAGAGGACTGCTCCGGCCATCACTCCTTGGTGTTTAATTATTAACATCCCAGACAAACTAGTGATATTCCACCGAAGAGAAGGAGAAGCAATCAGAGATAAAAATGAGCTGGAGTATCGTCAGTCATCCCAGGGAATATACTGCACAAATCTCACTGGAGCTGCTATGCTCCTCTCCGCTCCTCTCCCCTCCTTGCTGTTCAGTTTTCCTTATCTAGCAGGAAATAAGGGCCAAGTTTTCTCGCTGCTTCATCTCGATTCAGTCGGCTTTATATCTCGCAAGCACATCCGCAGATTGCTCTGCTTCTTTATTTGTTCATTAAGGCTTCAATAAAAAAATGTTATAAAAATGCCCCTTTTTTTTTTGTTGTTAATTGCAATTTCTGTTTTAATATGCAAGCAGTGCTGGCTCTCCTCAGAGACTCCCTGTGCCTCTCTGTAAATACCGCATCTGCTTCGCCTCACATCAGATCCCTCTCAGCCTCCTCTTCCCCATGAGAACAGCCCCAGGGCTCTCAGCCTTTCTTCTTATGGGAGATGCTACAGGCCCCACCATCTCTGCACCCTCCAATGGGCTCTGCAGCAGTTCTACCTGGAACTGGGGGGCCAAGCATGGTGCTCAGTGCTCCAGATGTGCCCTCTCTAGGGCAGAGCAGAGGGGAGCACCTCCCAGCCCTGCTGGCCACTCTCAGTTCAATGCACCCCAAGGAACCATTGGTCTTCTTGACCACAGGGCATGCTGCAGGCTCATGCTGGCCAACTGTTGGTCAACCATTGGCCACCAGGACCCCCAGTTTCCTCTTTGTAAAGCTCCTTTCCAGCAGCTCAGCCCCCAACCTGTACTGATGCATGCAGTTATTCCTCCCCAGGTGTAGGACTCTACACTCGCTCTGGTTGAACCTCATCAGGTTCCTCTTGGCTCAACTCTCAGCCTGCCCAGCTCTTGCTGAATGGCAGCACAGCCTTCTGGGGTGTCAGCCACTCTTCCATCAGTAAACTTGTGGAGGGTGCACTCCGTCCCTTCATACAGGTCAATGATGAAGATGCTGACCAACACTGAACCCAGCACCAACCCCAGGGATCACTTCTAGCCAGGTTCCTCTGCACAACCAGGGTGGATGTCTGGCTGGGAGCACACTGCGGGCTGCCAGTGCCCCATCAAACATGGGGTCACCCCACAGGGATCACACTGTGACCCAGCAGGGCCACCCCATGCCTGCTTGCAGCAGACTGCAGGTGGCTCAGCCCTGGGCTGCTCCAGGCTTTATGGAGCGCAGCATTACCGCAGTCCTGAGCGCTTTAAGAGACCCTATTATCCCTTGCCTGTAGCTTCACACAGTATAAGTCAGCTTGCTCCAATATCTCCCACACACATCCACAGCAGCCCACAGTCGCAATGCTCAGATCCCAAAGCCCACCTTGCAGGGCTTGATGCACAGCACGGGAGGCAGAAGGATCCCAAAGCTGCAGCACTCCCTCCCCACAGCACTCAGCTCAGCAGCTGCAGTTCCTTGGAGGAGGGGGGTTCCCATTCCCAAAGCCAGAGAGCAGTTCAGAACATGCTGAAGCTGCAACCCAAGCTCCCAGTGCGGCAGCGCAGGGACCCTGAGGGGAGCACAGCACAGCGGATGCTCACTTGCAAGAGCAGCACTCAGTTGCTGGCAGCAGCAGGAACCTGCTTGTGTTGAAACTCTGACTTCTGGAGTGAGAACAGCTCCTGCCAGGGCTGCTGCAGCAGCAGAAAGAAGGCAGAAATTAGCTTGGCATAACAGCATCCAGCAGCCTCCCAGTCAGCAGTAACACCAACTTTCTGGTTGCTAATTCTGGATGATGGAACTGCGCAAAGCTTAAGATTTCTTTATGCCATCATTTTTCACCCTCAAAGGAAAAAAAAGAAGAAGACGAAGAAAATCCAAGAAAATGTTGGGCTCTCGTGGCATATGCCTGTTTTGGAAGTAAAGCTGCTCTCGTATATTATATTGTTCTGGTACCGCATCACAATCTATCAACGTCGGAGTCCCCAGAGCACGAGAAATCAAAACATCATGAATAAAGTGCAACTTTAAAACTCCAGCAGTCTGACAGCGTTAGGCTGAGCCTCCTAACATGCGGTGCTGTATTGATGCTCTCCCCTAATAAAGTCAATGCTGGCCTAGCTTCGCTGCCTACAGCGCATTTGCTCAATTAGAGGAGAACAAATAAGGCAACAAGCCAAGATGGTGGTAAACGCCGCGCAGAGCTGAGCCTGGAGCTCAGCAGTCACAGTGCTGCTCTGAAGCTGCTCTGCAGGACCACCCTGTGGGGTCTGCAGGGCCGAGCACCCACTTGTGCTGGTGTTACCTACAGCTGCACTGGCTCTGCAGATCCTTCTCCCTGGCCACTGCTTGCCAGGAAGGGGATGCAAAGAGATGCAAGCTTAGCTCAGGTTTTTGCTGCTGATCTGCCCATCCTTGTGGAAGCGCCGGGCAAGAGGCAACTAAGACCCTTTTGCACCAACACTGCTAGCACTGCTGCTGTGCACAGAGCACACAGTCTCGGCCCCAGCCTGCCAACCCCTCCATGCAGTGCTTGCCCCAGGTAGTCCTCATAGGGCTCCTTCTGCCATCCCAGCACGCAGCATCCCTGGCACAGCCCAGGTGGATCCTCCCATTGTCCTCAGCTCCAACAGGCACCCGTGCTGCCATAGGCAGCTGTGTTTCTGTGCCCTCACGCAGCGTTCCTGGCTCTCGGTTTGCATTTTTCAAAGGCAATTAGAACAGCCTGAGCTGCAAAATATGTCAGCGATGGCTCAAGAGACCAGGCAGCGCAGGGACTCGCGCTTTCACACCTTTTCTGCTGCTCAGAAAAAAGCCCTCACAGGTGCAGAAGGAGAACACAATGAGAGGACAGAGCAGCTGGTGGGTTAACGCCTGATTCACCCATACAGCCCCAGGGAGCCACCAGGAGGGCTCCCATTGCCTCGGGTGGAAACGTGCTCTGCAGCATCACCAGAGTGGGAGCACACTCTGCCCCATGCACCCAAAGGGATGTGCTGTTCCTGCTGTGCTCTACCTTGCCCTATTGCTTCCCAGAACCAATGGGTCCCCATCCCCTCACTGCCATCTGTGTAGGCACCGGGCACTGCCATGTGAGGCACAGCGAGGAACCCAAAGGAGAACTTGCCCTGCCAAGAAGAGTGAGAGGGAGAGCCAGAAGATGTGGGCAGGCTTAGGGTGGGAGAGCTGGGAGCACAGTTAATGGGATGGAGATGGGAAGGGCAGTGCAGGGAACAGCAGGAAATATGGGCACACAGAGCAAAAGCTGCAGCAGGTCTGAAGGCGAGCCAGGCAGATGGCAAGGCAAGGAACAAAGAGATGGCAACAGGAATGAAGGGAGGGAGGAGAGGCCACAGCAGGGCTCCCAGGGACAGGAGAGCTGGTTCCACCTGCACTTTGGGCACAACCTGCTGTGTTCCTTCTCTTCCACCAGCTCTAAATTCCCAACCCGAACCTCAGGGCTTCCACCCAGCCACCTCCTGCAGCGTGAGGACAGATGATGGCACCTCTGCTTATATCATGCGGTGATCATCCCCTGCATTACACACAGCAAGTACAAAGAAATATCAGGGTGCACAAGGGCACTGGGGGGTGGGGGAAGCTGCCCTGCTTTAAGGCAAACCTGCTCTTAGACCCAGGACACAGGGCTGCCTCCTGCATTAACACCATCAGGGCTGTGCAGACACCACCCAAACTCAGTGCTCAGGGAGTGATGCTCACACCAGAGCACTCCTTGCAGCTGCCTGCACAACTTATTCCCGTCCCCCCCCTCCCAGCACGTCTCATCACAGTCCTGTGAAGTCCCCCCCGCCCCATTTGCCCTTTTGCTGGGAACAAGCGGGAGCACCAGTACAGCAGAAGGATTTAATTGCATGTCAAAATTAAATCTCTTTTGATGAAGAACAATTCAACTCCGGCTCTGCCTAATCAAATTAACAAAGTCTTTTTTGATTTTCAATTATCTTCTTCACTGGAACACTTTATCCGACGCTCCTGCGCTCCAGCCGACAAGCCCCGACTAACAATGAAGGTGTTTGCTGCACTTCACCAGCACGCGGTGACCACCAGAGCCCTCCTCCATCTGCCTCCATGCAACCAACCAGGGAAACACGTACTTCTCAGTGCCCTTTTCTCCCCCCAGCTGCACTGTTACAGATACGGATGGAGCTCTCCCCCCATCTACCAGAGCCCAGGGAGCTGCAGGAGGTTGATGATGCCCCAGTCCCGGCACCCAACAAGGGCAAATCCTGCACCCACTGCAGCAACCCCACACCAGCAGAGCTGTGCACACCACAGGCACCGGAGTTGTTCCCAGCTCCCTGCAGCTGGAGAGGAACATTAAGCTGTGATGGCAAGAAAAAATGTATTAGATGATGCTAATTTAATTAAAACAACGCGACACTGGCTAAATGAGCAAGCGAAGGAGAACACCTATTTGCACCAAGGGCATGCACACAGCAGCATGGGGATGCTGTGAGGCCTTGTGGCTGCAGGACTGTGGTTCACAGGACAGGAGCTCACCCCCTGCCCTATTGCATGGGCTCAGCATGCACTGAACATGCAGATCTCTTGGCTCATCTTCCACTTGCAGCCTCCTCCCAGCCCCGGGCAGCACACTGGGTAACCTCCAGCAATGCTCCCAAACACAGCCATGGCAGTAATCCCACTGCAAGGTCTCTGGGGCAGGGAATGGGTTTCCATTTACAGCTTCCACTGCATTTACCAGCAGCCAAATAGAGCCATGCTTTCTCCCAGCAGTGCTGGGGGGACACCACATGCACGCAGCCCTTCTTCCAACCCCTGCCAACCCGAGGTTGCATCCTGCCGAGCCAGCTCCAACCCGGCAGCAGCAGCCACAGCTGCCTGAGCACAGCTTTATTGCCTTTTCGCTTTATTAAGCTGTTTTCCACGGAAACCATCTTAATTTGGATCGATCTGCAGTTCAGCAGCGCACCTTCCTGCAGGCTCACTGCAGGTTCACCCCATCTCCCCCATCCTCCAGCGCAAAAACGGGCCCCGCGACTTCAGCAGCGCAGGATACAGCGTGGGATGCTGCGGCTTCGCACCCGACGCTCCCGGGGGATCTCAGCGCTGCGGGGCCGGTGGGATTTCCGAGCCTCACCACCACCACCCCCAGCTCCTCCTGTCTCCACGGGCTGCAGCTGCCACCTGCCGGCAATGCGGCCCCACCGTCGGGGCTCTGCGCTCCGCATTCGTCGTCCTCCCCGCATATGTGAGTGTTGGAGGGGGGTCCCGGTGCCACCTCCCCGCCCCGTGGATCACGGCACCGGACACCCCACAAAGCTCCCCGTCCCACACATCCCATCTCCTGAGCGAACAGATTGCGAGGCAGAAGGACAGCCCGGATAACCGCGCGGGTGCCAGATGCCTTCTGCAACACTGAGCGGCATAAGAGCGCACCCTGGTTTCAGGGTCCTGCCTACCTTGATGGCGAGCTGAGCTGCGGGGCCAGCACTATTGTCCCTGTCCCTCCTGCAGCCATCTGTATGGCAAAGGGCGAGCTGAGGGACGCCGCTCCTCAGGATGCTGGTTGTTTCCAAAGAGAATATGTCATTCCCTTCATTCCCTCTTCGTGGATGGAGGGACGGGCGCCCACTCCCGGGTCTCTCCTGTTCCATTCCCTTTTGTGCATTTTCCAAAGAGGGGTTGATCACATCCTGGCAGATGCTGGGAGCAGACGCCTAATGGAGGCCATCTGCCACATTTCACAGGGAAAATTATTCAAACTCACTAGGACTTTAATTTAATCAGCTGGCACTGAAGTGGGCACTGGGCTTTCATGTGAGCAGGTGTGAGCGCAAATCAGCAAAGGCAAGGAAAAGCATTTCATCTCCATTCACTTCGCCCACAGCAGAGGAGCTGCTGTGCCTTCCCCAGCACTTTGCACCAGTGCAAAGGCACCGCACGCTCTGGTGCATGCAGTTACCCTCAGGAAGAGATAACAACGCATCTGCCACAGACAGGAATGAATCCAGCACAGCTCCTGTAAGAAGCAGGGCAGTGCCCCAGGTGCTGCTCTCCCCTCACTGGGCCACAGCCGTCCCACCATGGCTGCTCCATGCACACAGACATGGAACAGGTTTGTGCCATCACCTCCCTTCTACCAACTTCCATCCCAGAACACCAGGACCCGGCTTAGCTGGAAAAGCCAATGAAATTGGGCAGAGAGAGAACCGGGATAACTTGGCAGCTGCTCACATTGAGTTTACACCTTCTTTGCCAGTGTGGAAGGAAACAAACGACCTGTGAAGGGAGCGGAGTGCAGTGATTCATTACCCCTGATGTGTGATGATGGCTTAATTATTTTTCTAACTGGGGAGAGACGCTTTCTGACAGCAGGTGCAAATTAATTCTCCACTGTTTTAAGGAGTGATCGGCCCAGGACAAGCGGAAAACTGGAAAACCTAATTAAATCTGGAGCTGGGTGGAATAAATGGAGCGGGGAGTTTGTTTGCACGGTGCTGATGGATATTAACGATTGGTGGTGAAGCACCGGGGCTCCCGGCAGGAACACGGAGCTGTCAGGGGCTTCACGAACTCTGACACCTTTGGGCAGGAGGTGCTACGAAATACGGCCCGCAGATGGAGAAAGGCCTGAGGGGAGGGGATGGACCCGCTGGGATGCGGGACCGGGAGCTCCGGAGCGCACCGGGAAGATCCAGCGCTCCGCCTCCGCCCGACGTTCCCGCAGCCCCCGAGCACCTGAAGGGCTTTGCCACGGGGGGGAGCAGCCTCGGGCTGCCAGGGAACATCGCGGGCTCCGACGTCGGAGAGGAAGGAGGTGATGCTGAGGAGTTACCATAGAAACAGGACTTATCCATCCCTGCAGCTCCAACGGGCGGCTCAGCACGGCCCCCTGCAGCCCCCCGCAGGGTTGGGGGAGGTCATATCCCCCCCCACCCCGCTGCTGCACACACCTCGGCCCGGGGGCTTCTGCTCCCCTGCGCTGCCACGTGCAAGGGAGCACAGGACACTGCTCCCATCCCACTGCTAGGCTGCAAAGCCCTGCAGAGCTGTGGCAGAACTTGAGGGTCCCACCAGCACACCCGGCCCCATATTGCACATAGACAGAGCAGCACCAACACCACAGCATTACACACAGCTCAGGCACAGACACCACTGTGTGGCAGCTCTGCCAGCACCCGTGGCTCCAGCATGAGCTCCCCCCCACCCCCAGGGGTGCTGCTGCCCAAGGAGCCGGAGCTACCTGCAGCTCTGCCCCACACCTGAGCACCAGCAGTGCTGGGAAAAGAGCCCTAATTGCTTTTTGTTTTGCTGTTTCTCCCATCATTAAATCCCTTCTTCATCCCTAATAGTTTGGGATTATATGAAGGTTAATATGTTTCAGGTTCCACACAACTACAGCTAATTAACAAACAGTCCCCTCAATTCCCTTTAATGCCTACACATGTAATGCGATCACTGCAATTACCTGCTTCCCAAAGCCATTACAAACCTCAGAAAATTAGCTGGAATAGGTGATAATAACCTTCCTTTATTGGTGCACGCAAGGAGAGCTCCCAGGGCAGCACCCCCAGCCATCCCCAGGTGAGCTGTGCAGCTGGAAGGGGCTGTGTCCATGCAGCTGCCGGGGGTCAGGCTCAGCACTGCTACTGGGGAGCATCACACCCAGCTCTGCCTTCTGTCTATGAAAAGAAGGCTGTAATTAAGCAAACCCCTTCACACACACCTCCTGGATGCTCAGGGTACCCTCAGGTGAGCAAGCAGAGTTCTGCTCTCAAGGGATGTCCTCCCTGGTGACATGGGCAGCATAGAGCTGGAACCCGAGGGATGTATCTCAGAAGTACCTGGGGATAGGGATGGGGTTAGAGCTACTCAGCATCAACCTGGGGACAGGGATGGGGAGGGGACCCAAGGGAACAGGACAGCCCCTCTCCAGATCCATCCATTGAGAAGCTGTGCCCTCTGCAGACCCCTATGGACCAGGATCAACCTGCCCCATGGGACAGCCCTCCCCCAGCCCTGCCTGGGGAGCTGATCTGCTCCCGCAGCAATCAACACCGCTCACTCCAACCACTCCATGGCTGCTCCAGGAAGCCACAGAGGGCCAGCCCCAGCGCCAAGGAACGCAATGAGCTCTCAGCAAATTGCTCCATCTCTCTATTAGCCCTCGTTAAAAGAAAAAACCCATCCCCATCAGGCGAGCCTCAATTTCCAGCTACCGCATCCTGCAACGCTCGTGCCTGCCAGATTAAAGAGCTCTCTAACAATCAGCATCTCTGCTCCACCGGTTACACTGCAGAGGTGATGCACACTTTCTCTCTAGAGTTTGCAGACCAGAAGCACTGTTGGCTGCAGGGCCCTTCCTCAGCCCCAGCATCCTCCCTACGTGCCCAGAGCACCCTCCAGCGATGGGCTCCCGTGCAAAGAGCTCCTTCTGAATGTAAATTGGGAACAGCCTCGCAGCACCGGAGGAAAATCACTGTAAACAAAATCTCAGTTGCTGTGGAAACCAGTAAAAATAGATTCCCCACGCTCCCCCTTTTGTGCCGGGTATTATACAGCTGGTCTCCTTCATTCCGCATTATTATTACTTTTTAATTATGAATAATTTCCTCCCTTCTATAGGAAGACGGAGTAAAAAAAAAAAAAGCAGAACTTTCCCAAACGAAGGGCCTTTAGGACACATTTCGATATGCAAATGAAGGCAAACACGCATTCTGTTGTGTTTACGCCACAGGGTAAAAATCGTCCTGCATTAACTCTTTCCATTCCACATCCCCCCCCTTCCCTTCAGTGTAAGGGGAGGTGGGCACTGCCCCACTGTCCTGCTGCATGATTTGCTCTCTGAGAGAGCAGAGATGAGGCTTTGCAATACCATGTGAGCATGGTCCCCATCCAGAGCCTGACTTGGTGCTATTTGCATCACCAGGAGGATGCTCATCCATAGGGATACAGGCAGAACTCAGCACGGTGAGCTCCTGGCAGCAGCTCCTTCCCAGCGGAAGGAATGGAGCAGCCTGGCCTCAGACCACAGCACAAATTGCACACAGCAGTGAAGGAGCAGATGGACGGTGCTGGGGGAGCATCCCGGTGCCTGCAGAGCTGATGTCCTGCCCGCTCACCTGCTGCTCGTGCTTCCCCCCATCCCGCAGGGCTGTGGCTGCCCGCCCACAGCTCTGCCAGCTCGGGGGTTTGGGGAGCACAAAGCATGCGGGTGGGCTGTGGGACATGCATCTGCCTGCCTGTGAGATAAGGAGCTGTGCAAGCACATATGCCCCCCTACCCCCCTAATTGGCTGGGGGCTCCAAAACCAATTTCCTCCCCAAGAAGGAGCTGGGCCAGTCGATACAGGGAGTGCAACATTGAGAAAGTCAACTGTACCCCATTACCCAACAATATAAGCAAAGCAGAGACCTTCCCCTGCAGGAGAGAGGGACAATTTACATGCAATAAGACCAACAAGCCCCAAAACTCTGTATTGCTAAAAGGGCATCTGTCCCAGCGCTGAGCATTGCTTCCCTCCACTGTGCATTGGATGGAGTCAGCCCCCTCAGACCCCACATCCACATGGGGCACAGGTGATGGAGAATCCCCCATGGACTGGAGCTGCTCCTGTTATTAACAACCATCCCAAAGACTTAAAAGCACTTTGTTGGTAGTCAGAATTTGCCTGGTTCTCAGCCCCTGGATCTCATTACGTCTCTTTGCTGCTAAATCAGAGAGCTCACAGAAATCTCTTGATCACAGCTCAGCGCTGCTGATGTCGCACAGATGCCTCTCAGACTTTTCCTGGATGAAAGTTCAGCCCCCCCCCATGTCACATCCCGCTTCCAGACCAAGAAACACTTCTCCGCACACCCCCATTTCAACACCATCTTTCCAGCACAGACTCCAAGAGCAGCCTCAGCATTCCAAACACAGCAAAGAGCCACAGCAGCCCCCAAAATGCCAGCATTCCCCCCATGCACGCACATTACTCACCCCACCAGCTCCACAGCAACTAGCGGATTCCAGCCACAGCAATGCAACACCAGGCTTCAGCAACCTATCTCCAGGTGCCAGGAAGGGAAATGCTTACAAAGAACAAGCACTCCCCCCCCACCCCAAGCTCCTGCTTTGCAGCACGAAGGTCCCACCCCTGTGCAGCCAATGAGCTGCACATGGGCCAAGGGCACAGGTGAAGCAGTCACCACCCCAGTACTGTTTCCTGCACTCCCAGCACGTCCAGCTCTCAGCTTGGCTCTAGTCAAAAAAGCACGTGGAAGAGGGAAGGATGGAAACTGCAGATGCCCTGAAGGCACTCGGTGCTCACCTCAGGGCTCAGCAGAGCACAGACATGGTTTGTATCGCTGCGCTGCACCCAGCACCCATAGGGTGACACAGAGCCCCCAAGGTGCAGTCAGGGGGACCCAACTTTCTGCTCCAGCCATTCCTGCATCCTCCTCCAACTCACAGCAATTACACTCGCATTCTGCTAGACAAATAGATTTTACAAGCCCTCAGTTAAATGCGGATAATTACAGCTGCCTGCACCAGGGGACAGCCCTGCCCGGGCTCAGGAGAAGGAACCACATCCCGGCTCTGCTAATGCTGTAAATTAGCACAGAGCGTCCCAATGGCAGCAGAGCAATTATCAGAGATCCCCCCCCCCTTCCCTTCCTGCTCCCCCTCCCCCAATCTGTGTGTGTGTTTCCAGGCATATGCTGCTGTTAATGGGGCTTCTGTCACTTCAGCTGCTGGCGGAGATTATTTTATCTTGGGAACCTCTTCCCATGTCGGAGCGCAGACTTCCAGCTCTAAATCATCACTGGGAGAACACACAGGTAAAGGGGAATGCAGAGGGAAGCAGCAACTCCTGCAGCACTGCTGGGAAGGGCATGGCAGCAATGGGCAGCCCAGAGTGAGGGGTCTGCCAGCACTGAGCCCACAGAGCCCTGCAGGATACATTGAGCCCCCCCATGCACACATACACACCTTGGGGCACATCCCCCTGCAGCCCAACAGAGAAAAACAGGTGATGCAAAGGGAAACTGCTGCATTTTTCCTGATGCTCCATCACAGCACAGCCTCCCAGCCTGACACCCCTGGGCCCCCATCACGGCCCTGCTGCCATGCACTGTATGGGGTGGGCACCCATCCATGCTCAGGGGAGCTCCTAGCAAAAGGAGCTTGACTGCTTGGCTGCTGCTGAGAAGCCCTGACGTTCCTGAAATATCACCTCCCCCTGGGCAGCTCCTTGTGCAGGGCTTGGGATGCACCAGAGCATCACTGCCATGTAGGTCAGAGCACAGTGCCTCCAGGAAATGGGTTTTCCTCCTGAGCTGGTACTCAGAGGGGGACCACAGTAAGGCATGATGCTGGGGTGGGAGTGGAAATGGGATTTAAACACTGCTGGGACCTGGGCTGGAGATAAGCTGCCTTTGCTGGAGGCTCTTTGTGGTCCTCAGAGAAGCACATCTGCATCAAAAAGCAACCGCAGAATTTGGAGCAGCGGGGGAGTGTGTCTGGGCAACCAATATACACATCATGAATGCAGCACGGGGCATGGGCAGGTCCTCACTGATACAACCCTGTGACCCTGCAAGGACTGCACTGCCAAGGACCCTGCACAGCCCCACTGTCTGCAGGGATCCCAGCTCCTCCCTGTAACCCCCTCGGCTACAGCAGAGCAGGACCTGTAGCAGAAGCCTGTGTGTCCCCTGCATCTCTGGGATAACCAGGGCTCCATGCTCTGCATGCAGCCAGAGAGGCAGAGAAATGCCACACTCACACAGGGCTGAGCCCCCAAAGGAGGAAAAGATCAGCTCTGAGACTGGCACAGGGATGGGATGGGATGGGATGGGATGGGATGGGATGGGATGGGATGGGATGGGATGGGATGGGATGGGATGGGATGGGATGCATGCAGTGGTGAGGCCAACCAGCCCCATGCTCCTGCAGATCTCAGTGTCCAGCACACGCGCATCTCTCCCCCGCTGTGTCACAATGATTGAGTGCCGGATGCAGGCACCGTAATGGTTTCATCAACTTAGCTACTTTTTATGAGAAATTTGTTCCAATCCGTCCACTTTCCCATGGTGCTGTCACTTTAACAGATGCCAGACCAGAAAGAATAATCATCGTGATAGGAAAACTTAGCGCTGGAGCGAGCAGCTTCCCAGGGAGGGGGCAGAGGGTGGGCAAGGGCTGATGTCTGCAGGAGCCCTCACCAGCTCAGAGCTCAACCTGCCACTGTCAGAGATGCTCCTGTGCCCTATTCCACCCTGATGGGAAATAACTACATGCACACAGGACATGGCTGAGGATAAGAACGTTCCCTCCGCCTCAGGAAGCCCCCCTCTCTCCCACACCTCCAGTGCCTATTTCAGTCCCAACTCCTCTCCCCTCCCAGCCCTGAGCTCCCCACACAGCTCTGCTCTGCCGTCCCACCCGCAGCCCTCCCTCTCCCCGCTCCCACGCTCTGTGCACACTCAATTATGCCCCAGAGCACTCTGTCACTTACTCCTTCCACCCACAACTTTGCCAATTAACTCCGGCGCTCGCCTGCTACCGCCCTGACTGTGCTCACCAAGGAACAGCCGCCTGCAGCACATGGAGCCATGGGGAGGGCTGGGCAATAAACCCCACTGTGGGGCACACACTTTCATCCTGGGGTCTCCCTGCAGCTAGAAACCAGCCTATGGCAAAGGGAAACCAAGCATCCCTGCAGGCACATGGCAGCCATGGGGTGTACAGCAACCATGGGGCACATGGCAGCCATAGGATACACTGCAGCCATGGGACACACTGCAGCCAGGGAGTCCCTTCTGCATCCAGAGGGTTTGACACAGAGACAAAGCAGCAGCAAATAGTGATGAAGCAGCCTCTGGGCCGTGCTGTTAATCAGCAGGTTTAGCACTTGCACGATGGGATTGCAGGAGTGGCTGAAAAGGATCTGGTGAGGGCAGTGCAGCATCCCCTGCCCCACGCAGCACCAGCAGGGATGAGCTTCTAATAGCAGCTCCTGCTGGGTGTGCCTGCTCCACTCCTGCCCTCCTGTGGAGGCTGTGCCAGGCACGGGGTCACTCAGCACCCTCTGCCCCACACCCTTCCCCTGAACCCCACATTTGGGGCACAGGGATGGTGCCTCAGCCCCGAACTCTGACCCCTGTACCAATGGGGCACAGTACACACCGGGGGGAATCCCCAGTGCTGTGATACCAGCCCTGCCCAGCACTGCTCAGAGATGAGTCACTGCTGGGAGATGAGTTCTATTTAAAGGGCGTTATTCGTAGAAAAAACTGAGTTTTAATAACAGGGCATCAAAATGAGGAGAAAATACCAAACTTCCAAGCAGAGCACATCTACTGCTCGGAGGCACGAGAATCACACAGAGCTGCTCTCCTTCTGTCAGAAAGGCACTGGGTGCCCCCAGCTGCTCCCTGCTATTGCTGTGAAGGAGCATCCCCAGCCCCAAAGCATCGGGGCAGCCGCTCTGGGCACGGCACAGCCACGGCACAGGAGTGGGGTGATGGGAGAGCAGTGATGGAGCTGCGCTGTGGGAGGGTGGGTAGAGACAGCGCAGAAATTGCTTTAAAAATAGATCAAACTCTGCGCTCCGGAGCCATTTCATTAGAGCAGAGCGAGCTGTTGGGCTGCTGACACCTCTGAGAAGTTTTCCTTTATGGATTTGGAAAACAGCTGAGGGGAAAAATGATGATGACAGCAGCGCGGGGCTGTTTTCCACTGGTGAAGTGAAGGAAGGAGCACCCAGCAGCACATGGAGCCCAGAGGGCAGAGAGCAGTGCTGTTGGGCTCCGTGCTGCTACAGAACTGAGGCTGCCCCCCCTCAGTTACAGCTCCTTTTGGGGTTTTTATGGGACTTTTCTAAGCCTGGAGCACAGTGTGGCAGTGCTGGGTCCCAAACTGGAGCAGACCCCACATCAACGGACCAGATCCAACTACATTCTAATAGAGCAATCCAGTCCTGAATTCTGGGTGCAGCTGCAGGAGCCCTGTGCTCCTCAGGTCCTGGTGGGCTCCCATTTGCTGTGCCTGGGCCCTGTAGGGCCGACAGACCCACAGAATCCCCCAGTCATAACATACCCCGAGAGGGAAGGGCCCCATAGGGGACAGCAGGAGAAGCACCTCACAGGGGCAGCACGGTTGGCCCCATGTCAATGCCATGCTTGGTTTGTTCCCCTGCCCTCAGTCTCCTCAATCCCCCCTCCACACACAGCTCTGATTTCAAGGGGGGAACGACTGGGCCACATTCCTTCTCTGCCAGAATTTAACGAGTAATCAGTGCCAGGGTCACCCTTCCCCGGGTGAGGCTCCTATGAATACTGGATACAGACACAGCATAGCACAGCGGCTGCATGCAATGGACCCCAACCCTGGGATGCAGGGACCTCACTGCTGGCTGACACCAGAATGGTGCCTCCACAGTACCCAGTTCCCTGTGTCCCATCCCATCCCTGGGTGCCATTGCCAGAATGGCACAGAGAGCCATCCCAATGGAACGATCCCCAGGGCCCTATGGCTGTGATTCTCAGCTTCTCAAGCTGGGGAAGGCTGGAGGGGCTGTGCCATAGGGATGTATTCCAACTCGGCCCTGGAGCATGCAGCCCCCAGCTGAGGCTCCCAGCGCTCCCCTTTTGTGTACGCTGCAATTGACTCATGTTCTTAAAAGGAAAATTGAGGAGGGTTGGGGGGGGATGATAAAAAACAGAAATGCCTCTGAATCCAACCTCAGAGAAAGCGTGGGAGCTCTCCGGAGAGGAGGAAAGCACTTTCTCTATAATTCACCTTTTGTCATTTAATCACCATCCCTTCTCTCTGCGGTGCTGCTGGGTAACAGCATTGCACTGGGAAATCCACCTCGTGGTGCCCGGAAAGCACTGACTGACTGACTGCCTCCATCCCCAGGGCTGTGTGCATCCCCTGCACCCGGCCACAGCTCCACACTTCCAGCCCTGGCCCCTATTCACATTTGCCTCTGTTCTGAAGCAGCTTACCGAGCAGCTGGAGGAAAGCCAGAGTCTTTTTAGAGCAATGTGAGTGATGCCCAGGGAAGAGCTAATCATGTGTCATGGAAACAACTTCGTGCCACTCAGAGCGCCGCAGGACTGAGCGTGGTGACACGTGGACACAGAGCTGGGCTCCTTTCTGCTGCTGTGTGCCATAGCCCTGAGCATGGCATCAAGGCCCATGGATGTGCAGCAGCACCAGCATTGCTATGGGGCTCCCCTAGACAGTGCTCCTGGCTGAAAGCAGCTTGGGGCTTCAGGCAGGCTTAAGGCTGCAATGAGACCTTAGTGCAAATGGCCCCGTGTTGGTTCAGCCTCAGTGATCCATCTCCAAACTCCATCTGCAAAGCAGGGCTGGCTCTGGGAGCAAGGAGAGAAGCACCTCAGAGGGCACCGCCTCCAAACTGCCAGGAGTGCAGAGCTTTACTTAATGCAAGGAGAGGAAATAAAGTCCTCAGCGAGAGGAATAAAGCTCACAGAGAGCAGCCCCAGAACTAAGCGGATAAAGAACAGAGCCAACGGGATCTGAGCCACAGGAGCTGGGGAGCACCAGAAAAGCGGGCATGGCACAGAGCACAGCTCCCAGCAGCAGGGGAAGGGCAGAGCACATGGAGCCCAGCAGCACAGAGTAGCACTGAGAAAGTAGGATGCAGCAAGGGGCAGCAGTGCCCTACCAAAGCTGCAGCCCTCCTGCAGTGCATGCGGCCCAGCATGGCACCATGGGCAGCAGCAGCAGCAACCGGGCACCAGCAGCCCTGAGCAGCACCAAGTTCAGAACGCTGCACATATGGACCATGCAAGAATTTCTGCTCTAACCTGGAAAAACACCCAGAGAAACATCTAGGTACATTACTCAGTTCCAAGCTGACTATGAGTCACCACCTCCTGCATCTGTGAGAAGGAAAAAAAAAAAAAGGAAGGAAAAAAAAATAGCAAGTGTGTTTCTGGGTTGCTTGCTTGGGAGGAGAGAGATTTCCAGGAGAAACGAGGAGGGGCGGCTGTGCTTTGTGCACAGCAACAGCCCATCCAGAGCCACAGCAACAGAGCAGCACAGCGCAGGGTATCTCCTGGGGTACCTCCCCATAGAGAGGCTGAGCAGAACGCTTTGGGATCCCTGTGCACACTGCACTGCTTGGCTCCCAAATCCGAGCTACGCATCAGATGGAAAACCTCCATCCCATCATCAATAGAACGAGCTATTTATAAACCCCAAAACCTCTTTTTGCGTTATTATCATCTCCCCCCCCAACAAACCCAGGGGAAAAAAGAACAAACCAAGCAAAATAAGGAATAAAGCAGAAGATGCTGCTGAGTGCACCCCAGCACGGAGCTGCGGCTCTGCAGCGCTGTGCCGCTCCCCAGGCAGTGCCCAGCGGAGCAGATGGCAGCGTGGGCGCGAGGTACCAGCCTCCTGGCAATCCGAACAGCTGTTACCATTAGAAAATGCTAATTGCCATCAATCAGGACAGCACCTACCCACATTTACATGCGAGCACCAAAAATAATAATAATAATAATAATAATAATAAAATAAAAAAACGTTACGTCTAAATTTCGCCCGAGTACAACACTCGCTGCATGTTAACTATGCAGAGCTGTTGTGCTGCTGCAATGGGGATGGCCCTGGTGATGGGCACAGCAGCACCTGCCCATGGGAGCCCAAGGAACCGGGTGCTCCCTCAGCCCTGCAGCTCCTTTAGCTCCAGCAATATGTGGTGCTCCATCCCCAGGCACAGTGTCAGTGCTGTGGGGCAGCCCCCTCCTTGCAGTCCCCCTTTGATGGGCTCCCCCTGTGCTGTGCTGTGCTCTGGCTGCAGCCCTGGAAGCTGACAGGTTGAGCAGGTTGCAGCACCGCTGCTCGCTCCCTGCAGCTCCCACCATCACTCGGCAGCTGAAGGAACAGCTCGGAGCTGCAAGGTCACTCAGCAGCACCATCTGTCCATGCACCGTGTGCTTCACCCTGGGGAGAGCAGGAGGAGAATGATGGCAGCACACTGAAGACCATCCCCTCCAAGCAGTGCCTGCAGCCAATGCACTGATGGACACAGTGCTGGAATGCACTCACCTTGCCCATTTGGGACTGCTCACTGGAGCACCCTAACAGCTCCATGCCCCCTCTCTGCACCAGGGACTATTTTGGGGAGCTGAAGTCACTTGCACTCAGGCTCTGAAGTCACCCCCATCTGCTTGTGCTACATCTCCCGTGCCTCAAAGTGTCAAAACAAGCGAGCTATCTCTGTCGAGGCAATCGTCCCCCACGCACGCTGTCCCAGATGCATTCCCAGCACCACAGTGTGGGGCTGCCAGCACTGTTGGGCACACAGGGACTGGGCCACACCAAGCCCAGCCACTACATAAGCACCAGACCCGAGTTCACGTGCAGACTTCATAACAAGGAACACTTCAGCAGGTGCTGAGGCACATCCTGATGCTCAGGGACACCTCTCCCAGCACTGGTGCCACCGCCACAGCCTCGATGACTGTGACCCAGTGTGCTCAGCCCTGAGCCCCACATCCTCACCCCACCCCAATGGGAACAGCCCACCTCGTGGCCCTACACCGACCCCAGGACCCCAAACCAGCCCTGGGATCCTCACGCTGGCCCCACAGCAGGACACCGTCCTACAGCAAGCCCTGCTGTGCTTGAGATTGTTTCCATATGGGAGCACCAAGCAGAGCTGCCAGCTCCCGGCTCCAGCGCTTGCTGCTACATCTGGAAACTCTTCTCACCCTTAATTGTTCTTAATGCTTTAACACACGGAGTGACTAATAAGACACTAATTGGGCGGCGTTAGCAGAGAGAGGCGGTGTGGGGAGCAGGGCTGGCAGTGCCCTCTGTGCTGTGCTGGTTCTTTCCCAGCCACTTTGCTGCAAACATCAGAAATCTCAGCAAAACTAATGCCTGCCCCAAAGCAATGAGCAAAGCCATTTCCCAAAGGCACAGTGAGCCAGGACCTGCAGATTTCAGCTTACTGTCCCGCAGACACTTGTTGGCAGCTGTGGAGCTGGAGGGAGGAGTGGCTGCAGTACAGTGTGGGGGAGGCTTTCATTGAGGGGTCTGAGGACTGGAAACAAGGAGGATGGAGATACATAGGGATGCATGGCCCCACTGCAGGAGCTGGGGGTCCCCAAGCCCATCCCATCCCACAGTGCACCAGCCCTGCCCCGGGCACACAGCGCTCACTGGATCTGCTCTACAGCGGGAAATAGCACAAATCTTGTTACACACCGCCTAAGCCTCCCTGGGCATGTTTTCTATAAATCTCCTGGAATTTATTATATGATAACTAGCCTGGAAAAGCCAAATTAAATCCACAGCCAAGAAACTGACTTTCAAGTGTGACCCAATTTCCTCACTCAGAGGGGAGGGGGAAGAGGGGATCCCGGTGACAGCCGCTCCCAGGCTGACCTCCCCCTGCAGCCGCCCCCCATCCTCCCCCTCGCCGTAGCCCCATCCTGACTTTGGGGATGGAGCTGCAGCCTTTCATGTCTAAGCGGATCTAGCACTCCCACTCACGGAACAAAAGCGCCTCGAGGGCTCCCCTTTCTGATGTTTTTCCATTGCTCAGTTTCAAGCCTTCCTTCCAGGAGCGCTTTCCCCGCGGGGAGGGCTCAGTTGGATTGGAGGATGATGGGGAGCATCTCCTTGGGGCTCAGCGACATGCAGGCATAGAGGATATATCTATGAGCCTCCTGAGCCAAGCAAAGCACCATGCTCCTGCCCTAGGGCTGGGGATGCCACATAGCCATCCATGACAGCCCCAGGCTGGACAACCCCAGCCCATAGGACCCAGTGGCAGAGCAGGGCATGGGGCAGCACAGGGCTGTGCAGCCCTGGGGGTGGGCTGGGGCTGTTGTTCTGGAACAGCATGCACTGGCAGAGCTGCATGTGGGAAGCTTGCATAATAGCGGCAGCCCACACTATGCCTGCTCCTACCCAGCATGATCAGACCCTCGCTTTCATGAGCAATAACATCCACCCAAAGTTTTCTAAAAGACAAAAAAAAAATAATAAAATAAGAGCTTCAAGGTGATACACAGAGCTCAGCTTCCTTTGCTGCCTTCAAGCTGATTAATGCAGCTGGGGAAATACATCTGCACAGCCTCCTCGCAGAGGCTTCGCTTTAATCCTTCTCTCAGGACAACCTCTGCCCTCAGCAGGGGGGGACTCAGCTCCTCCAATTCACACTCATTTTCCCATTCCAGAGCACTCCCATGGGACAGATGAAGCAGTGCAGCAGTGCTGATGGGCTCTCCCCACACCACTGGGTGCCGTTACATGAGAGATGCACACACACCACATTGCATCCCATGCAACACCCCATCATCATGCAGTGCCTATGTCGTGCAGCTCCAATCTATGGGGACGGGGGTTCCAAGTAAAGCAGCGCCTACCCCACATGTGGTGGCACACTCTGAGGGAGCTCCATGGAAGCATTCACACCCAGGCAGGTGGCACATACCCCTTGCACAGTGCCGGTACCAGGTATGGAATAACTCAGATCAGACCATGGGCTGCAGCACCAGGCATGGCCCTGGGGAAGCAGGACCTGGCCTCAGCCCCATGGAGACCACGCACTCCCTCCCTGCCCAGCTGTGTGGGGACAGACAGATGGACATACCTGGGGGTGGAGAGGTGCTGTGGGCGCAGCTGGAGCTCACGCTGATATCTGCTCCTGCGTGCGGTCGGGAAGAGCCGTCGGGGTCTCACAGCAGCGGCTGCTCAGCCTGCAAGAGAGAGGGAGAAGCTCCAGTGCTGTCCCTGTGTAGGCATCACCACTAATAACGGAGGAGGCTGCAGCAAAGCTGCTGAGCAGCACAGCTTGCAGGGTCTCATGTATATTTTGCCCCATCCCAACACGCAACTCGTGGCCATAACACATCCCACCTGGCTGCAATGGGCACAGCACGGCCCCCCAGTGCTCAGGGTTTCCCCTTGGTGGGGGCATCCCAAAGCAGGATGCAGCACACAGCCTGGGGAATAGGAGAGGCAAACAAACACCCCCAGCCCCTCAGCTCCTGGGAGGCAGCTGCAGTCCAACACTGTCTGAATGGCTCCATTTTGCTTTCCCCCCACTGGGCAAAGTGGGCAATCCTTTAACACATACCCCCCACTGTCACAGCCTTTCTCCTCACACCAGGTGGGACAGCATCAATCTTGGCACTGAGCATTCACCATCCACCCCTCAAATCCCAGCACTGCCCCCCCCCCACCCCATGTGAGTGATGTGAGTGCAGTGAGACGGGCCCTGCACTGGGAGCAGATTTATCCCCATGGCACAACAGGGGGCAGAGGGTGGCAGATAAGTCACTGGGAAGCAGCGGGAGCATCTCTCAAGGTCCTCCAAGGTTGGCTCATTACAAAGCAGAGAGAAGAGGGAAAAGGAGTGTCCATAGCAGCGTGGCACACAAGCATCCCTCTCATTTTGAGCAGCACGGAGCTCTGGGTGAGGGTCAGTGGCGACACCAGGACAGGGCACAGCCAACAGCACCACCAGCACAGATTCAAGCAGCATCCCAGCAGTGAGCAGCACTGCACCCAGATGGGGCCATCAGTCTCTGCGCAGCAGCTGCACAGCTGCCCCATCCCATAATGCTGCAAAGGGACCAAGAGCCACTGCTGGGAGCCCACGGAGCAACTCAGACATCAGCACCACACATGGGGTACCCTCAGCTCCAGGTATCCCCACTGCATGCAGCCTGCAGCAAGAGCTGCACCTGCGAGACCACAGAAAGCCACAGGGAGGAGAGGACCCAGAGCCATGCAGGGAGTCCCCAGGCTTCCCCAACCTGCTGGAATTCCCCTTCCATCCAATTATTCCTGCTCATTAGGCTCTGCTCCTGATTAACGCGTGTAGCAAGAGCGCAGCTCAACAGAACCTTACGCTTCAAACCCCCCCCCCCCCCAACCCCCGCCATCAGTCACCTCTGAAGTCAATCTGTCACAGCCCAATTTCCCAATCCACCCTGCACGGAAACCCATTTGCAGCTCTCCCTCAAATTAAGCTCCACTCGCAGCTCTGCTCCTCTCCTCCTTTGATTATTTTTGTTACCAGACACCGAAGCGGAGCGCAGGGTTAAGTGGAGATTCAGCCGTGCGGGCTCCTGAGAGCGGTTTTTAATCACGCACGCGGCTCCTGTGCTCTCCCACTGGCACAGCCACCATTAATCACCGCCAAACCGCTGCCTGCAGGCAGGGGACCCACAGCCCCAGGGTGCCCATAGCCCACGAGCAGCATCGCTGGGCTCCACTCCCCAGCATCTCCTCACCAACATGGACACATCCACCCGCTGTTCCACTCTTGCACTGCAGGGTTTATCCAAGATGAGATAAAACCTGAGATGCTTAGGACCCAAGGGAACGCCATGGAGATATGTGAGAGGAGGGTCAGGGCAGGGTGAGGGAAGGGCTCTGCACAGAGAGCAATGGACACAGCCCTGAGCTGCTGGAGCTCAGGGTGTGCCAGGACATGGCTCTCTGTTGTAGGATTTGGGTTTGGGTGGTGCTGGGGTTGGGTTCTGTGGTCCTTGCGGGCTCCTTCCAACTTGGGATCCTGCATGACTCCACGCTTATGCACAATGAATGTGGGATGTGGGAGCGCATTACTGATCCCCAGGTGCACTGCACCCTGCGTGCTGCTGAGCTGGTCCCAGACAATAAACCACTGCGATTGGATCTACAACCCAACCCCAGGAAGGCTGAGGAGAGGGTTTATCAAAGCCAGCAGCAGCCCAGGGAAGAGGAGTGATAACACTGCAGCAGCAATCCCAAGGCCAACCCCAATACCAATACAGCTGCTTATTTTTGGGCTGCTGGGTCAATGCTCTGCCCCAGCCCCATCTCTGCAGGACAAACACCCATACATGTCTGTGACTTGGATTTCACTGCGGCAGCATGGCTATGCAGAACTGTCCTTTTGGGCTGGGTTGTGTGGGGGGGGGGGGGGAGAGATGGAGGGGAGGGCTGTGAAGGCAAACATGGGCAGCTATTCTCCCTTTGTTCCAGCAGCAGGGGACTCTTTCAGCAGCAAATGCACTGAAGCAGCACTCGGAGCCTGTGCAGCCCCAGATAGAGCGGCTGCAGCAGCTGAGATCAGGAGCTATTTCCCACTTATCTGCGCCACGCTGATATCTGTGCAGCAGAACACAGCGTTGGGTAATAGGATTTCGATGCTGAACAGAAGATGCTTCTCCCCAAGCTTCTCTTACGTCACACCTGGAGGTATCCGTGGCCACAGAGGTGACACAGAGGAAGGCTAAAGACTCTGAACTCCTGCACCGAGGGAGCAGCATCTCCTTCAGCTGCAAAGCAGCAGAATGAATGTAACCTAAAGAATGCAAAGCAGAGCTCACCCCAGCACCCATGCAGCCCCCAAACCACACTGCATCCCCTCCTGCTGTCACCGGGCCCTGTGCTACAAAGGGCCCCATGTGGAGCCCCTGGGGCTGCGGGTGAGCAGCTGCTGTACCATCAGCATGCAGTGCTGCAGAGCCCGAGATAACGAGCTCCAAACGGCACACAGTGCATGCTGCTCACGATGCGCAGCGCTAAGTCCTGAAAGGCTGCGGGCAGGGAAGGCTGAGTGAGCCAAAGGAAGGGGCTCATTAAGGAGCAGAGCGGGCGCTGGGAGCAGGATGTGCCCCGCTCTCTGCATTTGCATGTTGGAACCCAGCTCCAGAGAACAGGGAGTTATCGCAGCCTCATTTAGTACTGGAGGTGCATTTCTATGAGATTAAAGGGCCGGGAAGGAAGGGAGAGAGAGGCATGGAGCAGGAGGAGAAACCACCTTGAAAACCAGGATGGAGAAGGGCTTGGGAAGAGCCTGGAGAGGTCAGAGGGACCTGCCCCTATACAGACAGCAGCTGCAGGCACAGTCCCTCTGTTGCAGCCCTCTGGCTCCTCACCATTAGGAACACACTCAACCCTTCTGTGCATTCCCCAGCGCTCAGAACAGGACTGGCAGCACAGCCCCTGGCCATGGCAGCCCCATCCTCACCCCACAGGGACCACCTGAGGGCAGTGCGTGCCCAGGGGGAGGGCACAGGCAGCACCTGCTGCGGGGGGGCCGGGTGCCAGAGGAGCGGTGCAGCCTGTTCCTCTGCACAAGTGCATTAAGTATTCCACACAGCACTTTTGCTGTAAATCACTTCCTATTCAGGCTCACTGCTGAGGGTCTCTGAAGGTCGATTTTCCATGGTTATGACAACAAAAACTAAAATTGGGTCAAACCTGAAAGGTATTATCTTCCTCCAAGCTGCTAAATGCACAATAGTAATGAGGTTGGTTAAGCAATTCACCCACAGACTGCATTATTTGCTCTGAAGATGTATTAACCAGTTAAATGAGCGTGATAAGGCAGCTCTGCTTATTTCCCTCAGCAGCGCACAGAGATCTGAGGCTCTGGGTCTCTGCATCCCTGCTAATAACCACAACTGCAGCAGCTCCGACAAAGCACCGCTCTGCTGCAAGCCAGGCTCTGCCCACCTGACCCACAGAAAGGGAATGGGAGCTTTAAAGGCACCCCACACACCTCCTCCCTCCCCTTGCTTTTCCTTCTTAAATGCTCGTCTCCCCTACCCCAATCTTGCTGTGTTAGGGTTAGGGTCTCCCCAAGCTTATCCTCACCGCCCCTGGCTACACCAGCTTTCAGCATTCAACCCACAGTGTGTCACCACGTGCCCACATGTGTGCACACAGCAGTGAGTTCTCAGCTGGCACATAGGGCTGCTGAGCTGTGGGTAGGGGTTTTATTGGGAGCTGGCAGAGGTGGGATGCAAGGAACGTGTGTTTGTATGGGATTTCTGCTGCTTTTCTGAAAACAAACACCATTCATGTAAATAGAGCCGATGTAAACAAGCATGACCCCAAAATCCATGCGCAGCTGTACGTAACAGGAGGGAAGGAGGGAGAGAGGAGGAAGAAACACTTCAGTTAATCCCTAAAATGATAAGATGGAGAAGTTCGAACGGAACAGAAAGCATCTGTGCCTGCAGCAGGACAGGACTGCCATGGAGCAGTCATGGTGCCATTCCCCCATGCAGCTCCAGTGCCCTGCGGGGATGGTCCCAGAAGGTTCTGTTGTTCCCTCTGGTGCTCCAGCTGGTGCTTTGCCAGCAGGCAGTAGGTGCATGGAGAAGCGCCAGTGCTTTCTAGCACAGAAGGACTGAGGTATCCTGAAGTTGGATCCTTGTCAGCAGCTCTGGAAGCAGCACCTCCGCCAAGCACGGGACCAAAATACGGCTGTGATGCTCTCAGCAGGGGTGGGACAAGGGGAGCTGCCCTGAAGAATGGCCATCCCAGCTGCATGCACAGCACTGCCTCTCAAGGTGACACCCCGGCTGCTCAGGGATGCCTTCACCACTCCTCCAGCCATTATTAGATCTTAAACTCTTTCCCTCGCCATCTGCCACTCACTACTCACATTTTAAGGATGGAAATGACAGCTTCCCCATAATCAGCCCTCTGGAAACCCCGCAGGGCTCAGTGTCATGGAATGAGGAAATTGGTAATTCTGCTTGAGGAGGACTGTGACCTCCGATCACACACAGTGCTCAGACCTGGCTTGCTCCATCCCTGGACCATGGTAGCTTGGGATGGCTCTGCCCCACGATGGTAAGCCATTGTTGCTCCAAATCCCAGACAGCCAATGTACAAATCCAACCCAAGATGCACACCCAACCCAACACACAACAAAGTGCATAGCCAACACAACTTATTCTCCCAACCCAACTCACACCCAAACCGATGCACGAACCCAACTCAACTTACACCCCAAACCCAAAGCACTCCCCAATCCAATGTGCACCCAGAACACAGCTGCATCACCAGGGCCAGTGCCCAGTTTTGCCAGTGCACCAGGAAAGGCAGCCTATGTCCACAGCAATGTGTGTATCACAGGGAAACGTGAGCATCTCCAACCTCCATGGGGGTTTCATGCCAAGAGGCTCCAGGACATACAGTGACAATGTGATGCCCCAGGGTCCCCAAATGCCACTGCACTCAGCTCTGCAGCCCTGCTGCTCCCAACCCTGCTGTTCCAGGCAGCTGCCGTAACATCTGAGCCCCGCTGCCCTTTGCAATGCTGTCGGTGATGGGAGGGAGCCAGGAATGCCAGGAGAAGTGTTCCTCATTTTGAGGAGCTGGATCACCTAAAGACTGGCAACAACCCAGGGCCTGGAGAGACAAGTCCCAGATTTATGAGCAGCACGGACGCAGAGACAGAAGAGCTTTAGTGAACCTGGTTGAAAGCTCATGGGAAAGGCGACAGTGAAAGATGGGAGCCACCAGGCAACACCAGCTCTCCAGAAAGAAAACATAAGCAGCACAAGAACCGAGCCCACCAAGTGACAGCCCAGCACCCAGGAACCATGCAGCAAAAGCAGCGTGGCACACAGCGGGCACACAGTGCCTGGCTGCTGGCCCCTGAATCCGTGTGTTAATTAACATTCCACGTGTAAAGTTGGGATTGTAATTACTGCAACTGATTAACAGGCCGAAGGTAGCCAGTCTCTGAGGGAGCAGATTAACAGAGGCTCTCTCAAGCTCCTGCTCTCACCTCAGCACTGCCGATGCATTTTAAGCAGGGCCTGATGCCCCCACTGGCAGTGATTAATGGGCTCTGAGAACATGTGGTTGCTCCTGCCCCGCTGCTCTTCCCATGATCTGAGATGGGATGGCACAAAGCTCCTCCAAGCTGTGCTCTGCCCCGGGGACAACACTGCTACCAGGGGACCACATGGAAACACAGAAGCTCCATGCAATGCTCTGTACACCATTCCATGCAATGCTCCATGCCCTGCTCCGTGTCAAGCTTCATGCCAAGCTCCGTGCAATGCTCTGTGCCCTCCTCTGTACAATGCTCCATGCCCTGCTCCATGCAATGCTCCGTGCCCTGCTCCATGCCCTGCTCCATGCAATGCTCCGTGCCCTGCTCCATGCAATGTTCCGTGCCCTGCTCTGTGCACTGACCCAAGTAGAACAAGGGGGAGTGCAGCAGGAGGGAGCCTAACGAGACGCCAATAATTACCAGCAGATCAGACGATCAGCTGTAATTAAGCACTATCCACAGGCAGACCGTTCGGCTGCAGACTTCCTTCCCTTCTTTTCCCCAAGACTGCAAAATAAATTATCCTGCAAAGTTAGCCCAGGCTGAGCTATGGAAACAATTAAACAAAAATTAAATCTAATTCATTTATACTCGGAGCACAAAGTGGATAATGTGGGGGTTTTCTTCTCTCTCCTCTCTTTGCCTTGGTGTTACAGAGGACTATTATGGGAAATTAATCACGGGGAAAAGCAATGAACGTGATCTATCGCTCTTTAAAAGTGCACTGTAGTGATTATATAAAAATCTATTAGAGCAGCCAGGAAATTTAAGAGTGACACCATTTAAAAGGAAAAAGGAAACGGGGCCGGTGGCAATTTCTGCACAGACGGATCCTTGAAACGAGGAGCAGGAGGAGGTCAGGCCTGGGGGGTGGGGGCACAGCTGCTCCTCACCCCCCATAGAAATGCAGCCAAACACCCCAGGGCAGAGCTGGGGCTGCAGCTCAGGAGCAGCAATGCATGGAAACACAATGGGGCTGGTGGGGGAGCACCGGGGATGGGACAGGGGATGGTCCAGACAGCACTCATGGATGGGAGCAGGGCTGTGTGCGATGCTCTGAGCCCACAGGGATTGGGTGTGGGGTGTGATCCTCCTGCTCAACCATGTAAAGGATGCAATAAAACCTTTGTCTGGGCAGATTTCATCATAAATCCTCACCCCCGGGTCAGCCCGATGCTTTCATGGCACCATCAATCCCAGGAGATGTATAATCATCGTGCTCAGCACAATGCCACCAGGGGGGACCCCATCCCAGGAGGGGACAGCAGACATCCCACTGCTCCCTGCACCCTGACATATCAACACAGCCATTCTGGGGATGGGGATACTCACATAATGCCCCATCCTGGAGGTGCCCAATGCCAACTTAGATGGGTCCTGGGCAGCTCAAGCTGATGGGGGGCGACTGGCCCATAGCAGCGTGGTTAGAACTGGGTGATCTTTAAGGTCCCCTCCAATCAGAGCCATTCTGTGATGCTTTGCCACATCTGGCAGAGACCAAAGGGGATGTGGGGAGGCAGCACCCCATGTCCCAATGGCACTGCAGGGCAGTACAGGGGGAGTCCCAGCCCGCAATGTTCCCAGGCCATTGCCCCAGAACCAATCTTTACCAACAATCCACTTCTGCAACAATACAGGCAGACGCCTTGATGTGAATTGAATGGAAGTTCCTCCTCCCTACCAGGCTAATGGAAACAAAAACCCACACAGCTCTCCCTCCAATGCATCTTTTCAACAATTTCAAAGAAATAAGCTTTTAAAAAGAAAAGAAGAGGGGAAAAAAAAGGGGAGGGGGGGGAAGAAGAACTCCTTTGATCTCAGCAGCCCGTTTGTTTTGTCCATGCCGGGATTTAATTGAGGAGGGACGTCCTTGAATAAACGCAGAGATGTCCTCGCTCCCCAGGAAGCCCGCTTGAAGCGGCAGCACTGCTGTGCAATGCTTTCTAATAGCCCAGGGTGAGCTGGGATGGTGTCACCCACGGTCCCACAGCACCTGATGGGAGGAAGGAAGGGGGAGGGTGGGGAGGGAGATGGAGGATGCTGCTGTCCCCTTGCCTACAGTTCAACCCTGTGCCACCATCAGGTTGAGGTGTTGGGAGGGCAAAGCGGCAGCCCGGGCTGGGATATGGCCCACTGCTGTAAGGGAACAGGAGTGGGGTTTGTCCTCCTCCATCACTGCCAGCCCCAAAGGTGAATTCGGACCCTGGGAGTAATTAATGGTGATAAAGGTGAGCAAAGGGAGAGAGGACACGGGGAACTCCCGGCTCATTAAAGCTTTTGCTTCCTTTATCCCATGGTAACAGCAGCTCCTTTTCTCCCCACAGCCCCCACGTTCTCCCCCAAGGGCACAGTCCCCCCTTGTTGCCAGGCTGGGGGCACCCCACAGCGCCTGGACCCCTGAGCTGCACACAGGCCAACGGCGAGCTGATTAAAGCAATTAGGGCTTTAAATAGTAACATCAGAGTGGCTCATCAGCACTGAAGAGGCAGTCAAGTGACAGGGCTGAGGATCCTATTTAGGGATGCAGTTGGCACAGCATCCCAATCCCTGAGCCCTGCACAGCATGGCCGTGCCATGGGGCGCCCACCCCACACCCAGGCAGCACCATCCTTTTCTCAGGTTCCTTATTCCATTTGGTTTAATTATCTTATAAAGGCTCAGGGAAGAGAAACGTGGGAAGAATGGAGCATTGCTTCTCTGGGAGGCAGCACCGCACACCAGCATCCAAAAAGTACCTTTTGCAATAGATAAAACAGAACACGCACATCTTGTCTGTTTGGACTCAAAGCCTGATGTGGCAGAGATTTAAGGCAGTCTGGTGGGAAATCCGTCTATTTTAGTATATAAGAATCTCCAATCACAAAGGAATCTGGACACAAATACAGATGCAGGAGCAGCACAAACAGCCGTGAAATGCTCCATTCCCTTCCTTCTGCTGTCTGATTTCCTGCCCTTGGATTTGTTTCTTGCTACAGCTGGCGAGCTGCTGCACACAGATGGATGCAGCGCAGCCCCAGCACCTCCTGGGATACTGGCAGCAGGGTGGGAGGGACGGGATGGCATGGGATAGGATGGGACAGGATGGGATGGGAGGGGATGGCACGGCATCACTCAAAGCAGAGCTACCCCACATACAATCTCTGCACCCCAGGGCAATGGCACAGCTGCCCTGTGAAGCTTTCCCCTTTCTCCATCAGGAGTCAGGGGGTGAGATAGAAGCTCACCAGCCCCACACACAGCCCCTCACTGTGTGAATGCCCATACTGACGTGTGCCAGTTGCTGTGGTTGGCACAGGGATCCCACCAGGGGGATCCGCCACTCTCAGGTGGGGACAGGAGACAACAGCACAGGAGTGGATCCGGAGCAGAGCCACTCATTGGCTTCCTGCAAGCTCAGGAGATGCTGTAGGAGGGTACTGGCAGAGGCATTTACATTTATTTATAGGCATTTCAGTGGCACTCAATTAAACGCTGCGGTGAAGATATTGCAGCGTGAAGAGTATTTAGAGCCATTTAACACCTCTGAGTCGGCACAAACCCATCTGATCCCCAGGGTGAACTGGGGCAGTGTGAGCTGGGGGGCTGTCCTGATCCAGGAAGGTGGATGGATGGATGGATGGATGGATGGATGGATGGATGGATGGATGGATGGATGGATGGATGGATGGATGGAGCTGCTCACAGCAGAGCATCCCTCACCTCACCTCGCTCTGTGCTTTGCAGGAGGGGCACGGGGGTGCATGGCCCCCTCTATCCCTGGGTAGAGCCCAGCTCTGCAGCCTCACAACCCAAATGGAACAGTGCTCAGAGCATCCCTGCCCCTCTATGGAGGTTCACCCACCCAACAAGACTCAGGATCACCCCGCTGCCCCCCCAGCTCGCCCCACACGCTTGAGATTGTGTTGCTTGCAAATGGCTGCAATTAAGTTGATACAGCAGCGGGACAATAATTGCTGTTTCCTTAGCTCGGCAATACGACCCTGGAAACCCCCATTATCCTAATCACTGTCAACCAAATCCAATCGCAGCGCGCATACAAACCCGGTGCGCTCCGCGGTGAAACAGAGCACCGCAGAAGGCTGAACCGTTCCATAAATCTACTCGGCACTTAACACCGCCTGCTAAATGGCCCCGCTTAATTATAGCTCTATAAACATGACTTTATAGCAATATCAATACCGTCAAAAATCAATCCCGCTGACGGACACGCGGACAGGGTGGCACTCTGCCTGCAGGGCGCTCACAATGGGGACACCCATAGGTGCCACCCGCTTGGCCCCATTGCTCGCTCGTCCCCAGGGCACACAGTGACCGACCCCTATTGGGAGCCGCCCCTCGCTGCCAAACCCGCCGCCACAACATTAGCATTACAACCCACACCGATCTTTGTCAATTACGCTCCAGTATTTGAGCTCTAACCAGCTTTAAATTGAATCAGGACGAAATCATCAGTATAAAAAGAGCCCGCACCAGCCTTTCAATTCCAGCACTGGGGAAAAAAAAAAGTTATACATCTCATAATGGCCTTCTACCCCATAATGAACAGGAAAAATAAATTAGATTCCCAGCTAAGGGTATATTTATACAATTTCATTATGTGCCCATGAGCAAGTCTGGTTTTCACCAAGATAAAAATGAGCTCTCAGCAATGCTTGTACTAAATAAATGGAGTGATTTAACAGCTTAACAAGGAGTGTGAGAGAGGGGATGGGGAACTATGGCAAAAATGGAAAATAAAAATACAAATATATATATTTATATATATAAAACTTTTAGAATGCTTGTGCTTTTTTGTGAGCCCAGATGCTGCACGGCGGGGCTGCACCATGCCCAGCACTGGGATGGGATGGGATGGGATGGGATGGGATGGGATGGGATGGGATGGGATGGGATGGGATGGGATGGGATGGGATGGGATGGGATGGGGGCTGCTCTCATCCCACAGCATCGCATCCCTGCAGCACTACCCCTCTGGGACTGGAAGGGGATACTGGCATGATATACTGTCATGATACCCATGTGCTCCTGCATTGAAGCAATGCCCGCACAGCACAGCCCCCAGCACAGCTCTCTGGGAGCACCACGTTCCCCTGGTGCTGCTTCAGAGCACCACAGAGCCCTGCAGCTCATCTCCTGTGCAGACACACAGCAATGATCCCTCTTCCCTCTCCCCTCAGTCCAGATGCAACCCAGTGAGAGAAGAAAGGAGCAGCAGAAAGAAACCCCAGGGCCTTGGGATTGTGGAAGCTGAGGATGGGCAGAGTGGGCATGGATGGGTGCAGGAGTACCAGGAGCACAGCATGCAGCCACAAGCAGAGATGTGCTGATGGCTCAAGGCGCAGCGTGAGCACCCCAGGGAAGCTGGGAGCTCAGTGGGAGCTCACCCACAGCTCAGCTCCACGGGTTGTGGCAGCACGGCACAGCATGGCACAGGGATTGCACAGCACTGTCCCTGCCGGCTGCTGCTGCTGCAAAGCCCCTCTCTTCCAGCCAGCTGCCTCATGCACAGCCCGCATTCCCTTCCAACCAATTTCACCCAGCCCAGAGGGAAATG
This sequence comes from Coturnix japonica, assembly GCF_054131305.1. Taxonomy (NCBI): domain Eukaryota; kingdom Metazoa; phylum Chordata; class Aves; order Galliformes; family Phasianidae; genus Coturnix; species Coturnix japonica. Next base: position 5,525,314 of record NC_140685.1, read on the forward strand.
CTTAACTCCCTCCTCCGAGTGCAGCCTGCTTAATCAACCTCCTATTATCCAATTCGGCCGCCAGCTGAAACCCAGCCATGCTTTTCACACCGCTTCCCCCATCTCCCTGCCCGTGGGGGGCTGCAGCACATCTTCACCCCACGAGGCCCACGCTGCACATATACACACAGCCATAGAGCTGTGGGACCCCTGGGAACGGCCCCTTACAGCCCCACACTGTGCATCCATCCGGGCTCAGCATCGCAGCCCAGGCAGGCTGATCCTAAACCCATAACCCACACTTGAATAGCTCATCCATTTCATGGCAGCTAGCTGCCAGCAGGCAAATCTGTCCTCTCAGCAGCAGCAAAACCAGAGCTAAGCAGTTGCCTTTTCTTTTACCGTTCCCCCCTCCTTTTCTAAATCAATTGCCAGGCCACATGGTCCATTGCAACGATCTGGAGAGCAGGAGACATCTCCACGAGGGAGCTTGGCAGCGTGTCACAGCTTTCCTGCCACAAGGTGACATTCCCCCCATCCCTCCCTGCCCCAGGGAGTGCAGAGGATTAATAGTGCCACGGGGCTCTGGGGATGTGTGTGCTCAGAGTTATGAGCCTGCTTCAGAATTGGAGTTCCCTCCTTTGCTGCAGAGATTGATCACCACTACAAACACCATTTGGGATCACCTGTCCCAACCCGCAGCCTGGCTGGGGGAGAGGAGCATTCCCTGCACAGCACTGCAACATTGGATGGAGATCTCCTTCCCAAGGAAAGCAAAGACAGCAGCTGTGCCATGAGCTTGAGTCCCTCCCATATAAATTAAGGCCAGGTAATGCTTAACACAGTATTTTAACCCCAGCCCAGGCAGTTTGCTGGGGCTGCTTGCACCCCCCTGAAGGGCTACAAATGGTTTTACACTTTTCCTTTCGACTGGGGAGAAGGAGAGCAACGTCGGCTCAATAGCAATTGGAGCAAACTGCAGCTCTGAAGCAGCCCAAGCTCACATTACCACTGCAATGTGGGAACGAGCTGATCAGACATGGGGTCAGACACCCCAAAATGAAACAAACCTTAAGGAGATGAACACGGCTCATGCACCCACACAGCACTGATGGGCAGGAGGAGAGGCCACAGCATGTAATGAGACCTTCATCCCCAGAGGAGGAGGAGGAGGAGGGTCCCTCAGTCCCTGCCATGCTCAAAGGCAAAGGGCCCTCTCGCCCCTGTGCCCCCTGCCCTCCCTTTGCCCTTTTGTGCTCTGAATCTGCCTCCCCAGCCCTGAATCGAGTAGGATGCAGGTTCGGTTGGGTTGGATGCTAGAGATTAGATTGCATCTGTCTGGGTATAAATAATTTACTGCTTGATGGTCAGAGTGAATTTAATTAGTTCTTGTTCTCCTGATAGAATCAGCCCACCGCTGCTAAAGCATTTCACTCCGAATTAGCCTGAAAAGGACTAACAAGGCAGTGCTAATTTTACACACACAACATCCCCCGCAGTCTCTGAAAATACAGCTCCATGGAGCAGCACGCTGCAGTCCCTGCCTGGGGGGTGGGGGGGGAGGAACAAACCCTGGGCACAACCTGTGAGAAGAGATGGGGGCACATGGGTAAGGGACAGCACCATGAAACCAACCCCAGCTCTCCTCCCACTGCCCAAAATTGCATGTCAATGGCAGGACCCTGAGTCCCAGGGCAGGACCTCAAGCCCCAGGGTGCAGCCATGCAGTCCACCCCCCCCCCCCCCCATCCCCAGCATGGGGTCAGGCCCTACTGTTGGGATGTGCAGGAGCAGCAGAAGCCTCACAGCAAAGTGAGCACAGAGCTGAGAGCTGTCAGTGACCTGGAAGGAGAGCACGGAGCGGGAGCGCTCCCTCTGCTCCACATCAGACCCCGTGTTCTCCTCTAAGGACGGTGTCTCATTGACTGCAATGCATTGCTGCTCCTGCCTCCCTCCTCTGACCTACCCTGTCTCCACCACGATTTATGCTCCACATTAGCAGTCTAGAGAAGCCTCTTCCCACGACGCCGGTGAGAGGTGGCACTGCGGGTGTCTGTGCTGCACTGAGCAGTGCCCAGCAGGTGCCCCCCAACCCCCACCAAACAAAGGGCAGTGAAGGATCTCTTCATACCAGCCACAGATATTGCTGTGAGCAGGGTGACAGCAGAGCTTGTTGATGTCTTGGGCACCTCTGCTCTGCAATGGAGCAGCAACCTCAGCCTTGGGAACTGCCCCTGACCTGGGAACCTTTTGCCCTAAGGTGAAGTTCAGCCCCATTCATGCCAAGGGAACCACCAGGCTCCTTTTCTTCACTCAGCTCCCATTGCCAGGCTCTGGCTCTCAGCCTGCAATCCAACATGCAGCATCTCCCTCAATACATCATAACCCCAGAAAGACAGACCAGCAAAAAGCCATCAGCAGCTGTCACAGCCTGCAGCAAACCCATGGGCTTCCACAAGCCCATAGGAGCATGCTGCCCTGCCAGGTGCTGCAGGAGGGACACAGCACCATGGGACAGGTATCATCTACCCACCCTGAGGTCATCCTCTAGGGCAGTTCTGTCCCTGCCTCAAGCAAGACAGTCACTTTACATGGAAGACCTGAAAGACCTCAGCCCCAACAGGGCTGTCGCTACCTCACATGGATGTCAACAGCACCTGGCCCTGGAGATACCCCTGAAAGCCAGGTCTGAGCCCAGCAGCTAGAGAGGAAGCAGTGAAATGCATTGCTGGGAGCAATGCCAAGCAGAGGAGAGCAGCGGCCACCACAGCCATGTGAAATGGAGGCTGAGAGGTGAAGGAGAGGCTGAAAGAGTTCAGGCTGGAGCCTCACAGCATCCCTCAGTGCAGAGCCAACCCCAGCGCCCCAGCTGCTGCCCCAGACCCCCACTGCTGGGCAGCACCAGCACCAGCCACAGGGATGCACAAGAGCTCAGCAGTCCCAATGCAACCTGGTGCCCAGCAACACCATCAACCAAACCAGCAACACCAGCCCTGCATTCCCCCCTCCCCCCCACCCTGCAGCAGGCAGTCTCTGCTGTCTGCTTGCATATTGTTACCCTCACTCCTATATCCACATAAGCTGTGCTGACACCTCCTCTTCATCACAGTGCCCGGCCCTTCCTCGGAGGCCATGCATCTCAAGCAGGACAGCACCATAAATATTGCATAGGAGGTGGTTCTAATCTAGTTATGGGTTCTGCCTCTCACGCTCTTCCATCAGGGAGCCTTGGATTGAAATTGAAGTGTATTAGTATAATTTTATCAGGTTTTATTAAGCCTGGGGTCTTACGTTTTTGATATATAGTTTTAATTAAGTTTTAAGTCAAAGAATGCAGCCGCTCATATTTTATCTTGCCATGTCACATCAGAGGGAGGCAGTTAATCAGCCTGTACAAAAACTTCCCATCGCCCATGAGGAACACTCCTGAACTCTGCCTGCAGGAGCTCAGCCCTCCCCCATTGAAAACACTGGGCAGCAGCATCCAGCATAGCCCAGCATGGGCACAGGCTGGGGTCATTGGGGAGGCCCTGTGGATGTATGGCTCTGCATAGAGGTACTGCATGTATAGAAAGGGATTCAATTAAAAACCATTTAAAAAACAAAACAACTCTCATATTTCGCACGTCAAGTTTCTCCATAAGGGAGAAATACAGACAGAAACCTCCATGTGTAACATGAACAACGTTGGGATCTGCGCCCTGCCAGCAGCAGCCACTACCCAAGCAGCCTCCCCAGGCCTCCCCCAAGGGGCAATGATGGTACCAGACCCATGGGCATGAGGGAAGGTGTTGGGGGGTGGGGGGGTAACCAGCCTTACTGCACCACACAGAGCCCCAAGCACCCACCCTGCCTGGCACGCATGTTCCCACAGCTCCCACCCCGAAGCAGCACAGCCCCCACTGCTCCCACCAGCAGTTCTCGTCTATTTTAGGCTGCTCTGAGAGCTCCAGTTTCTATATGAGGAGAGAAACACAAGGAGTGCGGCTGCTCGGCTGCTCCCTTCACACCACTCCCTCCCCAGCCATGCAGCCCACAGTCCCAATCTCCCCATGCCCTCTTCTCCCTTCTGCTGCCCTAGAGCCCTTCCCAGCCCCTGGGGTCAGCACCAGCTCCCCATCCCCCCCAAACCATCATGGTACAGGAGGATTAACACAGCCCCAGAAGCCCCAACCGTGGGTGTCTCCCCACATGGGATGGCCAAAACCCACAGCGCTGTGGCAGTGCCATGGGAACAGCAGCAAAGAGGAGGGAAGGGAATCCCAAGAAGGAATGATTCTGTTCATCCGTTGCAAGATCGATAAGACGTGGTGGGGAGGAGGGGGATGGGGAGAGCATTTTGCTTTTCACCCTTTCTCATTCGCAGAGAAACAGAGATTTGGGTTTGGATTTGAACATCACCCAGAAGGGAAGAATTTTCTTCCCTCTCCATCCCTGTTCTCCCAATTAAATGGGACTGGGGGCAAGAAGCTTCATGCCAAGCAGCCTCATACTGCACAACACCTAAAAGGACGGTTCCCCAGCCCCACACCAGAGACCCTACATCCACCCACAGCACAGAGGGGACACATTGTGCCCAGAGCACACCATGTCTGTACAAATAAGGAACCCACAGCACAGCATGGCTGGGATGCTCTCCAACCCGCGCACGCTGCAAGGCAGAAGGTGCACACAGAGCCACATCCAGGCTGGAAAAAGACTCCCTGAGAGCCTGGGGCGTGCATGGACTTCAAGGCACACTGCAGCCCATTGCAGCCCCAGCTCCATCCCCTGGAGGCTGTGCTGCCCGGTGCCCTCACATCACCATCATCTCTACTCCCTGCATTGCTGGGGGGGGGGACGGGCACCTCCATGGGGATGTTTCAGATGGGCAGCAAGAGAACAGGGGGAATGAGAGCGCTGTGTGCCATCTCGATGCGTGTATTTATATCCTTCCCCGACGCAGCATCCCTTTGTAACGGAGCGGAGCACGCATCGGCAGGGCTGTCAGCTCGGCGGCATGTTACAAGTGTTTGATATGGAGATTTTGGCAGTGGGAATGGATGTACCTCGCTGAGAGGTTTATGTAAAATGACAGCTTCTGGAAAACGAAGCACTTAGATTAAGGAGGGGAAAAATAAAAGTACAAACAAAAAGGACGGGGGGGTGGGGGGGGGTGTTTCCAGGCAGTGGGGCCGGAGCGGCCGCCTCTCCCCATTGCAGCCCCCAGCCCCGCTGCCCCACTTCCCTCTCCTGCTCTCCATTTGCTGTTTACTGGGCTCAGCCTTTCATTGCTGCCTGTGCGTAGGCATGCGTGGGTGGAGGGAGGTGGATGCCATGCAGAATGCTGCTCTCAGGGCCCACCAGCTCTGCCCATTGCAGGGGGTTTCAAAGACCAGGATGGCTGTGGTCTCACCCTTTGGCTCTTATACCCTCCTGGGTTGTCCCTGGCCCAGGGGTAGAATGCACGCCTGCAGCAGGTCCTGCTCGTACCCAGCTATCATGATCCATAAAGGAGCTGACTTATTTCTTACCTCTCCGCAATGAAGGATGGTGATTACCCTCCATCCCAGTCCACAAAGCTTAATCCAAATTGATGGCCTCCCAGAGATTGCTTCTCCTACCTATCGCCCAATATAATACCCAGCCCTCCCCTGCCCACCTCTGCTGAGGAGCAAAACATCAGAGTAACTCATGCCAGCTCTGAAGGAAAGGCCATTTATCCTGAATTGAAGGGCTCCCATACCAGACATTAGATTCACCGTGTGCTGGGGACAATGACAGCAGCCTGAGCTGTGCCAGTCTGCAGGGTGAGGGTCTGCCTGGCCCCAAGAGCAGTGCCACCCCCCTCACACCTCTATGGAGCAGGATGTGCCCCACAGGGCACTGCTGGGACCGCGCTGCCCCACAGGCACTGTGCTCAGCCCCTGTCCTGCTCTGCTCTCAGTGCAGCATTGGGCTGCGTGCGTGTAGGTCTGCCGAGCTATAAATATCCAGGGGCAGGGATGACAGTGAAGGCTACAGCTCAACTGCATGCCATATATTATGGGAGCACAGCACAGGCACTGAACTTAACCGCTGTGTGCTTCCCCCCCACAACACTTTAATGAAAAAGCTTTCCCGTGTCCTACTCGTGGACAAGATCCACTGGCAAACACGCAATCGTCCCTCCAGCGCATCCACCTCGGCTGTCCCCAGCAGTGCTGGGACGCAGCATAGCGAGAAGAGGCAGCTGCATCCCAGCAGCACCAACTGCAGCCCCTCAGCTCCATCCCCAGCCCAAAACTTGCAGCACCCTCCCCACTAATAGCATCCCTGCTGACCTCAGGTCCCCCCTCAGCTGCTGATCCCTGCACCCTAACCCTACATGCCTGCACAGCACATGCAGGGGATCATGGGCCCCAGTGGCCTCAGCCCTGGGCAGGAGAGCTGATGAACATTCATAAATCAACATTCCCTTTTGCTTGCTTAAGATATCCTCATTTATCCCGCACCACAGGTGTGCACGGCACTCAGAGCCAGAGAAGCAGCCGCGCTCCCTGCCAGGAGAGCTTACTTTCTAATTAGACAGATAACAGCAAATCATGACAACAGACCACCGTGGGGAATGGAAAGGACTGCTGCTCTGCGGACAGCGGGAGGTTCGGGGCCGTTCTGACACATACACCGCTTGTTTCACATTCATTTCCCACACCTGATAATGGGAACGCAGCAGCAGCCCACACTACAGCCAGAGCCCGAGGGGAGAACATTAGCAGGAGGAGGAGAAGGGAGAGGAGCTGGTGGGGTAGGGGGGCCCCAGCCTCAGTTCCCTTCGCCCTCTCCATTGCTCCTTAGAACCAAACTTCCCCGTGCATGGCAGGCTGCAGCGCGTGTGTTTGCATGTGTTTCCAGCCCAGTCTTTAAATGAGGTCTTTGCGGAGAATTTACAATTCCCCCATGGCCTCAATCTTGCAAAGATTGCTTTTTTAACACTGTTGGGCTTTAATTCTAATAAGCCTCGTCTTTATTACGGAACCAGGTCACATTGCCTTGACACTGCAAGAAAATCTTTCATCAGGAGGGAAAACAGAGAAGAGGGAAAAGAAAGGAAGGAAGGAAGAAAAGGGGGGAGGAGGAAGACGGGTGAGACAAACAAGCAGAGCTGCTCCCCTCACCTGAGGGACACGGAGGACCCGCAGAGCTCCATAGAGAGCACAGCCCCCTATGCACACCCCAACCCCCAGCAGTGCTCCCGGTGCAGCTTTGCCTCCCACACACCTCCCACCTTCAGCTGCTGAGAAGTGCTGGGGGAGCAGGAGGGGCAGCACGGCGGAACTTTGACGGACACAACCAGGACAGAGTTCAGACGTGCACATACACAGAGCAGCTCTGCATCGCCTGCCCATGGAGCAGCACAGCCCCCACCTGCCAGAACCACAGCCCGCCCCAGGGCTGGAACAGGGATCTTCCCCGCTGGAAACTGAGAACCCTCCAGCATCGCATCCCACAGCCATATGGGGGCATTGCCTGCCTTTCCAGCTCTGCACCAGCTCCATCCTGTGCCACTCTTCAGCATCACTTACCCAACTGTGGCTGCACCATGGACAGAACCCAAAGGCAATAGCACCCATTGATGCTCCATCAATGGGAGTCAGGGAAGAGCAAGGACTCAGCCCCCCCACCAGACACCAGCCCCAGTGACACCACCACTGCAACCACCCCTCACTGCATCAAGCTCCACACTTCCAAAAGCAGCAATGCAGCTCTGCACAAACACCTCCATCCCATGCCATGGACCCCATATCCACCAGCTCTATTTGTGCTGCTGGGCTGGGAAGAGCAGAGCTTTGCTAAACCAATGGGGGAGCTGGGGAGCCCCTTCCAGGCTCTAGCGCATCCCACACGGCAGCATAACGGGATCGCAGCTGGGGGAGGCCAGGGCTGCTCCAAATGTGGATGTTTTAATTCTTAATGCCAGCAGCTGCACTTAAGGCGCGAGCGGCATGGAAGCCATGCACAGGAGTAACCATGGCAACTTCACGGAAGTTAAATAAAAACTTCTTTAAAAAAAGATAACGAGGTCCCTGAATCATGCTTTATCAGCTATGTTGCTATAAAGATCGAGATACAGCCAGCTCAGGATTCCTAATTACTTCTGCAATATACTGGAGATAGCTTTATTTAAAACAAAACAAAAAACCAAAAAAACTGGCTCTGCGGCGCATCATTTCAGCCCTCATCCACACAGTGCACAGATCCTCACCTGGATCTGCCCATGAGCACCTTCCCATGCAGCACCTGCCCACCCCCCATAGCTCCCCATGCACCAGAGCTGCAGCGCTGCACTGACACACCAATGGTGACCTGGGCTTTGCAGAGCCCAGCAGCGTGCATGAGAGCTGCAGCCCCAGCTGGAGGTATCACCCGGCCTTGGGATCACCTTGTATATCCCCAAAACTCACACATTACGTTGGGAGGTTGCACTGAAACACGCTCTTTTTCCATCAGTCGAAACAACAGCAGAAAGATGCACCGCAGCCATCCAACAGAGCAACAGCACTGGTGGCAGACTTGGGACCAAGCAGCACCTGGTGCTCCCCAAACCCAGCTCAGCCCCCAGATAAAAGGCACAGAGACCCCCTGGGCACACAGCCCCATGGCCAGGGAGGGTTTAGGGACTGCAGATGGAGCCGGCAGTCCCCCCCGCCCCCCCCAAAGCCTAAAGTGATGGATTTATTCCGACTGCTGCTCACAGGCACCGCTCACTCCCAGCCATGCAGCACTTTTAATTGCCCATCAACAGAGTGGGGAGGGACCATAAATCTCCCCCCCATCCCTGCTGTGGGCTGGGGCACGGAGCAGCCCCACATCCCTATTCCTCTTGCTGAACACACGCCGGCACCGCACTCCACCAAAGGCCTGTTGTGCTGCTGGCAGAGGGATGCGCTGCATGCAGATTGAAGCAGCGACTTAAATTCTTTATTGCCACAGCTTATGTTGAGGCTAAGTGAATGATATTTATTATTTACTGTTTGGTTGGCTGGTGGGTTTTTTTTTCCCCTCTAAACTCGTTTCATTTAAGGCGGTTCTGAACAGAAATTAGAATTCAATTAAAACGCGGTTGGGGAGGGGGGTTGGGGGGTGGTTGGAAGTCAGCATTTTGAAGCAGATTATTAAGCAAAGCTCCATTAAACACGTTGGGAGCAGAAATATCGAGGAACGAGTGCTATATTTAAAAGGAGATTTATTCAGCAAAGGAAGCATCATCCGCGGTTCAGGAATTTGAGCGCGCCTTATCGAGGTCACCATTTCAGAAGCAGAGCTCAGATTCTCACATCTCTGCCTCACCCACGGCCTGATTCAGAGTTTGGAGATCTGGAAAACTCCCTTTTTCTCCGGCTCCCCGCTTTCCAATTAATTGTTTATCGATCTGACAGGAGGAAAATCTCCTCTCTCTGGCCGCGCGGGAGGTGAACCCGTTGTCAAAAGTTGTTTTATCGCTTCCATAAATTCTGGTTGTAATGACTTCCCTCTGGTTCAATACTTCGAGTTGCTCTAAACACCAGCAATGCACACGACCTGCTCGAGCATCCCTTGTATTACCTTGACAAGGGGAAGGAGCCGTAACAGAGCCAGGAGTGGGGACAGAACTGGGGACATGAATGGGTCAGGGCGGCCTCAAAGGGGCACGTGGGGCTGTTGGTGAGCAATGGAAGCACTACAGCACTGCTCAAATGGGAGAGCAAGAGGTACAGCAGACTGAGCGCACCACAGAGCCTTACCCAGCACCAGGAGGCTGCACCCAGACTCAATCCCTGCAACACGCATTGCCCCCATTCCTCACCCAGGTTCTCCTTTGTGCCGTAACAACTCCATCCTCCTACAACCAAACAGGCTCCTGCACTCACACCAGCCTTAGATCTCAGCCTTTGCAAGGAGCCTGGGGATGCTCACGCAGCGGTGCAAGGAACAGCAGGATTGGGCTGTGCATCCTTCAGTGCAGTTGAGCCCACAGCCTCAGGCCCACCACCAGCTGCCCTCCCTCTGCTACGGCTGTTTGTTCCACAGACCAAATTGTTTGCATGAAGTGATGATTCAGCACGCTCTCACCTCCTAATACCATAAATTAAAAGTGCTCACATAAATGAAGGAACTTCCCTCACGCCTCGTGTTATCTCACTAACCTTCAGAGACATTTATCCACCGCCATCTGATCCGTCAGAGAAATTGTGACAATAAACTCATCTAATAAACGCATGCACTTTAAAACCTTCACTTACACACCAAACAAGCAGCCCGTGCTGGATGAGCTGCTGGGGATGCAGCTCTCAATGGGGACACCCAATCCCTGCACTCCCAACCATCCGGGGACACCCAGGGCACCTCGAGGCATCACAGCAAAGCAAAACTATGCCCAGGATGGAGAGCAGCCACTGCTCTGTGGGAGGAGGTGGTGCAGCGTTGCAATCAGCAGCAGCACAGAGGCAGCTCTTAGCACAGCGCTGTGCCAGCTGCATGGCACCTCAGAGCCCAGGATGTGCATGCAGCCATTAAGGATGACACGTTGTGGTGGGGGGAGATGGAGGAATACATGCTCTTTGTTTGGGAAAGAAGACCTCAATAAAAGGCACTGACAAAGTGCGGAATGCACTGAGTTCATAGGAGGGTTTGGGAGAGCAAATGTAGAGGAAGAGAATCTCCTCCTTTGGGCTGGAAACATCACCTAAACCCTTCCAGGGTCCCTCTCCCACTCGGAAAAGCAGCGATAGAACTGACTGGCACTGCAGCAGCCACCAGCAGGTTTGCATGCTTGGAACCGCACTCTGGAACCACCTTTCCAGCTCAATGCCCAACACCTGCAACCCCAAGAGACAACCCTAATGCTGTGCCCCAAAAGCCCTCACTGTAACCCCAGCAGGAGTTTATCCACTGCCACAGCAAAGCATTTGTGCGTGCCCTTGTGCCAAAGCTTGCTGAGTGATCCCACCCATGGCTTCAAAGGAGGAAAACAGACAAATAAGTACAGAAAAACCAGATGTCTGTTTCTCCCAAAGAACAAACAGAGGTTCTGCACGGCTCCCCAGAGCCAAGAACAAGTTCCCAGCGACTGGCCAGCTCTGAGCAACCCTGCCAGCCCAGCCGCTGCATTCAGCCTTCTGCAGAAATTACAAACTCTGAGCGTTTGCTCCATCTATTATACAGAGGGGGATAAAAAAAAACCAACCACCCAGCCTTCGTTTCTCGCTTTGTGAGGCTTTGTGCGGTTTGATCACGCCTCAGCCATTTTAGCCAGAAGCCTGGAAGCTCTTTGGGGAACGGACCGTCCTAATCTGCATTTGCACAGCACCCAACAGAACGAGGCCTCCAGACTGACTGCAGCCTTCAGGCACGCAAATAAAGCAAAGGCAGCACGCAGTGTGGGGAGGCTGTGATAAAACACAGCCCTCTGGACATCCAGGAGAGCAGCAGGCAGGGAGATGGCATGGGGTATCCCCAACCTCCAGGGCTCAGCCATACACCATGCCCCACTGCAAGCACCGCACGTGGCACCACACACAGTGGGGAACACCCCTGCTCAAGGCCAGGCTTCCACGGAGGCAGCAAGCGAGCTCCAACCCTTCCCAAAAGGCAGCCGAAAATAGCCGCTGTGTTAATGTCATGCTTACTGGAGTGAGAAACCAAGAAATCCCTGCTGCCACACTCCCCACCGCAGCCTCTCCAACCCCACAGCGCCTATGGGGATAGGGCCATACCCCCAAGCCCTACCCAGTGCTCCCAGCCCTAACGCTACATTTGTTTACCTGGAGCATCCGCGTTGAAGTGCTGGGACGCAGCACCGCACACTGCTGCAGGCGCACGCACCGCCAGAGCATCACTGACATACAGAGGGCTGAACAACGGCGCTGGGTATTTACCCACGCAGCACCAATGAACCAGGTGACTCCAGAAGGCCCTCGCTCCTTCCATACACACACAGCCCTGAGCATAGCACCTCAGCACAGGGAAAGATGCACGTCCTGCACCCATCTGCTCGGCGCACCCCTTCCCCACACCAATGCTGCCCACAGAGCCCCCCCCTCCAGCCCCACTCCTCCTCCTCCTCCCCATCAATCCCAGTGCCACCTCGCCTGACTTTTCATTACAATTCATCTTCACCTAGAGGGTGTGATGTTAATTAGCATAATATTCCCTTCCACAACAGTCCCTAATTAAGACATCCATTAAGAACCTATAACGCAAACTTAATGAGAAGTTGTGCCAGGATTCTTTCGCAGGCGAATAAAACGCTGCAGACGTTAACTTAGAGAGACAGCCTCAGGAACAGCCGGGTTTCATTAATAGATGCATCTGAGCCGGGGAAATCGGACCGCCCGGAGATCACGGCCGCAACGCGCAGGGGAGAAACTTCCTACTGCAAAGCACCGGGCGCTGCGTGATGCCGCGCCGCCTCCCAGCGAGCCGAACCGAACCGAACCGCTGCGCTCCCACCGGCACCGGGGCTCGCAACATCCCCGCGCCCTCCCGCTGCCGGTGGGGGCAGCCCCTCAGGGTCACCCCAACGGAATCTCCCCGCATCCTCCCCTTCATCCCGCTCGTCCTTCCCGGTACCGCCCGACCGCCGCCCCCTCGGCTCCCGGTGACTCACGTTCAGATGTCCCCGCGGCGGCGGCGGAGGCTGAAGGCAGCCGCGGGTCCCCACCCGCCGAGCGGCATCTCCCAGCAGCGGGCGGCCCGGCGGCAGCAGGCGGCGCGGTACCGACTGGGCTCGCCTCGCACGCGGCTGCGCCCGCGCCGCCGCCGCCCCCGGAGCCGCCGAACGAAAGAGAACGGAGCGCGCCCGCCCCCGGAGCCGCGGGGATGGGGCTGGGAGGGAGGGAGCACGTGCGGCCGCACCACCCCCGCCCCGGCGCCCCCGGCCCCCGCCTCCTCTCCCCGCCCTCGGCCTCGCTGCTCCGCCGTGACGGTTCCGGCACCGGGCGAGGGCACAGATTGCGGGGTTCCCACCGTGGGGCCGGGATCCCCCTCGCTCCCACCCTACGATGCGCCCCACCAAAGCAGCGCAGCACGCCCCGCACGCCCCCTCCCACCGCGGTTTCCCACCCCCCAGCCGCACGCGGTCCCAGCCGTCGAGGCGCTCTCCCACCTCGGCAGCGTGCTCGTAACGAGCCCGGCACGCTCCCACCTCCGCCCTGCAAGAAGAGCCGGCTTTTTCCCCATATCTGCCTTGAGGATGAACACGTTACAGCAGTGTCAAGCGCGGAGGTGATTTCCGCAGCGAGGCATTGCCCACTTGCAGAGATCAGTAAGAACCGAGCTGTCCCAAGGGCTTTAGCTCTGCCTTAAGACGCGTTCAGCAGCACCAGCCCGGCGAGGAGTGGCCTCGTGTATTTCTCACCCACCCCAGCAGAAGGAGCACGGGGCAGCGATCCCGATGTACCCACAGCAGTGGGATGCAACAATCCTTCCTATCTTACACAGCAGCAGCCCTCAGGCGCCCCCAGCCCCGCTGTTTGCCTTCACCTTGGAAGCCCGGTGCATTTCTGCACTCAGGACTTTACAAAGCACGGCCTGCAGGAGGTCCCACAGAGCTGCCCCTTCTCCTCTGGCTCACCAGCGGGATGCACGACCTCACTGCAGCTCAGCACCCTCTATAATATGCGTCTGCATTCTGCTACATTCCCTCCTGACACGTTTTCTCCTTCCTCCAAAGGCTCTGAAGAACACAGGATATCATCGGGGTTACACAGAGCAGCAGTGTGAACACAGACTGTAAGATACACCCATCCATCTCACCACCATTCTGCATGACACAGCCATGCACAGCACCTCACTGCCCTCATTCCCAGCCCTACCAGGACACTCCTTGCTCTGCCCCTCCGTGCTGCTTTCCTCACGGTTCGCTGAGGCTGAAGATGCTTTAGGCAGCACATTTAGAGAATGCAGAAGTGGGAACGCGAGAGAAAGAAGCGCTTTGCAAAACCTCAATGCACATCAAGGCCCTGAGCTGCTCCCAGAGCTGGGCCCACTCAGCACAGCCCCATGCAGAGCAGGAGCCGGCGGTGCTGTGGGATTGCTAAGCAACCCCACGCTGTGCAGGGCTGCACACAACCATCCCCCGGCCCCATAGAGCAGCCCACCTCGTTGCTTCCAGAAGGAGGAGGAGTGGGAAAGGAAGGCAGCGTGGAGTGATGCTGTGGTGGGAGAGGCGGTTTGGAAAACACAAGTCAATAGAACCCTGCCTCTTGGCAAAGCTGTGATGTGAACCAGAAGGAACACGTATTAATCTGGAAAAAAATATTTGTTTTTCTTAGCTTATTTCACAGCCTATTTGCCATTTAGAGCCTCCGTTTGGAGGGAGGCAGAGTTGCTAAATGACTGTTGCTTTTTTATCCATAGTGATGGGGCTGTTTTCCTTTCCATAGCTGCAACTGGAAAAGAGACCTGTTGTGGCTCTGCCTGGGGTTTTCCTTGGATTCAGACTCTATAAACCAGAGCTGCAGCAAAACCACAGCATGCAGGGATCCTCCTGTCCCCTGCACTGAGCATCATGACCCTCCTGCAGCACCCAAACAAGGGCAGTACAAGGCTCCAGCCCTGCAGGGATTGCCTCTGAGATGCAGCAATGTGCTCAGAACAAGGAGAGGAGACAGGAGGGGTTTCCCTCAAGCCACCCACAGTGGCTCGAGCTCTTGGGGACCCCCCAACTTCCAGGTGCCCAAATACAGCCCACCCCCTTTCAGAGCACTGACCACACAGACAGTGCCTGCACTGCCGATGCTGGGCGCCCACTGAGCCCCACAGCTCTGTGTTCAGCCCCCTGCATGAAGGTGCATTGACCCCACAGAACACCAGGTACCTGCACAGCCCCTATAGGGTGGGGTGAGGTGTGGAAGGGCCTGGATGTGCTGATGGCAACGTCAGAAGCCCTGACCCACAAAAACCCAAAGCAGAGCACGTAATAACCACACAGAAAGTAACTGCATGCCTGGTCGTGGGCGAGTGCAGCCTGCAAAGAGCTCTCCTGCACCAGAGGGATAAGGAGAGAGAGCCCATGTTAATGCACTCTGAAATAATGCTTTTTCAAAAACAATTTGTGATAGATTTCATAGCCAAGTTACGCAACATAATGAGCAAATCTAAAACATAATTGTCACTGCACATTAACAGCAAAAACCTGAGCCTCTACTACGCTAACAAACTTATTAAATCAGCGAGCATTGCACTGCATCAGTCAATTACTCCAGCAACACTAAGATCACCAGAACAATCTGATATCCATTACAGAGGAAGGAGGAGGGAGAGCGTGGAACTGGAGCTGCCCACAGCGTGACACGTTCTGAAGCATCACATGTCGTTACACTCCTGATGCGGTGCTGCACCTGTGGGATATTTGCAGCCACTCCATAGAGCAAGATCAGCATCTGTCAGAGCAGCTCTGTTGCCTGGCTCCATCCCTGTGCTCTGAGCTCACCCCTGACTCCAGGGCAGGCAAACACCCACAGGGACACACAGGTCGGCACAGCTCCATGACCCCAACACCACCATCCCATAATGTTCTGTCCACACAGGGCTGCCAAACAGCAGAATAACCTCATTTTGAGGTGAGCCTGGGAAGGCATCCCCGCAAACACCTGGAGCAAAGTGCTCCTCGGCACCGTGATTTGACATGGTGTTAATTATGCAAATTAATCACTGCTAAATCAGGTGTGTGTATTTATTTATTTTGCATTTTGCACAGCAACCAAAGCAGGAGGAGCGCCGTGAAAGCAGCACTGCCCCATTCATCCTGATAACGGCTGCCTGCTGACACGCCGTGCTACCCAACCTCCCCACCTCCTGCTTGAAGATCACATTCCCCATTGATTCCTGGGCATCGCACCATTCCCAGCTCTCAGTGTGTCATTGCAAAGAACAAACCACGCTGGGGATGCAGCCACAGCCCTCTTCCAAAGAGGAGGGATTATCTTCCACCCTCTCTCTTTGCTCTGAGGTTCTCAAAGTTGAAAAACAGAGCAACAAACATCACTCCAGCAGCCGAGGATGGGGGAGATGGAGAGGAGCTGCCCCACTGTGCAGTGCTGCCACCCCCTTCATTCCAAACACAGCGCTTTAGGAACACAGAGACAACTCTATCAGGGGAACAAGAGCTAATTAAATTCACCGCGATCATTGGAGAGGAAATTACTTAATATTCTGCATGGAGTTTGATATCTGAGTGCATGAACAGCCACGTTCTGTTGGAGATCCTTCTTGGTGATGAAGGCTGCACTGTGTGGGACAGGTTGATGTGGGGCTGCCATGTCTCACAGTGGGCAGGCAATGCTGACCTGCAACGCTGTCACCCAGCCCTGTTCTCATGGCCAACGTGTTATGGCAGCTCATCCATTCCCACTTTGCCACTCAGCCCCAATATCATCCTGGGCAGGGAGCAGGAGGGCACCCAGCACCCTCCCCACAAGACCCTCAGAGTGTATCCATCCATCCACACTGCAGCTCTCCCCCCATGCAGGCTGCTGGGACCATCCCAGCCCTGAGCACTGCACAGCATGCAGCACTGCATGCAGACAGCAGCCCCACGCCATCCCTGCACACAGGAACACCACGAGTCCCCCTCCAGCCCAGCTCCTTCCTTAGACATCTCATATTTTAGAAGCTAAACATCAGGTTCCACTCACTGTCATTGAGTCCAACAAGGCAGTGGGCGCTTCCCAAACGCACTCTGCTCCCCAGCTCCCATCCCACTCCCTTCACCCCTTCTCACCACATGCACACATACAGGGAAGTGATTGCAAGCAGCAATAATTTTCCTTCTGTATTTATGTCACCAATACCTTCTGCTAATTCCTGAGGCTGCCAGCATGGAAGCACTAATACCTCTGCAAAAGACAAAGCAATTATTTCTAAACATAGCTCCCCTTCCCTTGCGCTGTCACCATCTAAATCACTAAACCCCTGCTCTGTTGACTGCATCTTCTTCTTGGTAGCAAGGGAAAGAAAAAGTTATTGGGTTCTTCCCCTCAAAAAAAGCATATCCAGAGACATTAAGCAACATCTCCAGCCCAATGCCTGAGCCCAGCACTGAGCACATCCCCATTGGCATCCATAGGGCATTGTGAATAGGGTCGGCCCTAGGGAGAGCTCAGTGGGGGGAGAGGAGGAACGAGAGGCCGAGTTCTTATCAACTGCCCCCAAAATATCTCCGCAACATCTCACATCCAACCTACACCAGCACCGCCGGTAATTAACAGCTATGTTTTAATTAAACATTGATTAACTCCTAATTAGTCTAATGATTAGTCACCTGAAGGAGACAAAGCAAAATAGTGGATCTGCCAAGACAGGAGAGGGAGAAGGCAAATGATGAAAGATGAGAGGAGACTGAAATTCCTTCCTCGCTTCCCTCTGGGCCAAATGTTTTCTCTCATTCCCCTCCTTTATAAATGAGCCCTTCGATGTGAATCTTTCGAGTTGTGGCAAGTCTGATAAAGTCTCCTGTTAGTGATGCAGAGGAGGCAGACTTGCTTTTGCCTTTTTCATCAGATTTCAGCTTGTTAATGCAGCTAAAGAGCCCAGCTAGTAGCCAAATTAGTCTCCATCACCAGAACAAAGTGAGCCTGGGCTGCACCTTTCCTTCAGCAATGTGAGCCCCAATGTGAGCACTGCACAGACAGCAAGAGGATGCCATGGGTGCATCCTCACAGCCCTTCCCCTTTTTGAGACAGGGCCATTTACCTGCATTACTCAGAGAAATCACTCCTGGATGAAGGCTGTGGATGTGCTGGGCAGCACGGGTGTGCCCAGAGCCCCAATCACACACAGGAGATCTGCTGGCACCTCACCACCCCCAGAGGCACCGTGGGACCCCCGCAGCAGGGGATGCAGAGGTTGAAACCCTGCCTGAAGGCTCTTGCAGAGCTGCAGGTGGATCGATTGCTTCGCACATCTCATCAGAGCAGGACTGGTACGGATCAATGCAGCGAGGGCAGCAGGGGAGGCAGCATCAGCAGGGAACCCCCAGACCCACCTGCACCCTGCTCAGCACCCACTGGGAGAAGCAAACAGCAGCAGTGCAGCAGGATCCCTTTGCAAACCCTGCACCCTTTTGCACAGCACTGCCCCAGCAGCACAGACAGCCCCACAGCACCCCCAGCCATGGGCAGGGGGGTCCACAACCCAACCCCCACCATCCCAAGGACCTTTGGCCATTGTAGGTTTAGCAGTGCAAAGCGTGGCTTCATAGCAGCTGAGGTCAGTGGGATTGATTTCTTGTTTTGTTTTAAGTGCAGCTAATCTAATAGTTAATTTATTTAAATTGATAGGCCAGAGAGAAATTACATTTCTATCTTCTCCGAATAGATTTGATGCCGCCTGCGGTCCAGGTGAGCTCAGAGCTGGGCTAAAGGCCCCAACACAGCCCTACCACAACCACCTTCATCTCAGCTGTGACATTTTTCATCTCATTACAGCCATTTTAGCAAACAAACCAGTGTAGGGTTGTGTGATTTTTAATCACCCACAATAAACAGCAGGTCCAAGGACAGATCCCTCAGCATCAGAGCCAAAGTAGGGCACTGAGCACCCAGATGCTGCCCGTGGGCACATGCAGAGACCTCCCACCCCCCCAGCCCTACACACAGCCATAGGTTTCCTGTAAGAGTCAGCACCGTGCCAGATTTATGGAGGATGCTGCTCAGTATTTCACGAGTGCTGCAGGCAATCCCATCGCTGCCACTGCGGCTGCACAGAAAAGCACTTTGTAGATTTGATTACGCGATAAGGGGCAGCCGAAATGCAACTTGTTGCCTGTTTCCCAGAGTAATTAATTTCGTCTGTATTGAACAAATGACATAATTTTGAAGATTTCTGGGTTATGGATTAAGTAAAGACCAGTTGAGAGTGTCCTCATTGGCTCCGAGATTAATTAACGCTGAGGCAAAGCGAGCTCTCTGCTCTGCAGGATTGGTTTGCTGGCACATTTGTGATCTACCTGCCCAGCCCATGGCTGACCCCAAGGACGGCACATCCAGCACAGCTGCAGGGAGCAGCAACCCCCATTGATCAGGGCAGAGGAGCCCCATTGGGACCCGTTCCTATAGCAGGACATTGGTGAATGCCAGATACACCCAAACTTCAGGGCTTCTCTCTGTGTCCCAAGCCACGCACTCCAG
Source organism: Coturnix japonica (assembly GCF_054131305.1). Classification (NCBI taxonomy): domain Eukaryota; kingdom Metazoa; phylum Chordata; class Aves; order Galliformes; family Phasianidae; genus Coturnix; species Coturnix japonica. The sequence continues at coordinate 5,544,423 of NC_140685.1, forward strand.
CCATGGGGCAGGCACAGAGCAGAGCACATCCACATGAAGGCACAGAGAGGCTCAGGAAGGTGGATTTCCCCTCATCCACCCCAGACTTGCTTAAGAATCCCCAAGTGGGGTGAAAAAAAAAACCAGGGCTCCGTGCGGCGTTTATTCATGAGCCAGGCGTTCCATTCAATGCGCCTCGCCACGCAGGATCAAAGATACAGAGCAGCACCTAATTAATTATTTTTTCCCTCTTCTTCTGTAACATCCCCTCGTTGAGCGCTGAGCCCCAGAATCTAAAAGCCTCCCTTTCAATGACTCCGCATAATGAGATGGATTTGGACTCCAGCAAATTTGTTCGGTTTTATGGAGTATTACATGAAAATGCTGTGAAATTAAGTTCTGTCTTTGCTATCACGCCACGGCCATCAGAGCGCTTTTATGTATGGCACTGAGACTAAAAGATGGGAAAGTGAGTCCTTGCTGCAGTAATGTGGCGAATGGGGAGAGGGAGGAGCCGTGCAATGAAGATGACATGGTGGAGGGTTAGACTCGGGGAAATGATGAAGAGAACAAGAAAGTGATGCAGATAAAGAGAGTACAAGCTGAGAGCCCAGAATGGGGCCAACAGAGCGGCACAGCAGCGGGAGGTGGGAGTCCCTGTGTCTCCTTCCAAGCCGCCCTGCTGAGCCCATCCTATTCTCTCTCCTCCTTTTCCCTTCTTCCCTTCCCACCTCTCCTTGCTCCCTTCTTTGCACCAGCCCTGCTCCCTCCACTCAGCCCCACAGCCATCTATTTCTTCCCTTGGCAACTTTATAACCCATTTCCTTGCCTGACAGCAATTAAGCAAATGCTTCACTTCCAATCCCATGGCCCGTAAACAATGGGAAAATAAAACACTATAAAGGAAAAGACAACGAGATACACACACACACACATTTGTGGAGGGCAGGGGGAAGCCGGGGACAACACCAGCCATATCAGAGGCTGTACACATCCCCATACACTGCTCAGCTTCCAGACCCTAAACACACATAGGGGAGGGAGGCATTCCCAGAGCTGCCTGCATGGATGGCACTTACATAAAATGAAACAGCCAAAAATAAATAAATAAGAAGAGGAGGCAGCAGCAGCAGCACTCCCCCCTCATGGTGATGTATGCGATTTTTGGTGCCTGACAGGCCCTGAGCCTCCGGGGAGCTGCATTGATAAATCGCACCTTTCAGTCGGCCGTGAACATCTTCACGTCCCCGGGCTTAAAGAAACCCAGCGCATCCAATGGTGGCACTCAGCCTTCAATCTGGGGCTGCCCACCACGAGTCCCAGCCACCTAATGGGAGCTGCTCCCGCATTAGCGCAGCGAGAGGCTTTCTGATGTACAAACCGCTGGGAACACGGAGCCCTGCGCCGAGGAAACTCAAACAGACACACTTTCTAATTTCCATGACAACTGTAATAGGGTATTTGCTTGGTTTGGGAGAGCCTGGGTGTGCAGGAATGCACTCATTAGGCACACAGAGAGGAGAGAGGCTTCTGCCAAGCAGCGGTGCCATGGTGCGCATCAGGGGCAGGATGGGGTGCTGGGGGGCAGTGGGAGATGGATCCCTGTTGGTTCCTGTGATGGGATGCACTCCACACCTCACGGAGATGGAGGAGACAGAAGCATGTGTCCATGTGGGCAGAGCAGGACAGGGCAGCACAGGGACCTGAACCAGAGGCAGGCAGTGCTGCTGGGATGTATGGGCACACAGTCCTGTGCTGCGGCCCTGGGATGGGGCTGAAGGCTCAGAGCAATTCCCTCCTTGAGATACTCAGGGGGCAGAGGGACCAGCAAGCAGTTAGCAAGCAAGAGAGAAATCCAGGCGATTACTGAAAAGCTTGGACATGGCAGTGAATCCCGTTGCTGCCAACAGCATCCCCAAGCCATTAAGAGAAAAAAAATCAAGATGTGGACAGAATTAGATTGGCCATAGGTGAAAAATGGCTCAATTATTTCTAGTGCCAGAACCGCAGAAGGACATTTCCCTCTGCTCCTGATCCACAACCTCCCACTAATTAGCAGACCTAGCAGAGAGAAAAATGCTCCGAGCTCTGAAGAGAGCAACAGCTCGAGACAACACGGCCACAGCCACATCCAGGCGCATTTGTATGCACTGCGTAAGCTGGGCACAAAACAACGCACATGGAGAATCGCGCTCTGGCAGATAGGAACTTGCTATAAGAGGAGCTGCTTCCTGCAGCCATAGGGTGGGCTCCCAGCCAGAGCCAGCCCTACAGCCCCCCCCCCAAGCTCCCGGTATACTGAGGACTCCATCCTGCCCCAGCACTTCTGCTGGGATTACAGTGGCACAGCCCTGGTCCCACACAGGGCTCAGCAGTGATGCAAGAAGCAAAATCCAACAGCTCTAAGCTGGGAAAGGCACAGCCAGGACAGGAGAGCTGCGGGCATGCAGGGGAGGACAAAGCCTGGAGGAGAATCCAGCTCTTTGGGAACAGGCTGGAGGACAGAGATAACTGCAGGCGCTACCTCCCCATCCTCTCTCCTCTTTGTACGCAGGGATCTTTTAAGTCAACCGATGCAGAAAAAACAACAACAACAAAAAAGTTACCAGGAGGCCCTGCCCCCTCCCTGACAAACTTCCGAACATGCTGTCATCAAGAAAAATGATGCTGGCAAGGGAGAAATCCGCTGGGGTTGCTGGCAATTTAACCAGGCTCCAGCCCCAATGAGTGTTTATCAATAATTTCAGGATCTGCCTGTCGCAGCCACCGACTCCGTGCTCAGGCAGAGATCTGGGAGCAGCGCGGGTGTCAGCACTGCCACGGGGAGAGGAGGCACGATGAAAAGGGAAATCAATTAACTGCTCCTCAGGAGCGGGGATTTGCCAGCATTACAGGGAAAGGTCTGTTCACCTTGCTGTAACAGGAAAACACTTAAATGCTCCTCGGTGACACAAAGGCACGTCCCAAGCCACGGTGAGCTGATGCCGCGGGCAGCTGAGCTGCAGTCAGGGACAGCGATGGTTGCAGCGGTTACTGCGCAAGAGGGAACGATAAAGCAGCAGTGGCTGTATGCACTGAGATGCCCACAGGCTCTGTTGGGGCAGATGCATGCCCCAAAGCCCCCTTGCAGCCCCATGGGGTTGAGCCTTGCCCCCATTCCATACCCTGTAACCTGCTCTCAGCCTGGGAGGGGACAGGGAAGTAGGGTGCAAAGGGGTCTGCTTGGAAATAGGCAGCTGGAACAAGCCCACAGGCTCTGCCAAGCCACTGCCCACTGCTCCTGTGCTGAAGGCAGCCACAGCACCCAACCACCGAGAGCAAGGCACTGCATCTGCATCACTATGTGTAGGAGCTGCTAATGCATCCACCTTCCTGAATGGGTCTAATGGCTTTTCTGAGCCAGGGGATGCCGGACTCTTAACCACCCCGTAGTGCTGAGCTGCACAACACAACCAAGCACTGCGTGGAAAAAAAAAGATATCCCTCCTTTCTACATTTTAAATTTACTGCCTTTTTCATTTGATACCACATATTTATGAGATGTAGTGAATATTCATTTCCTGTTACTCGCTTTTATGCCACTCCTGAGTTTATACAACCCCATAGTCTATCACCCCAACCGTCTCTCCAACCAAGAGAGCCCTAATTTATCAGGCTCTTCTCAAACAGAAGCTGTCCCGTGCCTTTGATCAACTTCATCATCCTTTACCTTTTCTAGTTCAACCATCTCCTTTCTGTCACTGGAAAACCACAACCACCCAGAACAGTTGTGCTGCAACACAGCATATTATACCTTGGCATAACACTGCTGCTGTTTTGTTTTCAGTCTCTCTCCTAACAGCTACTAACAATCAATTCGCCTTATTTGACTGACACCGCGCACTGAGAAGACATTTTCATACAACTACCCACAGACACTGCAAGATCCCTTTTCCCAAGCAGGAAATATTGAAGGTCTGCTTTGTTTTTCTCTAGTTGAGAATGTTTTCTCATCTGTATTACTCGGCTACAGCAACATTCATCTGCTATTTTACCACCCAGCTGCTCACAGCCCTGCCCAATCAGCTTCAAACTATCCCAGCTATTATAGAAAACTCTCAGATGGAGATCGGGAGAGGCAGATAAGACGTCAAACCCACAGACCCCTAGGCCAGCTCTCCTGCTTGGGGGCCAACCTCATAGAATCATTAAGCTTGGAAAAGGCCTCTAAGCACACGTAGCCCAACCGCCCACCTACCACCAACGCTGCCCGCTGAACCATGTTCCTTAGTACCACATCCACACATTTCTTGAACACCTCTGGGGACGGTGACTCAACCACCTCCCTGGGCAGCCATGTACATCCCCACATCCTCCTCCCAGAGCCTTTTATTTCACTCCATGTTTCTCTGCAGGCAGCGCGACCCCAGAGGCTCAGATAATGAGGACAACGATAGCAACATGCGAATAAGGGAACATGTGGTGGTTTTCTTGTTCAGCCGGATTTTTAACTGCAGAAGCAGTCTCTTTATGTGGCCTTCCTGAGCCATTCACAGTTCTTCCTCCCTCTGAGATGACTTTACACCTTACCAAAGAGCAGGAAAAGCCTGCCCAGGCATCCTGTGGCCATTTGGCCAGAGCTGCAGAGACCAGCAAAGCCCAGCTTCCAGCTGAAACAGCTGCCTTGAGCCAGAGGGAGGCTACACCACCTGCCCTGCAGTAAACCCCCTATCCCTTCTAGAGGAGGGAATTAAGAGAGGATTACGCCTCCAGGCACGTATTGACAGCAACGGGCAAATCAATCGGGAGCAACAGCACAAGCCATTAACGCACATTTGGACTTTACAGAAGAGTCGGGGGCACAGAGGAGGAATTTCGAGGTGGATGAGCTCCGTCTGGTGCGTGGACGGCAGGAGGGAGAGAACGGTGGGCACGTCCGGAGTCAGCACCACGGACAGCGCCCGCAGCCCCACGGAGCGCACCCCACACGTGGGAGCCGGAGCCCCATACTGAGCACAGCCCAATTAACCCCCCCCAACAGAGCCCTACCCTGGCACCCATTACCCAGCCCACAGCAGGGAGACAGCCTGATGTCCTCTTGTATGGGGAGAACACGCTTCCTCACCAATGCATATTCACTTCTAGAAGGCACTACCACCCTACCCGGCCACCTAGAGCTTATAGCATCCTCTAGCCTGATCTTTCAGAGCTGTTAAGACCCGCTGGTCCTGCTGCCTGCAATGGGAACAGCCTCTCAGTATCACCGTGCTGCAGGCTGGACTGCCAGCCATGAGCCATTTTGTTGCTGGAGGGGATTCTGCTCTAAGCAGCCGGCCCAGCATCCAGGCTGCAGTCAGATGGGGAATGCTCAGCCCTGCACTCCCTCTGCCAGACTTCAGACACCCCTTCCAAAAAGAACCCTTCTGAAATTAGCAGTTCTTAATTAATATTAATACCCTGCATCATGTCAGATCATCTCCTGTATTTATACTCCCCCCCCCCAGGCAACTTTCCTGCCCACCCCTCATACAATAGAGAGGTGATTACACAGGCAGATCCTGTGTTGCTGGGTGCTCCTGAGCCACAGGCCTGGCGTGGCTGTAATGGATTGGTGACACTGTTGTATTTATGGGTATTTCAAGGGAAAGGAAAAGGCTAGTGGGTGTTCATATGTTCTTGTTGTATTATTTAAGAGAAGCCATTTGAGAGCACAGGAGAAGCAGCGTCTGCTCCCAAAAGGAGGAAAAATAATGGAGGGGAATATTTGCAAAAAGCTCAGTTAAGTAAATATTTTATGCCCAATAATGTTATGGCTTTTGAATGATGCATGCGGGGGAGTTGAAAGGAGGTGAGGCACAGAGCAAGGCAACATCCAGTGCGTGTGGAGTGCAAAGGTGTTCGTGCTGGGGGAGGGCAAAAGGAAACACTGTGACCTGGCTGCTGCACCTCATCCCAGCTGGGTGAGCTGCAGGAAAAGGCAGCACAGCAGGGAGAGATCAGCCCTGATCCTGGATTGACAATGCCCTTCTGAATCAGGAAAGTTAAAGCTGACCTTATACAGGAGTGGGTTTGTGCCCCCAAAAGTGGATGATGCTTTCTGACACGCTGACCCTTCTCCTCCTGTGTTTGGTGCCACATCACAGGGAGGGATGGTGGGAGAGATCTGCATCCCACTGACCAAGAGGAGCAGGGACACCGGGAGCAAGGAAGTGGAAGACAAGCAGATGGTCCAGGAGGAAAAGGAAGATGGGAAAAGCATAAGGAAGGCCAACCAGGCAGAGGGAGGCTGCAGGGCTGCCAAAGGGAAGAAAGCAGTGCTGGCACACACAGGGATGCTGCTCTGACCAGGGGAATTCTGCCACTTGCAGGCAGAAGCACTGGGTGAGCATCAGGCATGAGGTAAGCACAGAGGGGAGTAAAATACCATTAAGCGTAATAAGAAATGTACTTGATCAATGAGCTCTGCAGCTGAGGATCAATGGGAGGCAGACACAGCCATTAGCTAAGAAAGCTGAGAAAGAGCCCCGGGCTCTGATGGAGTGGTCAATACCAGGTTTAACTGCGCAGTGGAGGAAGGGTCCCCAGAAGGGAGCAGATGCAGCCTGCAACCAGAAGAGATGGGGCTGACCTCACCCCATTCCTCAGGGCTCAGACCCCCAACAGATCCCAGGCTGTGGCTTGATGAGAAGCACACACACAGGGGTTTCCTCAGGAGGGAAATCTGATCTTCATCCTATGAGTAAATACAGACCCAACAGCCACAGGGGTAGCATCCCTGGCCCCAAGCCTGGCCCAGCTGGCAGCACTGCCACTGGTTGCCTGGCACGAAGACCCCATCACGCTGCTGCCCAGGACTCCATCAGGCACCCGACAGCTGCACTGAACTGACCTCACTGCTGAGCTCCAGCTCTGCACTCCCTTCACACATCCTCTGGGGCTGTCTGCTGCAATCCTGACCCATTGCACCGCTTCTCACTTGGCTGAAACCCCACGGCCAGAGCCTGACCTCAGTGAACCAAGCTAGCAGAGAAGAAAAGCAGCACTGATCTCTGGGAGCCTTCAGGGACTAGACACATAACCAGCAATGTCTCAGGAGCATTAAAGCCTGGGGTTGTGCTAAAGGCTGTGTCTGTGAGTGCATGTGAAGACAACGAGACAAGCAGCTGCTCCCTGGGGTCCCTCCTGGGGAGGGCTCCTTGCTCCCACTGGAGCTAAAATAACAGCCCCTCTCCCAGGGGGCTGCTCCTGGCTCCTGCCACAGGACACGCTCCAGCCCTTCATCACTGCAGCCAGCACAAAGCACACTCCCATCATTGTCCCCTGCCCTGCAGGAATAGCTGCGTGGTGACCCCAGTCCAGGCAGGGGGCCACAGCTTTTTTGCGCCCTGACCTTGGGCACACTTCAGCAGTTCCCACTGGCAGAGCTCTGCCCCCTCCCCACACATTCCTTCAGACCAAATACTTTCAGCAGCAAACACAGCATCTCCAAAGAGGCAGATGGCAAAACTCCCATCCCAGCCAGTAATGGCCAACCAGGCAAACACCTGCAGGAGAAACTTCCTGCTGGAGAGGTGGGGAGAGTACAGACCCCACCACCACCTTCCTGCTCTCACTGCTCAACCCCATCACCCACCCACAGTGATCCCTACATCACTGCAGGTGGGCACACAGAAGGTTCCTCCTCCACTGGGAACAGCCCCCTCCAAAGACTTGCTGTGCTCCAAAAAGAGCTGACCCCGCTCAGCTCCCATTGCCTCCCAGCTGTCCCACTACAGCCTCCAGCCCCCCAGCAGCCCCACACATCTCCATCTGTGCGCAGTCCAGGCCATCAACGTGCAGAGTTCATCCCAGCTCTGCTCACTGGTGCAGCACTGCAATCTCAACCACAAGGTCCCAGCACTGCATGCTTTAATGGCACTAACAAGCTCTTGGTACACACAGCTCTGTGCCAGGAGCCCAGAGGAGCACTGCAGACACACCCCCACGTATCAGAGGAAAGAGCAGGTTCTGTGTAAGCATGCACAGGAGCAAACGAGGACACCTCAAGCTACTTTGTTCAGTTACCTTCCCACTCTCCCAGCTACCTCCCCTCCCTTTTCCTTCCTTCTCCCTCTTCTCAGAGGTCTACTTACACAATGCTTTGACCATTGGGGTCGGGGTAACTGCTGTATAGGACAGAGCTCTTTGGGGCCAAGCAGCAAAGCAAACAAGAGATGTTCCCCTACCTTCTGTCAGCACATCCAGCTCACCATTTCCAGCCTTCAGCCAACCTGCTAAGCACCCAGGGATGCTGTCACTGTGCCTTCCTGCATATGACAGCAGCCATTCACCCACCCAGACCCCACTCCTCACCTCTCTGAAAGCAGCACACGCAGCCAGGTCTGCACCTCACTCCCCTTTCTCCTGGTTCCTCTTCCTGAACTCGAGTAAAACAACACCAAAAGGGCAGCTGGGATGTGGGAGGGCAGTTATAAAGAGTCCCATCCCTCCCCCAGCAATCAGTGAGGCTCACCTGTGCCCACTCCCTCACCTCCTCCCCCCATTAATAGTGAGCAGCTCCAGCTGTGCCAGTAATGGTCTCTGCAGAGCCAAGTGACGGCTCTGTGGGTCAAAGCATGAAATCCCTGTCTGAAACTCAAGTAGCAGCTTTCATCCTGCTCTCCTGAGAAATATGCAGCTTTATTTTCCATAGACAGAAAGAATGGAATCTATGTGACCCAAACAGACCTCTGCAGGTGTCACACTGGGCACTTGGCTTCCCTTTGGGAACACCTATAGGGCAGAGTTCCTTCTTGGAGCTCCCAGGCATGAACCCACAGTGCTTTCACCATCAGCCACAATCTCAGCACTGCTCCTGTGGCCCTGGCAGCATTAGCAGCATCAGTGAGGGGTCTCTGAGCCATGGTGTGCCTGACAGCCCCTCGGCCACATCTGCTTATGGGGTGAGAGTGGGGTTCTGCTGATGCCAGATCAACTGCATCAGCTCCAAGCGCAGATTAGCAGCGTCTCCAGGTAGAGCGGCCAAAGGTAACGTTCTTTATCTGCACCTCATGCCCCACAGATACTGAATATCAAAACGCACCTCGAAACACTCCTATTACTAAGTATTCCTCAGAGATTAGAGCAGTGCTTTCTCCTCGATACCCTCTCCTGTTTCCCAGTAGAGCAGATGGACATGATAACTTATCAGGACCTTCCCACGCGCTGTTCATCAGTAATAGCACAGGGACTTGCTGACCCACCTCAGATCAGCACATGGAATATTTAGGGCTACTCCCAAGCGGGGCAGGAGATAACATCTTTATCAAGGAACACTTTAACCCCTCAGTGCCTGGAAGGCCCATTTATCCTCATGGAGATGACAATACTGGGGGGGATGCTCAGGGGTACCAAGGTCAGGAAGGGAGAGCTGTGGGCAGCACAACTCATCTGCACATTTCACCCCAGGAAAGGACATGCCAGGGGATGAGCTCAGGCAGATCTGGGAACCAAAGAAGGTGGTTGTGCTCAGTGAGGCAGGGGAATGGCACAGCACATGGGTAGCAAAGAGGCCAAGGAATAATACATCCAGAACCTGAGCAGAGAGGGAGATGAGCAAGACACAAAGGACACAAAGGTTGAGAGTTCAAGCCCCAGGGACCCATGTCAACCTCTGTTACATAAGTCTAGAAAAGCCTTAAAGTTGGTTTTGCTGAGAAAGGAGTTGTCAGCAATGATAAAACCCTGGAGAAGTCATAAAAATTACAGATTGATGATAAAATGGGACATAAACACAGTGAAGCTTCGCAGCAGGCAGTGGGACTGGGGCCTGCACTGTGACATGGAAGGGCCCCCATGGGGAGGGGATATAGGCTGCCAGAACGTGGTGACAACACCCTCCCTCAGGCTGTTCCAGCACAGCCCATCACCTCATTCTGCTGGTGGCAGAAAACTCATTCATTCTTCAGCAGTAGGAAGAGCATCACGTCACATCCATGAGCACGCAGCACCACGGATGGAGGTACAGATGTGGTGCTGGATGGGGAAGCAAGTCCCAGCTAATCCACTCCAGCCAGACAGAAACAAAGAGGTTCCTTCTGATACGAAGTCCTGGCTGAAGCCCGGCACCTGATCAGCTATTACAAGATTAGATAAGAGCTGAACTTAGTCCCCTCCTGCATATATTAACGTGAGCTCTGGATGTCTATGTTAACCCTCCTCAAGGGCGAGAAGATGTTCTGTTCCCTGGTGTTGCTGCTTGCTGCCCTTCCTGCAGCCAAAGGCAGCCCTGTGCCGCTCACATCCAGCCGTGACAAAGTTCTCCTGGTGTCCTTCGATGGCTTTCGGTGGGACTACGACCAGGATGTGGATACCCCCAACCTGGACCTGATGGCTGCGGAGGGGGTGAAGGCTCAGTACATGACCCCTGCCTTCATCACCCTCACCAGCCCGTGCCATTTCACGCTGCTGACCGGTGAGTGCCACCAACCTGCAGGGGTGCAGAATGGGAAAGGGCAAATGAGGGGTCGGGTATAAGTTACTGAGCCCACAGGCCGGCCTTGATGGCACACTGAGCTTTAGTACATCCATACCTTGATGGCACACTGAGCTTTAGCACATCCATACCTTGGAAAAGGAGTTGAGATGCAGCAATGGTTGCAGAAGCGATAGTTCATTGGAGGTAAATAGCATCAGACTAACCCGACAGCCTGCTTTGGTAAGGGAAATGATTTTTTAGACAAGGGAGAAGCAGCACATCTCATCTTCCCGGACTTCAGCAATGTATTTGATACGGTGCCACATGGGAAATCATTAGTTAAGGTGGAGAAGATGAAGATTAGTAGGAAATCTCTAATGTGGGTAGGTAAGTAACCGGCTGTGGGGAAGGCAACAGCAGGTAGAGCTGAAAGGAGATGCGAGCAGCAGGGAGGGCAGCAGGGGAATTCCTGCAGAATCAATGCCAGAGCCAATCTTATTTAAGATTTTCATTAATAACCTTGGCATAAAAGAGTGGTGCATGCTAATGAAAGACGCCGATGAGGAAAAGCAAGGGAGGGTTGTTGATACAAAGGAGGGCTGGGGCGTCATGCAGAAGGAACTGCTCAGCCTTGAGAAGCAGGATAATAGGAATAGCGTGAAATGTAACAGCACAAAGAGCCAGTCTTCCACTTGCAGCAGGGATTTGTGCTTCCTGCTGACCTCAGCCGTTGTGAGCAACAACAGAAAGCAAAGAGATGGGTTAAACACAGCATAAAGGTGAACCCTAAACAGGGTGGAAAGGGCAGGAGGAATCACAGGAGGGATGAGAGCCCCAGAATGAGTCCTAGGATGCTCCCAGCGGGTGGGGAGCCCCACTGTTTGGTGAGCCCCATCCATCTCTTCCGGCAGGGAAATACATGGAGAATCACGGGGTGATCCACAACATGTGGTTCAACACCAGCACGGGGGTGAAGCTGCCCTACTACACCACTCAGGGCATCGACAGCTGGTGGGACAATGGCAGCCTGCCCATCTGGATCACGGCGCAGAGGCAGGCAAGTGGGGCTGCTGCTGCAGCTGTGTGCTCCAAGCGACGGGAGAGCCACGATCTCTAGTGGCCAGCAGCGAACGTCCTCGCTGCAAGCAACGGGGCTAATTACACCAGCAAAAAGCAAATCAAATCCCCAGGCAGTAGCAGGTATCATCGTGAGCGTCCTATTAAGAGTAGCGAAAAATGAAAGGTGCATTTCTGCTTTATTAATATGTTAATAAAAGAAGTTATACGCTCCTTCATTAAAAAGACACCAGACAGCTCTCTAGGGAGCACTGAGCCTGAGCACTCCATGCTCTGCAATCCATCTCATCTCCTTGGCCTCACCCAGGACCCATAGGGAGGCTTTGCATGGGGCTGCCTCTCCCTCCCTGAGGGCTGCAGAAAGGCTTTGAATCTGGCTCTAAGGTTGGAATGAGACCTTGCCCCAGACACAAACCTCTGCTATATTTACCTTCCAAATTGGACTTCAGGGTGAGCACTTGCACAACTGCAGTAAAGCACACCTTAATGCTAGGATGGTACCAACAGGTCAGAGCTTCTGAAGATATCACTAGTGTTGTTAACATGAGAGAACCAGCAGAGGGGTTCTGGGGAGGGCAGTGCCTCCCATCAATCACTTTAAATGGGTGACGAGCGAGAAAACTTTGTTAGAGGCAGAAGGAGACATTAAGGGGCTGAATGAATCAACCACATCCATGGGCAGCAGTTGTACTGACAGATGGAGTGAGTTCAGCTGAGTTCACACAACGTCTTCACTGACAGGGTTTAAAGACAGGCTCCATCCATTTCCCTGGGACAAAAGCAAAATATCAAGGAGAAGAAGTGAGCATGAAGCTGGTGGAGCCCCCCCTGTTCAACTACAGCAATGAAATTATTTGGAGACAGAACATCGACACTGTCATGGAATGGTTCACAGTGAACAACCTCGACTTCATCACTCTCTACTTCGGTGAACCAGACTCAACAGGACACAAATACGGCCCTGAATCCACGCAGAGGAGAAACATGGTCAGCCAGGTGGACAGAACCATCGGCTACTTAAGGCAGAGGATCAGGGAAAGTGGCTTGGAATCAAACCTCAACCTCATCATCACATCTGACCACGGCATGGAGACGGTCATAAAGAAGGATGAGATCTACCTACGAAACGTTACAAACTTCACCTTCAGTGACATCCAGTTTGAACTCTTAGATTACGGACCCAACGGGCTGCTGATACCAAAAGAAGGGAGATTAGAGCACGTGTATTCAGTCCTGAAAAACGCCCACCCCAAGTTACATGTGTACAAAAAAGAAGAGTTCCCAAAGAGATTCCACTACGCCAACCACCCCCGCATCACCCCGCTCTTGATGTATGGTGATCCGGGATATGTGATCCATGGGGTAAGATGCACATACACACACTTTACTGTCTTGGATCTGCCTCTTTCCTCCTCACAGCCCACAACCTACCTGGCTTTATGCCTTCATTTCAACCCATCCATCGGGGTTATACCCCGAGACTGTAGCACCAGGAGGGAGGGAACAGGGAAGGTGCCTATGGGAAGCTGTGCTCTTGGAGGTTGAAGGGGCACTCACATCCATCTGCCTTCCAGAGATACAAAGTGCAGTTCAACACGGGTGAGCACGGCTTTGACAACGAGGCCATGAACATGAAAACCATCTTCCGCGCCGTGGGGCCGGCCTTCAAGCAGGGACTCTTGGTAGAGCCGTTCGAAAGCGTCAACGTCTACGCTTTGCTCTGCGAGCTGTTGGGCATCACTCCAGAACCACACGACGGTTCCCTGGACGTAACGAGGTCGATGTTGCGTGAGTGCCCCCAGCCCCTCCGAGCCCCGACGGCGCGGCCGCCCCGAGCCCAGCATTGCCGCACGAACAGCGGCACCTAGCGGCGGCTGCCCCGCTCCCAGCTCCAGGGTAACGCTGCACTTTCGGTGTTGCAGGTTCCAGTTCTCCTCTCCTTGCTGCCGTTAAGCTGCCGGTGATGCTGGGAATCGCCCTCATCTTGAGCTGCTGGGGAGGCGTATACTGACCGCTACCAGAGGTAACTTACAGCCTGAAAGCTCGGTGTAGGTGCTGTCTCTGTGAGCTGTTTGGCCAACCAAATGTTCTGTCTTTAGGGCTTATAGTAAAAAAAATGGGTAAACAGAACACAGGTACCCTCAGCTCAAAACCCACAGCACGCAGGAGAGGCTCTGGCTGCCATCCTGCACGGTCACGTCCACAAACATTTACCTACCCACAGCCCTGACCCCGGGCTGTAGATGCGGCTCATGGAAGCTTTGGAAGGAAAATACACCAAGCTTTGATTCTTGATGGTTTTTGGAGAGACAGAGTCAGGATACGCCACATCACAGCAAACCCAGGACCACACAGACCCCGTACCCACCCATGTCAGCCCTGCCCAGGGCTGATGTGCCATGGGTGCACAGGGCCCTTATACGAGACCATGTTTTCTCTTCTGCAGGAAGCAGCCCAGGATCACTCCCAGGGGCTCAAGGAACAGCACAACTCTGCCATCTCAGGGTCCTGGGTGCTGCCCTTCCACCTGGGGCATCAGCTGCCCTGACCCCATCCCAGATGCTGAACTGCCTCTCCCCATCCCTGTGCCTCATCTCAGGGGCTCGATAAACATCTGTTGCCATAGAGATTTGCTCGAGCTGCCTTCCCTGCATTGGTTTCACCCAATAAGATGAAACAAGAGACGCATGCTTCACTCAGGGAAAAAAAAAAGAAAAAAAAAAAAAAAACAGGAAGAAAATGTTTGGCTTGAAACCATATTGGGGGTGGGGGGTCAGACCAGCAGCATGCAGAGCAAACAGTCCATTAGGCAAACAATGGGGAGGCTCTGCAAGGGGAGCCACATGGGCCAGCATTGCAAATATTGTTTAAAATAATATCAATACTGTAACTTTCAAAGTAATCCTGCCCTGACCTCGGGGCTTTCCACCTCAGGCAGAGGCAGCCAGGACTGGGGTGACACCATAACCCCGGCAGCTCGGTGCCATGGAGCTGACAGCACAGAGAGGCACAGCCGTGCCGGGGTCCCCACGTGCCCAGCCATGTGGTCACAGTGCAGAGCACAGCACTGGGCACCACCCCCAGGAGCCTTCCTGATGTGACCCCTTACCTAATGCAGGGGCTCAGCTCAGCTGCACAGGGTAACGTCCAGCAGACAGCCCTCCAGGCTGGAGGGTGAGCACGGTGCCATCCCGCTGAGCAGACGGGATGCAGCTTTGACTTAAAGCAGGGATGAAAAACGAAGGAAGCATTGAACTGGTGTATTTGCATCAGAGGACTCTCAGCCCCGTGCTTGGAGCCAGCAGGAGCAGGGATCGCTCCCTCCCCACCCCCTGGGTCTCGATGAAGGAGGGGAGCAGGAGGCCAAACCCCGCTGAGCGATGCGGTGCGCCCCGTGCGGCTCCCGGTGCAGTTCCGAGTACCGGCGGGCGGTGGCCCCCGCGCCGTGCTCAGCGCCGGGAGCTGCCGGTAGCGGCCCCGCACAGCCCCGCAGCCCCTCTCCATTCCCGCAGTGCCGGTGGAGCTGTGCGAGGTCCGAGGGGGGCTGCTACCCGCACACGGAACAATTCCCATCCCGGCCTCACCCCATGCAAACTCCATCCCCCGAAGCCCTGATGTCCTTGAGTCCTTCCCAGCCCTTCCCTTCACATTTCACACCTCGCACACATTCACCCTGCGACATTTCAACCCCGGTCAACAGCCAAACCCCCGCCTGCAGCCGCTCAGCCCTGCGCTGTGCCTCCCCCCTCCATCCCCATTTAATTCATTCCCCATCACCACCACCACCTCCCCCCTCCCCAGGGCTGAGGGTCACGCAGCAGGGAGAGGCCTGTTGTGCATTGCATCCCAATTTGCTATGCATTTCCACACCATTTGCTCTCCTTTCTTTTTCCCCGCACTAGAAAGCTGCTTGCTACCCAGGGGTCCAAACTGCCCCAAGATGGGAATCTAACAACAAACATCGACGTACATATATTTATGTTTTCATGGCGGTTTGCAGGTAAAATTACTGCCCACCTTCAACTTCTGGATGCTGCAGTGGGTTCCAAGCAAGAAGGCAAAACCCCACGCTGCTTCACCTCTGTGAAAACCCAACTTGCTGTCTAGAAACACCCACACTCTTCTGAAGCCCATCACAGCACCCTGTAATCTCACCAACCCGCACCCAGAGAACAGAACCTTGGGGTGAGATGCTCCTCCCTCACCTGAGCACAGCACAGCCCCACCATACATAGCATTCCTGGCATGTCTGACATGCTTGGGAAGAGCCGTAAAACTGTATCCCACCAGGGTCTGCATCGCTTTAAGGTGCTCTGGTTCTCACTGTCCTGGTCTCACTGGTCACACATGGTCCCTGTGAGCAGCCCAGCACTGGGGAGGGCAGGCAGCGATGCTTTCAGCAACATCATTTTACCACTGCTGAGCTGCAGGGCAAAGGATCTGAATCCCAGTGTAAACCCTCACCAAACTTGAGCCTATCAATATCACAGAATCTTATTATTATTTACTTCCAAGCTCAGTCTATTTTAGTGCCTATACTGCTCTCTTTCTTTCTCTGGAGCCATCCTATAACAAAAAACCTATGACTGAACTAAGAAAGCTGGCACATCTCACCAGCCACCACTAAGGCAGGGAATACCAAGGGTGCAAATACCCACATAGGGTTTGGATCACTATAGGGTGACCCACAGTGCCAGGGGGGTGCACAGCAATGCACAGCACAGTGCAGACCACAGAGCTTCCAAGTGTGGGGATGGGATCCAAAGGTCTCTGGCTCAGCTCATGCGAAGCAATAGTGGAACAACACAGAACTTTTTCCCACTGATGGTGATGGGAGCTCAGGTCAGCATCAGTGTGGGACGCACACGGCGTGCTGGGACACACAGCATTCCAGGAACGTGGGCTGTTCTGGAGATGAAGGGATGGTGCTGGGCAGGAGGGTCCATAGAAACAACGGCACATTGGACACAGCACTGCAAACACGGCACACGCTCAGTCCCCAGCCAGACCCAGAGCTCTGCTGCCACCTCCCTGCTTCAGCTTCTCCCAAGCTCAGGCAGACAAAGCACCAACACCCAACCCAGCCTCTCCCTCGGTGCTCTGAGAAGGAAAAAACCCATTATCACATCTTCGCATCCTGCAGAGGAGCTCAACAGCACCAGCACTGAGGTGATCCAACCCTCAGGAAAGAGCCCACCCAGCACTGCAGGAACACGGAGTGATTTCCTTGGGGTTATTATTTCCTCGGGGTTCCCATTCCCTCGGTGCTCCTCTCGCATTTCCTATGCAGGCAGTTCAGGCCCTGCCCAGTGCCAACACAAAGCACCATCCATGCCAAATCGTGCCCACACGTGCAGGATAGAAACTCTCACATGGTTGTTTTTTGACTGCACACAAAAGCCCAGAGCTGCTAAAAACCAAATTAACTTCAAATAACACCGCTAATAAAAAGCGCAGATCTGCCTTCTATCCCTCCATCCCATTCGGCTGCTAAAACAAACGCTTCTAACTATTCTTCCCATCAGCGAACATCAACAGCCATAAGAAAACAATAAGATGCGACACCACCCGACGTCGGATGAGCACCTGGAGGGGACGCAGCGCCTCGACCTCCCTGCAGCTCCATCCCCTCCCTCCACGTAGCGGCACGCCGGGCCCGGAGGTGCGCGCACACGGGATTCTGACGCCGGTATCGCTTACCCGACACGGGCGGCCCGGGCTGCGGGCGGGCGGGACTCGCCATGTCCCGCTCAACCCGAGGCGGTCGGGTTGCGGTTGTTCGTCGCCCCGTGGCTCTCCCGCACGGTTATTACCCGCAGGCTCCGGGCCCGCGGCGCGGTGCTGACTCATCTCCTCCCATGCCCGTAACGCACCGTGTGCCGCTGCTCCACGCCCCCCGCGCTGCCCCGCGTCGCTCAGCGCGGAGAACGAAGCCGGGCTCTACCGGGCTGCCACCCCCCGGCGAAACGCGGTGCGCTCCCCCGCAATCAATTGCTCAGAGCCGGAACCGGCGGCAACGACACGACTCCGGTGACCGCGGGGCTGGACGTGCGCGGAACGCCCCCGGCCCGGTGGGTTCCCCCCCCTCCTCTCCGGATGCTCCGTGTGGGACCGTGGGGCCGGCCCGGCTCTCGCCAACCCCACGCGTGTGTGCGGACGCCACGGCTATTTCCCCCCACCCCCGTGCCGCCCCCCGGCCCCGCTCCCATCGGAACAAAGCCCCGCGCCCGCTCCCGGTGCCGGGCCGAGCCGGAACCGCCCCATTGTCCCCGCGCTGCAGGAAGGGGAGGGGTCGCGCAGACAATGCCTCCCCCCACCCCCCGCCGTCTCGCCCCGCCCCCCGCTCCCCATTGGCCGACGGGGAATTTGGGGAGCCCCCCCTCATCACACTCTGCCTCCCCCCCCCCTCCCATGGGGGCGCGCGCGCTGCATTGTGCCGGGGGGCGCGCGGGGATGGGGGGGGGCGGGGGCGCGCGCGGCCGCCGTCGGGGGCGCGCCCGGGGGCTCCCCTTGTGTATGTGTGTGTGTGTGTGTGCGTGCGTGTGTGAGTGTGTGTGTGCGTGTGTGTGTGTGTGTGTGTGTGCGGGGCCGGAGCGGGGCCGGCCGGCGCCATGGAGGAGCTGAGCAGCGTGGGAGAGCAGGTCTTCGCCGCCGAGTGCATCCTCAGCAAGCGGCTCCGCAAGGTGGGATCCCCCCCCCCCCGCACCCCGACGCCGCCACCGCCGCCGCTCCCGCCGCTAACGCGCGTCTCTCCGCTTCTCTCCGCAGGGCAAGCTGGAGTACCTGGTCAAGTGGCGGGGCTGGTCTTCCAAGTGAGCGGGGCGAACGCGCGGGGCGCGGGGTGCCGCCGCCCGGCCGCTTTTGTTCGGGTCGCGCCGCTCCTTTTGTTTACAAATAACGCGGCCCGACCCTCCCCGTCGCCGCGTGGGGCTGCTCCCCCCTCCCGCCGGGCCGCCCCCCCCCCCCCTTTCCCCTCCCGCCCCTCCGAGCACGAGCACCGATCGCGCGTCCCTTCCCGACGGGCAACCGGGGCTGCCCGCGTTGCGCGGGGATCACCTCGCGGTGCGGCAGCGTGGCCGCCCCCCGCCCTGCCCGGCCCGGGCCTCTGCCGCGGGTAGGGGGCTCCGTGCCGTCGCTGCCGGGATGCTCCCGGCCCGGCCATCCCTTCCCCAGCCGTCCCCATTTGTCCTCGGCTCCCCGCTGCCCGGCCACCCTCGGCCATCCGCGGCCATCCCCATCCCCGGCCATCCCTTCCCCCTCCATCCCCTTCCCGACCATCCCCACCGCAGCGCTGTCTCCATGTGAAGCGCACCGCCGGGCGCCCTGTCCCCGGCCCGGGGCTGCCCCGGGACCCGGTTGTCCTCAGATGAACTCTCCAGGCTGTCCGGTACTGGGGGTGCGGGGGGGGTGCATCAGGCTCCCACTCTCTCCCATCGCGCATCTTCTGTTCCAGGCACAACAGCTGGGAACCCGAGGAGAACATCCTTGATCCGAGGCTCCTCCTCGCTTTCCAAAAGAAGTGAGCAATCTATAAATATTTCTTAACAAATGATAAAGTCAATTAACTTCTAATTGGCCACGCGTGCGGTGGAAGTTGTGGAAACAACAGCCTGAAGCTCCTCGTGCCTTTTGTGGCCAGGCCCTTTTGTTCATCTCCTGAAATTACTGTTAGGTCCACCTAGGACGCCTCTCCCAGAGCTGGGTAAACACGGAGGATTTATGGCCCTGTGCACAATATGTTTGTGCTCCCACTGCACAATGGGCGCACGGCAGCGCCCGGCAGAGCTCGTGTTCCCATCCGACAGCGGGGCTGTGCCGGGGGGTGGCTGTGTACCCGGGTTGTAGAGGGGTAGGAAAGGAACCATCAGTGTGTGTTTATGGAGGGCACAGCTCAGTGCTCTGTGATGGGTGGGAGAAAATGGTGTCCACCGCCAGAGCTGGGGCTGCTCCACTGAGCTGAGCTGCAATTGTTCTGCAGCTATTATACAGCGGGCGTCAGGCTTGGGGCTAGAGAATAGCCAGCTGGCTGCATGGAACACAGCGCTGCCAAATATTTCGGCTCCGTATTAATAAAAAATCATTAAAGTTTATGATAGGATTTAATTACAGCTCATTTCTGGATCCTTTCTGGTTGTTTTTGTTTTTTTTTTCCTTGCCTTCACGGAAGGAAGCTGGTGGTTATCTCAGGCAGCGCGCTGTTTAATTAGCAGCACACACTGCAGCTCGGCGCTGCCCTTTTTAAATGGAGGAACACCACACAGCACAGGGATATCAGCAATGCTCTTTGTGCCCAGCGTGTGTCTGTGGGGCCGAGGGTGGGAGAGGTGAAATGAGCACAAGGACAGACCTCGCTCTGCTCTGGGGAAGGCGTGTGCTTTCACTCTGCAGAGGGGCCAGGCTGCTGCTTGCTGCAGAGGGGAAGCACAGCTCTGAGCCTATCAACAAGGAAGGGCTCTGCAGACAGCTCAGATGCTTCCGTTTGCCCGTTCCCATTGTAGCAGGAAAAGTGCAGATTTTGCTGGGAACGGGAAGAGCTGTTGCTCAGGACGGGGCACGCTGTGCTGTGTCATTGAGTGCTGGAAACTTCTTGCTGGGGTAGTGCTGTTGTAGGGAACAGGGATGCAAATCAACAGCTCTGGGTGCAGAACGTCCTCAGGTCCCGGTGCAGAGCCATGTTGGGCACAAAGTTCTTGGAAAGCATCACCAGTGCTGGTCTGAGGATGCTCCTGCAGAACCAAAATGCCAGGGCAGCCCTTGGGAAGGTGATGCATGCATGCACGTGGCTCTATGGGCACTTTGGGAGATGCATTGCAGCAGTCCATGCAGCTTAGCTCTATGTTTTATACAGACACTTCCCATCTCTCTGCGTGTGTCAAAAGTAAAGGGCAGAATTGGGCTGGGCTTGTGCTGTATCGTTTTGTCATTCAGGCTCCGTCTTTAAGCAGTGCTTTCTTTCAGGGAACATGAGAAAGAAGTGCAGAACCGCAAGAGAGGCAAGAGGCCACGGGGCAGGCCCAGGAAGCACGTGGTGAGTGTTGGGTGGGGGGGAGGCACAGCAGGGGTCTGCCTGCATTGCAGGACAGGGGTGCCTGCAGGAGGACTCCTTCCTTCATCACTGATCTGGAGGGGTGTAGGAGATGGAAGATTTCCCCAGCCCTGGTGTCTTTCTGACCCTGCGAGTCAGCCCACCTGTATGATTTCATGGCACAGGGAGAGAACCTGCTTGTCTGCAGTGACTGGCCAGACAGTGCTGAGTGGTTTGCAACACCCACAGCGGTGATTCCAGCATTTGTGGTGACTTTTTCCATGTCCCTCTCCATTGCTACTTAGGAACCAGAGATGCCTTCAAAAAGTAAGTCGAGCAGCTCCTCTTCCTCAACGTCCTCTTCCTCCTCCTCCTCTGATGAAGAGGATGAAAGTGACCTGGAAGCAAAGAGAGGTCCACGCAGCAGAGAGACCCATCCAGTGCCACAGAAGAAAGCTCAGATCCTGGTGGCAAAGCCAGAAATGAAGGACAGTTCCAGAAAGAAACGTGGACGAAAACCTCTCCCTCCAGAGCAGAAAGCGGCTCGAAGGACCGTGAACCTGACAAAGGTGCTGAAGACATCCCGGAAAGAGGTGGGGGGCAGCAACAAGATGCTGGGGAAGCTGCAGCCACAGCATGGCACACAGGGCACGGGGCTGGCTGGGCTGAAGGAGCCGCCGGGTGCATTGGCCGGGCTCAGCTCTGGGGGATCCTCGGCAGAAAACATCCCCAACGCGATGAAGAGCGGCTCCAGCAGCCCCAGCCGGGCCATCAGCTGGCAGAGCTCCATCGTGCATTACATGAACAGGATGTCTCAAAACCAGAGCTCGGCTGAGACCTCACCACTGGGAAGGCTGGCGCTGAAGTCGCAGGCATCCGGCAAGAGCGGCTTAGGGCTGGACTTAAAAATGAGGAACCAGAAAGGAGCTGGGGAGTTGGGGCCGTCCATGCAGGGAGCCAAGGCCACCAAGGTTCCTAGCAGCAGCACTGGAGGGGATCAGAAATCAGGGTTCACCACCGGAGCTCAAACGCTGCATAATGGCAGCAAGACGCCCACAAGCTCCTCTGCACCTGGGGGGCAGCAGGCATCCAGCCAGGAGCTGAACCTCCAAGCTTTAAACCTGCAGAGTGTCAAAAACGGGCAGAGCGCAGCGGGGGGCAGCTTACCTCGCCATGCCTGCAGCACCCTGCCCAAAAGCACCACTGCTGCCACAGGTTCGGGTCCTGCTGGGTCCAAGGGTGGCGGAACCGGCTCTGGGTCTAACACTGCTAGTGTGGGAGATGGCAGCAAGAGCGAGAAGCAGGCACGCAGGGCAGCGGCTGGTGACAGGGACGTGGCCAAGGGTGGCACAGGCAGTGGGCAGGAGGGGCACGCGGCCCCCGAGAGCCGCAAGGCAGCCGCCCTGTCTGAAATGAGTACAGGCGACGAGAGCAGCTCGGACTCGGATCGGGATTCAGCTTCATTTCCCAGCGTGGGTCAGAACATGTCTGTCTCCATCCAGACCAGCCAGGACTGGAAGCCCACCCGCAGCCTGATCGAGCACGTCTTCGTCACGGATGTCACCGCAAACCTGATCACGGTGACGGTCAAGGAGTCCCCCACCAGCGTCGGGTTCTTCAATGTCCGGCAATACTGAGCCAGGAAGCCGGAGGGGAGGGAGACGTCCTTCAGCTTCCCTCGTCCTTGCCCAGCTCTCCCACCAGATTTTCATTTCTTTAGGTACTGCCCCACGGCAGGGACTCATGGGGTGACCCCCCGCCACCAGCCGCCCCATGCCACCCCAGTGCAGGCAGTGCCAGCTCGGATCCTGCAGCCCAGCACACCCCTGGGACTTACTGGGAGCTTTGTGCAGAGGGTTGGGAAAGGTGAAACCTGTGCAGAAGTGCCAGCAGATGAGACGGGGTCCTCCCTGCCTCCTCCATCCATCCCAGCCGGTGCTGCTCACCAGCAGCAGGGGCACTGGGAAGTGACAGCTGGCAAGTTCTGAGCCAGGCTTCACTGCATGAGGTTTGCTTGCTTTATGGCTTGAGATGCCAGTGTGTGGTACGGGGCTCTGGCAGCAGGGAGAGGGGCAAAGGGGAGGTGCCAGGTCTACACTTGGGAGAGAAGAGGGCAGCTCTCCTTTCCTCTAGGCAGCCCAAGCTTCTAGAGCAGCCACGATCCAAATGAGACAGCTCCCAGCCTCAGGGCTGTGGGGGCTGCAGGATGGGGGTTTTTCAGGGTACAGGAAGCCCAGCCACCCCCCCTGGGCTAGGTCAGTTCCAATGACAGTGAAGGCTGCGATGTCTCTGTTGTGGTTTCTAGCAGAGAAGGAAATACTGTTTACATTTCTTTTGAAGGGAAAATCTTTTCTTTAGAGGGACGGGCACCAATACAACGTAGATGAGCAGACATCGGGTCCAGCCGGTGCACTGCACAGCCCCAGAGCCACTCCTTGTCCTGGCACCACGTGCTCGCAGGGACCAAGCTGGGCAGTGCCCATCAGCCCCATGTTCTCCATCTGAAGGGCTGCGAGGTGCCCACACTGCCTGGCACAGGGTGGGCAGCAGGGGCCAGTTGGTGGCATCCCACAGCCACCTCCCGTCCTGTGCCAGTGCCTGGGCTTGTAATCACAACCAATAATGGCTTTCCTTGTGAGGTCTTTTTCCCTGCTATAGATTATTGTTACGAGCCAAAATTAACAGCAGTAGTTCAGGCGGAGTTTAATAGCATTTGGGGTCATTTTAGTTGTGTTAATGCCAAACTCCTGCTCTGGAGATGGCACAAAGCCTGCAGCCTGCCAGGTCTCTGGGTACACCCATGGGAAATGCTTCTAAGGCTCCGCTGTGTTCACAGGGCAGGCATCTGGCATTGCTGCAGATGGCATTGCAAGGAGATGCCAGCACCTGTAACACCTGGGGCTCCCTGCCCTACACACCAAATGTTTGCTAGTTGGCCTTTGCAAATCCAAACCGAACGACCACGTGCCTTTTGCAACTGTCCTTACTTTCTGTGTCTGTGACACCGCTCCTACAAACAGGTTTGTGCCTATGCAAAGCTGGGCAGTGCCAGGGTCCTGGGGACAGCTGTGACACCAATGGGGGACACCCAGTTGAGCTGTGATGCCGTGTCATGGCTGATCAAATGGGGAAGACCCATGGGGTTGCTCCTACATGGGCTGTGGGGCTGCTGTCCCCACTGTCCCCTTGTCCCCTTGGTGGCAGCAGGACTCTGCCATCCCCGCTTTAGCTCTTGTGCCTTTCTGCTCACCAGCCAGTTCAATTCCAAAGGTGTAAGGACAGTGAAAATTATAACCTAGTGTTGTGTCTTCATCTCATCCCACCCCGTATTGCCATTCCTTCCTCACCTCACGTGTATCTGAGCAGAAGGTCCGTGTTGGAGGCTGCCTCCCATAGGGGATGGGGGGGGTCCTCATGGGACCAAGCGCAGCTTTGGTGGACAGAGGTTGGAGCCCCGTTCACCGCTCAGTGCCATTAGTATTCAAGGTCCACCTTCCTATTTTTTCTTTGGAGTTTGCTGCTATGGGTTGAAACGTTCAGTTGTACGTCAAACAACCAATTAAAGGTTTGTCACTTGGCATTTCTTAAAGGCTTTCCGACGTGGAAAGTCCTGCATTATTTGTATATTGAATGGATATTTTCTCTGAGCATAATCTGGTTAAGTATGCTTGTTGTTTGCCATTGGACTGGAAGGAGAGGCCGACGCAGCCGCCGTCCTTAGAAGCTTAGTATATTTTTATATATATATTTTGTACCAAAAAATAAATGGAAGTTGGCGGAGGGATGGGGATGGTTTTAAGGGGGTGATTCCATTTACTCTGAGCTCTGAAGGGCTCCGGAGGTGGAGAGAAGGCTTTTACCGAGAGAAGTTGAGGGATGGGTGAAAACAAACCGTTGTTGTAACTCACACCAGTCCAATTTGTATGTTTTAATTAAAGAGAGAACCAAATCATTCCCGTATGATGCTTCTGATTGCTTTAAACTACAGCTGCTTCTTCGCTTTTCTTTGCCTTGAACAAAAGTTGGAGATGGAATTGCCCAGGGAACGCTCAGGGGCTTTGCTGGGCACTGGGGGGGTCCCAGGGAGTTCCCACTCAGTTTCCTATGTGTGCCCTGTCCTGGTGCTCCGAGACCAGCCAACATTGGTTCAGAGCCGGGAGTAAAACACCAGGAGGTGGCACGTCGGACGGGGTTCTTTTCTCGTTGTTTTGATGCGTGTCGCTTTTCCACTGCTCTTTTTCTTTCGGGATGGAGGGTAGATCGATATTTTTTGATTATTTTTTTGGTAACTTTTCAGCCTGTTGTGGTCTCCGCTCCCCAAGCACCGCCCTGCCCTGGGGGTACGGAAATGGAGGATGGGGGGGGGAGGGAGGCGGAGCGGGGTGGCTGAAGGCTGCGGGAGGGGCAGGGGCATCTGCACTGCACGCTGAGCGAGGGGGGCACGGGGCTGAGCGGAACGGGGAGCGTCAAACCGCCTCCCCGCGAGGGGCTGTCCTCAACACGAGCCCGGCTACTGCCCACGGGGGGATGAACGCGGAGCTCCGGGCGCTGCTGCGAGGCGGATAAGGATGGAGGTGAGGACGGAGCTGTGCCGAACCCGGGGCCCTCAGGTGCTTCCGCTCAGCCCGACCCGAGCCCGGGAGCGGCCCCACACGTGCTGGATCCGGGCACGGGCTGCCTGCGGAGGGCGCTGCGCGGCCGCAGACGGACATCGGCCCCCTCCTTCCATCCCGGCCGCCGCGTCGGGGCGGGGAGCGAGGCGGCCCCGAGCCGGGCATTGCCCACGCCCAGCGCTCGCCGTCGAGGGGCCGTCGTCGGGGCGGAGGGGCAACGCCAGGTTGCGGGGCGGGGTCCGGGCTCTTCGGGCCGTGCCCCGGGGCTCCTCCGGCCGCGCCCCCGCCCCCCGCGGGTCGTCCCCACCCCCTCCGCACCGCCCCGGCCCGGGGCCCCGCCGCGCCCGTGTGAAAGGGTCCCCCCCGCTGGGCCGGGGGAGAAAGGCGCCATTGTGCGAACCTTTCTCCCGCTCCTACTTGACACTCATTTTCCGCGCACAGATGCTGACAGCTCTGATAATAAGGGGGGTCTGCGCCTTTCACCCAGCGGAGCAGAAAAAGGAGGTTAATGAGGACACAGCTTTTAAAAAAAATAAAATAAAATAAATGCAAAAAAAAGGGGGGAAAAAAGAAAGAAAGAAAGGAAAAAAAAAAGCCAACCTCGCTTCCCCTCCAGCTGCGCGGCCGGGAGAGATTTGAATACAAAGGCCGGGCTCGTCCGGACACGACCCCGCATCGCACCGCCCGCATCCCGCGCCGTCGGAGGGCCGCATCGTGCCCGTCGCTGCCTCCCGGCTCTCCCCGCACCCGGCCTTGCTCTGTGGGAACGGTGCGGGCCTGGATCCCGCTGCCCGCTCAGACCCTTCATGCCCCGTATCAGCTGCTCCCGGCCACGCACATCCCCGCCCGCCCCGTCGGAGCCCCGCAGCCCATTCCCCTTGTCCCCCCATCCCACGTCTCCCTCCTCTGCTCATCTCCGGCCACAGACGGGAGAAAGACACGTTTCTATTTACAAAGTATATATTTAAACTCACATAAAAAGCAGGTCTCATACGGACATTCACGGCTGGCAGAAGACACGTAAATTAAGCTTCACTTTTCTGAGACTGAGATTTCGCCAAATCTTTTCTGTTTGTTTGTTTGTTTTTAATACAAGTCTTAGATTTAAATAATTCACGCACACACACACCCCACGCACACACTCAGTATATACGTCGCTATATACATACACACATATACACCCACATGTACGGCTTGCTCTATATACGTGTTACAAGGGGCTGCGGGAAGCAAAGCCCTGCCCCGGGATCTCGCACCATTTCTCAGCCTTCAGCACCTCTGCAGGTGGAGGGAGGGTGGCTCCGTCCATCCTCAATCCCACCCCGCAGCTCCTGCTGAGCCCCAGCGCCGACCCCAGAGCATCAAACCGAGTGGAAAAAAAAGAAGTCTCCATTTTACGAGATGTGCCTTGGAACGAAACGAAACAAAGAAACAAACAAACGACAACAAGAGAAATAAAGTCACAGACACGGCTCCCTTTGTACACTCAATACAGCATCCTCTCGCTTCGTCATCCTACAAAGGCAACGGGCCCAAAAATGGAAGGGGAGAGGGGCACGGTGAGGCAAAGTGTGGCTCTCCCATTGGGATGAAGGGAGGCTCCTCACCGAGCCCCATCTCCCCACTGGGTCCCCCATGTGCTTTCAGCTTCTGTGCAGCCCCCAGATCAGGAAACATTGAAGAGCTTCCTTGGGCCAATCAGAAAGGATGGAAAAGGGCCGATCTCCCCTCCCCAGCCCTGGGCCCTCGGGGGCTGCTGGACAGATTTGTGCTTTCAAACCGCCAGAGATGCTCAAATCAATGCATGAGGACGTGAGGACACCCGCTCTACATCAACTAAAGAATACAACAGAACAGCCCCCCGACATCCCCAAACCTTGGTTCAGCTGTAACAGAGTTTAGAGGAAAGCAAAAAGGAGGGGGGCAATGGGAGCAGAGGGGAGAGATGCTCCTTAATCAGAACCACCCAGCCCCACTGCTATGGCACTGCAGAGCTGCACAGCCCTCGGGAGCCACGAGAGACGGGCAGGGAAATACAAACACTGAGAGCCACCCCGAGTCAGCAGGAGCTGCTCCACACAGGCAGATTCAGCCTCTTGGCTATTGTTTAACCAGCAAAAGAAAAAGGGAAATATTTATTGTCTCTGAATGCATCAAGGTGGCTCTGGGATTTGTCAGGGATGCAGAGATTACAAAATGCTGCACCAGGCTCCTTCCGACAGCCTGAAGTGAAACATTTGGGGGGGAATAAAAACCAAACCCACGACGATCCGCTTTCTATAGCAGCATAAAGCATCTAAATATGGGCCGCCATACGGTTACCCTCCCAAACCTCTCTGGCATTTCAGGAATGTAAACAGAGTTGTTGGCTTTTTGTTTTGTTTTTTTGGAAGCAAGGGGGGGGGGAATGGATTCAAGCGACCAGACAAAATGAAAACAGATTCTCAGCTCAGTTCCGTCTCTCCCACAACTGCTGTGACAACTCTATTAAAGTGCATTTCAGTATCTCCCCTCTCAGGAACCTCACAATCAAACCTCCTCTTCCTCCGCAAGAAAAAGGTAATTCAAGTTAATGCTCCACTCCGACCGGTTTCAGCCTTTTTATGGACTCCTGCTTTTTCCCCGCCCCGATGTCTCAGCCGCTATTTGCTTTTAAATGTGGAAACGCCCCCTCCCCAGCAATACTGTCAATTCAAGTGCTAACTTCAGCCGTCAAGGGCAACAGTTCTGGATACAGCACACTTGATTGTACAAGCAAACACCTTAATATCACAATCAAGAAAGCCGGGGCATCTGACCCCGAGGGGGAGCATCACGTCCCCCCTTCACCATCCATAGCATCGCATGGAAAATAATAGTTAAAAAAAAAAATCATCATCATCATCATAACAATAACAAAGAAAATCAGAACATGATTTGCTATGAACATCATTCGTTATGTACAGCGGCTCCTGCAACAGATGTGGGAACTCCGTTGGTTCTCAGTTTTATTGTCCTTTCTAAGAGCAACTGAGCAGTCACTGTTGTCTCCATTTAAATAAAACAACTCAGAGTTGAAATATATATATATATAGATATATATATAAGCATTTTCTTCTTAAATAACATATTTACATCTAATAGAAAATATAACTCTAGAGATAATCTTTCCAACGAAATGTGAGACGTGGAGGAAAAAATAAACCAAACCAAAACAAACCCAAATCAAACCATAAAAGAAGAATGAGGGAATGAATTTAGGACAGTTTCTAAATCCTCTCCGGGAAATTAAAACAATCAAAAAATCAAAAGAAGAAAAGGAAATAAAGCCCACCGAGCTCTAACCAAGCTTTTGTCTGGATCTAGCCCGAAGAAAAGCCCCAGCACCACCACCACCAGTGGGAACTCATCGCTTCTCCTTAAAGAATCCTTGGTCCGTGCTGCTCTCCTTAATGGTGACGGTCAAAAAGTTAGAGGTCACGTCGGTGACCACCACCTTCTCCAGGTTGCTGAGCGAGGGGCTCCACGACTCCTCCTCAGGGTCCCCCAGGATCCGAGCCACAGGGATGCGGGCAATGAGGGAGGGTCGCCCTGCAGGGCCCCCACCATCACGGAACAGCCCCCCCCCAGGGCCAGGCCCCACGGCTCCGTGCAGCAGTTTGGGGTCCAGCCCGCCCGGCCCTTTGGGGTCCAGCAGGTCAGAGCGGTGTTTGGCCACACGTGGTGCGTAGGGGTCGGCAGCACCCAGCTTGGTGCCCACCTCCAGGCGGTTGGGGCCGGGTACGGTGCTGCTGAGGTCGGGCTCAGGCCGACGAGCCAGCTGGATGACACTGTGTCCCGAGGAGAACTTGGCAGCACCCGCCGCCTCCTCCATCTTCCTGGCCTTGAGGTAGTCCCCCACTTTGTCCCCCGGCTCCCCCAGTTTCCTCTTGGAGGCGTCCAGACTCTCCGCCAGGTCCTTATACAGCTCCTTCCTCGGCTTCGGGCCTCGTTTTTTGGGGGTCTCCCCAGGTTTCTCCTCCACCCGGAGGACGCGGTCCCGCACGCCATCTGCTTTGGGCACGCTGCTGCTGCTGCTGCCCTGCGGGGTCAGGGCCATATTCCTGAGTCCTTCCCGTGCACGGGACGTGGAGCCCAACTCCTGCGGGGAGCGCCCGGGGTATGGAACACGGATACCCCGGGACGAGTCGCTGCGGAACTCATAGGTTTTAGCTTTGGCCTTCGCCTGGGCCTGCAAAGAAAACCAACACCCCATGAGTTCATCACCTCAACACCCAACCGCAGCCCATGGGACCCCACACAGAACATCCCACATCCTTGAAGGGACCGAGGGGTTGTCCGCTCCCCACTCCCTGCAGTGCTCCCACCTCACCTTTAGCAGGAAGGTTTTGGGCTTGGGGCCGCGCTTTTTAGGCCCGAATAGCTCCATTTCTCGCTCCCTAGAGGTGTCAAAAGAACCAAAGCTTCAATTCAGCATAGCTACAAGACAGCCACATATTTACAAGAGCAATGGCTACGGCTACAAAAGGCCTTGTACCTCTCCTCGAAGGCCGCGAGCAGCCGGGCATCCAGGATGTTCTCCTCGGGTTCCCAAGTGCTGTACCTGGTGGGAAGGGGCAGGGAAGGGGAATATAAGTGGGAGGGGGCACAAGGAGAGGGCAAGGCATCAGGAACGAGCAATGGCAAGAAAGAAAGGAAGAAAAACAACGACAACCAAGTGGCAAAGAGAAAAGGGATCCAACTTTCCTTCCTGCTACAATAGGAACTAACAGCCACAAGGAGCCATCTCCCCAGCAGCCCCTAGGCTGCAAAATTGTGCAAACAGCAGACTTACTTCTGAGACCAGCCCTTCCATTTTACGAGATATTCCATGCGCCCCTGCGGATGCAAAGAGAAGGGAAATAAATAAAGAAAGGGCTAAATATGCACGGAGGGGAACCCACGAGAAACGCTCTGCAACAAAGCTACACATGCAACCGCACGCGTGCAACCAACACGCCTGCACCCAACGCGTGTGTCAAAAACATGCGAGGGGGAGGGAGCGGGACCGGGGTGTGGGGTGGGGGGAGGAGGATGGGAGAAAAGGGGAATGGGGGGGGGGGGTTGTAGGGGGGCGGAACGCAACAAAAAAATGATGGGAAAAAAAATGCGCGTGCAGCAGCCCCGCAACCCGCAGCCTGCAGCGGGAGGCCGGCGCACAACGCCCGGCACGCAGCAGCGCGGCACGCACGCCCCGCACAGCCCCGTGCATGCGGATGGGAGGAGGAAGGGCCGCCCCCAGCCGCAGCCGGGGCCGCCGGAGCCGCCGCTGCAGCGCAGCTCGGCCGGGGGAGGGCGCGGGGAGGGCGGCGCGGCCTGGAGACGAGCTGCGGGGCGGCGCGGGAGCGGCGGGGCGGCGGTGTCGGGGGAGGGTGCGGGCACCTACTTTGCGGATGCGGCGCTTGAGCAGGGCCTCGGCCGCGAAGACGCGCTCCCCGACGGCCGAGAGCTCCATGTTTACGCGGCCGCTCGCAGCACACAGGCAGCCGCCAGCGCAGCCCAGACCATAATACTCCGCCCGCTGACGTCAGCGCCGCGGCCCCCCCCTTCCTCCTCCTCCTCCTCCTCCTCCTCTTCTCCTCTCCTCCTCCTCCTCCTCCTCCCCTCCGGGCCCCCCCCGCACTTGTTGCTGGCGGAGCCGGGTGGAATATTCCGCCCTCGCCGCATTGGCCCGGGCCCGGTGCCCGCCCCCGAAAGCCGCGCCGCCCCCCGACGTGAGCCGCGTCCCGATGAGTTCGGGGCGGGGCAGCAGGGGGGGAGGACGTTGACCCCCCCTCTCGTCCGCCCCGCCCGCTCCGAGGGTGCCCCCCCCCCCAGGACGCAGCACAAAGGAACCGCCGCCACCGGGACGGGATGGGGCGGAGCGGGGCGGAGCGGTCCGGCCCCCTCGAGCGCACCTGGACGGGGCGAACCCGAGGGGGCGGCCGAGCAGCTCATAGCCCCCCCCCCAGCTCCCCCCCCCCCACCTCAACCCCACCTCCCCGTGTGACAAAGAAAACGGGATTTTTTTGTTAACGAAGCTCTCGCGGATTGCGTAAAAATCACCTCATTACAGCCGAGCTGCCGAGGCAGCCAGCGGCCGGCAGAGTTCATCATCATAAAAAGCCATTGAGGGAAACAAATGGCCGCGCCGGGCCGTGCCAGCCGCGCAGCTGTTTCTGGTTAAGTTTAAATACTTTCCAACAGTTTGGGTAGTAAAAATAAAGTAGACCTCAACAGCCCATAATACGAGTTTTTGGTTTCCTCACTCCGGCAGCCTGCGGCTGAATTCCCGGCTCAATCGTGGGGCATTGAGGGGGTGGGAGGGGTCCCTGTGGCCACCGAGGTGGCCGCGGAGGGGGTCGGACCCTCCGAGACACTCGTGGGAGGGGCCGGGTGGCACCGTGGGTCCCTTCCCTGAGGACCCAACCGGAGAGCGAGACGGCGAGCCCCGGGGTGCGGGTCCTACCTGCTCCTCCACGGGGCCGTCGGGGGAAGCTCCGGGGATGTCCTGGAGCGGTTCAGCCGCGTCCCACCGAGAGAAACAATTCCCGACCAGTGAGCGGCACCTCCGCCCCGCGCCCCCCATCGCCACTCGTGGGTGCGCTGCTGCTGCTGCCGTCGCGTCCACGCGGGGCGACGCCTCGCACTGCTCTGCCCCGACCCCCGCGGGCTGCACGCTGAGGAGCAGCGAGGCCCGGTGGGGCTGCGTTCACTCGTGGATCTCCACGGAGTGGATGTAATATCCAACGAGCCGGCTGCCAGTCAAAGGGACAGTGGCTTCTTTCTGCTCCGGGAGCGGTGGAGCTCCGGTGCTGTTTCCATCTCGGGGGAACGTTTTCTTCCGACGTTCCCGCTTGCCACAGCGGAGCTTTCCCCGTTCCCATCTGTCCCGCCCGGCCGAGCTCCGACCTCCCACGGGTGTCACGCGTGCAACGGTTCCTCTGCTGCTGGAGAAACTCACGTGGTGGCTCCGGGCTCGCGAGGACAACGCCGCGTGATGAAGACACGAGTCCCCACGGGGACCTCGCGGGATCCGAGTGCAGGAGCCCGGCACTG
Organism: Coturnix japonica; assembly: GCF_054131305.1. Taxonomy (NCBI): domain Eukaryota; kingdom Metazoa; phylum Chordata; class Aves; order Galliformes; family Phasianidae; genus Coturnix; species Coturnix japonica. Next base: position 5,576,608 of record NC_140685.1, read on the forward strand.
CCGGTCGCTGCCGGGCCGAGCGGTGGGCAGCTCGGAGGAAAAGCTGTGCAAGAGCCCCTCTGTGCCCCGTCCCGCAGCACGGGGGCCACGGGAGGCAGCGGGTGAGGCGGTAGGGGGGTCCGGAGGAGCAGGTACCGGTGACGGGATCCCGCTGCCGAACCGAGCAGGGAGGTTCCCGCTCCACGGCCCCGCTGCCCCACACAGTTGGGGGTCCCCGCGGAGCGCCGGATTTGAACGGAACCTCCGGGAGGAGCCGGAGAGAAGGGAGGTGGCCGGGAGGGGACAGCGCAGCCCCCCCCGCCCGCCCCGGTCCCCGGCAAGCGGCATCCCGAGGAGATTTTCGTTAATGTCGAATTAATCGTTGTTAATTAAGGCAGAGCGGAGGGGCGAGTCGTTAACCCGCGTGGACGCAGCGGCTCCGGATGCTGTGTCCCGAAGAAGCTGAGCAGGGGAACGGCCCGCGAGGAGCGGGAGCTACGCCCGGCCTGGGGGTGCGGGGGAGGGACCGCTCCCGGGCCGCCGCTGCCGGTAACGCCGCTCTCCGCTGCTCGGGGCTTTGGGGCAGAGCCCGCGGCTGGGCCGGGTTCGGTGACCTCGGGGATGCCGCAGCCGTAGAACGGCGTGTGGGTCCCGCACCTTCTCTGCCGGTGTGCCCGCTGCCAGCGGGAAGGGCCGTCTCGAAGGTGCCCGAGGGGATGCGGAGAGCGTGCTCCAGCAGCCGGGACCCACGAGGGACCCATGCGAGCACGGGGTCCGGGACTACGTCCCTGAATGCTGTGCGGGGGACAGAGGGAAGGTGAGACACAAACGAGAACGGCTCGGAGAGGGCAGCAGGAAGCTATCGCCGCTGCGACGGGGTCCGACCCGAACCCCCGAAGCCGTGGGCTAGCAGGGAGCGGGGCTAAGGGGTCTCGAGGGGTCTCGGCCAGGAAAGAGGGGGTATAGAACCACCGAATGAGAGCGCGGCGGGCGGTAGAGTCTCCGGCTCTCCCGGGCAGTTCCTTCTCCCGCCGGAGGGGGCCCGGGTCCTAGTGCCCAGTGGGTGCAGGGTCCGCGGTGCGTGGCAGAGCACCGGGATCGACAGCGGAGCCGGGAACGGGATGCCCTCCGCGTTCCCGAGGTCAACGGCAAAAGCTGCCGAGGCGCAACTCGGACTCCCGGTCCTGTGGGGTCCCGGCTCTCTTCCCATCCATCCCCTCGGACCCTTCGCGTTCCCGGCTCTGCTCCGAAGTGGCGACGTCGGAGCTCCCTCGAGGATCGCTCCCGTCCGCGAGAACGTCTGCTGCGGCACGGGCAAACGTGGACCTGGTTTCTCCCTGTTTGACCCCAAATCTGCCCTTCGGTTGCCCGCTCTCCTTTCGCCCCGCTCGAACTCTTGCAGTGAGCGCTCGGGGTCTCAGCGAAACGCCCCAGGGCAGAGAGTCCGGTTCCCCCCTCGTTTCTTGCTGTGCGGGGGCTCCCGCGGCTACGAGCATTGCAACGAAAGTGGGGGGCTGAGACCCTTCCTCGGGCAGCGCTTGAGGGCGCCGGGAAGAGCACGAGTGTCGAAGCCCGGCTGAGCCCGAGACAGGGAGGATCTGGCTCCAACCCAGCCGGGGACGCAGCGCATCGCCGCGCTTCAGCCCTGCTCTTCCCTGCGGCTTCCCGACAGCTCCGGCGACCGGGCGGCTCCGCCCCCGGTTTCCGCTCCCGGGACGGTGAGAACACCCAGCCCGGAGCACGATTCGACCCCATTCCTCGGGCGGCCGGGGCTGCCGGTGCCAATGGCAGACCCGGTTCTGTTGATGTCGCACTGCTCCGTGTCCCGTTCTCCTGGACGCCCTGGGATCGGTCCTGGGGCTGAGACCCCGCGGGGAAACCGAGAGCAAAGCTGCTCGCTCCATTCACAGAGCTCGGGCGGCTGCAGGTGTCCGCACAGTCACTGTGGTCGGGTCGGTCCTTGCACCTCGGAAGACTCATCTCTCAGGACCCCCCCCCCGCCCCGCCCCGAGCTGCAGTACTGCCGGGCATGGGAGGGTCCCACCCCGGAGCTCCCGGTAAGTGCGGAGCCCCCATCCTCTTAGTGCCTCCCGCCAGAGCTGCTGCCCCCGGCCGCGGCTCTGAGCAGCCTCCCGAGGTCCGGTTCTGCTCCGAGCTCTGCCCGGTTCGCTCCCACCCCGGGGCCGAACAGGAAAACGATTCTCTCCTCCCACGGCTGAACGGAGTCGCGCCGAGCGGCGGGGCAGGCTGCCGGGCCCCGGGCTGCTGCGGGGCTGGGTCGGTGCTGCGGGAGGGGCACCGGGACCCCGCGGCGCTGCCGGACTCCACAGCTCCGCCCCGAGAGCGGGAGAAGCACGGACACCGAGACGGAGCCGTTGCGTTCCTGAGCGCCTCGGGGCGAAGAGAGGAGGCAGCGGCCGGGACAAAGCGGCAGTGCCACTACAGCCTCCATCTCCATCCCGGACCCGAGGGGCGAACACACGGGCTGGAACGGCCATCCCAGGACGGAGTGCGAGGGAGGGTCCGGAGAGAGGACCAATAACCGGAGCTGCATTTAACACGGGATCGCTGCAGGAGGGGCTGCACCGGCTGCTTTTCACACCTCTGCCCCCGGGCGCGGCTCTGCCAGGCTCCGGACATCCTCGGGGCCGGAGCGATGCGTTGGCCGGGCCGAGTTGATCGCCGGTGGGGAGATTTCGGGAAGAGCCCGGCAGCGATGTCCCCACAAAGACGATCATCGCGGAGCAACATCTCGCCTCTCTGAAGCCCAGAAATCTCCCTGAGAAGAAATCTTCGTGTCGACTGGTTTGACATCGAACCCCGCTCCCAAGGAGCAATGGTCCAGGGATGGCGGGGGGGCAGCGCTCAGCACGGCCCCGGAGCCTTCCCCTTCCATCTTCCACCCGCTCCTCCCGGTGCTCGGCGCTGCTCTTGCTCCACCGGAGCTCGGGATGGAGCCCCTGCGTTGCCCCTCGGATCCCGTGGGACACGGAGCTTCCGCACCGGGAGACCCCAAGCTGAGCCGCGGCCGGACCCCGCCGAGCATCGCAACCGGGACGGGAGCAGAGCTGGGGACACCCCTTCTCCCCGCTCCGTAGATCGTTATTTCCCGGTTACCGGGGCTGTGGGCTGCCGAACGGGGGGGTCAGCCCCGGCAAGGAGCTGCCCCACTCCACGTCCAACCGGAACCTTCCCGGGGCAGCGGCGGTGCTGAAGGACAGCGGCGGCCCCGCCGCCCCGAGCTGGGTGGGGGGATCAACCTGAGGCCGAACCCCGTCCGCCGCCCTCCGGCCCGGCCCGGAACTGCCCCGGAGCTTGAGGAGGCAGCGGGACTCGTCCCCGGGGGTTCCGCACGGAACTGCGACGCTTCCCGGTGAATTCCAGGTGTTTTCCATAGGTGGCACCGTCCTCCTGAAAATCGCGGCAGTGGCCGCGCAGCCCACGGCGCTTCGGCCGCCCCCTGGGACAGAGACCCCCGTGAGCCTGAGCCCGGTAGCACGGTGCGAGCGGCCTCTGCACCCAGCTCTGCTCCCAACGTGTTCTCAATGCCTCCCACCCGGCCCTATTCCCGCTGCCGACGGAGGGGATTGAACGGGGGGACCCGGCGGGCACAACCCGAGCCCCGTCCCAGCGGCAATGCGGGGCAGCCGATTCTCCCCCCCATTCTACCCCCCATCGTCCTGCGGGTTTGCAACGGGCCGCTCGTGGGGCTGAAGCCGCTCCCGGGGGTGGGGATGCAGGGCGGGGGGCTCGTTATCGCCCAGCTCCGGGTTGCGAATACTTTGCACAAAAGCTCTTTTGTTTCCGGGCTTTCTGAATTTGCTGATTATTTGTAGGAGTATAAATAAGGAGTTGTTTGCAAAGGCCAGGAGGCAGGAACCGAGCCTGGCTCGGCGGCGGGGGGGGGAATTATGAAGATCTCAGAAAAGACCCCCGGACCCTCGACCCAGGACGGGGCTGCAGCTCTCGGCTCCGGCTGCAGCGGCATAAGATCCCCAAGACCCCCATTTCTGAGGGCAGAGATCCCCGTGGAGGAGCGGACCGGAGACGGGAGCACGGGGATGTAGTTGGGGGGGGGGAGGCAGGGGATGCGGCCGCAGCGGGGCCGTGTCAGCTCCGTGCCCACGGCCACGCGTGGGAAGTGGGAAACCCGGGTCCTCGGAAGGGAGATAGCGCATAGAGCGGCCCTGCCGTGCCCCCGTCCCGTTCCCATCCCCGTTCCCCGCCGCATCGCTCGCCTCGCGTTTAACAAAAGCAATTAGAGGTGAGGCCCATTTGCATCTCATGCACCGGGCCGGGGGGGCGGAGCTTCGCTGCTTTAATCCCCGCCCCCCTCCCCGCCCCCTGCCCAAGGTAGGCGCTGTATTTAGGATCGTGCCCTTATATGGCGATGAGCTCGGCGCCCCGCGGACGGAGAGCGCCATATAAGGAAGCGGTGCCCGAGCCCCGGGTGAGCTGGTGAGCTCTCATTGGTCCGCCCGTATCGCAGCAACCGCGAGCTCACGAGTGGAACGGACCCACCGCCCCCCGCGTCCCCCATTCACCCGTGGGGCCGGGAACGGCCGCGACCCCCCCTCTTTTATCCCCCCTTTTACCCCTCCGGCCCGCTGCCCCCCGACGGGAACCCGCTGTCCGCACCCTCAGCCCCGCGCTGTCCCTCCGCTGCCCCACGCGTCGCGAGTGGGAACGGCAGCACCGTGCTCCGGTGGCACCGACGGCGGGAGGGGGCCGTGATGCGGCGGGACCCCCCGCACAGCGGGGCTGAGGGGTCGGGAGTGAGCAGAGAAGCTGCTGTTGGACACTGAGACCTGCGGCCCCACGAAGGACGGGATGGGTTTTTCGTGCCCACGGGCGGGTGCTGAGATCCACGTGTCGGTGACCCCGGCATCCCCGGCCCCGACACACGTTCTCGGTGACCCCGGCAGCCCCGACTCGCGCGGCCGTTTCCCCGTGGGGAGCATCGCGACCCCGCGGAGCCGCAGCCGCGTTTAGTGGACGTCCCCTCGAGACGCGATAACCGCCCCCCGCCCGACCCCCCGTCGGTAGGAGGCGGCGGCTCCGCTCCCACCCGCGTCCAGACGATGGAGAACGGCCGCGAGTTCGGGCGGGGCGGGGGGCTGCTCGGAGCGGGGTCTCCGGGCCGACTTTTCGTTGCGGCATCACCGCAGCATCGCAGCGCCGCGTCCGTGCACCCGGCCCGGCTTTTATTTGAGTTCTTTCATTTTATTTCTTTCCAACGGAGCGGCAGAACGGCCGCCGCCAGGTAGCGGGCGGGAGCGCTGCGCCTTCGGCCCTCCGGTGTGCGACAGCCGCCCCCCGCCCCGGCCGGCACGTGCTCCCCGTGCCCCCGCCCCGCCGCAGGTGAGGCCCGGCCGGAGGCTCCGTACGGACTCCGGACTCGGCTCCCGCCGCCCCGCGGGCTCCCGACCGCCCCCCTCGCCGCCTTCCGCGGGCACCGGGGGGCGCGGCCGCCGGGGAGAGCCGTGCCGCCGCTTCCTCGCCGTCCCCCCCACCCCCCCCCTCCCGACAGGATTCAGCGGGCTCCGCCGAGCAGCCATTTTCTGCAGCTGCGGCTGCACCGGAGCGCAGCCGGGCGACGCGGGCGAGAGGCGGCACATCCCGGGGGGTGCCCGCTCCCCGCTGCCGGTTCCGGAACGGGCGCCGCGAGCTCCGCCGGGTGCTGCCGGGGCCGGGCGGGCTGCGGCGCGGGGCTGGCCGTGACAATCCCACCCTTTCCCCGCCATTTTGTTACCGTGCTGGCGTTTTCCCAAAGCAGACACAGAGCGGGAGCCTTGGGAACGAGCCCCCGTTGTGCCGGGGCGGACGCTGCCCCCAGCCCGGTCCCGGCCCCCCCCCCTCCCCGTGCTGACATGTCCCGGGACGCCCGGCGGCTCCGAGCTCCTTCCCACCGGGATCCCCGCTCCCCTCGGCGCTCCGTGCGCGCAGCGGTCGCGGGTCGAGGCTGCGGGACCCACGCGGGACACGGTCACGCCCGTCCGGCACCGTTTCCTGGGCCGCTGTCCCAAAGCGAGGAACCCGCAGCGCGCCCACCCCCTCCCCTCCCGGTGCGCCGGGAACGTGGAGCTCCCCGCTTCTCTCCGCCCACCCCGCGAGCAGCCAGGTGACCCGATGGAGCTGCGGACCGTCCCGTCGGGCAACGGCCGGAGGGGCCGCCCCGGGATTCGGGCACAGAGCCCGTCGGTTCTGCCCCGTTCCGGCCCGACCAGCCCCTGTTTCCCATCCGGCTCCCGGCCGCCCGCCGGGATGGCGCAGGGCAGCACTTGGCCCACGCGAGGCGGGACGGCCGCCGGGATTCAGGTCCCACTGGCCGCGGGGCGGGGCGCGGCCGGATCGAGATTCTGGTGTCGGGACGCGGCACCGGGAATCGGGCCTGTGGGGCAGGACGGGCCGCCCCGACGGGACGAGACGGGACAGGACGGGACGGGACGGGCCGCTCCCCGCCCCCACGCGGGGGTCACTGAAAGCCGGTGGCAGACAGCCCCGGTCGGCACGGGCACAGCGGGGCGGGACGTGTCCCCCTCCCCATGACTTGGGGACGGCTCGGTGACCCACGTGCGGCGGGGCGGGGGAAGGTGCCCGGAGCGTCGGGTCCGACCCGAGCCCGGTCTGTGCTCCCGGAGCTGAGTCGGCGGCGGCGGCGGGAGGAGAAGGGCGAGGGGAAGGAGGGGGCTCCTGCAGTGCTGCAATGCAGAGCTGCGCCGAGAGCTGAGCCCGCGGCCCGGAGTTCTCCGCCGCTGCTGCATTGCAGGTGTGAGCGCCGCGCCCGGCGGCCGGGCCGAACCGAGCCGAACCGGGCCACGCAGTCCAAGCGCCGCCGGGCCGCCCCCTTCTTGCCCCGCCCCGCGCTCCGGCCCTCCCCGGCTTTCTCGCTCCCGTTTCGTTTTTTTCCCACCCCTGTCGAGTCCCCGGGACATGTCCTCCAGCGGCGGGACACCGACAGCCGCCGTCCCCGCGTTCCTCCGTTCGCCCTGTGTCCGTCGAGGTGGGCGCTCATCTGAACCTCCCTGCCGGGTTACAGTCGGCACTGATTGCTCTGAACCCCCCAGCTTCTCACCGTTGTTCCCCCCGACGCCGGGACCACCGCACAGCGCCCGGTACTGCGCGGATGGGGCCGGACCCCGGGATCGGCTTTGACCCGCTCCGGTATTTTCTCGAGGGGACATCCCTCGCATTTCCATCTTCTCTGTCCAAGAAGGGCATCGCCCCGGCCCCGCTCACCTCTACCCGCAGTCCCACCCCCATCCCCCCCGCAAACAGCGCTGCCTCTGTCCCATCTTTCTCTGCCACTCCTCTGCCCCACAGCGGGGTTCGACTCGGGGACACGCGGCGCCCGGGAAAGAGCTGCCCCGCCCCGCCCCACCGCACCCACCCCTCCCCCGGGAGGTGCGGATACAGCGGTCGGACAACGCGAGACCCCCCGGGAGGAAAGATCAATGGGATCAAGTCGGAGGTGCTGCAGCGCAGCCCCGGGGGGACGGGGCGGATCACGGGAGCGCCCCAAACCTGAGAGGGACGGGGATGGAGTTTGCAGGGCAGCAGAGCCGCTGTGCTCACCCCCCCCTGCCCACCCCCCCCGCCATCCCTGTGACAGAGGCTGTGTTTTCCCGTCCCTGCCTTTCTGAATCCTGCCCGTGATGGCAGAGATCCCACAGAGATGCCACGCAACGCACATTTTTGCCTTCCCACCTGGATTATTCATTTATTTATTTATTTCCCCTGCCGCTGGCTTTCATTCACTGCTAAAATGGCACCGCTCTCCTGTCCCTGCTGCTGCTGATACGGACTTCAACCGCTGGTTCCTGGTGTGTCCTCATTTACCGGTAGAAAGCTGAACAGAGACACAGCGTTTCCTCCCCTTGCGTAGAACTCCAAGCTGCTCTCAGAGTCCCGGCCCCTCCCGTGCATCCCCTCGGACACCCCCGGCTCTCTACCCTGCTCCTCACCCTGCTTCGAGATGTCGGAGGCTGAAAGCGAAACGCGAAAGCGGGCTCGGCAGTGCCACACACCGCAGCAACCCGTCAGCCTGCTCTGCCTTCAATTCCCCTGCAAACACCGGAATCCCCGCTGCTCCCGGCACCGCTCCCACCGCCCTCCCGTGTTCCTGCACAGCACCGTAACCGGGAGCTTCGGGTCCAGAAGCCCCCGCGGTCCCGCAGCCCCGATCCGGTCCCCCTCCACCCCGTACACCGCGGTGCCGCCCGGTGCAGCCGCAGCACTCACCCCCCTTCACCCCCCACCCCGCAGCTCGGAACCCGGAGTCCCATCGGCTGCTTTTATTGTCGGCATCCACATGCCGTCCCCCAACTTCGTGCGGTGCCATTTGTGCTCAGCCGATGCTGCGTCACGCAGCGAATCCTTCACCGAAGGGATAAAAAAAAAGAATGAAGCAAAGGTAAAATCGCCTCATCCAGGGCAAGAATAAAAAGAGTTAAGTGTGTTAGTCCGAAAGCAGAGCAGACAACGCCACAGCCGAGAGTTATTTGTCACACGCTCAGGCGAGAGACAGAAGAAATTCCTGTGATAATGCTTGTCTCTGCTCAGCCGTTGCTGCCGCACCACAAATTGCTGCTTGCAGCACAAACTGTGGCAATGCGATACACGAGATTGGATGTCTTCTTGTTGGGTCTCTACGAGCCGCGGATTGCTAAGAGTTATTTCTGAGTCCTGAGAGTTTAAAGAGCCTTCAAGAAACAGAGCATCAAACGCTCCGAAAGTGGGTCTTGCTTCTGGTGTCAGAGGTACAGAGAGGAAAAAACGACGGGAGAGCGGAGAGTGGGGAGAGAGGGAGGAATTTCTCAAAGCAAAGCAGGACTCCCGGGGCAGGATCTTCCCACCTCGGGTTAAAAATGGCTCAGGGTCAGGTTGAGCCCTTAAACTCCAGATAAGGCATCACTCCAGCCTCCAGGCAGCGAGATTGAGGGCACCTCTGGTGTCTGGCCGGGGACACCGCCGTTGTCCCGTGATGAATCTCCCTGTTTGATCTGTCGCCGGTGACTTCATGTGGCAGAAGGAAACAAACAGAGGAGGACGATGTCACGGCCGGACCCAGCGGACAGAGGGCAGAGCTATAAAATCCGTTCCTGCTGTTGAAATGACAGCCTGGCTCTCAGCGAGCTGCAAATGGATGGGTGCGCTCAGGGACAACGCTTTCACCCTGTGTTTTTTTCAAGCCACGTGGAATTGCTTGCATATGTGGAAATCAGCATTCACTAACACATGCCAGTCGATGTTTATTTGGTGCTTTCAGGTGCCTCCTTGGTTCCATGATGCCCAGCAAAGCGTCGCTCTCCAAAGGTCACCTTTGACAATCAAAAGAAGCTGACGCAAAATAGAAACCATTTCTTCCCTCTGGTCACTGAGTGAGCTCAGAACAGCTCTGAGGGCTCTCATTTGCGAAGTGCATTCCCCTCTATTGCAATCCCAATGCCCTGACCTACACGAGGGACATCTGCAGGGTTCCTTGGTGCCACCAGCCTCATCTGGGTCCCACCACCAGCACCTGACAGAGGGAAATGCTGAGTCCTGCTTTCTGCTCTGGCCTCTGTTGCTCACAGCTCCTTCACACCAGCTTTGTGGTCTGCAATTTTCCATGCTTGGTTTCAACCAAGAGGTGACTTCTGAAGTTTGAGTCATCCTGCTTCTCCCATCCTTGTGTTCTGTGAATGAAGGAAGGTCACTGCCCTGCTGTGCATCAGGAGGGGGTAGAGCAACAGGGCTGCCTGGGGCCCAACCACTGCAGCTCCAGGACAGGCGGCTCCTGCAGAAGGAGCTGAGAACCCAATGACTCTCAGGAGAGCAGGAGATGCAGCTTCACCCCAACACAGGAATTTCTGCTCAGTGTGGTCTTTATGTCCAATATTAAACACACATTTGTTGCAGCTTCCACCAGCTCAGGCCCTCCATCATGCTGCATTTTATAACCACGGTGACATCTGTTTAATTCACTTCCTCTAGCTATAGCATTTTTCTGCCCCAGCTGATGCAGCATAACTTGCACCACCTCCCAGAGGTTTAGGCTGTCCCCTTCCCTCCCTCAAGCTAAGCACTGCTGGCTGCAACACACTCAGAAGCTGCAGCCCCCCTGGGCCCATGGTGATGCTTCAAACCTCACAAGAATGGGGATGCAGCTGCTCCCCCTCTCCCACCTACTCAGAATATCCCAGGTTGGGATCTTGGCTCCCGCTGTCCCTTGTTGTCTGATAGAGACCTGGAGGAGCTGGCAGCTGGTGATGGAGCTTCCTTCCCTTCTCACCTCTTAAACAACGTGTGCCTACGATCAGCAGGGCCAGCAAGGATGACACATGGCCAAGATTGCCAAAGTCACAGCTGCTGAAATGCAGGGAGCTCCCTACCGGGCTGTGCTGTCTCTCACAGTGTGCTTTATATGCCTGCTCATCCCATATAAATAAATCTTCACGTTTGCAGTTTACTTTAAACTACATCAAGGTGACAGCTGAGCCGGCGGCTCCTGCTGAGCAGCAGTATCTGTACCACAAGGCTGCTCCTATGGGCAGGAGAACAGCCAGGATTGTCCCTCCTCACCCCCTTCCCTGCTGTGCCCATCACCCCTCCATGCTCTCATTGGCACTCACGGACCCAAAGAAGTTGGGAGCCCAGCACTGAGCCCCATTAGACCCAGCGTTACTGAGAGTGGTCAGTAGCAGCCAATGTGTGCAAGGCCATGCTGTGCTGGGGGTGGAGAGCATGGAGAAAACCTGACCCCCACGGCAGCAAAGTGACACCATCAGCACAGAGTAAAGTTGGGAAAAATAAAGAAAAAACTCCACAAAAGGCAAAAAATGGCTGCTTGGAGGAGCCTCCCATGCATGTGAGCACACACCACTCTCACACCCCTTCTTCTGCCATCTCTTTCTCTCTCATCCCAATCTGCAGCTGAAAGTCTCCCAGTTCCTATGAGGTTGTTTAGCATCCTCCCCTCATTCTCTGGGCATCCAGGCCTGCTGCATCCAGCAGCTCAGTACCACAAGCAGAGGGTCACAGAGCTGCAGTGACGGGGTCAGTGCAGGAAGGCAGGCACTGCTGCAGACACAAAGGAGAAAAGGCAAAACCAGCTTTGGAGCACAAGTTTGCAGTCCCCCCTTCTCCCAGCACAGCATTGGTCTCATACAGACGGATGCATCAGACCCTTTCAGAAGAGCTAAAAAACACGAATACAAATTCTCCTTTGAAATCAGCAAACGTTTCTCTGGAATAAATCCAAACCAAACAGAGGTTAACGCATTCCTGGGAAATACATTAAACGCAGTGCAAGGCCATCTCCATAATGGAGAGCTGCGACGCTCCATCTCATCCTGGATCACTTTGATAACCATTGAAGGCATAGCAGACCTCCCATTAATTTTCTCAGTAACAGACATTTAGGTTTGATGCACTTAATATGGCACCGGAGCAGCATGAATAAGTAATTTATACCCTGGGCACTTGGCCTCTCTCAGCCAATTGGCGCTGAAGGAGCATGGAGCGTATCTTTAAAACCAACAACGACTTATCGCACCTTTCAGAGCACAGGAAGCTGCCAGAGCGGTGATAAACACCATCAAACTCTTAAACCAGGAGCTATCTGCCTCTGTGGTTTCCGGGAAATGATGCCTCCAACAAACCACCCCAGCACTGCTGGTGTATTCAGCGCTCATAAGGCGGTGGGCAATGGGAAGCTGTTGCAATCCTCTTCTCTCAGCTCAGCCAGCTGCAAATGGCTGCAGAGCTTCACACACCTGTATGTTGGGGAAGGCAGCTCTGACCCAGCTCAGGCTCCAGCCACAAGGATGCAGCCCATGCACAGAGGTCAGGGGATGGTATTGGGGAGACAGCTCTGAGGTCTCATCCACATACAGGTTCCCATCACATACAACATCTGCCCCAGCAGAGCCCGGCTGATCAGCCCCGCTGCTGGACTGGCTCCTGCCGCTGTCTGTCGAGCTGCACTTCCTCTTTCATAAATCACATTTTGCATTCTGAGCATGCGTCTCCTCTTCCGTGCCATTTTTTTTGTTGTTGTTTTCAGATAACCATTAGCTTAATTAATCAAGAGAAGCGCATCGCTCCTGATTGCCGGCTCTGCTGGGATGGCAGCGCTCCCACCCAACACACCCCACACAGGGGCTCCCACCCCACAGAACCCAGCAGCACATCATGCTGGTTGCAGCCCTCAACCCAGCCCAGCCAGCAGCAGGTGCTGATGGATCCTAAGTCACCTCTTCCCACTGCACAAGCATGGTGAGATTTTGGGGTCTGCTCTCCTCTCCACAGTGATGGAACACAACTGCATGAGTTCCCATTGGCTTTGAAGCATCCACAGAGGAACAGATGAACCCAGGAGGTTGAGCAAACAACAGGGATGAAAGCTTCATTATGGCATCAGCTCCCAGAGGGTAATTCAACCACAAGGGCACACTGAAGAGCAGACCCGAGCAACACCACCACCAACAGCAACCACATCTGAGATGGTTCCACATCCACATAAACCTCCTCCTCAGCCATCTGAGCTGGAGAAAATGGCACCTACACATAAAATCCTGGGGAAGTGAGAAGGGAACGGCTGCCAGTATGATGCTATTCTATTCTATTTACTTCTATTCTATTTACTTCTATTCTATTTACTTCTATTCTATTTACTGAGCAGGAGTTGACGTGGCTTGAAAGATGGAAGCGTGGAGCAGAGCATCCTGCACACAAAGCATCACGCACCTGCACAACAGCCAAGGGGCACCAATAGGGTGAGGGCACAGCCCCAGGGAGCTGCAGCTTCTCTGCCAGCTCCACCTCATGCAAACCACACAGCTCTGCCTCTCATGGCCTCAAAGCTGTTGTACACGCACGTTATTATCAGCTTAGATCTCCAGATCAGAACTCAACCTCAAGCCAAAGCACGAGCTGAACATAACTGACCCCACAGCACTGCTGCAAGCACGTGGCTCCAAGAAGCCACCACCTCAGAGGACGTGGGGACCATCACCCCCAGGCTTTGGGGGGAGGCCCCCAACCTCAGCCCTATATCTCAGCCCTGCTGTTACCCTCAGCAATGCTCAGAGCCCCCCAGCACGGCCCTGCTGTTCGTATGCGGTAACAAACGCACTCCAAAACCCCGGTAGGTTTTATAAAGGTTTATAATCCTTTGCAATGATTGCATGATACATTTCTCCCCCATGATGCAACCCTGGGAGCAGCCAGGCTCTGCCGTCCGACCCAACCCGCCTCACACATCGAATGCACTTTTCCAACATCTCCATTTAATATTTACATTCAAGCAATTAATAAATTGGAAGCTTATAGTTTAGACATTTCTAATAGCAGCAATTTCTATAAGAGCTCCTTTAGCTTTAGATAACCATTTTTTTTTCTGTTTATTTTTTTTTTTTATCCTCGTTTTTCTTCTTTTTTTTTTTGCACATAGAAACACCACATGTGTACAGTATCAAAAAATATATACCAGGGATGGTCCTGCAGGGTGGGGGGGGGGGGAAGGGGGGAAAACGAGACTAACAAATGCCGAATGGTTAAAAAGGAGAACAGAAAATAGTCGTCTGATATAGTTTATAAGGTGATCTAGGGACTCCATAAATCTAGGCTTTATATTTCATTATATAAATACCTACAAATAAATATATTAGCACAGTCGGAGGGCGACCAGCCTTCAGCTCAAACAATACATTTCAATAACACCACGTACAAACGGGAGCAAGAATCACTCGACAAGTTAGCACTGTTAAAATATAATACTATAACTCTGAGTAACCGCCCGGCCCCATAGCGCCCGGGGCAGCCCCATAGCGCCCGCAGTGGGAGCAGCAGCAGCATTGGGCACCGTGTGGGGCAGCACAGGGCCCCACATCCCGCAGTGACCGGGGCTGGGGATGCCACCCCATTGTAGGCTTTGGGGTTGGGGCAGCAGCGGGGCTGTGCTCCCATGGGGAGCAGCCGCCTCACACCGTCACATACTCCTTGAAGGTGACGGTCAGGCAGTTCGCGGTCACGTCTGTGATAATTATATTCCCAAAGAAGGGCTTGAACTCCTGCAGGCCTTCAGCCTCCTCCTCCTCCTCCTCCTGCTCGGCCACCTGCCTGGGCTGCTGGGGGGGCTCTACAGGCGGCTGCTCGGCTGGTACCGGCGGCTCCTCCGGCTTCACCTGCACCAGGGTCGCCTCGCCCTCCGCCCGTGGTTTGACGCAGCGCAAGTCTATGGGCTCGTCCAGGTCTGAGTCCAGCAGGATGACCTCGGGCTGGGCGGGCAGCTCCGGCCGCTCAGGGCCGAGGCAGGTGGGGGCACTGATGCTGCGTGACGTCAGGCGTTTCTTGCCCGGCTCACGGTCCCCGTGTGGCTCTGACAGGCAGCGCTTGCGTGCGCTGGGGCTCGAGAGGTTCAGTCCCATGGAGGATGGGCTGTGCTCATGCCCGGAGCTCAGCGACCACGGCACAAGGTCCGGCTTGGTGGTAAGCTGGAGCGGCTGCTCAGCCACGGGCAGGGGCAGCTCCTTGCCCGGAGAGGGCTTCCTGGGGCTCTCCTGCAGCTCAGCAGCCAGCTGCCTGCTCTCACCCTCCGCAGCAGTCAGGCCATTGCTGCCCACCGCCCTCTCCTCGCCCGGCTTCCTCCAGGCCTCCAGCTTCTCCTCCCCACCCTTCTTAGCAGTCCTATCCTCCGGTGCCCGTTTCCGGGGTGGTTCCCCAGACTTGATCTTCACCGCCTGCATGCCATTCTCCATGTACTTGCTCATGACGATCACGATGCGTCCGTTCTTGTTCTTGTTCTTGACGATCTTCATCTTGCCCCCGAGCCCGTTGCTGGTGACTCTGTCCCGTGGGGGTGGCCCGGTGCCACTGGACAGGTTCTTCTCAGCCCCATTCTTGCTCTCAGTAGCGAGGTTCTTGACTGGGCCCAGAAGGTTCTTGGTTGCACCGTGAGCCCACTTATCCGGGTGGGCGCCCAGGGGGCTCTTGGTGCTGTCCAAGCAGGTCTGGCCCTGCGGCTCCTTGCTGCTGGGATGGTAGTGGGGCTCATACATCTTGGGGTCAGGCTGGTAGTGGTGGTGCTTCTTGCTGTTGAGCTGGTAGTAGTACTTGCCCTTGCTGTGGGACTGGTGCTTCACACCGCTCTCCTTGCCGTTGGGCTGGTACTGGTGGTGCTTCTTGCTGTTGAGCTCATACTGGTGCTGCTGGCTCTTACCAGAGGAACCGAGGTCCAGCTTCGGCCGGGTGTCCACGGCGGGGTCCTGCAGCCCTGTCAGGATGTTGGAGCGGCGGGCGAAGGAGGGCAGCTGCAACACAAAGCCGAGGGCTGAACCCCACTGCAGGTGCCACCCCCGGCACGCTCAGTGCTCTGTGCAGCCCAACCCTCGCCCACTTCCAGGCCCCGCATTGCTCCGGATTAATGAAGCAATGAAAAGAAGAAAAGCCCCCTTCAATCAGCTGCCTGGGAATGGAGACCGGCCAGAGCCAGCAGCCTGCTAATGCCGCCCGGCAGCACATTGCCCAGTGCCCGGGGGCTGCACCATGAGTTCAGCACCAGGGATGCATCCCCCAGGGTGCTGCACACAGCTCCTCTGCATGATGCAACCCACAGAAAGGAGAGCGGCCCCCCGGGACCCCCCCATCGCCTTTACCTGCACGACAAGCGGCTTCGGCTTGGGGCCCCGTTTGCGGTATCCCATCAGCTGCTCCTGCCGCTCCCTGCGGGAACACAGCGTCACTTTAAGGCTGAATCTCCCCTCCCCAGCCCCCCCTGTGCTGCGGTCCGGGTGTCGGGATGTGAGGGTGGGAGGGGGCCGGAGCCACAGGTGCGGGGCTGCAGGAAGGGGTCCCAGAGGAAGGCTGGGGCGGGACGTGCCTGCGGGACGGCGAAATTGTCACCGCCTCCCCCCGCCGCAGCGAGGGGTGAAGTTGAGGGTTTGCGCCAAAATACGGCAGGAAATAAAAGCGTGGAAGGGAAAGGAGGAAAAAAAAAAAAGAAGAAGAAGGAGGCAAAAAAAAAAAGCAGCAGTTGGAGCGCAGCAGCAGCGCCGCCTCCTCCACTCGCAGCCATCGAATCCCCGCGCGGGCAGCAGCCGAGCGCGGCGTGGGGGGGAGAACGGAGCGGGGATCGCGCACCGGAGGCGGCTCCCGGCCCCCCCGCCCCGCACCCGCCCCGACGGGGCCGCGCCCCCCCGACCCCCCCAACCCCGGGCCCGTCCCGCACCCTCCGCCCGCCCCTGCGCGGCCCCCGGGCGGCGAACGGCCCCGTGACGCATCTACAATTGCACGGCCGGGCACGGGGCCGGGCGGCCGCCGCTCACCTGTTCTGGAAGGCGATCAGCAGCCGGGGGTCCAGGATGTTCTCCTCCGGCTCCCACGTGTTATACCTTGCGGAGGGGACGGGGGGCAGCGGTCAGGCGGGGGCCGGGGTGCGGTGCAGGGGTCGGGGCCGCTGTCGTCGGGTGCCCCGGGCCCGATCCGCAGCTGGTACCCGGGGTTCGGTCCCGCGGGAGGGGGATGGGCGGGGGAGTGAAGGGGCGGATTGGCCAAGGGGGGGGGGGGCACGCCGGGGACAGGACTGTTTATTTAGCGCAGTTATTATTCCGGAGGAATTCTAAGCATGTCATGATGAAATTTTCCAAATCCCCTTTCCCGGACCCATTAAAGCGGCCCCGGCGCGGAGGAGGGACGCGGCCGCGGGGTCCGACGCTGCTCGGGGCCCCCTCCCCGCCGCCCCCCCCCCCGCACCCCGGCTCTGTCACGCAGCCCCGAGCGCTCCGTGACCGCACCGCCCGCTGCCACCCGGAGCGGCCATCCCGGTCCGACCCGCGGGGTTTTATTTTAGCCCATATTTCCCCCCCTTTTCCCAACCTCCCCCCCCGCCCCCCACCGCTCCGTTCTGCAATATGGAGCCCGGCTCCCGAGGAGGGAAAGGGGGAAGGAGCCATTTTCTGGTGCACATCAGCCGCCGCCTCCCTCCTCGCTCCGCTCCCTCCGCCGCCCGCCCGGGCCCCGCCGCCTCCTCCAGCCGCCCGCCCGATCCCCGCCGGGGCGCCCCCGGGGGCCGCTCCCCGAGTGTCCCCCCGCTCGTTACTCACTTGGGCGACCAGCCCCTCCATTTCACCAGGTACTCCACTCTGCCCTGCGGAACGCGGGAGGCAAAGACACGGCGTTCAGCGGGACCCACCGCCCGCCCGCGGCCCCCTCCCCTCCTCCCCGCCTCCTTCCCTCCGCACCTTTCGGATCCGCTTCTTCTCGATGCTCTCCACGGCGAAGACGTGCTCTCCCACCGCCGGCAGCTCCATGCTGCGCTCGGGAATGGGCCGAGCCGGGGCCGTCCGCGCTGCCCGCTGCGGCCGAGCGGGGCTCGGGGCTCCGGCAGCTCCCGCCGCCGAACCGACAGACACTGCGCGGCGGCCGCGGCACCGCAACCCATGCAAATCCCGGAGCGAGACGTCAGGGAGGCGGCGCCTCCCGGGCCCGGCTGCCCGTCAACGGCAGGGCCGGGGGATTGGCGCAGCGCTGCCGGGGAGCGAGGCGGGGATGGGGGGGGGCGGGCGCGGGGCGGAGGAGGGGGGGGCACACGCGAGCGGCCCGGCCCCACGCGTGACTCAGCACGGCCCCGCGGGGAGGGGGGTGCGCGGCCCCGCGGGCAGGTGCGCGGCCGGAGGGAGCGGCGGGGCTGGAGGTGCGGGACCCGCCCCGAGGATGCGCGGGGCCACGCGTGGGGATTGAGCCTCCCACCCCCCCCGGAAAGGCGCCGCGCTGCCGTGGGCCGCCCCGCGCTGCCCGGCCCCGCCGCCTCTTTCCTCCCGTGGTCCCGGCGGACAAATTCCCGTTCAGTTTCTCGCTGACAGCGCGGTCCCCGCCCGGCGTTGCGGGGTGACCCCCGATCCGGCGGCGCGTTTCCCCCTCCCGGTGCCGGAAGCTTCAACCGGCGGCGGCGTGCGGGGCTCCCGCCGTGCGCTGCGTGTTCTCGCCGCTCGTTTGAGCGGACGGAGGGCAGCGCGGGGCTCCCTCCACGCGAGGCGGTCGGGCCCACGTGTGGCCTCGCCGCGGGGTGGGGACGCCGGCCCTTCGTTGCCAGGCGTGCGGTGGGAGCCGCGGCGGAGCGGGAGTGGGACGTGACCCCCCTCCGGGCAGGTGGAGCGGGCCGGCCCGGGCCGAACGGCTGCGGGGCACGGCACGCGTGGGGCTCCACCTCCAAATCCGCATCCCAGGGTCTATGATCCGGATCCCGCATCCCCGTGCCCGCTCTGCCCACGCCGTAACTTCAGCCCGGAGGGGCCGAGCCCGAACGGCTCCGGAGCGGATCCGCTGCCAAAGGTCCGGCAGCGCCCCGAGGGGGTCCCCGTGTTCTCCGTGCCGTCCCCCCTCCCCCCGTTAACAGCAGCCGGCGGCTTTAGGCGCCCGGCCCGGCCCGGGGGTGCGGGGGGCACCGCGCAGACAGCGCTGAATGTCACCGCGCCGGGGACCATAACAAAGACTCAGCCGCCGAGATCGTAGAGCCGAGCCAATAAAAAGCAAACTGATATTACAATTTTGATTTCCCTGGAGGGCCGAAGGGGCTTAATGTAAGAATTATTATCCATTGTGAACAGCAGCCGAAAGAAAGCACAGACAGGAAGATTTAATTTTTCTTTCTTTTTTTTTTTTTATTTTTTATTTTTTTTAACTTAGCGGTTTTCCTAAGAAACATCCATTCATTGAAATTGATGCCGGCGGAGTTTGTTAACCCTCCCCTTTGACATTTCAAGCTTCTCCTGTTGCCAGAGGAGACAAGCCGAGCACAAACCGCTTTAATGCTCGCAATAACGCTCAGGAGACGAGCCCGATTTGGTTCAATTTCCCCTCGGTTCGGGCAAACGGAGAAACGAGCGGAGGCCGCGGGGCCGCCCCGAGCGCTGCGTTACGGCACCGGGGCAGCTCCGTACCCACCGACGGCAGCGGGACGGGGCGGGCAGCGGGGATACGAGGTGTGTGTGTGTGTTCGGAAAGGTGCGAGCAAATCTCCTTCGCTCGGCCGTAAAATCCGGAGAAGAGGTTGAGGGAATCGGAAAGAAAAAAGGTGAAAGCGACGCTAAACAGCATCGTTAGGAGCTCTTTAATCGCGGTGTGGTTCACAGCTCCTGCAGCTCAGCACCAATTCCCGTGCTGGAGCTGCCTGCTGGATGATCGTCTGCTTTCTGTTAGCGGGCTGATTGCACATGATTCCCAGTAATGATCGTAATGGTGGTGATTTTCTTTCTCTTACCTTGCTCATGTAGCAGTGGTTCGCGAACTGGCACAGCTTTCCCTTTGTCAGTTCGAAAGAGGACACCTGATAGGAAGCACGTAAAACGTCCTCACTAAAGAAAGCAGGAGACGTTTCTAACTGCTGCCTCTTCTCCGCTGCCATCCCCTAAGATAAATCCCCACATCATAGGGATGAGGACAGGAAAAGGGTCCCCAACCCAAAGGGATGAGAACCAAAGGGATGAGCCTTTTAGAGCTCCAGGGATCGCTGGTTTGATACCACGTATGCTCACTATTTATCTGTTCATAAGGCAGGGATGAGGTGCAGGTGGACACTCTGGGGATGTTCTTTCTCCCCTCGGTCACACTGGTGTAAGAACCTGGGTTTCTCGGTGGCAGTTCTGGGTGGGAGCTGCCCCAGGCACAGCTGTGAGACAAACCCCAAACAGCCCGAGACAGATGGGCTTCCTGCAGGTGTTAGGAAGCACACCGAGGCAATTTCCCCTCAAAGATTTGCTGCCCGTGTTCTCTCCTATTACCCAGCACTGATATCTGTCTGGCTTTATTCTTTTCATCATTAGTTACAAACTTCTTACCCTGCAGACAGAGCCAGCTCTGTCAGCTTGGGGCCGAGCTCTGCCTCTCCAAAACACTCCTTGCTCTCTTTCCCCCTATGCCAGTAGCTCCTGCAGACCTGCTGTATGTTTGCTATCAAGCAGCACTGATTACACATGCCATCATTTCTGATGTTGCTCATTAGTCTATATCATTATTAGCAATTCAAACCAGCAATTCGTTTCCAGCTGCAATCCTCTCATTCCACCAAGAAGGCTCCAAGGCTGCGGTCTGGGGCTCTCAGCTTTTCCAGCTTTACCTCCTGCAGCCCAAACTGGCCAAGAAAACCAAATAACAACAAAGTTAATTCATTAATAGTTGTAGCCTTTCCTCCAAGGCCGCTCCTGCAGGCGGCCAGACACGGACTTTGCAACTCTCTTGCATCACGGTGTCCTTGGAGGGAGGGGGAGGGCATGGGCCCCATTCATTCCTACCTGCCCAGCTGGGCTCTGGGTTTGCCCTTCTGCTTTTGTCAGGCCTGGCTCACATTTGGAGCAGTAGCCGCTCTGAACACTGGGCTTTAATATGCTGAGGTCAACAGCGTGATGCAGAAAGACAAGGGAAGGAGGAATAGGTAGGAATGGGGGGGAAAAAAATAAAGAGAGCCCAACCAACAATCAATAGGATGCCATGAGGTAAGATGCACACAATGAAACCCTGTTCCAGGTTGCCAAGGCAAATCTGTCAATAGAGTATTGAACAAGCAAATCTGACTTGCAATTATCGTCTCCTTCTAAATACAAGCTGCCCCTTTGCCTTGCAGTTCAAACCCCTTGCTGGTTCTGAGTGCTCTGATATTGCTGGCCAGGGTTGCTTCAAAACAGGGAGGGAAGAGCCAACCCAGCTGGAACAGGGGCTGAAACCTGCTCTGAATCTGTGCTGAAAACCCCTGGAGCATCCCTGGTACCTTTGCTTCTGCAGCTGAAGTGATGCATTCCAGCTCCAGCACAACAGGCATTCTGAAACAGCAAACTCTTTTTGCAACAAACTCTTAGTGGGAACACATGAACCTATTTGCAGATTTCAAAGAAAATCAACACATGGAGCACCCAACACCTGCAGCACTTGGGAAGCACCACAGGTCGCTGCTTCCCCTCCTGGGGGTCCCTGCTCACCCCATCTTTGCCAGCCCCCACCTTTCCCTCTCCAGACCACGTAGCCCTGCATCATCCCCCCAATTACAGCGGGTCTGAGATCCTTACAGCACCAGTGGGGAGGGCAGAGCCAAGCAGTGGATTCCCAAGAGAATCCATCCCCTGGGGGCTTATGTGGGGATCCCCCCCTCCCCACAGCCCTTCTGCTGTGCCCTCACCCCCAGGCTCACACATGGGTGCTGGTGAGGGAGCCTGAAACCATCTGCCCTTAAGCTTCTTAGAGCTAGGGAAGTGGGGAACAGCGCAGAGGAGGGAGGCACTGCTGCCGTGCAGAGCTCAGCACTGATCTGAGCCCATCCCACTGCCCCATATCTCCCAGCTCAGGACATCCCCCAGCCCTGAAGTGCCCAGTACACAGCAATGGGCACTGACTGGAGCATCCCTAAGCCCCATAGACACAGAGGGGCAGCTGTGTGTTTGTAGCAGGTGGAGCAGCACCACAAGCCTCATCCTGCACCTCCTCCATGGCTCCTGAAGCATCCCTGGAGAGGGCTGAGCTCTCCTCTGCCTCTTATCACTTAAGCTGATGCTGCTCCTTGGCAGCTGAGTGTAATTATGAGCTTTCCTCCTCCAGAAATGGCTCTGTGCGTGTTTCTGCCACTGGGGCTGCAGTCCATTGGTGGCAGAGCAAAGAGCTGCTCCGAGTTGGAGAAGAACCTGAGCTCTCTGTGCGAGCTTCTCCCTTCATCCCCATCCATGGAATCACAACAACTTCCACTGGTTTGGACTGAAGTGACGCTTTGGGAAACACTGCTTTGCCATCAGTGGAGGCATTCGGAGTGCACTGCACCCTGTGCCTTCCCTGTGCTTCAGGGAGCTCTGATCCACAAAGGGAAAGCAAGTAAGGCCCTTTTCCTTCAGAGCAGGCTGTGAAACTGCAGCTCCATTCACACCAAAGGGGCAAGGCCAGACAGCTGCAGGCAGGCAGACACCCACAAAACCCCAGCAAGGAGAAGCGGGGCCTCTAAACCTGCTTCTTAATGAACCCAACCACCAAACGACTCGGAGCAGTGACTCAAAGCACATACCTGTTGGGTCCTACTCCCTTTAGAGGAAGGCAGCCTGAGGTTTCCATCTACAAACATAATCTCGACGTGCTGAGCTGTGGCTGGGTGCAGGGGTTGGTGCTGCGGTCTGATGGCTGGATAAGGGCTCTGCAGGTGGACACAGCTCTAAGCTGAGCACGTGGGCTGCAGCTTCGGATTGTGAGCAGGAGGAAGAAGTTTCCTGGGCAGGATTTTGGTTTGGAAAAGCTAAAGCAACCTTTTGACCTTTTAGTTATCAAAGGCAAAGAGGATTGGAGCAGCTCTACCTGGAGGTTCTTTTAGAAACGTCACCTTGAAGAGAGCACTAAACTCAGGGAAAACCAGTCCCCAAACCGTCCTTGGGAAATAAACCACCAGCTTAAACCTCAGCAATCATCATGGGTGCAGCAAAACCTGATTGCTCCACCCCGTGTGGCTGCAAAGCAAGCTTGGGCCGTGCTGGCAAAGAGCAGCACTGGGATCAGCAGCAGCCCCACATTGTGCTGCTCCAATGCCACTCCCAACAGGGAGCAGAGACAAGCCCTAACTATAGGGTAGGACACCCCGGTAGCTTTATCTCCTATGCAAACCCTCCCAGCAAATCCCCCTGAGCAGGATTAGCCCCTGCAGCCAGGCCAGGCAGTCTGAGCTGCTCACACAGGCTGATGGATTGATTTATTTGCTGAGCTCACAGCTGAGGAGCGTGTGCTGCAGCCTGGTGCTGCCACAAGCCAGCGGCTGTGCAGGACAGGAGGGCAGTGCAGGAGGTGAGGTGGGTAATTGCCCACAGACAGCAGTGATAATTAAATGGTTTGGGCTGGGCCACCTTCAGGAGCTGCAGGTGAAGGCAGGGCCCCAGCAGCATCCCAGTTATGGTGTGGGGACCACATGCATCAGAGTTCATGCCATCAGCCTGTGGCTGGGCTGAACGGGCCCGGCTGCACACTCAAACAGCAGGGCTGGGGCATGCACGTGGAGCTGGGGCATGCACAGGGCTGGGACTTGCATGTTGCCTGTGCAGCAGAAGCAGGAAGTGGGCAGCAGTGCTGCAGGCAGTTTCTATCCTGCCTGCACCTGAGCAGAGGCAGCAGCACAGCTCCCTGCAGCCTTCCTTCCCTCCCTCCTGGTTTCCTTCCTCCCTGCCCTGCTCTGCAGAGCATCACCTCTGCTCATGTAGCTGCATCCTGATCGCAGAGCCACTTCAGCAGCCCAACAACTACCCCAGCATGTTATCCCTTCAGTGGATTACACCAAGTATTTGTGTTTGCAAAGGCTTCACAAAGATTTACCAGGCACACCATCCGCTCTCTGTGCATTACACTGTCACTAGAGAGCTCTGCTATGAAGCTGCTCAACCCAATAGAAGCCATGCTAAACCCTTTGGGAAGATTTACATGGTGGTGGGAGACCACCTGTGCTTTCAGACCAACCCCCCCAGGCCCATGCTGTACCACACACTTGCAGGTTTCCTGCACCAGCACTGAAAGAACTGAGGACAGGGATGTAGACACAGATGAGGCCAACTCTCAGCATCACCTGTGTGCACTGTGATGGCCCTACAGTGCCTGGAGAGCCCAAGGATCCAAAGGGGACACTGGGCTGTGTCACCTGTGCCCCAACTGATCCAGCCCCGGCCCCAAGGCCCAGCTGTGCAGTTCTGAGGTTAACCACAGGTTTTCACACGGGAACTTGGTGCAGCGGGGAGCTCCACCCAGACCAGGGAAAGAGATGCAGAGCTGTTGTCAAAAACATGTAGCTTGTTTGTAGCCAGAGAGGGGACAAGTTGCCGTTCCAGCTGCTAGGGCCACTTGGGTTTCCCCACTGGATTAAAGCTCTGCCCTCTGAGTCATAGTGCCAGGATCAGCCCTTATTGCAGCTCTGGGGCTGCAGAACATCCCCAAGCCCCTGTTCCCTCCCTGATCCCCAAGCAGAGGGGCTTTGGGACAGGATGCTGACATGGGGTGTGCCAGGCAGCAGGAGGCTGTGGGGTGCAGACAGCAGCAGTGCTGATTCATGGAGCTCTGTCACAAAAGAACAGCCCCTGTCTCCTCGTCTATGGGGATTTACAGCCCTCAGCCAGGAAATACGGCTGCCTGGCCTCGCTCACACTTCACAGCCTTCATGCAGCCCCAGAGCTCAGCCCCAGCTTTTCCCCAGCTTCCATCCTCTGGGTCGTGGCATCACGGCTGTGGTGACACCGTCCCCACCTGCGGTGACCCGTGGTGAGCTGGGCTCACACCCGGCCGGGTCCCCAGGGGAGGTGACAGGCAGCACCTTGCCCTTGGGGTGATGCTATGGGGCCAGTGGGGACGGTTTCATTTCTGCTGCCTGCCCGTTGTGCTTTGGGGGCACACCCTTTCCTCTGGATGGGTTCCCCAAGCCCTGCCCCAGTGACAGGCAGTGGTGGTGGTGGTGACAGCTGTCCCCCCTCCTCCTGTATTCTGGGGTGAGGTGAGGATCTGGGCTGTACATACCAGCACCCCACCTCTGCTCACAGCTTGTTAATGTGCAGTGCTATCAGCAGCACTGCGGCACGGTGCACGCTGTGCTGTATCCTATGCATTGGGGAGCACATGGGTGTGCAAAGTGACCCTGTGCACCAGGAGATGTGCACAAGGTGGAGCAAAAAGCTGATATGGGGCTGTGTGGGATGGGGCTGGGGCTGCGTGGGGTAGCGGGTGGTCTGGGTAAGGCTCCAGGTGTGGGTCCTGTGCTGCTCAGTGGGGCTGGGGGGGGCCTCCGGGGCGGCTCCCATTTCTACTTCCATGTTTGGGCCACGGCTGCAGCAGAGCCATAAAAGGCGGCGTGGGGAGGGCGCTGGCTCTGTGCCGTGGGTGTGCAGGGTGTGGGGCCGGGCGCAGGGTGCTCCCCCAAGGATGGGGCCTCCTGGAGTGGGGGTGGTCTGGGTCCAGCAGTGCTGCCTGCTCCTGGCTGGCCCAGGATAGTGTGTGGGTGCTGGGGAGCGTTGTCTTGTGTGGGCAAGGCTGGAGCCAGAGCCATATCACTGTGCTCTGCTGCTGCTGTGCCCGTGGCTGGGATCAGCCTGGGAGTGCTGCAGATGCTGAGGTGCAAATTGAAGACAATTGAAGACACTATCAGGAGCCGAATGCTCAAGGATGAGATCCAGGCTGAGGCCACGCTGCTAATCCATCCCAGGGCACACTCGGGCACCGAGGGTCTCAAGGGGGAGATGCTGAGGCAG
Source organism: Coturnix japonica (assembly GCF_054131305.1). Taxonomy (NCBI): domain Eukaryota; kingdom Metazoa; phylum Chordata; class Aves; order Galliformes; family Phasianidae; genus Coturnix; species Coturnix japonica. The sequence goes on from NC_140685.1 coordinate 5,601,804, forward strand.
TGGCTGAGTTGGGGAAGAAGTGCGCAGGTTGAGGGACTGATGCAGTGAATGTGGTGCAGGTGTTTGGGCTGAGCAGAGCCGGGCAGGACCCCATAGCACAGGCTGAAAGTCGGAGTTCAGCACACGGGGAGGAAACGTGGCCCAACATCCAGACAGCAAAAGGGAGACAAAAAGTGGAGTCTGTGGGACTGTGGGGCGGTACGGGAGGACTCATCCCTTTGGGATCCTGCTCTGACTGTTCCTAAGGACTTCCTCACTGGCAGGGATTGAAATGCTCACCAAACCCAGGAGAGAACAACAGAGATAAGCAGATAACAGATCAGAGGGCAGTGCCTAACTGACAGGAAAGCCCGAATGTGCTGCTGCCCGGGGCGCAGTGTGAGCCAACCCACAGGAATGCAAAGGCAAACAGTGAGTGGGGCGATCCCCGGCACTGGGTGGGCACGGAGAGCAGCAGGGCAGTGGGAGGGATGTGGGCTGGGAGCTGGGATGTGAGGTGGATGGGTGCTGGGACACTCCACAGTGCCATTTATGGGACCTTTTGGGTTGGGCTGACTGCAGGCTGGGAGCTGTGCTGGGACGGTGCCCTGTTCATGGCATGGCAATGGGGCTGCCCCCCCCCCCCCCAGGCCGTGTCCCCCAGAGCTCCATCCCTGCTGCTGGCTCAGCTTGAGAAGGATTCCTGGCCATGCAGCTGTTTAATATCAACCACAACCGCAGCCATTTTAGACCTGGCACTGCACAGAGTGAAGTACATCCCTGTTACCTGCACTGCTGCAGATGCGTCCATCCGCCTGCCTGCCTCGCTCAGCCCCTGCACCACAGAGGGCTCGGGGCTGATTCATCTGCTGCTTTTTCTCTTGCTTACGTACACTCACATTGTTCCTTCCCTGCCTGAATGGCTAAATTAAGCCCAGCAACAACGGGCCATCGATTATCCTATTGTATTCCATAGGGGCTGGCTCGGTAACTGGCTCTGAGGGCAGCAAGGTGGGCGCAGACCATGCTCACATCGCTCTCAGGAGCCCCCCCAGAGCCAGTGTCCACAGCAGCCTCTGTCCTATGACAGCAATAGCTCAGCAGAGCCATGTACAAGGTGGCTGCTGCGGCAGGTCACCCCTCTGCCACCCCCATATGACGGCAATGCCATGCCATGCTGTGCTGTGCCATGCCCAGCCATCCCACCCCATGCAGGAGCACATCCCTGCCAACACCGTGTCTCGGTTCTTCCCATGCCACCCGTTTCAGCACTACTCGCTTTGAGTCTTTTTATTGCCCGAGCTGCTGACAAGTGATTTTTCAAGAGCAGAAAGGTCAGTAAGTGCAGCCCTGCAGCAGCGCCCTCCCGGGGTCTGCAGGCACAGCTCCGCCCTGGGCATTTCCATAGGGCTGCAGTGCCAGGTGGGGTTGGGCAGTGAGGTGAGGGCTGGGAATACCCCGACCCCCCCCGGACCCTCTTGGTTCTGCATCCCTGGGCTCTTGGGCAGCGCTGGGAATCGGGGCCCCGTGGTCGGAGCAGCCCCATGTGCTGTGCGGGGGGAGCTGGTGGTGACGCTGCTGCTGTGTCTGCAGCAGGGATGCTTCGCCTGCAGATCTCCTACCTGCGTCAGCAGCTGAATTCCCTCTCCTCATCCCCGCTGGCAGCTCCTTTAACCCTTTCCTCCCGCTGCCCTCACATACACGGCGCTGAGCACATGAAGGGCAGCTATCACTGTGCCCGCGAGCTCCCGATGCGGGTGGCTGCAGCGTTGGGGCCTGACCCTGTTCCCATATTCCTGCAGGAGGGAACGAGATTTTCCAGCTGGGGGAGCTGCTCCTCGCCCTGTTTGCTGTGCCCAGCTCCGTGCAGCGCTGCAGCATCCCCGAGCAATACAGAGCCGCGCTCCCTGCAGGTCCCCCCAGCCCCCCGAGACCCCTCTGCACAACCAAGCGCCCACCCGGCACCGCTGGCAGCCAGCGGAGCCCCCGGGGCAGATTTATTACCCTTGGCAGAATTCCCAAAGTCCAGCTGGTGTTTGGGACGTTTCCAAGGTTTCCAGTCCTCCCTCAGCCGCCCCCCCATGCAGTGTGTGGGAATTGGGTTCCTGGGACAGGACCCAGCTGCTGGGACCACCCGTGGGCTGCCCACCCCCTGCCCGTGTTCCCCCTCAGGGTTCTGCTTTCACGCTCCCTCTGCTGGGAACAAGGGCCACTCGGAGGGTTTGCGGTCACCCCACAAAGGCAGGCAGGACCCTGAGAGCCCAGCACACCAGCAAGGTCCCCCTTGTGCCCATAGGGATGGCAGCTCCATGCTGTGGGGCTGTGGAGGTGGCTCTGGTCACCCATCCACCACCCTGGGTACTGTGGGGTTGGGCAAGGCAAAGGCAGAAGGAGAAGCGGCCCAACTTGTTTGTGGTTCCTGAAAGACAAATCCCAACCCAAAGCAAACCAGAAATCCAAGGCACAGGTTGAGGCTGCTCCTCTGCATCCCAGCACTGAGCAGCACCTCAGTGCGTGTCTTTGGGATGGTCCTGCAGACCATGGAGCAGCACTGCTGGTCAGAATAACCAGCTCACAGCAGGTCCTTCTTAGCAGTGCTGACCCTGTGCTCATCAATGTGTTTCAGGGATCCCTTGATGCGGTTGTGTTACTCACAGCACCCAGCCTGGCTGCAAGGATTTGGCTCCCCAAAGGCCAATTTTCCTGCATCCAGACCTCACACAACAGCAGCTGCTTGGGTCATTCTGCTTCAGAAGCACCTTCATTTAGAACTGTGGTTCTAACACTGCGATGCAGCTCTTGAGTCCAGCAAAACATACGTGGGCATTTGGCACCGTGTGATGGGGTGGAGCAGATCCCTGCTGCAAACACATCTCAGCCCTGGTTGTGGGCACACCGTGTTCTAAGGATGGCCCTGGGGAGCTCAGCAGGAGGAGGCATCTTCATTTGGTTTTGTTTTCCTGCTTTTTATGCCACCGTATCATGGCATGGCTCTGCTTATTTATTTACTTGCAGGGAAGGGAGCATGTGAACAAAGCAGCACTGGGCTCGCAAAGGGAAAGAGTTAAAATAAACCTCTTTGATATTCCCTTCCCTTGAGACCAACTGGGGCTTTGTTTTAAAGGTGAGCTGCGAAACATCAGTTTCAATGAGAACAGCTTGCAGACAATGATGGGATTGAAAACAAAATGCCAGAACTGCAGAGATGGGCAGGGATGTCTGAACTGGGGAGCACAGAGGAGATGCATGTGGCCATACCATTGGCTCCATGCCCCCGTCCATTCCTCTATCCATCCCTCCCTCCTTCTTCCATTCATGCCTCCTTCCCTCAACCTATACATCCTTCCATCCCTTCATTCTTCCACCCCTCCCTCCCTTCCCCATCCATCCCTCCATTCATCCCTCCATCCATCCCTCCATCCATCCATCCATCCATCCATCCATCCATCCATCCATCCATCCATCCATCCCTCCATCCATCCATCCATCCATCCATCCATCCATCCATCCATCCATCCATCCATTCATCCATCCATCCATCCATCCATCCATCCATCCATCCATCCATCCATCCATCCATCCCTCCCTCCTCCCTCCATTCATGCCTCCTTCCCTCAATCTATACATCCTTCCATCCCTCCATTCTTCCCCCATTCACCCACCCACTCCTCCACTGCCCGTTCCTGTGCTGTGCTGCACCAGATGCTTCCCAGGAGCCTGAGCCAACCCCAACCAGTGCCCTCCAACACGGGAATGACACCAGCATAGAGATCTATGGACACTTAGTGTGGATTTAATAGAGGCACCGTGAGTTACCAGCAGCCAGCACTGGGACCATCGTGCTGCAGATGTCTGAAATCCACTGTGGGACATCGGGTGGCAGCAGGAAGCTTTCCCCAGGCTCTGCTTGGCACCAGCTTTGGCTCAGGACACACCTTTGGCTGCCAGTGGATTTGGTAAGGATGTTTCCTATTTGGCTGCACTCAAAGCCCCAGCACAGCTTCCAGTTGGCAGATCTTACAGAAGGCAGCGATGGAAACACGCTGTCCTTCCAAAAATACTTCAAGGGAAACGATGACCAAAGACAGCTCAGCAAAAAAACAACTGCAACAAACCAAGTTTTGTTTTCCTTTCGGGATGGGGAAGAGCGCTGGGTCCGCCCCACGTGCCTATGGCAAAACCAGATAAGGACAGAAAATATTCAGTCATTGGGAAGAGCCAAAGGGAGCACGTTGGAAACACACTGGAAACAACAGAATTCCATAAACAAGGGTCTGAAGTCTGTGGCCGGCAGCGTAAAGCAGCAGCTTCGCTGTTATGTCACAAAGAAGTAAACTCTGACAGGTGTCTATGAAATACCCTGACTACAGAAAGCAGTGCTGTCAGACCCGTGGCTGTACAAAAGGAGAAGATTCATGCTATGTAAAAACAGAGGGAGCAAGAGATGGCCTTCAGGTAACCGGCTCTTCCTCACCAACAAAGCAGATTCGTTCCCTGCAGTCCCAATGGTCTGCAGGTTTCTTTTTGGCAGATTGTAATTAAAATGATGGTTGTGGCTTTAGAGAGAAGCCACCGAGTGGCATTGTGCTGGTTGAAGCACGTATGTTTGGGGTGCAGGGATGCTGCAGAGCCCTGCCCCCCCCTCCCCAGCCACACACACTGCTGGGGGCACTCGGCTCTCATTAGTGTCCGTGCTTCTCATCAGCAAGGTACAACTTCTGGTTCCTAACCAGTCCAGTCCCAGAGGCAGAGTAAAAAGGTTCTTGTAAAGACCTACGAACACTTTGTGTTCCTAAGGAAATCAAATCCAAGCACGTGCAAACGCTGCTCCTGGTCGGGTGCATTTCGCTCCGGTTCCTCCACTCGTGCAGCAGCATTCTCCTGCAGACAGATTCCAACCCTCTTCCATTCTCCCCCTTCCAGTCCTCTCTGGAGCCTTGACAAGGCACCCGTCCATTTTTGTCCTCTACATTTTTCCTCTGCACATCCTTCCTGCCCTTCCCTCTTCCTCCGGCGCGCCCTGTTCCTCTCCAGCTATTTTCGGAAGCTGAAGATGTCGTGTGTTTTCACTCCTCTCCTGCCTTCACCTCCCGGCTTAGGAGAAGATTCCTCCACCAGCCCCCCATAGGGGCAGCCCTCGGCCGCAGGGTGGTGACCAGAGCATTCCACCGCGGGGATGAAGCCGCTGTCCCACATCCCAGTCCCACACAGCTGGCACAGGTTGTGTAGACTGCAGGGGATGCGGGGCAGCAGGTGGAACTGATAGAGCAGGCTCCTTGCCTAGAGGGGAGAGAGACAAAGTCATTCCCTCGTGCCAGGGTGTGGATACAAAACACATTGGGCCCTGGGAGAGGAGTCAAAACTTGGGATGCCCCTCCTGAGCTGGAGGTTAAACAGGGCCTGGAGGCACTGCCAGCAGGTCCATTTAGCAGGAGCTGCTCTCAGCATGGGATTCCTGCCTCTGAGCATCGCAGTGCCTACATCTGCCCTGCAGCCTGGGCTTGGTGCTGCTGTGTGCTGGCACATCCCAGCAGCATCACCCTGTTCTTGCAGGCTGCGGGCAAGCAGGGGATATGGGAGGTGTGGAAGACGAAGCACCAGTCTCTGGTTTTCTCTATACTCTGACTCGTCTCATGGGCCCGAGAACCCACCTCAGCACACAGACATTTACCTTCCTGAGTACGAGCTCTCCATTCATGTGCATAGCCAGGTTGCCGAAATGCAGCAGCATCTGATCGGTGGCCAGCTGCTGTTCAATGACATCATCCCCATAAATCACCACGATGGCCACACAGATGAAGAGGTGGAAGTAGTCTGTCTGCAAGGAGAACAAGGGCTGGGTAACAGCAGGTGGAGGCTGAGCTGTGGCTCCCCACCCTCCACAAACACATCCCAAGGAGAGATTTGTTGCTCCTTCCAGTTCTGCCTAGTGGTGCTCATAAAGGAGCTGTTGTGGAACCTGAATCACAGCTGAGTCAAAGTCTCTCACCTTTCAGGTGTGGGAGCATGGTTTAGACCACAGCTTTCAAAGCAGACCAATGACTGTGGGAAGACATCATCCAGCTGTTAAAGAGGAGTCTGAACCTCAGAATGGATGGTCAGCACATTCTGAAATGCATAGACATCCCCAAGCTGGGGAGCAGCATCCATCCTTTTGCTCTACAGGTAAACCTCTCTGGTAGTTACAGACTCTCCGTAACATCTACAGTCTCCCCACAACATCTGACAGGGATAACTGCTGGAAGATGCCCACAGGGAACACCAGCTTCTGCTTTTCTTCAAAGCAGAACCCGGCGAAGACAAAAACACGCTGTCAGATCTCAGCTAAGAGACTGCTGTGGGAGGGGGAATGCCTGCAATGTAACTTATTTTGGACACTTTGCTATGAAGAGCCCCCTTAAGTAACCCTGCACGGACCCTCACCTGGTAGTGTGCCCAGCACGCTTCCCACATGCGCAGAGCCTCAGCATCGGGGAACTCCCGTTTAAAACAGAGAAGGATCCAGCGGTGACAGAAGAGCATCTGCAGGCCGTCCTCCCCCAGGGCAGAAAGGTGCTGGTAGAAACGTGGGTGCATGAGCCGCAGCAGCTCCCGCAGGTACATCTGCAAGAGATTCACTTGGCTGAGCCACTGTTTGTGTGCCAGGACCTGCATCCCCGGAGCCCCCCCATGTCCCCAGCACTAGCCAGGCCCACTAACACTGACCTCAGCTCTGTTATCCCACACAGAGGCCCAGCTTGCAGCCCTGGCTCACAGGCAGCTCCTTATGTTCAACCAGGAGCACCCTGGGCGACTGCAGCTATTCCACAAGGGCTGGGCAAAGCAGAATGCAACCCTTGAGAACAGACAGGATATGGCTATCTATAGTATTTCATTTCAGCAGGGGCTGAGAAATATGTGAGTGATTTTAGGAAGCCTGATGCTATGGGCACGCTGCAGAGCATAGTCCATACAAGAACTAATTGCACCTGACCTGCAGCATCCCACCAGGCTTCCATGACAGACTTACTGTTTTACATCAGAGCCATCATGACCTGGACAGGAGTGTTGAGATTTAAAATGTTATTTCCCAGGATTCTGACCAGCAAGCAACCGACATTAATGTTCAAATCTAAAAAGTTCCTATTTTTTAAGCAAGGTCACTTTATTTTAAGTAACCGTGCTGGATAGGAAAGGCTTTTCATTTGGATATCATTAAAGAAACATCTATTACAAATGTTAAAACCTTCAAAAAAGCCCATACAGAGGGCTGCAGCTCCACTACTCTGCCTCATTCATATCTAATGCCCCCAAATCAGGACAGAAACGAATGAGTGAATCTCCTCTGCCTGACAGAAGCGCAGAGAATAAGGCAGCAGAATCCTAAATAAAAGATGACCATAAAAGATTCCTTGAATCAGCATCCTTCAGCACAGCCAAGGCAACCTAGCTGACAATTTATTGCCTGTAATTGCCCCTGGAGTGCCTCAATCACCTGAGATCCATTTTATCCATCAGGTGCTTTGAGGATTGGTGTAGGATTTCACACAGACCAGTTAACAGCTTTAAGTCATTCTTCCAGTTTGAATGTGGAAGAGTGAAGTTACAGACAAGACCAAACTGAGCTCAGCCCTTCTCCTCACCAGCTGTTTCTCCATGTCCTCGTCCCGGGGTGAGCTGATGAAGATGGTGTTCTGCATCAATCCCACAAAGCACCAAAAAGTATCCGACTCATCCAGAACCTCTGCCAGGATTGGGGCGACCAGGTCAGACATGCCTTGGGAATACCCAATTGCTGGATTAAACACTGCATAGTTCAGCAAGATCCTCCTGGAGAAGACATTCAAAAGGAGAGGTGAGACATGGAGGGAATGGACCTTCCCTCCTACCCCAGCCATTCACCAGGAGCATGTTTACAAGTCCCGCACCCATTAAGGAGACTCTGAGGGCTGGTCCTCCACCCCATTAACAGAACCACTCTGGTACAGCCATCCTATGTGTGATGCTCTTCAGTATTCCCAAGGCAGCAGCAGAGGCAGCCTGGGCCATGGGGAGTTCTGGAGTTCTCTACATGCTCAGTAAGGCACCGTATGGGACACTGAGATCAGACACGTCACCTCATTGTTTCCACATTGGGGTTGTTTTCTCCTCGAAAGAACTGGTTGCTGCGGTCAGTCCTCACTACATCCTTATCTACAGTGAACTGCACCTTGCGCCAGAAATCCTTCTGCTCATCTGGAGACATGGAAAGCCTGAAAATTGAACAGCAACACGGGTATGTTGAGACAACAGGAACAGGACTGCCACAAGGAATAAACAGCCTTACTTTAGCATTGGTTTGGAGAAAAAAGCCTATTTCTATACTGAGTTTTCTAATCAGTTGAAAACCAGACAAGTGGTCTGTCCAGAACAGCACATCTTCTGTCCAAAGGTGTTATCAGAAGGGGCTTCCTGGCTTCTGAGTGGGTGACTCAATGTGTTCTGTGATGAAGTCCACTTCAGAAGCAGCTGATGATGCTCTATGCTGCTCCTTGTGGGTACACCTGGGCTCTGGGCACAGCAGATCTCACCACTCTGCTGCTATTTACTTCAAAACAATAATAATATTGCAGTCTCTCTCCAGCTTAAATTTACCCACAACCAGTTTGCAAAGCACAGTTCTGGCAGGAATAACTTCCTTGAATTTGACACAATTTATTCCCTATTTTTACATCCAGATATATTCATCAAGAAACCTAAAATCATGTTTTCACCTTCAGCCTGCTAAGCCACATCAGGCCATAGCCTTGCCTGCAATACAAACTCCCTGCATGGGGCTGCTGGGGCTGCTCTAGAAGCTGTGTGAGATAATATCAGAGCTTTCTGGTGAGACTGGCTGTTCTGAGAGCAACTCTGCTCCCCTCACCTCCATCCCCAGCAGCTCTCAAGAGGGAGAAGCTAAAGAGAGGGGAGCAGCAGAGGCTGAGGCCGCTCTGTTACCTCTTCTCCTGGATCTCAAAGTACTCCTTCCTCTTCTGCACCCTCAGTGCCTCTCTCTCCTCAGAGGTGGACTCGTAGCTGTAGTAGCGCAGCAGGAAAGGCCACACTTCCCCACGGATGGACATGTCGATCCCACCGAAGAAAATGGCCTGGAAGGAAGAGCAGAATCATAGAATCATAGAACGATTTGAGTTGGAAGGGACCCTAAAGGCCATCTGGTCCCACACCCCGCACTGAGCAGGGACACCCACAGCTCCATCAGTGCTCAGCGCCCCGTCCAGCCTGACCTTGGCTGTCTGAACAGAAGTTAGGACCGGTTGAGTTTTAGCAATCCTAAAAACAGCAACAAGGAACTGCCCGCCACTGTGCTGCGGTGGCTTTGCAGCTCTCTCCTGACAAGTGACGCCTTGATTCAAGCTCCTGCAATTTGCACATGTTTAGAGGGAAAGTGCTGGCCTTCTATTCCCAGACGAGACACAAATCGGGCTCATTTCAATGTCAATAACCCCCCCTGGAGAGGCTCTATGATTAACGTGTCGTTCTCATGTCACGGCTTAATCCCCAATCTTGGAGACACCGCATTTCACTGCAAACCCCTCTCAAGACCCGGACAGGGGCTCCCCTGCAAGCCCCGCATTCTTTCATACAGTCATCTCGATTTTTCTTTCTTTGATTTGCTCACAGCTCATAGAGCACTCACACGTTGGTTTACCCATCCTGCTGCCTCCTTGGGATGATGCTCGGATCTCACCTGCAGCGCTCTGCGGTCCCACCAACGCCTCCAGCCAAGCACCATGAGCAACCTTCATCCCCTCCGACATCACCTGCCCTCCATAACTCCATGACTCTGCCCAGCACAAAGCAGCAGCCCCAACTCACCTTCTGCAGCTTGTACTCCTCCTCCACCTGCCCACAGTGGTTCAGGTGGCTGAGCCATGCTGACACATCCAAGCGCCTGTACGCGTTCTCCTCTGGGTGCGTCTCTGATGAGGGCAGCTTGGGCCGACGGATGGAGAACTGCATGCACGTCTTCTCATCAGAGAGCTGCTGAGGTTGGGGAGCGAAACAAAACCAAACAAAAATGAAGGCGGGAGGCAGAGATAGGAGCAGCAAAACCTTTCCCTGTGGTTCTTGTAGGATTAAGCTCCCAGGCACAGCACTTAGCGAGGTTGTTTTCTTAATTCCAACCATTACAATAGCACGAGTGATTAGAATAATTAAAAATAGGAATGCCACGAAACAGCTTCATCTTTAACAACAACAACAAAAAAGCCCAGTTTCCTATTCCTCCCCCCATCTTATCCCTGACCTGAAAGTGAATTAATGCTGCTTACAGCAAAACTTCACCCTGCCAGGAATGCCTGCAATAAATTACATATGATTGGCCATATACAAAGGGATTGCTGTTAGGCAAGCGGGGAACGGCACTGCCAGGCTCTCTAAGGGCACTCCTGATCCCAGTGCAAGACTGCAGCTGACATTTAATTTAAAAATCAAAGGTTGTTCAATGCAAAAAGTGAGCCCATGCGACCATAATAAGAAAAGCAGCGGGGGTCTCTGTGGGAAGGATGGAAATTTAAAAATCACTGTTTCTAATAAGCACATATAGTATCTTAAACAGATAATTAAACAGCTCTTATCACATTTGTATGTAGATTGAACAAAATATGGCAAGATGCCTTGTCAAAACATTTTCGGATGCAGTATGCTATGCTTCACAAAATGGATGAAAGGCTCGGATGGAATTTCCAATGTACTGCTGCAGGTTCCCAGCCACCTCACCACCCAGAGCACAGTGCTGACCTACCTGCTTACCACAGCCAGCAAAATTACCCCCTAACGAGGTTCTTGCCTTATCTGCCCCACATTCCACGGGCAGAACAGGAATGGATGAGGATGAGCAAACATAACCAAGACCTCCCAGCTAACTGCTGGCTGCATCCCAGTAACAGTCGGTGCCTTGCTGCCCTATTTAGTGATGGGACCTCACTGCTTTATTTCCCCAGCTCCTTGTGAGAAGTCCCGCGCCCCACCTCGCCTGCTACCTGCTCCTTCAGGTGGGTCTCGGTGCAGTACTTCCATTGCTGGAACACCTCTGACACTTTATCCAGGCCTCCGTGGTGAAAATGGAAGATCTTGTACTGGCTCTCCCGGCTGGCGACTACCAGCTGCCCACAGGTGCATGCCTCGTCACTGCAGAATGGAAGTGGAGAGGGTAACGTGGTTAGAATCAGAAGCATACAGTCACAGGATGGCTGGAGTTGGAAGGGACCCTGAAGGCCCCACCTCTGTGAAAGGTAACCTGTTACCTAAAGAAAAGGCGCAGGGATCTCATTTGTCCCAGGTCCACTCTGAAGACTCCACAGATCTGCTCCAGGGCTCCCACCTTTTGCTGCTCCTCACCCTGTGCTCGCCCGCTGCTCCCTGGGCTCTGGGTGCTGCTGTTGGGGCTCTCTGTGCAGCAGTAGGAACGTGGCACGTGGTCATCACCTGTGTCCCTGCAGCAGAGCAAGGAGAGAGCCCAGCAGTGTTAGCCAGGGTCTGCAGTTGCGTGAGACAATCACAGCTGCCACGAGCTCTGACATTGGAATTCAGGGCAGGTCTAGAGAATCAATAACAGGCTGCTTACAAAAGAGATTAAATGATTTTTATTGAAATCAATGCCCTGCCATCCCAACAGATGCTCCTGGGTTTGGTCCGCTGCACACAGAAGTGGGGAGAGTGGAATGTGTTCCCCATCACTGCCTGGAGTGGCGAGCTGTGCGCCCTGGGTCTTACCTGGCAAAGTCCCTCTGAATACAGCAAGACCAAAAGAGGCTTCTCCTGAACTTCCCCCATGCAAGCAAGCCCCACAGGCCTCGATTCAGGCATATCCACTTCACATTCCCATTTGCAAGCTTGGCACTTGGGGAGTTAAGGAGCGGGAAGTGACACGTGAGCTCCAAGCCAGTCTGGAGCAGGAGAGTGAAGCAGCACACTGCAGGGAGCTGGGAGCATGCTGCAACCATGCACCCACCCCAAGGAGCAAACCGAGCTCTGAGCAAACACCCTGCATGGCCGCCAGCAGCCCCAATCCCAAAAGAAAAATATCACTGCTTCGAGAATTACGTGAATCTGAAACAGTGACCCCTCGGTTCTTAAAAAGGCCAATACATGCGAACAATCTCAGTGCAAGCTCTGAATGGGTTCCGCTGTGAAATCAGGGTTTGCAAAACAAGGCAAGTAGCAGGTATAAAGACAGCCCCCTGCAATGCCACTTTATGCAATGTTTTCTAATCCGCTTATCTAACAATGTAGGCACTGAACGCTGAAAATCACACACTCAGCATGCATCTGCAGCACAGCACATCAGTATGCCTGCCGAGCCCGGCTGCGGTGCTCCTGCACAGGGCCCAGCCCCACGTGTAGCATCTGCCCATGGTTCAGGTCACTGCACCCCAATGGCCAGGGCTCTGGACATCCCCCTTGGCTGTGGGTTACATTTTTAATGGTTCCAATTGAAGGCTCAGAGCCTCAGCGCCCACCCGCATGGGAAACAGCCCCCCCAGCCCCTTCCATCACTCTGCAGCATTACGTAGGGACAAACACTGCTTGGCTGGCAGCTCGAAGAGCAGCTCCATGGCTCCATTTGTGATGATCTGCTGCTCTGTGCTGGTGTTCCAGTGCAGCACGTTGGTCTCAACAGCACCATGCAATGCTGCAGGCTTGGGGCAAGGTGGTTGGAACGCTGCCTGAATGTGAGCCACCAAGAAGGCGGCCAAGAAGGTGGCCAACAGCATGTAGGCTTGTATCAGAGGTGGAGGTCGACCTCTGCTCCCACTTAACAGCAATAGTATGAGAAGTAATGGCCTTGCATTGCACTGCAGGGATTCAGGTTGGATAGCAGGAGTGGCCAGGCACTGGCACTACTGCACAGGGAGTGGGGGGGGGTCACCATCCATGGGGGTGTTCCAGAGCCACGTTGCTGAAGGACACAGTGAGTGGGCACGGTGGGGATGGGTTGGGGTTGGACTTGGAAATCTTGGAGTTCTTTCCCATGAAAACTGTACAGTTCTTTGTGAAAATTCAACTGCTATTTGCAGCTCAAGCCGCAAAATGTAACACCTTCCTAAAGAGCTCTGTAGCTCATATGAATGCAAAACTAACAGGAGTCCTGGTTCAGGACACCCGTGTGGGGCTGCCTGCTGTAAGCAGCTGGTATTTGTGAAGCAACACTCAGCAGCAGGCACAGCTGGTTCCACAGGATTGCCATGGAAGAGGTGACTCAAACGAGCTGTGAGACTGAGCAGAGGTCTTATATCTGTGTGTGCAGAGCTGAAGAGAGGCACAGCAATGGCTCTCAACTGCTGGCCTATTTCTTCAGACACTGCTAATGTACCCAAGTAGTGGCACATAGAATTACCAGCACTGGTTTGGTGGCTGCTGGGGAGTCCTCTATTCAGGCACACTTGATGTGCAGACACAAGGGAAGAATTTGACCATTTATTATTTATGATAGCCAGGCCATTATACCTGCTGGATGAGGGATTTGCACCAGTGCAGGGCAAAATGCTGGAGGAATATTTAAGAGAGGGCTGGCCATGTGAGCCAGAGAAAGCTGAATGCCAGGAGAACACATGCAATCCCCACGGGAACAGAAGGGACAGAGGGAAAGATTATCAGGGGGATTAGCAAACCCAGATGCAGGAAGCCCACGGACACAGCCACAAGGCCAGTTATACCTTTTCTCTTTGCTCTGCTCCTGTCACTTTCTTGTCACAAAATACATCTCAGTCTCGCTGGTGAGCAAGATCAGGGAGTGATGTATTTTCTCCCAACCATCATCTGCAGCAATCAATGCCTCTACGCCCCATGAGCTCCTGCTGCTTCTACAAAGCAAAACACACCCATGTGGGGCTGGCCCCATGCTTCAGCTGCAGCAGGAATGACTTGCAGCAGTGGGGCTGACCTGCAGCAGTGGGGCTGCTTTGCCATCCAGCCAGCATGCACCTGCTGCACAGAGACAGGAAACCAGTTGTTATTCCTGTTCCAGAGCCAGGGCAGAGACCTGCAGCAATTACATGGGAAGGCTATTTTAGCGACAAAGATCTAATAAGTCATTTTATGACAAGATGTGACACGTGTAATTATAAGAGGGAGGATGGCAGCCGGGATGTGGCAGTTATTGAGTGCCTCCCAGCCACCTCCCAGAGTCTCTTGCAAAAGCCAAACCCTTTCCACTTGGCTCTCCATCACCACTGCACTCAAGCACACCTCCAGTAATTGCAGCCTGCCTCACAGCCCCATCTATTCCTGTGTGCTGGCTTGTTTACAGACAATAAGGATCACCATAATGTATGAGTGCCATGTAATGGGAATGATGTGCCCCTTCCCTCCCCAGGGCTGCTGTTTCTCTGCACTGACCTTCCAGTTCCAATTCTCTCCAGCAAGGTGATGCAGCTCATGGCAGCATCAACTGCCTGAAAGTCCAATGACAGATGGCTTCAAATGAATAATCCATCAATAAAAGTTCAAAGCTATCCCAAAACGCCTAAACTCTGAGTGCGGCGATGGTACAAAGTGAGGTCAGGTTGGGTAGCTGGAGCCCAAATCTATTGTTCTGATAAATAAAAGAGCGTCCTTGACAACATACATGTATAATGAATTGTGAAACGTGCTGATTTCAGCAATAGATGAAAGAAGTGCAAAAGAACACAGGTAATGTGGAACAAAGCAGTTTGCTAAAACAGCCCTGCTTGCACTGGGTGATGCTACAGAGGGATGGAAGGACACAGCCCAATGCCAAACCCCAACTGGTGGGATCATGCAATGAGGTTGGGAGCTGTGCAGAATTCCCCCTTGGGCTGAAACCATTTGGAACCTGAAGCCCCTCTGCCTCAAAGAGCCCCAACAGAATCAATCCGTGTTGACCCGCAGGGAAGGGGTGGTTAGGAGTTTGGATGAGCACACAGCCAGGAATCCCCAAATGAGATGTGGGAACAGCCTCATGTGGAGGCAGCACAGTGCAAAGCCAGCAGTCCTTCCCACTTGTCAGGGAGACTGCTGAAAACTGAGGATGTCACATCACCAACTACATCAACGTCAACATGGACTTCCCCAAAGCCCGTTCCACAGCTTCCCATTGATCTGTTTGCTTTCAAAACATAATTTTCCCAACGCTGAACTGCGCTAAATGAATGCTATTTAGTAGCTAATTAACTTTCTGTGCTGAAAAGCTCCCTTAATTGCACTTCTTTCACCTTTTTTAGCCCGTGTCCTCCGGGGAACCTCAGCTGTCCTACAGCATTTGCTCTGCTCCTTCCTATGGCACTCAGTGGCTCCCAGAACTGCAGAGGTTTGTAGTGAACTGATGTGTTCTGCATCTCCTTCCTCCTCGCAGGTCTGTGATGTGATGCCCACCAGGTACCCAAAAAGCAAAGCTGAGATGGAAAACGTGAATTCCCAGCAAAGCCCCCAAAAGAATGTTTGCTTTTCAGCCCATTCGGGATGAGAGAAGGGGACCCTTCTCACCAGTGCTTATGTTCTATTTGAAATCAATGGCTTATTTTGCTTTTCTCTTTCAGTTCTACCCATGCAAAAATAAAATCCTATGCTAATTATGATTATTACAATCAAGCCTTCACACCACCGGTCCCCTGGAAGCCCCACAGATTACCTTTGTTCTTACACACCTGGCTCTAAGCAGTGGATGGGGAAGTTTGGGCAGCTCTCTGCCAGCACCAAAATCATGCACCTCTGATCTGGCCCAGCACCACTGCCCTTGTGGTGCCCAGAATAGGAGCCCAAAGGAGCCAGGTGTTCTGTGTTAGCAGCAAGAGGAGTGAATTACTGATCACACCACTGACGTGCTTAATGTGAAGCAGTCTGTGGGAGCAGACCTCAGCAAGCAGCACCTGCGTATTCCTCAATTAAAATCCCAAACAAATAGCTCCGCCGCCCCTTCGAGCCGTAATTCCTGATCTCAAGTTAGCTGTCACTATTTTTCTTCCACAGAGAGCTGGCAGCAAACCAACAGAGGCAAAAAACCAAACCTGCCATAATTAACATGCTTGCTGTTCAAATATTGATACAAAGCAAGATGGAGCCGTATGTCCGCACTGCTGCTCGGCTCTACCCAACCTCACAGAAGTGGATTGGGGCAGCACAGCCCTGCCCAGAGCCCCCACAGCTGCCCCACTACTATGGGGGAGAACCTCACCGAGGGACAGTGCTGTTCTTACAGGCGCTGCTCCAGGTATCAGCAGCACTAAGCTCTTCTCAAACCACATGGACCCAGAGCCAGGCCCTGGGGCTGAAATCACAAAAAAGCAGGTGAGAGTGATGTAAGACACTGCAAGAAGTTACAGGAGTTGGGAACCCAGAGTCTAATTCCCTCAACTCTGGGAACACAACCACCCCTGGCAGCACGACACAGCCCCACTGTGCCTGTATGAGGCCCTGGCCTGGTCTGCAGGGGGCTGAGAGGCACCGAGGTGCTGCCACAACACCATGATGCAACAGCACGCTGTGCTATCCTCGGGGAGGCCATTTGCTGATGAGCTCCCCAGGAAGGACTGAGCAAGACTAGCAGAGATTGCATCAAGCGTGCACAAGGAGCTGCTGCTTGCGTTGCATGCTGCGCCTGTAAGAGCTGTTCGTGTGCACTCATGACTCCTTTGAACCATAAGAACTCTACTGTGGTTTAACTCCAGCATGAAAAGGTTGTTTCATGACCCAGAGAGTGGTGGTCAACGGCTCAGTGTTCGGATGGAGATCAGTGAGCAGCGGTGTCCCTCAGGGGTCAGCACTGGGACCGGTACTCTTTAATATCCTCAATAACATTGACAGTGGGATCAAGTGCACCCTCAGCAGTTTGCAGATGATACTTGGTCTTGGGCTGCATCCAAAGCAGCAGGACCAGCTGAGCACCCTGATCTAGCTGTAGGCATCCCTGTTTATTGCAGGGCCTGTAGAAGTCCATTCCAACCCAATCCATTCTATGATTCTATGGTCATTGGTTCACTGCTGCAGTGAGAAGCCCCTCACAGCTCCACTGCCCCTGGCCTGGCTAACTGGGGGCAGAAATCCAATGCACCCCTGCAGAGCACCAAGTGCTTCAGCAACTGATTGGCACAGGGATGCTGCCATGACCAGCTAAAGCGACTTTGGAAGCACTGAGAGTCATCGTGCAGGTGTCAGATTCTATCTCGTCGCCAGGACGTACCAAAAGCTTTTGGTTTCACTTTGCTGATGGGGAAATGGAAGCTGCGTAATCTAACAGGGCAGCAACAGCCCAAGGCCAGGTCCAGATCCCGTTTGTCCTCAACTGGTGCCCTTCAAAGCAAGGCAGATGTTTCCTGACAAATAACAGTGATAAGGGAGAAAAGGAACAGACAGAGACGGTTTTATTTCCAGCATCTCTCCTCACCCACACAAACACAGCTCAGGACAAAGCCACTGTCTGTGCAGCCACTACCCCCAAGGAACCTGAGGGCCGACAGGGGCACGGGAACCAGTGGGGGGGGACACAGCCCAGTCCTGCCCATGGCCCAACCCAGCTGCAAAGGAGCACAAATGTGTGCTGGTAATGGGGCACTGCCCTCTCCCCAGCCCCAGGAATTGTATAAATGGGAGGAAAGCATTGATCGCTGCATGGGAGCTTGGCAGCCTTTCAAACTGAGAAGAAAAAAAAACCAAAAACACAACAAAACAAAACCCAACAATGGATACGTTTTTATTTCCTTATGCTCTAAAAGGCGAGTTGTCGACTTAAAATGACTGACTCATTGTGCAACTCCAAGGCTTCCCAGCTCCCTCCTGCCCCCATTCTGCTCCCTGCCTCGCACACAGCACTGGGGCTGCAGCTCCATCCTGCCCCCAGGAGCAGGTTCTGGGGATCCAGGAGCCATTTGGTGTCATGCAAGCTGCCCATCTCCATCCTATCTGACCCAACACACCTTCATCCTTCTGCAACATCACACTTCTCCATTTCTGATGGTACCCAACTGCATGGAAGGGACAGCCGAGCTGGAAAACCCATGCAATGCATCAATGCAGCTTTTGAAATAAGCACGGAGCAAAGCAGAAATTCTCTTTATTGCAGTTCCCCAAAGGAGAGGGAAATAACCAGAAACAGTCACTCCTCTTTGGAGGGAGGGTGGTGGCTGGGGGGCAGGGAGGGAGCTGCCGCCAGCAGCACTAACTTTGTTCGCACTCCAGCTCTGCTGCACGGAGGAGCTGCCAACAAAAAATCCTTCTGAAACAAGGAAGCTGTTTTCAAGTTTGTGGTGACTTCTGGAGCAACATCCCCTGCCCCTAAAAAGCTGGGGTGAGTGCTGGGAGTCAGAGTTATGCACAAGGCATTTGCAGAGTATTGTGTGCAAACTCCCTGGCTCAAGCGGTTTGCAAGTAGCACCCAGATCTGCAGCTATCATGAACAAGGCCCCGTGGGGAGGAACAACTTGGCACAAAAGAACGGACACGCTGGACAAAAGCCTTTCAAGCCTCAAGTCCTAAACAATGAAAGGTCTGTTTAATTAATCTGTTGCAAATTATGAGGGCCACATCCACTGTAAGAGGCTTCCAGGCTGCTGCCAGAGGAGTTAAAATAAAGGAGAGGGGAAGGAAGGAGCAGCCCCCAGGAGCAGCAGGCAGGCAGGGCCAGCAGGGGGCTCCCCAGCTGCCAGGGCAGCGTGCACACAGTGGTTGCTGTAAGCCCACAATCTCATTGCTGCAGCTATTGGACTCTGAGAACACAGATGTTACCACTAAAAGGAGTGAAAGAAATAGAAGTTTCCTAAAGGTTGCTCCAGACAGCAACCCCTGATTGGTGATCACTTACTGAAACTCAGGTTGCAATACTTCAAAAAGGAAGTGCACTTTTTCTATAGGGACAGAAACAGCTCAAGTACTCTCAGCATCGCGTGCTGCTTCCAGAAATCAAACTACATCTCCAAAGCAAACTAAAGCACTGGTAGCAGTGGAGTTCAGTTGTTTTGTTTTTCTTTTTGCAAGAGGTCAAAGTCATCACAGCATTCTCTGAAAGCACGTGCAGATGAAGGCTCAGCCCCAAACAGCAGCTCAGCACTGGAGGAAAACCTCACTCGGGAAGCAAAACTCAGAAGCAACAGAAGTGAAACTGCAAAGCCTATTTCACAGAGTCAGCCAACACACAGAATGGAAGAAGGAAAAGTCAGCTGTCAGAAGCTGTATTTAACTCATTCAAAGGCCCCTCCAAGCTTTCAAGGTATGTCTCACAGTATTTATCCCGTTCCCAAAGCCTTCTCAAGGTCCACAGCCACCAATAGGAGATGGGCATGCAGAGAGCTATAAGGGTAACTTTCAATACCATTTGGAAACCTCATCCCAGCCTGAGCAACCTGCGCTGCATTCAAGGCTGCCCAGCAGGGAGCAGTGTGTTCAGAAGGGACGGTGAACACTGCCCTGCAGCACCAGGCTCCCACTTAATGACTGCACGCTGCTAAGACCTGCACCAAACATGAGGCCAATACAAAGGCCTGACATCACCACACGTACGTATCCAAAAAAGATATCCAGAAAGAGTTAAACCACTTAAAACACTTCCTTCCATAAACTTGTTCTTACTGGCATTCTCTGGGTTTGAGATTAGACCATGAAACACGGAGGCCAAATCTCTCTCCAAGCGTCAAGTCTCCGCACAGTCCGTGCGTTGCTGACACACACAAAGTAGAACTTGTTTTTCCTAATTTCAGGTGTAGTTTCAAGTTCAGCTGTATCCTTAAAATCAGCCCTGGGGTGCTTCATGAACACACCCCTCCTCTGCGTGATGGAATCGAGTGATACAGTGTGGAGACTGCAAGGCAGAGAGCCAGAAACACCGCAGATCAATGTGGGAAGTGATCAGGTGCACGATGATAAAGCCTTGCTTTGCCATGGGGCCTTCTTTCCCCCCAGAGTTGACTGCAGGTGCCATTGTGAAGCAATGATCTTTGAACGCACCAGTGCTGATCATATTAACCAGGTTAAACATTTCAGAATTCATATTTCTGCCCTATTATGACCGTGTTGTCAGCAGAGCAGCCTTCCTGCCCCTGCAGCACTTTGCCCGGAAGCCAGGCTTGCAGAACACCAGCCAGACTCTTTGATGTGGCTTTGCACCAGCAGCTAACACAGCACAGCACAGCCAGCAAGACCCACAGAGGACCTTCCCACTTCAGTAATGCTGCTCCCAGGGCTGCAGACAGCTCATCTGAGAGGGCCACACATGCACAGCCCTGCATGATGGACAAGGCCAGGGTTCAACGAGCAGGGGCAGGACTGGCCAACAAGCAATTTCCTGTGAATTACACAGGTGTCATAATCGAGAGGGAATTAAAGCAAGTCTGAAGCCAGACAGGATATTCAGCTCAATGTCACTGTCGAACTTCTCAGCTTTCTTTAACATCCCCAAGCTCAGCAACCAGCAAACCAACGATTCACTCCAAAACTGGAAAAACAGATGCACTCACCTGCTTTCATTATCCAGAAACACAGAACTACTGCTTTTCACGAGGGCTTCGCTAATGGGAGAGAGGCAGAACGGGGAAGAGAAGGCATCAGAATCAGAGTCAAAAGTACTGTCCCTGCTCACATCATCAGCAAACAGCTCCAGGGAGCCCTCGTCCTCCCCTGTCTCTGGCCTGCAGTCCAGCCCTTCCTCCACTGACAGCTCTGACCTGTTCTGCTCATCCTGAGAGCTGATTGTCGATAGGATTCCTGAGTCGCTGCGGGCAGGCTGCGGGGACTGGTTGGCACCATCTGCTGCCATACAGCTCTGGGGCAGCTTCTCCCCATCCGAAGAAGGGGAATTGATGTCAGCCCCATCCTTCATGAGCTGTGACACAGTCAAGATGTCTTCCTTCAGGACCACTGTCCCTTTTGACTCGTTGGGAGAAGCCTGCTGAGCAGCGCTGAATCCCTGAGCGTGACGGCCTCGTTTGCGGGGAGCTTTGCGGACCGGGGAGCTCTCAGGAGTGACGTAGCGCAGGGCTTCTTCATCCTGCCTCTGGATGCGTGAGTTTGGGACCCAGGCAAGGATGAGTGTGGTGCCAAGCAGCTCATCCTTCTCCATGTACAGGCACAAATAGCCTACGGGAAAGCAGAGCAGTAATCAGTTACAGTGCAGCTTCACTCTTAGGAAAGCACCTAAGCCAGGAACTTGCCCTTCCTCATCACCTCCCCTCTTCACCATCACCGCACAAGGGCAAGGCAACTGCTTTTTAATCATCAGGACAGAATTCTGCCAAATGAATTGTGGAGTTCTCAGCATCACTCGATATTTACAAATAATTCCAGGTCTGCGCATGGCTTTTGAATACTCTAAATTCCCTCTGGCTTAAGTGAAGACAGAAATTGCATGCAATGCTTTCAACTTGCTGGCTGGATTACTAATTGAGAGTAAATTCTGAAATATGTTGCCACATGAAAAACTTTCACTGTTTGTTAGTTGAACAACATCAAGCACCAGCTGAATATTTCTTCTTTTTAAGAATATTTACCTTAGTATAGCCAAAGGGCTACAATTCTCACGGAAAGCCAATAGAAGAATCACACATATGAAAGGGGAAGTGTGGGTCAATGTTCACAGAATAATCAGTTTTGTGAAGTTAAGCCAGTAGCCACAGCTTTCTTTGATGAAAACATAAAAGAGCACAGTAACAGATGAGAATAAAGGGATAGGGGCAGTATTTATCTTCATTTATGCCAGCGCATGCAGCCACAATCAGGTTTTATTTTCCCTCTACCAAAGGTTGGTGAGGCCACTGTAGCAATAACAGTTACAGGATGATACTTGGCTTCACTGAACCATACACATTTAAAAGAGCAACAGAAGTTAGTGCCCTCAAATGACAACTGTTCACCTTCTGGCAATATGAAAGGATGCACTGAAACAGGTAAATCTATGCTACCATAAGAAGCGTTGTCAGTTTTTCCTATTAAAAGTACTGATAGATCAGCTTGTGGATGGCTTTCCTTGGTGCCTGCCTTGCCTCGTACCCCACTGGTGTGGGGATGCTGACAGGAACAAACTCCCCATGAAGAGGAGAGCGTAAAAAAAGGTGAGTGAGCAGTGCCTGCAGCTCCTCACCTGGGTGGTGCTCCCCGATGCCCTGCAGCAGCTCAGGTGGGTGGACGCAGACATTGTTCTTGGAGTAGATGATCTCCCCATCGAGTACAGAAGATGAAGTGCTGCTGCCACCAGGATTCAGGGTCAGGAGGTCAGAAGCTTTAGAGGAGGCACGTCGGAGGAGTCGCCCCAGAGACATCGCCGAGGAAATGTTTCCATTATCTGTCAGCTTTAATCAGGAGCCAAATTCAGAAGATCTGTCAAGAAGGAGGAAAGAACAACGTTAGAACAAACACAAGGGCAGTGCAGCACGTGCCTATGGCTGCCTGAGAAGGAAGTGCCTCCAAATGCTCTGGATCCCCTCTGCAAGTTAAACATGCTAAAACACATAACTGTGGGATGTTTCCCTCTGCAGTGAAGGGATATGGAAGCAGTAAAAAAGCAAAACAAAATGACCTTTGGTAGATAAAAAATTTATTCAGAGAGAAGTGACATCCCATAGATGGCCCAACAGAACTCAGAGCAGGCACTACTGCCACCACTGCCTGCAGCTGGAACATGCAGCATTGAAGCTGCTGTTCTGCCAAAGGGACACGAGGAGAGGAGACGCCTACTTCTGTTCTTCTGTATTTACAAGGCCTCACTTAAAGAGGAGCAGGCCGGCCCGACCCAGCAACACTGTGTATTGCCACAGGACTGGGTGCAGGTGCAACACTCATTGCTCACTCCATGGTCTGCAGAGCACATGGAGGGGCAGCCAGGAGGAAGAAAAGCAGACAGATTCAGGTTTGTGCTCTTGGGGAGCAGGGAGTACGTAGGGGTGTAAAGGATGTGCAGTTTAACACGGAATTGCTCTGATTTCTTGAAATGTGGTTCTAACGGTATCTCTGGATAAATGAGGAAGCAAGGAGGCCAAGAGGGCAAACAGAAACCAGAACTTCCCCAAGAGCAGAGTGAAAGCTGCTGGGAAGCCTTTCACACCAATGTCTCCTCCTTGCATCAAAAGCAACACATATCTTCAAGTCTCAGCTCTAAGAAACAAACACCAGCGGAGCCATATGCTCACTCCTCTCCAGACTGTCAAAAAACTACATTACTGCTTCAGGCTCTAGGTTGTATCTTGAAGGAAGTCATTTGTTCGAGGATATCTACAGAGGAAGCCACCCCTCCTCTTGCTGCACCCTGCAAGAATAGAACCAGGGAGCTCTGCTGCAGTTCCTCCTCCCCACCACTGCGTTGAGTGCTGAGAGTCCAAAGTGGTGATGAGGAGCAACCTGTGCAGCATCACTGGCATTGAGTTTCCACCACACACACAAGGGCTCAACTGTCTAAAAAGGCAAAGCCTGTATAAGCAAAGAAGGAAGGTGTGATTGTGGTGACTGCAGCTGTTGACCAGGGGATGCTTCCTTGAAAAACACGAGTGAGCTGTTGCTACTATGGACAACAGATGGAGATGCACCTATGAAACAGCTTATGTGATGGATGGATGCCCCACTGCAGCTCCCCAGGGGCTCACAGGATGCAGGAAGAGGTACAGGACTTCTCTGCCACGATTAGCAGCATTTAATTAGCTTTTACCTGGCACAGTGCGAACAAAGCAATAAGTAAAGATCTAAATTCCTTCTGCTTTTCAGCTTTTTTGTTGTTTTTTTTTCCAGCAGCTTTAAGGAAAGTGTCACTTTGATCTGCAGAGCATCTGTTGCTTCAGCGCTGCCTTGATGTGCAGGTGGAAGGCACTGGGGGTACATGCATACATGAGCAGGTTGTGTAGAAGAAACAAAAAAGCCAGGAGGTCCAAAACATAACATCGTGCCAGGATGGAAACAGCTTGTGAACCTGCCTCTGCTCCTCAAAGGGCAGGAGCTCAGGCAACACAAACCAGCAGTACCAGAAGCACCAAATCCACAGGGTTTGCTCCATTCTGAGCCCTTTACCACATGGGACAATGCCCCAGGGAATGTCCCAGGGACGGACAGTGGTGCCATCACCGCCCCAGGCAGGACCCTGTCCCACAGCTGAATCAGTACAGAATCCGCACCCATTAAGGATGCACTTTTCATACTAACTTTCTATTTATCCCCCCGATCTGAAGGGCTTCTTTTCAATGTGGCAAAACCAGCCCAGCTGTCCGGAATCCGAAGCACTGAATTAGCTGATTAGTTCTTATTGAGTGCCAACATTTATTAAGATCACAGACATTTTTCTTCTCCCACACATTAACTGCCATCGCTAAAAACCTTCGCTGCAGCTCCCAAGCCTGTCCTCACCACCTCAGCTACCATCCCAGCCATCCCAGCCCCTCAGCCACCCGGCAGCTCAGAGCCACATTGGGCCACCTGCTCCTCTGCAACAGCTTGATGCCCTCTGTATAAGAGCCTGCCCACTTCCAAGCAGGGGCATCTCCAACAGCGCTGGCTGCCCGCCTCCCTTGGAAGTGCCCTTCCCCTTCTCATAAACAACAAGATCCTGTTTGGCTTGGCAGATTGCACCCTCACCTTGGCAGCGGCTGACGGACCAAATGTCACTGCCTCCGGTTGCACAAGATCCCTGTCTGCTGGAAAAAGAGGGCAAGGCAGGCTCCAGCACATTGCCACAGACCCTGCAGCCACCCATGGGGCCTCTAACACCAACACGCTTGACCCAGGGTCACTCAGTGATGTGCTGCAGCCTTCAACCACGCTGTCAGTGCTCCGGACCTGACAGCAGATCTTATGGCTCCAAGTGCAAATGTTCTGTACAGGAGTATAATCACTCCAGAAGCAAAATAAGCCAAATGACAGGGATCTTGAAGGGAAACACGAGTCTCACAGCATGTCTGGGCACAAAGGAGAAATAAGAGCTGTCAAAATCAGCACCAAATTTGAGCATGAAACACCATAGGAAAGAAAACCACAACAAGGTTTTATTTTTTTCCTTCTTCTGCCTTAATAACTTGAATTATATTTTGCAGATTAAAGGAAGAGTCACTCACTGCACAGGGGAGGTCTCAAGCACAGCAGAAGTTACTGCTTCCTCCTGCTCCATCTGGATGACAGAGCATGGGGACATGGAGCCCGCTATCGATCTTCCCTTTGTACTAAGAAACAAAATAGCTATCCAACCCACTAACTATTAGCTGGAGCTATTTAAGATGACTGAGTCAAAGCAAGTGGGAAAAAAAGTTTACCATGGGGAGCCATTCTGAAGTCATCCCATTTTGCAGGGATTGTAGGTCACCAAAAGCCTTTCCTCTCTGACCTGCAGGTGCAGCAGTGGCAAGCAGGGCACAGAGCAAAGGAAGGAGCAACAGCAGCCACAGCGAAGGCTGGGATCCAATGCAGCTCATGCATCCTGGCAGCAGGTTTCACTCGGATGCATCACAGAATCACAGAATGACCCGGGTTGGAAGGGACCTCAGGGATCATGTAGTTCCAACCCCCCTGCCTGGCAGGGCCACCAAACATACACATTTACTACATCAGGTTGCCCAGGGCCCCGTCCAACCTGGTCTTGAACACCTCCAAGGACGGGGCATCCACAACCTCCCTGGGCAGCCTGTTCCATGGCCTAACCACTCTCCTAGTGAAGAGCTTCCCCCTAACATCCAACCTAAATCTTCCCTCTTTTAACTTAAAACCATTTCCCCGTGTCCTGCTATTGTCAGCCCTTTCCAAGAGTTTACTCCCCTCCTGGGAGTAAGTTCCCTTCAGGTATTGAAAGGCTGCATCGCAGCTGAGAGGTAAAGAAGGGACAACAGACTGCACGCTGCAAGTTTGTGACTCAGAGATAAAAAGGGAAACGAAATGCCATCATCGGCGCCTGCTGGCTGCTCCCAGCCACACCTGCTCAGGCATAAAAAAAGCAAACACAAGGCTTTACACGCCTCCAGCCCTAAAAGTCAAACGGCAGCATGGAATTATTCGCGCCTCACGTCCCTCTGTCCCAGGATTAACCATCATTTCACGTTACTTAAGGGCAGTATTGGTGTAATAGACAATATAATGGCCTTTTATCAGCATGGTCCTGCAACCCGGTGACTCTCGCAGTGCCAATGCCCAGAGAGGAACTAAAGAAAGCCCAGACTGCGGCCACACTGAGCAGGGACTCACTGCCGGAGCAGCCACAAAGATGGGCCCAGTATCTTCCAGCTTGATGAAGGATGAAAGCAGGATGAAAGCAGGTCCCATAGCCTCAAAGGAAGCATCAAGCCGGGCATTCATTCATCCTCTGAGCTGTCAGCAGCAGCCGCTCCTCTCGTTCATCCTATTCTCTCTTATAAAACACCTCTCATTAGTTGTGTGCGATTGGATCTATCAGCCGACAGCCTCGCAGGGTAAAGCAGCTCTGGGGAGGGGGGGGGACACGGGAAGGGCCGTGAGGATGGAGGGGGGGGGGAGACAAAGAGAGGGGAGATGCTGCTCCCACCCAGCGGGCTGGGGGCTGGGAACCACGACCCGGCTGTGAACCACGACCCCCCGAACAGCCCTGGGCTGCCACAGACCGACTAGGCCGGGAAACACCCCCCGCCCCACACAGGGCCCGGCCCTGCTCGCCCCGTACCCACCTGGCGCCGTGTGGGGCCGCCGCCGCCTCCTCCTTCCTCCTCCTCCTCCTCCTCCTGGTCTCCCCTCACACAGCACCCGGTAACCACCTCCGTGCCGGCTGGGAGCTGCGGGGAAGGACGACAAGGCCCCGCCTCGTTCCGCCTCGCCCCGCCTCGTTCCGGCCCGGTTCCCCCGCTCCGTGTTCCCGGGGTTAACGCTGGGATGAGGCGGCGCGGCCCGTTCCCCCCCCCCGCTCCCCCCCCCCACGCTGGGTGAGGTGGTGCGGCCCGACCCCCCCCCCCCCCCATAGCAGGGCGAGGTGGTTTGGTCCATCCGTCACGTGATCGACTGTTGACTCGTCGCCTGGCTACGGCAAGATGGCGGCGGTGGAGGCGGGTGAGTGCGGGTTGTGGCCCGGCCCCGCTGCTTTGCGGCCCTATCTCGTCTGTTGTGGGCAAATCATTAAGTAATAATAAAGATAAAGAGGTTAGAGGCCCTGCCTGTGGCAGAGGGGTTGGGGCTCGATCATTCCGACCCCAGGCTCTCATGAAATGGGAGACGTTCCTTCGCAGTGCCGTGTCAAAGTTACTTTGATGAGAAGCGATGCAACTTTAGCAATATATTTATGAGCTGATGTTAGAACGGGGTTGTGTTGCTTATCCTTTGTATGATCTGTATCTCATCATGCTAAAAATCAGCAGGTTTTTAGGGGCAGACAGCTTGCGAAGCCGATTCAGTTGGTGTATTTCATATCCTAGGAGAAATCTGAAGCTTTCTCAGCTGAATTGGAATCTGATGGTCGCCCTGAACTGACAGAGATGGAGCAGATGGGAACAGAGAGAGAGAACCCTTCCCCCATGGCTTCAGGAACTGCTATGCAGGCATATAAAGGGGAGCAGAACAGCTCCACAGAGCCAGGTATCATCCCACCCCTATTGACACCACAGTGAGTGATGCCATCTAAGAAAAGTGTCTCGTTTTCTCCCATTCTGGTGTCTGCGAATCCAACTTTAGACATAATACTACACCATATAAGCGTTGTTTATTGTATTTCATTTTATACCTTCCCTTTCTGTTCAGAATCTGCCTTGGAGAGGTTTAGTCAGCTCACTAGTGAGCATGGAGGTCAAAAATGGGAACAGAAAGGCCAGCAGCTTGCAGCTGAAAATGAAACGAGTGGAAGAAGTAATGAAGCAGCAGAAGAAACGCAGCTGGTTGTCTTGGATCCAGAACATGTGAGAAATCTGCAAATCTTGCTTTTTGCTATTGGTTATATAGGATATATAACAGCTATATGGAATACGTGAGGCAAATTCTAAGCAGTGCTTCAGCTGCGGGCTGAAACTGGATGTTTAAGAATAGATTCTGCAGAAGTACTGAGTCCTGAATGTCTGTTCTCACTATTAAACTCAGATTCAAACTTGAGCAATGCTGTGGGCATATCAGATACTACTTAGTACTATTTAGAGAGTACTTGATACAAGAGGGAGTGGATGGGCCCTCAGATGTGGCTCTCCTGATGTTCCTGACTTTCAGATATTCTTAGTCATCATTTTCTATTGTCAATAAATAAATTCCCACTATACAACTTACTGCAGCAAGTGTAACTAAACAGGAATCCAAGCCTCCATGGTAGAGAATATGATGTTTTATTCAGTAGTGGCAGTAGTATGAAGGTTCCTTCATCATTTATTTTTACAAGTGTGCTAAAATCATCACCATCGTGTTTTTTTATAGCCTCTAATGAGAAGATTCCAGACTGCCCTCAAGAATTACCTTACTAAGCAGATGGAAAAAGTGGAGCTAGATCTTCGAGAACTGGTAGATAAGAGTATTTTGTTGCCTTCTCACTGTGTCCTGTCCCTGTGCAAGTTGAAGTCAGAGAACCGATTTCCTCTTGTATTTGCAGAGGACAGCAACAAAGAAGAGCAAAGAACAGAGAGAAGAGCTTGGGGTGGTTCTTTATGGTGTGCAGCAGCAGCTGGCCCATCTGCAGCTGGAGCTGGAGAAGAGCCACGACCGTTGTTCTCAGGCAGCCACAGCACGTCGGCAGCTGGAAGAGGAACTGGAGAACCTCAGGCTGACGTACCAGAAAGTGTCTCAGAATACAGATGATGAGCGCAAGAAAGGTGACTGAGTCCTTGTGGTATTCCCCTAATTCAAATGACTTTGACTGCAAGTCAAGCACTGGATTTTAGAATGCAGTAAAATTCACATGGAACTATGTACACACTGGGGAGTTTCATAGGTACTCCTATTTCTTAGGCACATCTGTGTGGCAGCCTCTTCTAGTCTTTCCATTTTATTTGTGCTTAAAGTGTGTCTTTCAAACATAGTTCTCAGTAAATATTCTTTCTCCCACCTCCCCAGTTTCTGCGATGCAGACCCAAGCAGAAAACTTGGCCTCACGTCTCTTGCACATGCAGAATATGGATGAGGAGATGCATTATAATATCATAATGATGAAGCAGTCGACAAAGAAGGCTGAAGCAGAGAAGGTCCAGGCTGAGGTGGAAAAGAAAAAACAGGTATCATATTCTTATGATAGAAAATCACTCTTAAAGCAAGCAAAGGGGGATGGGGATGGAAAGGTAGTGAAGAAGTATCATTGTTCATTAAGGATTATTCTGAGTCACAGTGAGGTTCACAGGGAAATGAACAAGCCTGTTGGTGTGCTGGAGCTCCCTCTGCTGCCTTCTGCTTGCAGCAGATCACACACACAATTTTCAATGGAGGGTTTTACACAACCAGTTGAAGTAGAGTGGATTTAAATGTTTTCCAACAAAGCATTTTACATCATTAGTTATTAAGATTCCTGGCTAATGGAGAGGTGTCATAATATAATTTAAACTGTCAGGAAGAAATGCTAATTCAAGATTCAAAGTGTTGATTTGATAATGTGAAAAATAAAAAATAGATAACAAAATCAGCAAAAAAGGACTCTTTCTTTTGAAAGTTCTCTTCTGTGCTCATGGCAGTCATCCACACCTGAACAGAGAGCTTCAGTAAGAATCAAACCCAATCCATTTGGCCATTCAGTGCTGATACCAGGCTATCTTGTTCTTGTTGAATATTTAGTTGATGAAGACTGAGATTGTATTACTCATCCTGAACTGATTCTGATTCTTTAGGATCTCCTAGTGGAACGCTTAACAAGAAAAGCCTATGAACTACAAGAACAGATTGCTCTGTTTGAAGCTCAGTTTGTGGCCCAGGCAGAGGACACCAAAGTAACTCGACAAGCAGTGAATGAGGTAGGAAGTGTATGTTTTTTTTTTCATCTGGTTAATATTTCCATCTGGAGTGACTGACCCTTTATGCTCATGCTCATGTGACAGGTACAATATGGGCCACAGTTTTCTTGTTTGGTCCTGTTTGCTGACATGAAGATATTTCTTGCCTTTGTCCTTAAGAACTGTCTGTAAGTCACTTCTCAGCTCACTTCCTCAGCACTTTTTCTTGAAGACCTGTAACTTTCATGTGCTCTGATGTGATGATAAATCAGACACTTTAACTGAAGCTGTTTCTGCCTGGCATATTATATAAAGAAAAAGGTCCTATGTTGTAAAGTATATTTGGTTTCTCAACCCAGTATAGGTTCAGCCTGTCTACACGTTCTCTCTTCTCTAGGCCTGTATGGAGGTGCAGGCTATTAACATGGAGAAGAAGCGCTTGATGAACAACTGGACTAACAGCTTGGCTGGACTGAAGCAAAGAGATGAGGCCTATATTGCTGCACAGGAGCTGCTGAGGTATGGCATCTAAGAAACACCCCTGAAAAGGCCTGAAATAATTTGGATTAGATTCCTTATAAAAATGTTTTTTTGTTGCTGCAGTAGTGTGTTTGAAAGAACAGTTTTAGATGATTGTTCAGCACAAGTCAACCCATGTGAGGTTTTTCATCTTCTTTGCTTCTCAGCAAGTACAGACATGACCTCAAGTCCATAGAAACAAACATCCATGGCTATAGAAAGTCAATCAGGAAGGAGGAGGAGAAGAATGAGATGCTTGTCACTATACTGAACCGTTCACAAAATGATGCCAACACGACAGAGAAACTGATTGCTCAGTGCCTTTCAAAGCAGGAGGCTTTGAAGCTTAAAGCTGGTACCTATGCTCACATTCTGGAGGAGACACAGCAGGCTATCAGCAGGATCAAGATGGTGAGAGGAGCCAATGGGAGGAAGAATGCTTTTGAATTGCACATAAAGATTT
Organism: Coturnix japonica; assembly: GCF_054131305.1. Classification (NCBI taxonomy): domain Eukaryota; kingdom Metazoa; phylum Chordata; class Aves; order Galliformes; family Phasianidae; genus Coturnix; species Coturnix japonica. The sequence continues at coordinate 5,632,545 of NC_140685.1, forward strand.
AATCTCCTTTCCCCAGACAGTTGTAGTGATCTTCTTTGGGTCTTCCCTACCTTTTAGGATCAAGCTGCTCGTCTAAATGAGTTGTTATCCATCAGTAAGGATATACAGAAAGGAACTGAAGCCAAAGAGCAGATGGAGAGTGAGATCATGGCGAAGCTGAAGGAGCAGATGATGTCCAACAAAGCAGAAAAGCACTTCTCACAGCTGGTTGAAAAACTTCATCAGAGAAAAACAGATCTGGTATAGTATGTTTTCCGTTTGTGAGTGAAACAGGCCACAATCAGCCTAGAGCAATGTCTTGCAAGTGTGTTTTGTCAGTATCTTTGCTTCTTCAGCTCCACAACTGAATCCTTGTTGGGTTTTTGACCCCAGTTTTGCTCATCCAATGATCTTACTGCATGATACGGGTGAACACAAAAGAGCTGGCAAAAAAGGACTGACACATAAACTTTACTTTAAATAAAAATGAGGCAGTATGATGAATCCTTGGAGTATTTACTATAAAGTGTTACATGTTCTTTGATCTTGGAAGAAGTCTGGACATTCTGGATATCCTGCATTAACTCCTATTAGTGTCTGTATTGCTCAGTGAAATGCCGAGATGGTGGGCTTGGAAAAGACCAAACTGTTACTCTGTGTGGTGCAGGACAGACAAAAGTAGCAAGCATGTTCTTCAGAGCTGCATTCATAACTCAAAGAAACAATAGACATAGCCACTCTTTGGTTACTGTAGTCGTTGTTAATCGAGAAATGCATTTTGGAGAAGATACCATATGTCCTACTATTGTTAGCCAAGGATCTTGGGACATCTGGGCTGGAAATACAGTTGCAGAAGAAATCAACGTGGTTACTTTGGGGTTTGTGGATGTTTACACTTCTTAATGTTTTTCAACAACCTTATGGCAGAGGTAAATATTGATATCTCCTGTTAATGGTTGGGTAAACAAAGGTACAGTCATGGTATGTTACTTGCTTACAGCTTGTAGAACAGACCTGGGTACAGAATCTATTTCTGATTCCTGTTCTTTACTAAACGGGCATTATAAATCAGTGAATTGCTGCTGGTAATACTAACTTCTCTTCTGTCTACTACTAGGAGATACATTTTTCCAAGGTTGAAAATGATATGAGCCAGGTTATTCTGAACACAACTCAGACTAACTGCAGGCTGACGGTCCTTCAAAAAACGCTGTGTGAGCTGGACAAGGAAATAAAGAACATCCATGATCTAATCAATCGGAGTGAAAGTGAGATCTCAAAGGCCAACCAACTGATTGAGAACAAGCAAGGGGTCATCAGGCAGTACAACCAGAAGCTGGAGGTGCTTCTGTCTAAGCAAGGGGTACGTATGTTTGCATTTTGATCCCAATTTGATCTTATTCTTTGTGTTAGCCACAGATGTCCTTGATAAATGTAACTGTGTGAGTGTCGCATAGTTAAAACTTCCAGGCATCAGTATGGTAATTCAAAGGCAGCACTAGTTAATGTGACTGCTTCTGTTTGTCAATCAGTGCTTAATATGTGCAGAGAGGAATTGAAAGTAGGGAATTGTGCAAGGAGGGTGTGCCTCGTGCAGAGTTGTCTGTGCCTGAAGAAAATGTTGAGTGACATCAGTGCTTTGAGAGTAAAGAAGGTAATAATTGAGAATTGGCCTTGAATGGATGATACCCAGATCTGTTCCTGGCAGTTCATTATGGATACCAGTGTGAGAATTAGTACCATGGCACAGGCTTTGTATACTTCTGAATGTCCAGCTGTGCCTTTTGTTAGCACTTAGGTGGACCTCTCACTACAGAACCTGAGGACATTGCAGGTTTCTGTTGCATTTATTCCCATGAGGTCATACCTTCCTATTAGTGCCATTCAGCTCATGGGAAACAGAAGCAGGGAGTTAGGCTTTGCAGCAGCTGAACTGCCTTCAGCAATGGTGCTATAAACAAGTTCTCCACAACCTTCCATCTAATTGATCCCAAACCTTGCACTTGTACAGGGGCAAGAATTGGGACCATTGGAAATTGAGATCAATAAGCTGACCAAGGAGATAGAAGAATGTAATTCTGAGGTGATGACGCTGCAGAAGCAGTGGCTCAATCTGCAGAGAGAGCTGCTCAAGCTAACTCGTGAGCAGGAGGAGCAGCTCACCTCCTTGGACATGTTAAAGAAACAGATCACAATAATGCAGCAGAAAAAAGTGCGCACTGAAAGTAAGTAATTCCCCAACTCTTTCCTGAAACATTAGGCCATGAGTGGAGGTGAGAAAGGGAGAAAAGGCTTAAAGGCACTGTGTTAGTCCTTCACCAAAGAATGCCCTCAGTGCTCATATATGTGTACAAGCAGTAACACTTGTGGCCCAATACTACACTGAGGGGATAAGAGCCAAGCACCTCTTGCTGTTTTGTTTGTTATATTTCCTATAATGATTGATCTGCTGCCTGAACTGAACCAGTTCAACCCAAAGTGGCCACGTCACGAATTCCATACCTTTATCCAAAGCTTGCAGGTAGTTGGCAGGCAAATGTTCCCACAGGTGACAGCAGTTTCCTTGGCCTAAACCAGCTTTTTTTTTTCACAGCAACAGTCTCTATTGAAAGCTTTATCTGAGTTTTGGGCTGGGTGGATCCACATGCAGGGCTGTTTGCTCTAACAGCAAATTGCTTTGACTTGGTTGTACTCAACACAGTGCTCATGGGAATTTTACATATCTTTTTCTGTTCACCTTTAGATGACATCCAACAGGAAATTAAAGAGCAGAAAGACCTCGAACGTCACATGAAGAGCGTATCCAATGACTTGATAAAGCTGAACGTGTTGATCAACAAGAACGATAACAGCTTCACAGAGCTGCAGTGTGGTAACATTATCACAGAGAACGAGTTCGTACGCTCTCTGAAGGTACAGAAGCTCCCACGGTGTGGTCACACTGGGCTTTTGAGAGATCTGTACAGCAGTTGGCCCAGAGAGAAATAGCTTTGGGCTACAGAACGGTATGGCTAAGTGGAAATTACATAGTTATGCACAGACAGAGCATCAGTTTCTTTATTGTTTAATGATGGTGACTTTATCTCACAGTAGAAACTGGCCAGGTATGACATTCGTGGAGTATAAGAAACTGACAACCTAAAGGGATACACAGATCAGAGATAAAGAGTGATGCTGTGAATCTTTCTCAGTCTGACAAATTTGTATTGTTTTACACTTCCCGAATCCAGGCAGCAGAAAAGGAATCAATTGAGATGCAGGAGAAGCACAGCCAACTGACTGAGGAGAAGGAAAGACTCTTAAACAGCCTGGTAGAAGCAGAGTAGGTACCAGAGAGTTTCTTGCTTAATGCCACAATCTTAAAACTACTGTGTAATGGCCCACGTTGCTTTTTTTCTCCAGTCTCCAAACTCAACCAGCACCTGTAATTGTGCCTCTGTCTTTCTGGGAGAAGATGAAAGGAGTTTAATGAATTTTTGGAATGGAGGAACTGAAAGGTGCATTAGCTGTCCCTGGAACCAGCAAGAGTTGAGATGATAATGGTTTTAATGATTCCAGCATACTTGTTCTGGATGTCACAATGATCTGTTATTAACCCAAAGCCAGTGTGCTGTCCTGGGCAATTAATTGTGCTCCATCAGTCCTGTCAGTCTGGGCCTGCTTGTTTTCAGTCATCATGAAAGCTTATAAATTGTGGAGCTTCCTGTCTGACTTCACGCTGTGCTGTTGCTGCCACTTTACTTATCCTGTGTGCAAACTTTTAGGTTATTCTGTGTTCAGAATCAGCCTCAGCAGCGTGCTGCCACTGCTACACAAAGACAGCATTCTCTCTGTTGTTTACAAAGGCCCTCCTTTCCCTTTTTGTCGCTGAAGGCATCAAATCATGCTGTGGGAGAAAAAGATCCAGCTGACAAAAGAGATGCGCTCAGCAGTGGATTCTGAAAGGGGACAAGGAGAAATCCGAGCCATGAGAGCAGAGATTCACAGAATGCAGGTGAGCCACTGTGTGCTGCAGCAGGACTTAGAAATACCTGTTTTCTTTTTCATTGATGAAACATATCACCTTATTTTGCAGCTCCAACAAGCAAAGAAATATTGATTACTAACAGTGCCTCATCTTAAACACTGGTTCCAGAGGTCTTCTGCTGAAGCAGCTCTTCCTTTCATTCCCAGGATATTTCTGCTCTTCTGCTTTTGCTATTGCTAATGATTTTCAGTGAAGCATTCTGAAGACGACTTTAGACATGTTGATACAGAGCTGGTAACTAAGGCAGTCCTTTGCCTTCCAGAACTATACAAGGCAAATTAGGTTTCGATTTAGAACACAGTTTGGCTTGTAAAGGCTCACGTGTCACGTAGATCTGATTTATGTTGACGGGATGTGCCAGGCAGAAGACTTCAATTAGGTGCCATTTGTAAGCATTTGTTATTTTTGGTTTACTTTATGTTTTGACAAATGGCAGGTCCGCTACAGCCAGCTGATGAAGCAGCAGGAGAAGATGATTCGTGACATGGAGGCATCTGTTTCTCGTAGAGAGACCATAGCACTTCTTGGAGAAGGTCAGAACAAAACAGATAAGAAACGTATCACCAAGAGCGACTTCTACCGCAAGAAAGAAGAGCTGAGAAAGAAGATTGCTGAAACCCAGAAGGTGAGCAAGCAAAGCAGTGCTGCATGAATTGACGTAGCCAGCATTTGCCTTGTAATTAGCACCAGTGTGTGCTTAGCACAGGTGCATGGGATGGCAGGACACAGACTCAGGCCTGGCCCTGCACAGGGGGCAGGCTTTGGGAATTCTGTTTTAAATAGCTGAAAATCTGTGAAAATAGCAGACTTGTTGGCAGGGCAGCGTGAGAAACAGAAATGTCCTTCACTCAGTGTCATCACTGCACAGCAGTAACCAAAACATCAGTGTGTAATCAATGTTGTTTTCATCCTAGACCCAAAACTGTGCTGTCTTCTGTGAAGAAAACAAACTCTGTCAGCCCCAAAACAGGGTGCTGGGAGGGTAACCGAACTCAAGAAGCAGAATCCAGACTCTGCCATTTCCTTCTCTTTCATTTACTAGAATGCTCAAGACTGCAATAAAGTTATCCTGGAGCTGGAGAGCACCCAAGCATCCCTTAATGCCAGTCTGTTGGAAAAGCAACAGGAAATGTGCATGCTGCAGACTGAGTCCCATGGCCTCGATTCACACACAGAATGTCTTCGGTACAAAAAGCGATGGGTGAGTGGAACCCGCCACCTCCTTGTCTCACCATCTTGAGCTGGACACACTTCATTTTTGCAGCACTTTGAGTTAACTAAGCTTGTTTTGGGGACAGTCCTGAGCCTGATGCTCCAGTTGTGCTCCTGTTGGTGGGGCAGCATTCACTTGGAACCATCAGCCTGCATCATGTCCCTGGGAAACACTGCCTAAAGCTGTATGGGGCAGGGTGAGAGCACTAATTGGAGAGCCAGCTCAAGGTCTGGAATAGCATCCTATGAAATTTTAAGCTTGTCAAACCTTATCCTGGCAATGACCCCAGCACATCCTTGTATGCATGGGTACTTCTGTGGCTGTGATGTCGCCATACATCTACAGCACTCAATAGGAAGATGCTTTTTCCTCCATAACACCCCCTTCTATTTCAAAGTACGGTGCTGACAGTACTTTAATGCCTTGAATCGCGTTGTTTGCGTTGCTTTCTTTGCTGTGCTCAGCCCGCTATCAAAACCATTTCTACTACTGCTTTTCTCAGAACCTTTTGGAGATTGTGGCCTATCAGACTCGCCAGAAGCATCTGCAGGCGCTGAAGGAAGGGAAGTACACACCTCTGTGCAGCTCCGAGCAGGCCTGCAGAAACGAGCAGCAAAAGCTGCAGGAGAGGCTCCGTGCCGTCAGCACCGTTGTCCATCGGGTGCAGCAGGAACAGCCGCAGCACCGCCCAGCCCTGCAGTGGCTCGGGGAGTGCCTGGAATCCGAGCTGGGCTCGCAGAAAGCCTGATAGGTGTGAGCCAAAGTGTGGGCAATGCAAACAAGGGTGAGAGGTGGGTAGGTTTTATAAAGAAATATTAAAAAAAACCAAGATGCAAATCCTCCTTAAAGACTCGTTTTGTTTATTTTGCTTCATCCGTTTCGTGTCTTTCATTTTCCGACACGGCTTCATCCGTTCAGCCCCATCACCCCGCAGGGTGCGGAGCTGCCCCGGTGTGAGCAGGAAGCGGCGCCGCGCACACCGGGAAGGAGCTCGGAGCCCGGAAGGAGCGAGGCCGGTGCCGTGGCCATGGCGCTGCTGCTGCTGGCGCTGCTGCTCCGCTCGCTGCCCTCCGCCTCCAGCTCCGCGGACTCCGCCTGTTCGCTGCCCCCGGACGAACGATTCGATTGCGGCCCCGAGCGGCTGCTGGCGCGGGCGGACTGCGAGGCGCGGGGCTGCTGCTACGCTCCGTCCGGCTCGGGCGGCTCGGGCGGGCCTCCCTGGTGCTTCTTTCCCCTCGGCTACCGCAGCTACCGGGCGGACAACGTGACGGCCACGGCCGGCGGATACTCGGCCAGGCTCCGCCGCGTGGTGCCCAGCTTCCTGCCCGCGGACGTGGGCACGCTGCGGCTGGACGTGGCGATGGAGACCGAGAGCCGCTTGCGCTTCACGGTGCGCCCGGTGCTCCCCACTCCCCACTCCCCCTTCCGCCGGCCCCGCTGAGCCCCATCTCCCCCGCAGCTTCGCGATCCGGCACGGCAGCGCTACGAGGTGCCCATGGCCACACCGAGGGTGAGCACCCGAGCGGCAGACACGCTGTACGGGGTGCAGCTCCTCCAGGATCCGTTCGGCATCGTCGTGTTCCGGCAGCCCGATGGGCAGGTCCTGTAAGTGCAGGTCCTGTAAGTGCAGGTCCTGTAAGTGCAGGTCCTGGAAGTTCAGGTCCTGGAAGTGCAGGTCCTGTAAGTGCAGGTCCTGTAAGTTCAGGTCCTGTAAGTTCAGGTCCTGTAAGTGCAGGTCCTGTAAGTTCAGGTCCTGGAAGTTCAGGTCCTGGAAGTGCAGGTCCTGGAAGTGCTGAACTCCGGTCCTGCCCCGTGCCATGGCTGTAGTCCCCGCTCCTCCCCGCAGGCTCAACACCAGCGTCGCTCCGCTGTTCTTTGCGGACCAGTTCCTGCAGATCTCCACCTCCCTGCCTTCCCGTTTCATTTCTGGGCTGGGGGAGCGTCTGGCCCCTCTCATCCTCGACACGGCCTGGACTAAAGTCACGCTCTGGAACCGGGACATGGCACCTGCGGTACAGACAGGACCGAGGGGTGATGGGGTTGGTGAGGGGTGGGCGGGTGCTGGGGTCTCACCCGAGCTCTGCTCCAGCCCCAAGTCAACCTCTATGGCTCCCACCCCTTCTACCTGGTGCTGGAGGATGGTGGCTCTGCACATGGTGTCTTCCTGCTGAACAGCAATGCCATGGGTAAGTGCTTTGGGGCACAGGGCTGCACTGGGACCACCCCCCTGCTGATGGCTTCCTGCACCCCCAGATGTGCTCCTGCAGCCCAGCCCTGCCCTGACCTGGCGCACGACGGGAGGCATCCTGGACTTCTACATCTTCCTGGGCCCTGACCCCCAGAGCGTGGTGCGGCAGTACCTGGATGTGGTTGGTAGGATGGCACAGCACGGAGATGGGGTTTTGGTGCTCACAGTGCATCACCACCCCTGCTAGCAGCCGCCCTCCCACCCCGCAGGGTTCCCCTTCATGCCCCCATACTGGGCCCTGGGCTTCCACCTGTGCCGCTGGGGTTATTCCTCCACCTCCACCACCCGGCAGGCTGCAGCCAACATGTCAGCTGGGCTCTTCCCCCTGGTACGTAGCGATGGGTGTGGGGAGGCTGTGGGCACCATGTGGGGCAGCTCCTTGCTGAGTGCTGCCCTGCAGGACGTGCAGTGGAATGACCTGGACTACATGGATGCCAAGAGGGATTTCACCTACAACAAGGAAACCTTCAGAGATTACCCTGACATGGTGCACGACTTCCATCAGCATGGCCTGCACTACGTCATGATCGTGGTGAGGGACGTTGCCATGTTGATTGAGTCCTACACAGCATCGGTTTAGTGGCAGTTTGGGGTTTATTTATACTTTTATGATGAGGTTGGATGATTCTCAGTAGCCCTTGGCCATCAGCCCATTGAACGCAGTGACTCAGTGCTGAGTGCTGCAGGAGCCGTTCCCTGTTCTCATTGGTGACACCCCGTCTTTGTGCCCTGTAGGATCCTGGCATCAGCAGCTCGGGGCCACCTGGCACCTACTGGCCCTATGATGATGGACTGAAGCGAGGAGTGTTCATCCGCAATGCCACGGGGCAGCCGCTCATCGGGAAGGTGTGGGGGCTCTGTGGGGGCTGTGGGGAGTGGTGAGAAGGAGGGGAGCACCCAGAGGGCCCCAAGGGATGCCAGAGATGGAGATGGGGGTGTCCTGCAGGTATGGCCAGGCCCCACGGCTTTCCCAGACTTCACCAACCCTGAGACACACGAGTGGTGGCATGACATGGTGAAGGACTTCCACGAGCAGGTGCCCTTTGATGGCATGTGGATTGTGAGTGGCCAATGCAGCTCCCCAGCTCCTTCCCCACCTTCCCTCCCCCTGAAACTCCCCCAGCACTGAGGGCTCCCCCTTGCCATCCCCAGGACATGAACGAACCATCCAACTTTGTGGAGGGCTCCCAGGATGGCTGCCCAGACAGCAGCCTGGAGAAGCCCCCGTATGTGCCAGGTGAGCAGTGCAGAGGGTGCTGCTGCGGGCAGTGCTCTGTTGGCTGCCCCCAGCTCACCCTCACCTCTATATTCAGGTGTGTTTGGGGGCCGTCTGCAGGCAGGCACCATCTGTGCCTCCAGCCAGCAGTACCTTTCCTCCCATTACAACCTGCACAGCCTGTATGGGCTAACTGAGGCCATTGCCTCCCACAAGTAAGCATCAGCCCACTGGGTGGGAGCTGGGGATTGGTGCCATCGGGGTGGAAGTGTGGGCTTGGATTTGTTTGGGGCCGCAGGGAGCAGGAGGGGGGGCTGTTTGCAGCACAGGGCTCAGCCCCGGTCTGTCCTTGCAGTGCACTGCTCAGGGTGCGCGGCACGCGGCCCTTCGTCATCTCACGCTCCACGTTTGCGGGACACGGCCGCTATGCAGGGCACTGGACGGGGGATGTGGAGAGCAGCTGGGAGCAGCTGGCCCACTCCGTGCCAGGTGGGCTGTGGGGCTGCATCCCCTTCTTCCCTTTGGGGCAGTGCAGCCATCCCTGTGCCGCTGCACCATCGCTGTGCATCCCGCAGAGGTGCTGCTCTTCAACCTCCTCGGGGTTCCTCTGGTGGGAGCTGACATCTGTGGCTTTGCTGGTGACACATCTGAGGAGCTGTGCGTGCGCTGGACCCAGCTGGGAGCCTTCTACCCCTTCATGAGGAACCACAACGACCACGGGAACCGGGTGAGCATGGCACCAAGGGCCGTGTCCCCATCCATCACTGCCATCCCCGCACTGCCTGAGCTCCCGCTTCTCACAGCCACAGGAGCCCTACGCCTTCAGTCTGCCTGCACAGGATGCCATGAGGAAAGCCCTCCGCCTCCGCTACTCCCTCCTGCCCTACCTTTACACCCTCTTCCACCGGGCACACGTGGCTGGGGACACGGTGGCACGGCCACTGTTCCTTGAGTGAGTGCCAAGTGGTGGGCATGGGGCGGTGGGTGCGGGATGGGCTCTGCTGTGGTGCTGCCCCTTCATTCTTCTCCAGGTTCCCCAAAGACCCCAACACGTGGATTGTGGACCGCCAGCTGCTGTGGGGTGCAGGGCTGCTGATCACACCAGTGCTGGAACAGGGACAGACCAAAGTCAGTGGCTATTTCCCAGCTGGGACGTGGTACAGCTTCACAGGGGTAAGTGCTGGCTGTGGGACAGTGTGTGCCCTCCTCCATCTCACCCCAATATATGGCCTGTGAGCTGTCCCCAGAGCTGTGACACTTCCATCCCTCATGGCAGTCTGAGAGCTGTGATGCTCTGTTGGGTTGCCCATGGTTTTGCTAATCCTTAGGGCGCATTATTTCTTCTTATTTAGGACTCAACCATCCACAGCAAAGGGCAGTGGATCCTCTTAGCAGCCCCCCTGGACACCATTAATGTGCACATCCGAGCAGGGCACATCCTACCCCTGCAGGTGAGCTCTTTCCATGTGACACCTTGGTGACAATGGGACCCAGCCACTCCACAGCTGTGTGTGGGGTTGGGGCAGGGTCTGGGTCTGACCCTGCACCCACAGGAGCCTGGATTGAACACAGCTGAGTCCCGCAAGAAGGGGATGATGGTGGTGGTGGCCCTGACACCGGATGGCTTTGCCCGTGGAGAGCTGTTCTGGGATGATGGGGAGAGCTGGCAGAGCTTTGAGAAGGGGGACTGCACTGAGATCCTCTTCCTGGCTGCACGTGTGAGCATGGGAGGGGGCTGGGAGTTGGGGGGGGACACCAAGGCACCCATATCATACCAAAGTGCCCAGGGTGAGCCCTGCCATCACTGCATCTCCTCGAGCTGCTCGCAGTGCGGTGTCAGCAGTGATGGCTGGGGTGAGGAACAGGTACCCAGGGGTTCCCAGGGACACAGGGTGACCTTCCCTATCCTCACAGGGCGCCGTGCTCAGTCAGATCTTGCGGGCAGGTGGCCACCTGGATGGGATCCTGGTGGAGGCTGTCACTGTGCTGGGTGTCCCCAGTGCTCCACAGCGAGTCCTGGCCAATGGCATCCCCGTGGAGGACTTCTCATACCGCAGTGACACCCAGGTGAGTGCTGCTCCTCCTGGGGGAGCCCTGGGCCCATGGGATGGGGCTGACTCTGCTTTTACCTCCCCAGGTGCTGCGTGTCTCCGTGTCGCTGCCCATGTGGGAGCAGTTTGTGGTCGCTTGGTCCTGAGCAGGTGACTGTCCTGGGTGACACTGTGCCAATTGTGCTTTGAATCCATCCATCCCTTCTGAAGCAGTGCTACCTCTTGCCTGTGTATTGTAACTGCTGTGTCTGAGCTTGGCATTCTTGTACTGAAACGAACTCATGGGAGGTGTAGGAGTGGGGCTGGCACAAGCAGGTCTTGAGTGGATGGGGAAAAACTGACACAACAGGGGGAAAAAAAAGACCTAAGTGCCTTATGAGACAGCAACCTGTCAGTGTGACACATCTGGCACCTGCCAGGGACTGGGGATTCTCCTGGTTGTGGTTTTGGGATGGATGTGGGAAGAGTCCCTTCTGCACGCTGGGCTGTGATGGTCAGTGTGTGCTGGGTGTGGGGTGCAGTATGGAGCCATTCGATGAGGGCTGGGAGTGGGGTGGGGACCTGGGGAGAAATGCTGTGAATAAAGAGTGATTGTTTGTTCCCAGTAGTCAGCATTGCTGTAGCCATGGGGCAGTCCCAGCCTGTCCTGCCATCAGCTCTCAGTCCTCCCGTTGGCTGGGGCACCCTGGCTCCATCCCCAGGAGCTGTGCTGAGCTGTGGGGTTTAATCACAGCCTGGCCCCACAAAGATTAGGAAGGTCCCTGGTGGCTGCCTTGCAGATGAGACTATGTCGCCTGTGCCCTCCCTGCACCTGGGGGTGTCACTGGATGCTCAGGGCAGCCCCACAGCATGCACAGCACAGCAGTTCTGCATGCTCTGTGTGCCCACCAGTGGCTCCTGGCTGCTTCCCAGTGAGCACAGCACTGAGAGCTGCAGGGGGACAGGGAGCAGGCAGGGATGTGCTGAACCCCAGCTACACCACACAGCTCTCCATCAGAAGCTTTATTGAGCATCGGTTTGGCTTTACAGCTTCTCAGTCTGAGCAGAGCCATGAGGATCCCCATGCTGCAGGCTGGGTGGTGCTGGTGGAGCTGCTCACAGCTCATTGTGCAGTGGCTGGCACTGCGGGCTCAGCTTCTCCTCCAGGACAGCATCAGGGGCGCACACCCAAGGGTCCCCTGTGTCCCACTGCCACTTCAGCAGCTGTGCACGTAGCATCTGGAAGATGTCAGCATAGTGTGGGTCAGAGGCCAGGTTGTGGCTCTCAGTGGGGTCCTGGCTGTAGTCAAAGAGCTCCCAGCGGTCCCGGTAGTAGTACTGGTGCAGGGTCTTGTTCCAGTGTGTGGGTTGCCCGGCCCTGGTGCGGTTCAAGAGGTCTTGGAATGTGGGTGAGACATAGAAGTCCTGGTCGATGGGGAAGGGCATCTTGTAGTTGAGGTTGTGGATGAGGCGGAACTGGCGGTGCTGGATGGCACGCATGGGGTAGTACATGGTGGCTTCGTGGTGGCTCTGGCTGCTGAAGGTGGTGGCCCAGGGCTGCTCTGACTGCAGCGCTGGTAGGAGAGATTTACCCGTGAGCTGCACCTCCTTTGTGCCAAAGATGCTGTACGAAGGGTAGGGGATGGAGAACCAGTCCAGAATGGTTGGTGTGAGATCTGCAGGGAAAGAGAAAGGGAGGAGGGAGCTTGCACCCATGGGAGCAAACTCAACCCCAGAGAGGGTCACCTGTGCTCATCCCACCCATGCTGGGGTGGCTGCAGCACAGAGATGCAGCACAGGGCAGAGCATTGGCACAGCTCCGCTCCCTCCCCACAGGCTGTGCTTACCCAGGAGGCTGGCAAAGGCTGAGCTGACCTGGCCCCAGCGCTCAGGGTGCTCTGGGGAGGAGAGCAGCAAAGGTTCAGCTGTGCCAGACCAGTAGAGGTTGGTCCTGCCGCCAGGGAAGGGGATGCCGTTGTCAGAGGTGTAGATCACCAATGTGCTGTTGAGGACGCCAGCAAGCCGCAGCTCCTCCAGCACCAGCCCAATCCCTGTGGGCAGCAGGAAGAGCTGGGCAGCTGCAAGGCAGAGCTCTGTGTGCAGGCACCAGCCTGCTCCCACACCCCTTACCTTGATCCATGCGCCCGATGGTGGTATATTGGGCTGCCAAGTCTGCCCGTGCAGATGGTGTGTCCGGAACAAAGCGAGGGACCTACATGGAGAAAGGGGAAGTGGTGTGTGGGGCCATGGGAGGGGTGGCATTGATATGCCAGGGCTGGTGGCTGGTCTGCAGCCCCATGGCCCCCACCTGCACGTCCTCTGGGTGGTAGAGCTGTGGTTTCCAGTCAGGGATCCAGCCCATACCACTCTCCCCATTGCCAAATTTCTCACAAAAGGCCCCATACTGGGGCTGGGAGTGTCCGCAGCGGTGTGGGTCATGGAAAGCAACATAGAGGAAGAAAGGCCTGGAGAAGAGGGGAGGCAGTGGAGCTGGGGATGGCCCATGTCCCCCTGAGCCCCCTGTGTCCCCCTGCAGGGTGCTCAGGGCTCTGAGGCACACAGGACCCCATCCCACCTCACATCCTGGCTCTGGAGGAAGCGCCGGACAAGAGCTTTGATGCGGGTGATGTTCCTCCCCACCTGCAGCACTGAACTGTTCTCCTCCGTGTAGGCAAAGTCAAAGGGGTACACAGCCTCAGGCCCCACGTGCTTCTTCCCAATGATCCCTACAGAAACACAGACCTGTGCTGTGCCAGGAGGAGAGGGGCAGGGTGCTCTCGACCCCTCCTTCTGCCCCAGGGCTGGTGCAGCGGTTCTGCTCTATCATGAGGGCTGCCCCAGTCCCTGCTGCTGTATGCAGAAGCACTTCCATCTGTAGTGAGAAAACAGGACCTGCCTGGGACGGCTCTACCCCGGCCATGGCATGCACCAGCGCTGGAGCAGTGAGCGGATGGGGGAAGTGTGGGGCCAACATGAGGCTGGGAGCCAGACAGCAGCATGAAAACAGAAGTGGAAGCAGTATGGAGGCCAGGGAAGGAGCAGAGCAGGGGCACAAACAAACTCAACACCACATAGGGCTGCAGTCAATGGTGCCCTCCCTGTGCCGGGTCCCCACCTGTGCGGATGTTTGCTTGGTGGAGCAGCCGGGGCAGGCTGCGCACGGCGTCGAAGGAGTTGAAGTGATGCACGCCCTGGTGCAGCCCGTACATCCCATTCTGGTGCTACAGACGGGGGGAGGCCACGCGGTGGGACGATGCCCAGCGGGCCGACCCCCAAAACAGCACAACCACGGCTGCAGTGCCGGGCGGGGGGTGCCCACCTGGGGCAGCCCGGTCAGCAAACTGGCCCGGCTTGGAGAGCAGCTGCTGACGGAGGTGAAGGCGTTCTGGAAGAGCAGACTGCGCCGTGCCAGCGCGTCCAGGTTGGGAGTCCGGATGGCAGAGTTGTTGTAAGCGCCGCTCTCGAAGCCGCCATCGTCCGCTGCGGGGACAGGGGCGCGGGGTGAGCCCTGCGGTACAGGGTGAGCCCGGCCCGGCAGAACCGTGCGGGCACCGGAGCCGGGAGTGGGCAGGGAGCAGGGCACGGTCAGCCCGCAGCACAGCCGCGTTCCCCGGGCACTCACCCAGCAGGAGCAGCACGTTGCGGGCGGGGGCTCCGCCGAACCGGAGCGCGCCCAGCAGCAGCGGCAGCGCCCAAACCCGCATGGAACCGGTACCGGACGGGCTCGGTGGCGGCAGCTCCTCCTCCGTTCCAGTCACATGAGCCGGCCGGAATGGCTCAGATCCGGCCCGGGAGGAGCCGCCCGCCGGATGCAGCGTTGCGGGTGTTTGTGTTCCCGAGGCCATCGGGAGCGGCAGGAGGAGCGGGGCGGCCCCCGAGGATGCTGTGAGCCCAAACGGAGCCATGTGGGGCCCGCGGCAGCCCGGGCAGCGCTGGTGGCAGCGGGCGATGCGCCGGAGGCTGCCCGTGCTCGGCTGGCTGCCGCGCTACTCGCTGTCCTGCCTGCGGCTCGACGTGACCGCCGGCATCACCGTGGGGCTCACGGTCGTGCCGCAGGCGCTGGCGTACGCCGAGGTGGCCGGGCTGCCCGTGCAGGTGGGTGGCACCGCTCCGGGCTGCCCCCAGCTCTGCCCGTGGGGACCCACGGGACTCGTCGGGTTGGAGCGGGCAGAGCAGAGTGGGACGGCCGGGAGGGTCGGGCAGGGCTGAGCGCGGGCACAGGTGGCATAGAATCATACAATCACGGGGTGGTTGGAGTCGGAAGGGACCCTAAAGGCCAACTGGTGCCAGCAGGGACACCCACAGCTCCATCAGTGCTCACAGCCCATCCCCTGACCTTGGCTGGCTTCAGGGATGGGGCACCACCACCTCCCCTATGGGCAACCTGTGCCGCTGCCTCAGCGCCCACAGTGTAAAAGCTTCCTTATATCCAATCTGAGCGCTCCCTTGTCCCCGTGCAGTACGGCCTCTACTCTTCTTTCGTGGGCTGCTTTGTGTACTGCCTCCTGGGCACCGCCAAGGACGTGACGCTGGGCCCCACTGCCATCATGTCCCTGCTTGTCTCGTCCTACACCTTCCATGACCCTACCTATGCTGTGCTGCTCGCCTTCCTGTCTGGCTGCATCCAGTTGGCCATGGGGCTCCTGCACCTCGGTGAGATGCATGTGCTGTGTGCTCGTGTTGTGGAGATGTGTCCTGCAGTCAGTCCCAGCCCTGTGCTCTCTGAGATGCTGGCATTGTGCTGCTGTCACTTGTCACAGCTCTGTGTGCACCCCATGCTCCCCATCAGTGCCAGCAGAGCACTTAGTGCCTCTCATCCCATGCAGGTTTCCTCCTGGACTTTGTTTCCTGCCCAGTCATTAAGGGCTTTACATCAGCTGCTTCCATCACCATCAGCTTCAACCAGGTCAAGGTAGGGGCTCAGCTCAGCCCTGCTCTCCTGGAGATGTGCTGGCTACTCAGCAGCGGGCAGCACTCCGGCTCTTCTGGAGCTGCAATGTTTCCTTTGTGGTTAACCAAAATCAGGCTCGGGGCTGTGGTGTGAGGTTGTGCAAGGAAACAGGGCACGGGGCTGGCAGGGGCTGCCTGGGATGGAGGCTTCTCAGGGCCTGGGCTAAAAGAGAACCTGAGCATCCCTGGGGCAGCCCAGGAGGTCTGTCCTCACTGTGATGGAGCTCAGGGAAGTTGCCCTGAGCTGTTCCAGCCTGCAGTGCTTTGGGCTGGCCCTGTGTGCTGGGCTTGCACGAGGCTCTGTCTTTCTGCACAGAACATCCTGGGGCTGCAGGGGATCCCTCGGCAGTTTTTCCTGCAGGTGTATGAGACGCTGAGGAGGATCGGAGAGACCAGGTCAGCACCATCCCTGCATCCTTGCTGCTCTGAGGCTCTGCTGCTTCACCACACACCTCTGGTCACCCCTTGGACTGCTTCTCAGTCCATGCCCAGCACTGTGATGTGACAGCTTGTTCTCTGCACTTCTCAGTTTTCCTGGAAATTTGAAGATGGGGATGCACGTGGGCTTCTAAAGGGGAGCACTGAGCAAACTTGTCCTGTTTTCTGCTCCCCATTGGGGTTTTGCCAGCCCAAAAGCACATCCTTGGGGCTGTGCATTTGTCACAAGTCCTCCCCCATTTTTTGGTAGCCCAAGAGAGGAGTTCCCAGCTTTCACTGGGGAGGGGATGTGGTGGGTCCAGCTGCCCATCACTGGGGTCCTTCTTCCCTGTCCCCAAAGATCTCACAAGTGGTGTGGGGGGGCAGATGCTCTCCTCCTTCCCCTGCAGTGAGGTGATGTGTTTTGCTGGTGATTCACATTGCTGGCGGTGCCACAGCATCCCTGCAAGGCAGCAGCCCTGACACATCCCATTGCAGGGTTGGGGATGCCATCCTAGGGCTGTCCTGCCTGGCTGCACTCGCCGGGCTGCAGGCCATGAAGAGCCGCCTGCATCCCACTGCCAGCATGGAGCCATTGGCCACCAGGGCCAGCGTCCTGCTCGTCCGGAGCTGTGCCACCGGTGCGTTGCTCCTTGCCCCCTGCTCTCCAAGGACCTCACAGCCCGGATTCCCCCCCTTTGCCCCAGGTTTTCAGTGCTGTTCTCTCCCCTCAGCACGCAATGCCCTGGTGGTGCTGGCTGCTGGCCTGGTGGCGTACTCCTTCCAGGTGAGTGGCTCCCAACCACTGATGCTCACCGGCAGTGTTCCCCGTGGGCTCCCCCCGTTCCACCCACCACCCTTCTCCAAGGCTGTTCCCAATGGCACTGTGCCCTTTGGCAGGATGGTGCAGGTGGGTGTTGAGCTCTGGGGTTGCTTTGTAGGCACCTTAAAGGTGAGGGTTGCCCCTGTGTTCTGATGCTCCCCATCTTGCTCTGCAGGACATGGGGGCTGGGCTGGCTGTGGTCCCACTGGTGGGTGTGCTGGAGACTGTCGCCATTGCCAAAGCTTTTGGTACAGTGGGCTTGGGGAGGGGGGGAGCTGCAAGGGGGACTTAAGGGGACATTGCTGTTCCCATGGGGGCTGTGTGCTGAGCACTCTGGGCTGTGCTTCTCTCCTTGCAGCTTCACAGAATGATTATAGAATCGATGCCAACCAGGAGCTACTGGCTATGGGTAAGGCTGTGGGGCTTGTAGGGATGGGTGTGCCTTGCCTCACACTCAGTTCCCATCTGGAGCAGAGGAGGTGACAGCGGTGACATGAACCAAGCTGTGCACCCACATCCCCCCCTGTCTTTCCTGACTGCAGGCACTGCCAACTTACTGGGCTCCTTCTTTTCCTCATATCCCATCACAGGAAGCTTTGGCCGGTGGGTGTATGGTGGGGCTCATCCTGGTTGGGGTACAGAGACCTCGGGCAGAGGCTGTGTGGTGCTGGCTGTTCCCATAGCCCATGTCCTGGCCTCCAGCATCCCATGCTGGCAGCAAGGCGTGCACATCACTCAGCTGCTTTGCCCTCCACATCCCACAGTGGGTGGGGGGCACAAGCCCCCCAGTAGGGCCTGCCCAGGGGCTCTGCAGGCAGCAGGAGGGGCAATGCATGGCTCTGTGTTTCAGGACAGCAGTGAATGCACAGACAGGGGTCTGTACCCCCATGGGGGGGCTCATCACAGGTATTGCCCCTCACCCTGCTGCTCCTGCCCTCAGAGAGCCCCAGTGTGTGGGGGGGAGATGGCTGAGACACCGCTGCTGCCCCACAGGCACCCTGGTGCTGCTGTCCCTGGCCTACCTCACTTCGCTCTTCTGCTACATCCCCAAAGCGGCGCTGGCGGCCGTCATCATCTCTGCTGTGATCCCCATGTTCGATGCCAGGATCTTCAGGACACTCTGGAGGGTTAAGAGTGAGGGCACAAGTGTGATGGGTGATGCTCAGGCTGGGTGAGATGGGGCAGTTCAGCCCTGGCCCCAGAAATGCCTGAGTCCTTCCCAGGGGCTGCATGCCCACAGCCTGGGGTTTCTCCTTTTGCTGCCTGTCCCCTCCTCAGCTGTTCTGCCCTTGGGTCAGAGAATCAGAGCATGGTTGGGTTAGAAGGAACCTCACAGCTCCCCCCAGCTCCACCCCCAGTTCTGCTGGCTGGAAGATGAGGCACAGCTAAGCCTGGGCCATCTCTTTTGCAGGGCTGGACCTCATCCCCCTCTGTGTGACATTCCTGCTCTGCTTCTGGGAGGTGCAGTATGGCATCATGGCTGGCGTGCTGGTCTCAGGCATCCTCCTGCTCTACTCTGTGGCCAGGCCCCCAATCAAGGTGGGCTCACACCCTTGGGCTCTTGCTGAGCCCTGTCCTGTGCCATTTCCTGGCTTGGGGCAGACCCCAGCCCTCAGCCCGCTGTGACTCAGCCCCATGGGCCCCATGCAGGTGTTGGAGCAGGGCGTGCTGCTCGTGCAGCCAGGGAGCAGCCTGCACTTCCCTGCTGCTGACCACCTCCAGGACATCATCCGTGACCGAGCTCTGGCAGGTATGGTGCTTCTCAGCCATCAGATGGAAATGGGGATCCTCAGTGCCTCCCAGACCACTTTTGGAGGGAGTCAAGCCCTATAGCTACGACCAAATGGCAGCTTTGGGCTGCCTGATCCACAGGGCTGTGTCCCCTGGGGCACCTGCATTGCTCGTGGGAAATAACCACACGTTCTCCCAGCAGCATCCCCACCGCGCTCTGTCATCCTGGATTGCCACCACGTCAGCACCATCGACTACACGGCGGTGGTGGGGCTGGCTGAGCTGCTGCAGGACCTGCACAAGCACGGCATCTCACTGGTGTTCTGCAGCCTGCAGGTACATGGGCAGCCGTGCACAGCCCCAGCCCTGCCAGCACCGTGCTGATTCACATGTCCCAGGCAGGGTTGGTGCAGGTGTCTCAGCCTTCCTTGCTCCAGGGTGAGCTTGCAGCTCTTGCCCATGTGCAAAGCTCGACCATGCAGCTACGTCTCTTGGTAGCATCCCTGTCTCAGAGAGGTGGGGGCTGCAGTCTCTCGAGCCACACTGTGGGGTGGTGGGGAAGGGCTGCATCCCCTGCACAGCACATGTGCTGCCCTGTGCTGCCCAGAGGGAGCTCCTGGTGCAGAGTTCTCCAGCCCCAATTTCTCTGCCCCCAGGACTCTGTTCTTCAAGCCCTGCTGGCCGCAGACTTGGAGGGATTCCGACATTTTCCCAGCTGGGAGGAGGCAGGTGAGGCTGCAATGAGACACACTCATGGCTGCTGGCAAGCAGGAGCCCCCAGGGAGCTGGGAGAGTGAGGCTGAGCTTTGGTTTAATCCTGCCCTGCTTTTCCCCCTTCCTCACTCAGCGCGCTGTAGTGAAGCAGAGCTGGGGGGCAGCAGGACAGACTGCATCGACAGCAAGAGTGAGAGCTCACTGCTGCCTGCAGGGCTTATCCAGTGAGGCAGAGCAGTGGTGTGGGGCTCACTCTGTGCCCCAAGAGCTGGACCCATGACCCCAGGGGCTGCACACCCCGTGCCTACAAGTGCAGTCAGTGCTTGGGGGAAGAGACACCGGGACAGAGAAGCGACCTGATGGATCCCTCAGTGCCGTGGGGGTAAAGTCACCCCCTCCAGGTTGGCCCCATCCTGGAAGAAGCTTTTAAAATCAGATGTTTTATTTCTGGCAGCCTTTTTTTACTCGGATACACTTCAAAGATGTGTAAACTCTTTGAGCTCTGACACACAGATGCACATTTCAAGGACATCAGAGCTGCCCTGGATTTCAAGGCCGCTCTGCAGCTCGTGCTGCCAGGAAATTAAAGCCTCTGTTTTGTGCTCCTTAACGATCCCTCTGCTTTGTGGCGTTATCTACCAGGCTCTGTCGGGTGGTCCCACCTGTGAGCTGGGTGCTCTGGGGCACAGGGATCATGGGGAGCAGTCGGCTGACCCTCATCAGGGGACACAAGAAAACAGGAACTCCAGTTGCTGAGTCAGCACATTTCTTATCTTGTTTCGGAGAAAGCTGACGTGAGGTAGGAGAAATGGGATCTTTCTTAGTGCAGCTGAGCACAGCGTAAGGAAACGAAAGCGAAAGCCGCTTTGCTGCCCTCCGCTCAGCTCCCGCACTCAATACGGCTCCCGTCGGTCGAAGGGCGCGGTGACATCGCTTTGTTATCGCAGTAGAGGCACTGAGAGCTTCCCAGCGCTGAGCGGCTCATATCTGCCCGTCCGTCCGTGCCCGCAGGTGAGGTGAGCACATCCAGCTCCAATTGCCCCTCGCAGCTCCGCACCGAGGGCCGGGGGGATACATCCGTGGTGCCGGTGAAGGGACACGAGCCCGGACGGGACGGCGGTCCCGGTAATAAGGGAGAAACGCACAGAGAGGGAGCACGCGGTGGGATTGGGGTCTGCGGGACTTCATGGGGCATGTTCATTGGGGGGGACCCCTAGATGGGCTTAGTGGGGTGGGTTTGGTGGTCTGAATGGAATAAGAGCGACAAAAGAAGCTGCGCTCCGCTCCACTTAAAGCCCTACCCGGAGCTCCCGGCCCGGTCCGCTGCCATCGGCCGGCACGGGGAGCGCCGGGAGCCGGCCCGGGGGAGGTGTCCGGAGCCGCCCCGTGCCCCTCCCGCCCCCCTCCCCGCGTGGCGTGGATTGGCCGGGAGCGGCCCGGGAGGCGGCGGCGGTGACGTTCCGCGGGGGAAACTTGGTGGCTCGGAGGAAAAACGAAACTTCGCCGGGGGCGGCGGCGGCGGAGCGGTCGCGCTGCGGGTCTGGGTGCCGTGGGTGAGTGCGGCCGGTGGGTTCCGGGGGTCCCGGGGGGGGGGGGGTGGCAGCGCTCTGAGCTGGGCCGGGGCAGTGGGACGATCCGAGACACGACCACGGTGCTCCGCGACCCCCCGGGCACCCGGCTCCTCCCGGTACAGCCGGAACTGCTCAGCCCATGGGTCAGCCCGGTTCTCCCCACGGTACCACACCGGCACCTGTTCGGTGCCCCCCTCCCCTGGGCATCCCCCTGTACTGCACTCCGGTGTCCTTTCCCCTCGTGTCCGTTGTCCCGGCCCCATCTCCTCCATCTTCCCCGCTGTTTCTCGCTGTGCTACCCTCTCCTCCCCTCCGTCCCGTTCCCGGTACCATTGGCAGCCCTCCCGGTCCCGGTTCGTCACGGACCGGGCACATCAAGCAGCCTCACCTAACGGGTCTCATTAACATTCCGCCCGCCCTTCACCACGGCATTGGCCCATCCTTCCTATTCGTTTGCATATCTAGGAAGGAGGTGGCGAGCGAGCGCTTATCAGTGAAGGAGTGGGCGGGGTTAATTAAGGCTTATTTGCATATAGGCCGCGCCCAGTGCATACCTCCGCCTTACCGCAGGGTGCAGGTGCGGGCGGTGCTGCCGGTACCGGGTTTTTGGACCCCTCCGGATCCGCTGTGCCCTCCGCTCCTGTGTGCGGGCAGCCGGCTGTGAGCCTGGGCCCTCGCTGCCTTCCCAAGTGTGTATAATGTTAACAGGTTTCTTCACAGATCTGCTCATTTTTCTTTATTCCCATGTACCTGTGGTCTCCTGCTCTCCCCGCTGGGCTGAGGGTGATGGCTGCATACCGTGCTTGTGGCCCAAATTGATTCCCGAACACTGGGCTGTGTGAAGGGTTAACAAAGACCCCTTACTTACTTCACATTAATATGTGTGTTCCTCTCCTTCTCTCTGGCTCCTCACAGCTTCCTGCAGGGCATGGAGAGCCCCACGTGCCTGCACACCCCTGGGGATGGGTCCAGCTGTGCTCAGTGTGGGGCTCAGCCCCCTGATGGTGCAGGGGACCAGGCTGCAGGTAGGGAGCTGCAGGGTGTGTGGGCTGGGGGCTCCAAGAGGGGTGGGCTTTAATTAGATCTGAGCTGCCATTTCACTGGAGGTTTTAAGTTTGGGTGAAAAGGGAACTTCCCATTCCTTGCTGGGTGCTGCTCACAGTCACTCACTGTGAGGTGAAGAAGGCTGAGAAATGGCAGCATTAGGTCAGCATGCATCTCAAGGAGCCTCGGGCCTTTTGGTAGGCAATGCCTGCTGCTCCCCATGTAGTGTGTTGACTTGAGCTTCAGTGGAGATGGATCAGTGCCCCAGCACGGGGGATTTCTTATCTTATTCTGCTGCCCACTGCTGGAGCTTTGGAGAGGGGCTGCTATGGAGGGAGGGTGCTGGATGGGGAACAAAGCAACTCTTGTGCCTTCCACTGCTGCATTCAATCAGTAACTGACCCTGTTTGCTTGCCAGCTGCTGAGAATTGTTTTCTTTCCCGACCTTCTGTAGCAGAAATTCTAAGGGATTAACAAAGACCAGTGATGGAACACCTGGTGGGAAGGCAGGGCCAACCCAGGGGAGCTCAGGTGCATGCAATGAACCTGAGTGACCAGAAGGGCTGGAGCTAGGATCCACCCCTTCCCAGCCCTCATTTAAGGGCTGGTACTGGAGTTGAGATGAGGGTATTTCACTGGAAATTCCTGTGTATTGGAGGGTTTCTAAGGGTGAGCAGAGTCTTTATTTTGTTTCTGTACTCATGGCTACTGTATTTGAGCTTATCCTCACCTGCTTCAGCCTAGGACTTTGCTACTACGCTGTCACTGCTACTCTTTCCATTGAGTTATGGCCTCTGATTTAACAATGACCATTCCCACTTTTGCAGAAAGAGAAGAGGTGAATCTCGCTCCTGATACAGGCCCAGAGCCCGGAGGAGAGCCAAGGGATGATGGTGCTTGTGGGCCTCCTTCCACCACTGAAATGGAGGAGGAGGGAGGAACGCTACAGGAGGGCATTACAGCTCCAAGCAGTGCCTCAAAGGCTGCACCTGAATGCACTGCAGCTGAGTTGTCTTCTGCTACTGAAGGGAAGGAGGAGGAGGAGAGAGGAGGAGCGTCGTTGCAGGAGGACGTAGAAGCTTTATGTGATGTCTCAGAGAGTGAACCTCAGCACGTGGCAGGTGGTTCATCCCATAAATCAAAGAGAAAGGTAAAGTTTTTTGTCAGTGTTACACTGAATACCACTGGTGGAGTTACATTGTGTTGCATATGCAGACAGCTGATGTGCTGACCAGCATTGCTTCCCTCTTGGCCACACTGAGGGTGAAAGTACCAAATCCAGCTTAGCGGCTGGTCTGATCTCATTAGTAGGCATTATGCTCATGGCTGCTCTGCATTCCTGCTTAGGAAGTTTTCAACACTGAAAATCCAGATTTCTCAGGAGTCAGTTGTGTTTCTCCTAAATACATAAAGCTGTAGCTGGTCCCATCCTTTATTCTTCATGGTCATTCTTCCATAGTCCAGTGTAGCAGAAATCTGCGCTAGCTGCAGTAGAAAGAGTTTCTCTTCAGTGATGAGTAAAGTAATATTTTCTTAAATCATTTCCCCCCTCTTTTTTTCCCCTAAATTGCAGAACAGAAAGAGGGATAAAGCAAAGAACAGACCTTCTGGCCACGGGGAGCAGGACTCTCTGCCTCCTGAGTGCACAGCACCAGCTCAAACTGCAGACTTGTCTGGTGAATGCGTTGTTTCACAGGAAATCCAGACCTCGAGCAGTGAAGAGGCCAAGCAGAGTGCTGGCTTAATTGCCAGCAATGGTGGAGGTGTGCAGGAGGATGGCAGTGCCGTGGGCTGTTTGGGAAAGGAGTCTGAAGGTCTGGAAGTGGTTGCAGGAGGTGGTGACAGCAGCGTGGCTGTGATGAACCCATTGAAGGAGAACAGCATGGATAATGAGGCTGCCCCATCTCCCAGCTCTGCAGCTCTGAAAGAGGTGGGAGACGGGAGCACCACGCAGCATGGAGTCATGGAAGAGAGGAGTGCTGCGTCTGATGCTGACCAGGCTCCAGAATCTGGACGAGATTCCCAGTCTTTGGATGGTGATAAGAAACCAGCTTCAATGGGAGAGAGAACAGATGTTTCCTCTAGGGTTTCCCCTGATACTGAGGTGCCTAAAAGTAAGCCTGTAACTTCTTGTGCTGAACATCCAAGTCAAGACACAAAGACTCCTCTTGTGGCTAAAAGCTCGAAGGCTGGGAAGGGTAAAGAAGAGGGGAGCAGCCAGAAAGTGAGCAGTTTGCCTTCCAAGGTAAGTGTGTGAGTGAAAACTCCAGTGAGTGTTTGGATGTGTTGGAAAGCATTTCTCCTCCTTCCACTGATTCTCTTGTGCTGTCAGGAAAGCTGAAGGTGATGAGGCCAGGAATATGGGGAGAAAACAGGGAATGCAATAAAGCTTCTCTTGAGTCTTTGCTTTTCTGTGTGTTGGTTCTAGCAGCAATTTGAGTGGTTGCTCTAGTAGCTGCAAATGCATCTTTTCTCCAGGTGTATTCTTCAGTACCTCCATTGGCTCCGGTATCTTTGTGCTTTTTAGGTGTCTGTGCTCCAGTTGTGGAAGGGACATTTAAGCCTTGAATTGCTTTTGATTGTCTTTCTTTCTGGGCATCTCTCACTGTATGATGAGATGCTGTGCATTTCTGCAGACCTATTTGCGAGGTTTTCTGTTTCATTTGATGTTTTGTCGTTGTAATGCAGGAAAAAGACACAAAGGAGAAAAAGACCCCAAATGAGAGAGCTCAGGAAACATCTGAGAAGACAAAGACAACAAATCAGACTAATGGACCTCAGGCTGCTAGAAAGAACAATGCTCCTTCTGTAACAGGCAAGGGAGAGGAAAAGCATCAACAAAATAACCAGAAACCAGTGGGTGAGGAAAAACAAAGGTAAGGATACCACTGCTACCCCACTTATAGGTGTGCAGGGATGTTGGATAGGGGACTCTGAACTGAGGCGAGGGATCGATGTACTAAGTTTGCTCTGAGTGCATCGTGGGTCTGTGGTCATAGAATTGATCTTAAAACTGACATAAACTGTTGTTCATGAAGAAAGTCCTGTTGGGTGGGTCTGGGTGTGATATTTCTGTGCTCTCACCCATGCAGTGACCCAGCTGGATGTGAGTGGAGCATTTTGTGCTTCCCTTAAGAGCTCCTTCTTCCTTTCTGCACTGGGTTTTGCGTTAGGTCTTCTCCATAGCCTCAGCTGTAGTGAACTGCTAACAGAACCCCAAGTCTTGCCTCCATTAAACCAGCAGCTCAGAAAGGTTTTATAATTTATAATGATCAATGTTCTTTCTTTTTGTGCTTCTGTGGACTGAAGTGAGGGTGTTACGGTGTATTTCCATGCGATATTATCCAAACACTTCAAGCTAAACCCCGAAACCGATAAAGTGTTTGTGATGTCTGGAGGCTTTTCTGTCAGCGGGCAATGGGAGCCTGTTTGTGAGATGAGCTGTGTCAAGTAAGTACCCTCTGAGTCACACAGACACAACAGCGGTGGTTTGGGTCTGGGGGGCAAGAAGCAGCATGGCACTTTAATACCAAGGCTGTAGATGTCTGTCTACAGCTGGGTGGGTTTTGCTACAAAACTTCATGCTGGCGTGTTCTAAGATCCTTCAGTATGGATAAAATGACTTGTGTGTATTCCTGTATGTAACCCAGCTGGTGTTTCAGCTGTCCTCTGCTGTGTGTTGGTGCTATTTAGGGATCTAGATGCACACGGATACCTCATGGAAGGCTACGCGACTCTTCCAGTGGCAAACATCGATAAACACATTCCTTACAAATACCGGACTTCTTGTGGTGGTGTAGAAGAATATGAATTCATTTACAAGAAATCAAAAACAGGCATTTTGAATCGATGCTTACATGTGAACGGCATGTTGATCAATGACAGGGGTGAGCTTTTCAATCTGCATCTGCATATCATGCTACTCTATGTTCTTCTAGTGGGTTACCCCTAACACCAAGGGGAATGGTGCTGTCTGGAGCTGGGGATTGAATGGGTCTGGTGGTGCTCCTGCAAACAGCTGGCAGGACCAAGGCACTCCTCTCAAACTGAATTCCTTTGTTCTTGTCTCTCATTTATTCCAGAATGGCACCAGTATGACGACATTGTGTGTAAAAAACCTTCTACGTTTAGAGACCGTTTACCTTCTCTGCTTCAAGACTTACTCAAGTATTTTCAAGATAAAAAGAAAGATGTTGTGCAAGGGAAGAAAATAGCTGCAGAAATCATGTTAGAAAATATCTTCAGCATTCTCGGAACCTGGAACCCCATCAACATGAGGAACTTCATATGCCAGCTGAAACAATTCTGCAATGTTACAGCGAACCCGTGTGTATATGATGGTATCTGTATGCCATGGGTGGAGCTGGGCTTTGGATCGCAGCAGGTGAGATCTGTTTGAGCGGATGCTAATCGACAGTTGGGTGGCAGAACTTTGTTTTTCATCTTGAATTAGTTGCATTGATTTTTGCTTTTCCAGTCAGAAAGGTTACCTGACAATCAGTTCATGGCGACTCCACTGTTCACCTTGGGATCTGCCCATTAAGCTTTTGCAATTAGTCACAGTTCAGAGTATCTCACGCTGATAGAAGCAGAGAGATGATGTGGGTTTTGCCTCTCAATATTAATTTCTCCTGCCTGTCCTCCTAAGAGCTGGTGCAGACAGGATTTCTATAGCCCTAAACTTCTTACCCAGCGTAGTTATGAAACATGGCAGAAATATATCATGTCTTTGCTTTAGGAGCCAAATGCTGTGGTTGTGGCTGCTCCTTTCTGCAGCTTCTTTCCTGCTGGTTGCTGGGGAGAGGCCACAAGATGGCACGCTGGCTTAGCAGCACTCCCTGGCTGCCCACACTCAGCTGATAACACAGATTTCATGCCTATCTGCTTTCAGAAGGCTGATTTTTGGTAGTGTGGTGCATCACCCAGCATCGCGGTGTTGTGAAACCTTTCAGATGTGGTTTCCAAGTAATATCTGAGGGCTGTAGGTGAGGACAGCAGTGTCTTCTCATTGACTCCCAACCAAGCCTGAGTCTGATGGATAAAAAGCCTGCTCACTAATCAAGGCTGTGGCACAGAAGGGCAGCCTTGGTGTAAGGCTGTTGACTCACTCATTGCTTTGGAACCCTGCCCCATTTCCTTGGCTCTCTCCAGCTCTGCTCTGTTGGGAGGTTGCACAGTAGGACCTGGGGGTACAGAGGTCCTACTAGATGTGCCTAGAAAAGGCACAAATGCTGCCCTAATGTTCTAGTTGCGGTCACCTGCTTATGTTCTGGTGTCAGCTTGGTGTTGTGTTGTGTAGGGGGTATTGAGGATCCTATCTGTGACAAAAGGAAATAGCTTCAAGAGAACAAGACTGACTGGGGAACTAATGCTCTGCGTGGTTTGTTTCTTCTCTCCTTTGTCTTTAGGTGGAAGAATTACTGCTGCAGTATATGAGGAAAATAGCCCAGCCCTTCCTCCTTCCAGAGGATGCAGAAGGATCACAGAAGGGTGTGCTAATAAAAAGTAAACTGGCTCTGGGGCTCACCCTGCTCACCATAGTTGACGTGTTCCAACTGGCAGCATCCAAAGAGGATCTGGCTGAACTGTGTGGCCTCTTGTGCTTGGAGCAGAAGTCACAAGAAGCCATACTTAATGAATTTCATCAGGCCTTGGAGGTCTTTATAAGTTCTGCATGGTATGTATGTTACTGCTTCACTAACTAACTGGGCTTATTTTGTAACAGTGTGGTAGGCAACAAGCGTAGCACCCCGTGATAAAACAGGAAGGGATCCAGCTCTTTAGTTTCATAGAATCACAGAGAAGTCCAGTTTTGAAGGGATTTCTGGATGTTTCTGTCCTGCCTTCTACTCAAAAGTAGAGCCAACATCCAGGTGGGGTTGCAATCAGGTTCTGGAAACCCCCAGGGATGAAGATGACCCAACCTCTGTGCCATTTCTTGATGTGAAAAATGTTTTCCTTCTGTCTGAACAAGACTTCTCTCATTGCAACTTATCACTGCTGGATCCAAGCTATTGTATTTTCCTTTGTATTTAAAATCTTGTTATCACTTTCTGTGAAGCAGGTCCTTATTGCTTTACTGTTTATCCTTATAAACTCTGATCAGTATCCTCACACGCTTATTCCTCTAAATGCCCTATCTGGATTGCTCTTGCTTCCTCTGATGTGCATCGTGCATATGTTTTGTGTCAGTCCTTTCCCTTCAGACTGACTTGGACTCTTCTCTTACTCCTTATCTGGCACTCTTGAATCTGTAGTTCTCTGCACAGCCGCAGCTACTGAACTTCCTTTTGGAGGCACTGCTTCAGCCCATTCACTGGGCTTCTTAACCCTTTATCTATAGGGTTTGTGCCGGGACAGTTGGGTGAAATGACAGTTTTGAGTCTTAAACTCTTTGTCAAGGAAAATAAGATTTAACTCGAATAATTATGAGAAGTTATTTGGAGGTCCATCATGAGACTGAGGTTTAGCCTTTTTTCTTTATTCTTCCCCACAAGATCATTCTTCATTCCTGTAAGAAACTGTTTCACTACTGTTTTGTTGTAATATTTTCAGTTTGAACCATCAGCTGATAAACTTGTGTCAGAGATGCATCGATGGCAAAGTAGGCCAGTGGGTGTGGATTCTTCCTCTTCTGCATTTGTGTATTGATTCTACACAACATGACCACTGCCCAGTGGATGAAGAAAGCTGGGCTGGGCTGGAAGGACTTCCATTTGTTGAAGTGAGGAAGAATCATGATGTGTGAGTTCTCCAGACCTATTGGTTATACCCAGTGCCTTGACCTTGCAGTTGGTGATGGTTGCCTTACTTCATCTCTTTATCTTTCTCTTGTATTTAAATAAGAGATGTAGCATATTAATGGTGGGTATTTGGGATACACAAACACGGTCTCTCTTGGTTGCTCAAAGCCTGTGGTGCACAGTGAAGCTGTGCCTTGCATTACCTTTCAGCCATAAACCAGCCCTTAATTCTGCAGGCTGCAAAGCTTCTTGTGTGATTGGTTCTGCTTGCTGTGAGTTACAGCAGCTTGATGTGTGTGGTGCAGAAGTTGAGCAACACATGGAATTTATTTTCCCTGAACACCTCTGTTGTTCAATACTTGGGTCCTGGGGTCCCTTCCTGATCTTCAGCTGCAGATGAGAGAAGTGCTTGAGTCAGAATGAGAGCTCTCTCTGGGCTCTGTAAGCCTTCAGCCTTTTGTACCATGAGAATGTGAAGACTTTGTTTTCCTTTCCATCCAGAGGGACCCTACTGCAACTCATGAAAGAGAAGAAATACTTGATGGAATTGGATATGACTTTGGTCAAATCATGGATGTGTGTGCTGCCCCCAGAGAACCTCACTGAATTCATTGAAGACTTCTCAGCTGATACACTAGTTACCCTTCAGGGTGTTTGTTACAGACTGCAGAACACCGACCCTTCATGCAGGAAGCCTGAGGTTTGTCTCTTTATCTGGTGAGGGATAGAGGGGAGAGGAAATGAGATCGGTAACAAGTCAGAGCAGAGAGAGCTTGAAGCTTAGCTAAAGATAAATTGATCTGAAGCGAAGTGAGATGTGTGTGAGCAAGAAGTGTTACTGGAATAGAGGAGAGATGCGCCTGCTTACCTGGGTTTGCTCTTAGTTATTAATGGCAAATGCTTTTATTCTTAGATCTCTCTGTGTTGCCTGAAGGTGGTTTTCTGCACAGTCTTTAGGGCTGCCCAGTGTGCTGCTGATGTGAGATGTTCCCCTGTTTGTTGTGTGAAGCCAATGAGGGGTTCCTTGTTGCATTTAATAACAGTACATTTAAAATCTCTGAATTGTAAGAAGTGCAGCTGTTTGGGCAAATAATGTTCTCCTATAAGCTGAATCTAACATCCAGTAACACAGTTTAGCAATCTCATTTGTA
This sequence comes from Coturnix japonica, assembly GCF_054131305.1. Lineage (NCBI taxonomy): Eukaryota > Metazoa > Chordata > Aves > Galliformes > Phasianidae > Coturnix > Coturnix japonica. Next base: position 5,662,402 of record NC_140685.1, read on the forward strand.
TGAGGGCATTGCAGAGCTCCCTCTTTCACTACGTTAATGAGAAACCAGACCATATGGGCCCTTCTATGGTATAATATTTCTCTCTCTTCATTCTTAGGTAGTAGAGAGGCTTATGGAGATGCTGCTGAGCGTGTTGGATGGCAAAGGTGCCAGGTAACAGAAGTACCTCTCTCTGTTGGGAGAATGATCTCCATTCTGTTTCCATGTGTGTTATGGGAGTGCAAGGGTTTATGCTCGAGTGTGTGCATTGAGATCTACAGATGGAAAGCTCCTACGTTTCTATACTCATCCAATTGAAGCTTTTTTCTTAAGTCTCTCTGGGGGAAGGGTTGCTTTTTGATGTGTTGTTAGATTCGTTTTTCCTTCTGAACAGAAGATATGTTCTCCTTTATTCCTGTCCTCCAGAGCTCTGCAGCCTCGCTCCTGGTTCCCCTGCCTGACCCTCTGCTTCAAGTTGCATGAGACAGTCTGCGGGCGCACCAGGAGGGTGCTGGACTTCAAGATTCCTGTCACTTCTGCTATGTTGATTGCGAAGGTTGCCAGGCTTCAGCCCACAGAAGTGAGTACCAGGCAGCCATTCGTGGTTTGTGATGAGTGTGGTATCTGGAAATGTGACAAAAATGGTACAACCACCTGGTATGGGATTGGATCTGTTCTCATTTTGGTAACCTCGGTACTCCCAATTACAGAAATAATGTGGGGTATATCCAAATAGGTGTGTGATCACTTGATGATTTTGAATGTTATAGTTGAAACTAAGATCAAATGCTTAGGCTTGCTGTTGTGGGTTCCTTTCTATCTGCCTGTTGGTTCTTTTGAGGAGGGTGGCTATTTTAAATCAGTCGCTGTCCTTTTCGAACCAATCTTCCTTTTTACTTCCCTTGGGTGCAGCAGGTTCTGAGCGATGAAACGGCGCTGGAAAATCCAGCGGTGGAAGTGCTCAGTGAAGCTCTGAGACACACTCGAACCTGGTTCAAAAATGCTCTGAGCAAGAAGTTACTGAAAGAACACCTCCAACACGTGACGTTCGCTTTTGGTGCTGAACTTCAGGTTTGTCACCTTCTATTAACTGGAATTAAAAGTATTTTATTGTGGCTTAAGTGTGTAGTCTGAGTGTAATGGAGACCACAGGCTGCTGTGGCTGGGTAAGGAGTGAGGCAGAAAGAGGCGACATAACAGCTGAGGTGTATCACAAATTGAGTTGAAAAGCATCTCAGCACTTAAAACGGCACAGCAAAGGGCTCTGTTGGGTGCTATGGGGCTCGATTTTGGCTTTCTCTGCTGCTCTGAGGGGCGGTGCTGGGCTGATGAGCTGCCCCTTGCTGCTGGTTAGCTGGAGATGCTGTCCATAAAGCACAGAGCAGCTCCTTAAAGCCTCATCCTGGGGCAGGTGCCAGCATCAAGTTGGGAGCTGTTTATCCTAATCTCCTTTCATAGCAGGGGCATGTTGGAGCTGTTTGGGCTTAAAGGTCACGTTCTGCAGCTCCGGAAGGGATCTTTTTCTTTGGAATGGAAACATCTGAAAGGGCTGCAGGCTGTCTGAAGGGCATGGGTTCTTCTTTGGAGCGTAGTGATATCCTGAGTTGTAACACTTAGTGTTCTGGGCTTGTTGCAGGCGTGGAATGAGTTCGTGAAGATGAGCTTTCCAGATGAGCAGTTCACTGAGAGGTGGAAGAACACCCTGCTGGCGGATTTGGAGAGGAGAATTCAGGAGGTGCTGGGAGCTGTGGGAGGCTGCTGCCTGCGGGCTGAGCTCAGAGGGGATGGATAGTTTTCTTCTATGCCCGTGGAATAAGTTCTAGAGCCTGAATGGGCACGTGAAAACACTGGCTGTTGTCATGCAAATAGTCATTGTTGCTCCAAACAGTGCTCTGGAGGCTCAGAAATTGGGCATGAAACGATACTGTGCTTTATTCTTGGTGTCGGCTGATAGCCTGGCTGCGGTCCTTCCACTTTTGGCATTGACTGATAGATATCCTGTTATTATAAAGGCAATCGAGTGCTTTGAGCAGTTACCGCCCCGTTAGTTTTAAAGAAGCGTAAATTACCACCCATTGACTCAGGGAAGCGCTCATTCAGTAGGTCCCGTTGTCCAGGCTCTCAGTTGCATACCCTGTGTGGGTCCCTTTAAAACGGAGCCATTTAATTTCGTCTGCTTTCTGTAAAGATATTTTTCCATCAGAAGAAAAGTAATTCTCGATGGAAACACAGATAGGAGAGGTACTTATCAGGTACTTATCACCTGCTTTAGAAGGAAACAGTAGGAGATTTTTCTGACGTTTATGCTTAATCTTTTCCAATCCCTGTGTAAGTGATACATGGCCGATGCTCGGCTTTGCTAAGAAACTCACATGTTTGTCTTAGTGCCTAATATTGTTTTAATAGCAGCGCTCTTGCAGGAAAAAAAACAACAACAACAAAAAAACAACCCCAAACTTTGAGAAGGTGATGAGGAATCTCTTGTTTGCCCCATAGGAGGATCCAGTTAACCAGATCTTAGCTTACTGCTGTCAGCACCACGTACTTCGAGATCTCGACCGTTCCATTGTCTGCTGCTTTGAGAACTGTGCCATCGAGGCTGTTACTGCAGCTTGTCAGGTATTGTTTGCTCCCATGGAAGGAAAAGCCTTTCTTTTTCGAAGAAACCCTCCATAGGGATGCAGGTTGTGATGGAAGGAGCTCACTGCCTTCTTCTGATGGCTTGAGTTGCTGTAGGCTGTTTTGGTTTAAAATGACAAAGGAAAATGGCCAGGAAATCAGGATCCACTTACAGAAGGTCCATAAAAAGTATCTATAGTGTTTATCATGTTGTGGCTTCCTGCCTTAGCACTGGAGTTGTGGCTTGTTGCAATCAGTGCCTGCTTGAGACAGACCTGGCATGACTCAAAACGCTGATGTGTTCCTTCTGTCATGTGTGCTTTGTGCAGACCCAGAACAGCCTCCTTGATATGATATCTTCCTACAACTTAGACCAGTTCGGCCAGCTTGTATCAACTATCATTGTGAAGTCGTGGCCCAGAAGGACTGAGCATTCACGGGATGATTTTGATGAGATTTTGCACCACTTGCTTACATGGCCTGACGTCAAACATATCTTCAGCTTTAATGGTATGTCTGTGTGTTCTGATAGGTTACAGCTACCTAAAAACGCAGGTCTTTGTCATGTGAGTGGGTCGAAGTGGCTTGTGTTTTGTGTGGGGTATGGGATCTCTATGGGAAGGTATCTGAACTGCTGTCCTGAGGTCTGTGTTGAGGTGAATGTGAAGAATCAGAGGATGCTGTGGTAAGTTCATACACTTTTGAATGGGGATTCAAATGGGAAATGGAAGGACTCTGTTTTATGGCATTAAATTAGAGCTTCTGCCTTGTTTTTGTGAAGAGGGACTGACGGAGGTTTTACTCATTTTGTTTCTTGAACAGGAACAAACACAAAGCTCCAGGAACAGCTTACAAATGAAGCAAGAACTGTGATGGCCGAAGCAGACTCCGTGTTCACGAGTGTCACCAATGACCTCCAGGAAGGGAGCATCCTCATCAAACACCTGGAAGAGATTTTTCAGCACGAGACTCAGTTTATCTTTATCTGGGAGCTAAGTAAGTGTGCTGCTCTGAGGTGGCCTTGTGGGTTTGCTGTATCCTTGCAGTGACTGATGGCATGCTCTGTTAAGATTACTCCAGTGATTAGTTATACTAATTAAGTGCTTCAGCATTTAATGGTGCTCCCCTTTGTGTCGAGCTTGTCCTGTCTGCGCTGCAAGGTCTGTGGCTGTGCTGATCCAAACCTGAGCTATGGGTGCAGAGAGGGAAGTACCATCCTAGTGACCGCAGATGTGTTGTCTTTCAGAGCACAAGCAGCTGTTACATGGGCAGAAAGATCTCCTGAGACAACTGAAAGAGGTGCTGCAGAAGAGACGAGAAGAAGTAACACATGTCATGGGAGAGAAAAAAGCAATAGGAACCTTTCTGAACATGTGCAGGAAGTTGCACGCATCAGTGACAGGTAGGGCTTTGGGGAAGCAATATTCAAGTGATGGCAGCTCCAGAAAATGCAGTTTTTGTTGAAAACCATTCAACTTTTAAAGCAGGTTTTATTCTAAGCTATAGGAAAAACTGGGGAGGGATGGGGAAAATAAACCTGGAGCATCTGGGGCCATGGGTGAGGACTTATGTGTCATAATGGTATTGGTAGGGGTCTGTGTGACCCTATGTGCATTGCATATTGCAGCATGGAGGATTAAATTAATTAAGGCTGATGTGGGTTAGACAGCTGACCTCTGACCTATCTCTGTTTTAAAGTGCATGTTGGTGAAGTGGCTCATCAACACTCAGAAGATCTTCACTCAAAAAAACTGAATAGAGTTGTGAATGTGGGAAAGAGACCCGTGCAGACCTACTACAGTCTGAGCCAAGAGCTGAAAGAATGCGCCCAGAAAATGCACACTTTTCAAGACAGCCTGATCTTCCAGCAGTTCTGGGAGGAAGCTGCCTTGAAAGCCAAAGAGGAGAATGGTATTTCAGATGAGGAGGAGATTCTCCCTGTTAGTATGGACCTGGATTGTGTTTTTGATGACCTCATCTCCCCTTGTTTTAAGAATTATGAGAGGTTGTATGATGACCTCAGGTCTGGAAGTCTCACTCTGGCTGCAGTTGATAGAATCTTTCAGGATTTCACCGATCATCCCGAAGATATCAAAGCAGAGCTGAACACCATCTGTAAACTTCAGCCTGAGGAAAGCAAGCGTTGGGTTGATCGGCGGTTCCAGCAGATCCAGCAGTATCACGAAATGCATTTAACTTTTGATGCTGCAAAGATTATTGCTAATGTCAAGGAGAGTTTGAACCTTTCTGGTGACTTCAGTGTCCTGGAGAACTTGCTGTACATGGTAAGCATTAGTTCTTTCAGCTCTGTGCTGTTGGGGCATTGGCTGGAGGGCTTAGTAGAGCTGAACCTTCTAGGAAGCCTATCCTGATCTGTCAAGCCATTCTCTGCCCTAGAATACTGATTTGGGATAACTGAAGTGTTCAAATGAAGTGCTTGTATGTAATCTTTCTTAAAAGAGAGAAAGATGTATTTGATGTTTGGGGTATGTCTTTGCAGAGAGCTTTTCTTTCCCTTGGAAAAGGCTGTATTTCCCATTCCCAGAATGAATGCTTGTTTCTACTGCTTGCTTTGTAGACAGAAGAGCTTGAATCACACAAGACACAAAAGCTGGACTTCATCAGCTCCGAGCTTATACATGCCAAGGAACTTCTGCAGGGGATGACAGTGAACCGTCGGGGATGTCTGAGGGAGCTGGCCCAGCAGAAGGAGTTTGTCTGCTGGGTCAGAGAAGCACTGAAAGGTGTGTGCTGCACACCCAGAAATCAGGCAGATGGTACCAGAAGGGATGCTAGTTTGTGTGGGAGGGCAGGAGGAATGCCATGTCCCTGACCCATCTGCTTTATGCTTTCACAGCTTCTGGCATTACAATTACCAGCATCCCTTGTGGGTTTCAGCATGGAATGTGCTGTGATGTAGCCCCTGTAAACATGCCACTGTAGTCTTGTGCTGCACACAGTGGGTTACCCTGCAGGGCTTGGTCTGAGCACTGTAACTGCTGCCATTGTTCAGCTCAGGTTGGTTGCTTAAGAGGACAGAGGCTGTCCATGTAACAGGATGGCAGCAGTCTGAATTCTGTGTCAGCTCAGTTGTCTGTGTCAGTGTAAGACACCATACCCACTCAACCCTGGCTGTGAGCCTGTGCTATTCATGGCTATACAGATAGAAACCAGGGCCAAGGATGTCATTAATTCAGGTGAAATCCCAATGGAGTGGGTGGTGGTGTGGGTGGAGGAAAGCTGCACTGGAGATGCTGTTCCAAGGCATTCTTTCTGCATCTTCTATAAAAGAGTGTTATGAAATTGCAGTAAAACCACTTCATCCATTCCTTATTCACATGTTTATCTCATTTAAGATATAAACGAGCTGAAGGTCTTTGTGGATTTGGCCTCCATTTCTGCTGGGGAGAATGACATGGATGTGGACCGCGTGGCATGCTTCCATGACACTGTGCATGGCTATTCTTCCCTGCTCTATGAGCTGAATCAGGAGTCGGGATTTAATGACTTCATGCACTGCTTGAGGAAGCTGTGGAGAGCCCTGGACACAGATGAGAATCTTCCCAAAAAACTGGTGAGTTCTGCTGTAGCTCAAAGGCTGACTGCAGTAACTCTTGTTATTGGAAGGGAAATATCTTACATTCAAGTGGCACAAAAATTCACTGCAGCAACTATTGCTTGTATAGCACAGATTCCTCCAGAGTATTACCAAGGCTTTTAAGCATGGCGTAGTGTAGCTTTGCTCTTTAAAAGAGCTTGATTGATCGTGCAGAAGAGGGAAGGCAAATGACTGGGAATTCCATTTTATTCTTTGCAGCAGGGCAGCTCTACAGTAAGAGGCTCTGAAGTGCTGCAGGTTCTGTTCTGCAGCCCAGAGTGTTGGTAAAGAGCAGCTGTGCTGAAGGATTGGGCTGTGACCCTTTCCTCTTTCCCCATCTTGAAGCTCTCTGAAGCCAGCCCAAGCTGTTTTTCATGAACAGAGATATAACCCCAGATAGAAATGCGAAGTCAGAGCGATAAGATCAGTGCTGTGTCTTCTCTCCCCACAGCGTGCTTCAGCTCAGCACTTGGAGTGGTTGAAAACAGTGAAAGAGAGCCATGGGTCTGTGGAGCTGTCGTCACTGTCACTGGCAGCCACCATCAACAGCAGAGGGGTGTATATCCTCAAAGCACCAACTGATGGCAGGAAGGTGAGGCTGCTTCTCTCTTCTTGAGCTGCTGTTGTGTCAGACTGCTGTTTTCTGATGAACATCAGCTGCAGACAGCACTGCTGGCTTGTCAGTGACTCTCATAAATGTGTTGTAGCTTCATTGTCACTTGCATGGTTTCTTTTTGGCTTCTGATGTGCTCTTCTTGCTGCCTCAGTGGTGGAACCTCCCTGCACATCAGCACTGATGATTTACTATCCGTTAGGTTTCTTTGGACAATGTCCTACACCTCACCCTCCCGGAGAGCTCTGAGGATCACAAGCCATCATGGAAATATTCCCTGGCAGAGCTTCGTGAACTGCAGAACAAACTGATGCTCATGTCAGCAAAGGGAGAGCAAGGCCTGGAGGTGGAGAAGTTCTCTGAGGTCAGATTTCAAACCCAGTGTCTTTATTGATGTTGAAGCTGAGGATGTGTTTTGCTTATATATCAGCTTTTAGGATTGTGATTTACATTTGAGTTCAGGGGATGGGTGGTAGCAGACAAATACTCCTATCTCTTTTTGGTTCCCTGTTAGAGGGGAAATAATCTGGAAGTGGAATAGAGGATTAGCATCCTTGTCTTCTGTCTATGCTGGGGATGCTCCTGGCTGAGAAGGTTGCTGTACTTGTGTAGAAACCAAAGGGTTCCTTACAGGTTTCCTTGGGTGTATTGCAGTTAAACCTCCTCTAGGGAGCCTTTTGTACAGGACCTGACACACCTAGCCTGGCTTTTGTAATTGGAAGCCCCTTGTGTGGTTTTGCTGGCTTGGTAAAATCAGGTGGTTGTTTTTGTTTTGTCCTCACAGACCTTTTCCAACGTCCAAAGACTTGCACAGGCCTTTATAGACCTTCACTCAGCTGGGAACATGCTCTTCCGCTCCTGGCTTGCCCATGTAAACTGTTCACCCAAAAGCGAGTTGTGTGTTCTTATAGACTTCACTCTGAGATTGATCCCGGGGCTGGAAGGGCAAGGAGAGCTGGCAGATGTGCTCCCTCGCCTCTGCAAGACAATGGAGAGCTTTCTGGACAACTGGCAAAGCTTCATGTCCAAGAAGCGATCCCAGCATTTCTACTTGAACTTCTACACCGCTGAGCAGCTGGTTTATTTGTGCACGGAGCTGGGACAGGGGCGACCCAGCCAGAAAGCCCTGATGATGCTTTCGTTCTTAAAAAGTAACTGCACTGCAGAGGATGTCCTTAAAGCCTCTGAAGGCCACAAGCCCCCTAGCTCAACAAAGGCTCTTTCTGAGTTGCCTGCACTGCTGGATGAGGAGATGGATCTGACCACTTGCTTGGAGTACATCTGGGAGTGCTACATGAGCAACATGGGTGCCTTCCTTCCAAACTGCCTGGATGTGGACACGCTTGGTGTGTGGCTGAAGAGCCTGGCCAGCGAGGAGAGGGACTGTGTCACCAGGGGCTTCCCACAGGATCTCCTGCACGTTGGTCAGCCCAACCTCATCACGTGCCCTCGCTCGGAGGTGCTCACATCTGCCCTGGCCATTTACATGAACAGCCTCAACCAGCCCCTCCCCACTTTTGATGAAGTTCTCCTGTGCACTCCTCAGACCTCTGCTGAGCAAGTGGGGCTCTTCCTCAGGAGATGCCTCATTCCTGGCGGTGAAGGAGAGAAAATTTACACCATGCTGTTTGCAGACGAACTGAGTTACGATGTCAGCTGCAGGGCAGAGGAGCTGTTCCAACACCTGCAGGGCTACAATAGCACCTATCGCCTCATCATCCTGTGCAACTGCGAGAGGGAGCACTGCTACATCCCTTCTGTCTTCAGCCAGTACAAAGTGCACATGATACCCCAAAGACCCCTCACTGAAATCCAGCAGTACCTTCAGCATCACTACAGAGTTGCTCAGCATTCAAACTCAGCCGCCTGTGTGTTCAAGGACAGCTCGTGTGTTGGGGTTGTGTCCTCCAAAAGAGCTGGTGTAGGTAAGAAGTCTCATGCAAAGCGGGCTCTGCTGAGTATGGAAAACCAGGCTGGGGTTCATTTTGCCTGTTTTTCTGTCCTAAGTACCTGGTCAGGAAGAATGATTTGGACTTTGGGCAGTGGTGAGGTGATAGGCATCTCTAGAAGTGGTTCTCTTGCTAATCTGGCACCATTCTCTTTCTACTGACATGCATCATTAGCACAAATTAGGTGGCTTTGATTCCAGGCTGCAACTGCTGCTCTGTCAGGATTTAGACTTTAGAAAGCTTCAGAGATCTCAAAGAATACCTATATCTTAGCATTTGACTCGTTTCATTCTATGATGTCTGTAGTATTATATGGCTGATATTGATGTAATTCTTGCGGTGTTCTTCTGGTGACAGGGAAATCCCTCTATGTGAAGAGACTACATGAGAGACTGGAAGAACAGCAGCCTGACTGTACAGAGCTTCTGAAAACTATCAGGCTAATTGAGCCAGCAGTGGATGAAGATAAAGTGCTGAAATCTCTTTTGCCTTTTCTGGAGAGCCAGCAGGCAACAAAACCCATGATATTCCATTTTGACATCACCTCTTCAGTAAGTTCACCTTTTCCTACCCACGCCTCTTCCTTGCAGAAGCTTTCTTTAAAGCTTTTGTTTCTTAGTAAGCTGTTTAACTAGGTCGTGCTTTATAATGATTGGTTCTGTAAGTTCATAAAAGGCTCTTCTTAGCATTGAGTTGGTGTGGCTGAATAATGAAGTGGTTTGCCCAAGGGAGTTGTGGAATCTCCATCCTTGGAGGCATCAAAACCTGAGTAGATGTGGTCTTGGGCAGCCTGCTCTAAGCAATGGCTTGGGGGGTTGGACCCATCTTCAGAGGTCCCTTCCAGCCTCAGCTGTTGTGTGATTCTGGGAAGCCATGATAAGTAAATAACACAGGAAATGTCTTTGTCTTTATTCTAACGACAGGTACAAAGTGGAGTTCCGGAGTTTCTATTCAAGCTGTTGGTTTTACAGTATCTGACAGATGCTAATGGAAATATGTGGCTGAGACAGAAGTGCCATTTGTATATCATTGAGATCCTTGAGGTGTCACCACTGCCACAGCAAACGGTAAGACACCTACGTACAGCAGTGCTTATCTGGTTGGATTTCTCAGTCATTTGGCACAGCTGTTGGTATGTAGCTGGACACAAGTTGTACAGGCTGTAATGGTAAATATAGCTTAGAGATTCCCTGTTTGTGGGGGGGTGTTGCACATCTCCATTACAAAGTGGTGCTTATGGGACTGTACAAAGTGATATTAAAACACAACAGATTGGATTTGAGCTGTTGTGGTTTTCTTGGGTTATTCATTTTTTGAAGGTCTGCTAGTTTGAGCATCACTGGTCCTGTTGTAACATCTATAGGAGAGATTAAAAACACAAAATCCAATCTTCTTCATGTTCCTTTGCATGCTTGTGAGTCCTCAGGATTTTTATGCTCAACCCTAAGAACATTATTCTTACAAAAGAAAATGGATAAATAACAGGTTTCTGTGATTTAATTTCCTTTTTCCTTGAGGTGGCTTTGAGAAGGGATTGAAGTTAATGAAGGACTGCTGGTACAGGAAGGAGACTGTAGGGAATGGGATCACCAAATCATGGTGGGGAAAACACATTATGGCTATGTAGGCTAGTTGGTATTCTGTAGTGTCTGTGATGTAAGGCAAGAACACTGTAAGGACAAAGTAAAACAGATGAAGATCAGGGCTACAGGCTTGTGATGAAATATTTCCCTTTCCTCTACTCCAGGTATCAACGAGCCAGAAGTATAATTTCCTTGATGTGTTCCCTAAAGTAACGTGCAAGTCTCCCAAGGAGATACTAGAAATGGAGGCAATTAGGAGGCAGCCCAGGGATGCTTCAGACCCAGGAATGGATGAGGAGGAATTTCATAGTGAGGCTTTCCAGAGACCTTTCCAGTATCTGAAAAGATTTGACAGCGGGTGCAATCTGGACACGTTCTGGTATAAAGAACACTCTGTAGAAGGGAGCCCAGCAGAATGCCTGCAGGTTTTCCTCATACACTGTGGGATTGTGGATCCCTCCTGGTCAGAACTCCGGAACTTCGCATCATTTCTCAATGTTCAATTGAGAGACTGTGAAGCTTCTGTCTTTTGCAACCCTGAATTTGTCCAGGACACTTTGCAAGGTTTCAAGAACTTTGTTGTTACCTTCATGATTTTAATGGCGAGGGATTTTGCAACACCCTCCTTGCACATTTCTGATCAAAGTACAGGAAGGCAAACCTTCAACCTGGATGGTGTTTCTGAAGATGATCTTCTTCCTTTCCGCATTCGGAAGAAGTGGGAGTCTGAGCACCACCCCTATTTGTTTTTCAATGGGGATCGTGTGTCCATGACGTTCATTGGTTTCCACTTTCAGCCCAATGGGACTCGTGGTGTTGATGCCATTAATCCTTTGAATGGCAAGATTATCAAGAGGAACATCATGTCTTCACAGCTGTACAATGGCTTGTTACTCCAGAGAGTTCCCTTTGATATTTCTTTTGATAGCTTGTCCCGTCTTGACAAACTAGATAGGCTTTGCATGGTTTTGGGAATCTCTGATGTAACAGACCCTGATGAGACCTATGAACTCACAACAGACAATGTGCTGAAGATGTTGGCTATTGAGATGCGGTTCAGGTGTAACATCCCAGTTGTCATCATGGGAGAAACAGGCTGTGGGAAAACCAGGCTGGTAAATTTCCTGTGCAAGTTACGCAGGAGCTTTTTGGAGGTAGAGAACATGAAGCTTGTGAAAGTCCATGGAGGTACAACTGCAGAAATGATTTATGCCAGGATCAAGGAAGCGGAAGCCCTTGCTATAGCCAATAAGAAGCAGCACGGGTTGGACACGGTCCTATTTTTTGATGAAGCCAACACAACGGAGGCTGTGAGCAGCATCAAGGAAGTTCTGTGTGACCACACGGTGGAGGGAAAGCCTTTGGTCTCTTGCTCTGGCTTGCAGATCATAGCAGCCTGCAACCCTTACAGGAAGCACACGCCAAAGATGATTCAGCGCTTGGAATTAGCTGGGTTGGGCTACAGAGTCAAAGCAGATGAGACAAAGGAGAAGCTTGGATCTATTCCACTGAGACAGCTTGTGTACCGGGTCCATGCGCTCCCACCCAGCATGATCCCATTAGTGTGGGATTTTGGGCAGCTGAACGATTTAACCGAAAAGATGTACATACAACAGATTGTTCAGAGGGTTACTGAACAGATCCGAGTGGACCAAGCTGAAGTGAAGGTAATAGCAGAAGTGCTGATTGTTTCCCAGCAGTACATGAGGCAGAGGGATGACGAGTGTAGTTTTGTCAGCCTGCGGGATGTGGAGCGCTGCATGGAAGTTTTCAAGTGGTTTTACATGCGCAGTGATCTGCTGTTGGAAGAGCTGGAGAAGTACCTTGAAGAAAAGAAAGCTCCAAAGAGCCCTGAGAGAAACGTCGTTATGTGGTCCTTGGTGCTAGCAGTTGGGGTCTGCTATCACGCGTCCTTGGAAAAGAAGGAGAAGTATAGGAGTGCTATCAGTAAGGTCCTCCCAAAGCCTTACGATACTCAGAAAAAGATTTTGGAAGAAATCAACGTGATGCAGGATTTATTCCTGAGTGGTGTGCACCTCCGAGACACCATAGCAAGAAACTTGGCCTTAAAGGAAAATGTCTTTATGATGGTCATCTGCATTGAGCTGAAAATCCCTCTTTTCCTTGTTGGGAAGCCTGGCAGCTCCAAATCCCTTGCGAAAACCATTGTGGCTGACGCGATGCAGGGCCAAGCTGCTCACTCAGATCTGTTCAAGGACCTGAAGCAAATCCATCTGGTGTCTTTCCAGTGCAGCCCTCTCTCTACACCAGAGGGTATCATAGGCACTTTCAAGCACTGTGCTCGGTTCCAGGATGGGAAGAACCTGCAGGAGTATGTCTCTGTGGTGGTTTTGGATGAGATTGGGCTGGCAGAAGACTCTCCCAAAATGCCTTTGAAGACTTTGCACCCACTTTTGGAAGATGGCTGCATAGATGACGATCCTCTTCCTCACAAGAAGGTCGGCTTCATTGGGATTTCCAACTGGGCTTTGGACCCCGCTAAAATGAATCGAGGTATCTTTGTCTCCCGTGGTGACCCCAGCAAAGAAGAGCTCATAGAAAGTGCCAGGGGAATTTGTTGCTCAGCACGGGGGGCTTTGCACAAGGTTGAACAGTATTTTCACCACTTTGCCAATGCGTATGAAATCATCTGCAAGGCCCAGGACAGGGAGTTCTTTGGTCTGCGTGACTACTACAGTCTCATAAAGATGTTTTTTGCTTTGGTTAAGAGTTCTAAAATTGAGCCCACGCCTAGGGACATTGCTGAAGTTGTTCTCCGTAACTTCAGTGGCAAAGATGATATCAATGCCTTGGAAATATTCACCTCGCAGTTACCAGAAAAAGGAGATGTAAATGCTCACGATATCAGTAGAATTGAGCTGATACGACAAAACATTTACAGCAGCAGTGAGGATGGTGATTGCAGGTACCTGCTTGTGTTGACTGAGAATTACGCGGCCCTACAGATCCTCCAGCAAGCTTTCTTCACTGCCCGGCAACAGCCAGAAATCATCTTTGGCTCCAGTTTCCCCAAGGATCAAGAGTACACCCAGATATGCAGAAATATCAACCGTGTAAAAGTCTGCATGGAAACCGGCCAAATGGTTGTGCTCCTCAACTTGCAGAACCTCTATGAAAGCCTCTACGATGCCCTTAACCAATATTACGTGTACCTTGCTGGCCAGAAGTATGTTGACCTGGGGCTGGGCACCCACCGGGTGAAGTGCCGGGTGCACCCCAAGTTCCGTTTGATTGTCATTGAGGAGAAAGACGTGGTATATAAACACTTCCCCATCCCATTGATCAACAGGCTGGAAAAGCACTATGTGGATATCAGTACAGTCCTGGACAAGGAGCAGAGAGAAACGGTGAAAGAGTTGAAGAAGTGGGTGCGTGACTTTGTTGCTGTCAACACCACGGAACACCTGGTGAGCCAGCAGAATTACAGCCCTTCGGATGTGTTTGTGGGCTACCACTCTGATACCTGTGCCTCGGTGGTCCTGCAGACCACTGAGAAGCTGAAGGCAGCGTGTCCTCCCTGCCAGCTCATGGCACGTGTCAAGGCTGAAGCACAGCTGGCACTGCTCAACTGTGCCACCCCTGACTCTGTGATCCGTCTCTGCAACTCAGGGGGGTTGTTTAGGACTGATTCTCTGGCCAATGTGTATTTCAAGCAGCAGCAGCACTCATCGTTTGCAGACTTCCTCCGAGCTCACGTCCGCTCTGGGTTGGAGTGCCAGACAGTCTTTACAGAGGTGAGCATCAAAATGCTGTCTGCCTGTGCTGAGGCTTTTAGTTTGTGTCACTACTGCTGTATTACGGCCGTGTGGGAGTAGCCTTGTTAACAGCCTTGCTGCTGAGGCGTGCAGGGGCGGGTGTTAGGTTTTGCTTTGCTTTCCCCTTATGCCAGAACTGAGGAACTTCAGCTGAGATGGGCTGGAGAATTTTTCTGTCTCCTGCCTCGCTTGGAGAGAGGCGATGTGGGGAAGGCACGCTATGGGGGCTGACAAGCCATTTCTTAAAGCCTTGACTACCCAGCACTGGCAGCACCAAGTGACGCTGCTTCCAGCTACACAGTTCTGGCCCTGGGTTGATGCAGCAGCCCATGTTGCCTCTTGTGGGTCAGATAAATGACTTTTGGGGTGTAGTCCAGCTCTGCAGTAAGATAGCAGCATCTGGGAGCACAGGCATGAGTCTGTACTGCCTTCCTAAGCTGAGAACAAACCCATTTCTTGCACTCATAGGTCACCACCTTTTCGAGGCTCCTCACCAGCGCTGATTCTGCATGTCTGGAGAGAGAAGTACAGGGCAGAGCACAAAGACCTCAGATCCTTTTCCTGCAGCAGTTTGACACAGAGTATTCATTCTTGAAAGGGATCCGGTGAGTCCAGTTTTGTGTTCAGTTGATCTGTATGGAAGATGCACCGGCAGGACTTTGGGGTAACACACTGACAGGGGAGGTATGAAGCCATGTGGTGCTGAGCTCAGTGCAAACTGAATTCCTTCTGCTGTACTAAGCATGAGATTTGTTTTTGGAGGTATTCTGTCACTGCAGGGTAGTGTTTCTAACTTCTCCCTTGGCCTGCAGGAGCCAAAGCCAATCTGAACTGACTCTCCACAGTCTCTTATGTTTTGCTTTAATGCTTCTCTTAAATCCCTTTTCACTCTTTAGAGATTTCCTTGAAGCCACATCAGGAAATAAAATCCTTATTATTCAAGCAGACTTTGAAGATGGCTCTCAAAATGCCCAGCTCGTCGCCTCGGCCAAGTAAGTCCCTTGTGAAGTGGTTCCCTGCTGGCTGTTCTGCATGGAGCCTGCACAGCCTTATTTTGCTCTTTCTGGGGATTTCAGAATCAGAAATGGGCTGACTTAAGTCATCAGACAGTGCCCTATGAATTACAGGCTCTTGCTCTAGGCTGTGTAATTGAGTAAAGGAAGCAGAGTGACTTATGGAATGCAGGGAAAGGAGGATGCCCTGTCTAATGGAGGAAAGACTGGTGGCCTTGACTTGTGTCTGACAGCAGCATTTCCCCTTTGTTGCAGATACACTGTCGTTAATGAAATCAACAAGGCAAACTTGGGAGACGTCTCTGTCTTTGTTTACTTTATTATGAAGCTTACACGGGTGGAAGGAGGAACATCATACGTGGGGTTCCATGGAGGTGGGTTTGGCCATCTGTCTGTCCTCACTCTTTAACTGGCTTCAAAGCGACGTTTCTCCAGTTTTCCTTCCATCCTGATGCTTAAGATCTGGAATCAGCATGTCCTGCAGCTTGTCTGAGCTGCTCCCTTTATCTGTGTGGGGACTGGGTTCCCAAGTACATAACATCACTATTGTGGTTTGTGTCTGTAGGTCTGTGGCAGTCAGTGCACATAGACGACCTCCGCAGATCCAAGGATATGATCTCTGACATGTCTGTGCTGCAGAACCTCACCATCAGCCAGATGCTCTGTGAGGATTTGGGTAAAGCCAGAGGTAGGCTGTATGTGAGCTGTGCCAGATGGTGTCAGATGCTAGAGGGGGAAAACAGGGAGATAACCCCCCAGATTTGATACTGGGAGATCCTATGCTGAATACAATGTACCTGTTTCCACTGCTAAGCACCTCATGTAGGGAGCGCTGCGTGACTGTCAACTTTGCCTTTCTGTTTAGTTTGTTTCTGCGAGGTTTTGGTCATAAATAAGTTAATTTTGTCATTTTTCTTGATGAAAATGCAATATTTGCACTGCTTGATGTGCTCTACCTCAGCACAGGAGGAAGCAGGTGCTGCAGATTGAGGCCCAGAGTGCAGCCAGTGTGCAATGGCAGCTCAGACAAGGGAGTGCTGATAGTGCACACATCAGGGACCACTGACAAGGAGCCACCCTGGGGAGCTTCTCACTCGTACCAGTATAAATCTGTTCACTTTAACCCATAGGAATGGGTTAGTCTTTTTTTCCTCAGGTTCTATTTTCCTTTTGCCTTACTAGAGGCAGGGTGCTGCTGTAAGGACTGCGGTGCAGCTTAGTGCATTAGTTCAGCATCATCACTTCTTTTGGTTCTTGCTGCATAAAGCTTGACAGCCCCAGCAGCTGTAAGTGCGTTTAGAGAGATGGAGCTCAGCTATTTGTGCAAGCGATGATGGATCTGACAGATGTCCTACTGCTCTCAGATGCAGGCACTAAATAAGCTCTTATGTGATGGATGCAGCAGCGTGTTGCTTCTTTCTAATAAATATTCTACACTTTGGATGCAGCTCCACCTGTAAATGGAGAAGAGGAGGAAGAGAGAGATGGGGAGGCTGAAGCATCAGCACTGGAAGCAGAACACTGTGAGGTCAGTTTGGGATGAATTTGTTTGTTGTTCAGCTATCAGTACAGCTCTCTGCTCTATTATCACCCACAGATGCAATGCACTCTTTGCATCCACAGTCAATTGAACTCCATCATATTATTTATTTACATCAAGAAATGTGGATGAGGGAAAAAAATAAGTCTGACCCTCTCTGCTGCTTGGTGAAAATTGGCATCACTTAAAAAATAACCCAACAACCCAATTGCAAGACTCCATAATTCCTTACTCAGTGCTCCTAATTCTTAAATACGGGGTTGTTATTTTTGTTTGTTATTACAATCTTCCGTTTGATGGACCTGGAACCTGAGGACTGTAGTTGTGAGCCTGCAATCCCAGCTGTCAATGCCTTCTGTTGGAGGGCTATTGGAAACTGTGCTGGAGTTGGCTGCAGGCTTTGCTGTTAAGGCTGGTTTGTGCAGTGTGATTCCAGAGGATGCCCACTATGAGGGTGACCATAGGTGGCTTTTGCCCTTCTAATGCCTAAAGGTCTTTCAAGGAAGGTGTATGTACCCCCAGCCCAGCTGGGTTGGTTGGTTCCACTTTCATTTGTGAACTGCTGGATCTTTCCCTGCAGGAATCATATCTTCACAGCCACGCTGTTTTACATGCCACTTTAAAAGGCTGTAGAAGTCACAGTGTGTACTTGGTTGCAAAATAAGTGCTTAAATTTGTCACCAGGGATAACAGAAGGCCTGCATTATGGGAAGCAAATGACACGAGCTCTCTAGAGAGTACTATAATCCATAATAAGATGGATGTACTCAGGGCAAGGGAGTGAAACCATATAATGAGCATTTTTTATCTTTGCTCCTGGGAAGGGTGAAGTCCTGGACATTGTTGTACTGCTGAGGAGCTGCGTGCAGAGCGCTGTGGGAATGCTGCGGGACCAAAATGAGAATCTTAGCCGAAGCAGAAAGCGAATTGAGATTCTCCTCAGCCTCCTGTCCAAAGAGAATGGCCTGAAAGGTATGCAGTGCCCTGTAGTGCAGCTGGTAGCATCCCTCAGCATCCAGGGAGCCATCAAAATGTGCATGTTATCTCACTGGGGACCTAAGGGCTGGTGGTTCTTTGTAGTGTAGTGAAGGTGGAACTCCTAGGTTGGTTCCTGAGTGTGTGTGCTCCAGCCTCACTGTTTGTGTGGTTGTAGGGCGTTGCTTGGCCTTCTGGCTCATGGCTCTCTCTGGCTGTGCTGTATCTGGTGGCTAATTGCTCCCCATTGGTTGGTTACTGAAGCAAATGTAAAATACTGTGCTTGCTGTGATATTTGTGTTTTGATCCAAGGCCATTAGAGGAGGAAGCTGAAACGATGTGTTGTTTTCTAGCCTCTTTTCTGAAGACAACAAGGGCTCGTCTCTCCAGCCTTTTGAAAAAGCAAGAGGAAAATTCTTTTCAGCCCAAAAACTGGGTGCTTCGGGCAGCTTCCAACCTCAGTGCCCTGCAGGAGGCAGGTACCTTCAGGTAAGGACAGCAGCAGTATCTCATAGCCTGCAGGCTGCCAAGAACAGCCTGCAAATGGCAATGGTTTTTTTTAGGGCCACCACTCCTGATTTGCTGATGCTGTTGTTCACATTCCCTCTGGTTTTCTTGGTCTCTTTCTTCCCCCCAAGGCACACCTTGTGGAAGCGAGTCCAAAAATCCATCACTCAATTCCTGGCTCTCCTAATTGCTGTCATAGACAGAAATGGCAATCTGGAGCTGTTGGCCAGGCCAGTACCTGAATGGGTGACAAACCTGTGGATGTTCATCTTCAGGGACACAAAACTCCTGACTGTCCCTTCTGGTGTGGGTAAAAACAGGTGAGCCCCTGGAGGGAGCAGCAGGACGGCTCTGCTGGCAGCACTGACACTAGTCCCATATTGTCTCTAAATCCATGTGGGAGATTGACATTGTTGGTTGTTCCCCAGTGCTGTGCCAATGGCAGTGGGGAAGGTCTTTAGTGACTGCAGAAGTCTTTTTTTTCCTCTGCCTTATCCCTGTCAGTCCTGGGCTCTGCTCTGTGGTTCTTGGCTTTCTCACACTTCTTACCCATCCCTTGAAGCCTATGTGTTGTGCCACTAGAGTCTTTTTGCTAGAGAATTCTCACTAGATAGGTCCTAATGCTATGTAATTGGTGCAAGGAGTTCTATTAATGAGTCCTTCAATTCTTTTCCCCTTGTAGGGCTGCTTTCTGGATCTTATTGCCTCTGTCTGAATATGCTTCTTAAGCAAAAGCCTGCCATACTAATGATCTTTTAATCTCCTAGCTCTCAAACAGAGATAATTCTGGTGCAGAACAGCATGATGGTGTCTGCTGATGATGGGAATAAGATGCCTTTCAGCTGGAGGATAAAGGAGTATTTGGATGAGATGTGGCTGAAGGCTCAGTACATCCAAAACACTGAAGGTGAGCACCTGGCTTGAGCTTGTGATGCTCCATCCATCTGCCCTGTGAACTGCAGTGTATTGCTAGCATGCCTCAACCCATCACTACCACCCTGGGATCACCTTCAGTCCCTCTATACTCTGTTTCCCAGTATTAGTCTGTCTCATGTCCTGAATGCTGTGGGAAATACCAAGAGTTGATGTTAAGATCCAGTAAATATGGCAGCGATGCCTGGGCTGAGAAGGCCTGGCCTCAAATTCCTCATTAGCAATCTGAATGGGGGGAGTGCTGTATGCACCAGTGACTGATTAGGTGTCCAGGCAGAAGCTGTGTTAAACCCAGCTTCCTCCTGACATGTCGAGCTTTTCTCTGCACTTTTGTTTTCCAGACCAAGCGGAAAACTTTGTGGATATATTCCAGAAAACTGCACTGGGAGAATTTATCTCTGCTCTGACCAAGGAGGAAAAGCAGGAGCTCTTCCAGTGTTATGTCATTGACTTCATTGTCCTGACCATTGGTGTTTCCTCCACAAAGGAGCTGCAGGTCAGTGTGTGGAGCAGGAACTGGGAACCCCTTGGCTGAAGAGAAGGGCATGATGCCCTTCTGCGTATCAACGTCATGGAATGGCCTGGGTCAAAAAGAATTGTAATGATCATCTAGTTTCAACCCCTCTGCTATGTGCAGGATTACCAACCATCATACTAGGCTGCCCAGAGCCACATCCAGCCTGGCCTTGAATGAATGTTGCCTTCAGACCCAGTCCTCCTATCACATGGGTGATGAGCTGTCCCCAGAGCAGATATTGGATTCTGAATGGCTGCTGGAATCACTGTGTGCTTACCTTAGGAGCACCAGTAGGAAAAGCACTTCCTTAGGAGAGCCCATAGAAATGGCCCCAACGTTTAAGACTGTCTTCATAAAGCACTAATGAGGGTTTTAAAGACAATTTTGTATTTTAGTACAAAATAAAATTAAAAAAAAGTAATTTTTTGGGGTAAATTTTAATTTTCTTAACTTTTTTTTCTTCCTACCTTTTCAGTGTCTGCAACTTGCTTTTCTCTCCTGTATCGAGGAATGGAAGGCAGCTTCTCCCAGGAGACAGGAGGCGGTGCCGTGTCTGCCCTGGGTCCACTTGGGCTACAATCAGTTCAAGAGCCGCTTGCAGAACTTCTCTAGGATCCTGGCTGTACACCCCAGTGTGGTCGACCCTCTTCTTAACCAGGATGGGATGCCCCATCCCGAGATGGTACAGTCATCACCAGGCGTTTTGTGATCCTCAGCCCTAACAGAGAGCTGTCTTCATTGAGTTAGTTTGTGTCCAGTGTCCTTTTGATTTCAGCTGGAGTGGGAAGTGCCAACTCAGATGGAATCCTTGGTGTTAGGAATAGACAGCTATGTTAGCAGCCTTACTAGTGGAGTTTAAATTAGCTTGCCATGCTTTTGTATTAATTAGTAGGGTGTGCTAATGGTCTGAGCCACAAGCATGGGAACCCCCTAGAGCTTGAGATCATCAATAGGGAATTATTCAGTGCTACATAGCAAAGCCAAATAGCTCCCAGATAATTTTCAAGTGTTACTGCTGCATTATGCTTACAGTCTGTGTGTGCATTTAGGTTTTAGACATCTTAGCTGCAATTGTGTGTGCTGAAGACCTGGAGAACCAAATGCAGGCAGCCCACCCGGAGATCTGGCTGCAGAAAGTGAAGAATCTTCGAATGCCAATTGAATTTATTTGTAAAGACAAGTCGTTACAGGGGAGTGCTACTTGGTGCCATCAGCTGCTAAAACAACTCAAGTATGTACTGCAGTTCTACTCATAGCCTTGATCTTTTGCCTTGCTGTTAGTACAGACTGGAAACTGTTCTGGTTCTGCTTTTCTCTGATGAGAACTTTGTATACATTCCCAGGTTCCAACTCAGGAGGGTTGTTATCAATTGCTAGATTGTTTTTCCTTTCTTTCCTTCCACAGATGCTCCCCTGAAGTCTAGCAGCATTATCCACTGCATTCCAGTTGCATTCAGGGCTGCTTTGAATCTTGTTTGTTTGGCATTAATCAGCAACGATTCCCTGCTTTATTATTGTAAAGACAGAGATGGGGAACTTTGCTGTGCCTGAGACAAGAGATTTCTCTCCCACAGTTCAGGCCAAGGGAGCTACACTGGTGTATCTTGCAGACCTTGTTTAGTTTAACTTAAGTGGGAACAAAAGTTTGGTTCCTTCTTTAAGTTACTTCCTATTCTAACGGAAACCAGAGATAAGATTTTTGTTGTGCTCTTTGTTGTGCTGCAGTGCTGTCTGCAGGACACTTTCCCATGTCATAAGCTCACTCGCTACATACTGCTGTGTGTTTTGTCCTTGACAGAAAGCCAGGCTTTGGTTAAGGGGCTGATAACCAAAAGGCAAATCTAAGAAGCTGCATGAGAATTGTACAAGAGCTGTAGCAGTGAGCATGAGAAGCAGATCTGATGCTGTTCTGCCTTTCAGACTCATAGCACAGCCACATCAGCTCTGAACTCTTAACTGTACTTCTGAAATCATGCTTTCCTTCCCACAGAACCTGCTGGAACCGTGTTTTCTGCATGTCTCTGTTTGTTGAACATGTATTGCTTGGTACCAGCGCTTTGATGCCAGAGGTTGAGAATATAGTGAAAAATCATACTTTGCTTCTTGCCAAGGTGAGCTAAGAGATGATTTCACCTCTTTCCTGTTTGCTTCTGCCAATTGTGTCAGCAGAGCTGAGCCATTCAGCATTGCCCTTTTCTTCTGCAGTGCTTTGTGGAGGATTCAGACATGAAGACTCATCCAACTTTTGTTGCAGTGATGAAAGTACTGTGCAGATGCAAGGAGGACGTCAGCAGCAGGCTCTACAGGTAGTGATGCTGAGACTATCTGTGCACAATCAGGGAGAAATATTGCCTATGTATTCCTGAGCATAAAAAGCATTGCATTCAATGTACTGAAAGCCAGATGGAGAGCAGTATGTTCTATTTTATTCTGCACCCTGGGGCTGAGTGGTTAGCCAACAGGTCTTAAACTTTCTTCTGTGATTGTAGTTGCAGATGAATGTCTTACTCAAGACTTCCTTGGTAAGACAGCATTGAAGCAATCATGTTCGCTGCTGTTCCTGACTTACAGGCATGATTTGAAGCCGTGTTCCATCTGCCATGGAGAGCCCAAGGATCCAGTGCGGCTGTGTTGCAACCATGCCTTTTGTGAGAAGTGCATCAGAGCGTGGTTAATTCCAGCACACATGCATTGTCCATTATGCAGAGTTGCTGTTGAAGATGATAATTTAACTGTTGACAAGGAGCTCAGGTACTCCTTCCTGTCTAAGGTATAAGCATTGCAGCGGGGCTGGTAGTGTAAGGAAATACACTTATAGGATGGAGGTGGAAGCTCTGCTCAGCTCTTCCTTGTCTGGGTTTAGATCCATCCATTTCCCCTTTATTGTTTCAAAAGAGGGGAGGAAGTTGCCTTTGGCCCACTTGATGGGGCTCATTGCAAAACACTGCAAGCTAAGGCAGCACTCAGTGGGCAGCAAGGCCCTGTTGGTGGCTGAACTGGATAACGGAGCTGCTGGTCACCTCAGATTGCTTTGTGGTAGTGTAGCAGACAGCTCACAGTGCGTGTATCTGGCATCACTCTGACAGCTAAGATCACAAGTGGCAATCTGATGTGGCCTTCTCACTCGGATGCTTTTGGAGAGTTATATAAATCCAGCCTTTTTGAAAGCTGGAGAAGAGCATCGCTTTGACTTTTGCCCATGCCTGCTTTGCTTCATCCATTATTTAACTGGTTCTGTATTTGAACGCCGTCCTAATGCTTTTTACTCTCTGCCTAGTGCTGCCATAGCAAAAAATGCCCTGTTCCGGCAGAGGTGCAATAACTTCTTCATAGATGTGGTTACCACCATGTGCTTTAAGGACAACGAGCCCCCTGACGCAGCAGTGATCCAAGAGCTCCTCAATCTGCTATTTGTGTACAGGCGCCTCCTGGGAGATTCAGGTGAGCTCTATTCGTGGAGCCTCATAGAGCTGATTCTCTTGGTAGCTTCTCTCACCTTCCCATCCCTCCCGTGTTCCCACAGATCGCCCTGCTACTTACACCAAACTTCTGTCCCCATTTGATGAGGAAGTGGATGAAACTCCCATTATCCGCTCAGTGATGCTGAAGCTTCTCTTGAAGTACAGGTGAGCACAGGCAGTTATTGGGTGTTACACTGCAGGTAGGGTGTCATGGTTCACCTTTTTCCATGGCATCATCAAATTGATGTTTGTTCTCCTTACTTCCCTACTGCTTGTTGAATTAGTACCACAGTAGGTGAAATTCATCCTGCACCTTTGTGTTAGTTGTGCAGCTAGGCTGACTTGAATGTGCTTTGTATGATGTATCTGATCAGTCTGTGCCAACACTTACCTATTTGCTCTTAACCTGGAGCTGTGCTGATTGTGGATGGCTCTTGCAGCCCTGGGGGAATGGCTGATGGCTTTTCAGATCAGTAAAGCAGCATTCCTGATCCACAGGCAATCAAAGACAACAATCTTTTGTATGCTTACACAGAACCCTCCCTTCACATAAGTTCCTCCACCTTCCCTTTGCAGTCAGAACATACAAAGAGCCATTTCTCCAGTGTGATTGTTTCCTAATTCACATTCCTGAAATAGAGCAGGTGATTTATGCCCTGGAAATCCTTATTTGTCATCTCTGATAAAAGCCTAGCTTGGAGGAGGAAGCTGGATGTTATCTGGTAGGAGGCAGTACAGTTGCTCTTCCATCACTTCCAAAGTGATCTCCACCTGTCTCATGGCCTTAACTGGTAGCTTGATCATGATTTAGTACAGCCACCAGCATCGCAGCTGTGATAAGAGTGTGTTTCTCTCTCCAATAGCTTCAGTGAAGTGAAAAATGACGTGCAAGATTACCTGTCCCGGGTTGAACGCTGCCACATCCTGGACAATAGAGATAAAAAAGAGCTCTACTTGCTTTTTGTCAACTGCTTGGAGGTAAGACTTTTGCAACAGAACTGGTACAGGGGGAAATTTAAGCCCGCTCCCCTCCCCCAGTAAGTTAAATTAAAGCACTTGTTCAGAACCTGCTCTCCAATACGTGGCTATGCCTCCCAAGGTTTTGTTTTTGCTGTGTTTCATAAATGCTTCTTTCTCTTGGGCACCTCACATAAGAATGTGTATTCTTGTGAAGGGAAAGGCTCTGCATCTTGGGACGTGTGAGTGTGCTCAGTGAACATGCTCTTCACTCTCATGCTCAGCTACACATGTGGGAAATATAGGAGAGCTTGGGTGTGTTGCTAAAGAAGTGTTTGGTGATGCAGTAGAAGTTTGGGATAAGCAGCAGAAGGATCCCAGGAAGGAGCTGATGGCAGTTGGGTGGAGGGTGTCATGAAAACCATTGGAGGTCTTTTGGCAAGGATGCACTGGATGTATACAGCACCAACACATGGGGTATCTGACTCCAGTGGTTCTGCTGCTCATGCAGTGTTCTGGTTCATCTTTAGGATTCTATGTGTGACAAGTCAGAAGGCAGCCTTGGATGTGAGAGTGTTAACTCATTGCCTGGAGACAGAGGCTTTCCAGAAAACTACCTCCCCAAAAGCAATCGAGGAGCTCCTCAGGAGTCATCTGTGGAATACCTGCAGGCAGTGGCTAAAGTTCGCTTGTACCTGACTAAGGCTGCAGAGCTGCTCTATGACATGTATAAGCTCACAGGTAAGTAATGATTGTGCTATCAAATGGAAATGTTGTAGACAATGAAAAGTTATCATGGGAGGTGAGCTGGGCACAATCAGTGTGTGTGCTGGTGTCTGGCTGAGACAGAGGGCTTCAGTAGTTTTCCTTTTCTAATGAAAGATAGATACGTGTCTACTGTAAGGCTTCTGGTTTTGTGGGCATCTGAAAAGGAGGAAGAAGTAATTCCAAAAAAGCAAGCCCTAAAAGAAGGTGTTGAGCTGCTTCTGTGATCCAATGAAGGAGATGAGCGCGTGAAGAATGGTCTTAGAGATGCTCACACAGTCCATAACGCATCAAAATGACTTCAAAGGGATTTCAGAGTCCAGCTCTTGCACTGAGGATGTCAGGCTAGTGGAATGTATGCAAAAGCTGCTCTTAAGGCATTCCATCACCTTGGGAGTTGAGTTAATGGAAAACCAATGTTAAGAAAAATGGAAGAGCTCTGGGAATTAACTACTTGGTTCCAAAAGTGTGTTAGGAGTCTTGTGTCCTATTGGAAACCTAGAGCAGATTTCCATGTAGTCTGAGAACACCTTGGAAATGACCTCATAAGTCTCAAGAACAGGTAGTGGGCCAGAGTCTGGCTGAGGGAGCACTTTAGATGAGGAACAAGGTAGGATGTATTTTTTGCTTTTTCCCCTCCAGATCAAGACCAGGTAAAGGAGAAGAAACGTTACCTGGAGAATGTGAGGGTGTTCTGTGGACTCACCAAGAATGACTGGCACAGTGTTTACCTGATCCGGAAAATTGCCCATCTGTATGGGATGGAATTTGCTCAGAAGCTTGTGATGGAGGAAAGGTTCAACTGGGTGTTCCCAGTGGAAATTCTGCGACAGGTAAAGAAGAGGGGTCTCCTTGGAGGTGGCTCACTGCTGTTAGTCCTGTTTGTTCCAGTGCTGCCTGGCTCTGGGGAACTTGCCACAGTGCGAGATCTATTTGGGTTACCACGCCTGTGTGCTGCCTCTTTGTGAAGGCTGAAAGGCCACATCTACTGGGAGAAATGGTTCCTGCAAAGAGCAGGTTTTGCCTTGTCCCCTGGCTGGTTAACATCCACAGTGCTCACTGTGTGCTCTTCCCTTTGCAGGTACGGAGCAGTCAGTCTAACCCCATTGATCGTTACCTGGCGTGTGGCAAGAACTACAAAGTCCTGCGTGATGCTGTGGGGAAAGCCATGATAGAGTGCAAGCTTGAGGGACTTTCAGAGGCTGAGAAGGTAGGGAATGTTCTTCTCACCATAACCCTCTCATGGATTCTGGGTGCCCAGCGTTGATGCTTTTTATGTTGGTGTTGGCAGTGTCTCTTTGCAGTGGAGATGCCTGGGTTGCCTTTGCTTGTGGAAGCTGCTGTGGCTTATCCTGGCTGAGGCGCAAACACTTGCTTTTATCATGCTCTGGCACCCATAGCACTGAGATTCAGTGGGTTGCCTCATCCTTGCTATTCATCCCCTCTAATAAATGCAGGTTGATTTACAGTGAATGTTTCATGCACCTTGTAGCCAACTGCCAGCTGAGGAGGTAGTCAGAGCAGTTTTATGCCCATTCCCTGCCTGCCCATATCTGCCTGTCCTTGTGCCTTGCCTTGTAAAATCAACCAAGTGTTTTCAGTGCAGTTGTAACCTTTCTCCAATACACATTTTGTGTACGAGAGCGTTCGGGATGTTTGACAAAAACCCACCATTTGAATTTCTCCACATGACACAATGCATTCACTGGTGGCGATCTGTTCCATCACTTGTGTGTTGATTTGAAGGCAGGGAAACTCAGGGTGCTGAACTGTGAGATCATAATTCTGGCTAGATGAGAATAAAATACTGAAGTTTGATATCAAATCAGCTGGAGGGCTCAGATTACTCTTGTGGCTCAGACAGTAAGTTCTGCATCATCCCTTCTTATGTGGGGAGAGCTTTAATGCAGACCAACCAATGCAATAACCATCTGAATCCATGTGAATGTTCAGCCATCACAGCAGTTATCTCTTCTCCACTCTATCATTTCATCTTTTCCAGGCCTCTGGCAGCACCCCAGCTGTCCATCTGCTCCTGGCTATTTTCAGAGAGGTCACTGCCCTGTATGGATGCAGTGACTCAAGTTTTCATCCCAAACAGCAGGTAAGATGCTGCCCTTTGGGGGGCTTGTGACAAATGTGGCTTCATCAGTGAGATATGAATCATTGGTGGAAGAACTTTTTGTTCTGGCTTATGGCCCTGGTCAGGGCAAGGGGAAAGTAGTTTAAAAGTGGGGAAAAATGCAGCATGAGAAGCAGCTGCTCATCCTCCTCCGTTTGATGGACAATATCATGGTGGTTTTATTTCTTTTTAAATGTGTGCTTTCAGCAAACTTGTGCTCTGGCTGAGTTCATCCAAAACTCCAAAGTCCTGAGTTCTCCAGACCTGCAGAACTTTGCGATGTCTCTTGCCATGAATACATTGCCATCTGTTCTGAGTGTGGATCCTCAAAGCTTCAGCAATAACGGAGCACTCATTGAGATGGCTGTTCATACTATGGCTGTCCTGCTGTGTGGGCAGAACCCCATCCTGCAGCCACTGAGGAATCTGGCATTCTCCCCACACACCATGGAGGTAAAGAGATCAGCACATCAGTAATACTTCTATTCATCTACTGGGCCCGCTGTAATATCACCATAGCATCAGAAGGCACCAGCTCATTGTTTTAGTTGTGGATTTCTGATGGGTATTTCAGTGTTGTTGGCATTAAATAGCACAGCACTGAGCTCTGGACTGGCACCTTTTCAAAGTACTTCTGCAGACTGAGCAGTATCAGGCAAATACTTGTGCTGATGTTTGAGAAAGTCTGAAAGCAGTT
This sequence comes from Coturnix japonica, assembly GCF_054131305.1. NCBI lineage: Eukaryota > Metazoa > Chordata > Aves > Galliformes > Phasianidae > Coturnix > Coturnix japonica. The sequence continues at coordinate 5,690,006 of NC_140685.1, forward strand.
GGCTGATAGTAGTGTGGAAACCTGTGTGTCCTAGAGGGTAACAGAGCCATAGGCTGTGAAAATAGAAGGATTTGCTGCTTGGTTTCTTCTGGCTTTCCAGATGTAAGGAAACACTAGTAGATGCCAGGGTGCATGAGGTCACTGCAAGAGGAATCCAGTTTAGGATGTGTGCGTGCAAGTCTTGACAGTATTGAGGGTAGCATTTGAAAACATACGCATGCATCACACCCTTCATCTGCACTACATCTTTTAGATACTGCGATGGGGAATGAAGACAAGGTAACAGTGGGGAGCTGCTACAGTAAAGAACCAATCCAGACATTCATTTGTCACCTTTCTTACTCTTTAGCACTCTTTTCTGCCTACGATGCCGGAAGATATGGTGGCTCAAGCAAGAGCTTGGCAAGGACTGGCTGATCTGCACATGTACAGTAAGTGCTTCTGACTGGCTTTGAAAGAAACTGAGGATAACTCCTTGTTATTGGAGGAAGCAATTCCTGATAAGAGGATAGACATCATCTTCTTCATGGTTTGGGTTATTTTTCAGGCTTCCATTCCATGTTTTTCAAGGGGAAAAGCAATAAAAGCTTCCTCTAGTTCCTGCACGGTCCTTTTGCACTCTGTTGGGCTTTGGGAACTTCAGTGTTTTCTATTAGGCCTTGAAGCATATTTCTAGTTCTAAGGTGATGGTCCCCATGATAGGAAATAACGGGGGCTTCATAAATAGCTCTGTTAACACTGTTCTACTTTTTTCTTTCTTTGTAGTATGTCCAAATGGCCACCCCTGCACTGTAGGAGAGGTAAGAGTTTGAGATTGGTAGGTTTTCTTTTTATTTTAAAGCAAGTAACATTTGCAGCAATAAACTTCCATGTTTTAGTTATTGCTGAAGTTCTTTTGTACTGCATTTCGTCCTATAAACTCTCTGCATTGCTGGCCATTTTGCTGCTGTAATGTAACATTTAAACCAGACGGTACCATAAATCTGGGCAATAAATCAGCCAGAGGTTGTTTGTCCAGCATACAGCAGCCTTCAATATAAGCAGCTACACTCTGGATCTTTGCTTCTTACTCTGGAATTCAGTGTTCTCTTTTTTGTTCTTTGCTAGTGTGGCAAACCCAAGCAAATTGGCCGTTGTATTGAGTGTGGCTCAGAAGTCGGAGGGATTAATTATAATCCAGTGCCTGGCTTTCAACAATTATGGTATGCTTTGATTGATTCACCTTCTCAATACTGAATGATATAGTGTGCTTTCAGAACAAAAGTTATTGCCCCATGCTGAAAGGTGGCACATGGGGTTCCCTCCTAGCTCATGCATTGGCCTCTTGGAAGAAGAGGCTGAGCCATGAGGGGTGCTGGTAGAGCTCTGAATTTCCAAAAACTACATTAAAATAAGAGCTTGTTAAACTTTTAGTTGAAGCTTTTCAACTCTCCGTTTGTCCAAGCTGATGTATGTTATGTGGTGCTATAGTGGAGCAGAAAGCTACGTGTTGTTAGCTGGCTCATCAAGGCAGTAGAGCTCTTACCTAAACTGCAGGAGCTACAACTTGTGCTCCTTCCTCCTTCTGTGGATTTGCACTTCCAGCCCTTGCATAGAAATGGTGATGTCTCAAAGTCTAACAGTAGTGGCTTTTCACCTGTCCTTCATGGTGCTGACTAAACCCCTGCAGGGCTGGACATTGCCCCTTTCATAGACTACATAACAAGAAGAGATGCCCAACAAGAAGAAATCAGGCAACAAAACTAAGGGAATTATCTTATTTGCATACAAAGCTTATTGAAATTCTTCATTCCTCTGCAGCACTCTTAATTGGTACCTTTTATGACATTCAGAGAGCTCATGAGCAGAAAGATATTACTGGGTATTGATAACCTTGTGTGTTCTCTTGTCAAGGCAAAAATGACCGTACATATGCTTTCCAACAGGAATAGTGGAGACAGAACTCAGACTGGCCACGTCCTTGGAGATGCACAGCATAGAAGAGAGCAGGGAGTGTCTGATCGCTCCATGTCCCCTGCTGTCTTCATGCTGATCCGCTTGCTCACACATTTAGCGATGTTGCTGGGAGCCACAAAAGACCCTCAGGTATCTCCTAGTGGTAACTTCAAGCGGCGCATTAAATGTATTGAAATCTGTGTGATGCTGGTCCTTTTTATCCCACTGCCTATTGACCAGGGCAGTCTTTCAAGGCACAAGACCCAAATTCACTCCCCTCCTTGCCTAGTGATGGTGTTGGTTTCATTGGTTTCATATGCTTGCATACCTGCCTTAATTTGTTCAATAGTCCTGTAGGGCAAAATAGAGCTGGTAAGACTGCAGTTCTGCATTGATCTGGGCTGTGTTGGCTGTACTCATTGTCACCTTTTGTCACTCTTTAGTCACTGAGAAACATTATCAAGCCAGCAGTGCGCGACTCGGTGACCTTCCTGCAGCAGCACATCCAGGAGGACCTGGCACAGCTGACAAGAATTTTGGGCAAGAGCGTGGATGAGGCTATCAGCATCCTTCATCTGGTCCTAGGCAGCCTTCTGAAGGACCCCTACCAGCACCCAGGGCAGTGTAAGGAAACTATCAGCCATATCTCATCTACAAGCTGTGTTGGCATTTTAAAGGGCAGCAGTTATTTTGCTTCTTTGGTAAAGAACCATTCCCGACAGGCAGTAGCTGAGCTGATGAGGAAGATGCAGGAACATAAGGCTTGTTTCTCACTCTAGGGAGTGAAGGAATTTCAGCTGTGTACTTCTATTTAGGTTGAGTTCAGGGGGGTTTGCAAGATTTGACAAGTAGTTCTGAAAAGGAATTGTGGAATAAATAGCCTCATGATACACTGACAGAGTTCTCAGCTCACAAGCGGAGGTGCTGCTCAAAGCACAGTATTGTGTATAATCATATACTACTCCTTAAATGACTGCCAAGGAGTTAGTTGATGAAATAGGGGTGGCAGATTATGGCTAGAAGTAGAATCTGGAGTTCAAGTTGACATGAGTCATTGTTGTATGGTGATTTATATGGAACAGCTGTATTTTCAGTGTGTGACAACACGGGCCATTATTCAAGTTCTGTTCTTTATTCTGTCGTTGCTCCTGGTCTGACCTTGAACAAGTTGTTTAACCTCTCTGGGATTCTGAATGACTCGTATAAATGGCTGCATCATTTGAATTGAATGACTGAAGTCTCTAAAAGGCTGAGATTACTGTGTGCTGCTCTGGATAATGCTCCTCTGTTGGACTCAGATGCTCATTCCAGGACCTCTGTAATTGCTCCTGGCTTACCATGCAAGCTTGCAAGGATGCCACATCTAGAAGCTAAGGGAATCTAAGCTCTTTTTGCAACTGAAGTGTTACAAGCATCACTCGTATATTTCTGTTACAGGGCCAGTTCAGTTTGATGATGTGCTTTCCACCAAGGAGAAAAGAAATAAATGGGAAGAAATTGTTGCAAGAACTGTTATTATTCCTGAATTGGAGGTGAGAAATTTGTTTGAAGAGATTTCAGCAGCCACTTCTTCAGAAATCTGACCTGCTGTAATGCCTGCGTTCCCCCTTTCATCCAGCTGTTCCTAAACCTGAGCTATTTAAGGGTTTAGGCCAAGCTGCCATTTCTGATAGGATGTCATTCTTTTATGCAGGGCTTGGATAAGAAACTTCTGAAGTTAAATGAGCAAATTCAAGAGGATGAGAGAATCTCTTCCAATCCAATAGTGAAAGTAGTTTATGGAGACCCAGCGACTTTCCTGTCCCAGCTGCCCAAGGACAGCCACATACATCACTCTAAGATGTGGAGCAGCCGAAAGAGGATTTCAGTGGAGAACCTGGGCCATGTAGTCCAGCAAATGAATGCTAAGGACACGGTCCCACTCCTGTGGAAGTTCCTGCAGAAGGTGAGTGTGATACAGGGGTGGGACCCCACAATGCTTGGATATCTGCCTGCAGATTCAGAGGCCAGGGTATTGCTGCCCTAGCATGAGCAGCAACATCAAACTGGAAAAGAACAGTAAAAATTGCACAGAAATGATTGGGAAGACAAAACCAAAATTGAGAGGTGTTCTAGCATTTGGTTATAGTGCCTTCCTCATCATAACCTTTGATAATCTTGAACTGCATGTGTTAAATATATACATTTTTTCTTTGTAACGTCTAAGAAGTAATTCAGTGAAAGTATTCAGGATTAGGTTTTGTCCAAGGATGGCTTTACTCATGGGGTCCCGTTTTCCCCCTCCAGGAACCAGAACTGAGGTTGGTTAAATGTCTGCCGGAGATTCTGGCTCTTCAGCGAGACTTGGTGAGGCTGTTTCAGAACACATCTGATGCCAAACGCTGCACGATCAGAGAGTTCCTCAGTGAGCCCCTCTCAGGTGAGAAGAAGATGCTGCCTGAACTGTAAATTAGTGAAATTAAAAGTGCTTTAAAAATGATTGCTTGGATAATCCAGCTGATAATGAAGGTGAAAACTCCTGTGAAGCTTACAGTCTTTTCCTTGACGTTAGAGGTTTCTCTTTTAAAAGCCATGAAGTGGTTTTTAAGGGAATTATAAGCGCAGGAAGGGTGGTTACAAGGGGCAGGGATGCTGTTCAGAGATAGGCAAGGTGAATGCAGCTGTGGGTATGTTGAATTTCTGAGCTATGCCCTTGAGTAGGGCCTTCCTAAAAGGTATGAGGGATGTCTGTCCTTTCTGGTGATGGAGAGAAACAGTCTGTGGCAAATCCCTTCAATTATATTGATGTACAATTGCTTCTGTTCTTGAGTACTTACAGAGCAGTACTTAAAGGTCATGCAGAGTCAGACTGAGTTTTGTAGCTTTTGAATAGCGGTGCTTTGAAAACTCTTGTATTACTGGTTTTCGTGGTGTTGCCAGTAAGAGGTGTTTCCTGTTTCTGGTGTTCCCAGATGTGATGTGGGTTCTGTTAAAGAGGAGAGTCGATGTGTTTCTGTCAGTTTGGAACAAGCTGAGGTCATCACTGGATACCAATGGTGAGTACTCTTCTTTCCTAGTACTGTTCTGAGGGGAAATGAGGAAGTGCCTGCTGTCAGGTGGGGTTCCTTCAATATAACTGGTGGGTTTCTCCTATCAGTTGCTAAAATGCATCCTCAAAACTGACCTTGGTCACTTAGAGCCTCTCCTTTCAGCCCAGGAGATGCTTCTTATTGTGGGTTTTGGGCCACCTCAAGGAGCTTTCAATGCTTTTTATTTCAGGGGAAGTTAAACTTCCTAAGGGCTATTGTGATGCTGACCTGACCCTGGACAGCAAGCTTGAGGTCCTTCTGCCACGTCGACAGGGACTGGGCCTCTGCTCCACAGCCTTGGTCAGTTACCTCATCAGCCTGCAAAATGACTTCATCCATTCGGTGAACAAACATATCAAAGAAGACGACCAGTACGTTGCTCTTGCAGCTTAGTCCGTTTTATCTCGTGCTACCACACGCTCTGCTTTCCCTGCTTCATAAAGGCTCATCATTGTAAACAGAGACCATTTTTTACCCCCCCTCTTCTTCAGGTACTTGATCAGTCCATCAGAAGTGGCTGACCTTCACTTGGTCAGTTATGAGGTTGAGAGAGACTTGATCCCTCTGATCTTATCCAACTGCCAGTACAGTATGGAGAAGGGAGGGGAGACGTTGCAGCACTTTGATCTGGAGAGGATCCAGCAGCAAGTCATCAGCAAGTTCCTGCAGGGGAAGCCACTCATCACCCTAACGGTAGGACAAGGCGCTAGCTATGATGTTTCTAGACAGCCAGAAAACAGCTAGCAGGCAACTAGCTGCTGCCTGGCCTGCAGTTGTCTGCAGGGCTCTGATGATGTGCTGGCTGATGCTGGAAGCCCTGCAGTGTTTGCTGCAGCAAAGCATACGCTGCAATGGGGTTAGTGATGTGACAGAGCTCTACAACAAAATGTTTCTCTCTTGACAGGGAATACCCACCCTCATTTACAGACACGATCGGAATTATGAAGAGCTATTTAATGATATCAGGAATAAGCAGCGTCTGCATCAGGTGGGTTTCTGCCCCGGAGGGAACAGGGCAAGCATGTGACCCCATAAGTGCTAAGAAGTGTCAGGCTTGCTTTGCCCATCTGCTTTGAAGACTTGCTTGCTCATCTGTTGGCATGCCTTGAATGTGTATACCGAAGTTGTCTTTCATCAGTTAGGATTTACAAAGCAAAGATGTAGATGTTTTCAGTCTCCTAAATCCGGGGCTCTGTCCTTGTCTGGGACTCCAGCGACTTGAGCAGCAATAAGGAGTGGTTCTAACTAACACTGCTTTGACTTCATGGTTTTTCAGAGTGCGCTTCCCAGCTCTGTGATGAACGCCATCACTGGGGAGCTGCAGTCTTACAGTGATGTCTGTGATGCTCTGTCCGTCACTGAAATTGCCTTGGAATTTCTGGCCATGGCTGGAGAGAACACTGAAATGCTTCTGACTGACTACATTGAGAATGTTCTGCAGATGGGAGATCAGACAAACCTTCATGTACTGCAGGTGAGTCCTGAGAGTGTGGGTTGGAAGGGACCTGAAGGATGGTCTGGTTCCAACCTCTGTGTAGGTCAGTGTTACTTTGCCTTCTCATGTGGTTTCTTCCTTAGTGGGCATCTTGCTTGTGCTTGTAACTCCTCTGCAGTTTTGCCCTGCTTGGGGAAATGTGGAAGGAGAACAAACTAAACACAGCCCTCCCATCCACTTTCTTTCAGGCCCTGAAACGATGCCACCTAAAGCACATCATAGCCCTGTGGCAACTTCTCTCTACCCACAAATCTGAGCAGCTTCTGCGCCTCAAAAGGGTAAGATTCTCAAATGAAGTTGCTTATTGTGTGGGGGTTTTGGTTCTTCAATTTGTTCTCTCGCTGCGTTTTTAGGATCCTTTTGAAGACATCAGTACAGAATACAAAGCTGATCTCAGCCCAGAGATGGCCAAGCTCCTCAACACCTACCTTGTCCATTCGAGGCTGGAAACCTTCCTACAGGAGCTCCATAAGATGATCATCCTGAAGCTGAAACGTGTCAGATCTGCGGATGAATTCAGACCCACGTGGGGGTAAATGGATTTGTGCAGTCCCAAATAAGCCATGCTTAATACCAACCTCAGCTTCTCTGCTGCTATGAAAATGCCTTTGATGGAAACAGTTCTGTTAGCAAATGGTTGCTCTGCTGGCCACGCAGTATGAGTGTTGCTGTTAGGGATATGCAGCCAGTTGTAAGCTGCCCTGTGTATTTCTGCCTCTTACAATGGGCTGTTTGGGGAATACAGCTGCTCAGCACAGCATGCCTTAGCTTCCTGTACCCACAACTTGACCCTAACAATGTGATTCCAACCAGCAGCCATCCCTCTTAGGGCTCCTTAACCCACTGAATGCTGTATCCCATCTATTAACACTACTTTTACTCTTGGATTTCCAGCGTGAAGGAATCGCTCATTCCTCTCCTTGATGACAAAGACTTTGAGCTGGCTGCGGAGCTGCAGGACGCGTTCCCAGATGAGATTCACCTCTCCCACATCGCTGCCACCTGGAAAGCAGCCGCCGTCTTCAAGAGGGAGCGGAGGGAGAGCTAAGGGTGCCCACACCGCCCTATATGTGCACAGGGGCTGCAGTGCCTTTATTGCTGGTGGTGCCAGTGAAGTTTGGGAAATTCAGGGATTGGTGTTTTTTTATTTTTTGGTGTATTTTGGTGGGTTTTGTTGGCTTTTTTTGTGGCTTTATTTTTTGGAAGGGGTGCAATCAGTGTGAAGGTGAGATGCTTTAGTGCAGTAGAAGAGTGGAGGAGGAGGAGTCTTTCTTCTCTCTGATGGATGAAGATGGATCTTTTGGAAGAGCGATGCTCGAAGAAGATGGGGGAAACTTTTCCAAGCTCTGTGTTTATAGGGAGGTTTTGTACTCCTGGTTTCTCTTAGCACTCAATCAATAGGTGCTGGGCTGCCTCTCCCAGCCCCACACGGCCCCTTTTTTGGTCCAGAACCGAGAGAAGAAAACAGAACCCAACCGAACCGAACCATTCCTTCGCATCCATTCCATCACTGCCCTCTATGCACCGGGCAGGCCCGGTCTGTTCCTCCCCGCCGCTAGGTGGCGCTCTGCGTTTCTCAATAAACCACGGAAGTGCGCTCGAACCGCCGTCTCTTTCCGCCCTCCTGCTCCGAGGGGGTTCGTGGTGTTGGGGGGGGGGGGGTTCGGTTCGATCCGCCATGGCGAAGATGGGCCCGAAAGCGGTTCCGCCCGCCACGCTGCGCCGCTGGGAGCGGTAACGGGGCCTAAGCGGGATGGAGGAGGAGGGGAATGATGGTGGGTTGGGGCTGGGAGCAGGGTGCTGAGCTGTGCGGTTCCTCACAGCGAGCAGGCCCGGCTGCGGGCCGCTGTGGTACCGGAGGATACAGAGAGGTGGCAACGGGAACCGGGCTGGGCCGGACTGCAACGGGTGGGAGGCGTGGATCTGTCCTACGTCAAAGGAGACGACGGCAGCGCCTGCGCGTCCCTGGTTGTGCTCAGCTATCCCGGCCTCGAGGTAACGGCGGGGCGGGGGCACGGAGCCGCTTTGTGGTTCGTTAATGATGGGGAGGAGGAGTTAAAGCTGTGGGGTGAGCTGGGGGATGCCCAGCTTGATGCTGGCAGTCCTTTAGATTGACACGGCCCAGTGGGAGAGATCCAGAATGCGATGGAATGATGAAGTATTGAGAGTTAAGGATGTAAAGCAGAGCTGTTTGCAGCCTGCAGGTTGCTGTCAGTGCCATCTCTGTGCTATTAGGTGCTGTACGAGGATTACCGGATGGTGGCTGTGAGTGCCTCGTACGTGGCTGGATTCTTGGCCTTCAGAGAGGTCCCTTTCCTGGTGGAAGCTGTTCAGAGACTTGAGCAGGAGAAGCCCGAGCTCAGACCTCAGGTGTGGCACGTTCCCTTATCCCAAGTAGGCTCAGAGTCTGCCTGTGTTGTGCTGGTAGAGCACACAGCACAGCACTGAAGTTGCACTGAAGCAGCTGGTGTGATTTCCTTGGGGACTGGGGATGCTGAGCCAACATCAGTCAGGTCTGCTTTGGCTTTGGGAGTCCTATTCTGTGTGGGTTTTCTTTTGTCTTTTTCAGGTGCTTCTTGTAGATGGGAATGGCCTGCTCCATCAGAGAGGTAGGGCTGCACTGGAGAGCTCTGTTCTGCCAGCATCTGTTTGAGAATCTAATCTTCTGGTCTCCAGCAGTTACAATGCTGTCATCTTGGTAGGGTTTGGTGTGGCCTGTCACCTGGGAGTCCTGACAGATCTGCCATGCGTTGGAGTGGCCAAGAACCTCTTGCATGTGGATGGCTTAGTCAAGGATGAGCTGCACAAAGAGCAGGTGAAGCCAGGTTGGGAATTTTTCCACTCTCTTACAGCCCTAGAGAACCAGGACAGTCATGATTATGTACTTTCTCACTGTGTACTTTCTGACCTTGAGTGTTTTTATGCCCTAGATTCGTTCCCTGCAGAAGAAAGGAGATACTTTCCCTCTGACAGGCGCTTCAGGGGCTGTCCTTGGTATGGTAAGACACAGGGAGTTTCCTGTTTGCTTGGCCATCGTATCTTCTAGCTTTGTGTAGCTGGGAGCACCGGGGGATGTTTGAGCAGGTGACCAGAAGCACTGATTTCCCTTTTCCAGCAGCTCAGACATCCATAGAAGGAGCTGGTGGTTCAGGTGTTGGGTGTGTTCACATACGGGGCTGTGACACCTGAGGTGCTGTGTTCCAGCACACTTTTCTTGAACCACAGCGTTAAGGAGAGGTGTCAACTCTGCAGCACCTTTCCAGGATGCAGTGTAGAAGGATTCTCAGAAGAGAATTGCTCAGGAAACAGGTGTAAGAAACTTCCTTTGTCTGCTGTTAATGTCAGCATAGTCTGTATTCACACATCTCACCACTTCCCAGAGCAGCAAGAGGCATCTGGGGGTCCTGGGGGTCTGAAAGGGCAAACAATCCCTGTAAAGAGATGCTGTAAAGCAGAACATACAGAAGACTGGGTGTTACCAATCACAGACCCACCTCCTGCTTCCTGAAGGCAGCTAACTAGCCTGTGATTCATCTGCCACTTTATAATTGTTTGAAATAAGCCTCTTAAGGATTTGATCTCCATTGTTTCTTAATGCACAGGCCCTGCGAAGCTGTAACAACAGCTATAAACCCCTGTATATCTCAGTGGGCCACCGGATATGCCTGGAGACAGCCGTGCATCTGGTCAAGTCCTGCTGCAAGTACCGGATCCCGGAGCCCATCCGCCAGGTAGAAAAGCAAGGGAGCTGAGGAAGGGGAATGCAGGTCTGGGGCAGGGAAGGAAGGCAAGTAGTCAATGGAGGGAGTGTGGCAGCTGTGGATGCCAAGCCTGTGTTTTAGAGTCCCAGTTTGTAAGTGACAGTTCTGCAGTGGGCACCTTTCTTGCTGGCCTGTTCTCCTCAACCTGTTGTCTTGTTCTTCTTGTTCTTGTCCTTCCATCTTCCTCACTTCTTGCTTTGACGCAGTGCTCAGAAGCTCACGCAGCCTTCACTGCAGACCCAGCCTGACTGATGTCTCGGTTCCTCTCTGCAGGCAACTTCAACAGTGCTGGTGTTGTTAATACAGAAGAGCTGGAAATGCAGTTCTTCTCATGCTTTGAGCCTAGCACAGCCCGCAGTGCTGCTCCTGTGGGCTTTTTCCTGTTACTGCACTATGCAAGGAACTGCGGGCTCTGAGGCGGCAGGCAGCCAGTAGGTGACAGCACTGGATCACATTCAGTGAGCCGCAGCTGCCACCTAGGCTTTGCTTCATGCTAATTAAATCACAGCAGCGCTTGGAAAAGGGATCTGGAGAAGCGTAAAGCCTTCAGGACTTTTAGCCTGACAAGTAGGTCTCCCCTTGGGGTCACCCTGCTGTTAGCAGCTTGGGTGTACCTGACCCAGTGACTGCGTGGGGGAGCAGGGTCTGTTCAGATGTCCCTGTTGGTAATGGTGCTCTGGAACACAGCAGTTCACGGTGCTGCACCTCTATGCTTGTTAGGTACCTGACCACCTTTGCTCTGCAGCTCCTCGCAGCAGCACCAAGATGATCCTGCTGAGGGCTGTTAGGCTGGCTGTGCACACAGGAGCTTTTCCTCAGCACTGCAGTGTTTTCTGAAAACAGAGTATTGAGTCTGTAGTTATAAAACAGACAATCTAACACCTTGGAGCAAAACAAACCTTGAGGCATCCATTCCAGAACTAGAGTTTCTGATCTCATAAACCACTACCTGCCAGACGGGAGTAGGCTGATAGATCTTCTTATGTAACCTCTTCCAGCAAGGGACAGATGCCTCCGCAGAGCTCTAAGCTTGCTCTGCAGTTGGGCAGAGGGGAAAAGCATTCCCTTTGGAAACAAAAAAAAGTGTCTTGGAGCCTTTCATCAGCTTAATTTAATTCCTAGCTTTTTCCAATCCACTGACTGTGACCTTTTTATTTCAAGTGATGGAAAGAAATGCTGTTGTGTTCCTCGCAGAGAGATTAAAAATTCAGGAGGAAATGAATGTGTTTACTGTAGAGGTAAAGGAGTGGTAGCAGAAAAGGACACTTAAATGTCCCTTTCCGTGGCACATCTCTCCATCACACCTCTTTATGGTAATTGTCATAGGTCTTGATGCAGGGCTGTGCTGGAAGCCTCAGCTTGAGCACCTGAAGCAGGAATTAAGCAGAAGGCTGTTGGGAGTCCTGCCTTGTATGACTTCCTTTTTGCTCCAGAGCAGATTTGCAGACCTGGTGGGTGATATGCTTCTAGCATTCTCAGTGTGCAGTGAAAGGCTTCTGGAGTGTTAGCACTTGGTTTGTAAGTTCTGGCAGCCCCAGAAGTGTAGTGAACTGCAGATAGCTCAGCCGCCAGTACCTTTTTGAGGTGGTGTTTACAGCTTGTAGGAACACACTGCCATTCTGCTGCATGTGTACTGCTGTCAGCTATTGTGGCAGCTTAAACCTCCCCCTTTCATAGGGGTCAGGCCTATGTAGGTTCTTATGGCATGAGACTGATTTGCATTCAGCCCACAGTGTGGTCATGTTGGCAAAGGATCTGGCTGCGATACAGGTGAGAGGGGTGATCTTTCAGAGAAAGCAGAGAGCAGTTGCTTATCACCTTCAGTAAATATTTACATCCTGCTTAGTCCACCTTCCATGTGCAGGGCTGAGCTGGGAGAATTTAGTTTGCGAGCAGATGATTTCTTCAGCCAGACAGCTGGTGAGATTTTGAGACAGAGGGTTGGTCCTTTGGAGCTATCCAGGCAAAGGTCAGTACCTCTGAAGTCAATACCAGTTGAAGCAGGCAGAAAGTGTTGTCTGAGAACAGTAGGCAAAGCATTCAAACTGGAACAGTGGCAAGCTCTCCTGAGAGCATCTGCCCTTGTCTACTTCTAGCAGGGGTCAGAAGCCCTCTCCAGTGTTTGTCCACGCTCTGAGCCTGCTCAGACTCAGGATCCCCATACACAGTGTGGAAACAGAAGCTTTTAACACTCTCCATCTGATAAAGATTGCTCTGGGACCGATTCTTCTGCCTCTTGCTGCTTCAGCTTCCTGCTTGGCTTCACACCAGCCTCCAGCTCACTTGATGATCCTTTTAGCTCCAGCTGGCATCTTGCCCAGCTGGTTCCTGCTGGTCCAAGAGGTGGCTGGTGGGGCAACCTGATGTTGCTCCAGCCCACCACAGAGGACAGAAGTCAACCAGGCCACAGCTGTGAACTTCTGCAGGTGGTATCATGTGGAGTATCACTTACAAAAGCAAAATTGAGCAATTAGCCATCACCCTCTTTCTATGTGGCATCAGCACCTGCTGCCCTGCAGGAACATCAGCATCTCATGTCCAAAACTCTTATCTTGAGATGTAGCCCCCCTGTACAAGCTTGCTGGTCACCACCACACCTCATAGAATAGCCAAAGCAACAATTCCAGACCCTAATGCCAGCACTAGGCCTGGCTGAAAATAGAAACAATCTGTGAGGATTATTACTGGACAGTTATCCATCTTATTGATTAACCTCTTGGTTAATACGCTGGGTTAAGCTGTCTCTCAGCAGTGTGTTAGGAGTGAGGACCGGGCAGTAATTTGCCACCTGGGTGAGCATTAGCTTATGTTACCAGCAGAACGTGGTTTGGGCTTTTTCTTACCTGGAAACATAGTTGTTAGACCTGACTCTTGCTACCCTTGGTCTCCCAGCAGGGACTCTTTTGAACAGCCTCTTTCCCTTGTTGTAAAATGCATCACGTAATCTCTTATCCTGAAGAGTGATCAAAGTTATTTGTCAGTTCAGTTATGAAACTGTCCAATTATAGAGAGAAGGGGAAAAAAAACTCTCCCAAACAAACCAGCCCTTATGTAACTATTTCTCATTCTTGAGCTCGCAGAATTGTTAAGCAGTGGTGGAGCTGCATTTCCAGCAGTAAGCTGGCAGAGCCTCCACCTGAGAAGCTGGACTGGGAGCTGCTGGGATGGATGGATGGATGGATGGATGGATGGATGGATGGATGGATGGATGGATGGATGGTGGGGAGCTCTTCTGGGGCATGGGAGAGACTTCAGAAGGAGCAGAGACAAGAGTAGTGAATGCTTCAAGGACAGCCACTGGGGATGTGCTAACCCACTTTATTAGGATGATCATTATATTCTGTGAAGCTTTTCCAGCTGGGAAGGTCACAGACTGCTTTTTAAGTAGAGTGAGGCACTCTTTCTTTGAGGTGGGGCACAGCAGCTGTTCTAAAATGTCACGGGGTAGCAGCGTTCTTGAGAAAGGAAGGCTCTGGAAAAGGAAAAAACTTGAAGGGAATGTTAAAATCAACTACCAGTTCTCAAAGTTACCAAGAGCTCAGGGTCTGGGTGCTTGTGATGGCACTCAGGAGCCTTGTGCTGCTATGGAGCAGCACTGGAAGCTGAACAGTATCGCTTCTAGGTGATAAGAACATCCAGTAAGTGTCCAGCATTGCTTTCTACCCCTCCTGGGATTTCTGCTGGTGTTCTTGCCCTGCTCTGACTGCGTGCTGTCTTGTGCTGTTGATAAGGTGCAGCAGTTCAGTTCTCCTGGTGTTCCCAGGTGGTTTTGTGTATATCAGAAGCATAAGAGAAGATGGCTGCTGGCAGGAGCAGGGGTTTGATGATGGCTCTGAGCTTGGCTTCAAGGAAGAGGAGGGCAGTAAACCAACACTTGGTAGAATCTCAACATTACACCTCTTAATTGTGGCCCCAGGAGAGTTTGTACTAGAAAGCAGAGCTCGTAGCACTGATACAGTCTCATATATTTACTGCTCCCCTTGGCAGTTTTGCTTTTGGTCTCGCAGGCTGGGGCAGTGTGAAAGGTGTGTCAGTCAGTTGCCTTGCTGCCAAGAAGTGGCAGAGCTGCGGCTGTGCTTGTGCCTTGTCTCTGTTTGTGTTTACTGGATGTTTTTACCTGCTTTAGCTGCATAATTACTATCACACAGCCAGCCCACCAGGCGTGAAGGCAGGATGAGCCAAGCTCTTGCCAAGGGAAAAGGATATGCAGCAGTCAAGTGGTGTGCTTCTCCATCTGTTCCTGCATGGTACAACTGCTGGAACAGAGGAAGGAAAAAGATGGGTATGAGGGTTGGCAGTGCCGGCTTTTCTTTTCATCCCATGTCATCTTGACAACTTGCCTGCTGTATCACCATGTTCCCAAGCTCTTAATGGCCCTCTCCATAGCCTTGTTCCCCCTTCTTAATTTATAGTTTCCTGTGGAGGGAGCAGTCCCATTTCTCAGCTGGTTTAGTGACCAGAAAAGCTAATTCTGTGTGAATATCACAGAGTCACAGCTGCTAAGACCGTGGATGACCTTGGAGTGCTGTGAGCTGGAAGGCTGCAGCTCACACCTGTTTGCAATGCCTGTGGCAGTCCCTGGTAGCAAAGTTCCAGGACACAGCTTCTGTTTCAGTAAGGAAGAACAACACAGCTTCCTCTTGGCGAGACAGCTGAGGGCTGGTTAGGGCCTGCTGGCATCAAGGTGTGCAGAGCAATACAGAGATAACTGTGGGAAGACACCAAAAGGTGGCTCAGTCCCTTTTCACTTATTTTCCTCCTTAATTCCAGGCTGACATTAGATCCAGGGCGTATATTCAGAAGCAGATGTGTTCCTCACCAGCAGTCGCACCTTCTGGGCTAAAGAGGTAGGTGTGTGGGCAGCCCAAGCAGCTGCCTCTCCAAAGGGGATCTGCTCATGTAATGATCTTCAGTAATGGCATTAAAGGGACGGGTGGGGTAACAAGGTGAGCTCCAGTGACATCAGGACATGCTGCCCCCACAAAGGGTGATTTCTGGGGGTGATTGTGGCCATGCTACTTCACATGTTTCTTGTGCTGAGCACCGTGTCCTGGGCAGGGGAAGGTCGCTGGGGATTTGGTCTGTTTTCAGCACCTATGATAAGTAAGGTGCTAACGCCCACGAGTGTGACATGAAGGTGAACAGAAATATCCTGCAAGGAGCTGGTTTCTGTTAGCAGAAAACAAGGGGAGGGTCAGGCTCCCCCACTTTTACTTAATGTTGGCCAACAGCTGCTCAGTTAAACAGCGTAAATCCATAGCAAGTCCACTGGTGTGTGGGAGCTCCTTGTGCTGTGAGAAGGCTCCGCAGCCTTATCAGTGCAGTTCATCAGAGTTTATCATTGGGTCCCCTCAGAGCCGCCCCAGGTTGGGCAGACACCAAGTTCTGAATGGCTCCATTGGGGGGAATGAAGTCTGTCAGAACTCAGAGCCCACCCTGCTCTGAGAATTGTGCTGGACCAGAAAGTGAAGATCCCTGGTGGCAGCAGTCAGGGATTACTTGTGCCGAGTTGAGGCACCTCACAGTGATTCCTTATGACACCTTTGCAGTGCAGCTTGTCATGTTCTGCTCAGCTCTTCAGTTCTCTGAATCACAAAGCCAGAAGCAAAGGAATGAGGTTCTCTGTTCTTCTAGTGGTGCTGCTCAGTGCAGCCAGGCCATGGGGGTAGCACTGCGCTGGTAGCTGATGATCCTTTTTGATGCTGAAAGCTACATAAAGGCTGGCTGGTTTGAGGGCCTGGACAGTAGAAGCACAAAACTCGTTCCATTGGTGACTGTATGTCTCAAAACTTGGGTATCTGAACCTCTAAGCCTTCAGGTGACATAATGGTCAGTCCTCCTGGCTCCTTTTCTCAAGACTCTGATCCTTCCTGTTTTCTTTTTCTTGCAGAAAAGACAGGGCTGACCTGGAGGAAGAATCTCATTATAGAAGAAACGAAGAAGACCCTCAACATTGAATCCGCAGGCTGTGGTTGTGCAGAGGGCAGTCAGTGGCTGTGTGCCTCCTGGGGCAGAGCAGCACACAGCTGTGTTGGTCAGCACAACACCAGCAGCAGTGCTGCACTGTTCTGGCAGGCTCAAATCAGCCTCTGTTTAATTTGTTATTGATGTTTAGATGTTTATATTTTTCACTGTTTATAATACATATATCCACTTGTAGTTTTGCTACAACTTCCTTGAGTGCTCTGGTTGTTGCAGGAGGGGATTGTCAAAGAGGCACTGGGCTGCTTAACTTAATATCCAGCGAGCTGCAGAGCTGGCCTTTGGCTCCAGCTCTTGTCTGGGGCATAGAAACTCCTTTGAGGGGTTTAGAGCCATCCCTGCAGCCTGTGCTCCCTTCACACATCTCCAGGGAACAGAAGTGCAGCACGCAGCTCCGGCTGGTCCTGACAGACGGGCAGGGGACGCTGTGTCTCAGGTGGGCGTGTGACTCACAAGTGAGGGGACAGAGCAGCCAACAGTCTGCTGTGTGTGTTGGAAGACGCTCAGAGGTCTGAGCTTTGCTACCTGGGAAGCTTTCAGTCTGGTTGGTGTCAGTGGTTTCTGTGTGCCTGCTGCCTCAGTGTCGGGGTGGGAATCATTTGCTCTGGGCACACGATGCTCTGCTGTTGCTGATGGTGCTGGGAAATGCTCTGCGTTGCTTCTGAAGCACAATTCTGACACAGGGGTGTTAGGAGACATGGGCCTGCTTGGGGTTCAGACGACCATTTGTAAGATAAGCCCGATTCTATGATTCTTTGTGCAGCTTTGCATTAACAGCAGAGAGCAGAACAGACACTAAAGCTACTATAGTCCACAAGGGTAAAGCTTTTCCTCCAGAGATGTGGGTTCTTGGTAGTATGGAGCAGTTTGCCCCTGTGGATGCTTCATCCCTGCAGGCATTCAAGGCCAGGCAGGATGTGGCTCTGGGCAGCCTGGGCTGGTGGTTGGTGACCCTGCACACAGCAGGGGGTTGGAACTGGATGATCGTGGTGCTCCTATCCCCAGGGACCAACTTAGAGGACTTTGTTGGGTTGGTCCCTGGGAGACAAGGAGGGATTGGCAGCAATTGGTCATTGACAGAGTTCTCCTTTCCCCCACAATCGTGCTGGTTCCTGTGTTGTAAAGACAAACCCAGCCAAAGTTTTCAGCCCTGAGGAGCAGCTCGCCATCTCCTGGGGAGCCTCAAAGCCATTTTCACATGGGAATTCGCTGCGGGGGTGGATAGAGGTTGGGAAGGAAGGGAAGTCACAGCCACGCTGTGCTCCTCTGATCTCTGTGCTGTGTGGGATCAGAGGGATCCCTGTGCCTGGCGGGGGCAGCCATTTGGTTCTGTGTGACCCCACCATTGGCACAGCACCTCTTCAGTGCAGCCACATCCTCAGCAGCAGAGCTGTGCACAGAGTGTGCACTGTGCCTGACCACTGAGCAATTCATGCATGCTCTATGAGCCTGGGCTGCTCTGGGTTATGGGGCTGGGGGTGCCCCATAGACCCCACTCTGTTCTACCTCACACTGCCCTGTGCTGTGCGGTGCTCGTGGCCGCTGGGACCTGGGGAGTCAGTTAAACAAAGCATATAATCCCCGTGTTTGGTGCCTGCTGGTGGCTCTGAACACAATAAGGGATTAACTTGGTCTTTATCTAATTGGTTTATAAACCAGGGAAGGGGAAATCGCTTTGTGAAGCATGAAACCTCCTCTTAATGGAAACTCAGAGACCAGAGCTTGTGTCCTTGCTAAGGAAACTCATGTGCATCCCTTCCTCTTTAGCTCCCTGATTGCTGGAATGAGCTTTTGGAGTGTCCCAGGAACAAATAACCTGGAACCAAGAGCTGCTCTGGAGCTTCCCATTGCTCTTCCCCATTGGGTGGCAGTAGGAGGGGTGAACTGCTTTCCTGCTTCCCATAGCAGGACACAGCTGTGGGCTGCTAACATCACCCCTGGCACCATTTTTAAGGCCATATTCATTAAAAGCAAATGAATGGATTTTCTTTTGACATCCTAATTAATAGTAAACGAGGTAATAATTATGTACCATGGTTTTGGGGGAGGTGAATGGAGCAGTGGGCTGAGTTGGGCAGAGACCCTGGAGGAAAGCAAGCAATGAGTGGTACCCCAGGTTAAAGAATACAATTTAAAGGCCACATCATCATCATGTAGTGAAGCATTGGTGTAGTTCACAGCACCAGAGCTCAGTGCAAAGGGTTTCCTTAGGAACGTGTGTTTTCCTGGGCTCTGCTGCCTCTGAGCTGTGCTCCAATTCCACGCTCATTTATGTTTGTATAATGGTCTGTTCCTTAAGCGCTGTGAGGACCCCCTGCCTTGGGGGCTGAGTGTGCTGCTGGGGGGGGGCTGCCTATCCCCAGCTCCACCAGCACAGGGCAGCAGTCAGAGCAGCCTACAGCCATGATCCCACCTCATGATGGGAGGGGAACACATGCAGGATGCACCTGGTTCAGCCCTATGGCAGCGTGTGGCTCTGGGTAAAAGGGCCTTGCAGCAGTGGAGCTGGGCTGATAAATGCTAAAATCTGCTGCAGGCGATCGCTGACCTAATTTCCAGTATTGCTGTGGATTCATCCCTTCAGCTGTTGCTTGCAGCCCGGCTGTGGATGGGCTCATGTGGGGAGAAGGAGGCACAGGGAGCTGAGGACCCAGGGGGGTGATGCTGTGGGCTGGGGGTGACGCTGTGAGATGCAGCTGGGCTGATGCCGACCCTGCTTGGAGCCCTGGCTGATACACAAAGGATGTGTGGGGTCCAGCTCCGCTCCCTGTGGATTTCTGATAAGCAGCAAACAAATGCTAATTACACAGCATAATTAGTGCGATGCCGCATCTATTTTTAATGTGCTGGGGAGATGTTCTTCCTTCCTCTCCATGGCTCTATAGGGCCATCCCACAGCGTACCAGCTGTGCTAACCCCCACACCCAGAGCTGCTTCACCCTGCGGGGGGTGGGAGACCCTGAGCACAGCATCCCCAGTGCTGCCCAGTGGGATCCCTAGGGCAGAATGGGAAGGGACCCCATGAAGGCAAAGCTCCCACCTGCAGCAGGCACCAGCTCTGAGAGACCCAGAACAATGAGGATCATTCCAAAGCCATTTTGAAGCAAACTAATGGGCTGTCGTGGGGGGTGAGCCTTCAGTAATGCTGTTCCTGGGGTGAGTTTGGCCTCGTGGGGTGAGGTGATGGCAGTGCCTTCATGCTGCAGTAGGGCTGTGCCAAGGATGCTCACAGCTCTGCACACTGAGTATGGGGAACGAAGTGATGCTTGTGCACCAAAGCCTCCCTGCCTGTCCCCTGTGCTAGAAGCTCATCCCATGCTGCCAGGGTTGTGCTGTGAGTCTCACGCTATAGGGCTCAGGCTCTGGAGACACATGAGCAGAGCAAGCTGCAGGATGTGGGTTACCACCTGGAGCTCCTGCCTTGACTTCTGCTGTCAGCTACACGGTGAGCACAGTGAGCTCCCTGCTTCTGCTGCCCCGGTTTCCCTGCAAGGAGCTGCTCCCAAACTGCTTCTGCTATGGAGCACAACGTGCAGGGGAGCGCTCAGCTTTGCCCCCACCTCCTCCACGTTTTGCTGGCAAAGAGCAAAGAGATGGTCACAGCCCCCAGCTCCAGGCTGAGCCCCCGCACTGCTCAGTGCCTCATCCATATTTCATCTGGCTCTCCCAGCACAGCAGTGTGGAGCAGCATACGGCATGGCACGCTCTGTGCTAATTAATTTAACTGCATGTTATTAAGTGTGTGCCTTTGGCACCGCATCGCAGCGATGCTGGGGGGGGGCTGCAGGCTGGGTGTTGAGGGCAGCTCTGGGTATTGCATGCATCCCACAGGGCACAGGTATGTGAGGGAGCAGCTCAGGGTGCAGCACCTCTCTGCTTTCCATGGGTGTTCTGTGTTGGAATGGAGTTGGTTTTGCTTTCCACGTAGCTTTGAGGCTGCTCTGTGCCCACCGTGCAGGAAGAAGGGGTGAGAGGTTTCTCTCCCACGTGAACCAGCAGCGAGCGCCCGGATCAGCGCAGTAAATCCCGGCTGCATCCTGCCCTTAAGAACTCTCCCTCGCCCCCGTCAATATTTCTGCGCCACCTCCCCGTGCTGTGGGCCCTGTCCTCACGCAGCCCAAGATCTCCATCTGCTCTAAAAGCCTCCTGGATTTAATGCACTCGGTGCGGGCAGTGCTCTCCTTTATCCGCGAGCTCTCAATGTTTCCTGGCTCCCACTATGAGCTGCAGCCCAAAGCTGTGGGGCTGAGCACTGGGGGCACCGGACTGTGCACCCCAATGCAGAATCCTCAGATCCCGGGGTCGTTGTGCTCACTGCTGCTGCTGGAGGGGGCCCAGGGGTGGGCAGCCTTGTCTGTGAAGCAGCTGGGCTGCAGGGGGTGGGGGGATGGGGGCACAGTGTCTGCACCAATCGGCCCTAAAACTGCTTCGATGTAGCGGTGTTTTACGCAGGGCAGTGCCCCGAGGGGACGTGGGCACGGTACAAAGGGCTGCAGGAACCACTCAGCTCTGGGACCCTACAGCTCCTACCCCCCCACATCCATCAAGTCACAGTGTGACACACCGGGACACGGTGCAGAGGTGGAAGGGCAGAGCCAGGAGTGAGGGCTGGGGGGGAAGGAAAGGCAACGTGTTCACCTGGTGAGCTCATCGTGCAATAAGCGGCTCCCGAGTGCGGCGGGGGGGGGGGGGGGTGGTTCCTGTGAGCAGCACACGCAACCCGGCGTCTTTCTTCACTCTTTTATTGTGTAAAAATAAAGTCAACAATTCATGTCATCTCGGCAATAAAATGGAGAGAGAAAAAGAAAAAAAAAAAAGAAAGCACGAGTATCATCAGTAGAAACAGTGCATTTCAGAGCTGCTGCTGCGGGCTGGAGCGTAATCGTAACCCATTCAGAATCCAAAGGAGACGGAGAGGAGGGATGGACGGCTTTGGTTGGCAGAACGGCTGTGATGGAGAGGCGGTTCCTCCCCGCACTTGTGAGCCGTGAACCCAGCGGGTCGCACCGCTCCGTTCTGCGCTTTGCTCCGCAGGGAACGGACTGACAGCGGTTCCTAAAGAGAGCACAGTCAGAATAACGGGCCCCGGGGGGGAAACCGGGGGGCACCGGGGGGGGGGGAGATGGCTGCGGCTGTAGTACAAAGCGGGGCTTTAGAAAAGGAAACCATACAAAATGTATTTGTCTCAAAATATGTTTTTTTCTCTATTTTTTTTTTCTTTTTTCTTTTTTTAACCTGCAGGGTCTCAGGGAGCGCTGCTTTAAATTCGTCATAAAAATACTCTTTTTTTTTTTTTTTTCTTAATTATCGTTATCATTATTATTGATAATAAACTTCCTTCGGTAGTAAGAGAAACAAATATATCGTGTTATCAAAAGCAGAAAGGCTTCGGACTTCTCAGCAGTCGCTAAACAACTTCCCGGGGGGGGCAGAAAGGCGGTTTTGTCACCAGCTACGGCACGGGAGGGGGATAAGGGTGGGGACGGGGCTGCGGGCGGAGGGGGGGGGACGTACCTGAGTGAGGGGGGGGCGAAGGGCTGGGCCCGCTCCTGCCTGCAGCCCGGGGTTATGGCTGTGGTGCTGGGGAGCGGTGCTGGGGGGGGGGGGGGGGATATACAAAGAGTTTGGCTCTCCTCGGGGAGAAGGAATGGGAAACAGGATGGGGGGGTTATGGGGGGGGGAAAGCACATCCTCAGAGCACAGAGAGAGGCCCGAGGACGGTGCTTATGGGGGTTGTGATCCTCCGGCAGCCCTGGGGGGGCTGCAGGGGGGGGGGGACAGGGATGGGGCAGGGGGGGGCCGGGCGAAGCGGGGCAGGCGCAGCCACGCCAGGCCAAGGCACGCAGGCATTGAAGAACGTTGGCAAGACAGAAACCGGACTGCGGGTATGAAGGGGAAAGGGGAGGGGGGGCCCGGCTCCAAAGGGGGGTGGGTGAGGGGTGTGGGGTGTGAGGGCTTCGTTCTCAGTCAGTTTTGCGCAAAAAAACAAACAAACGAACGAACAAACAAATCCCGACCAAAATAAATAAATAAATAAGAGGAAAACCCAAAATGACTGAAAGAACCCGATGAGGAGGGCGGCTCTCGCGTGTCCCTGGCCCTAATTGAGCTGGCGGCAGGCCTCGAAAGTCCACTTGGTGGCCCCGCCGTAGATGTCGATGTTGGTCTCAGCCCAGGAGATGACGTTCCCAGCCTGTGCCTTGCTGCTGCAGGTGGCCAACGCGTACACCTCGCCCGGGGACAGCCGCCGGTCCCACACGTTGAAATGTGCCAGCTCCCCAACAAAGGCCTGTGTGGCATCAAACCCTCCACCCAGCGTGTCCTGGGGGATGAGGGGGTGGCTGTCAGAGCCTCGTGCTGCTGCCGATGGTCCCGTTCCCCTCGCAGGGTCCCTTACCTGCTCCTGGCCCAGCACCAGCACGCCCTGTGGTTTGATGGGGTGGTAGGGGGCCAGGTTCTCGCCGCTGCCCGTCTGTGTGCCGTCCTGGTACGCCTCCCAGACGCCGTCCCGCGTGGTCCAGGTGACACAGATGTGGTGCCATTTGCCATCGTTGATGACAAAGGGCAGCTTGGCCACCTAATGGGGATGGGAAGGGGTCAGGGTGGTGGGGCTCCGTGCTGTCCCCTCCATGATGCCCCTATTCCAGCCCCTCTGTGCCCTCACCGTGCCATCAAGGAGGATCCCTCCAGCCCCCCCCCACCACCACCTCGTGCCCACACCTTGTCATTGATGAGGATCTCCATGGGGTTGTTGCCCCACTCGATGAGCACCAGCTCGTTGGCCTGTCCGGGCACGGCATAGGAGAACGGGGTGCCCATGCCGGGGGAGGCGCTGGATTTGATCCACATGCAGATGCTGAAGGCGTACATCTCGGGGAGGCTCTTCTTCACCTTGGCGTACATGTAGTTGGTGCGCAGGGGGAAGGTGAGCTGGAACCTATCCGGGGGGCGGTTGTCCTTCTGGCCTGTGTTCGGGGTGGAGGTGTGCTGGGACCCGGGGATGGGGGTCCGCGCCCCTCCCAGCCCCATTATGCAATAGCAGCGAGCACAAATCCCCCCCGCACGGCCCCGCTCCGGCCGTAATCCCCAACGCGGAGCATCCCCGGGGGACGGAGGGCAGCGCTCGGATCGGTCGGGCTCTGCTCGGCATCCCGCCGGCAGCGGGGAGCGGGTGGGGTGTGTGGGGCGGGTACCTTTCTCCAGGTCGCTGATGCGCTGATGCAACGACGTGAGGGTGCTCTCGATCTTGCCCCGCTCCTCGGACTCGTTCTTGGGGTTGTACTTGCCTTCCTCCAGGCTGTTGACCCGGGACAGAACCTCTTTCTCCAGATCGTCGATCTTGTTTTGCAGGATGTCCTTCAGGTTTGTGCTCTGTCCGGAGGAATTCATCCTGCTGAACTGCTGCGGGGGGGCGGACAGAGCGGGGACAGGGAGGGTCGTTAACGCCGCGTTCCCCCGAGGGCTCCGCGCTGTGCGGGGTCCGGGTGCGGGACGCGGGTACCTCCAGGTTCTCCAGTCGGGTTTTCAGGGACTGCAGCGTCTGCCCGAGCTGGCTGAGGGTCTCGGCTGCCGGCGACCGGGACAGGTCGCCCATGGTGTTCTTGGAGAAGCCCTGCTTCCTTCCCCCTCCGCCGCCCTTGGACTCGCCGGGCAGCGCATCCAGCACGCTCTGGCTCTCGCACCTGCCCAGCTTGGCCGTGAGCTCTCGGATGGTGTCCTTCTGGTTCATGATGGTTTCTTTCTGCTGCAGCACCGTCTCCCGCAGTTGCAGCACGGTGCTCTTCAGCTCCTCGGCCGAACCGCCGCCCGGAGCCGTAGCCGCGCACATGTCCCCGTCCAGCGGCACCGAGGTGCAGATGAAGCGCGTCTGTCCGAAGCTCTGAGCGCGGCCACGAAGCGCCGACAGCGCCAGGAGCAGCGTCAGGGACAGGGGCAAGAAGCGGGACAGGGCCGGGAATGGGGGCAGGGGAAGGGGCAGGGGAAGGAAGCGGGGCAGAGCGGCCATGGTGGGGCCGGGGACCGGGCTGGGCTGGCGCCGGCTCCGCCGCTCTCCGCCGGGCCCACTGCGGCACGCGGCCGCTCTTATAGCGCCCGGGCGGGGCCACGAGACGTGACGTCACGGTGCGTGGAATCCCGGCCGCGAGACTGGGGGGGGCTGCCGGTCCCGTGGGGGTGAGAGCGAGTGAGTGTGAGTGTGAGCGAGTGAGTGTGAGTGTGAGTGAGTGAGTGGGAGTGAGAGCGGCCGGGGGTGTCAGCGCGTGGGTGCGCGGGGCGTGGGTGTGAGCGTAGGCGTGCCACGGGGCGGGGGGGTGTGTAGAAGTGAGCGTGAAGCGGGGCCGCTGGGGGCAGCCAGAGGGGGCTCTAGCGGGTGTGCGGTGCGGTGCGGTGCGGGGCCGCGCAGTGGCAGTGCCCTACCGGGCTGCCCCGTGGCCGTGGGTACCGCGTGTCCCACAGCCCCGCAGCAGCCGGAGCTCCGCTTCCTCGAGCCGCCGCCGGAGGGGCCCCGAGGTCTGCCCGCAGCCGGGGGTTGGGACGCTGAGCTGAGCCCCTCATCGCCCCACGCGTGGAGCCGCGGTGCTGCCCGTCCCAACGCCGGGCGGGGATTCGGCGCTGCGTGTCCCCGGGGTGCGCTCGGTGCCGCTCCCAGCGCCGTCCGTCGGCTTTTTGCGGGGCTGTGAGGGGTTGCGGGATGCCCGGGGAGCTGTTTCCGATCTCGCCGTTGAGTGAATTCGGTCCTTTCGGTTCGGTTCAGCTCCTGCCCCACCAAATCTGCACTGCAGCAGCGCATATGGCTGGAGTATTTACATAATGCCAAGTTATCCTGTGAAATGTGAAGCAATTAATTTTGATTAGTGAAGTGGGTCAGGAAAAGACAAGGTCCTTCAGGCCGCGGAGCTGCAAAGGACGAAGCGCTGCCGCTGATGGGCATTTCCCTTCCCCCCCCCCCTCCCCCCAACCCCCCAGGATGAGCCCCGACGGTTGGCACATCGCTCCGTGACTCACTCCGTTGCCTTTTTATCACATGTGCTCACCTGCCCCCGAGTTCTGCGACACAGAACGCTTCCTGCTGACGGCACCGGGACACGAGTGGCCGTGGAGCTCGGGATGGTGCCAGCTCTCAGCGGTTCTGCAGTGCTCCGGGAGTGCTGTCACTGCTCAGTGCCACCAGAGCCACCAAAACGCTCAGTGACCTCGTGGTTAAAGGGGCTGCTCACATGGATCCTTCTTAGAGCCGTTTCCAGCACTGCCCCTGCCCTCAGCTCAGAGCTGTGGAATATGGGAGGATCGCAGCCCCGGGGCTGTGTGCTTTGCTTTAGGAAATTCCAGGGGGGGAAAAATATATATATATATATATATACATCTGCATTTCCCTCTGGGTTCCTCATTTCTGGCTTTATTGCAGTGGTTATCTCTCTTCTGCTCTTTGTGCTGTGTGGTGTTTGGATGCAGCCAGACCGGAGCAGAGGGGTGGATGTGAGGGGAGGGCAGGGGTGGACGCTGGGCAGGCCTCTCCCTTCCTCTGCTGGTTAGTGCCTTTCCTTTGGATAAAGGGATGCTGGGGAAAAGGCTGAAAAGACTGCAGGTCCAATTCTTCCGCCACAGGCGGCAATGTAAACTGAAAACAATGTTACTGCAGGCAATACAGTTCCATCGGGGTAAAACGGGTCTGGGAGGCGGCGGAATCAGTGCCCACTTTTGTTAACATCTGTGTGGTATTGACAAAGCTGTTCATGTCACCGAACCAATTTAACTAGGGAGCTTTTGTCATCCACAGTATATTATGCTGAGAGGAGACCAAGGTGACAGGTGCAGTAAAATAAACACTCTGATACTATGGTGATGGAGACCATATAAATACCTGGATAGGAAAAAACAACAGTGCTGCACTCCAGCAGATACTCACAGTAACCCCCCGTGTCTCCTCGTGTGAAGAAAGAACCAGAAAATATGAGAGAGAATTCAGCTTTCCCAGAACCACTGAATCATGCAGTGAGATCCGTTATTGCTTTTGCAGATTTAGGAGCCGGATAGATATAATGGAATAATGGAGCCCCTATTATTTTTAACTCTTCTCTCACCTCTCCCCAAGCGATGTCTGTGGCTGATTTATCTCTCCATAGATGGAAAGAGCTGAGAGCAGCGATCCAGGCCACTCGGAGGTGGTGTGGTGCTGAGCAGGAGCCAGCAGGAACATTTGTGTCTGTGATATGGAAGATTTTGGACAGCCTGGGGTGCCCCCCCTTGGGTCAGCATCCAGTGCAGAGCTGCAGCTCAGAAGTGTTCAACCCCAACCCCCCTTTTGCTACAGATGTGCAAAGGGCATTTTGGAAGTGGATGCCTGTGATCCCAGGGGCCGGGTGCAGAGCAGGGGGTGGAAGCTCTCTCTCATGTTTGTGGAAGCGGCTGCGCACAAGCCATCCTCCTGGGGGGGAATGCTGATTCCACAGCTAAGTCTCCTCTGTGCAATATGATCCATTATGGGATGGAGACAGCTTTGAGATGGGAAACGGTGATGGGCAAAGCAAGAAGCGCAGCTCCCGGCGTTGGTGCCTCTGGGGGATGGCAGAGCCGACATCCCCGGGGCTCATTGCTGCAGCCCCACTCCCCATGCATGGATGTGGCACGAGGATGAGTGCTGGGAACACAGCAAGGACAGCACCCAGGTCAGTGTGGTGCCACATGTGGGGTGAGCTGGGTGCTGCTGGAGCCCCATGCCCTGTGCAGCACAGTGAGGGCCGGGAGGTGAGAGCACACCGCCCCGCTGAGGGCTGCAGAGCTGTGCATAGGCAGAATATGTATTTTTAATGCCTTCAAAAATTTACAGATCTCATTAGGACAGCCTGAGCGGGGTGTGCAGTTGGTGCAAATGCACCGCCTGGAAGATGGAGTATTCCCTCCTGTAACAGACCAACACTTTGGACCAGAGTTCTGAAATCTGCTGCATTTTGCTGCAGTCTTTCTTTGCAGATCTCTCCCTCTCCATTTCTCTCTGTCTCTCTCGCACACATTCGGTCTCTCCTCCTTTTTTCTTCCCCTTCTTTCATTGTTCCCATCTCAGAAGTCAGTTTCCTCCTGAAACGCCTGACATTTACATCCAGCGAGAATGAGGAGGGTGCTCTTTGTGCCGGCACATCAGCGACGCTATAGGGGCACAGGTCCTTTCATTACAAATAATTAATTTAACCATACATTGCATAACATCCTAAAAAGCTTTCTAGGGCAATCTCATGCTAGCTGGATGCACAGCTCCTATCAATATTACATTACATTTGGGTACAACCGTTATGAAGTTTCATTAAAAATTTAATTTGTGGTTTCAAACTGCAGCTTTCCCTACAAAGTGTGGCAGGGAAACCATTCTGGATGCTCAAGGTCTGCTCCTGCATCAGCCAGGACTGCAGGAGAGCTGCAGCAGGGACTGGGGCTCGGGGTGGTGCTCCCTATGCTGGTACACACACCAAGAATCACTTTACCATCAGTAGAGCTGCCCTACAGCAGGAACTGGGAGCTGGGAGGGGGAATGGGACCCGCCGTCATGTTTTGTTAATGAAGTTCTGTTGCGAATCTTCAGCAGAAGCTTTGAATGGAGGGCAGGTCTGAAGCATCCCACATCCGCATCTCCGTTTCTGAATTGATTTGTACAGTAACTTCTGCCCCTCTCTGCACACACCAGAAGGACAAATGGCTTTTCCTGTGGAATGGACCCTCAGCTTATTTCTGTCTGGGATTTCCCATAGAAGGAAGCAAACAGCTGATGGATGCCTGTGCATGGAGCTCCCTGCCCCATGGGTCTGCCCTCCCCCCCACCCTGTCTGAGCCAGGCACAAACCTTGGCTCCATTTATTATAACAAACAACATTGGTTGTTTTTCCCCCACCAAACAAAGGAAGGGACATTTCCAACAGGCGTGGGGCATTTCAGCAGCATGCACAGTCCTGGTGTGTGCTCGAGGTCGCTGCACAAGATCGCTTCCCCTGCTGCAGAGAGGATAATAATGGGGAGTGGGTTCCTAAATCCCTTAAGCTTCTTTGATAGCTTCAATATTTATCCATAATCCTGCTGGCGCTCCGTACAGAAACAGCCAGGGCCTGGTCCCACCTTGCAGCCTTCCCTTTCCCCAGGAGGAATGCAGGGCGGGATAGGAGGGAAACATCAAAAGCCACAGACACTGTTGTGCCCCAGTTTCTTCTTGCGATTACTTATTATTTTGCACAGTCTCTTGCTCTCCTTCTCCCACGCTCTGTGCTCTGTTATGGTAATGTCTGTGGAGGCTGGGCATGCCTCTGTGCATGAAGGGAGGATGGACAGATGGTAGGACACCTCCAAGGGGGTTCCAAGCACTTATGGGGTGGGGGATGGCTTGTGGGTGTCCACAGGTCTGTGCACACAGGTGTTCTGTGAGCCCTGAGCAGGGAGCTCTGCCTGCATGCAGGGAGGAGCTGACTGAGAGCTCTGCTGGTGCTGGAGGGGCAGCTGCTACCTGCGCCACAGCTACTCTGTGCTGCTGCTGGGGAAAGCTTGGAACACCTGGATTAAAATGCAACAAGGCTTTAAAGACAGGATTGGTAAAAATGCCATAATGTAGAAGGAAGTCATTGCATTTGCCTGCTGTGGGACATGGCCCTTTTCTAAAGCATGGCTTTTAGTAAGGGAGAGGAGCTCTTATGACATTGAAGATTCTCTGCTGGCAAGGATGCTATTAGGGCTGGGTATGTTATTGATTCCTCTTCCAAGATACAAGGCTTAAGAAGCTGCGGATAGTGGGCATAACTGGAATGACACAGGAGCTGCTGCCAGCTGGTAAGCAGAGCTGGAGCGTCCGGCTGTGAGCAGAACTATGAGCAGAGCTATGAGCAGAGCTGGCTCTTCCCAGGCTGACACTGCAGTGAAAGGCAGGAGCCCAGCTGGGCCACAGCCAGCACTGGGATGGGCAGTGGGGACAGTGGGAGATCTACAGGAGGTGGAGGACTGCAGAGCTCTGGGCTCCTCAACACCCACTTTGCACTTTGCTTCGAGGATTGGATGCCACCCAAACTTGAGAACATCAGCACTGCCCTGCTTTGATTCAAGTACAGTAACCATGCCACCATTATGTGGTCTGTGGGTCCGACTGCCTTTTGCTGTTATTTCAGAAGGTTTTTCTGCATGGTACATGCAAAATAAGTATCACTGCAAACCCAGACTACAGTAGCTGCACTGCATTGCTTCCAAGGACAGAAGCTCTTGGCATGGTCCTTGGAAGCAGAGCGAGCTTCTTATGCTTGCCACATCCTGACTGCTCAATCAGCAGTTTAATGGGAAGTCATTAGTGTACTATAAATTCATACATTAGATTTATGTAGTGCTTATTTTACCACGTAGAGAAGCCTTTGCTTTCCAGCTGCATGGACGTTCCCCTGTGTAAATGAGAAGATCGTGTATATATTCATCCTGCTTCCATTAATTATAATAAGTCTAGTCACATTATTTCTTAGAAGCCTGCTGGAATCTCAGCAGTAACACAGCAGCCATCAAACCCACCCAAACCTGCAGAATCAGTGCTGAGCATTGTGTCACTCTGTATTGGGAACTTGAGTTTGAAGGCATAAGGAAAAAGGTTTCAAATGGTTTCTTTTGAGGGAATTGTGAAGAAGGGGATATATAAAAACATGCTCCTTCAATGGATAATTTCTCAGGCATAGGAAGAGATTTCTGTCTTTTGCCAAGGGAAGGACATTATTGGGGAGCAGTGCGTGGATCAGCCTGGGCCTCATGTTCCATTCAGGGTTGGTTTGGTTGGATTGAGGTCTCTTGGTTGTTGCCTCCTCTTTGGTCATCACAAAACCAAGCCTTTGTGGTTCTGACTGAAGCAATCTGTGTGCTGTCGTGTTGGGTATTTCCCAAGGCTGCTCCAATTGCCAAACTCAAGAAGAAGGCAGAGTATGAGAACTTCCCAGCAACATCCTGTGAAATGCTGAATTACTTCTCATTAAGCAGTTCCATTCCGGTTAAAGGGAATCTCAGGTCAGATCTGTGCTCTGTGGGTAGGTGCAATTGCAGAAAGGTGTATCAGCAAATGGATGTTTGGTCGAAGTGCTTTAACAGGCTCAGAAGGAGCCAGCAGAACTCACGGCTTCTATTTCTGGTGCACTGGGGTTGTTCTGTCGCTGAGTCAGAGCTGATAGGATCTATAGCAGCTACAGAGTGGTTGAGGAAACGTTTCTGCTCTTAAGAACGAGAAAACCAGTGAGTGTCTGCTGAGGTTACATCTATCATGTGTTTTTAAACACACATAGCCCGATAACCCAGCAAATTACCCACCCTGCAAAGAGACAAAGAGAGATAATGATAACAAATGAGCTCACATTTATGTAACGCCTTTCATGGAGATGGATAGTGAAGTGCTTTGAGAACTCTATTAACGCATCCTACAAACTATCTAATCTATTGTATCCCCACACGCATTGAGCACAGCTTCACTCAGGCTTTATGAGAAAAATATCTCCATTAAGCAACCCAGTTTTTGTAGGTCTGCAGAGTGGTCATTTCAGCCTCCACAGTGGGAGCAGGAGTGCGGAAATCTTTACATTTGGCAGTGACCCGAAACCACCTTTGGGCTGAAATGAAGCTGCTTCTTCATAGTCCAAATGACTTCCATCTTCTCTGCTACCTCTTATCAAACGCACACATTAACTAAACTCCACCGCCGCTGATTCACCAAGAAATGCCCTTTTGTAGCTCAGTGGTGGCAGAGAGAAAAGACGGAACCCGCAGTTTTTCTGCTTCTTGTCACTGCATCACCTCTTCTCTCTCTCCCCTTTTCTCAGTGAAATATTTTCCCCTGATGACAAACCACTGTATCCACTGAAAGGGCAAGGGGAGAATTTTGACCTGGTATTTGTTCTGCACTTTTCAATGGGAGGGAAGGGAAGGGAAGGGAAGGGAAGGGAAGGGAAGGGAAGGGAAGGGAAGGGAAGGGAAGGGGAGAATCCATCATGCTCCAGGTTGGGCTCTCCTCACTAAGACAACTCTACACAGAGCACCTGGCAGTCTTAGCACCTACACAGCATGTGTTTCCCTACGTGTGTGCATGTGTACCTATGGAAAAGCAAGTGAGAAAGAGGATGCTGTGCTGGGAAAACATCTTCCAGTTCTCTTCCTTGCAGAGGGAGGTCACTGGGATTCTTTTACAGGATGGAGAGTCCATTTCATGAATCATTTCTTGATGTGTATTGGACTTGGCACAGAAACACCCCCTTCTCACCTCCTGGTCTCATCCTCCCTGGGCTCCACTTTCTGCTCCCACCCTCCAGTCTCCGACTCACATTTACTGTAGGGAGATGAATGGGGAAGTCTGTGTGCTGCACATGCATAAATAATAGAAGTGATATCAGGCTTAGTTAAAAATAGATATTCTTCCTAATAAATATTTTACCTACTGTCTTTAGGATATGAAGCTTCCACGACTGAAGTGTTAAAACAAACCTTGTTGTTAGCCCTAAATGCAGAAGGCAGCCCTGGCAAAGCAGTGTCTGGCTGAGATCCCACACGTGGGGAAGGCGTGTTCTCATGCATGAGCACACAGACATGCATTCGCTATGGAAGCCTTCAAAAGAGCTGCCCTTTGGCAGAGCACGTGGACTTTGAACCCAGTGTCGACTCATGTGGTGACCTGCAAATGCGAGTAATGAAAATTAAAGATGAAATCTCCTGATGTTTATGAATAACTTTCTCCTTTCCATACTTTTCTGCCTTCTCACCTATGAGTGGAATTAGAAGCAGCTGGCTGAATGGGGCCGAACAATGGCAGCTGACAGGGACTGAGATAGGAGAATTTTTCATTAAAAAGAGTGGCAGGTGGAAGAATCTTTCAGAGTGTATTTCTAGAAGATAATCCTTCTGCATTTTGGTCTTTAGGACATCAGTGAACGTGGCTTGCTTGACACAGAGTTTCTATTCCCTAGACTCCCTAAGAACGAGGGCTTTACAGTGCTGCCCTAATCAAGAACAGATTTGTTAAACCTGGGTTTGGCTTTGTAAAAGATAAAAGCAGGGCTGAAACACAGTGGTTTGAGATGTGATGAGAGCTCAGAATGAAGCTCTGAAATTGGGGGTTTCTGTCTGTAAGTATGAAGGCTGCATACCCAGCAAGGCAATAGGTGAGTGCCTAAAGGAGGGAGGGACAACAGGGTGAGGGGTTTAGACATCAGATTGAAAAACAAAGGCTAAGAAAATGGGCATTATTTCATCTGAGGAAGGTGTAACAGAGAAAAATATACTTAAAAACATCTTTCACGTATGTAATAGAGGGTGAAAGAGGATAAACTGTTTTCTCTGCCTGCTGAGGTAGGAATGGAGCACCTGTTTTAATTTTAAGATGGAAATTAGCTGTCAAGAGCATGCTGCCTGGAGAAGGCAAGCAGTCTGTTATTAGAGGTCTGAAGAGATTGTGGTACTGTGGAAGTATGAACTAAACATTGAGAATAAATAAATCAGAACATTAAGAAAGCCCATGTGTGGCCCAGCAGAAGCTCGCACATAGCCCATGTGGTGTGCACTAGTGGTGCAGGGCTTGCCATGGTCCATTGAAACTGAGTAATGTTTTGCCTTTATAAAAGCTACAGAGTTTTCTCCACAATGAGAGAATCCTGATGCTGAACTGTGGTGTGAGATAAAAAGAAGCCCAGGGAAACGCTTTGCTTCTAACAACTATTTTTTATGGAGGTATAAATGGAAGATTATTTATGTCTCCCTTTGGTCCTTGCCCTGTGAAGACTGAAGGAAGATGAGAAGTTCTGATTAAAGCATACAGCTGAAAATGGCCAAAGAGAGCCCATGGCCGCTGTCCTGAAGATTTGTGCTATCAGAGAGCAGATGCCACGGGGCCAACTGCCTGGCAGTGCTATTCTTGAGCAAATCAACTCATCCCAACATCCATCAAAGCTGAAGAGTTAGGAATTTAAGTGGAGACTGATTCCCTGCTGACCCACAGCATGTGTCCTTTAGAAAAGGGTGTTGGTGAGGCTTATTCAGTGGTCTGATAATGCACTAGATATAATTTTTGTTTGATACTTAGAATATCTGGTCAGTTTGCAAGTTCACTGTCACTAACACTAAATGTTAAGTCCTTTTCATCATGCATTTAATATATATATATTATAATTTATTATATATATATTATATATGTATTTAACATGGAGATTGTCACCCTACCTGTTTTGGGCGCTGTCAGCAGAGCAGTGTCCCCTTGTGGGAGGTTCCTGGGGAGAAGCTCATGTATGGGCTGGGTTGGGGGTCCCAGGTCTGATTGGAAATGGGGTGTGTGGCACTTGCACACCATGGACAAGCAGGCAGTGATGTCCCAGCCCCTCCTGCATGTGCACGCTGTGTCTCATGGCTGCAGGCACTCGCAGTGTTTCACCATCTGTGGAGCCACAGAAGGCTCACAGGGAGCCTTGCCAGGTCCCTGTTTTCCAGCAGGGTATGTCTCTGATGCTCCCCAGCTCTTCTGCAGTGTCCCCCGTGATGAAGCCTAAGTGCCAGAGGTAGTCAAAGCTCCATCCTGAATCACTGCACAGAGCCTGGAGGAACGTTTGTTGTGTGAGCTGTGAGAGGGGCATGCAGCTGTTCCCTTGGGAGAGGGACCATCAAATAAAGGGGTAGAGAGCAGGGAACACACAGCTTTCCCAGCACAGGCCATGGGATCAGGGCAAACACCTGGCCTGGCTTTTAACCAGCCACTGCTTGCAAGCTTTGCTGATGTGAATAGAGGGACATCTGTGCTCACTGCCCTCCACCAGCTGTGCCCTTCAGAGGTATTTGCACTCCTGGGCCGCTCAGCATCATGCTCAGGCAGGACAGGCACTGGTACATTGCTCCTAATGCTGTCGGCAGCCAGGATTAGCAGCAGCACGGCCGTGAGGTCCATCTGCACTGTGTATGGATGCTGCAATCACTGCTCCCATTCTGATTGCTGTTGTCAGTGCTGGAGGTGAGCAGGGCTGCAGCTGTTCCTTATGGCAGATGCTGTGGCACCATGAAATGCTGAACCACGTGAGTTGTTCACACACTGCCTTGTCCAGCCAGCAGAACGGATTGTGAATATCGAGTGTGAATGTAAAGAAGATGGATTGTGCCTATAGGGTGTCTGTGAATGTAAAGAAGCTGAAAGCATCACTGGAAGTTAATATAAATCAAATTACGTGTGTTTGCTTTGATAACTCATGATTCTGCTTATAGCTCTTGGACGTTATCAACGTGAATGTGGTTTGTTAGTGATGAGAGTGAAGGCGCTGAAGAACTGCATTGAGAGCGATGTTTGGTGGCCCTGCTAGGCAGGGGGGTTGGAACTACATGATCCTTGAGGTCCCTTCCAACCCGGGTCATTCTGTGATTCTGTGATGTTAATGGACTTAATTAATTAATTAATGTGCAACCGCAGTCGGCGCTGTTTGACCCACGCGGCGCTCCGTAGCACGGTGTATTGTGGGCCGGAGAAGATGGCCGCCTCCTGGCCGCGCTGCTAAGCGGAGTCGCGCTGCCGGCGCTGCAGGTCGCTTCTTCCCTCCTCTCTCCGCCTCCCCCTCCTGCCTCGTCTCTCACCGATCCCTCGGTCCCGAGGGAACGCGGAGCCGCCATGGGCCGGACGCGGCTCCCTCCCCGAGGCCCGCGGGGGTAAAGGAACGAGGGGAGGCCCAGGCTCCCCCCCGGCAGCTGAGCGCTCCTTGGGGCCGTGCTCTGCCCTTGGCCGCCCTCGGGTTGATCCGCCGCCTTGTGCCCGCTGTGACCCCTCCGCCAGCCGGGCCGGGGGCTGCCGCTCCATCAGTGCCCGGAGCTCCCGCCCCGATGGAGTCCGAGCTGCTGCAGTCTCCCCTTTTGGGGTTGGGGGAGGAGGATGAGTCGGATCTGACGGATTGGAACCTGCCCCTGGCCTTCATGAAGAAGAGACACTGCGAGAAGATCGAGGGATCCAAGTCCTTGGCGCAGAGCTGGAGGATGAAGGATCGGGTAATGGCTGAAGGAGGGAGGGGGTGGGCAGGGAGGGAGGGAGGAGGGCTGCTCGTCCCCCATTGGGGCTGTGGGCATTCATCCTGATGGGGTAACATGGTTTCCATGTCTGCATGGTGCTGGGGCTGCAGGCCATGGAACAGGCTGCCCAGGGAGGTTGTGCATGTCCCGTCCTTGGAGGTGTTCAAGACCAGGTTGGACGGGGCCCTGGGCAACCTGATGTAGTAAAGGTGTATGTTTGGTGGCCCTGCTGGGCAGGGGGTTGGAACTACATGATCCTTGAGGTCCCTTCCAACCCAGGTCGTTCTGTGTGATTCATTCTGTGTGCAGGCAGGTGAGAGACAGAGAGAGCTTTGTTGGGTTCTGTCCAACTCAGGAGATACTATGACAAATATGTATCACAGCAACACGCTGAATATCTCCCTCGTTTGAGCTCTCTAAGTGGAGTTTGATGCTCTTCAGTGAAGGCAATGAAATTAGTGAGGTCTCACAGGACGCTGTGGATCAGCAGGTAACAGCACGAGGTGCAATGAATGCAGTCGTTACGCTTGTTTGGTGGTGAAGGTGCAGGAAGTGTTGTGGTTTTGAAGTTTGCCAGCAGCGTGTTATGTGCAATGTAAAATTAAGGTGTTCTTTGTGTGTGTTTGAGAGACAGGAAACAGCTCATGTGAATCTGGAGACAGAGGACAATTATTAGATGAAACATTTGCAGTGTTATAGAACGGTGGCTCTCTTATGTTAGAATTTGTATTGTATATAAGAGTGATGGGCATCTGATGGGATGTCATCAATCCAGAGCAGTGTCTGTGTTCCAACTTAAGTTAAAAACAGATAGGTAGACATACAAAACACCAGAGAAACATAGAGGATAATCAGCTTCAGTCCTTCAGTTCACTGAATGTGCTTTGGGTCAGAGGATTCTTGGGGTCTCATGGTTGTGATACTCATATATATTTGTATATGGCTGTATGTGGTTTTGTGTGTGACCAGATTTCCATTACATTTCCACTTCCTTTAGTAATACTCTGACCTCAGCTTGGGATCTGCAGGTGAAACTCATTCCTTTAATTTCTTTCCAGAGACATTATGACTGGGAATGAGGATGCTGTACATTCATTTCCTAGAGAGGCATTCACCCAAACAGCTCTGCAGAGTGTTGGGGAAGCAGTGGCAGAGCCAGGATCATCTGAGTGATTATGTACTGAAAATTTGACTTGGCAGATCATTAATGGACTGAATTAATTTTTTGTTTAGAGTCTAATTTAGATGAGCCACAGGACACAGTTTTGTAGGTATGCCTCCTTTAGAGGGTTTTGGCATGGAAGCTGTTTGCTCTACTAGACTGTGGAGGTGGGATGAGATTACTTGTCTATTTTAGTGATCCTTCTGCCTTCCTGTGGATCTTCCTGTTTGCTTGTTCGATGATGTGCAGAGCTGTCTGTTTCTAAATTGGGAATGTCATTGGCTTGATAATCAATAGGTTACAGCACGAGCATGAGTAAAGAGGTAGTAGTAATCAGTTGTATTTGTTATAGTGCATTTCATACATACAAAGGGAATCATCTCAGTGAGGAGCAGAGCAGTGGTTACAGCATTATGCGCCTGTGGGGTTGTAGTTTCTATCTCTCAGAGTACTCTGCATGTCTCACAAAGCTCAGCAATTCAGACCCAGCATTATGGAGACTGAGACTAATTTCGGTGAAATAAGAAAGTCGAAGCATGTCAGAATGTTTCTGATTATTCCTTCTGTTTTTGCTGTGAGCTTGAAACAACTTCTCAGAAGTGCTTGTCACTGTGTATTTGGACAGCTTTATTTGCTCTCATTTGGACAATTTTGCCATTCTGTGCAATTACCTCTTGCTGATGAACACGACTTTCTTCCCTTCCTCCTGAATTCATGTTGCTGCTGGGTTATGCTCTCTGGTTTTATAAAGAATTCCTCTCATCGTCTCATAGCTGATTTCAGAAGGTTGCTTCTATCTGTAGAGCATTGCAACACAGTGAGGAGAAGTTGGTGTTATGGCCCTGAGTCAGCATTGGAGGCCTCTGACACCTGTCTACAGTTGCTAATCAAACTAAAACCAACATGTAACTGTCTCTGTCTGAGTGCTACTTTGTCACACTCCCCTGGTTTGTTGTTTCCCTTCCTGGTCCTCGCCACCTTCTTCCCATCTGATTCACCTCTGCTGTGCTTTTCTCTCTCCCAGATACTACTGAAAGACTCGGAGAGGGCTGGAGGGGTTGTACCTGTTATCTCTTGTGATTTGAGAGTATGGAAAACATTCTGTTATTCTGAATTTGATCCGTTCACCTGTCAAAGCACAGAATGAGCCTATATTTAAAGCAGGAAGGTTGTTTAACTGAAACAATCCCCTATTTGTAGAGTTGCAGGTAAAAATCTATGGCATTTTTTCCCCATGAATCATGGAGAAACTACAGGCAGAGGCTGGTTCTGCCCTTATTTGTCATCTTGAGCTATGCTACATTGCGATCCTAACTTACTACAGCTATAGGAAATTATTCCACTAAGATTTGGGAATGGAATTACTTTTTTTTTCCCCTCACCTTCTTCCATTTCCGTAAAAACCCCAGAGTTTATAAGAACTTGAAGGTTCTTTAGAAGGCAGGAATCTAATAAGAGGGAAGAATTGAATAAGAAAGGTAATCAGTAGTAAATCTAGACAAAATAACGGAACATTCTCTCACCCCCTTTTCATCCTTTAGGACTGCTCTGAAGACATTTAATCTTCTATCTCCCGCTTCTCTGGACTACAGATGCCATCAAAGTGACACTGCTTTGATCTATTATTTATTTAAAGAATATTTTTAACACAAGGGGGTTAGAGTTATGCTTTGTATATTGAATTAAATCTCACAGCCTCAGAAGCAGTCAAGTCATGAAAGCTGATTTAAATAAAAAGGTTTCAGATACACCCGCTTTTACTGACAAGTTGCTACTAAACTCAGGATATTTAAATTAAGCTGTGCTATACTTATTGATTTCTAAAATAAGTGGAGAGCGAGAAAGCTGGTTGTAATAGTTTCACTTAAACGTTTTGTTCCTGCTGCCTCATAACTTGCTGAGTGAGAATTAAATCCTGTTTTTGTAGAAGAGGAATACACAATTAGGTTTCTATGGAAATGCAGATGAAGGCAGTGCTGCATACAGATGCATTTAATTCAGACAAGGAGCATTTACCTGCCTTCATGGCAGATGTTTCTTGTGGCAAAGGAAAGCAGTGAAGGGTAGCTGCACTGGGAGCTTGTGCCTGTTATTCCAGCTTGAACTTGATGCTTTGGGCGGCACCAAGAGGCATTTGGCCACTGAGGCTGCTGTAGCAATAAACAGGGTCTTGTTAGCCTAGGAGCTCATATGTGGGCTGCAGCCTCCCCTTCAGCTTGACTTCTTGCATCTCAAGCGTTTGTCTTGTGTTTTCTTCTGCGTTTTCACGCACTGTCAACTGTGTTTGTGCTTAAGGAACTCCTAACCCACTAAGTTAGCCCAGGATCTAAACTGAATGCAGCGTAGTTCCTGTTCTCCTGCATGAGGGTGAACTGGTGTGGCTGGCTTGGAGCACTTCACTTGGCAGCTGTGGGGCGGCCCTGGGAGCAGTGGTGATGTGTCCCTCCTCTGGCTGTGGCTGAAAACCACTTTAGGTCAGTGGTAACAGAAGTGGTTGTTGCTGTACTACAAGGGGTGCAAATTGAGACGTAGCCTGGGGCGCTGCTGGTGGACTGATATCTTTCGAAGTGAAAACCAAAACAAAGCAACTCAGCTTCTCCCTACTCGAACCCCCTGCTGCAAATAATGAGCACTGCCATCCCACTTATAGATCTGCATCTCCTCTTACCTAGAACAGAGGTCATTCTGGGTTAAGATGGTTTGTATTGATTGAATAGAGCTGGGAAGCTCGTGCTGTATCTACCATTGCCTACAAATGTTCTTATCTCTAAGCAGTGAGAGCAGATTTCAACAGCTCTGAAGAGTGTGGCTGGTCATATTTTGAAAGAAGAAGCTCTTGCCGTTATAGAACAGTAACAAACACTGAAATCTTTAGCTCGTTCAATCTCCAATCCCATTGATTTTGCTGGTAGGGAGATATATCTATAAGGTGGAGGTAATAATTCACTCCTGTCAGTTACAGTTGTGTTTCTGGTAGGCTTAGATTAAAATCAGAAGATACTCTGCTACATCTGAGCGTCACACTGAAATACTTTTTTCTTCTGTAATTTAAGGTAGGAGGCTTTGAGATAAAGTCAGTGGATCTAACTTTGTGGAATTTCAGAGATTATAGAGTAAAAATACACTCCTTTATTCACCTGGATTTAATCATATAATCTCTTTTTTTCCCCCTAGGTTTCCAAGACCAGGGAACTGTATGGGGAATTTCCTCCAGTCTGTTAAGAATTGGGAAGCAAGTCTTCTTTTTTCCCACTCTAAGCTTTGGCTTAAGTCCACGTTTAAAGAATGGAATAGGCAATGCATATATAAAGCACCACACAGCCATGAATTTGCTATTTCTACTTCCTCTAGGTGGAGAAGAAAATAATTATTGCAAATCTGAAATTTTAATGGCTTAATACACAGAAATGTCCAGGAGTCTCGTTCCCTTAAATAGCTCCTGGAGAGTGCTTCGTTGTAATTATATTTGCAGTATGAGTAATAAGCGATAGAAATGCAGTGTAATGTGTTGGAAAGGAGCTGACAATATTATCGCTAGCAAAGATAATTTTAGAGTGGGGAGAGACTTCACCATGAACGTGAAATGACAGAAAATTACCTTTTTTGCTCCATTCAAGAAAAGTGCAATGAGAAGATGAGTAATTCTGGATGCTGCACTTAATTTTTTTTCTTGGGTGCAGTTGTGGCCAATCAATACCACTTTCAGAAGCCGTTTGCTAATGCTTGGCTTCTTCTTTGTGGGTTTTATTCCCCCTCTGCTTTTGTGCAGCTGCAGGAATTCAAGGACACCTCACTTCCTTGGGGCTCTGTCCCTTTTTGGCCTCAAAGATTTTCTGGAGAGGTTTTTAGGGTTTCCTTGTTTTTAATTGGACACATTGTTTTAATTGGCTGCTGTTGTGCTGGTCTACCATGCAGGTCTACCCTTGGGCGTTTCTGAAGGTAACAGCACAGTAACTCCACTGGTAACAAAGAGGTGATTGATTGCTCCTTGTAGCTCTAAGATGCCCTTAGCACTCAGGGCCCTTCTGGGAATTCAGCCTCACCTGGCCCTGGCAGTGTTTGGGTGCGGATCCTCCCAGTTCAGATGTGCCTCCTCAGCCTCTCCATGCTTTCTTTCACTGCTTAACAAAGGGGAAGGGATGTTTAATACTGTTCTGCTTCCTTGCATGTCTGTTGCCCTTGCAATGACTCTGAAGTTGCTTTGCATCATTTCTTACCCCGTCTCTAGAAGGAACAATTTGAGATTCTTCAGCCAAAACACATTCAATAATCTTTTCCCAGTCATCCTGGACAGCTGGGCTCATTGGAAAGTTGCTGTGTGCTGATAGTTCTCAGGTGTTCTGCCTTTCATCCCTGCCCTTCTATGGCTGTGACTCAGCCTGGGAGCAGTTCTGTTGTGCACAATACCACCCATCCCTGAGGGCAGATGGCTGAGGTTGCTGGGCCAGGACATGCCAATTGCTGCTGTTCTCCATCAGGGTGAAGCACATGCTGCTCTCAGCACATGAACAGAGTGTGTGTGTTCGTACCTTGGTTATCATCTGGCAGCAGCGATTAACCTGCAGGTGTAAGGAGCACTTAGGGTTTGTGCTTCAGGCTTTTCTCTGCATTCTCCTGTTTTTATTCTTTACCAAATATCTGTTCTTTTGGTTTTGGTGATGGATTTGGTCTTGAAATGTAAAAAAACTTGCAATGAGTTTTTATGACAGATGAGAATGTCCCCATAGTTCTTGTATTACAAAGCTGTCAGTGCTGTACAGAGCTTCTTGTAGTAGCTTCTAAAACAGTTCAGAAATGCAAAAAGCATTATTCAGTGCATTGGGTTCAGCCTTTCTTTTGATTTGCAACGATCCAACGTCACGGATGTTGAATAGGAGTCAGAGAGGAGCGCAGGCGAGCTGTAATTCTTGCTGAAGATGTGCTCTTTATTAGCAGAACAAATAGTCGTGAAATATAATACTTTATGGCTCTTGTGGGGAGGTAGACAGAGGGGAAATAACCCCATTTGTCTTTGGGATCAGTTAGACTTAACTTTTCATTACTGGCTCGCTGTCTGTTCTCAAGGAGAAATGCTTATTTAAAACACAGAACTTGGGAATATAAGATAAATAGCGGCTCGTTCAGCATAAGTCACAGATCAGACATTACTAGTAAAATATTGAAAAACAAGTATTAGACCATAAACGGGAAACAATAAATAAATGAGACACTGATTGCTTGGCAGGACGTGTTCTCCAGAGGGAGCAGTCTATGTGCTCTGTGTCCCGTTGCTTTCTGTGCTGCCTGTTGGCTTTGGGACTTGTGCTGGGGATGGCAGCACTGTTGATGCTGCATCAA
Organism: Coturnix japonica; assembly: GCF_054131305.1. Lineage (NCBI taxonomy): Eukaryota > Metazoa > Chordata > Aves > Galliformes > Phasianidae > Coturnix > Coturnix japonica. Next base: position 5,731,754 of record NC_140685.1, read on the forward strand.
ATAGAGTCCAAGAGTTATTGTGTGCGAGTGGGGGTATCTGGACAGAGCTCTGTGGAGCTCTTGGGCAGTTTAGTTCCTTTTAAAAGTTAGGCCAGTCCTATAACATACAGAACTTGTGCTGCACAAACTGAAAATGTTAAAGCTTTGGGGCTGTTCTTCAGTCCATTTCTAATGCTCAGTATCACTGTGTTCCCTTGAAAATAATGCATGTTTCTTGCAAATAACCTGTGGTGCAGCAGCAGGACTGGGGCAGGAGCCCTGTGCTCTTCTGTGTGGGTCACAGCACTAACCCAGCCCAGGAATTCTTCTTGAAGACACTTTTCTTGTATGCAGGCAACATGAAATAGATCAACAGCAAGGTGCCAGCACAGAGAGGGCTCACTGCAGATGGGGTCCTGTGAAGCTCACCCTCTAGGTGCACTGCTATGCACCACTCTCACTTACTTGGGTTTCTTCATCATGCTGGTGCTCTGCTTCAGGGTTTCCTTCCCGATGTAGAACCTTTTCCCCTTCTCAGTGTGAATAGTGTTCTGCTCCACTTTCTGCTTCCTTTATAAATTATACATTTGTGTGGCTCTAGCTTTTTCTATGAGCACACAGTTTGGGCCTTTTTCCTGCTGTTCTGAATGGTAACGAGCACCCTGGGGAAGTGGGGCTGCAGGTGGCTGTGCTCTGCCAAGTGCAGCACTTTGCCTGTGCTCCATTGGTGCTGGAACACAGTTTTAGGTAGTGGGATGAAGGAGTTTAGAGAAGATAATGAAGCACTAAAATAATCCTTTTCAAGTATTATTTTTAACCTGCTATGGTGTTTAGTAATTGGTTCATTGCAGCTCAGGTGTCAGTGGGTTTCTCACTGCCATGTGTATAGCAGTCTCATTGACTGAGGAACACAGCTGTACATTGATCACAGTGTGGTTTATCCCCTTCTGTTTTGCTATGAGTATCCAAGAGAGTTCCAAATCTGGATGATTGTGATGACTTGAGAGGAAGTGACTAAGACAGCGTCTGTCTAAATTGCACGTATTGTTGTGTGTCACCATCAGATATCTAATGGCTTCCTTGGTCGTTTGGGCATTTTTCCTTCTATTGTTTTTGGTTTTAATATTGGAAAGGATATAATACATTCTCATATTGATCAGTGACCCTGAATGGCATATTCACGTGTCTTAATAATGTATCTCAGTTGAGCAATGACTAATTTAAGATGTGTAGAAGAAATCCAGTGACATCCATTTCCATGCTGTATTAAAGATAAAACATGTAAAAATAGTAATGTAAAGAATAAATGCTATTCTTGTAGTGTAAGTACTGTTCTATTTAAACAGTATTCTACTGCTCTATTGAGAAATGAAAGATGTAGTCAGCCTTGCCTTAAAGTAGTCCATGTTAAAGAGCAGATAACAAAGTGTAGCTGAAACTTCAGAATTTATAATAGTGGTAGAATTTCAACCCCTGAATGGATCACTTTCCACACTAAGTGAACACTTTGTTGTCTTTCCAGATGAAGACTGTTAGTGTTGCCTTAGTTTTGTGCCTAAATGTCGGCGTGGACCCTCCTGACGTGGTGAAGACCACTCCGTGTGCCCGCCTGGAGTGCTGGATAGGTAAGTTGAGAGCTGCTGTGTGGTCATCCCAAACTTGTGTGCTTCCTGAACTTCAAACTGGGGTGAGCTGAAGGAAGTCTGGTGGATGATTTGTATGTGTCCATCAGTAACTGCTGCCATAGGTCACCTTTTCTGCTTTATTTTAAAATGAGATATCATAGAGAAAGAAGAACAAGCTGCTAATTACCTACCTGCCCTTTTTCTTTTTAATTGCTGTAGACTTATAAGTATCTAAGGAGATTTCTGAGCTGTTACATCTTTAGTGTAAAAACCTCTTTGCTCTGCAAAGGTTTACAGTCACCCCATCTCACGTGATAGAGAAATGTCTTTAATATGTGTGGACTTCACTGCATTTTGAGGCGACAGCTCTGAGGCTGCTTGAATTGGGAGTGTAAATTCAGAAGAGCTGGAGCTATTCCCAAGAATGTCTTCCATCAGTGCCTACACACGGGCTTTTTATTTTGATGCAGCATTGGGTGACTTCCTCATTCTTTGTTAGGAAGCCAAAAGTTTCCTTGCTTTTAACACTGTGTGATGCTCAAGAAGGGGTAAGTCTGAAATATCTTGTGTAAGAAAATGAAGATATCTGGATTTCATAGGAGAATGGGAAATATCCAGTCTTTAGCAAGTGACACACGCAGAACTATAATCCTACCCCTCAAGGTGCATGATAGGCTGCAGTAGCAAATTTATCATTGTACAAATTAAACTTATTGAAAAAACAAAACAAGAAACTGAGAAACTTCAGAACGTCTCATTTCTAACTTGCTTTATGAATCTGCAGCATCTCATTATGGTGCTTTTTTAACCAAAAAATGCTGATGACTTTATAGCAATTAAAAAACCATGAGCGTGCACTAACAAATATGTCTAGTCAGTGGAGAGAACAGCTCCTCGTTTCTCACTTGTACATGGGTAGAGAGCAAAGAGAACGAGGAGTATTGCAGAGTCATTAAAATAAAGTTATTAGTGCTTATCATCAACAAAGAGAATTTTGAATGCAGTTTTTTAATTAAATTTTTAGTGCATTTCTGTACAAGCATTCGTTTCCATTTCTTCTTCCTTCAGAAACTTAAAGCTGCGTAATCTGCAAAAATATCCTTGTTTTCCCTTCTGTATAGTGGTCTTAGGAGAAGCTAATGGTGTGTATTGTGGAAGCATAATGTCTCTGCCAGATGTAGAAACAAGTGTGGAAAGCATTTTGGGGCTGTTGCTGTTACTGAAGGCTGAGCTGCGATCATCAGCCTGTGCACTCTGGTAACAAATGGCCATCAGCATCTCTGCCAGAAACCAGCTGCAGCTCCTGCTGTGTTTCCAGATGTGCCTTTGGAACATCAGGAGCGTTGTGGTTCTCTCCAGAGCTCAGCCATGGATGGTGTTGTGCAGGGCTGGTGCTGCTGGAGGCTCAGGGAGCTCAGCCTTGTCACCTTCAGCCTCCTTCACTGCCTGAGTTGGCAATGTTCGTTGCTCTGAAGGCCCTCCCAAGTCCACCAAACTGTTCAGCTCAATGGTATCTGCTTGAAACTTGCTTTAAATTTCAAGGGCGCTGTTATGGTTCAGAGTGCCGGAGATTACAGAGATACATGGAAATGAGTGCTGAAACTGCAAGGTCTGCAGAGAGGATTGAAGTGTTTGTTCTGTTCTGGTGGTGCTTCTGGAGCAGCAGCTGCAGCTAAGCTGAAGGAAGTGTGTATCTTAAAGCCTGAGCATAAAAACTGCTTGTGTTTGTTTTCTGTCTGGCAAAATGCAGACAATGTGTTACCTCAAGTTGTTTTGCATCAGGATAATGTATTTCAAATAAAATCCTTGCTTTAATGCATATAAGAGATTCTGCTTTCATCATACCTGTTTTTATTCTGAGGGTATGAGATAGAATATTCATAAAGATGATATTAAAAATGTCATCGATTCGGTGAATTGCTTTTAAAATAATTTGTATTAAATTTTCAGGTATTAGCTTCTAGATTTTTGGAAACTTGTTAAGTGTCAATTATATGGCCATGATTTCTGAATGAAGCACATAAGCTGACATCTTACTCGCTCTGGATTGTAGTAATTACCTGGTGATAAAATTAACTTCTTAAAGTGGTTAAATATTTGATGATTTTTTTCTTGATAAATGCAAAGTCGTGCTTCATTTACTACCTTCGCTTCCTGCTTCAGACGCTACACACCATTTGTGATACTTATATAAACTGTTTCGATTTTGGTCATTATTTACTACAGAAACCTCCTGTCAATATTAACAGCAACAAGTGTTAAGCCTCGCTTCTCTTTCAAAACAGTTGTATTGATTACCTTTGTGAGGCCTTCTTCCACATTAGATAGGCTCTAGTGGTTTTTAATTGGTATTTGAATGAAGAATTTGGGTCTCCCAGGTTATAGATCCAAATTTTACAAAACCATAGCATGGATTTGCTAGAGGCTTAAATGCATATAGAAGTGGAAATGATTTTGTCCTCTTGACAAGCTGAGTGATTTAACCGTGGTCAAAAAGACTCGTTTGCATTTTATTTCCTAGATCCTCTGTCCATGGGTCCTCAGAAAGCTCTGGAAACCATTGGTGCGAATTTGCAGAAGCAGTATGAAAACTGGCAGCCAAGGGTAAGTATTCCTGGGCTTTCCCCTGTGAGCTGCAGGCGTGGTGCTTCTCCAGGGCTGCTGCTCAGCTCTTATTGAATCCAAGCACCATACCTGTTACAGAGCACGGTATCTGGCAGCAGTGGTTGCTGCAATCATCCATCCATGTGAATAAATTCTCACAGTCTGCCAAACTATCCAGTTCTCAAGCTGGTGTCTCTCTTGGCTGGTGCTTAATTCAATCATGTCTGGGATATTTGTTTTAAGTACTGTGTTCTACAGCTGAATTCTAAATTCTCCCGTCTTTATTTTTGAGATGTTCTCTGATCTTTCATTCTGAGTTTGTGGTTCCCTCTGTAATAAAAATGTGTGTTTGCCCTCAGCTACTTCAGAAGTGTGTGTCCCAGTGCTCATCAGTGCTGTTCTGAACTTGGTGATTGGAAGAAGTCAATGTGGTGCAGTTAGTAGTGGAGGAAAGCTTTTGGTTTTGGTGACTTCAAAGCTTTGTTAATGTCTAATTCAAACTAGATAGGGGTTGGTATAGTTTGTATATAAGCTTTCGTAGGATGTGGGTTTAAGTTTTTGAAAGTGAGTGTTCTGAATAGCAACATAAAGAGGAAGTTGAAGGTGGCATTGCTGGCTTTTAGGGGAAATGTGTTGCTTCTGGGTGCTTCAGAGTGCATGGTTTTGTGCCTCTCTGTAAATAAACTGCTCGGAGGTCACCAGAAGGAAGTGTTATGTCTGTAGCATGCTTCAATTGAATACAGGAATCAAGCTGTAGCATCATGCTCACAATTAATATTCCCCAGTACATTTGTGTCCTTATCTGTATGCTGTAGGCAGTCTGGGTCAGAATATTCCTCTTCAAACTATCTCTGCTATTGACTACTAAAGCATGAACTTATGATTATAAACAAATAACGTGCAACCCAAACAGAAATAATAACTCAATTGAATGAGCTTGCCTGTAGATTTGCCTTTTCCCTTATGGAGCAGCACTAATTCTAAGGTCTTCATTTTAAGGAGGTATGGATAAGGGGACCCTGTTGTATTTCTCCTTGTTTTCTTTCCCCATGTTTCCCTTTCCTTCATAAAGGACCAATACTTGCGGATAAAAGACAAATGACTTTGACATTATCTTTGCAGTAGTAAACAGTTTTTACCTTTGCTGGGCAATGGGAATGTTTTTCACCAGAAAGGGTGGTTGTGCTATGTGTGGTTTTGAATAGATGCTGGATGGTTCTTCACTGGATGCATTGAGTCCCTCCTCAGCTTTTGGACTCAAACATAATGGAATAACTATAGATTCCGAGAAGTATGAACACAAATAAGTGTAGTATGGGTTCTTCACCTCTTACCTGTGTTGGATACTTCTCTGCCCCCTTATTCAGGGGTGTGCAAGTAGAACTGGGTTTATCTTTCATTAGCAGTTTGTTACCTGGGGGAGATCTACTGTATTAAGCAGTGAAATGTTTCCATTAGCAAATCTTTGGGTAATTTGCTACAAAACACTTCAAATGTGAATATCCAGTGGGTATGCTTTTTTCCTGAAGTGTTTTTGGTGTTTGTGCAAGAACGGCTACTCTTGAAGTATATATGATGCGTTTAAGGCAGGAGAATTTCCTTTTGCATTCTTCCTTATGGAGCATTGGCAATTTATTTTAAATTTCTCTCTGCCAGCTCAGAGATTTGGCAGCAAACACAAACAGCATCTGAAAACAAATAGGAAGAGTAAAACATCTCGATGCGAAGGTGACAACAAAGCTCTCTCTGCTTCTTAGCACCACAGTCCATATTAGTGAGGAAGGAGGGCCAGGCGCCTGGAAGCAGCAGGTACACGCTGTGTGGGCTGAGCTCACGCTGCCTCGTAGAGTTTGCACAAAACACGAGGCAATTACCCAGCTCGGATGTTTGTGTGCAAGGTGCCTGTTCCTTAAGAGTAAATCACAGCCTTTTGAAACATTGCAAAGCTAAACACGTACTGTTTTATTGCACTCTACAGGGCTCTTGAGTTTTCTGCAGTAATAAAGAGAAGTTGATGTGCCATCTGCAATAAAACAATAGGAACATTATTGAATTTCCTAGACCTTTCATATAAATACTAATACAGCTAGTTTTGTCTATTTCTCAGTGTTTTGGAATGGCAGAAGAATTGATGGGAAGAAGACAATTCTGGGAAAACTAGGTGTGTTACTGGTTTGTTACTGTGGCTCCTTAAGCCAGGAAGTGGCTGTCATCGATATCTTACTGTGAATGCACAAATAGTGCTAACTGCTGGTAAATGGATCGTGTCAGTCCTTCCAGGACTGTTTCTATAATAGATGTTGTCTGAGAAGTCCTCTAACATCGCTGCCAGTGCAGCCCTTGTCTGCTTGTAACTGCAAGATGTTGTTCGAATAAATGCCCGTACTTGTTACATACAAATAATTCAGGTGGAAAAGCCTTAAAAGGGACAAGGATGAAAAAAGTCTTTGTTTCTGGGAGCTCCCGGGCTGCACAGCTGATGCATATTTCCCTTCAGGTCTTATCGAGCCCCTTTCTAAATAATTTATCAGCTTGCCGTGGCTTGAAGTATTTCTGCTGATTATATTTAAGACTTTGCTTTATTGTTGTGTAGCTACATAAATTTGTGTGCTGCAGGAGTAAAAAAAACCACTACAGACATTCTTTCATCAGCAAAATACTGCAGTTAAACAATGCTCAGTCATCTCACTGTGATTCTCAGATGAAGGTTTGAACGGGGGAAGGAAGTAGCAGATGACAAAGATGCAGACACACGGCGAAGAATTCATCTCTGCAGAATGTTTCTGAACAAGTCAGAGCTCTTGCAATTCAGTGTGGAGGTAATTCAGGTGCCAGTAAATGACTGGAAAGTAAAATAGATGGCCCTTCTGTATTGCCATGTGCCAGAGGTTTTGATTTCTGCTGGGCACTGAAGGGGTTAAACGTGAGGGTAATCTGGAAAGCAGGCTCAATTACAGGGGATAAAGGGGGTTGCTTAAGCAGCTGAGAATGAAAGGAGGAAAAGACAGTGAAAGTGAAGAGCTGGGACCCCATAGTGCAGCTCTGGGAAAGCGTCCTTGTGATGGCTGTGCTTGGGGGTATCTGCAGCCTGCTGGGGAGGCTGGAGGAGCTGGGCAGAAGCAGGGCACTGGTTATGGGACTTATGTTCCAGTCTGGAGCCTGCAGCATCAGGAGAGTGGCTGTGATAAAGGAGAGCCCTTAGCTGGGATAATGCGTTGTGTCACTTTAATTGCCTGCAATAAAGTACTTGTGAAGTTTCTTTTGGAGATTTGTTTGCTCAATGTTTAGATAAGAAATTGATCGGGTTGGAATGGTACTCCTCTGCTTCTGGTTTCCTTCTGTTACCCTTTGCAGAATGCTGCCTGTGTCAGGTGCAGCATAGCAGTGAATGACTTAGGAGCAGTTCGCTAGTGCTGGCAGTGAGAAATGAGTGTTTTCCACATTGTTTGTTTACGGCTTTACTTTTGGCAACGTTGCAAGTTACACCATTCAAAAGGAAGGAACTTTCCTTAGTTAAAAGTCAACAGTGTTTGTTTGCAAATAGAAAAAACAAACTGAATTGAGAGTGCTGCTGCAGTGAGATGCTTTGTGATGAGTAGCTAATGTGGATCTTCAGGAGCAGAAGCGGCTGTTGCATAAGTCCCAGTTCACATCCATTTATCAGCACTTGCAGAACTCGAGTTGTAATATTATGCTGTAATATTGTACAGAGGACAGAGAGGAGGAGGGTGCAGTTCAGCACTGTGCTGCTGCCTTGCACAGAGCCTGAGCAGCGCTTGGAGGGAGCGTGCTTTTCTGTGCTCCCTGGGCTGCAGCTCAGAGCCAGGCTGTGGTGCTTCTATACGAAAGCACCAGTTGCCCCTTGTCAAATATGAGGTTGACCTGTGATTTCTGGCTTCATTCTTAGATGCCAGACATTAGTTGTTGTTTTTTTTTTTCCCCTGCTTGTAATGGACACCTCATTTCTTGGCTTCTGGCTTCCAAAGAAGTGAGTTTCCTTGGTTTCCATTCCTGTGTATTCACCTTCACATGAGAACAGGGCTGTGTAGCCCAAGGCAGAATTGTAGGTTGAATGATGCACGGTTCACATAATTCAGGATCGGGTATGGAGGAGCCTGGAGAATATGCTCATTAAATTTGCATGAAATTACAGCTATTTTTTTCTGTTCAGCTGTGGCTTCTGACCGCTTTCTTTATGTCAAAACTGCCCAGAAAGTTTTGCCTTTCTCTCATCATGGCTTATAATTTGATGCTCTTGTGATCTCTGCTAGTCCAAATGAATTCCAGTCACCCTCCTATACAAGACGCTTTTTGCATCTGATAGAAACTTTCCCAGTTCTACCACTGGCAAGTCAAAAAACTCCATGTTTGTGAGTTTCCTGGAAGAAAGCCACCTCAGAGATACTTGCCTTTCTCCATTGCTTGTGAGGTGCATTAACACCGGAGGCACAGGGCTTGCCTCATTTAAAATCAGCATTTTACATATCTGTAAAACCTTTCTTTTCCTGGGGGTTTTTGCCACGTGGGGGTCTTTGCTCAGCTAGTGGTAAGACAGCTGAGGAGCAGATGGTTGTGACTCCCATCGGTGTGCTTTGCTAAGGCTTAATTTCCTTTTAATGGCACTACAGCAGCACACAGGAGCTGTGCCCTGGAGGAGGGCTCTGAGGAGCTGGGCTTTAGTGCTGGGCCCTGTGAGATGTGCAGGTGAGCCAGTGAAGGTGCTGGGGCATGGAACCCTCTGAGCTGCTCTGAGATGCAGCTGACTGGATCTGGTGGGACCTTACTTTGGTGTGGAACCTCTGTTTCAAGCTGGAGGTCAAGTGTGCTGTGGAATTGGGGATTTTTACTTCGTCTGATAAATCACTTAATGGAGTGTGACAGGTTTGTACCTCTCAGAGATGTAACACAGTGAGATCTGTTGTTTGTTGTCTGTGCAGCATCTGTTCCTCAGTCACCTTCCTGTCCTTTTCAGGCCAGCAGCTCTGGGACTTCTCTACTTTCCCTGGTGACAAACAGCACCAGCAAAACCAAAGAACTGAAAACATTGCATCCCAAATAGTTTTATTCTCCCAACCACTTGCCTCAATAAAACAAAGGAAGGATCTGTCAGTTGCAGTATTGATTTTTCTGGTTCTTGTCTCTATTTTTCTTCTTTCCATTTCTTCTTTTTTGCAAAGACACTCATCTTCACTAATGCTGTATTTTAATTGTCTAAATGCATTTGTGTTAGTATTTCCTTATAGCTCCACCTGAATGGAACTCACTGGAGTGAAGAAGAAAAGAGAGATCAGGAAGGCAAGGCTAGAAATGCTTCTAGGAATCATTTTTAAAGGGGAGGGAGCAGGGTGGTTGAAAAGCAGATTCTGATATTTGTGAATTCCTGCATCCATAGCATCCTTAGTCACTGGGGCAATGCAAGTGATTGGTATGGGCACTGTCACACAGCAAATTTCCTTCTGTTCCTTCTGCAGCTCTCTTAGCAATGCTTGTATTAGAGTTGCTTACTGTGCAGACAGCAACGTATCTGAACTGCTTAGTCTGGCAGATCTAGGAATGTTTTAGTGTTTCCATCCCATTTAACTTATGTGGTTGTAGCCCTTCCTCACTCAGTTCAAAGAGGTGATGTGATAGAGGAAGAGCTGCTGCAACAGTCCTGTGTTGGGGTGGTAGAACACTGGCCTAAGGGAACTGAGAAAGTTGTTACTCATTTCCAGTAGGAACACCTTTCCCTTTTTAGTGCAGCAATAATAGAAATGTTACTTAAGCTGTGGCTGTATATCTTTTTTTTTTCATGTTGTTTTGAGACTCCTGGCAATATTTATGTCCAGTTGTGCTCAATTATGCAGGTTTTCAAATAATTTTTTCTCCTTTTTTTTCCCCCTTTCAATCTAATACCACATGGTGTGCGTTGCCTCTTGCAGCTTGCATCCACCAATGAACGATGGTCTCAGAGGAAATATCTCAGACAATGCAGAGAAATTACTTTATTTGGTGGCACATCTTCAAGGGAACAGTGACTCCTTCCTGATCAAACAAAGCTTCTTCCTTCTCCCTTCTGTTCTGCTTCCCAACAGGTTTGTCTTCATTTCAAAGGAAGTGCAGCCAAGAGAGATGATCATTTTAAGCCTCAACCTTCTTGTGCGTGTTTTCTGTTGTTGATGCTGTTGTTTCCCTCATTAGATATCTTTGGGCTTTGATACGGTTTCTGAGGTTTCATTCCTTGCATTGCTTCCCTCTGCCTAATTAATTGCTAAGTTGCTTGCTGCACATCAAAGGTTGAGCGTTTCCTAAAGAGTAACTAGTTAAGCATGAAAACTAATTGGACACATGACCTAATTATTGGTCTCTCTGTGAGTCATCCTTTGCCTTTATTTCTGTGGGATCTTTCTTTTAAAACAACAACAAATACTAATTGCTTCCGCGGAAGAAATATTACAGAGTTGCAAAAGGGAAAGTGGAAAGAAATGTGTTCTTGGTTTCCTTACCCTGGAGATGTAGGAGAGTGTATTTAGAGGGGGAAAAAAGGGAAAATCCCAACAACGTTGTGACCTTGTTTAACAAACCTCGGTGTAACTATGAGGACTACGTTTGCTGTTCTTGTTTCCCACCAGCCTCTTGGATTTGGCAGCTATTTCAGGCACTGTGAAACTTTGGTGTATCAATCCTTTGCTGTCTTGTTAAAGATCAACTGTCTTTAGCACAAGCTAGCTTTCATTTTCTTCTGGGAAAAAAAAAACACAAACGTCCCTCCTAGAAGAGGGGTCAACAAGTATAAGTGCCAAAAGCAATTATTCCTGTTCTTATTCCATGTGAGAAACTGTTGTGGCATCACAGTGAGTTTGGTGTTAGCCCTGTGCTGTTTTTGTAAAGTATCAGAGAAGAACAAGTAGTTCAGTCAGAAATTGGGAATGTAATTGATAGTGAATGGCACCTTCCTGTGTCTTGTGAATAATGTGAAGAAGGCTGGGGCACATCCTGGTAAGCAGAGATGCTGGAGAGGTCAGGCAGTTGGGCTAGGTGGTCTTTGGAGGTCCCTTCCAACTGAACTGTTCTTGTGGGGGGAAGAGGAAAAAGCCCAAGGTGGAAAGAATAGGTACAGGTATGGGCTGCTGTGAAGATGCGTGTTCTGAAGCTGTGAAGACAAAGCAGTTGCATTAAGTTGTTTAGGGATCTGAACTGTTAATGCATTACAGATCAGCAGTGATCTGGCATTCTGGAGCTAAGTCAACAAACTTGCAAAATCAAGTGAAGTGGGAAAACCCTCTGGGTCTTGCTGAAAGCTGCAAGCACTGCAGGCAGCAGTGACCTTGAAGGGGGGAGTTGGGCACTAAGTCTTGAAAGGTAAGTTTGAATCACAATGAAAAGGACTTTCAGCTTACAAGCAAACAAACTTCTTGCATTTTATTGTCAGTGATGCACTAATGTGACAGCTCAAGTTTGAAGAGCTCTCTGAAATTAGCAGGTTTTGGAGTCATTAAACTGCTCAGGCAGCTGCTGGATGCTGATCCCTGCCTCAGGTGTGCTGTGTGAGGGAGATCTGCCTCTCACCTGCTTTTCCTTCACTGTACCACCCAGCACCCGAGCTCCTCTTAGTTCTGAGATCCTTTATTTGACTCAGTGAATGTGCTTTTTCTTGTTTTACTTGCTATGGTCTTCTGTCAGTAAGATCCATTCTGATGCTGTGTGCTTCTTCTTTGTTTTGCTTTGTATTTCCTCACCAAAATGAGGCCAGAATTGGCAGAGAAGTAAGATTTTTGTGTGTTAAGAGTGCTTCCATACAACCATTGTACTCTTAACGTCTGCTTGTCGCAAGATGCAAAGAAAGACCTGATATTAGAAAGGCTTCTTGACAGAGATAAGCAGCTCTGCCTGCTCAAATCTGATTAACGTTTTTCTGTAATTACCACCCAGCCTCCGTGTGACCTATTTAAAAATACCTTGTCTTTGTGTTCGATGGGGAGGAGCATCCTGCAGGGCTGTGGCTCTGCCCAGTGCTCCTTTCCCATGCAGTGCCACTGGATGAGGATTCATCTCTGCAAACCTGGACACGAATAACACTTTACTGGGCACCTTATGCTGTGTTCTGCACAGAAAGCAGAGCTCTGTGCAAACTGGTGTTAAGAGAAAGCAGTTTGCATTTGTCTTCCTGCTCACATCTCTAAGGCAGAATGAGAAAAGCCTGAAGTACTATAATTTCACTCTTACTAATTTAAAAGCATAGACCTCTGAATGTTTGGTTTTCTTTTCCCTCTCCTGACCCATTAGGATGTTCCTTAATTTGAATGCCACTTTGTGAAACAATTGTTTTTATTTAATTGGAGGACTTGAAAAATCTAGCTAATTATTTAGCATAGATATCAGCTCCTATCCTGGTTTCACTCTAGGCTGAGTAGTATGTCCTGCTGAGGAGCTGCACGTGGGCCAGTGTATGGAGCCAGCAGTCTGAGGCTTCACTTCCACATCAGGCTGTGGTCCTGCAGCCGCAGTCAGGTCCTGCCCGAGCTCTCCATTTGTATTTAACAGGAAGACACAGAGCCTGAAACATTAAAGAGCTCTTAAAATAGATGTTATAAAGAAGGAATAGCACTAAAATGACACCGTCGCTGAGGAGCCGTGTTGACTAAGTCGGTTTTAAAGATGTGTCCTGGTCTGTACTTAAAATCCTGTTAGTGTATTTTGTGATGTGACCTGTCAGAGCCGTCAAACTACCATCAGACTGAGGAAAGGGATCTGGTATTGAAAAGCAATGAAGTTCTTTTACCCATTTCTGTTGTTTATTTACATAGGTACCTCAAAATGTTTATTTTACCTCAATATGTTTATATTAGGGAGGTCTCCTTACAATACAGTATGGGCTGATGGGTGAAATTTCAGTATATCCCAGTACAGCCCTGTAGCACACAGCATCTCATGGTTGCTGAGGAACACAACTGTCTCCCAAATCTGCTGCAGCAGATGTTCGAGGTCAGTACTCCGGGTTTTTGTCTTCCCTGTCAACATCGGTTCCTCTTAACAGGCCACTCAAAGGTATTTTTGGGGAAGTGTTGTTGAATACCGAATCCACACAGTGAGGATTAGGTACTTTAGAATTCATTTCACATTGGACTTAAAAGCAAGGTCAGAGACTCTGCAGAGGAAAGGTAAAGTCACTGTGCTGCTGACTACAGTCAGGTGAATAAATGTTCCACCCTTCCAGCTTAGCTCTAGTAATGCATTTTGTCCTGGACATCCAGCAAATTAAGCTGTTTAAGTGTTGGCTGCTTGTGAATATATTATCATGTAGGAGATGAGATGGGTTTTTGAAACGCAGCTGGATGCCTACGAGGAATTACCTACGACTTCCAAGAGTATTTCTTGTGTTTGGTTTAGATCATAAAGAAGCATCCATAAGTAGAAGTATTTCTTTATTGTAATTAGTATTTTTTCAAGCTCTTGGTAAATGACAATCAGATGTTTTGCATTGCCTGGACAGAGTTTGCCTAACAGTTTGAAGCATGCTTATAGCTGCAGCCTTCTTGGGCTGTTGGTGCAAAAATAAGAATGTTTTTGTACACTTCACAGTTTGTCTACTTTTTTGATGTGTTTCCAAAGCCCGTGTAATTTCAGGATCCTAAATCTTTCTTTGATGTGAGGAAAAAAATGTGTTTTAGTAAGTATTAAAATCAAATGGCTGTAAATCACAGGGCTGGGATATTAATCACAGTTTTGAAGTAACCAAAGAGCAAAGTGCTTTCTCTAGGAATGAAGGATGTTGCTTCTCACTAAAGCAGCTCCAACATCAGAAGACCTGGAAGGAGGCCAGCGCGCTGTCGGGGAGAAGAACAAGTGTCGAAATTAAGAGATCACAAAGCTCATAGTAATGAAGTTAATTTTAAGGAAATTAATGAATGGAAAACAACTACGAGTGCAGGTTGTTGGGAGCATGAGCTGCTTGTTAGTGTGCTTGGAGAGAACTTGGGAACGAAACCCTTTGGGGAAGGGGACTTGGGGTAGGTTCCTTGGGGGTGGTGGGGATGCTCAGTGCTGGGGTTGAGCTTGGTGTGTTGTGATGCGATGTTGGTGTTACACGGTGCCAAACATCCCTTGCAGTGTCTCAGGGACCTCGCTCCTGCAGACAAGAAATGCTTCTCACCCTCCTGTCTGCTCTTAAGCAAGTCTTTGTACAGGGACTTCTCTGCAGATCCTGCGCTGTGCCCAGCAGTGAGCCAGGGCTGCCACCTGGCCGGCAGGTCTGTGCTGTGGGCATGTGGAGCACACGTGATGTGGATATACATAGCAGTTATTAGCTCTATTTCTGTCGGTGGCACAGAGAGTGGTTTTTCCTCAGGCTTATCTGCTGAAAAGGTATGCTGTCCTTATGAACACTTTTTCATGCAAATCTTTTAATAAGCCTTTAGAAAGGATGATGGTAACAAAGTGTTCCTGACCCATGGCTATAAAAGCTATTGCAGACTGGGGCTCATCTTGCCTTTTTTGGGGGGGTTCTCTAGAGCCACTTTGCTGTCCTGTGTTATGGATGTGCTGGTTACCACTGCAATATTCATACCCTAAAGCTGATGTCTAAAATGGTGCTGAAAGCTTACACAGATTGTGATGTTTTGAATTCATTACCTGGCATAGTGCACATATATTGAGATTGTCTTCATGATGAATAGGCTTTAAATGGTTAAAAAACAACAAAGGAGGTAATACTCCTTGTCTGTGGACTTTGTTTCTGTAATGGAGGTGCAGGTTGGCAGAGCTTTTATGCAAGCGCAGAAATCAGCCCAGAAAGCACAAGTGTGGAGATGTAGCTGTGCTATAGTTTGAGTAATCTCTGATGTTTTCACCTTAATTTATTGCCATGTAAACAGGCCCATTCTTGTTGCTGACCCTTTTCATTTTCTAAATGGCTATGTTATTCAGAATGCCTTTTTAATTATACTAACCCAAACACAGAAGCTGTAGCACTACTCTTTGAAGGAATTACGCTTTGGGAAGACCAGTGCCAATCTTTTTTCATTGTTTTAAATGCTTCCAGTGTGCTAAAAAATTAATGTTTTTCAAGAAGTGTCCATTATGCTGCCTTGCTGTGTGGTGTAACAGCCATGGAATGATCTGGCTGTGAGCTGCCTGACAGACACCAACCTGCTTTATGGCTAAGCCAGAGTTTGTTCCAGCCGCTCGGAGGACGTGTTGCATCGAGCTGACAGCTGCCCTATAAAGCGTGCAATCTGGATTAATTCAATTCTGCTTTTATCACTTTGCAAAAGAGCAAATCCACTGTTTGTGGTGGTTGTCATTAGCAGACCTTCAGCTATCGCAGGTGCTTTTTCAGACCCTGGGCTGGAGCTGCTGATCTTCCTCTGCCTGGAGCTGCTGCTGGATCCATCCTGCAGGGCCATTCCTCTGTGTGTGTGCTGAGGCTCAGCCCATGGAGGTAGGGGGGATGGAACTGGGCACAGCAGTGCTTCAGCAGTTCCCTTGTTGCTTCAGGACCCCCTGCTTTGTCCCTCTCTTCTATTTGGACCCCTCATTACAAGATGGACTTTGAGGTGCTGGGGCATGCCCAGAGAAGGTCTGGAGCACAGGTCTTATGGTGAGCAGCTAAGGGAGCTGGGATGGCTCAGTCTGGAGAAGAGGAGGCTCAGGGGAGAGCTCCCTGCAGCTCTCTGGCTGGGGGTTGTAACGAGGTGGGGGTCAGCCTTTGCTCCCATGTAATAGCAATAGGATGAGAGGGAATGGCCTTCCTCCCTCCAGCTGCTGGCCCCATTGCTCTTGCTCCTTGGTAACTTATTTCTTTGAAAGCCTTTCATAGTTCCCTTTCTCAAAGCTGGGCGTCGTTCCAAAAACATTCTCTTGCAATAATTAGATTGCTTTGATTCCTTTTAATTAAATCATGCTAAGTAGGCTGTCTGCGCGTGCGGCAAAGTCTCAGGTTTAATGCGTCTTTCTGCATTTGGAAACTGGGGTTCAGATTGGATCCAAATTGCAGAGCACAGCATCCCACTGTGTCCCCTTCTGCAGAGGTTCACCTTGAGCAGCACAGCTGCTGTGAGGAAGGAAGTGGGGAAGATTATTACAAATCAGCATAAGGAATAATTGGGCCATACTGAGAGAGGGTGTTGGATGCAGCGTAGGAAGTGCAGCGCTTGTGGAGGTTTGGGGGCAGCTGCTACACAAAGCCTTTAACACGGGTCATCTGATTTGTTTTCATCCCATTGAAAGTAAAAGGAAAACCTGTCATTAGGTAGTGGTTCCAAGGCAGAGCCATTCATTTAGGCACAAAATCCATAGAACCGTGGGAATGACTTTATGCAGCCAATAACTACTGACGTCTCCCAGTGGGATAGAAGTTGGTGAATTGGTTTTCTCTCTCCAGTCAGACTCATCCCGGGGCGGGTCCTGTTACCTCCTGCTGATCAGGGAACACAGCATTGTTTTATTTACCCTCTGAAAGATCTACATCCCCCTGAAACTGGTGGGGCAGTGGTGGGAAGAAGTGATGAGACAACACACTTTCATCACTCACAGATGCAATGTTGTAGTCAAAACAAATGCATGGAGCTGATGTGGGGATGGGATGTGCTGCCCTGCTCCTTGGTTCCAGGTGGGAGAGCTGCAGGAACCTCTCAGTACAGGAGATCTAAAAGGAAAATAGTTCTGTGTATTTTAATGATCTGGAGTCAGCTATTATTTATTCATTGATATTGATGGCTTTATAAGACGTTCTCAAGTTTTTACTATCCCAAACTCATTAATTAATGATAGTAACATCTTCTAATTAGAAGTGCTAAGCAGTAACTTGTTGTCCTTGCTTAGCAGCATTATATGAATGTGCATCCCGCTAAAGACAGTCTTTCATTTCCCATAGGAAAGTATCCTGCTGTCCTTAATCTGCAAGCATTTATAAAGCCTCTGCTGAACAAAAGATTAAAAGCATTGCAGGGAAAAAATAGGATTTTTTTTTGGTCTTTTTTCATGCAAACTGTAGTTTCTCCTTCAAGTTTGCTATTTAGCCTGTTTTGTCATAATATCTATAGCTATCTCTATCTATGTCTGTGTTGCAGGGAGAAAGCACTTCTGCCTTTTGTGTTACAGATGACTGTGGTTACAAATGGGAGCTCTCCAGGGCTGATGAATGCTGCTTTGGTCTCTGTTCTCCCACCTTCCCCTTTGAATTTGAAAGCTTTCCTTCTTGAAGGAGGGAGCAGGACTGCTGGCAGTAGGACTCAGCCTGTCTAGGAATGGGCATAGCTGCATTACTTTTAACACAGCACTAAGTAGGCAAAGTGTGCGATGGCTCAGCAGAATATTTGTTGGTGTGTATTCAGCCTTAGGTTATTGGGAAAACACCACTGTCTCAGAGGGCATCAAATGAAATAGTCAGCTGCCCCTCCACCCCACAGCTGGTATCCCCAGCCTCATCAGATCAACAGGCGCTGGACTTGTAATTACAGCACTTTCTCTCCTGGTATTTATTCCAAATCATTGAAAAAGGTCTTGAAAAGCCTTAAAAAAAAAAATAAAAAGAGAGATCATCCGGTCTACTGTGTTACCCAGATATCCATTTATTGTATCGTGCACCTGAGTGATGTGTAATAAACTGAAGCTGGGAAGCCCTGAGCTGACAGGTAGGTGATTGTCTGCTTATTTACAGGCTCCCTCCTCTCCTTTTCATTCCCCTCCACCCTGTGTTTCTCAGTGTGTAAATTATGTGTTTACAGTTGGGGTCTTTAGATCTACAGCCTTTAGTTTTAGGGTATGAATTCACTTCCATTAATTGCGAGCTGTATTTAATATTTATGCTAACAGGGCGTGAGGAGTGTTCCAATGAGCATGTTCTCCTTCAAAAAAGGGGAGCTGAAAAATTACCAACCACTCAGCTTATAGTGCCTGGTGAAGGTGCCAGCAGGCAGAGCGTGATTTAAGGTGCACGTTTTTGCACATCAGCACCTTGATAACAACACTGAAAGGGGAGAGAAAGACGTGATGGGCCGACCGTGCTAAGATTAATGCAGCCTCTTACCTTTACTTAGTGTGAAGTCCCCAGGAAGGATGAGTGTGTCAGATCACTGGCTCTTTCTTAGTATTTTTTTTTTCCATTTGCTTGCTTTGCTTCATGGCTGTAATCATGCAAATAATACCATTCATTCAATCCATCCTGCCTACTGGCTTGAGGTACTGCATATTAATTGAGCAGCGTGATATCTATTTTTCAAGCTGCACAGATAAGCAAAACATTTTTATATTAAATAAAGCTCTTCGTGCCTTTTCCTATGATATTTTTAAGACTTTCTTATCCTTGCGTGCTATAGAAGAAAGGTTAAAAAGCATTAACTTCTGAGACCTTGACTTATAAGCAGGCTTTCAACAGCGGGTTTGGTAGATGTGTGTGTACAATTGTCCTACTCTTAGACCTGGTGGTTCTTTATTTCAATACAGCAGTGTTTTTTAAGCCATTGTGATTCTGGATTCTCAGTCTCTCTGGAAGTTTGAAGAAGAGAGAGAGGTACAGGCTTTTATCTTTCAGAGGACAGCTGGAAGACTCGCTGTTATTATTTGGCCTTGCTTCAAGAAAATGCACGACAAACCAGCTTACTACATAGACATCTTGAACTTAGTTGAACGAAAATGTTTTGAAGTATTGGGTTCTTTTAACAGGCGTGCTTTTTTTTTTTTTCCCCTGAATGTAGAAATGTGCTATGAATCACAAGCTTGTTGAGTTAGGTGGTTAGGAACAATAACACGGCGTCCATTGCCAAGGCTGTGAGAGTGAGCCCAGGTGCTTCCAAAAGCAAGCTGAGGGCTCTTGTCCTCTTCTCACTTCTGTGGGAATATCAGGTTCATGTGTGGGTTGTTCTGTCAGCATGTATCCCCATACACCAAGTGGAGGGTTACCTTGTTGATATAGATGTCCTGTAAACATTTTGTCATCTTTTTCCAGTGTAGCAATGTATAGAAACACTTCTGTCTTAAATAGTTGCCTGCACCTTAACTAGACTTTTTATTAAGCATTTATGATTAATGACCCTGTATGTCCACAGGCCAGGTACAAGCAGAGCCTGGATCCAACAGTGGATGAGGTGAAGAAGCTGTGCACGTCCCTGCGGCGCAATGCCAAGGAGGAGCGGGTGCTGTTCCACTACAATGGGCATGGTGTGCCCAGGCCAACGGTGAATGGGGAGATCTGGGTCTTCAACAAGGTGAGAAGCAGTGCTAAAACAGCTGAATCTCCTTCATGGCTGTGTAAATGCTCGCGGTGCTCTGAGGGATGTGGTCAGTGGGTACGGTGGGATGAGTTGGGGTTGGACTTGGGGAACTTAGAGATCTTTTCCGACCTTAGTGATTCCATGAAAACTCAGCTAACTGAATAAGCATTGTTCAGATTGCATGAGGTTGATGGAGGAAGATGATAAATCATACAATTAGCTCTCGTTCCAGATTAGAGAGTACTAAGGAACCTGTTATTTTTTTGTGAAGGCTTGCCAATCCTGTTTAGCCGTGATTTGTACAGCAATGTAGATCCCATGCAACACCCTTCTGGTGATATCAGGTGTGATATAAATGCGATAGTAAAGCTATTTAGTGTTCTATTAAAGGTAACTGATTTAGAAGGGAGTCTTAGGAAAGTGTGAGGTACTGCTGGTAGCGGGGGAGTGCATCCAGCTGACACAGCTTGCAGGGATTCGCTCCTATTTTATTTCAGGAACATACTGAACTTCTTTTCTCATACTTCTCATGTATTATTTTTGTAATTGAATGAGCATTCAATAATAGCTTGAAAGAGCAAGGAGAGAAAGGCAGGGGAGAAAGTGCAAAAGGGCATCACTTTATTCTGGTGCATCTCTACTGGAGGCTCGATTAGTATTCTGACCACCATCCTAAATGATTATTTTGAAGCCGATTTTGGTGTTTAAGAACAAATAGCAGTGACCTTCTTCTTAATTAACAGCCAGTGGGTAATAAATAAGCCAGTAAGAATGCTGAGCAGAATGTGTTACACATGGAAGAAGAGGAAATTACTGCTCAATGAAGTTGTGTGCTGTGCCAAATGCTTTATTAAGAGCTTACTGGGTGTTTGCCAGTTTGCCTGCAGTTTCAGCTGGGGAATGTGGTGTGGGCTCCTCCGGTGATGAAGAGCTGAGGTCTTTTATGTATCTTACAGACTGCAGGAAAAGTACCTTAATCGTCATAAACATGGACAAGTAACAGTGAAACTTGGTAGTTTTTTTGCAGCATGTAACTGAATACTGACATTTTTTGGTAGAGAAGGAATTGGGACTAGAAGCTTTCATTGAAACAAAAGCATCAAGATGCAGTCATGTGCTTTTCATGCATCTGTTGTGGGCGTTGCTGAAGTAATAAGGACCGATGTTCTCTGGGTGGTTTTGCTCGCAGTGTAGTTTTAAGGAAAAAAAAAAAAGAATCAGAGACTGCAAACTTCAGATGAATTTATCACAGAGTTCTGGAGATCTCCTCTGAAAGACAGACCCCCCACAGTACACATGGAACATAAATCTGTGCTGGTTTGCAGTAGCACAGTATTGGTTAGAGCTGCTGTCCAATCTGAACAGCAGCATGTGTTATAAATTGAAAGTTAAAACAACATGTGTCCTGAAAATCTCATCAGTAATATCTGTCAGAACAGCTTTTCTTTGTGCAACTTACTGTGATTAGAATGTTTTTAAGCCCTTGGGGTGTCTTTAAGAAAGGTCTGTGCCACTATTAAGTTGTTCCTGTGTCATTCCATCCTGTAACAATTTGCCAAGCTCTTAACTCCCTAAAAATGTTGTAACAAAACAGTTTTTCCTATTAATTTTAATAGAACAATCAAAACTTTTGATGGATGGGCAAAACTGGATTTGGGAGTGACTTAGGATTTCCTACCTTATCTAACATATGGTCTTGAATCACTTCTGTCTTTATATACGCCGATGTGTCCTTGAAAATTTGATTTTTGTCAAAGTTTTATTACAGCTATTTTAAGTCTCTTGAATTTAAATGAGAGTTATGATCCCATCCATCATGCTGCTGATGTTAATAGGAGCATTGCAGCTTTTACTGTTGGTTTCGGGCAGAGCTCAGTGTGGTACCAACATGAGCAGGTTGCCCTCTGGCTGTGGATGGGCAGGGTTCTGCAGGCAGCCCCGCAGTACATCCAGCAGTGACTTTCTATGGGCTCAGATAGCAGAAATCTCCTTTGTATTATCAGTTCTGCTCCTGAGGTTGAGGTTTGACTCCTCATAGCTAATTTTAAGTCTGAGCTTTCATCCTCTGTTTCTCTATAAGGAGCTGTTGCCTCCAATTATTTCATTAGGGGAAGAGAAGGAACAAAATACTTCATGTTTGTAGAAACAGAAGTGTTGATACTTGACTTTGCTTTGTGGGTATTGATGCTATTGGGTAATCCTGAAAGTTGCACAGAAGCTGATAAAATCCTAAAGCATCTCATTAAACTAAGATGGGGTGGCTGCTGATGGGCTGCGTAGTCTTAATTATCAGTTCTGATTTATTGATGGAATCTTCAGTTTGGGATGATTGATGTTAAATTAAAGACATCTGGTTTACATCTTTGATCAGCACTGAAGAAACATGAGCTAAAATGGGGACTGTTAAATACTGGTTGGAAGTGTTAGTGTGTTTCAATGCACTCCTTGTAGTTTGAAGTTCAGTGTTTCCAACAATACCACAATGAAATCTGATTTGCTTTCTGTACTGAAGTTGGATTTGTAGTTTTTATAAGATGTTGGCTGATTTTGGTCTTGATTAACGTGTCCAGAGTTCAATCAAGGTTTTGTTTTGTGGGTTCAGAACTGAATTTTATTGTATTTTATTACCAATGGAAGTGCTGTTCCCTTTCTGCCTCTTTGTAACATCAGTGTTTCTTTCTCCTTTCAGAACTATACCCAGTATATTCCTCTGTCCATATACGACCTGCAGACTTGGATGGGCAGTCCTTCCATTTTCGTCTATGATTGCTCCAATGCTGGCCTTATTGTCAAGTCATTCAAACAATTTGCACTACAGAGGGAGCAAGAGCTGGAGGTGAGATCACAACCTGTTGCAGTGCTTTTTGTTTCTGTTTGTGCAGTCGGGTTAAGTTTAAGCTTGTTTTGCAATATGCAGCTGAAAAAGATGTTTAAAAACCGCACTGAAATCCAAATTAGTTTGCAAATGATTTTGCCACTCCAGTTTGTCTGGTTTGGTTTGCTATTCTATTAAAGTTTGAATAATTTTTAATACAAGTGCTAATTAAATGGCAATGTTAGTAGAATCAATTTGTGTACCCTAATGGTCTTTTCTGCTGAGCTAAATGCTGAAGTGAACTAGACATGTTTATTTTAGATTCAGGAGTGTAGTGTGTGGGTCTGTATTTGGATGCAGTTTGTGTTGTTGAGCCGAAGGTAAAATTGTGAAAGCAAATTAAATAAACCTGGTGCGCAGAGGGACCATCGCTGATGATTTTGGTTTCAAAGAACGCTTAAACTGGATGTGTTTTTAATGAAAAGCTGCCTTTCATTGCAAATATAATGACTAATGCATTTATTGAAGTAAATCTGAAATGTAGAGTGAAACGTAAGGAGGCAGGAGTCGTGCAGCAACCTGGGGTGGCAAAGTTTCCTGCTGCCAGATCCCCCTGCTTGCTTCAGCCTGCACAGAAAGCGCATTTTTGAACATTAACTTCTTGTACTCTTGTTATTCAAAGAAATGGAATAAAAAAGGTCTTCAAGGAAGTCTATTAGTTAGCGGGACAACTGACTGCAACAAGTAGAACTGTCAGTTGATACTAACGTGAGCCCTGGATCTAATTCCTTTCATTCCAAATGCCAGTTTTTGAAGATGCTTTTGTGATTATTTTTGGCAAGTAGAAACACACCCAATAACAGACATCAGCCTGACAGCTTTGGACATGGAGATCTTTCCAGCTTTCTTGCCCTTTTCGATCAGCGACTTTGCAGTACTTCCAAAGTCTGTGGCTTGGGAAGAATATAAAACTGCAGGTATGGGTCAGTATTGGTAATAGATGCCTTTTTGAAAACTACAATCTTTTTAAGTCAAGGCAAATGTCTGGTGGTCATATTGTGCTCTCCTTTTTCAAGTGATTTTTCTTTTACTTTTTTATCAGCCTACAACTTTTATTGAATCTCCTACAGTGGTTTTGTTTGTAAAACAAGCCCTTAGGAATTTTTCTTGTGTTTCCTCACTCTATTCCTAAGCAGGTTTAAAAGGACCCAACCTCACTCTCTCCCTTTCCCTGCTCTCTCTATGAGACTCTTCTCCTTGGCTCTTGTGGGGCTCTGCAATGATCCTGCTTGTCTCCAAGTTCATGAAAAGCAAAGTGAAGCTGGAACTGGTGCTCAGAGGGGCTGCTGGGGTGATCAAGATAATTGTTAGCCCATCTTACCGAAAGGAGATTAGAGGAGCTTGATGTTTTCTTAATCAGATAGAGTGAAGGCTGAGGGAAGATGTGGCTGTGTGTATAAATTCCTTGAAGGATAAGCTTATGGGAGGAGAAGTATTCATGGGATAATGTTGACACAAGAGCAATTAGTTATATAGATGTCTATGAATAAATCTAGTCTACAAGTGGGTAGATTTAGAAAATCCAAAGAATAAGGTTCTAGAACAACTTGCTGGCTGGGAAAATGGAAGTCAGCTGTTTCTCCATATGTAATTTGATGTGTCTGAGAACATCCACGATGTGAGATGGATGCTGGAGGTTACAGGAGGCTGTGCCTGCAGACGCTGCTGGTGGAGATTCTGGTATCTCAGTGTTTTGCAAACTGACACAATCAAACCTCTTACTGTTGGGAATGCTGTGTCGGGTTGTATTATCTGTATGGCTTGGGTGTGCTGTGTGTATGTAGCTTTCACCGATTTCTGAATGTTTCCGGGTTTTCACACAGTGTGAAAGCCATAGTAAGCTACTGCAGTGGGCGACTATTAGTTATAAAGTTAGTATTCTGTAGTCACAGCTAATATGCAGTTTTAAAGATACCGATAACAGTGCGTTTCTTCTTAATATGCCTTCCATATTAAGAAGATATCTTCCATTAGATATCTAGAAATTAGTTGGTGAAGTTAATTAAGGAGAGAAAATACTATGAAGCATAGAGAGGGTGAGGAAGGGATTACATGCCATAAACTGCAGTAGATGGATGATCATTTGGTGCAAGCTACCAACTAAGAAATTGAATTTTCAGATTAAACGCACACTATAGCCTGTGGTTTTCATTAAATGCTGTGTGTCATACTTAAAACAATCAGAATTCATCTTTTTTCCCATTATTCTTATAAGTTTTCTGTGGTATTAAGTATGGTCAAGCAATCTTTAAATGCATTTGAGAGAGAGGCAGACAAACCGAATGTCAGTGACTTTCCAAGCAGATATGGAGGCTTCACTTTGTGCAAGGTGAATGTTTTTATCTGCGGCGTTACAGCATTGATCAGTGAGGGCTGGGATGTGGTCTCTTACCACAGACTCAGATTCAACCATAAGGATCCCTTCTCAGTGGCCAGGTGTCATCAGATCTTACATATCTCTACCAGAACCGTAAGAATTAATTACAACATAGAGGTATGCTTGCAATTCCATTCTATTTACTTCATGTCTGTAGAATATAAAGCTTTTTTAACTCTTTCTTAATGTGAAATCTAAATCGTATTCTGTCTTTAAAGGGTAGAGGTACAAAAAGGAATAACTGGTGAGTGATGGGAAAGCAGTTAATGCTTCTCTAAGATACCTGAGGAATGATAACATTGTACCACGCTGTACTGTGTTGTCTCCTTTATAGAGCTGCCTCCAAAATAGCCCTTGAATAGTAATTGTAAAAAATGCCTTTCGTTAATAAATAATATATTGCTGAACTGTGTGAGTAAAGGGCTGTATGGGTAGAAAGAAGCGCATCGGATTCAGTAAGATGGTGATGATCACTTTGTGTACCGGAGGCAGGAGTCTGTCATGTCCTATCCTGGCAGACACATCACAATTGGAATTATGTTTTATCTTCAGCAAGACTGCTTCTCTGAGGGAGGCAGGGAGGAAAGGCAGAAGACATAGCTCAGGGTTGGTCCCTAAGGCACCAAAGCCAGCTGCAGGCAGCACCCAGCCATCAAGCACTGTGGCCTGGATATGGTGGTGTAGGAACAAGTGTGATATATCAGTTTAGCAGTTGATTTTTGCAGTTGACTCTGCCTTTGCTGGGGGAAGAGAGGGGGAGAGCACAGGGGAAGGATTGTCCTAATATTTGTAACAGGTTGCTGTTGTGGGTTTGTTTTGTTTTTTTTCCCAAAAGATATTTTTCAGAGCTGGAAACTGACCCCAGCTTTTGGAAACAGGAGTTCCTGCTGTTGCTTTCCTGCTTGATGTCCTGTTTGGCACTGCTGAGCACTGTGGCAGGGATGCTGGCTGCAAGGAGGTGCCGGGGCTGGCAGGACTGACCTCGTGCTGCTGTCAGGAAGCAGCAGGGGAATGGTTCCTGCAGGGCTGGCAGTAACCTAGTTAGAAAACACCTTGCATATGCCTGCTCTCATGCTTGCTTATAAGATATAATGGAAGTGAAGGCAATGGATGCTTTTAATCATCTCATTAGCTAGCTCTGATGGTTCTGTGAGTGCGTATAAGTACAGTGTAATTCAAGAAAATTAAGCAGGCGTTTTAAGTGTGCTGTGCTAACAATGATACAACAGTAGGTTGGATATCTCTGATTAATTTTCTGTGTAATTGTGACATTGTGTTTCCTCTGACTCATAATTATTCCACACAGAAGAGATCTGTAGTCTTAAGGCCACGTTTGAGACATACAGAAACGAAGGTTGAACAGTGTCTTCTGGATGTGTGCTTTGCTGCAAGAGGTGCAGCGTTTTGGTTTTCAGATGTATTGTTTGAGTTCCTGGCAGTGTGGCTTAGAGCTGTGTGCCAGCTTGTTTTGCTCCTACCTGGCTGGGAGCTCAGTGTTGCAGTGGCAGTGCCTGTGATTCTCCCCTCCAGCAGCACGTGTAGCCCTGATCAGAGCTGAGGAACTCACAGGTTTTGTTTTTTTTCTATCTTCAACATTAATTCTCCAAAAATTAGCTTAACAACAGCGTGGCAGAATGTGAGCTGGCATTAGCATCGTGTCTGGGGGGGAGAGATTTTCTAATCCACCATCTGCTGGGAGAGAGGAACAATATCTTCTCAGGGGAAGAGGATTCTCATAGCAGGAATTCTGTCAAGCGAACAGGTCTGGCCAACAATTGTGATGACAAGTCTGTACACTGGGTCAGCTTCTCCCAACTTTAACATAGACGTGTCCATCTTGTTATTTCATCAGGTGTTTCCTTCTCAGTGTAGCTGCATATATACATAAATGCTTTCAGTAACAGCAGTTTAAAAGATGTGCATCATTTCCCCCTTTCTGTTAGATCCAGGCAGCAATGCTTTCAAATCTGTTACCTCATCCTCCTGACAGCGCTCTTGTAAATAACAAACCCAAGTGCTCCTTAACTGGGGCAGATATAGTTTGTTTTCCGAGCAAATTAATTTCCACCATCATACAGGAATGATTTCAGCATATTTCTGTATATTATGTAGCGGTGTTATTTTGTCTGAAAGGCTGTGGCTTGTCGGGCTGCCCTGAATTAACAAGAAGTTAAGAAACAAGAGAGTAAGGGTGTTTTTCTAGGGCTGATCCAGGAAGGGGTGCATCGCTCTGTTCTGAAAGCACGATTCTGCTGAAGAAGCTGTGAGATGGTTACGCGCTGCTGCAAGGTCCTCATCTAATTGCTTGTTTACAGAAACTGCTGAGACACAAAGAAACAAAGATTGTAGATAAATATGTATTATTAATAAATTTGATAATGTTTCACGTAGGGAAGCGATGCACAGTTTATTTACTATTCTTACAGTTGTGCGTTAGTACGTTCTTGCTGCTTTGCTTGAAACCTCTGTGTCTCACCCTAATGAGGAGTTACATCCATCAGGGAGCTGAGCAATCTAATCACAGTCTGACTTTGGTGGATGTTCTAAGGATGCAAAAGAAAAAGTTAATTCCAGGCTTTACCCTCCTTTGTCTTTCATGCTTACTTTGTCAAAGAATGTTTTGTTACATCGGTATCCCTAGAATTCTTGTCAAGGTCTGTAATTACAAGCTGGTACTCCATGTTCACATTTTGCTTGTTAATTGTTCATCTCCTAATGGGCAAATATTTGTATTGCCTGTGTCACAGCTTCTTTAGTCAGTCTTACTGCGCAGAAGCCAAGAGTTGGGCAGGAGCTCCTTCCCCATCAGAGCACACAGGCACTACCAGTGCACAACAGCCAGCAAGGCTGCAGTGCTTCACACTGCTCAGAAAGTACAAAATTCATCTAAATGTTCTTCCCTCCTGTGGAGCTCATTTATGAGGATGCCCGGAGAGCAAATCTTTCTGTAAGAAATTAATAGCTGTTGCGAAGCAGTTTGACTGCTTTGTATTTATACATTTGGAAAGAGCTAATGCTTTTCCGCAGTCTGTCAGGCCTTTCTCCTAAAATAAAATATGTTTTCAGTATTGTCATCATCTTCTTTTGGTATTAGCATACAGGTTATGTTTTATGAGAGGTGCAGTAAGGACTGTTGGATGGGCAGTCCTTGTTAAGGACAAGTTATGGCATCAGTCTGTGCTGAAAGCAGAACAGGCAGCAGGGACAGATCTCAGCTGTGAAAGCTGAAGTGTGTCACTGCCTCCTCTGGGGTTAGAATGGAAAAGGAACATGTAAAGAATCAAAGAACTTAATAGGTTGCAATGAAATAGCACCTGAAGCGTCTCTGTAGCTTATCAGGGTGCTTTGCTTGGCCAGAGGAATGAGACTGTGCCAGGCTCGTGGTTTGTAGTGCAAGTTTTCCATTCCCCATCAGCTCTTGTGAGACACAGAATTCATTTTCTCTTGAGAGACACAGAATTTCTCATTTATAAAGTTGGTAAAGGATGAGATTTCGTAGTCAACTGCGTTGCTTTAGATACTTAAAGGGGTTAAAAAATGGAACAAAAGGAACTGGCCGAAGTGTTTGTCTTTGAGAGAAAGGTATTCTGTTAGCTTGGATAACGCAGCACGTGGGTCACTGTCCTTGCTCTTTGCTTTCTAGGTCCCGCATGAAAGGGCAGTGAAGGCCCTTCTGTTTCAGAAAGGCACAAGGAAGGTTTTGTTTTCTTCTCTGAAGCTGAAGATCTGTTGCACTTTGGTGGCTCTTCGTTGGTTAATTTCAAAATGAGATTGAAATTTACTTGCCTGAATGTGAGTTCACCAACTGTGTAATTTCTGTGCTCTGTCCAGGTGGCTGCAATTAACCCAAACCATCCTCTTGCTCAAATGCCTTTGCCTCCATCGATGAAGAACTGCATTCAGTTGGCAGCATGTGAAGCTAATGAATTGCTCCCTATGATCCCCGATCTGCCGGCCGACCTTTTCACATCTTGCCTTACTACGCCAATCAAAATCGCTCTGAGATGGTGAGTATCATCTCTGTTCTTGATGGCAAGTGCATAATTTGTGTAGTTATCTGTTGTAATGATAGCATTTTTTAATTTTTTTAATCCAAGTGCTTCATTTAACCTAATGTTTCTCCGCAATATTGAATTACATGATTAGAAGTATGCGTGTGGGATGGACTGTTATTAATCAGATCTAGAAAGGTGAAAAAACTGTTATCTTCTACTTATTACATTTTAGATTCCAGCTCAATATCTAGGTTTGCTCAGATTAAAGGATTTACTGTTCTGGGAATTAAATATCTGCTTCTTCAGAGGGCAGAAATAGCACGTAGTGCAATAACAACTCCTTGCAAATTGTCCTTCATATAAATGATATTCCAAATATTGCTGTTGCTGTAAACAATGCAGTAGCATTAAATAATGCTGTAGTGAAAGAGACTGAGAGTTAAAACGAAGAACGATGTTACATAAGGTTACTGCTAGATACAGGAGGAGCTTTCAAAGAACAGTGTTCTTACCCAACAGCAGAGAGGAGCAGGAGCAGTTTGGAGCCAGCTGAGGACGTGGTGTCAGGAATCCAGTGTGTGCCTGCAGGTACAGAGCTCTGTTGATTCATTCCTATCAGCACATTTCAGTTGATTCTCTTAAGGTTATATGTAGTCCAGAATTGAAAAACGCCATGTCATTAGCTAGACTAGGTTAAAATAGGCAGAAACATACAGATGTGGCAGACAATCATAAGCAACTGAGTCACTGCATCTGCAAGAGTTGTGGCTTTTGGAGATGCTCACAATAACTTCACAAGTCTTAGATTCTCTCTGCGTTCTAAAAGCAGCAAATAAGGTGATTTAATGTGGCCAGGTT
Source organism: Coturnix japonica (assembly GCF_054131305.1). NCBI lineage: Eukaryota > Metazoa > Chordata > Aves > Galliformes > Phasianidae > Coturnix > Coturnix japonica. The sequence goes on from NC_140685.1 coordinate 5,761,258, forward strand.
CTGGTTTAGACCCATAGTGCCTTTGAATAGCTAACTTTTGCTTGTAAGCACAGGCAAAAGTCTTTGATAGTTTAGCAGGGCAAAGAGCTGCAGTGACATGAGGATTATCTAGGAAGGAAATTTTGGGAAGGCTAATGAGAAAATAGTTTTCCAACCCATGTGTCAGGGACCTGGAGTCTGAAGCTGTGGGAGATTGGGCTAGGAATGCCAAGGAATGGCAAGCTTCTGAATGAGAGAGGCAGCCATGCACTCTTCTCATTCCTTTCATATCCTTTTCGTGTTACTTTTTCTATTGTGAAAAATTAGAAATTATATTATTTACCTAAGATGAGTGTGGTTGCAGTATTAGGCACTCATTAAAACTCCCAAGTGAGCACTTGCGACAGGGTTGAGCCTGCTGTTTAGCCAGAGTCATTTAATCTCTTCTAATCCTGAGAGAGTGGGATGCTTCACTTCCAGGCCAGTGGGGGAAGGAGCACGCTGGCTTCCAGTGCAACTGCTGCTTGGCAGTGCTTCAGGGAGAGCTGACTGGGGCCAATGAGTGCAAAACCAGTAAGTAAAACAAAAAGCAACAAAGATTCAGCAAATGAAGGTTTAAGCTCAAGTTCCAGGGACAATATTTTTATCCAGACTCCGTGTTAACGTGTTACAACAATTACTTTTCAGGTTGTCTGTACTGAGGCTTGAGGTTATTCTGAGCAACTCATTATAGTGAATGTGAGTTAAAGCAATACTGCAAAGACGCAGCAATCCTGGTCAATCTGTGTTGTTTTCACTGTTTTGTAAAGACTTTGTAGGAATTCATAGCGTGAGATTCAATCTCTGTTGAAGATGAGCTGGTTTGCAGCAAACTGAAGCTTCTTGAGTAAAGTGAAGGTGTTCTCATGTAATACAGAGCTGTGCTTGAGTCTGAGGGGTTGTTAAGGTGAAGACATGAAGGCTCAGGAAGAGCTGTTTCTGTTGGAAGGAAGTCCCCTCTGAACATATAACCCCTTACACAACAGTGCTTAATGCACAACTTGTAAGTATTGAGAAAGGTTTTCCTGGGTATTATGATCTGTTGAGGAGTCTTCTGTTGCTGAATCTCCATGGGAACATGGTTGGGGGGTGACAGGGCAGGTTCTCGAGCAGAACTGCTCCCGGTGTAAGCATGAGATGCTTGGAGTTGTCTCACTTGTGTTTGGCAGGAAGCATTGTCAGAATGCTCTTCAGGTAAAGGATTTAAAACCATGAACCTCAGCTACCCTTGGTGCTGTTGCAGGTGGGTGCTGTGCTAACTCCTGGTTAGTGAGTCTTTTACTACTATATCTATTCCAAACATGATGTGCAGTGCTTCTTATTGCATGGATTAAAAAAAAACACACCTGCCCTCTATTGTCTGCCGATCACACTCCTTTTATATTCTCTATTGATTGGCATTATTACTGAAGTGTTTGAATCCATGCAAGTTCTGTAAATAAGAACTTGCTTTGCAGACTGTTGTTATTCACTGCAGTTAAAAAGAATAGATGTGGAGCCAGACCGCCCTCCGCATCCAGTTGCTCAGTGCAAGCTGTATGTCAGTGTTCTGAGGCAGGCACTTAACCAGAAGTCATAAGCCTTTGTCATTAAAGATGCTCTTCTAATTCAGTTGGGCCCTTTTGTTAAAGCTGACCCTGAACTCTGCAGGATAATTTTTGAAATAAAACATTTTTGCAAGTCCAGACTGATGGGTTAATGAGGTTTCACATATGGAGCTTATAGGCAGATGAAAGCTGGGTGAATAAATTCCTATACATCCCATTTACGTGCGTATTTGGAATAAATTGATGGACAAAATCACTTCACAAATGGAATTACATCCACTTCAGTCAGGGGAGAAAAAAAAGCTGCTGGTGATAGATCAGTGGTGCCCTGAATGTGGTGCACGAAACTCATAATCAAACCGTCTGGCAATTTCAGAGCTCTTGTGTCTGAGCTCTGTGTAGCTTCACACCGACTGTCTTCTCATGTACTCACTGTTGAGAGCTGACGTTCCTAATGTGTCTTGCAACTATATATAAGGCAAGCTTAAAGATAAGACATATGGATTGTCAATCTTGGCTGACCTAACCAAGGAGACCCAGCTATTGCAGAGAGAGGTAGAAATCAGAATAGAGTTGGTTTAATTTTTGTGCAGATCTACGTGTCTTTTGCACTGTCTGCAATGAAACAGCAGTGATGTTGGAAGTTGTGATTGGTGGTGGGTCATGTGCTGATGTTATTGTCAGTCCCTTAAGACATGAACAAGCTGCAAGTGTAATATCACAGTTTTACACTTGGAGGAGAAGGCTGTGATTACTTGGACTGTCTGAAGGACCCACTTACGTAAGGTTATGGGGTTCCTGAAAAGTACAAGAAAACAAGCCATAAATAAAGTTTGGAAGCAGCTCAGAGTCAGGGATTTAAAATGTGCAGTTGTGTGCATTGGGACCCATGTGTAGCAAGCTTGTAAGTGCCTGAGAGTAAATGCTTGACTCCTGACAGCTGATTTTGTGTTGGGTCAGTTGAATGCTTAAAGTATTTCATTCTGATGTGTGCGTTCGGCACTTCTGCTGGAAGGTTTGGAGAGGGTTTAACTGAACCAATCCTGTGTCCTAGGCTTAGACTTCTCTAACTAAACTGAGTTCCAAAATATGGGTTATCTGAGAGGAATCTGAGCGTTGTTGTGCATGTTGCTGCTTTTCTTCTCCATCACCTGGTGTGTGCTGGTACTTCTACTGCAGCTCCACCATCTCCTGCCTGATGATACCAACCATCCACTTGAGACATCACGTTTGGAGCCTTGGAGTGATGAGAGGGAGGCTGCAGATACAGGATGAGGAACATTCTGTTTACAAGTACATTTTCTTGGCAATCACTGCTTGTTAGAGAGGAAATGCAGATAGTCTGGTAGCAGTTACATGGGGTCTTAATGAACTCATCTCTTTCAAAATTTTCAGAGGTGGGGATTTTTAAAGTGCCCCAATAGATGAAGCATAGACAGAAGCAGTGAGCGCTTGCTGCTTTACTCCCATTCAGGTGGATATCAAACAGATCTGTGGTGAGGAAAGAGAGAGAAGAAAAAACAAAGTCAAATGCAGTCTGCTTGTGTGTTGTCAACTTTGAGGAGCCAAGGCTTGGCCAAAATAGCTGAGATATAAGTTTATTTACATCCTTGCCCACAGTGCAGCTCCCTAAGGAGAGTGCAAAGTGACAGCTGTGCAACTCGTTTAGTGCTTGAGAATGTCTTTATAGCTGACCCTCAAAGGTGTGCATGTCTCACTGCTGCAGATAATGGAGATGTTGGCACAGTGGCATTTCTCATGTAGACATGTCCTGAATATCTGTATGCACGGGGAAGCCTTCTGCTTCTTTGTCCAAACAGCTGTAATTGAAAGCTTCATGCTCGGGAGATGCCCTTGCAAAAAGGAGGCTAATATATTTGTTTGCCCCGAGGCAAATGCATTCCAGTGCCAGGTGAGGCCCTGCTCATCAGATCAGGTTCCCTTGCTGCCTGCCCAAGGAGCCAGGCTGCACTGTGGGGCTGGCAGCTCATCCTTCTGCAGCATGCCTTGCTGCTTGCAGCTCTGTCCTATTAATCTTGGAGCTTGTAAAGTATTGCTAAGTGCTTAGGTCATATCATAACTCACACGAGAGGCTTCTGAAGTAAATACAAAATGCTGTGTGACGTGGTGATAGGTGGAACCCTTTTCTTTGTGGTAAACAAATGTGTAACAGCCTGAAGTTGTGCGGGCTGTGCTTTAATCCTTTCAGATATGTCGTAATGTAGAGACATTGAGCAGCACAGTGAGAAAGTGTTTTGGCATCCACAGTCTGCAGGGAGATTCCAGTCTGATTCCAATAACCTAATTCTGCCGTGCTGAGATCTCTGCTCACAGTGTTTGTCTGAGAGTGGTGTTTCCCTCAGAGGCTCTGTAATGCAGCACTGCAAGGCGTCTGGGATTGGATAGGGGTTCTGCTGTAGCACTCATAGATGGTTTCATGCCTTTCTTTGTTTGTTTTTTTTTGTGATGAATGGCACACACCTCAGGAAAGCAGCCTGGAGAGCACTTAGGTTTTTCAGAGCCCATCCCTGTTCTTGGCAATAATGGATGTCCTGCAGGTGAGAGGACCATGGGGACATCCAGAGTGTTTGAAAGGTTTCAAAATGAGCTCGGCACGTCTTGATCTTCAGAGAAATAATTGTTCTGTGCTGTGTTGGTGTCATGGAAAGGAGGGTCTGGGGAACCCCGGTTGCTGCGGGGCCTCAGCTCTGGTGTAGGGGTTGAATACCAGCCCCTTGTGCTGCAGAGTGAGCTCGTCCACAGCAGAGAGCAGATATCTGAATGCTGAGAAGCAGGCCGGCATTGTAGTGACACAGAGAGGAAGTCATTTCTCCAGCTGACAGCTCTGTTATTCCTCCTGGAGCTGTGGTTTCCCAGCTCTGCTCTCTGAACCACAAAGCACATCCCAGCTGTGGTGCTGTTGGCTGCCTCCCACCCGTGCCCAGCACAGTGCGGTGCTGATGACAGTCCTGGAGGAGCAGTACTTGTAGTGCTGAGGAAGTGGAGTCAGCATTTCTTTAATTAAATAACTGTGATGTTTGAACATGACACATTGCTCCCAGCCTCCCTCACCTGCCCTGCCTGCAGCACTGGCTCCTCAGGGATGCTGGGCACCATTCCCCCTTCCCTCCCAAGGGATCTCCCCCCCTGCACCGGATTGCTGTCACTGTGACAGAGCCTGGCTCTGACACCCAGCACTGGAAACGGCCGCATAACCACGAGTGTTACAGAAATGGAGAGCCCAGCGTGACTGTGGTTGTGCTGGGGGAAAGTTTTCCACTCAAACACTACTTTAAAAGCAGAAACGCAGTATTAAAGAAACCTTCCTCTGTGTGTTTTTCCACAGACCTTGCAGTTAAATATATAATAAGTGTGTTTTGTTTTTGTTCTCTCCCCCACAGGTTTTGTATGCAGAAGAGTGTCAGGCTGGTGCCAGGAGTCACGCTGGATTTGATAGAGAAGTAAGCCAAATTTTATATATATATATTTTTTCCCCTTGTTGCTCTATTTCCTGTCTATTTCCAGCATTTCTTTTGTTTATCCAAGGGGAAATGTCTTCGCAAACCTTATGCAGGGATGGTTTTGCTGTCTGTGTACCATTGTGGCCAGCTCCAGCCATGGGTGCTCACCAAAACCACCACGAGCAGAGAAGTGCTCACTGAAAACACTTTCCTTTCCTTGCTGTGCTGTCCTGTTATCCTTTCCCCAACAGTGAGAAACAGTTTCTGACTTAACACTGAAACGAGCTATAATCCTTTTACCCAAACAACATTTGAGCATAATTACTGATTCTGAAGCAGCTGAGGGAAGAAAGCTGTTCATAAATCTCCTTCAGTTTATACCAACAAGCTGGCCTTTGAAATAATAATTGCCCACCAGAGTCCCTGCTGGCTTTTCAGATATGTTTTTAAATGGGAAGTGTGTTCTTAGAGTCAGGGCAGTAGACGCAGGCATTCTGTCCTCCCTGCGGGTTATTTTTGAATATCCTATTCTGGGAACATTGACACACGCACACAAACCGGGAGTAATTAATTAAACACTGTTCAACTTCTGAGGAGTTTGGATGCTAGAAATATCATTGTCAAGATGAATTAGAACAGCCCGCAATGTCTGCTATTCTGACGTGTGGGTGCCCACAGCCCAGTCACCATCCTTGGACTGAAACAGAAGTTGGAGAACTGAGAGGCATCGTGAAGGGGTTGAGGAAACAGGAGTCTGGGTGATAAGTGTGCTTTCAAAACAGATATTTCAGACTTTATTTTCCTGATCATCTTCCAAACAGTGTCACAAAGTGCAGCAGTCACTCATTGCTCATGCTGCCCGCTGCAAACTGTTGGTGATAGCAGAGGCAGTGAGGTGAGGTGAGGTTGCATCAGCTAACATTTCTTGTTCAGGTTTTGCTTTAGTGAATCATTCCCTGTTGTGTAACTTGCAGGTTTCTCATTGTGGTGAGGTTAAAGATGCTTCTCAGTGCCGTTAGATCTAGCACGGTGTGTATTTTAAGAGTAGACAGGCTTATCAGGAGTATCTGGGTATTTAATCATGGACATTTTGCATGTGAAAATTCGATTATCTTCTCTCATTTTGGTTGGAGAAGCAAAGCATTGATTCTGCACAAGTCTTAACCAAAATTAAAATCATTTCTCAGCTTTCAAGAACAAACACGAGACCTGTAAGGCTGACAAGCAGATGGTTTAAGCTGTATTTATTTCCTAAGTTTAGTTGTTTCCTGCCCTAATGCAGTGTCTGGTTATTCTAGCCATGTAGCCACTGACTGCCAAAATAGGATCTGGATGTAAGTTGTTTCCAAACATAGACCTGCATGGCCCACAATGAGAGACTGTTTGAGGGATCATTTAGGGAGCTCATTTGAAGAAATAGAGATGACTTCTTTCTGTACCACTGGGCTCATTATTGCTGCAGACTGGGGTCTCCTCGGGTCACTGAATAAATGTGGTCCGAAACAGTAACTGTGTTATGTTAATTGTGGTTAACATATTGCTGCAAGAGCGTATTGTATCAGAGAACATATGGCAGTGTCAGTGACAGTATGAGCCAGGTAGCTCAGGGGTTGGCTTCACTGAACCTTCGTGTTACTGAGGGTTAAAAACTCTTTTAAATAATGGTTTACTGGAGAAAATAATATCCTTGTTGATAATCCCACAGCGTACATGGATTCTGCGGGGTCATAGAATGAGCAAGGTGGAGAAAGCCCCTCAAGGTCACTAAATCCAAGGTTGTTTTAAAGACCCTCTTCATGGAGGGTGTACTAGAAATAGGTTCCTGTAGATATCTGACATTTAAACCCTCACGTCATAATATGCTACATATCATCAGTCGTAGAAAACACATGTTTTTTATCGCAGTCCCAAGGCAGCCCTAGAATACTTCTCAATTTGCCTTTGTGTAAACTGTAATTTATGATTTAGTTGTCGTTAGTACTGTGGAGAGAGTTTATATTCTAATTAGGCTGCAGACTTTGAGACTAAATTAGTCTGCACCTTCTTTGAAGGGCCCAAACTAATAATTATTTAGGCTAAACCAGCATCCTGATGAATAAATGCATGGTGCGTCCTGATGTGCTTTTCTATTACAAATCTGCTGAGGTGAAGCCAAAAGAAAAATCCCTCCTTTAGAAATAAAGATGTTTGCTGAAGCCAGGCAGTAAAACGTAAAAGGAAAAGGGAGAGGTTTAGGTTAGTGGAGTGCTAAGAGTTTAGACAGCTCTGGCTGTCTCTTGTGGCAGCGTTGATGTCAAGCATCCCTGCTGGCTCCATTGGTCTCTTCTGCTCGATGACAAGTTGTCCTGTCGTCTCAGCCAACATAGCTGGCTGTGGGGCTCCTGAGTGCAAGGAACCGAGGCTTTGTTCTGCCTTTACATGTTTTCACTAATACCCCAAGGAGCAGTATGCCTTAGTGTAGGGTGGGATGTGAGCTGGGTACCAAGAGCCAGGGGTGTACGAGTGCGCATTTGCCTGTATTGCCATATAGGCTCTCCCTATTGAAATCACATTCTCAAAAGAGAAACAACAGTATATTGCTTTCCCAGGGTATTTTTCCCCAGGTCCATTTGCTGCCTGGCAAAGGAAGGAAAATGTTGTCTCCTATTGTCATGCTTTGTTACATAGGGCCTATTCTGGATGTCACGTAGGCAGGAGACTGTGGGAGAGATCTGTCTTGCTGCAGTGCCAGCTGTTGCTGCTCCCAATGCAGGGAGCCCATCTTGGGGCTGTCGCTCACCAGCACAAAATCTATTCATAAAAATCACTAGAAATAATAAATTTGGGACTAAAATTAATTTTGTTTCCATTTTAAGCATTATAAACTGTCAAGGACCAGAAATTATTAATGTTTGAGTGTCTATTGATTATTGATGGTGTTCAGTAGGAGCCTATTTAAAGGCAAAGTAGGAAAAATAAAATCCCAAGGTATCACACAGGGAAAGTAATGTAATTGGAGCAAATGTAGAAGTTTTGCTGTGCTGTAACAAATGTCTTCTGTGCGTGCCCTCAGAACTTAATTAATCACCTGTGTCAGAGAGGTAAGTTGGAGGGTGGGCTGTGGATTGCAGCTGGTTACTTCCTAATGTGTTTTCCAGGTGATCTCAGCTGAAATCACGTGCAATGTGAAGTTCCACTTGTTCAACTCGTCCAAGTTCTGCCATTCTGCAACTTGTTTTTGTTTGTTTTAAATTATTTTAATTAGGTTTATACTCGGAAATCTTTGCTTGCCTTCAGGTCTGATTTAGGTGGCTTTCATTCCCTTTCATTTTCTTCTGCAAAATTCAGTACAAAGCATTAGAGCCTGTATTTCAGGATGTCATGGTTTAGTCAGTGGTGTAAGGATGCTGTGCCACGTTACCTGTCTGCAGTGGGTGCTCGTTGGTACTTGAGTTCAGGGAAGATGCTTCTGAAGGTATTAACCCGAAACATTTCTGTTCCAGAGTAAATCTGGTGTTACTGAAACCGACTATTTAATTATATCACTCTTGTTACAGGGAAACAGCCTCTAGTGTAGGCAAAGTCTATTGTATATACAAAGCGAAGATTACACTCAACAGGATGGTTTTCATGGCAACACTTCTTTCATATCTTTGTGCGGAACGACGACAGGATTGAAAACTGGTGTGCAAAGCCTGACAGAAACCTCAAACAAATCATTTAAGAACTTCAAACATTTTGTCTTTCTCGAGGAGTTTGCCAAGGCTTCAGGAGCTCCATCACGACACCCCTGTGCTGTTGGTGTGATCTGTGAGGAGAGCACGTTGTCTTTGAGCCCATTAGCTGTGTTGATCATTTCTAAGCAGTTCTTGCCAGTTCAGGAGATTGCCACAGCGCATATGCTGTGTGCAGTGTTGTTTTACCATTTTCTATGATATACTCTTCTTTTTTTTTCCCCCTGAGGCTGTAAAATGTGAAATATACGTACTTTTTTCCCCCCCAACACAACAATTATGGTGCATGTTTGCAGCTATAAATCAACACCAATGTGTTTTGCTTTTTGAAGTCTTAAGTATCGTATTGCATATCTCACATTGTATGCATTTTAGTACAAAAGTAGAGGTAACGGTGGAGCCCATTCAAAGGGAAAATCTGGCATCCTTTTGAAGTAAATACTTCCCTTGTAATTAAAGTGATTCATAGGATTTTGCTAAATTTCTGACAAGGACATTGATGTTAACACCAAGCGCGAGCTCCTTAGTGACCCTGACATTTTGTAGTCTTCACTTTTCGCAATAGACTGCAGTGATTTAGGTCTTTGTAAAGGCGTCTGTCAGGAAGTTGATGGAAGAAGCAATCGAGAGTCCAGAGATGTTAAATTGAAGCCAGCGGCTGAGGCTGCCTGCCCTTTTTTCTCTTTCTTCCCCTCCCCTCAAAAATAGTTTTTACAAATGAAGCCTGCTTTGTCCTTACTGTCAAAGGGTCTCTGGTGGTTGTCAAAGCGTAATGAGAAAGACATCAGGAGAAGTGATGCTGAGATGATAGCAATTCCTTGTGGGGAAGAATACTTGCTGGGGTGTTGCAGCCTGCAGGTTGTGTAGGTGCCTGTCCAAATAGAAGTTATAAGGAACTTAAGTTTAGAATCATAGGAGAGGTTTGGAAGAGCTTCTTGTGGAAGAGAAATGTGCTGAGTCCCTCCGAAATGCTTCATCTGAAATATGGCATTTTTATAGTGAAAGCCTAAAAAAAACCCACCATAGCAATGGTTAAGTGACCTCTTCTAAGAAAGGTGTAGGTGGTGATTGAAAAAAATACAAAACAGAAACCCCACAATTGGTTATTTCCAGTAAATCTTGGTGATGATCGGGATCTGTTGACACGGAGTAACGCTGTGCTAAGTCCCCCCTTCAATCATTCAGCCCTTCATGTGAGTGGTACAAGCTGTCCTCTGGTTTCTGGGATGAGAGTTTGAGCAGTCCAATCTAGGAACAGAAAACACGTGTTTATTTTCATCTGCCGATTTATCGTACTGACTGTTCCAACTTTAATTGATTCCTGTGTGCAGCGCAGAGAACAGCAGTGCTGCCAATTTCATCCTAATGGCTCTTTCTAGCTCTAGTTCAAAATCGGAAAGCCCTGATACGGTTTGGCAGTGTTATTGAAATGTATTGCCTTTCATTCTAGTGCTATTCCACACTCTCTACCCTCACCATTAACACTTAATGCATACGTTTTCAAAGCACTGAGTGCCATTAATCTTTGCAGTGCTGGAGCTTGTACCTTCCTGAGTGTATGTGAGGGCAGAGAGGAAAGGAACTCACCTGATGTTATGGCAGATGTGTGAATGACATCCTGTGAATGTCTGCTTCTTGACTGCAGTCCCTATAGGCAGCTCTATTTCTAAGAATCTGGCAGCTCATCTTAGAAAGCACATTTGCTTGATGCAAAAATACCGAGTGTATTTTAACAGCCTGTATTAAACCTGTATTAAACTAACCAGAAGTCATTCTTAGCCTTTCAGTGTGAAAAATAAGCATACCTTCTTCCCTGATAAAGCAGATTATTCAAGTTAAAGGAGTCAACTTTTGGTTTCAGCCTGTCATTCCTGCTTAGTGTGATCAGCGAGATAATTACCAACACAATTTGCATGTAATAAACAGAATCTAGTATGAACTGTATGCAAAGCTCTCCATCTGCTGTAAAGATTGGAGCTCCACCATGAAGCACTATTTCTATTAGCGCTGCAAGCTGACTTGAAAGCGGCCTTCAGAAGGCTTAAGCTCAGCATTTGGCTTGCGAGGAAAACTTCAACAAGGAATGCCTTGGTTTCTAATTAATAGCATCACAACTTTTGAAATGCTGTTATTTTGCTGCAGAGGGTGTTCTGCAATGCAAATATTGATGTGAAATCCTCCTAAGAGCTGTTGTGTGGCCTTGTGTTCCCTCTGCTTGCTCTGGGGGATCAGTTAACAAACACCGTTTCAGAGCTGTATATTTTTCCTCTGATATGAAGATAGACAGGAATTTTTTATAAGATGTTAATTTCTTGCTATTTCGGAAATGTATGCATGGGAATATGCTTCATCTGAACCTGCATGGGAAATACTACTGCCGTGTGTATCACAACAACTTAGCATAGACAAAGCTTTCCTCTTCGTATAGATCGTCTTGATACTTTTACTATATGAATTTGTTTCTTCCCAATGAAAAGCCACTAGCATTAGAAAACACACCTGAGGCAATTGAGGAGGATGGAGCAGGAAGCTGAGAGATGTTGAGGAATGATTCACAGCCTCTTTTCTTTCCCTCTACCCTGAGTGTATGTTGATGTGGTGTCCCAGCAGACCTCTGGCTGTTCTCTTTGACTCACTTGCTGGTCCTGTGGTTCCTTCAGACTCTTGCTATGGATGAGCAAATACAGCATGAGCTCAGCTGGGTGAAATGAATTGGAGCACCTTCTTTCGGCTCACAAAAGTGAGGTCCTCCCAAGTGGCAAACAGGACGGCTGCTTTCCCTCCTTCCAACATGAAATGCACCTTGTGCTGCAGTGTTTGTTCAGTTAGAACCAAAAAGCGGCTTGATGTAGCTCATGGAAACGCAACCAGATTAAAATCTGTCCCTCTATGGGCCACAGGCTGAATCTCAGGTTTGCACTGTGCTGGCACACTGCAGTTTGGTGCCGTTCTGCTGTGCTGAATGCCTGTCAGGCTGTCCCTGGCGCATTGATGCCTGGAGTAATAAATGGGCAGCCCAGGGGGATGGCATGTTATCTGCTCTGCCCTTCTGCCTATCTCTGCTTACAGCTTTCCACCTGGCTGCTCCTCAGCGGAGCTAAATAGCTCGGTGCTCCTCTGAAGCACGTGTGCCTGAAACCTTTAAACACGTTCAGTTGCTTCCCTTCCTTGTAATGATTAAATGCTCTTCTTTCTTCATCTGCTAGCACAAAGCATTTGTTAGCATGAGGATTCTTCCCTCTGGTGGGTGTTCATCCACAATGCCCAAGTTTTTTCTCTGCTGTAGGAATAACCTTAAATTTCTCACTTCGCGGTATCACATTTGCTTGGGGGAATTGGTTTGATTCATTTCTGAGGAGTGGGGATGTAGCTGCTGCAGTCACTGTAAAGGCCTTTGCTATGACAAACCAAAGTGCCAGCTCAGCCCATTGCTGCCTGTGTGCTGTAATGGACCTCTGGCTCTGAGGAGGTATATTTAAAAGCAGTTATTTAGTAAAAGCTCATGTAACACGCTGCTGTTTTATTCTTGTAGAATCACTAGTTGGTCTTCTGCTTTTACTTTGTTTGAGAAAGGGGATAGCTCTGTGAGTATTCAGCTTTTGGGAGGATTTGAGTTGTTTTTTCCTATCTAAGATGTAATCATAAGAGCAGTCCTGCTTGTTTTCAGTGCATGCCCTGTGTGTTTGCAGGGCCAAGAGTCTCCTGCTGTTTGCAAAGCTGCTATCCCAGCTATTGATCACTGCCACTTTTTCCTACATCAAAACATTTGGCAAAATTAGGAACTGGATTCCTCAGCGTTTTTAGCACCACAAATAGACTCCAGATACAAATTGCTGAGCAGGTTTTGATATTTTTAGGGTTGACAAAGCACTCCCTGTTGCAGCCGGGGTAGGTGAGCACATTGAGCAGATGGAGGATGGCCGTGAGCTCCGGTGTGTGTCCGAGCAGCTCGCAGCAGCAGTGGCAGTGCCTGCTCTGTGTTTCCCTTCGTGCTGTGCTGCCAGTTTCCTGGCACTCTGGGGGAAAGAAATTCTTTTCAGGAGAGGAAAAATAATGGAGCAGAATAGGAAGAAAATTGTTTTGTTTTTTTTTCTCCTCATGTTATGCTTATGGGCATATAGGTACCACCGTGACACAAATGATACGATCATAAAGTGACTGTGTGCAGTATGTTTAGAAAATAAAAACCCCAACTAATAGAAAACATCCTTGTTTTACCCCCACCCTCCTTCCCCCCATAGGATTCCTGGAAGACTGAATGACAGGAGAACTCCTCTGGGAGAGCTGAACTGGATCTTCACAGCCATCACAGACACCATTGCGTGGAACGTGTTGCCTAGAGGTACGACTTGGGCAGGCGAAGCAAGTTTTCATCAGGAGGGAGCATTGCTTATTCAAAGCAGGATGGAGAGATAGAGAAACGAGACGCTGAAATAAGGAGAAAATTAAAGCTTAATATTGAAAGAACAGCTCAGTCATGATCTTGAGGCGACTTAAATTTTTTATATTCGTTCTTCTCTACCAGAACAATTTCAGCAACATGATAATTAGAAACTAGAAAGACTTTTTCTACTGCTAACGTGATTGCTTTAGCTTGAATAATTTTCTTACTGTATCTGGAAAGAGCAGTGTGTTTTCTTGCAGCCTTTGTTAGCATCGTGGAAAAAAACACCACCCAACAACTACTTTCTTTCTCTTTGCTGATAATACAGTGTGTTTTTACTGAGTAACTTCACCCTGGTTTTCAACCCCTGTTCTGCTCAGTTCATTTTCTAGAGCACGAGCAGCCAGGTTTGTATATGATTGTATGCTAATGCTCATTGCTGCGTAAATACTTCTTTCCCCTTCTAGGAGATAGTTTGTTTGTTATCTTTTACTGTTTATGTTGGCTTTGCATAAGCACATCAAACTGCCGGTTAGTACTGTAGTTCTTGATTCAATGGTACACACAGGTCCTTTTCTCCCTTACAATTTCCAAATTCCAAGAAGTGAAATTTTGTCCAGAAAAGGTAAATCCAACCTGAGGTAGACAGTAGTTAATTCTTTTAATGTGAAATGCAGAGGAACAGTGATGTTTTAATGGAACTCAGAGTGCTGATGTCCATTAAGAGTTGGGATATCCTGCCACTAAACGACCATTGTAGATTTATTTATTGTTGTTTGAATAAAATATTAATGTGTTTTTATTGCCTAAATGATGTTTACATAGTACTTAGGGTACTCGGGTTATAAAGGTGCTCATGTAGTAATCTGTGCTATCTCTTGACAGATCTTTTTCAGAAGCTCTTCAGGCAAGATCTGCTCGTGGCCAGTTTATTTCGGAACTTTCTCTTGGCAGAAAGAATTATGAGGTCCTACAACTGTACCCCTGTCAGCAGCCCCCGCCTACCCCCAACGTACATGCATGCAATGTGGTAAGTCGCAGAGTTCCCTGTGCTGCAAAGGCTGCTGCTGCCTTAAGGAGATTTGGGGAGCTGGAGTCATGAAAGATTGTTACCACTTAAATCTACACGGTGCTTTACCGATTAAGTCTGCGGATCAAAAATGAAAGAGCATGTGGCAGTGTAAATACCCATCTACAAATGTATTTCTTCTCTTTGCATGCATGAACGTGATGCAGTTCTGTAAATACTGAAGCTTCTATTCAGCTGTGTAATTGTTCATTCCAAAGAGAAAGGGAGTGGGACATCATCTTGATTTGCATGGAGCAAAGCTGGTCCCTTGTGATTGCAAAGGGTGGGGAGCATTGGGGGCCTAAGGGAGAAAATCAGAACTTGTGTTGTAGAGCTCTTTTGCCGCAGAGTTCATCTATTGTCACTGCTGCTTTTAAGATGATTAACAGAAATGGAGGTGGCACAGTTATGTAAAACCTCTTAAATGTGGTTTTGACGATTGAACAAGCATTCCATGAACAACAACAATACAAATAATGTTAACAATAACAATAAAAATGCTTGCTTTGATTCTAGAACAGTGTAAAATTTGGCTAAGTACGAGCCACTATATTCAAGCTAATGCAGTTCCTTTAGGGGAAAAAGATTGCTGTGTGACTTGCTGAAAGGCTGATAGCACAGCAGGTAAAGGTGACTGAGTGGGCTTAATTTGCCTGCATTTTCAAATCCCTTTGGTAAGTTTTCTTCATTAAAACAGAAAGGAATATAAATGTAGAGATGGTATGAGGTGATGATGATCAGTGCAAAACTGGTAGCAGTATCAGTAAGTTCAAATCACATTGAGTGTTTCCTGTAAGAAATAGAGATAAGGTAACAGAGAGCCCCAGCAGCATGCATGAGGTGCAGGCAAGGAGACAGCATTTGCTGGTTGAAAGAAGTTGCTTTCAGAGTTGGAAAGCGTGGAGGTGATAGCATAGACTTGGGATGGAACCTTTAGCAGGTTGGCAGCCTTGCTGAGTGTGTTGTGTGTCTGTACATGGCAACGTTCTTAAGTGCTCTGAATTAACAACTTCTGAGGAAAATGATTTCAGTTGTTTGTAAATATGGGGAGAGGTCTTATCGTTGTGTGCCGTGAGGTTGCTGTCTATGTGCTGAACCACAGGAGTGAAGCTCAGAAGTCCAGGATCCTGTTCTGTCCGTCATAGACCTGCTTGGTCCAGTGATGTTCTTCTGCAAAATAGCACTAAAAATACTGCTGTGAAGTCCTTCAGACCATACCACAGGATAATGACATTGTTGCTGCTTTTTTAGGGTTTATCAAAAGAAGGAACTCCTTAGGAAAAGGCTTTTTTCCCTCTGAATCTCAAACACTGGTGATGTTAAAAGTGAGTGAGTGAGTGGAGAGGATCCCTGGGTACGTTTTTCTTCAGTGTCCCAAAAAAAAAAGCTGTATTTTGAATCAAATCTACCAAAGGGGAAAATTCCACTTTTGTCAGAGGTGGCTCAGTTCTTTATGATGAACTTTCAGTAATGACAGATTTAGAAACTAATTTAGGCCTTGCTTAAATAACTCTCTAAAAATAATGACCTGCGCTTACTGATCACTTTTCATTCAGTCATTTTCTACTGGATTCCAGATCCTCCAAGTCCATCTTATTTAGATCAGCTGGCTGAAGTGGCTGAAGGCAGGGAGAGCTGCTGGTGTTCTTCAAGGACCTGACCTCAAACTTTAGGATTTCCTCACTCCTCATCCTCTTCTTCCTCCCTTCTGTTCTTTCTGGGTGTTGTTTGTGCTGGTGCTTCATACCTTCCTTTGTTCCCATGGAATGATGAGCCTGAGTGAAAGAAGTACACTGGCTCGGGTTTGGCTTTGTTGCTTGCAGCCCCAGTGTGGCATGATGCTTAACTTCTCCAGTACAAACTGTGCATGTATTCTCTTCCTTTATCCCCTGGACTTTGTGTACATTCACAGTGTTGAGAGAGGACTGCGATGTATATCTGCTGTTACAGATGTGAGCCATTCTTTGGATTCACAGCTGTGAAGCAAAGAAAAATGGGATCTGCGTGCAGACATTATTTGTATCCCAGCAGAAAGCTGACTGGAGAGGCAAAGTGCTTTTGCCTTTGTATTATATTTTGCACCATCTTTTGCAGGAAAGGCATAAGTCGACATCAGCATTTTGCTGAAGTCGTAAGGCACACACAGACCCTTCTGAATTGTGTGTGTACCCTGATCCCAGCAGCAGCTGTGACTGTGCCCAGGGGTTCTCTGTGCTGCCCTGCAGCTTCTTCTCTCTGGGAACCCCTCACAGTTGGGGAGAGGGGAGCAGGAAGCCCCAGCCGCCTGCAGCTCCTTCGAGACCTTCTACCTTTCACTGGCGTGCTGTGTTTTACCTGCATGAGGTATAAACCCTCCCAGACACATGCTGTTGGTATCCGTGCGGTGCCTTGCACTGCAGGTCCCTGGCTGCTGTAGGCACTGCTATAATGCATGTATTAATATTAATATATATTGATTGACTGGCTGAGCTATTCAGCTTTGAGAGTTGTTTTGTCTATTGTGCGGTACAAACAGGGGCCTGGTGCTCTGTCAGCATCTTGATCTGTGTTGTGATGGATTACAGTTTATACATTACTGCTGTTGGCAGCAAGTTATATTCATGGCCTTCAAAAAGACCCAGTAATGTATTTAGAAATATTTCCTAACCTGGGACGTAGATTAAAAATGAAGTACCTTAATTACACCATGGAAGAACTATGATTTGCCCATAATGGAAATATTGCAATAGTATATAAACCAGGCATGAAATTGTAGTTGAAAGAAAGTCATAATGTACTGCAAATAAAATATGTGTGGAATTCCAGCTGAAAAGGAAGTCATAATACAGCAACCCAATTACAGGTGGAGAGGAGCTGCAGTCTTTGTGGCAGCAATACAGGGCAGGTGCAGTCTGCACCCTGATTTCACAGAGAAATGAGTCTCTCTTTAGGTACATGGAGCTCTTCGCATCTCAGGAGGAGGAATGTGATTGTTTGAAAGGGTATTTGAGACTGTTTGGCATTTGAAGGATGAGTTTAATTCAGATTACGCTCTTGCTGTAACCAGACTTTTTGTTTGCATCTGTGTTAACATCTCCCAGACCCATTCATGGACTGCGGACAGTTTAACAGAGAAATACAGGAGGAAGGCAGCAAAGTGAGTGCTTCAAGCTGCAGCTGGAGTAAGGGAACATGCTGGTAGAACAAAGCAGGATTTCAGAGTTGTACCAAAAATACATAGCAGTAAATATTGCTTTAAAAATTGCTGTCTGAGCATCTGCCCAGCTGAGCCCTACACTGCAGGTGGCTTCAGCTTCTCTGTGGCTGCTCCTTGGTATGACTGTCCCAGCAAGAAATACCGTATATTGCTAATATTATGTGTGCTGCAATGTAATATGAGCTATTCCCAGGAAAAGACAGAATGCTAGAAGACATCAATAATACTTTATATTAAAAAATGTGACATGAGAATTAAAAGCATCAGGCACAGACTCAGCCCGGAATGGAAGTGGAATGTAAGAATATCTGTCTTTGTGCTCTGCCAGCTGAGATGGTGCGTGTGGGTGAAGAAAGGCTAAAGCACATCTCTGTAACCATGTTTCATTTATGTTGTTGGGGTATTACTGTGGGCTTCCAGTGCTGAATGTTTCATGGGTTTGCACAATAAAACCATCGCTGAGCAGAGCTGGCACAATCAGCCTTCCCTTCTTTGTGCCAAGGTCCAAACTTTGTGGCACTGTGGGGGAAACAAAGTCAAGGCAGCTGAGTGAATTAAAGTTAGAATATTATAAGTTTTAGGAGTCCTACTGCAGTGAAATTGGTGTTGGGAGCAGGCAGAGGTGGGGATCCATGAGCACACAAATGGCTTGTGCTGAAGGGCTGAGGAGAATTGGAGCTGAAATACAAAGACACATGTCTTTTTGTACATGAGTATTTTTATTATGGGAGGAGTGTGTTAATGATTGAATTCCAGGGAGCTCTTTCCCTGCTGAGTTTTTATTGTAGAATAACGGGAGAGTAATATCTTTTCAATCTTAATTTTCATATATTCTGAGATGTTGTATCTTGTCCCGGGATGTTGGATGGCACTTTGCTGAGTACCTTGTTGAAGGGATTGATCAGTGCAGACAGAGAAGCAGGGCATTGCTGGCTTGTTTTCTTTACAGACTGTTTCTGTTGGCAGGCTCCATTGCTTCGCCTGTATTTCAGAAAACAAAAGTACATTGCTGCCTTATTTTGTTGTTTCAGTTGAGTCAATCTTCCAACTAAGAGAGAATTTAATATACATTTATTCCAAAATATACACAGGGGGTGCCTGCATCCAAGCATGCTCTGCTCAGTTTTGGAACCGAAGCATCTCCTTTCCTCTCTCAAAGTCGATGACTTTGAATCCTTTCTTTAATTAAACTGTTTCACAGCACAGCATGGAGGAAACCACGAAGTACTCAAGCTCCTTTTGAGACGTGGTTCCATGAAACTTGCTCAGTTCCCAACAAGTACAAGGATACAGTTGGCCATGCTGTGAGTTGTTGTGTATGAAGCTTTTGAGCTCGTGCTTTGGGGCTGGCAGCCTGCTGGCTGGGCAGCTCCATGTTGTCCTGCCTCGTGCCCCTGTCAGGCTGGTGCTGCTGGGTTCCTCCAGGTGAACTGGAACCTTCATGTCACCTCCATCACTGACTTCAGCCTGCAGGAAACGTTTGGTGACAGAGATAGGGATGCAGGCCCACGAGGTTGTATGTGATCATGTTAGGGCTAGAGGTAGGCAGGGCTTCTAGTGGTAGTAATGCAGGGACATAGAACCAAACAGCTGGGTTTGGAGAAAACAAGCTGAAAATTCTGTTAGGCTTTATTACATGATTTTTGACATATCAGTGGTGTATATATATGTATAATACCTTATGTTACATGTATGGTGGCTTCTAATTTAACTGAGATATACAGAGAGCATATCTTATGCTTTACGTGCAGAGCAATTAGGACAGCATAGTGTAAAACCCTCATTAACGTGCTGTGTAGCAGTGTAGTGAGGCTGGAACACAGTTGGTTAGAGCCATTGGCTGCATTGTGGTGTCACCTCGCTTAGTTGGGGCTGTGGGGGTGATGGGGACAATGCAGTTGGGGGTGGGGGGAGGAAGGGGCAGTGCTGAGGGGTTGCCAGGCTCCTGTAGCTGATGCTGGGTTAACAGATCTTCCATAGCACTTTGCAAACAGTAATCTCCATGAAGAAGGAAGAGAGGCAGTGATCTCCTGGGCTGGCTCTCATAAATCACTTGTAGGATGCAGTGGCACCCATCCCTGTTCCCCTGCTGCTCCTTAATTTATCTCCTGTTTGTGTGCTAAAGCGTAATATTAGTTCAGGGAGCAAATCTACAAACTGCCCACCTTTCTGGTTCCCTTTGGCATATTGAAACAGTCAATCACTTCCTACCCATCGCCAACAGCCATTATTTTCATGATGTCTCCACCAAGTATTTCTTCCCCTTCTGTTTCTCTTCACAATGTCGGTGGCATCAGTCCTTTACCATTCTTTTGTGGCTGATTTTTGACTCTTAATTACTGCAATGCCTATTTAAAGCAGTTCTTTATCTTGCCCGTGCCATGAGTTAGCTATGTGACATCTCATTCATGAATTATGCAGCCCAAAGTCTAGCAAGTGGTGTAGCTGCTCTTGTAGTAGTTGGGAGTAGCGTGATGTTTACTTCAGGCAAAACTGTTGTTTCCTTGAGTGTCTGGGTGGGTGGGCAGGTTTGCTGTCTTGTTTCTTACAGAGATGAAGCAGAAACAGCACGTTGGGCTACTTGGGAAAGGCTGGAGCATCGTTTCAAGTAGTTGAATCGATGAGAATCCCTTAACGCAGCTGATGTTAATCAGTGGCTCTCTAGACTGTGATGAGCAGTAACAAGATTTTATATTGCTGGTTACACTCCTTTAAAAGATTGAGTAACGTTAGCTATGTGGCTACATTGATTTTTAATGGCTTGTTTTTTGAAGCGTAAAAAGAGATTTTGTTTTAATCTACTTAAATCGCTTTTTAAGTTTTGGTTATTTCTTTCTGATAACATTTAAAACCTTTGGGAATTGACCCCGCAGGGCTGCTCCAGACATTTTTATAGCAGTATTAGTTCTTCTTACCTATAAAATGACTTTGTGGAGCTCAGCGTCTTAGTTCTGTGCCCCTGCATTATAATGACCTATGCAGGATCCTTTTATAGGCAGCCAAAATCAGCCCGGTTGTCTCTGATCTCCAAGCCATTTTCCTCCCACCTTGTAAAACTCTTCTTGAAGGCCGTATTTATTGGTGTTTTCTGAAGTCTGATAGAATTTCTGTAGGTGATATTCCCCATTCCTCCAAGTGCCTCCAAGTCAGAAATGTTCATCCTTAGCTTGTAGCGAAATTATCTTTATAATTGAACTAATTGACTTTTCCTTCTCTAAGAATAAATCTCTCTCATCGGCTCCACACAAACATTTTGTCTCCAACGTGGGTCTTTATTGAGCATGTGGGAAGCATTTATTGCCTGTGCTTTGATTATCTCTTGATGATCTCTTAATTATATTGGCAGCATACTGTCAAGTGGAAGGTGAATGCTGTGAAGCAGAGGGACAAGGTCTGGGACAACTAAAACAAGCTGCAGCTCTTGAACCCATGCAAAAATGTGAGATCCCCAAGGTTTATCTTTCCATTTAATTGGAGAGATTGGTTTTAGTTGAGAATAGCTGCCAGTGAATCCAATGGGATGGATTTTGCTCGGTAGTTGTTCTGATGGGAGGTTTTGTCTGACTCGAAGCAAGGTGATTTAAGAACTTATTAGAGCGGGTAACTAAAATACGCCGTATTGATTATCACCTATGGCCTTCTGTCTGCAAGTGTTCCTAGGAGAAGAAAAATTGCTTCGCCTATTGATGGTAGCACATGATGGCCACAAGTCATTAAAGAGCTAATGTGTCTGGAGAGTAAATTAGTTTCTTTTGTTTAAGAAACCCATAGGGTGCTAGTTTAACTCACTAGCCTTTCAGAGTGCATAAATCCATATGCTAAAATGAAAAGTGCCTTGAATGTCTATGTATAGAGTAGGGATAATGGTTTCTTGGGTAGGATATACCTGTTTCACATTTTTAGAGGTGTTTTCAGGAACTCTGGAGATGAAAACCTTTTATTTTAGTTTGATCCTCTTTTAGTTTGATTGCGAGTGTTTGGAAGCAGCTTGGTACCACATTTCATTTGTGCTGCATCTACCACAACAGCTTCCCTTACCACCACGTGTGGTTTATGTGCTGTTACTATTATAGATCACCATACTTAAACTGTCCTAAAGCCTAGTGGATAAGCGTAAAAACGGTTAGAAAGAGGGAATGCTAAGTGTTGTGCAGCTGATCTGACAGCACTGCTTTATCCATATTGGATGGCATTGCTTGTGAATAACTGCTGATAACTTCTTTCCTCTTCCACCTTTTTTCTGTAGGCAAGCGTGGGACCTTGCAGTTGATATTTGCCTTTCCCAGTTACCTACAATTATAGAGGAAGGAACTGCATTTAGGGTGAGTTACATAATATATTGAAACATGTCTTTGTTTAACCCATTATTGGAAGCCTCGTCTCAGCACGTCACTTTTTCTTATTGAATCTTGAATGTAATGGTTTATTCTTTTGGAAAACTGTAAATCCAGGTTCACCTCACTTAGGGAAATAGATTGGATCTGGATTATTCATATCCAGTATCAGCAAGCATCCTATCTTTCTACATGAGTTCAGTGCTGAAAGTGTACCCAAATAGATTCTGTACACAGCTGCCATCTCCATGTATTTAGGAGTGAAGTTTGGGAGTTTTCTGGAATGCTTTTGTGATTATTGAGTTGGTTCGAAATTGGAAGAACAATCTGCCACAGCCGTATGTTTTCTACTTTTTAAAAAGGTGTTCTTAAATTAAATGACTGTTTCCACTGAAACAAGCACTAAAAAGAAAAACAGACGTCTGCTTCGTGCTTTTCTTCACAACCTGCACTTCTGGTGTGGGATGTCACTGGGAAGCATAGAAAGCCCAGAGCTCAGCAAGAGGAGAACGATGTGCACATTGCCCCCTGCTCAGAGCAGCTGGGGAGTGTGGGGCTGTGCCTTTACAGCCTTATAAATGCAACTGGAATAGAACCAATTTTACTCTGACATTCTTCTATTATATTTATGATACCAAACTTCAAAAAGGCTTTCTGGCAGTGATTGCAGATGGTCTCCAAAGACCCGAGTACAGGAGGACAGCCATTAACTTCTGCAAGGATGAGGGTTGATAAAGATGCCTTTAAATTCTCCCACCTCTTTTTTCACCCACTCTATGTGCTGTACCTCAAAATGAACACAAATACAACTCTTCCAGCCTGTTCATTTTTATATCAGGTCTCTGACAATATCAGTTGGGTACCTTTATGTTAGAACTGAATATCATCTGTACACCCACAGTCATGTGAGTTAAAATTTACCAAATTTATGTGTATTCAGAAATGGAAGGAGGCAAATACTTGCCTCAGAGGATCAGCAAACATCCTGCCTGCTTAATACTGTGTAGGTTTGTGGCTGTCCTGTGAGGAGAGGACCTGTTGAAGTTCTCCATCAGACACCTAGAGAAATAGTAGGAAACTTGGCTATTAGTTTGGGAGGAAGTGGAAGGGCTCAGCTTTATACTGTGACAGATGCTTGCAGAAGACAGGCAATTGCACATCTCTGATCTGTTCCTTGTGTTCTAATCAAAGTTTTGCCTTCACACCTCCTGATTTATGCCAGCAGGAAGCAGCGTTTATCAGCAGAGGTTGGCAGCTGCTGGGCAGCAGTAATCTGGGCAGCAGTGATGGTTTGGGGTGGGGGGATCATTTATGTTTCTGAGGTCAGGCCACCTTTTCATAGCGTAGCTGCCCAGTGAGTCACAGCATCACCTGCTGCCAGCCCTCCCACCACTGCAGGCTGGGTGCATGGGCTGGGTCAGGCTAGCCTGGATGAAGCAGCTGGTAATCTCTTCAGGGCTGGTTTGTTTCAGCAGCACATTATAAACCACGTGTTCCTGGCTTCTGCTTATTCTCTAGCTGTTCTTCACCACTCAGACCTGCACAATATAATAATCTGCTGGAGCTGAGCCTGCAGGCTAATGTGGGGAGTGGGGTCCTGATCCCACCTCCTCCCTGTCCTCAGCTTTGTTCCCCCTGGGTTTCTGGCTGGGGTCAGTATTCTCTCACACCACTGTGTGCAAAAGGAAGTTTTCCTCCAGCACTGGGGATGCTGCCCTGGCCAGGGTTGTTGCTGAACCCCAGGGCTGTCCAAAAGCACACTGTGAGCTCTGGGGACTGTGTCACATTATTGTCCACTCACCACTGCTGTTAGGAGAGCAGAGGTGTTGGATGCACCCAAGCAGCCTCAAGGTGCTTCAGTGTCATGTCTCCCCAAGTCCTCTTCCTATTTCATCAGCCAGTCAACCTGCCTTATCAGAGCAAAGCCATAACTGCATCGTGCTTTCCAAAGCCTGCAGTGCTTTCTTTTCTCCTCTATGTCTAGCAGGTACCACAAGCCAATTTTATAGGCTTTTCCATGGTGCTTATCACACTAGTGTCTTAGCACCAGAGCCCAGCTGAGAGCTATTAGCTGATGTTGGGAGTTCATCCCACCTGATGAACTTCAGGAGGGCAGTGTTAAAGTGTACTGAATGCTGCAGTTCAGTGTGTTACTCCCGTGCTCATTTACCCACACTACCAGGATATCTCTATTGGTGGATTATCTCTAATTAAATTAGTGGATTCAGTACTGTAAGTAAACCTTCCATTCTTTGTTTGCCTACACAAAGTACTATGACTGCATTCACCGTGCTGGGCAGAGGCAGCACGGGAGTGGAAACTGCCTCTGCAGAGCAGATGAAAGCACTTCTGCTGTGGCTGCTTCTCATGTGGAAGAGATTAGCTAGATTTCCCCAAGAGCTGTGATATCTTTTCCAGTTTCTCTGCTCTTCCCCTCTTTTCCGAACGCGTTAGTTAAATGTCAGTATGTTTAAAGGGAACTGCATCTGATCGGTCTTTGGGAAAAAAGAATTTACATTAAAAAGCAAACCAACCAAACATCTGCCGGTTACTGTTTTTACAACCAATACACCGTGTGAGCCCACAGATGCCAAATCTAGTTGCTTTACTCGTTTTTAAAGCCAAACATGCCATCTGTATTCTTGCTCTTACAGCACAGCCCCTTCTTCGCAGAGCAGCTGACGGCGTTCCAGGTGTGGCTGACGATGGGTGTAGAGAACCGCAACCCCCCGGAGCAGCTGCCCATCGTCCTGCAGGTGAGCAGCCCTGGGCACAGAAATACCTGAGCTCCTCCAGGATTAATGAGGGCTCATGGCATGTCTGCTAGAGGACAAGGTGCTTTTCTTCCCCTCTGCTTTCCCTTTCTGTTGGGCATAACTTGCTGTAGCTTATTTGCAGCTCCAGCACTGTTGGGCAGCCAGCCCTTTCAGGCAGAGTTTTTATCTTCTGCCTGCTTTCACAGAGTGGGCATTAACTGCAGTGTAAATAGTTTGGAAATGGATTAGTTTTCTCTGCTACAGCTACAGCCTGGAAAGTGTTGCCTTTAATGGGATGCTGAAATTTAGTTGCAAGAACATAGAAACAAGTCTCTGAAGACCATGCCTGGAAGGAACATGGGGTTCTGGTAGACATTTGCTTAGATGAGACAAAACTCATTTTTAGAAAGGGGAAATAAATCCAGAAGAAACAACACCGCATTTCGAGTCACCTTTTATCCAAGAGAAATATGGCAGTTGTTCATCTGCTCTTGCCCTCCCCTCTCCACCTGTTTGCACTGACAGAAATACAAACCTTTATTGAGACTGCCGTAGCCTCTTCTCTATCAGGCACCAAAATGTAAAGTCTTCCTGTTTAAAGAAGCACGATTCCAATCACTTATCCAGAGACCTGTGATTTCTTTCACTAAATGTGAGAAGACTTGCCTTCCCTGTTAGCTGCCAGCTTGTTCTGTGACTGACAGCACCATCAATCACTGTGAGACGGAATCTTAATTTCCCTGAGCCTCCCAAGTCTTGAGAGATCAGCTGGATAAACAAATGGAAGGTTTATCTCGGTCGCTGCAATAGGAGAAGGCAGGATTCTGCTCCAGCACCAACTTTGCTGCTTTCCAGTGAATTATTTGGCACCGGAGGGCTCTGCAGCAGCTTAACCTTGCAGTGGAATTGAGAGGTCATCTGGCAAAGGAATCTGCTTTCCCTCCTGGAGTAAAAATGAGCTAGGACAATGTAATTATTCTTTTAATTAAGGTATATGCAGTCATAGAATGAAATAACATGGCTTGTTAACAGGTTTGAGATGCTTCAAATCAAAGAGTGACTGCTTAAGAGAGGGGAGGAATTATTTCACACCTCTTGCATGTGACTTTTTGCTTTAAGCCCCTGGGAGCGCTTATGCTGTGCTGCTGCAGCCTGAGGTTGATTCTGTTTTCCCATTTTAGATGTGCCCCAAGGGAAAGATGGTGTTTGAGTGCCAGGGGTACGGTGCCAGCCATGCAAAGCTTGGATTTGTGATGGTCAGGGAAAACATCCTTTGTACATTGCCTGTATTGACTTCAAGAAGTTCCAAATTTCATTTCAGTTTTGTGCTGTGCATGGGGCAGATTGGACACAAGTGACCTCCTGGTGCAGGGACAGAGAAATGAATCAAAGGCAGAAGTTTGCAGCTGCAGATCCTGGTGGAGGTGCCTCCTGCCATGGGGTGCTGGTACACACAGACAAGTCTCTGCTCACCCACTGCAAGCCATGGAGAGCTGCTGCTACAGTCACCTTCTTCCCTCTGTTTGTTTGTTAGGGAATTCCTAGTCAGGGAGGGATGTGATGCAGCCCTGAGCGCACAGTGTAGGAACTTAATTTCACTCCAGGTTTGTAAACTGTGCATCCCCACATCCTCACCCTGGTCTCCAGAGTTTGTGTCAGTTGTGGCCTCAGTTTATTGTGCAAATCAGAATGGGAAGTGTGAAAACGAAAACCTGAGAGTCAGTGCTGGCTTGTTTGTTTCTGAGAATAATGAAATGGAACTTTAGAAATAAGACAGAGTCTGGGCTGGTTAAAGAGTCTTGTGGGAAGTCAGTGCAGTCGAGATGTGGTTTTGTATCTTCACCTGGAAATCCTTTTCAATCACACCCATTTATTTCCAGCTACAGCAAAAAGTATGGCCTTCCTTGTTTGTTTCTTCTGAAGGTCGAATAGCAGAAGCATTGCCAAATCCTTACGCCCCCTGTGTCTGTGTAAGCACCCTGCACCTAATATGTTCCTTTCTGTTGTTTTAGCTCTGCCCCAGCTTCTATCATGCCCTGGTTTTTCTTGCTGCTTTAATCTCAAACATCTGGCCCTGTTGTTCCTGTACTGGGCATCTTTAAAGCATGTGGTTAATCACGCCAGGTTCTGTATTAAATTTATGGAATAGGTTGATGCCAAGTAGGGCAGGATGACCAAAATGTTTTCTCTTATGACCTGTCTTGGGATCTGAGCAGGGATATTCAGACACGAAACAATTAGAGGGATTAAACACCCTCCCATGTCTTTTTCCTCTGGATTTTCTCTACACAACTTTAGTACCTGGTGTCAGTTGTCCACGGTATGAGGTGTAAGCGAAGTAATTTAGTTGTTCATCACTATTAAACATGAAAAAGACTTTAATTTGTATATGCATTGTGGAAAGAAACATTGAGACTGGGATGCAACCGGGGAGCTAAATCAACGAGTCGCCTTCCCTGAGATCCATGCTGAGGGATGGTGCTCCATTTAAACCGGGGATTAAATGTTGCATTCCAATATCTTACATCTGTTAAGGAGATTAAGAACTGAAAGTCTGTCTGTTAATATTTCACACCAGGGTGGGTATAAGCCAGTAAACTATCACCTCATTATCGTTGTCAGACTCCATTTTAATGAGATTTTTATTAATGACTAATGTGACCTTTTGCTTCCCTTTTAAGTCTCTTATATTGATTTGCTGAGGAAAAGAAGCCTCTTTTTCTGCTTCTGAGCTGTTTTGAGTACTGGCAGGCTGCTCCTTTTGTTCACCTTTGAATCCTTCCTGCAGATACAATCCTATTCCTCCTTTTCTGAGGAAAGGCAGTAAGATGAGACTGTTTGAAATCCATAGTGGCTGCTTCCATGTAGCAGAGGTGAGCTGCATAGGAGCCGTTGTGCTTGAGAGAAATATTAGCAGGGAGAGAACTGGAGCACCACTTGGAGACTGAGATTAACTGCATTCTGAGGGAAAGATTTGCAAGGGTCTGCAAAACTTCATGGAAGGGAGCACTGCTGGGGGCCAGCACCCCACTGGTGACACTGCTCAGTGGAGTGAAGGTTCCCAGCAGCCAGGGTTTGTCCTTCAGCTTTTTCCATTCAGTTCATCATTTCTAAGTTACATGAGGTCCTCCTACATTTGTTCTGCAATCACAAGCTTTGTTCCCTGGTAGTAACTGTTGTCCCTTTCCTCTGCAGGTTCTGCTAAGCCAGGTGCATCGACTGCGAGCTCTGGATCTGCTGGGAAGATTTCTGGACCTGGGGCCCTGGGCAGTTAGCTTGGTACGTTGGTGCTGCGTTTTGTCTTGTAAAAGTCAATTAGACTCTCAGTGTAAGTGATAAATACAAATGATGATTTATGGAAGGAAGATGTGGAAGGTACTCCACAGATTTGACAAATGGCTCTTGTTTTGTGTAGTCATGCATATGGAATGGAGCAAGCATCTCTAAAAGAAAAGTGGTTTGTATTAATCAAGAAGGCCGAATAGCTTTTCATTTGTGCTATTACAAAGAGGAGTTATTTAGACGAAGTTCAGTGTAATATAATAGGAGCTACAAAACAGAAGGCAGCACCCAGGACAAATAAGGAGGTTTATCATGTAAAATAAAGAACAACAAAAAGCCCATATGTTCGTCATCCTCTGCTCTCCCAGCTTACTGGCTGCATGGTTTCTTTTCTTCCTTTATCTACTTGGTCTCTGGATTGTATAAGCTCTTTAGAGATGAAGCAGCTGCCTTCTGTGTTTTGAGAAGTGGCTAGCATGGTGCAGGCAATAAGTAAGAACGTTTAAAGCACTCCTGTAAATGGATCTGTTTGTTGACAACAGTGATGAAGACAAACCAGTAGCTGGCAGTGGGATATCTCCAGGTTGGAGCTTCTTGTTGGCTTTTTTTCCCTCCCATTTTCATCTCAGACAAGGCTCCTTCCTGCACCACAGACAGCTTAGCCCACAGCAGCACGAGGAAAGCATGACTTTAAGCTTTCTAGATTAGAAACTTCCATGAGGGTCAGCATGTGGTGCAGGGCGTCTATTATAGTGACCTCTGCTGTAGCTGTTCTGCTCCTCATGGACTGCAACAACTCCACTGCTGTGTGGTGCCCTGCTGCAGCCCATGGAGCCCCCTGAGCCCCCAACGCATCCCCACCCCCTCCTCACGCTTCCCTCTCATTGCCCTTTGGGAAGGGATCTGCAGTCATGGAGGGATTCTTGGAGATTTAATGAGTTGTGTGTGCTCCTGTGAGCAAAAGGCTTGGTAAAAAGTCTGTGTAAGCGAGAGGCCTAGTTAATTTCCAGTGGGAAGGCTGTAATTATTGAGCTTTTGCAATATGTTTACTTGTGAAAGCAAATGGCCCCATCTGAAAAGAGCACAGCGTATCGTGAAGCATAAAATAGCACAGGCTGCAACGAGAAGGAACGAGTGCTAGATTAACTCTGAGTCTCACCGGGCCAAATGAGTCTGAAAATATCTGGTGACATCCACGATTAAAATGAGCAATAGAGGGATCCCTTCTTTACTAGAAACGTATGAAACTGCCTTCTACCAGGTTTCTCATCTGTGTCATTAAGATATGCTTCGTCTCCGCAAAGCGGGCAGCGCTGCCCCTGTGCACTGCAGTGCCATAAGGCTGAGATGTCTCTGAGCATTTGCTCTTCTCTCTGGCTCCCCAGGCGCTGTCTGTTGGCATTTTCCCGTATGTGCTGAAGCTGCTTCAAAGTTCAGCTCGTGAGCTGAGACCGCTTCTTGTCTTCATCTGGGCCAAAATTCTCGCAGTGGACAGTGTGAGTACTTCTCAGCATGGCTGCTTTCTCTGGTTTTCAGCAACGTGCCTTTATTTTCCTATTTGCTTCCATCCGGTTGCTTTGGAATTCAGGATTTCTCTTGAGGCGCTTCAAAAGGGCGCTGTATTATCTGAGGACTGGTGTATCTCCTCATTTGTTTCTTTCACTTGTGTGCAAGCTGACTTTGTGAATATGAAATCCCCTTTCAGATACTGGCAAGCCAGACTGCCCACCTCTTCAGACAAAGCACACACAACATCATGTTAATGTTCCCAGCTGAGTTTCTCCTTTAGTCCTGTGGTGCTCTGGGGGAGAGCCATCAGATCTCCCTGATTGCATCTTTGCTGGGAATAGTACTGTTTCACATGCTGGGGGGCTTAAAATGCCCCTTGGCTCCCACGTTCCCCTCACACCCTGTGTTCTCACCTGTTTCCCCCTCACATTTTTCATTTTAAATTGTTATCAAACTTGTTTTGCTCAAAACCGTTTCTGTCAGGGTCAGAACAGCCCCTGCCTGGTCTTCAGACCCTGATTCTTTCTGAAAATAAAGCAGAACCGATTTTTTTGGTGACTTGAATTTAAGAGTCCTCTTCCAAGTCCCCTGTGACAGCACTTGCATACAGTCCTGCACTGAACGTGGTTGGCATAGGGGCATCTGTTGCCTAGAGAAGACAGTTTGTTCCTATCACAGGTCTGTGATTCTGGTCTTCTCTGCAATATTTTGGCATCTTTGGGCTAAAGCTTAAAAACTGAGCCCTGTTTGTGTTGTTGTTTTTTAAGGATGGCCTTACCCAGAGCTCGGGGTCTGATTTTGTTTTAGATAATTAAACCGAGAAGTAATTATAGATAAATTGGCATAGTCACTTGTATGGCTCTATGGTTTGTGAGTACAATTAGTTGAGCAATTTAGGATTATTAAGAGAGGTACATAGAGATCGTGGCAGGCACAGTTGTAAGCTGACATAGAATTGCTTGAACTGCTTGTAAAAGTTGACTCTTGCTTATTTGGGGATTTGTTGTTGTTAGGCCTCTTCCATTTCACTATGGAGAATAATGCTGAATGTGTTGGAATTTTTCCTTGCTGTTGATATAGCATTGTCGAGTTTGGTTTTATAAATATATTTTCATTAACATCCTAAGAGGATTTTGGAAAGCAAAGAAAATGAAAACTATTCATCTTCAAGCTACTCTTGAAAAGCTTGTTTTGATGCATGCACCTCTGCGGCTCCTGCTTCAGCCCCAGGTACCTCTCAGAGAGGGCTCATGTATAATTCACGTGGGTGCTGAGCCATCCTTCACTGTCTCTGTGTTGAAGCTGATATGAGAATGCTTCCATCCCTTGCCGTTCCCTGCCACCATCAGTGTTGCTCCCTGCCATGTTTTACTGCCTCACTCCTTTAAAACACCCCAACAAACCAAAAACACACACAGACGCCCAAAAAAAAAGCATCCAGAATACTCGGGTGTTTGGGTTCCTTCCTGTTATTTTTGCATTCCCAGCTCCCAGGCAGTGGTGTGAGAAGGGAGGAGGCAGTGACAGCAGGCAGGTGGGATGAGTGCTGCTGAGGGAGGAGACAGAGTGCTGTACGGTGATGGAGCAAATGTGTGCTAATAGCAGAAAGCTGAGGAGGAAAAAATACCCAAAAAACAATTGATAAAACCATGCTGAAAACAAGGAGGTACTGCTAATATGGGACAGCAAAGAAACAGATCTCAGCACTCCGAATAATTGGCTGAAAACAATAGAAACCGCTGTTCAAAGGAATTAAGAGGTGTAAATAGTATCCCTGCTTCCCAGCTGTGACCTCTGCTCTCACGATGGTGATGCCAGCTCATGATGCCAGCTCTCCATGTTGCTCCCAGGATCTAACAGGGAGGGTTTGAATAAAGGTATTGGTCCCATAGGAGCTGCCCCTGCCTGGAGCTTGTGGGCAGCAATGGGAGCACAATGAGAGCAGTGTGACGATGGGCAGTGTCCTCTGGGTTGGTGCCTGTTTGCTTCTGCAGCTGAGAGATGGGTTTTTTCCCAAGGAGTGAAGAGTGTTCATGCTCAGAATGAAGCATGGGGAGAAAAAAAAGCTGCTCTGTGTGTGTGTGTGTGTGTGTGTGTGTGTGTGTGTGTGCAGCATTACACAAAAGTCAGGGAAGCCTCTCATAGCTGCAGCCTGGCATCAATCCATTCCCTCTGCTCTTTGGTCTGCCAAAAGCAGCATCTCTACTCCCTTCAGCAATAAAATATTCTCTTGCATCTCTGTCTTGCCATCCCCTTGCCTTTCAACAATTAGTTCCCTCCTTCACCTTCTATGCCTGATAAAAAATACATGATCCTGTCTCTGGTGTGAAGCATACAATAGAACTGCTGTCACAAGGGAAATGGGATGCCAAGTCAGTTTTCACTCACCTAAATTTTCACTTTAATAATATGTATTTTCTTGGTTTGACCCTAGTATGTCATACATGAAGCCTGACTTTATATGTTTGCAAAAAGAGCTGTGGGGGGGAGTTCGTGGTGCATGCTGTGCTGTGGGATCAGAGCTGTGTGCTCCACTGCTGGTGCTGCTCCAACAGCTGCATCCCTTACCTGCAGAGCTCAGGGAACAGTGATGTTCCTCCATGGGCTCTGATTGTGTGTAGCAGGAGATATGTCACCATGCATTGGTAGCGTGCCAGTTCACTGTGCCTCAGCACTTGACCAAATAATGCAGAGATTAGAGACGTGTGTGCGATGAGTTGAAATCTTCTTGTCAAAATACAGTCCCGCCTGGGTAGGGGATTGGATGGAACACAGGGAACAAATAATTCCTTCTCCATCCCCCTGCAGATTTACTGGTAATCGCTCGCTGATGTGGGTCACTGTATGCAAACACGTGCTAGGTTTGATCAGTGCTGCAGTCTGAATTGTCCTGGTGCACAGGACTGTGCTTTAACATTCCCATAGATGCTCTGACATCCTGAACCAAATGAGTACTCGTTGCCTTGGCACCAACATCTTCTAATCAGATTCCTCTGAGGTTTTGCTTTTGTTGGCCCTCAAATAATGACAAGGTGTGGTGTGGGTCAGAGATGTCAGGTGAGCTCTTCTCCCCAGTGAGAGGGCACATCTTTGGCTGTTTGTCACTGCTGGGGTGCAGTGTCTGCTCCTCTGCCCCCTGCTCTATGCAGACATCTGGCCATGGCTCTGATGGAGGGCTCGCTCTTTCCTTCACTTCTCACATGAAAACTAGATTGGAGAAAAATGCTTAAGGTGTGGAATATTTATTCACTGTTGGGAGAAGGAATATTTTTGCTACTGTACTGACTGCTTTTTTCTCCTTCTCTCTGTCTTGTTTCAGTCATGTCAAGCTGACCTTGTGAAGGACAACGGTCACAAATATTTCCTTTCCGTTTTGGCAGATCCTTACATGCCAGTAAGAACAAGTCATCTTTATTCAGGTTCTTCCAGCACTTGCTCAGCTTGTCGGGGTTTGTACGCTGCTTTCTGACACAGCTCTGCTAATGAGGGCTGCTCCCACCTCCAGCTCTGGGACCCACTGCAGCCACTGCCTGGGGAGCTGGTGCTGCTGCTGGGCTGCGTGATGCAGGCAGCCTCCAAACAGGGAGCTGCAAAGTTGCCTAAAGATATTTAAGCATGAATTACTCAGAAAGATAGGAGCTGTGGGCTTCTGGGGGCTGGGTGCAGAGGCAGGCTCATTTTGCTGTAAGTTTCATAATTCTCTCTGCAAAAGTTTTTTTTTTTTTATGTGGTTTCCTGTAATGAGTATTTGTATGCCTCCTCCAGAACAATACCCAGGGGTTGGTTGGGAGGATCGTATTGGCAGTCTGATGATACAAAAGATTATGGAGTGTCTGAGGAGTATGACAAGATGACAGGAAAATCCTGGCTTTCTCTCCCCTCTTGCTCTTTTAATGCGATAGAAACCATATTCAGGATAAGCTCGTGTTTCAGAAAACATGGAAGGTTGTTGTTCTCTGACCCGTTTTGTAGATAACAATTAGTTGTGTGTTGTTTTAAGGCTGAACACAGGACGATGACTGCTTTTATTCTGGCTGTAATTGTTAACAACTACAACACAGGACAGGTGAGTCCCAGCATCCTCTCTCCTTCTGTTGTCTCTCTCTTCTCTGCATTGTGCCTTTACTTTGATGAACGTGCCTTGGCTCGCATTAGTGCACAACCCTGAACTGGAGAAACAAAATAGAAGATGGCTTCACGATAGGTTTTGGTTCTTGTTTTGGTGGAGTAAAAGAAGAATTGGCCTGGAGGTGTAACAAGCACACGATCCGGATGTGCCAACTGGAAGAGGAGGTTAAGGACACACCAGCTGCCCTCCAGGCACTGCACTGACGTGCTGATATAGTGCCTAGTTCTGTCAAGTGAGAATTTGATGGCTGTGATACAGTTCTTGAGAAGGATGTATGGAAGGAGCCGTAAACCTTAAGGCTCTGACAGGTGCAAAGGAGTATCTCTAATGAGGAGAAAAACAGGTTTTATGCGTTACAGGAAGTATTTCTAATGCTGACCTATTCAACTTGCTACTATAGCATGCAGTATACTTTGCCCTTGTGCTGCTTCCAAATGGTGTTTTGCAACAGGATCAGTATATAACCTGGTTTCTGGTCTGGTTTTTTCTTTTTTGATGATGAGGTGGGAAGCTGTCAACCAAAATAAATGGCATTGATTTGTGTTTTAGGAAGCCTGCCTTCAAGGAAACCTGATTGCTATTTGCCTGGAACAGTTGAACGATCCACATCCTCTCCTGCGTCAGTGGGTGGCCATTTGTTTGGGGCGTATTTGGCAGAACTTTGACTCAGCCAGGTGGTGCGGTGTGAGAGACAGCGCTCATGAAAAGCTCTACAGCCTCCTCTCTGATCCAATCCCAGAGGTAAGAAACCAACTGTTTAAACAAACACCAGCCGGACTGTCAGAATTGTGTAAGCAGGCTGCAGAAATACTTACAAAAACAGTGTCTTCAAGGGCTTTATGGCTGTATCTTACTGCTCTTCCTTCGAGATGGTTCAAATCACACAAGGCCTGTGAGAGAAGCTACTGAGGGGCTGTTCATACAGCCCAAGGCTCAGAATCTTAGAACTGGCACAAGGAGGCACCCCCTTTTTCACTTGCCTGCGTATCAGAGGCTTTTTAACAAAAGCGTCCCAAAATTCACTGTGTTTCAAAAAACCCTCTCATCTTTCTATCCGAGTATGGAAACTGTTCTTCTCCTGGCACATGAGAAAGTACATCTTTAACTGAATGCATTTTACTCTTGTGACCAAATCTTCAAGAGAGCAGAGATTCTTGTGCAGAGCGTGGCTGTGATTGACAGAGCCAGTCAGACCCTGCTGGGATTACGTGGTGTGTGGAAGTAAGCCTGGAGATAAACGCCACTGCTGACTTGCAGTCATTAAAGATTAGCTCCCCTTTTACACCAGTCTTTCTCTCCTGTATCTCCTACCTCCTTTCTCTTGCCTAATCTTTCCCACGTTCTATAATCCGTATTTGTGCAGCGGTCGGGTCGACCTGTCTTTATGACACATCTGCACCTCTGTTTGAGGAGCCAGGGTGACCATTCCTGCTCTGTGAAGCACATCCTGCACTTGCTGATTATGCTGTATCCCCACTGTTTTCACTCTCTGCCAAGGCAGACTGTAAGGTTACCCAGCCATCTGATCCCTCCGTTCTTTGTGTGATCTGGCAAAATTTACCCTGATTTCAGCTGCTGTCTTTTTCTTTTTCCCAACTTCTGTTACCTTTCTGCATGCCCTTAACTGAAGACTGGAGTTCAGTGCTCTTGTTAAAGAGATTCACATGCCAACCGTAACTCCCTCTATGCCTTATTCCTATTAATTAATATTCTAGGCAGTATCAACTGGAAAAATCACCCATGGGAAGGTCACTGAATATTCTGGGAAATTAAATGCACTCCTTCATCTGTGAATACTTATAACTCAGCACTTTGATGAACCTGGTTTGGTTCTTAGTCTCTGTGGGCTTCCATTCAGCCCTCGCTATTTACTTGACACAGTAGCCTGGGTTTCCAGAGGCACCATTTGTGGGGATAAGAGCTCCCAATGGCAAACTTGAGGCCAGAGCGAAGGGGAAGATAATGAGGAATGTTTCCCTCTCCCAGGTTCGCTGTGCTGCCGTCTTTGCACTGGGAACATTCGTGGGCAACTCAGCTGAACGGACCGACCACTCCACCACCATCGACCACAACGTGGCCATGATGCTGGCCCAGCTCATCAACGATGGGAGCCCCATGGTTCGGAAGGTAGGGACAGGGCAGCTCTGCAGTGGTTTGGTGGAGCTGTTCTGCCAAGCTCTGCACTGTGCTGAACCAGAGTGTGTTACTTAATAGACTTTTCACTGATTCTTATTTTTGTTGTTGTTTTTAAATTAAAGAGAATGCAGTGATGGAGGTAAGGAAGGAGAGTGGTGACGGTGAAGTCTTTTTCAGGTCGTTAAAGGATTTGTCTGTTAACACACTTCTGTTGGTTCCTGTTCTGATTGAAACATTTCACATTACACAACCTCAGTGAAATAGCAATCTGTTGCAGGAAACATGGAGTGTGCAGTGGTCCAAGGGGAGGAAGAGGAGAGGGAAGTAAGAGGGCTGTAAGAGAACATGAGAGCTCACAAACAGATCTTGTTGCTTTTGGAAACCGTAAGGAAGGATGACAAATGGGTTCAAAGGAATTCTTCACATTCTGGAGTGTTATTTTCTGATGCACCACTGTACAACAATAGAACATTAAACAGTTTTTGATGTTTTGGATTGTTCTTGATGGGATGCACTTAGATGTCCTAACGCTCGTGTCTGCTTAACTGGAACATCAATACCCTGACAGGTTGTCACCGACCAGCATTGTGAGGATTAATTTTTGCTGTCTTGTTCCAACATTTATCAATTTAATTCAAGAGAGAACTGCGTGTCCCACTGTATGCTCTGAGATTCATAAATCTCTATTTTGGAGTTTCGTCCTCTGAACAGAGAACAGTGAGAAATGCTGGTTCTCCACCTTTCCTTTTGGCTATTTCCACACGCCCAGCAAATACTACCTATCTATGGGTCTGAACTTCACCACCTCTTCCCTCCCCACCCTTGTAATTCAGTGTTCCTAAGCTGCACCTATGGGAATGAAATGGCTATGGATTGGCCAGACTGTCCTTTGTGGGTGCGTGGCATGGTCCTCATGTTGGCTGCTGACGTGAAGGTCAGGGCAGGGCTCCTCGGGGGAGAGCTGAGCCACATCCCCAAGGTCCACATGTCAAATACTGTTTCCTTCTGCTCAGAGCAAATGTAGGACAGGTTGTGGGGCAAAAGCTTGGCTCGCTGTTTGCATGGCACAAGGATGGGGTCATGCCATGCCACTGCAGGCTGAATGCACCCATCCCAGCTCACTGCTGCTTGAGTACACAGGAGCTGGGCATTAATTCAGTAGTTTCTGGGACACAGCATCAGTTTGACAATATCAGGCAGAATCAAAGAGCAGTGGCAGACTGTTCAGATATAAAGGACTTGTTGTGAAGAATTAATTTTGAAACGGAAGGCTTTGCCTTTTTTCAGATC
This sequence comes from Coturnix japonica, assembly GCF_054131305.1. NCBI lineage: Eukaryota > Metazoa > Chordata > Aves > Galliformes > Phasianidae > Coturnix > Coturnix japonica. Next base: position 5,798,082 of record NC_140685.1, read on the forward strand.
ATCCCTGTGAAGCAAAGGGAAAATCGATGCTTCTCCCAGCCAACCATAAAAAGTGTCCTCGTCTCCACTCGGTGACAGATGGGTGTTAATTTTGTCAAAGGGTTGGTTTCGCAGGGACCTGAGTCTCCATAATTTAAGAATAAAAAATAAAAATAGCAAGTCCTTGCAGAATAGAAGGCCATTCCCAGTCACGTTCACTCAGAATAGAGCTAAGTTGCCATCATCTTTGTCATTGGTTCATCTCATGCGTTTAGAAGTTCAAGTGTTTTTTTTTTCCCTTTCCACTGCATTAGGGAAAGTGTAGGTAGGGCAGCAGACCCTCAGCCCACTGCAGCAGTATCTGTCTGGAGAAGTGCCCCTTGGCTCATCTTGGGAGAAGGAAATGTGCTCTGTCTCACTGGTGTTTGGCCTATTAGAGAAGTTCTGATTTAGTTTCTCGTTGTGGTAGCAGAGGGTGTGGGTATGTGTGAAGCAGATCCGCAGGAAGCCAAAGCAGCTCATCAGACAATTTGCCTATTGCTAATGAGTGTTCCTGCATTTTTATTTCTTCTCATTACTAGTCTGGATGGTCTCCCAGTTGTATCAGTAAAAATTGGGCATATGGTTCTGTCTTTTCCTTTTGTTCACTGTTTCTGACCTATACAACAATGGAATACCTTTTCTATTCTGCTCTTTCCATAGGAGCTGGTGGTGGCTTTAAGTCACCTGGTGGTTCAGTATGAGAGCAATTTCTGCACTGTCGCCTTGCAGTTCATGGAAGAAGAGAAGAATTACCCTCTCCCTTCTCCAGCTGCCCCAGGTTTGTGTTCTGTGTCTTTATGGCAGACAGCACGGGAGGATTTTGATGGGGACAGTTGAGTTCTTGCTGGTGGTGATTTGTTGAACAGCAGCATTGCTACAAAGCTGAGGGACGTGGCAGATAGCACGGTAATACATTTGTCCTGGAGAAATGCATCCTCAGCTGAGTCTTCGTCTCACTTGTGGAGACGGAACACCCAGCCAAATGCAAAGGGATTCCCTTCAGATCGAAACTGAAGTATATTTGTTAAAAGGCTTCCCAGACTTCTTATCTGAAATTATACCTGAGCCTTCAGTTTTTTGTTGACCTAAAGGATTAGAAACTCAGAACAGAGCAATGAACTCAATGTACCCCTTTCTACTGTAAGGCACCAGCTTTGTGTCTATAGTCCTATCCTTTTTTTGTGTGTTGCTTTACACAGGGAATGAAAAGCCCAAGTGAAGTTGTTGCTGGCCTCTTATTTTCCTTAGATATTAAGGACATTTGAAATAATCAAAGATAATGGGGCTGTTGCAACAGAAGCCTGGAGGCAATAGCATGTGTTGTCTCTGCAACAAGTCGTTTAATCTCCGCATTGTCTGAATAAATTAATCATATTAGAAAATAAGTTCCACATTTGTCTTTGCTGCAGGAAATAAGCATTATTTACCATTTATACAAGTGCTTTTCCACATCCAAAATGATCTTAAAGTACTCTGTAAGTAGGATGCACTGGAAGCGTAGCCCCAGCACCATAATGCAGCCATCTCTGCTTTGGAATAAAACAGAGAAGCTGTGACATTGTGTGTGTATTCAGGAATGAATATGGGGGGAAAAAAATGGGAAATTGCAGTTATCCAAGTATCTGTATTTCAATACAAGCTGTAACTAGGCCTGAAATTTGGTCAGGAAAGTGATTTTTCATAAGCCTTTGTAACAACCAGAAAGAAAGAATCCAGAGCTTTAGCGAGCAGAAGCAGACAGAAGCCTGCAAGTGCCATCTACTAAATGGAGTCTGCTGTAGCAGTGTGTCCTAGCACAGCGTCTGGGCAATGGCCCAGCATCAACCTGGAGGGATGAGCCATTGTGTTTCTGGGTAGTCTGCAGGCACTGGCAAGGCTCAGCTCACCTGAATTTATTGGATGGAACAAAATCACAGCCTAAACAACAGCGAAAATGTGTTCCATGCTGGTTGTGTTCAAGGAGGATCCCGTGTTGTACCTCGTTCTGTTTATGCTTAATGGACAGTGGGTGAATTCTGTTTGTGTTGGTAATGTTTTAGCTCAGTCTTTGCTGGGTCCCTTTGGTCACATCTCTAATTGCTAAATTTTGCATCCACAGAGGGTGGGAGTTTGACACCGGTGCGAGATGGGCCGTGCACACCTCGACTGCGATCTGTCAGCTCTTATGGGAACATCCGAGCAGTTACCACAGCCAGGAACCTGAACAAATCCTTGCAGAACCTCAGTCTGAATGAAGAATGTAAGAGATTAGAAAGTTCTGTCATTTTTCTATGCTGCCTCTTGCAAGCCGCCATGTGTAAACCAATATGCAATGTGCAAATAACTTGTGCCTTGATTATCCAGCTGGCAGCTCCAATGGGTTAGATGAAGAGCCCTCTCCTAATTAATTTCAATTTACTGGTCATTAATATTGATTTAAGTGTTTGAGGATCAAGATGGTATCTTTCCATTTCCTGACACGCATTGGTTTTTCACTGTCGGAATCGTTTCTGACTCTTTGACCCTTACTCTGTATTTAAACATTCAGTTTTTGAAAAGGGGATGTTGTGGATTTGCCCACACCTTCACTGAGCGCTGCACGATTTGTTTCAGCATCTGCCCTCCTTTCCTTTGGCAGCTGGAAGCTCTGTTGCGTTTTCTCCTGGGAATCTCAGCACCAGCAGCAGTGCCAGCAGCACCTTGGGCAGCCCTGAGAACGAAGAGTACATCCTGTCGTTCGAGACGATAGACAAGATGAGACGAGTCAGCTCTTACTCTTCTCTGAATTCACTCATAGGTGAGTAAAGACTCTCCCCCTTCCTTTGGTGTCGCCTTTCTTTGCATGTTCGCACTAGGTTTTATGGAAGGTTTGCATCTCAGCTCCTGCTAGAGCTCTCATGGCAGCAGAAATGCTGTTCCTGTGCCTGGTTAGGCTATATGCAGAGCAGAGCCCCTCCTGCTCTGAAGCTTTTGGCTTCAGCTGTGTGTGCCTTGCTGTGGCAGACAGCAATCCTCCTAGGAATACGAGCACAGAAATGTTGCACATGAAGGGATTTTATGTCCACCGTGGTTTTGTTGCCTGGATAATCAAAACAAGGACTCCCCATCTCATGGATGCAGCAGCTGGGCTGTCTGGCAGTAACAATTTCTCTCGATTATTTTTCATGTAGGTTGTATTTCTGTATAGCACAACCATTTTGTTGTGTTAACTCACAAGAAAGCCTTACCTGGCTAATTTTCCTTGCATGTTTATATGCACGTTGTTAAAACAAGGCATAAAATAAGAAGGAATCCTAGGGTGAGTCTCAAAAACAGACTGATAGTTTCCCATAACTTGCTTTTGTGCAAAAACTGACTATTTCCAGCCTTCAAAAAATTAGTGCAAATGGAGTGCTCCTTGATGCTAAGCTTGCCTTGGCTGAGGAAGCACTTTGCTCTACCCTTCATTGGCTGGAAAAAGTGATGGTGCTTTAACCCTCCTGAAGTGAAAGATTCTGGGTTGTGATTTGTGAGACCTTAAGGCCCAGTGGCCAGTTTCAAGTCATGCGTTCATTAGAAACTTGATCGATTCATTTGCTTTTGGTTGTAAGTAGTGAAACTGAATCTTCTAAAGCGTGGCAGAAGCATTAGGAAATTTCTCTTAAGCCAGAGAAGCTGGTTTTGCTCAGTTCCTCTGGTGCTGAGTGGTGTCTGTGTGATGCCTTGTGCAAGTCTCACAAGATTATTTTTTCCAACTGTGCTGGAAGCTCTAGAGATCGACTGGAGGTGCGTCAGGAAAACCTAAAGAAACAGCAAGAGCAGTTCTCTGAAGCCTGTCTCATTCCTGTTTAATCAGAAGAGCTCATAGCCAGCTGGAAACGAGACAGCTTATAGAAGTGTTTAAAATTCATAACTCGCAGAGAATCCCATTACCTTCAGCGTTTGCTTCCCGAAAGCCAGGGCTTTTTTCATTCCTACTGAAGAAGCACCATCTCTCAGACTGTTCTCTTCTGGTCCCCAAGGAAGGAGTTTTCAAAACCCCATCAGCTCCAGCCGCCCTCAGTGCTGCTGTGCAGCCAGCCCAGGCTCAGATTAACACTGCTGTGGGTATTTGTCACTTTGCAAGTAGCAGCTGCAGCTAGCCTGTAACGTTCCAGAAGTGCCCGTCTGCCTTGGGGTGAAGGTCTTTAAGTTCTAGCGGGGAATAGAATCCTATTGTAGCTTAGAGGAGTCCCTGGGGTGATGGACCTGCCCTGAATGAAAGAATGTTTTGCTCTGCTCTGTATCTTCTAGCAGAATTAACAGTGATTTGGCTCTGCAGTAATGAAAGTGCCCCAAGTGTTTGGGACAGAGAGAGCAGTAAAAAGGGTGCTTTGGGTACATGGGTAGAATCAAACCAAAGTAGAAATCCAGTCTGTGGTAATAAAAGGAGAAAATATTAACTGCAGTTTATTCTGCATTCAGTACTCAGCGTTCCCTACATTGATTCAGTGATGCTCAGGGCTTTCTTCCCCTCCTGTGGTTTTGGGAATGTGGCTCTAGAAGGATTTTCCTAGATCAGCCTATCCACTTACCGACACTGTGGCATCATACAATGTAATTCTTCCCACACACACAAGGCACCTTCTTCTACCATTTTACAAACAGCTTCCTACCAACAAAACGTGACCAGAAAAGGCAGCAGGTACCTTTGGTCTCTGGGTATGCTGTCCTTGCCCAAGCAACCTTGGGTTACCAGAAGACTGATTTCTGGCCCATGTGTGGCTGAGCTGGCAGCAGCCAGGTTTGGTTAGTTAACACACAACACACAAACACCACTTTGGATGGGAAGCTGAGCCTTGCTTCTTTTTCCATAAGACAAGTAATTAATCTTGGCGTTCTGGATTGTATTTTTTAATTATTTTTTTTTAATTTTTTAGTTTTAAGATGACAAAAGAAAAGGTATTGAGATGAGGGCTTTGCATACCTTGAAGGTGATTATTCATATCTAAATTGCATGATTAAAAATCTTTGAGCATCACTGGAAAGATTATATTAAGGAATGATCAAAGGAAGAGGAGGAAACCTTGGAGCAGTGAATGCAGGGGAGCATTTCTCTGCTTCAGCAGGGGAGCTGGGGGCAGGAAACTGATTGCTGTGTCACAGGAGCCATTCTGAAGAGCTGCCTTGAAGTAACACCCGCAGCAGGAGGTGACTGCAGTGAGGATGACGAAGGCGAGAGGTGTAGGTGGGCAGTGAGCTGCAGGAGAGAAGGCTGCTGGGACAGGTAGAGCCTCCTCTCTCGCTAGGCACTATATTTAAATTCACTGTCGTGGGAAATAATCAGTTAACCAGTGCTATTTATAAGCAGGACCTCACAAAATGGCAAAATACAGGGATCTGAGTGGGCTTTGGAAATGGACACTTGTTGCAGAGGTTGCCCTTCAGCTTGTGCTATTTGCCCTGCACTATGGAAGCAGCATGGTGGAACCAGGGCAAGGCTTGGGTGCTGCTGCACGGCTACGTGAGGCAGCAGCTGCCCTTCATGGCATTGCTAAGGCAGTAGAGAACTGGGATGGGAGGGAAATCCCAGCATGCGGCAGTGGGCAGCAGAGCAGCGTGGTTGGTTTTGTGGCTGTGGTTCCATGATGTGCCAGTGTTCGCCCTGGCCTCACACACCCTCACTGGGCACAGGCAGGGAGCAGTGGCATGGGCTGGCCATGGCAGCTTGCAGGCTGTCAGCACTGTGCACAAAAAATCAATTTGCTGTTGCTCTGGGGAGCGAGCTGCTGCTCGTGGTTGTTGAGGTAGAACACAGGAAGCTATCTGAATTTCTGATGTTTTCTCCTTTGGAAGAGCTCCTGCAGAACCTACAGTCATTCTGGGAAGTGGAGAAGCATATGGGATGCTGCTTTACAAAGCACTGGAATCAGTATTGATGGGAACCAGATAGCTGAGCCCTCAGGTGCTGCTCAGTGTGAAGTATTCCAGCTATGTGCTTTCACTACACACCAACCCCAATGTGTTTTTGGAACATACAGGAGCAGAGCTGCCTCCGGTCCGAGGCACACAGCAGTGTGGGTTCAGCCATTGGTCAGCTTTTGCTGCTGTGCTGGGTGAGCACTGCATCTTTCAGAGATCAGGGCTTACAGTCACTGCAGTGATTTATAAAACAGGGTTAGAAAGAGACACCATCACAGTTTGGTGAAACAGAAAAGGTAAATAGAAGCGTTAGTACGACGTGGTCCTGCACTTCATGTGCTCGGTGACCTCAGCCAGGTCCCTTCCTTGGGGCAGTGATGTGATGCCAGCTGTCACATTGAGCTGGGAGCTACGTGCGTGCAAACGAAATCAAAGGCGTCAGTGAAGAAAGGCAATTTATTTTTGACATTCCTAGCTGAGAGAAATCATTTTGTAAATCTATACTGCAAGGTCCATTTAACTGGCTTTGAATCAGCCTGACTAATTACAGAGCTGTCTGCTTAAATTAACACCCCCGTCCCCCTTGCTCGGCCCTTTGTTTGCATCTCGTGGATATTTTCCTCGTTTCAGTGCAGTACATGAAATCAAGCTGCTGCTCCTGCTGCCGCCTCTGCTGCCTCCCATTATCCCAGTGAATCCACGTTTGGGTTCCTGCAGGAGCTGTGTTGGATGTGTCACCGGGCTGAATCAGTGCACAGAACAGCATTAACAGAAGGGGGGGCAGAAAGCAGCAGTCCTCCAGCCCCGCTGCTGAGCCTTTGTAGAAATTCCCTCTGTTCTTTCCAAAGGCTGCGGAGTGAATGAGGGATTGCACTGGCGCAGATCTGCTTTAAATTTGTTTTTCATGACGCTTAGATGTATAAACAATGTTATTGGCTTTTTTCCTCCTTCATGACTGCGTCACGAGTGAGGTGGTTATCAGAGAAACTGACGAGCACCTCCTCACTCTTCCTTTCTCTCCCTTTCCTTTTACTGCCTTTCAAGGGCTCTAAAAGGGTCCACACCATTCAGATCCCCACTGCTTCTTGCGTAGCTTCTGGCACAGCACGCACAGGGGCAGGATGCTGAGCTCAGCTGGTGTGTCACTGCCTGGCTCTAGGGCTGCTGTCCTGCCATAGCCCATAGCTCTGTGTGCCCCCAGCTCTGCTTTTCCTGCTAACAAGCAGCTTCCAGGTTGCAGAAGTGAGTCTCAAATAGTCAGAAGCCTGAAAGGACAGACAGTGCTACGTCGCGGCTTTTTCTGCCTGGGAGGCCCATTCCTCTTCTGCACAGGGATTTTGTGTGTTGACATTTTCAAACACAGATAAAGAAACTGTGAGAAAGACAGTGACTTTTGCCAGCTGTGACCACAGCCAAAACCTGAGGTCGGATCTGTGCTGTTCCAAGTCAGTTCTGCTGAACCTACACATGCTGTCCTTGCATGTTCCTCAGCCAGCATCAACCACGTATGACATATCGGTGCCCTTTGACTGTGCTGTGTTTGACAGTGGTTTTTGCTTTCTGGGATCATCACCCTGTGCCCTGCTTGCATTGGAAAGGCTCAGCTGTAGGACCCTGTTGTATGGGTCACCCATGGCAAACGGGCATTGCTGCCCGAGCGGTGCTGTCATAAATACTCATCACTGAGGCCGCTACGTGAAACTCTTAAGTAGAGAAATCCTTCACACGTCAGCCGGGTAAAAGATCCTTTGTGTTGCAGGTCAAGTGGAGGGATGGAGTGAGATTATCGCCTCTGCTTTTTGCAGAACGTTTGTCACATGCTGGGGAGTTTTTCTGGCAGAGGAGGGATTGGGTTGTCTGGCGCAGGCAGCCATATGGCAGCGCACTGTGCGGACTGCTGAAGTTTATAACTGCACACTGCTTGCATTCTTCAGCTTGAGTTTAAAACCAAACTGTCCGTGTCTGTTTTCTGTTGGCCTGAGCATCAGGTTCAGCTGCACGAGGTGCTTGCTGACCAAGGAACCCTGTCTTCACAACTTAACGCTTTATATTTAGATGCCTACAGAAACACGGAAGGAAATGCAGTAACAGCTTGATCTGTCATTTACCATTGATTGTGACTCATCTGAAATCCCTATTTTTGTTCCTTTTTTGTGTGTGTGTGTTAGTGCCACTGCTTTAATATTGTCCAAATGGCTCGATTCCCAAAGGACAGTGTTGTCCCTATTACGCTCGGTGGGGGTTAAGAGGAAGAATAACATATTGAAGATGCACCTAAAAGCAGCAAAATTAAATGTTCAACTGGGTTATGTCCGTTTTTACAAATGCTTATTAATTGGATTTGTACTCAAATCCATCCGTCCCTTCTGCTGGAATAGCAAACTGCAGATATTCTCATTAAACAACAAATTGGCAATTGAGGAATTGACACAAACGTCAGTAGGAGAGGCTGAGTTAGGCTCTGTGCTTAGCAAAGGTGCAGCTCTTAGAGCTTCACTTTAAGATTTAGCACTTAGTGAACTTGTAGAATACTTAAAGCCCTGAACAGCCAAGCGGAGTCTTAATCCTTAAAGCAGCTATAAAAGTAACCATCCAAATAGCAGCCCCTGACTACATATTGCATGTATTATTTCAGCTCAGGAGCTCCAAAGGCTCTGTCTGGTGCTCCATTTGGCTTTTTCAGTTTACTTGCTGCAGGGGCACAGCAGACTGGCAGTTTGATTGAAGCCTATTCAAGTAGTCTTTATTTTGCTTCCTGCCACTCTCACTTTACCAACTCTTGCAAAGAGTTCACAAAGAGGGACAAAGAAGAGGCAGAATGCCCACGTAAGGTGTTTGTGAGCTCTCTTCTCTTGATGTTTTCTTAGATGTCATTGTGATGTGTAGAGTTCTGATGAATTTTCTCACCTAAGATGAAAGAGTTTGAGTTGACGGGTTTGTCATGTTCCTGGGATTTGTTTTTTGTTGTTTTTTTGTTATTTTAGGCGTGAGTTTCAACAGTGTTTATACCCAGATTTGGAGAGTACTCCTTCACCTGGCTGCTGACCCCTATCCTGACGTCTCCGACTTGGCAATGAAAGTTCTCAATAGCATTGCCTACAAGGTATGCCCTTCTGTGTGCATGAGTGTCCGTCTGGCTTTTGTATGTTGATTTTCTTCATGCTTAGGCACAGGGGTAGGTAGGCTGAGCTGCACGGGTCCATTGGAGGGCTCTGGTAAGTGATCCTAGTTGAGTCTGGATCAGTTTCTGAAGGAGCTTGTGGTGTTTTGAGATGATAAACGCTCGTGTGAAGTCTTGCTCAGGTAGAATAAATAAATGGGGGTGGGCCTGGGATTGTAAATTAGGTACAGACCTTAGACAGCAGGTCTTGTTTACAAGTATACTTATCAGTCCCTGGGAGAAACCTTCGATATCCTTCATTAAATTATCCGTTTGCAAACCGATTTAGATTATGCAAGTGGGACTGGCCTGCAGACTGAAGCCACAACGGCTCTCCAATCCAGGTGAACTAGTACATGTGAGTCAGCATGCAGACACCCCTGCCACTACTCACCTCCCAGCCAGGCCTACCCGCCTAACCACCATCCTCATCACATCTCATCCTCCAAGGATGACAAGATGTCCCTGGAGGCTGCCATCACTGCTGTTGGGAATTGCCAGCTTGGGGAGCTGGAGGAGCACCCTCACCTCCTCCCGAGGCGAAGCACCAGGCCACCCCAGAACATCTTCTCACCAACTGCCTTCCCCATGCCCAGCAGCGGTGTCAGAGCTCTGACTGCAGCCCTTCCCCGCGCTTGGATTCCACCTCTTGTAGTTGCTGTAGCATCCAGACCATGAGCCATTCCAATGCGAGATGGCGTCTCTTACTGATGATTTCTAATGAATAACCCTGAATCTTCAGTTGAGGCTTCTAAGCTGAAGTTGTGCAGTAAGAGATGCCAGCATTGTGCACCACCATTTTAACACCTTAGAGATTTCTTGCTTTTCAATCTGATTTTCTCTTGAGAAAATAGTTACTTATTTAAATTCCTCCCTTTGTTTTAAGCATACGTGTCAGCGAGTTGGAAACGTCTGTATTTGGGGATAGAGAATGGTTCTGACAGTGGGGGCGGTGAGGTCAGTCCTCCCCTGGTGATTCTGTTGTACAACAAATTGCTGTCAGGCATCAGGTTCCAAATGAAGGTGAATAAGAGAAGTTAAAAGATTTCCATCTCAGCTCGAGCTGCACAGAGCTGTTTTGGTGTTGAATGTTGGAAGGCTCTTTGCAAAATGAAACGTTAGTCCGACTCTTGGACTTAAAGGGCTATAAAAGGAAATGGATCTGCTTTTTCTGACTTAACTATTTTTTCAGGACTGACTCCTTTGCTAGTGGAAAGAGATGGATTAGTATTAATAAAGGTGCGGTGGTGCCCTGCAGCTTCTCCACCAGCACTGCTGTGGTTCTGCTTAGCCAGCAGGAATGTTGATCATTGTGCTGTGATGTGCGTAGGAATGCTGTGACTGTTTGATAAATTGGGTGCTGGTTCTGAGAAGTCTGGTCCTAAATTCTTTGCACGGGAAGGAGTCCAAAAGCTTAAGTGGATGGATATCACACATCTCATGCTCTGCTTCTCAGACAGCTGCTCTCTGAGGCAATGGCTCTTCAAATGGTTTTGCAAAACAATAAAAACATCCCCATTTGTGAAGATTTTCATCTGGGGATGCTTCAGTGAGTGAAGCTTATTTGTTCTCAGCTGTATTTGTTCTTCTGTTAGCCACAAGTGGCATAAGGACTGCATTTAAATGTGTAATCCAATGGTTTGGGCAGATGCACGTGTGGTCATTGTGCACTTCATGATGCTGTGCATTTGCTGTTGCAGGTACCACCCGCCTTAGGTAGCTTCTAAAATGGTTTCTTCCTGTGAAATCTTGTTAGCAGCTTTCCAAAATGGAAGATGAGTCTTCAGATCACAGACAGAGCTCCCACTGTGAGCAGTGCTGTCAGGGTTTACAGCCCCAAATCCATCCTTTCCTGCTGGTGTGAGCCCGGATCGGCTGCAGGAATTGTCTGTCACATCAAGGAAGTTATTAACTATTACCTTGTGTTGGCTGTACAATGAAACCTTTCCTTGGTGCTCATGGAGATTGGGTTGCACATGGCTGGGAGCAGCCTGGGCCCCCTGCCCAAAAGTTGATTTCCTTGATGAAAGGAGGCCCTGTTTCACACTAAGTAAAGTACTTGGATGTTCAGATCCTTTTCTTCTGGCTGATACAGAATACAGGGAAAAAGGCTTTGTTTTGAAGCTTGGTCATCTTAAAGCTTCCTCTGTTAATGCAATTTGTGTGGCCTTGGTGTTTCTGCTGTTTTTTAGCTATAGGACCTTAACAAAGTAGCTGTGGGCTGGCGTTTGGGGTTGGCATTGGCTACCCACATCTTTGCTCTGGGTGAGCTGAGTGTTTAGCTGCAGAAAGTTGCCAGGCTCTGTGCTTTGAGTCCTCATGATTTTCCAACACGTTTTGTACCAGGCAGGTGTGTCAGGCATGGAAATCAGTCACCCTGAGGGCTGTGCGGGCAGTACCAGCACAATGTGAGGCTGTGAGATGTAAGCACTTGCAGCACTGTGATACCGGGCAGTGCTGTGTGTGATGGGGCTGTGCAGGAGTTCAGGTTGTGTCTGTGTTTTGTAGAGCAGTTATTTTTGCTTTCCAACGAGGCAAGTTGTACTCAGTGTAACGGAGCCATGAGTACAGCTCTTTAGCTACGGGAGAACTCCAGTGGTCTTTAAATAGGGCGATGTCTTTCTGAGCAGCTGGTGAGTAGGTTGCACAGACGTGCATGCTTCCTGGGTTGGAAATGTGCAGTTTTATTTCCTGGGCTGATTAGACATTACTGGTTCTCCCACAGATTGCTGCTGAGTTGTGATTTATATTCATGATGCAGATTGGAGTGATACAATCTCATTCCCAGCCTGAGCTTTTAAAAGTCTAAAACGTGTTCTTTTGTTTGTACCAAAGCAAACAAACAAACAGAAAGGAGCCGGTAAGCGGTGTTGGCCCTTTTAAGACTTTTTGAAATTGAAATTCATTAAGGAAAGCTTCTTTCCCTCCCAGATTGCCTCACCCAGTTGTTTTTAATGGAAGCCTCGAGGCTGAGCTGTCCCAGCAGCTATTCCTCCACCGACATCGCTCTTGGTACAGCTTTGCTGTGCAGAAGCCACCGATTCTGACAGCATGCTCTGTTGTTTTTTTTCTTTCCTCTACTGGGTGTCAATTTGCAAAGTGATGAATTGCCATTTCCCCTCCTGAGAGAGGTGATGTGACGGGCAGAGGAGCAAATCCCTGCGAAACTGGGAGCTGGAGCCTCCAGCAAAACGCTGTCATGTCACTGAGCTGCAGCCTTGCACAGCTCGCTGCTGGCAGAAAAGAAATTCCTTTGCTGCTACCCCAGGAAGAAGGAAGGCTGCCCCTTCAGCACACTGTCACTGCCTCACCTCGTCCCTCTGCTGTGACACAAAGGGGCCAGAGCTGTTACAGGTGACAGAGATGTGACTGCGAGAATCTGAAAAGTGAGCCTTCTGTGACTAATTAGAACTAGCAGTGAATAATTATCTGTGACTAGTTGCTAAATTGATTCTGCTTTCCTTCCGTTCTTCCTGTGATTTTTATGTCCCAGCTGCTCGCTGAAGACCCCACTGCATTTGTGACTGTGATGAGTGGCACTGGGGCCCCTCTCATCTCCTGTAGGAAGGAGGAAAGTAACCCCAAGTCGGGTCGGCCAGCCTGTAGGTTGGGCTGGCACAGACTTATCTGAAGCTGTGGCATTTGGTGTGTGCCCCTGGATCCAAGCAGTGGTGGTCAGGGCTCGAGCCCTTGAGCAGGTGGAGCTGCGTGCTCCACTCACTGCCATCCCCTGGCCTGCATCTGGGACCTTTTCTAGGTGGAAGGACAGATGTTTCTTTCAGGATTAGGTCTGCATCAGTCTTCAGGAGAGCCTGGCTGTGTTCAGGAGAGCTGTGAGCAGCCCAGCTGTGCAGACCTGCTGCCTTTCCCTGCGAGTCATTGTGAGCTGGTGTGTAGGGAAGGGACCATCCTGCAGTGACTTCCACAAAAGCTCAGCTCCCATCAGGGGAGCTGCAAAGGCAAAGGGAGGCTGATCTGTGCAGCTATCAGATGTGTAAGGACAGCTGTGACCCAAACGTGAGATGCAGACCTGGATGGGTACTGGAGCCACGGGCAGCAGTGCGGTGCTGGGTGGGAGCTCTGTGCTGTCAGTCCACGTCATGGTGCAAGTTCTGCTGATGGCCCTGGGTTGTGACTGCTTTTGGGAAGAGGCTGATGTGTGGGTCAGTTGTGTCTCTGTAAGCCAAAGAACGATGCTGTCTGGTAAGTGCTGTCAGACTCAAAGAGCAGCAAAATCGTTTTACGTGTTGAAAACTGCGCAGGGACGTTTCACGTATATTTTTAAACACCCCCACACACGCTGATAGAGAGCTTAACTTCATTTAACCCCAGGTGTGCAATTGTATAATACAGTAAAACCCTGCAATTGCTATTCTGCAGTCCTGTTCAGTGCTCTGTTGTGTCTTTCCCTCTAGGCAACAGTCAACGCTCGCCCACAGCGCATCCTGGACACGTCCTCACTGACGCAGTCGGCACCCGCCAGCCCCACCAACAAGGGCATGCACATCCACCAAGTGGGGTAAGTGGGCCCAGAGCTCCCCATCGGGAGCTTCTTAGCTCATAGAAGCTCGTAGCTTCTTGGTTTGAGGCTTAGGAACAAAAGCGCTGGGGATAGGGGGAGTTTCTCCACGTTACTCCTTTCAGGACAAAGCATAAGAAGGCATGCTGGTTATCTAAAGGTGAATTGAAGAAACATGTTGAGTGTTGCTGATTTTACTGATGCACTCTGACCTGAGGTATCCAGATTTCCCATTGAAGTCTCATCTCTTTTCTCCAGTTTCAGCTAAAAGCCAGGGTTACCTGATGGTCAGCAAGTGATGCCTAAACTCAATGAAACTGAGGCAACAGTGTGAGCAATGCTAGGCTTTGAAAATGTGACTCTTTCCCAAAGGATGCTGTCCAAGGGAAAAACACCTGGCTTGAGATCTGGCAGCCTCACAATCCATGTGCAACAGTGAGATTCCAAGTTGGAAAGGAGGGCTCTGAACTGCTTAGTGATGCTTTAATGTCTTCCGGTAGCGTTATGCAGCTGTGCAATAGCACGGATCTGTTTGCATGCAAATTGAAATGCTGCCCTGTGTTCTGCCAGGACTCCAGTCACCACATTGCTGGTCAGGGTGCCGTGGTCATATCTGTTACATATGGGTGTGTAACTGCGTAATCTACCGGTCTCCAGAATTTTGCTTTTCTGATCCTGGATCTGGAGTTGGCTCAGTCAGGATTCACTGCTGGGATTTGTATCTTTTTTGGCCTGTGTGTTTGGATTGTTTGGCTTTTGTAGAGGAAGCACAGCAGTGAAGGATAAGTCTTGTCAGAAACAAGCAAAGAAGTAACGTAATTCACACGCAGGAGTAAAGGCAGCAGAGCAGATAATGGTAATGTAGCTGGTGTTAGCCTCTGCCCTCGTGTTTGGGGGTTAGCTTTGTTTCTGCTGTGATAGGGAGCATTGAACTGCTTTCTGCTTGTAGAAATAGGCTGATTCTCAGAGGTGGAAAGCATGTCAGGACTGCAGTTTAGTGAGACGTGCCAGGTGTCAGGGGATACGTATCAGAGTGGTTCAGAAAATGAGGGCAAGTCACATGTCTGCTGTTATCTAAATCCTTTTACTCTTTTGATCTGTAGAGGATCACCTCCAACCACTAGCACAAGCAGCTCCAGCCTGACAAATGATGTGACAAAGCAACCGGTCAGTCGGGACATCACGTCTGTGAGACCTGCCAACGTGGGCAACATGGGGGTTCAGTACACACCCCACTCCCACCAGTTCCCCAGAACAAGGAAAATGTTTGACAAAGGGCCAGAACAGGTAAAGAGACTTTGCTTTCAGTTCTGATCCCCTGCTCCACTGGGTTTTGTTACACTTTCTGTTCTTTGTGTTTTATTTCTGCACATCCTTCATTTGCTTCGAGCTGCTGGTAGCACCAGGGTGGCTTCTTTTAACCTGTAAAATAAAAATGGATTAATTTATTTCTTCAGGTTATGTATTATGATTCTGATATAGGACATTACTCACTTCTGCTGCCACCAAGAAGCATTTAATCCGAGTTGATTGTTTATTCTTTCACAAACATTTGTCTGCCTGAGTGATGATGCACAGCTGCATCTCTGTCAGTTGCTTTTTCTCCAACCTCAGCAAAGTGTGGACAGAGAGGGACAAAGGGAGGATTCCTCCTCCTTTAACGTGCAGGCAGATGTTTCTCTTGAGACACTGGAAGGTGCCCTTGCAGCAGCAGATTCACCTCCTTTACTGCAGTCCTGATCCTTATGCTTGGCAGCCCCTCTTCACTAAGCACTGGAGCAGATGTAAGCCCAGACTGGCACTGGGAAAACCAGAGCTCACTACAGGTCACTGCTGGGAGACATCTGGCCAGCCAAGAGCTGTGGTGTCTCTTCCTTTCAGCATCAGGCTGATGGGGGTTGTATCCATGTTGGCATCTGAATGACAGTCACCGGGTATTGGGCGTTTTCCCATTTAGAGAAGCATGAAGAACTGATATGGTGCCAAGCAGAGGAATGCTGTGATGTGCACAAAGGATTCTGAATGTCACTTTCAGATGACATTAGTTGAGTCATTGCAGCCAAGTATGGTTGAGTCCAGACACATTCAGGTGGCCATCACTCAAAGGTAGGAGTTGGCAGTGGTTATAGAATCACAGAATGGCCTGGGTTGAAAAGGACCACAATGATCATCCAGTTTCAACCCCCCTGCTGTGTGCAGGGTTGCCAACCACCAGACCAGGCTGCCCAGAGCCACATCCAGCCTGACTCTGAATGCATGGGGCATCCACAGCTCCTTGGGCAACCTGTTCCTGGCCAGTGCCCCAGATACAGCCAGCTGTTTGCCTTTCTCTTTACTTCAGAGCATTTCCAGGATGTTTCTTGCTTGCTCTGTGAGAGGAAACTGGGAACGGTGTTATGGAAGGGAAAGATGGGAAGTGACAATGTGTGTGTTTGGCAATCCACAGGCCAAAAGGACAGCACGGATTTCAGGTGTTCTGACTTCTGGGAAGTAACCGTTCTTTATTAAACTAGCATTTGTGCAAAGCCAATGCTTCTGTGTGGTTCCAAGAAAAATTTGTCAAAGCATTAATAGGAACACCTTCAGTTCTAACAGGGATACCAGCAACAGCATGGCTCATAGTTATGAAAAACTGAATGAAGCCTGGGTGAATGGAGTGGTATCTCTATTTTTTATTATTATTATGCTTTAATTTACATTTAATGCATACAGGCCCTTGATCTGAATCTGGCTTATCCTGAATCATCTTCTCCTCAGCACTGCTTATTATGCCGGATTCTTGTGCAGACCACGAGAAACCTCATCTTGGGATGTCATATTTGTGATCCACAAACACTTTGGCTCATGATTCATGCTGTAGCCTGGTTGTGTGCTGTGCAGATGAGGTTGTTTGTGCGTTTCTGAGCAGTTAATGTAATGACAGCGGTCTTGGAGCCAGACACAGAAATCTTCATATCCTTGGCAATGATTCTGAGGGTTTTTCTTTACTCAGGGATCTGCCACAGGCAGTCTGGGTATTGCTGTCTATACAGTTTGCCCATGTAAGTGATGTGGACATGGGCTAACATCCTGTTCTCTTTCTGGACAGACCACTGATGATGCTGATGATACCGTTGGGCACAAAAGTTTCATTTCAGCCACAGTGCAGACGGGGTTTTGTGACTGGAGTGCGAAGTACTTTGCTCAGCCTGTCATGAAGGTAATTCTTTGTTGTTTCTCTGAATGCTTTCTGAATCACGACACTGCAGCTCTTGAAAGGTTGAGGTGCTGGTCCTCAGCATAGGCTAGTAGGTTCCTCTGTTCACTTTACCTTCTTTTCCTCTTCTGGCTGAGGAGGGAAAGGAATGAATGTATTTCCATCATCCTGCTCTGATGGGATGCATGACCACTGCCTGCCACAGAGAGCAGGAGAGGCAGTGAGAGTCAGAAAGGTCAAGTGTTAATAGGGATAGAGCCCAAAGCAAAAGCCCTGCACTCATAGAATGCTCTCAAGAAAGAATGTAGAAATGAGAGGTTCTCGAGTGAAGATGGGGACAACAGAACGTATCCTCTCCTTGAAGTGAGGCATGGCTCTGTACTCAGGTGTGACCTGGGAGCTGTACTTGTAAGCTGTGCTTACATGCACCCCGTCTTGATACCTTTACCTTAGCAAGGAGAATATGATGGCTATTGGAAGTCTACATGACAGCATGGGGAAAACTTCAGAAGAGTCATTATTCTTTTCAAAGTTCAGCAACAAAAAAAAACTTACTACAGCAAAGAATGAAGGTTGTAACGATGAATCTCCATTGAGATCTCTTTGGAAGTGAGTTGGTTTTATGTGAAGTGAGAGATGCACTAAAGCTCCATTCTAGGAAAAAAAGGCAAAGCAACGAGACAAAACAAAGCACTTCAGAGATGAGCACAGATCGTCAATGACTGGAAATAAAAACTTAAATTCCCAGAATCTTTTAGCCAAGGATCGGGTTTCAATCTTAAGTGTGAAATCAAAGTAAGCAGTAAAACTTGCCTTGGTATTAGCAACCACAGTGGAGCAGACTCCAGGTACCTTGGGATTCAAGCAGCACAGACTGGAACAGAACTTTCAGCTTAACTTTTGGAGGTATTGCAATTAATGTGAACTATAATGCACTGTGTGTATTAATGCCACCACCTGAGCAACTCAGCAGTGGATGCTTGTATGCAACCTCTGATGTTTAAATCTTCAGAATGTGCAAAGAAATGGCACATTTTATGTGCTGCCTCATCTAAGAATTGCCACTGAGCCATCTGTTACTGCTCCTTCCCGTCTTCAGGCACGTTACATTGTTTGGTGATGAGGAGAGGTAATTGCCCCCAAGTTTAAGGATATCAGAAAACCAGTTACATGGCAGCTAGGTTTCCTTGTTGCTTTAATTTGTTTAGAAAATCACCAGGAGGAAAAAGTAGATGGCAGAGTGATTGCCTGACACTTCCTCAGCTGCTAGTGAAATTAACTTTCTTCTGATATCATTAGCAGAATAATTCATTAGGAAATATATCTGGCCCATGGGGCTCGGTCAGGCTTTATAGTGGGGTTTTCTTGCATCAAGATGAGTTTCAGTGTCTCAATTCAAGTCCAGAGGAGAGTAAAAGAAGAAACAGGGGAGGATGTTCTTCCAGCCCTTAGTTCTTATTAAAAACATTTGTCTGCTTTCTAAGGAAAAAGAGGGGTGTCTTATTAATACAATAAATCACGGTAGACAGCCAATCAAAATGCACTTTCAATGTGTAGATGGGGAGCTGTGTATGTGTACATATACATATATATATATATATACACATATAGGTTTGGTACTTCGTGTGCATAAAATTAAGGAAGCTGGGGGAGGAAAGCAAACATACGGAGTGTTCTCATACTAATTTGTAGAATCCAGGGAGGGGGAGTCCTGGAAATAAAAATTTCAGGCTTCCTTTCACTCTAGTGAGTCCCAAAGAGTTCACTGTCTCACCTTGAGGACTGAGATGCTCCATACTACTTCCCTATGCAGAATGTGTGCACAGTGATCTCTCACTTCAGCTTTTACTGTAAGAGCAGGAGTAGCAGTATGTACGTTCTCTTTGTTCCCGTGGTTTGGGCTGGTGATGTTCATGGCCTTGGGTTGCATTTACTGAGCACAAAGTGTCCTCAACAGCGGTGTTTTAGGTAAGGTTTGCTCAGAACCAAAGCTGTGTTTCTTAATGAAACAAGGAAGTGAATTGATTTCCCCATTACTTTTGTAAAGCAGCCTTAAGAGGCCGAGTGCAGGTCTTTCTGCCAAAAAGCTTGTATGTTATACTGACTTCTAGGGAATTGTGTGTGCCTTTGTAATGAGGGTGGGTGGTACACGTGCAAGGGACAGGGAGAAGTCCCTCCACTACAGCTTCCTTTAGCACATCTTGATCGCTGCTTGTGTAACCAGGCAGCCCTGGTCATCCTGTAACTCGTGTCTTGGCTGCATGTCCAAAGAGTGCTCCTTTCTTAGAATCTGTTCCTGCAGCAGTGAGGAACAAACAGCCCTGCCTTGCAGCTGCCGTCTTTTGGGAGCTTTAGCCTCATGAAAAAGGCAAAGAGCAAAGTGTACAGAGTACTGATGGATAAAGACGACGCTGATGTGCAATTCCAATACTTCATTTGGAGATGCTGCCTACCATCATAAACAGGGAGAGATAAGACAACTATTCCTGTAATGAATAAACATAAAATGACTGTGAGTGCATCTTAGTCATATTTAATTTATGAATTCAGCTTTGCTTCATAGACCTTGCTATGAGAATGCTTTCATTGGAAAGATTGAGGGATTAATTCCCAGCGTAAATCAGTGGCTCGGATTCAAGCCATCATACTGCCTTTGATTTATTGATTATCTAATCAGATACATGGAGGAAGAAAACACTGCATTGTAAATTCTTGGTGTGCCAGGGAAAGCAGTTACCTACCACAGCTCTGATCTCTACAGAAGTCGTTCCTCTTCCTAAAGCTGTGATGGCAAAAGGCTGTTGTGCTCACCACGGGCAGCCTTGGACCGCGTGGCACAGGAAAGCCTCGTTGCCAGCTGTCAGGAAGCCCTGAATCAAGGAGAGCAGAGCCAGCATCTGCTGCTCGCAGGGCTGGCAGAACATGCAGGCAAGAGCTGGGAAGGATCCTGGAAGGTGAGAATTACATAAGGAATCCTTCCTGAAAAATCCAAGCCCTCACTTCAGCGCTCAGTGCTCTCTGTCTTGGCTGTTGCTCAAAGTCCTGGTGGAGGAGGGAGCCCTCTGTGCAGTGCTGCAGTAACGCTGTGCAGGGACAAACCGTATTTACTACAGGAGCAGACTGCTGAATTTTCCCCATTCCCATCCAAATACCGATTTCCATGTTGACATGGAGGGACACCGTGTTAAAAGAGGATTTGGTCGGCTTTCGGGGGACACCACTTGGTGGGAGGTTTGGGGATTGTCACTGGTTGATGTCTGAGGGGATGCTCAGAGATGCGGGGAATCAGAGCCGTGTCATGATCCTCATCATGTAGCACAGTTTGCTACTCCCACGTACCTCTGGGAGCTCTGCTCGGAGGAGAGCTGAGCAGCAGCCAAAGCCTGGCTGTTGTTTACTAAAATGACTTTCTAATGCTTAAATGCGAGCTGGATGGGAGGGGAGACAAAGGCATGAATAATGAGCCTAAATAGCTGGTTCTTTTGAATAATAATTTCTGGTTTTCCAGCCAGCAGCAGCTGAGCTGGAGGTCACTGCTCTATTACACACATCCTGACATAATCCTGTGCTTCTGCTCCACCAGCAGTTCCCTTGTGATGTGTTCTGTGGGGGTCATCTTACAGAGTCATCACAGAATCACAGTATGTCTGTGTTGGAAGGGACCCCACAGCCCAACCCCTGCTGTGGGCTGATTGCCCCTCTGGCTGCCCAGAGCACATCCACAGCCTTAGGATGGATGGGGCACCCATAGCTCTGGGCAGTCACAGCACTCTGGGTAAAGAATTTCCTCCCCATATCCAACCTAGATCTCCCATTTCCTCTCCTCTGTTATTGCACCCACCCAGCTCTGTCCTGTAGGCTGCTGGGAACAAGAGGAGAAATGCTGCATTGCATTGCATGGTGCAATTCTCCATGCTCACTGCAGTGCTGGTCTGGGGGCTCAGCACACTGAGCTGAACTGGTACCGAGCACCTCTTTGTGGTTACAGGTACTGGCAGCGCCTGGCAATGATAAGTTTAGTTCAGCAGATCTCATTATAGGAAGAATGTTTATTGCTGAAATCAGATAATAAAGCAGCTTTCAGCTCAGCCTCCGCGGAAAAGTTCTTTTTCTTCAGACCTGAGAAGCCTGGCAGCTCCTTTAATCTGATATTCTTCATCTGCTGGAGAGCAGAGGAGTGCCTCGTTCAGCTGCAAACTGGGTTTCTTGGCCCTAAACTGAGAGAGCTGCTGGGTGCCCCCAGGAAAATGTGCTGTTGTTCATGCCCTGCTCATACCCTGGCTTCCTCCAAGGTCCTACTTTAATTTATTCCCAGAGAAGCTGGATTTTCATTAAGGTGTAGCTGTAATCTCCGCGCTCTCAAATCTACTTTGATGTATTTTATCATAGGTTTGTTTATTGCTGTACATTATTGGTCATTTGTCACTGCCTTTCTAATAGATGTCATATTCTTGAAAAAATGAAATAGCAGCCCTTTTTTTTTCCCCCCAGCAGAAGGGGTGGGTTTCTTATTTTAAAGCAGCAGCAATTCAGCTCAGTAATGGTTGTTTTCCAGAGCATAATGCATTTTGAAGATAGCGCATATAACAGTGGCAGATGATTTAAGTACTTTCTTAGTCAGGAAAAAAAAGAAAAGAAGTTTGTGTCTGTGGGGAAGGAGCAAAAGGACTTTGTCTTTTATGTCGCCCTTCTCCAAGGCTCCCTCTGCCCAGAACAGCATCAATTCCTTCATCAAAGGAAGGCAGCTCATCTTCATCGACCCAAAGGTGTTTCTAAAGCAGAGATGTTGCTGGTCTTGGGTAAATTTTTAAGTGTGAAGCAAAAGACACATTATGCATAACCCTGCAGTGGGTTGGGGGTGAGATTGGTGGGTTCTTCCCTCTGATGCTGGTCCCCCTGGCTGCAGGTGGGGTCCTGCAGGGAACCATGAGGGACTGTGGAGTGGGAATAAATGCAGTAAAACAGGCCAGAGTGGTTACATACTGCTCAGGGCTCCCATTCCAACTAGAGTTGTGTGTGTGTGTGTAACCAAACCCAGGCCATGCAGGTGAATCACTTTCCTGCAAATGAAAGTAGTTGCCATTAGCAGTGGATGTCATGCTGGTAATTGAAGCATCTCGGGAGTTCAGGAATAAAACAATGCATTTTTTGGCCCGTAGTTCTCTACTGAAAGATAGATTTTAATGTGTTGATAGCTTTCGGTCTGTATCAAAGCCGCATTCTCTCTTTAATCTCAGGATTAGGGCAGCAAAAGGAAAGGGGAAGGTTGAAATCAGAATGTCCCTTGAGCTCCTCCATGTACTGTATGGAAATGCTGAGGTTTCATGGCTTGGTCTGATATGAACACACATGTTTGCGAATGGTGATTCACGGACTTCTGATTTACTGTTTCATGTTGTGAACACACTGATGTATGGAAAGATTCCAGAGGAGCACGACCTGGAGAGCCAGATCCGCAAAGAGAGGGAGTGGAGATTCCTGCGCAACGCCAGGGTCAGGAAGCAGGCCCAGAAGATCATTCAAAAGGGTGAGTGCCCCTCTTTCCATACTGCAGGCAGCTCCCCAGGGCTCCCAGCACCACACTGGGCTGTAATCCCCATTAATAGCACCTATGCTGACCCTGTTTTTCTGCTTGTCACTGCCCTACAAGCCCTCAGGACCTGGCACAGGCCAGATCCCTACACACATCCCCCAGGGCAGGGTCTTTCTGTGGGTGTTGTTCCCCCTATGATGAGAACTGAGGTGCATGGAGCTGGAGAAACTGATGTGCTGAGTGCAGGGCTTGGTGCTGGAGGCACAGCCTGCTGCCATGCCTCGCTCTCTGGAGGTTTGCTGGGCTCGACAGGGAGTTTAATATCATGGAACTGCAAAGCATCATAAACCAGAATAATAGAGAATTGAAACTGGAGCCCAGGAAATGGCTTGGGGGATCTTTTTGAATAAAAAAAAGGGGATTGTTCATAGTCGTCTGAAGAAAAACCTTTTTCTAGACAGCGTTCCTATTTGGTTGCTTGACCTGAGCAGCTGAAATGCTAATTTTCATTTAAAAAAAAAAGGAAGTCTGAAATATTAAAAGGAATTAGAATAGACTTAGAATCCCTTAATGAAAATGAAATTAAATGGATGCATGCTAAAACTAACCGGGACTGAGTGAATGTCTCTTGAGCTTACAGTTCTGTGTGATGGATTCCCACTGTGCTAAAAAATGCAGTTTCAGGGGTTACCCAACACTGTTTGCAAATCACAAAGTGCTTTAAAGAGAGGGAGGAAAGGTCTGTAACCACCATTTGGAAGTCTCGGTGGAAAATATATTTTTCATTTGGAAATTAACCTAAAATCTCAAAGAACTGAAATGGAAGGCGAAATAAATAATCCACAAGCTAAACCGGAATGCTGTAATTTGAATGAAGTAGGTTTCTTTTGTTTTATTTTGGCAAAAAAGAAGAAGAGGATTTCTGCATTAACACAGGCTGATACTTCATAGAAACATGGAATGGTTGGGTTGGGATGGACCTTAACCAGTTCCAACCAAGCAATCCGGGCCCCATTGCCACCCATTTCTTTGGTCACCAAATGCCTCTTTGCACGTGGCTGGGTCTGCTTTGGTTGTTCTCTTCTATTACCAAAATAAAGGATCCCAGTATGTGTCATCTCAGTGTTTAGTTTGTAGCTTGGGCTGAGATACGTGGCAGTGCAGAGGGACTGGGTCTATGATGTGCTGTGGATTCAAAATGCTCCTGGGGAGCTCTGCAGTCCCCATCCCTCCTGTGGGGCCACTGGGGTGCTGAGCCCACTGCCTGCTGTCCCCCCAGGCATCTCCCGGCTGGATGATCAGATCTTCCTCAACAGGAACCCCGGCGTCCCCTCCGTGGTGAAGTTCCATCCCTTCACACCCTGCATCGCAGTCGCCGACAAGGACAGTATCTGGTAAGGGCTCCTCTATGTGGGCTGTGGGGCTCATGCTGCATGTGTTGGTGCTGGAGGTCAACAGTGAGGCTGTAATGCACACAGCTTTTAGTTTAGCCATAATGTAGATCTCCTTGATAGCTTACATAGAGAACCAAGAACTGACCTCATATTCTTTCCTCCCCCAGTTTCTGGGACTGGGAAAAAGGGGAAAAATTGGATTATTTCCACAATGGGAACCCACGGTACACCAGGATCACAGCGATGGAGTACCTGAATGGACAGGACTGCTCCTTGCTGCTGACTGCTACAGGTAAGCAGTGCAACTCTGCATGTGGCAGGGCAGGACCTGGGGAGCCTTCTCAGGATTCAGGTCTATGGGGGCTGTGCTGTACCCCTCACTTTCCCTGCTCTGTATTTGGCCCAGCCTGGCCCTTCCCCTCACCCTTGTGGTCTCTATTGAAGCTCTTCCAGGATGGAAGTTGAAAATTGCTTCTGGCAACATTGAAATATCTGAACAGCTTATGTAAGTGCTGCAGTGTTCTCAAATAGCAAACAAATCAAACACTTGCTGAAACTGTTTCCAGGCACAGCTTTGTTTGTTATGGCGTTTGGAGGTAGAACCTGGCATGGCAAGTTCACAGCAACCTCCTGTGCCATTCCTTGGACATTGTGATCCTTAGATGGTCAAAAGCTGCTTTCAGAGCTGAAGGGAAAATCGTGCTGCAGCCAAAGTATGAGGAATCAGGTTTGGTTGCTGGTTGAAGCCCAGAGCAGACAGGGATTGTTTTAGGCACTGAACTTCTCCAATAGTTCTGAGCTTATTGTGAGTCTCTCTAGTCCCTGTGTCTCAGCCAGGGAAGCAGTTCTCCAGAATGCCCTGTTGCATCACATAAGGAAGGATGAAGAGCTTTTTCTCATTCATTGGTCTGTAAAGCTGCGAGTAAGAAATGCTTCGCTCCCAAGGAACCATTCTAAACCTGTCAGTCTAAGTGTTTTCAATAGCTTTTCAAACTTCATGCTGAAACGTACAGGTTGGGTATAATTAAGAGAGGTGGAAGAGGATTTGAGAGGGCCTTTAGGACATTTTTCTTTCAATTTATTGATTCTTAGCACAGGAGTTTCACAGATGGGGAACAAATTGAAAGAAATACATGATGTACTTGAAAGATCTGCTGCTGATGGGCTGGGCTTCGATTCAGCTTCTTTGTGGGGCTGTATTTTGTATTTAGGAGGGTATTTTTGTGGTTCTCAGTGCAAGAGTAAGGAGGACAGAGACAGTTCCTAGAGAAAATCGGTCAAAGAGATGAACGACATCTGATGTCAGGTGTTATTTGTAGGAAGGAGAAAAGTTCCTCTAGAGCAGTTCCCAGTGGAACAATATATTAGATTTTATGGAATAAGATTAAAGGAAAAAACAACTCTAATAGAAAGTATGATGTTCCAGCAAGGCTCTCAGTTCTGGAGTTTGTTATGAGCACAGCATTGCTGCTCTTCTTTTTATCATGCACAACTATGAGGGTTGCATTGGCAATGACATGGCATCGTGTTCTGTTTTGTGCTTCCCAAGATGATGGTGCCATCAGAGTATGGAAGAACTTTGCAGACCTGGAGAAGAACCCGGAGATGGTAACGGCGTGGCAGGGGCTGTCAGACATGCTGCCAACTACACGAGGTAGGTCCCCTACCTGGAGATTGGGAGGTCAAAGGTGTGTTGATATGGTTTATTTCTCAAGATGAATACAGCAAAATGGGTTTCTCAGCATCAGCCACCAGTAACATCCTTGTTTAACAGTCTCTACCTTTCTGGAATGGTCTTTGGCCAAGTTTTGTGTTTGTTTCTTGTTAAACAAACCAACAAGACTAAAAGCCCAACACAACAAGCTCCCACAGTGCTGAAGAACACCTAAAGGAGCCTCTTGGTGGAGTGCAGAAGGGCACAAAGTTTCTGTCCTTTGCAAACCTCAGAGCAGCTGTCTTGGCCAGGTGTTCCTCTGGCCTGTTCCTAAGGAGAGATCTGTAGAACAACGATGGAACTGCCCTGCTCCTTGTGGCAGGAGTTTGTTCTTCCCTTCTGTGTGGGATAGTGGCTCACATTCTGCCTCTTTTCCTTCTGATGGGCTGCTCAGCCTTCGCACAGCTTTGCATGTTGCACCTCTGACTTCATTTAGCTCAATTCCAGCACTTACTGTCCACTGCTCATTGTGTGTCAGGAGGTGATGAGAATATGCAGTCCAGATCTGGCACATTGCAGGGCAGCACAGTTAAACATTGAACAGATTTGGATGCTAGAAAACTTAGAAAAAGATGTACAAAGGAGCACTGCCATCCTGCTGTGCACAGGATGAAACCAGAAGGCCAGTTTTAAGTCATCCTGAAATCTGTTTGAAGATATTAAAGGAGATGGACATTTTGTCCTTCTGAGACTTGATAATGTACTAATGCTCTCATGGGGTTTCTCTGTCACTTGAATAGTTCTAACCGAGGCTACAGGTGTTTCTAGATGCACTGTGGTTCAATCAGTGCTTGTGGGATTAATGCAGGAATTGCTGGGTGAGATTCTCTGGTTTGTGCTGTGTGGGGAGGTCAGATGAGATGACCACCATCACTCATTCTGACCTTAAAATCTGACAGTTCTCATTTCGGAGCTTGTGGCTCATCACGGGAGTCTGACACAGCTCTTTTAGCTATTCATTGGATTTTACCAGTGCTGCCTTGTTGAGCTCATATCTGCTGTTTTCCTTAATACCTCCTGTTTCGTCTCCGGTGCTTTAGGAATGAGGAACTGCATTTGAGGTAACGTTAGGCTCCGTGCCTCACTGCAGTATGTGTGCAAAGCTGATGAGAAGCTGCTGGATGTCTGCAGCATACTGAGAAAATTGCCATGGTCCAAACTTGCTCTTTGCAGAGACGTCAATAAAAGCAGGATGAAAACAGTGGTAATGCAGGGCACGTGTTTGTCTGTAGGCAGAGAGGAAAGTATCCAGCAGTCATCTCAAGTTGCCCTTTGTAGCGTCATTCAGTTGGTCCACGTGCCTTCCTTGCCAACGCCAGTTTTTGTGAAGGATGTTGATTAACATTTACCATCTCTGGGCTCTGAATTTTGCTTCCTTGGTGATGGACTCAGCTGAACAGCTGATGTCTGGGATTTCCCTGCACTGCTCTTACATCGTCTTCTTGCTGCATCATCAGTCGTGTTCAGGGAAGATGCTGACAGCTGTAGACTGAACTCCTTCAGGCTAACTCCATTTTCCTACCTTGCTTTCTATGTGTACCTTATATAAGGGCATAGCATTTGCTGACTTTACCTTCTTCTCTACAAGGCTTTAATGTAGAAGAAAGGGTTGTTAGCATCGATGTTTGACGTTGCAGAATAGGTTAAGAGCTGAGCAAGAGCTGATTTAGCTCTAAGAGTTGAGGGTTTACATTTGCCAGAACAAATGTGCCCAAACTTGAATCTGTTCTTTTGAGATGGTTTTACCTTTTTCTTTCCAGTAAGGTCTTAGGAAGTCTGGGCCCTGTTTCCCTTGTCTTTCACCTTTGGAGCAGTAGAACTAGGTTCAGAAGAAGAAAAGGGGAGATATTTGTGCAGAGAGGAATAACTGTACTCAGTTCAAAAGAGCTATGTGGATCAAGTCCCCTTGGAAATGAGACGCTCTATTGAGCAGTTATCTTTTGCTGCCAAGACTCGAGTTGTGGTCCAGCGCTGGCTCATAAAACTGAAGATGCATCTTTGAAGCTGCAGAGCTCAGGAGTTTTGCTGGGGTTTGTGTGCTCCCACTATTGATTTCCTTCTTTCCACTCCCATCCTTTTCCCCAATGTCAGACTCCTCTCTGAATTTAACAGTCTTCTTGCAAGCAGAATACTGACTTTTGTAGGCAGCTTTCCCTCTTATAAAAGGAAGGAGGAATACACGGTACCTAAATACATCCTTTGCAAGCTTGAAGGCATCACTGGCTTGTCAAAGGAATGGGATATTGACAATAACAGATGCTCAGAGGCTGTGATGGGGGATGATACAGGGTGAAGCACAAAGCTTAACCTCTCGCACTCCTCCAGACCTTCCTTGTGCTGTGCAGCCCGAGGTGAAAGAACTGAACGCACCAAGTGCTGAGCTGGGTCAGATGCTCTCGCTCAGAAGTAGCTTGACCCCAACTCATTGTACATCAGTCGGCTTGAGCGAGACTCAGGGATGGTGAATCTTAAACTGCTGTGTTGGCAGTTGACTGTGTTGATTTTGATCTTAATTAGATCTGCGTCTGCACGCACGATGTGCCAAGAAAGCCTCTTTAAGTCAACATTAAAGATGCATCGGTACCAGGTGCTCTGCTGTAAAGCAGTGTTACATCTCACATGGCAAACGCAAGAGATGGGAGGGTCTGAGAAAGAGGTAAATCATTGTCAGTAGCCACAGTGCTGAAAGGGAGCATGAAATTTACAGAAATACTGTAGGAAAAACCAAGCATCTTCCAGTGAGCAGCATAGGAAGAGTGTAAACCTGGAGTGCTCCGAAACTGTGATTTCATCACAGGAGGCTTTTGGGCATTTTCTATAGAAAAGGCTGCTGGGGCTCCTGGCTGTGGGGTGCTGGTCCTGGGGCTGTTTGCTCACTGCACAGCAGAGCCCTGTGCCCTGCATCTGCTCCAACTCAGCCTGGTGCTCTCCTGTGGCAGCAGCCATGTCCATTGCACCCTGTCAGTTGCTCAGGCTGCAGCTCCTCACTGGTACCAGGGCTGTGCAGGCTGGGCTCTGGCCCTGGCTCTCCTCCTGCTTAGAGCCAGATCAGTGCAGCTCCCAAGATCTCCTCATTCAACATCAGGCCTGCAGGCATGGTGTGTGCACAGCCACTGGTCCTGGGAAGGGATGTGACCAAACTAATGCTGCTCGGGATGGAGGCATGTGCTGCTTTCGGTGCTTCTGCTTCACTCTCTGTCCTGTCCTTTGCTTTGAGTTGCTTCTTTCTAATCCTGTTGTAAGATTTGTTTTGCTCTGGCTGACCCGTGGTGTCACCCCTAATCCCTGTCTTCTCACAGGTCTGGCCCGAAGGGTTTCAATCTATCTTGACAGAAGTAAGCAGGGAGGTGAGTGCTTTCTTTCCTGTTCCTATGGCCAGGCGGGGTGGGAAGGAGCTCCTTGTCCACATTCGGTTGGTTGGTTGGTTGGTTTTTGGCACTGTTTGGAATGATTGCTGGGTCCTTGTGGCTCCTGGAAGGCTTTGCTGCTCCTCCTTCTCCACTCCTTGTGCTGTATGTGTCTGTGACAGCTGTGAGCATCAGCCGGGCACCGAAGGAAAGGACAAAGATCCACAGGTCTGCATCATCTGCTGAGCTCTGCTCAGGAAGCGTGGGCAGTTTTCTGGGAGGCAGAAATCTCTCTTTCTTGGAAAGTTTCAAAGCATCCCCAGACGAAAGAGTTTGGATGACGGGTTCTAAGAGCAAGCAGCCATTAAGCTGATGTGGATTTTGCTGGGGTTATTTTGTAATACACTTTTGCTATAAAGATCAGTTGAGAGAGAGGAGCTTAAGAATCTCACCTAGCAGGCTTAGGAGAGTGAACTTAGTCCTTTGGCAGGGAAATGCCCAGTAAATGGCACAGGTTCTATTCTTTCATGTGGCAGGGAGGTAGATGAGCCCCCAGCCTCCTGCTGTGGGACCCAGGGCTGCCTGGCACTAAGCCTGACCCCTTCTTGCTGCTGGGAAGCAGATGGCTGATGTGCCAGCATCTGTGTGCACACATATGTGGGGTGAGTGCTGACGTGGTGCTCCTGAGCTGCTCTGCTATTATCGATCTTTGCTGTCTGATATGAGCCAAACACATCCATAGCGATCAGCAGAACGAAGGTGATTGCGGGGGTGTGTGATGCAGAGCTCTTTAGCTGGAGGTCTTTGCAGATCCCCGTTTGGAAGCAAAGCAGTGAGTTTGAAATTAGCAAAGCTGATGTGTTGCTTTCATCATTGTGGCTCTGCGTCCCACTCAGAAATCTATTCTCAAATGGAAAGGCTGAGATTAGCAAGGTGTGGCTGCAGGGAAATCCCTGCTTGGTAATGCAGGCATCCGAGCAGCATAAGGAAAGGCCAGCAACTCTCTTGTTGGAGCAGTGCTGCTAATGCCAAACAACTGCACTGCATCCCTGCAACTGCGAGCAGATACCTGGGAATCCATACAAAATATTCACTAGCACTTTCTGGGTGGGTATTCTAGTGAAAAAATCAGCAAAAGGATTTCTTCTCACCTGCTAAGGAAGTCTTAATAGCACATGAGGTTCACCATTTGCTTGGCAGCAGAATGCACCACTATTTCATCACTAAAGCACCAAAAATCCATTCTCATTGCCCAGTCTCCTGCAGGGGGGTTTTACTGAATGGAAGCTAAGGGGCTGTCTCTTCATTCATGCCAAGCTCTGCACAAATGGCTGCACTGCAGATCTCTGGTACGTTGGAGAAAGACCAATGGTTTAATGATGGCGCAGGTCACATCAGGCCACCAAGTGCAGCAGTAGAATCCCTCACGTCTGTGTGAGCTGCATGCTGTGTGGCTGTGACCTCTGCCTGGCTGCATTGCCTCCATCCCCAGGGCTCCCCCCGGGTGGTACAGGGAGATGTGTTAACAAGGAGATGTATGTCCAACCTGCATGCACCCCCATCCATCTCTGCCTCACGGGAGCTGTTGGCCCCAGTAGGTAAACAGCCGTCATCTGTCGTACCTCAAGCAAATTTCTACTTACGCCAAGCAAGAAAGAAGAAGCACATGCTTGCCAGCTCCCTGCTTCCTTCCTGCTCTCCTGGGGCTTCCCTAACAAAGTGAAGGACGTCAGTACCTGCGCTGCAGAAATATGGGGCCGTGCCCTCTGGGGCTGTGCTCTGCTTTGAGTCACGCTGGTGCTTCTGTGCTCTGTAACCCTGCAGGTGGGAGAGGGAGAAGAAAAGGCAGCCTGGGGGCATCCAGGGGCAGTTTGTGCCCCAGGGGGGCTGCAGCCTGCAAGTGGTCCAAGGTTTAGTATCACACCGAGGTTGTGCTGTAGAGCAGGGGGGTGGGGAGGGGAGGTAAACTGAGCCCACACCTCCCTGAGTCTGGGGGTAAATCCCATAGGAGCAAGTGTGGGAGGAACACCTGAATTCTGGTTACAGAAATAACATAATTGGAGACATTGCAGCTCCAGGGGGTTGTGTGCATTTCCAGCATCTCAGGTCCTGCTCTCCCTTGCTGTGCGTAGTCCTTGGCATCAGCAGAGTGACACTGACTGAAGGGAGCTGTGGGAATCAATGGGGTGAGGTCACACAGCCCTCCCACTGCCTCATGGAGGGGAAGGCAGCACTGTTCCATGGGGTCTGTGGTCAGAAATCATCCATCACAGTGCAAGGTGTTACTGTCCGTGGGCTGTGCAGGTATTGATGATGCCCAGTGCAGGCTGCCCACATACAGCCGTGATAAAAATAAGCACAGACACCAGAAGGCAGCTGTTTTTCAACATAGCTGTTATCTATTGAAATTTATACAGGGAATGGTCCCCGTGAGACCCATATCTGATGCACAGGGTTGGAATCCTGGGGGAGCAGCCATAGGAAGTTACAGCCTGGATAGCGGCCGCTGATGTGCTGCTTTGTGCATCATCTCCCATCACGCAGCACTGCAAGCACTTGTGCTAAACGGCTCAGGAACACCAACAGCCACCTCGTTTATTTCCTTTCCCCCTGCACTGTGGATGATTTATCACTCGTTACCTGGGAGCCTATCGTCCCTTACAGGATAAACCTTCATCTTAGCTAACAATGCAGTCGGGGAACTGCATTGCTGGGTGCTGCAGGGTCTCTGCTCTGTGTGCAGGATGAGCTCAGGTGCAGGATGCATTTCCTTCCTCCTTAGAGAGGCTGAAGCATCCTGCAGCCACCAGCCAGTGCTCAGCAGGTGAGTCCTCTGTTCATTAAAGAGGAAATTATAATTAGCAGTAATCTGTTTTCCCCTCATCCTGAAATACTACGATGTAACACATAGACGTGAGCCAGCTCTCTGCCATTCCCCCCGTGACACCATTTGCCCTTTTATGGGGATAGATGGGCTCTTTCTGTTTCGTTTCTCTCACTCGCTTCAGCCGCAGTGTCAGAAGTCGCCCTCCCGCGTCACTCGCAGCCAAACACCCGCGCGGTGTCACAAAAGGTTTTTCTCCCCGCGGCCGCATTTAAGCCGCTGTTTCGCGCGCCCGCCGCACCCGGCCCTTCTACTCGGCTCCCGAGCGCCCCCTGCAGGCGGCTGCTGGTCCAGGCTGTCAGTGTTTCTAACCCCAATTGAGTGTTTTTAATGTATAAATCACCCCCTTAACCACAAACCTGTATTAAAATATAGTCCCTACACCCAGGCTTTCCTAAGCATTCCCTCCAGCCAAGAGGTGGAGGCCATGAGCTGGACTCAAATCCAGCTTGGATCCCATTTGGAGGCTGTGTGTGTTTGCAGTTGTACATTCATTGCCTGTAGCAATGGTAGATTCCATGGCCTTGTGTTACAGACAGTGGCTGTAAATAGTGCAGATCTACCTGTGCTGTAACTTCCACACCCTGCCTGTGTTGTCTCCTAGGAGCAGGAATGGTGGTGGACTGGGAACAAGAGACCGGGCTGCTCATGACCTCAGGAGACGTGAGGATAATCCGCATCTGGGACACGGACAGGGAGATGAAAGTGCAGGTAAGATCCATGCACGGCCCTGCAGGAACACGGTGCTGCTGCACACAGGAGAGCTGCTGGGCTGTGCGAGCAGTGAGCACACAGCTCTGCATCTGCAGCAGGTTGTTGTGCTGCAGAGAACAGGATGATAATCACTGTGATGCTTTAACCCTTCAAAGCAGCACAATTAAACCTACGTTAATCTTAGTTACTTTCACATGTTATTATTTTTTTGCTATGTAAATTAGGGAGCGTCAAAATTCAGGGGGTGAAAAGCTTTGAAATGCTGAGGATGAGGGATTGTGCTGCAAGTGCCTAAAGAAAGAGTTTCTTTTTTAATTACCAAGAGTGGTGGTGTTGAAATTGAACTGGTTGGAACTTCCTGACTCAGTAACACTGGAAAACTGAGATTCAGCACAAAGAGCAGCGAGCTTTGTAAGCTGAGCTAACAAAGGTGCTTCCCGTGCTTTGAACTGCAAGAAGTGCACCTCTGGAAGCACTTTGGATGGAGCTGAAGAAGCAAGTACCTCATTTTCACTTCTGCTGCTTGTTCCTGCTTCAAAGCCGTGCTCTGCTTTCAGGCAGTTAACATGGCTGGCTCAAACAGCCCTGGAGTTGGGTGCTCCAGCCAGCAGCTCCTTCACTCAGCTGTGAATGGCGGGTGGGAAAGGTGAATATGTGCGAGAGCAAAAATAGGACTGAAGTGTGAAATTAGCTAATGCAGCCCTAACGTGCCTCCTGATTGTTAGCCTACTTTTGCAGCATTACTTGTTGTAACTGAAAATGTTCTTCTTCGTACCGGCCATAGGCATGATTCTGAGCAATTCTTTTGCTCATGGCAAACAGAAAGGGGGAAGAAAACAGCATCAGAGTGAGAGCACACCACGTGCTCCCAGCACAGCTCCTTGTGTGCTCCAGTTTTCCTCTTTCATGTCATTTCTTTTGGTACACACAGTGTCTGCCATCTAAAGAGATCACCTGGGTTGCTTCTCACTGCTGGATGGCACGGCACTGTCACATGCAGCAGTGACCATCATCTCCAAGGCCACTGCTCCCATTTCTGGTCTATCCAGAGAGTCTGGAGGAAGGCTGCAGCAATGCAGTGCCACGGTTTAACCGTGGTTTGGTTTTGGTCTGATGTACAGAATGGGGAAAGGAAGAGGGCAGGGATGTGTCTGGTTTAGCAGCCTGCCCTTTGTGCCTCCTGTTGTGGGCTGCAGGCACAAAGACACACCTCGGTGTCAGCTTTGTGTGCTCTCTCTGCAGGACATCCCCACCGGGGCAGACAGTTGTGTGACCAGCCTGTCGTGTGACTCCCATCGGTCCCTGATTGTGGCAGGGCTGGGTGACGGCTCCATCCGTGTGTTCGACCGGAGGATGGCTCTGAGCGAATGGTAAACCCCATGCTGCCCTGCTGTGTGGGACCCTCGCCTTTCCCCCTCCATGCCTTCACCACCTCTCCCCTCTCTGCTTATTCCTCAGCCGTGTCATGACCTACAGAGAGCACACAGCCTGGGTGGTGAAGGCGTACCTGCAGAAGCATCCTGAAGGCAACATCATGAGCGTCAGGTAGAAGAGATTTCACTGTTGGAGCTGTTTTCTCATCAGCGCTGCTTGCTTTGCTGTTTAAAACCCGCCTCTGGTATTTCAGGAGCTCGAAGTGTAAAGAGTTTGACAGTTGCTTCAGTAATTAACTCCTGCTGCAGACTTGATGGCGAGAAGGCAAAAAGAAAACGCGGAGCTTTCTTTGGAAGCCTGTTAGTGAGGTCTGAGAGTAAACAAGAAAGTAGCTGTGCTGAAATCACTATCACGAGGCGTGTGAGGGAGGCATCGAGTGAACCAGAAACCCGAGCTAGATATAGCATCTCTTATGTTGTTGTTCTTTATTGCCAGCCTCTTTGTGGGGTCATTTGAGACGGAACGCGAGAAGGAAGGAGGTTTATGTTGCATCTGTTGGGCATATTGCTGTGCAGGATTACTTTGCTATCTAGCAATTTTCTACACATAAATCCATTTCTGCAGCCTGGTAAATACTGCATAGAGAGCAGCGTATACTTATTTGGCCATTAAAGAACAGCAGAATATAATTTATTGTCACGCCGCCGCTGTTTGCACATAGAGAGGCTTTTTTTTTTCCCCCTCTTGGTTACAAAATGCAAACAAACCCATTTTCTGTGGTGCAGAACGTTCCCGAAGCGGGGGATGGGTCAGCAAAAAGTTATTAAGATTTTCAGAAGGGGACTTAAGTGACGCTGCTGCCAGATTTGTCAGGCTCACATATGAGAGTTTTTAATCTTCCTTTCTGTAATCTCTTTCAACAATCCCAGCGCTCAGGCCTTCATACTTGGCCAGCCTGTGTCTGAAGGCTCATTTTTCCCCCTCCTTTCCATTTTCCTATGAGAAAATGATGCTGTTTCTCAGGATTTAAAGGGTATGAGAAGGTGTTGTGCCTCAGCAGACAGCTCTGAAGGAACTCTGGTTCTTATGACAAACCCCATCACTCTCAGTTTCTCCCACTTTACCTTCTCATTCATTTGACAGCGAGATCCATGGAGGGGGAACAACTGTTTACATGGGTGGATAGTGATGGGACAAGGGGGTTCTAGTTTAGGTATCAGAAGGAAGTTTTTCACCCAGAGGGTGGTGATGCACTGGAACAGGTTGCCCAAGGAGGCTGTGGATGCCCCATCCCTGCAGGCATTTAAAGCCAGGCTGGATGTGGCTCTGGGCAGCCTGGGCTGCTGGTTGGTGACCCTGCACATATCAGGGGGTTGAAACAAGATGATTATTGTGGTCCTTTTCAACCCAGGCCATTCTATGGTTCTATGATCCAAGGAAAACAAAATGTATGTCACTGAAGGTTCTGGTATAACTATTTCCTAAAAAACACTGTGAGATGTTGTCTTATTTATGGAATAATTCCCTGAATAACAGAGAAACTTTTCATCTGGACCAGATGAAAATTTAAATTAAAATTTAATTATGTGACAGCTGGAGTTGCAGCTTCTTATGATGGTATAAGTAATCCTCCATAGCAGCTTTTGATGGGTGTTAGGTATTCTGGAGGTAAGCAAACAGGAGCCAATGTACTTCTTAATGTTTTCTCAGCTGTTCTGAACTCTGCAGGGGGATTCGCAGCTGTACGTGGCCATCAGGGACTTGAGAGGGGGGGAAAGAAAAGGCACCTTAAATGTTGTGGTGTCAGAACCCTTCCGTGTGCTGCCAGGGGAGTAAGGTCAGATGAGGTGACGCTGCCTTTAGTTTCCATGAGAGGTCTCTGTGTGCCTGTCCCTGCACACTCTGTTCTAAAGAGCACAGAGGAGCAGATGAGTCTTCACAAAATCAGGCCTATAGGAGACATGTCCATTTCTAACAGGTAGGATTCTACTCCATTATTTTAGTTATAGTTAGGTTAGTTTAGTTTAGTTTATTAGCATCACTTAACAACAAGTCATTTGTGTTGGAAAAGTGCTTGATTTACCAGACACGGCGTCTTGTTGCTGCTGCTGTTGCTTTCTTCGTCCTTTCCT